>NC_087527.1:8355980-9557111 GCF_963921805.1 Phalacrocorax carbo | reverse complement strand
TTCAGCTCTTCCCTGGAGGTATTTGGCAGCAATCACAGTAAATCCAGGATCAGACAGGTGAATGAAAATAAATCTATATAACAAAAGATCTTTCTGTCTCCCCTTGGTTTTTCCTTCTGTACCTTGATCTCTCGCACTCAGTTGGTGCCCATGTTTTTCCCCTTTAGATACAACTTTTCTGTAACTGTTCATTCACTTTAAATATTCATTCCTCTTAACTTCCGTTAAAGACTTCCTTGTAGATGATCTTTTGTTTTGACCTCTCTCCTAACCTTCTGTATTCTTCCCCCTGCCTTTTTGATCTGTTTCTCCCTGCAGCTTAAGCTCTTTCTCTTTCCTTTTCCATCTTGCTTGGGGTAAAACTGGAGCACAGACTGTGTTCACTGTGCAAGGGCAAGTGAATTGTCAGCCCAATGTTGTAGGAAGCAGGGAGTCTGTTGTTGCTTCCTGCAGAACCATCTGAGCACCAAAAGAATTAAAATAATCTTTGTCTCCCAAAAATGCTAGTTCTTGCTTTAGCGGTTCTCATTTCAGCTTAAGTAAAAATAAATGCATGTATGAATGAGGAAAGCTGCTGTGCACTACAACATGGAGTCTGGCTAGTCTTGCCACCTCTCTGTAATTTCAGGATCAGCTTTTTCTATCTGATTCTTCCTTCAAGAGGGAGACCAACCTCATTTATCAGGCAGAGTTCTTTGGTACTGAGACCGAGCAATGGGCTGGTCCAGATGAGAGTGGGCTCTGGGTGATGGGCAGGAGCATGTGGGTCTCCTATGGCAGGACTGGCTGAGATGGGCTGCTCTGCGCTGGTGGTGCTCCAGGAAGGGAGGATATGTTGGCTCAGGCAGGCACTTTGGGACTGGTGTTGTGTGCTCAGCAGAGACCGATCTTTAGCGGTTACTCCAACTGGTGTTAGGTGGTACTGGAAGAGTGCAGGATCCTGCAGGAGGGACTGGGGATCAGGGAGGATTTGTGGCTTGGAGCTCCCTGTGGCACTGCCTGGTGCTGGTGCTCCACTGGGGCTTCATGGGGTGACTTTCCTCCATACCCTATCAGATGAAGTGAATGTGAATATGAAGCTGATTTTGTCTATCTTTGGTAGCCTGAACACTCCTGGTTTCCTATCCAACGGTGACCTTAAGCATCATCCAGCTTTTGCAACTGGAGCCAGTGCTTTTAACAGTGCCTTTGGTGTTCACTTACTGAAAAATGGGGTCTGTTTCACAGGAAACTTGTTTACACCTGCCACAGCTGTCATCTTTACTCTTCCTTTGCCCCTTTCACTGGAGCTGTGGTAGTTGAAACTGCAGAATGTCCTTTCAGTCCCCAGCATCTTCAGCGTGGGATGTGACTGCAGTAGGACAGCTGGGGGGATGCAGGGTATGAGACCCACTTAGAAACGTTAGCCAGATGTGGTGAGCTCCAGGAGGAGATGATACAGTTTGCCTTTGGAAAGACTCAAGTGCAATGGGTTATTATTTCTACTTCTTTTTTTAGCTGTTCATTTTAGGATTTACAAAACAGCCCTCGGAGTACCTCCCTCCATGTACAGATGCACTAAAACAACTCCGCAGCTATGGGAGGGTCCCCTCTGTAGCAGGGTGTTGCTTTGCTTTGCTGAAAGCTCATGCTTTCAGCCATCTGTGGGGTTAAATGATGATCTTGTTGAGCTGAGGACTCAGACATTTTCAGACCACTAAAACTGTGAGTGGCTTTTTGGGGGTGACTCATGTGGTGCGTGAGCCGGTGGGTTCATGCTGCAGCAGAGGAATGTGGGGAAGCCAGGGCGAGGGAAGGTGCAAAGACCAGGAGGATTTGCAAAGCTGCTGTTGCAAGCATTGTGCTCAGCCTGCTCTCTGGTGGTAGCTGCTGTAGCAGAGATGACCTCTGATAAAGTGCGAAGCATCTGGTTTGTTTTGGGTAGTTGTGGTTGCTCAACTTCATACAGCTATAGTTCATAGCAGAGTCGACAACTCAGCTGCTCTTGCTTTTGTTCCCTTATCCCTGTGCAAAATTCACAGGTTAAAATCAAATCACAGCAGCTTCAAGAGGAGAACTGCCAACAAAGCCTGCTTCCCAGTAGCTCACCCCAGTGCAGGTTCTCCAGCGTCTGATAAGGGCTGAGCTTTATTGCTCTTTTCTTTCAGACTGGGGAGACTAGTAGGACAGCAGACAGAAGAGGCACCTGCTGGCACGAAACATGGAAGAAATAAACATCTTTGGGATCTTCAGTCAAATTTGGCTGAAAACATCCAGCAGTCTTGCCAGGACTGAGATAGGCACATAAAGACCACTTGATCATGATCTCTTACTGCCTCAGCTGGGCTGTAGCTGGCAGCATCCAGGGCAGGCAGGAGAGCTCTGGTGAGGGTGGGGCACTGCTGCTGTGCTCTGGTCTGTGCTGGTGAACATGGGGATGCTCTTTATTTAGATCAGCTGGTGGCAACATGCAAACTGTTTGTCTGGCTTTTTTGTGTGAAGCTGTTGTGAGGAAGGAAGTGCTTGGCAAGTCATTGAAAGGAGGCAGCCAGTCATGCTTGTAGAGAACCTGGGAGAGAAGGTGGCAACGAGTGCTTCTGCTTTTCAGTCCTGAAAATAGCTTGAGGGATGTTTGCTGTGGTGGGTTTTGATTATTTTAGCTGGGGAAAAGAGCAAGAGTGGGAGAAATAGTTTTGGAGAAGGTTGTTGGGACCCTGTCCTGTGTTTGCTGACATCCCGCTAGTAAAAGGTCAACCCCATTCACATTTCCAACAAAAACTGTCAGTGTGTTGGCTATGTCTTCCAGCAGCATTTGGTTGCTGTGTTTCTTACCAGGATTTGTTTTAACAACAGCTGAAGGATGTGACTGTTTTACATGTGGTTTCTATGTGCCGGAGACACCTTCAGGACTGAGGTGTCTATAGGACATAGTGTGCAAGTATGACCATTTGCTGTTGAGGATGGAGCTAGCTCATGAGGCTTTTCTGTTGTGTGAGACCTAATCAGGCAGCTTGGAGACTTTAGAGCAAGCAGGCACCCTTTGTTTTAATCCAGTTTCCATCCCTTTGACAGTGGAGGTGGGACATTGTTTTAGCATTTTATATAACTATCTATTTCTTGTGGCTAGTAAAGTATTCATTTTGCCCAAGAACATGACGTATGCTGTGTGTTTGAATCCCAGCATTTATGACTCTCATGTTTAAAGGCAATTTAAGCAGATTTGGGGTTCTTTCTACCATGTGAATTGCTGTGATCTAGTCAAGACAATTTTTAGCAGCAGCAACTATGTGGAAGTATTGTCTTCCCATAATTAAAGGTTAAGAGTTTACAGCAAATGAGCCAGGGATTATAATTAAAAAACGGTAATTCTTTCTGCATGGCAGAAACTGAGGAATAAAAACTCATAGTGTAATGCACCTGTCAGTATTAAATGCAAATAAGAGATAATATATCTTGCAGTGAAAGACAATTGGATTGTGTGTATGTTGCCAAGCATGGGAGCAATTGCTCCTATTCCATAAAAGCTGAGGTTTTTGTTCAGTTGGTACTGATGCTCTTTTAGAAAGCTTTTACGTCTCTGCTTCCTGAGGTCTGACATGGAAGAGAAAAGCTTCAATAGGCACCAGCTGTTCAATGGGCCCTGTCTCTTCAGAGCATCGCTCGCTTTTCTCTACTCCCAATTAAAATGTGTGTTAAACTTAGCTTTTGTTTGAAGCACCCAGCGCTGTGGTATTTAATGCAAAAGGAATGTGCTCCTCACCTTTTCTATCTCTTTTGTCGCAGGGTCAGCATTCTTCAGGGGAGGACATGGAAATCTCTGATGACGAGACCAACCCTGCACCCATCACTAGTGCGGAATGTGCCAAAACCATTGTGGTGAACTCCTCTGTCAGCAACACAGCTGTGATGGCCCCATCGATTCCCCCCATGCCACCACCAGGATTCCCTCCTCTTCCTCCTCCGCCACCTCCACAGCCAGGCTTCCCAATGCCTCCGCCGCTACCTCCGCCACCTCCGCCGACTCACCCTGCCGTCACTGTCCCCCCACCTCCGCTCCCTGCCCCTCCTGGGGTCCCTCCGCCTCATATCTTGCCTCCACTTCCTCCGTTCCATCCTGGCATGTTCCCTGTCATGCAAGTGGATATGATAAGTGTCTTGGGCAACCAGTGGGGTGGCATGCCCATGTCTTTCCAGATGCAAACTCAGATGCTGAGCCGCATGATGCAGGCACAAAACACATACCAGTATCCGCCTTTCATGACGGGCCGGATGCAGTTTGTGAATCTTCCGCCCTACCGCCCTTTCTCAATGGGAGCAGCTCTTGGTCGTGGACAACAGTGGCCACCACTGCCCAAATTTGACCCCTCGGTTCCACCACCGGGTTACGAGCCGAAGAAGGAAGATCCCCACAAAGCCACTGTGGATGGAGTCCTCCTGGTCATAGTGAAGGAACTAAAGGCTATCATGAAAAGGGACCTGAACCGGAAGATGGTTGAAGTGGTAGCATTTCGGGCATTTGATGACTGGTGGGACAAGAAGGAACGTCTGGCAAAGGTAGGCTTTCGCATACTCTGTGCTGGATCCTGGGGAGAGCTGTTCATAGTGCTTGTGGCCAGGGCATGGGTAAACAGGGATCTGCAACTGACTTAAAAAAATAAAACGACCACCAAAAATCACAACTCTAAAATTTTATGGTAGCTAAAACAGAAGCAAAATATAAAGCCATGGAATAGCTTTGCTGTGAGAAACCACATTGCTTGAGGCTGCTGAAATTAAATGGGAGGCATGCATGTCCCTGTCCCTCACCTGCCTCCCTACTTCCCCATGGGGCTGGTCTTCATGCTGAGGCAGGCGGCAGGAGTGTGTGCTGGAAGCAGCAGACCTCAGCCTGCAAATATCTGGAAGGTGCTCCATCACCACAGGCACCTGCCTCAGGGCAAGTTAGCACCTGGGTATTAAACCTGGCTTATTTCCGTGGTGTTACTCCATATGTGCAGGTATTTCAAGCTGTTTTGCCATCAGAGCAAACACGGGCTGAGAATTTTAGTGCTTTCTAATCGTTGATGGAGGAACCCTATGCAGAGTTACCTCTGAATGTTTGTGGAGCCATAAGTGCTCAGCTAGGAGTGAACTGCTCTGTCTCACACGATCCTGCTGATTTGAATGTAGGCCTAAGGAAGAAGTGTTTAGTTCCCAGAGTCATCCCTCTGCTTTGGGGTGGATCTCCTCATCCTCACCCCTCCAGCTTTGGGGCCACCTCAGGGCAGCCCTTGCTGTGTGAGGGACTAAGTGCACTTGTGCCTCGCACGTGTCTCAGAGAGCATGTTCATCTTTGGCGGCATGGTGCCCAAGCCAGCCTGCCTGGCCGCTCCACTCCTCTTGGCAGGATGCATCAGCCGTGCTGCAGGATGATGCAGGAGGGATCTACAAACAACCTGGTTTTCCAGCTGTGTTTCAGAGGGCTGTAATGTCCTTACACAGGTGTCTTTGAGGAAGATCATCACTGCAACTGCTGCTGCCCCAGGGCAGCGTCATGGACTAGGTGACCTGAGTGTCACTGCAGCCCTGTGGTGTGTGTTTGCAGACTTCTGCCAGGTGGGGCTTGCATGCTCCTGTTACAGCTGAAGTCCACCAGGCAGTAGTCCTAGGACAAGGCTAGCTGCTCCTGCAGATAGAGCATGTACACATGGGAGAGTCCTCTCTACTGTGCTCCTTTTGGGAAAGCCTTCAAGAATACCCCAAAAGCCCAGGGTTATTCACTTCCCCCTGCAACCTCCTTTCCCTTTTTCCCCTCAGCGCAGTAGTTCCAGGGCCTGAAATTTGAAAAGTTTAGCTGATTTTGGTTTTTGTTTGTTTTGATTTTGTTTGTTCGTTTTGGGGGTTTGGGGGTTTTTTTTGTGGTCTGTGGCACTGCTGCCTCCAGGAGGGCATTTGCAGGAGGAAATGACCCCAAGATCAGGAGACAAATGTGCAAGGGCTTGTTGCATCTAAGAGGAAGCTACCTGTAGCTCCAAAAAACTAGTCAGATGCAACAGGAGTGTTTGAAACCACCAAGCCGCTATTTTGTGTCCCCCCACTTTGTGTGATGAGATCTGTGGGTATTTCCAGTTCTTTGCGCTCCTCCCACCTTCCCAGTGCATGTATGCAACAATTAACTCAAAAGCTGAACATTGGCCAAATACATGAGGAGTTCCAGGGATTAGTTGAGAAAACAGCTTTGCTTGAATCGGCAGATCCTTTCTCAGACAATTAAAGTGTACCTCAGCCAGCAAGCAACTCTGCGATCTAACGTGATGAATTTGTCTCTACCAAAGAAAAGCTACCACTACAGAAAGGTTTATGCAAGCCTCAAAATTACTATTACAGTGAGTTACTGTAACAAAAAAAACCAAACCCCAAACAAACCAACAAAACACCCAAACAAAACAAAAAAAAAACCCAGTGCCACAACCTGCAGCTACGTTTTCTGTTTCAGTTGCCAGGTTTCTGAGCAGTGTCTTCACCATCTGCTTTGCTAAGCAAGTTGTGTGTTAACTCTAGCGCCTGGGAGAGCTCCTTGGCTTTCCAGAGAGGTTGGTAATGCTGCTGCTTAACAGCTGTTTTATGACAGTGTAATTTGCTCTGCCTTAGAGCTGGTTGGTGTGACATGCAGCAAGAAACCCAGTCCCTCTCCTCCTGACTAATGCTCAGAGCTTCTGCCTCCTGTAAGTGAGCGTGTGCTGACAATTTTGGAGAAGGCCCCTGAGTTTCCAGGGCAGTGCGGGAAACAGATCCAGCAAGCACTTGCAAAAGCAACAGCTGAATTACCCAATAAATTGTTTTAAACCAGACATCCTCAGTGAAGAAGCAGAAGCAAGTCAAGGCAGGTCTTCAGTGGCTGCTTGGGCTCTTTTATAACCTGAACTATGGCTGGATTTAGCATGTTCCTCCCTCACCTGGAATTTGCAACCCACTTTGGGAGGGGAAGCTGACTGTACCGCAGCAGCTTGCCACAGGTTAAGTTGGATGTGAGCAGCCTAATTGAAAATATGAAATTGCTGCATGGAAAAACATTTGTGCATTCTGTCCAGGAACAGAAATGCCAGAACCATTGCTGCTTCAGGGCACTGCCTGGAGAAACCTCTGCCAGGCCATGTGTTGCTGTTGCATGCAGAAAAATCACACAGATTTCAGGGCCTCCTTTCTGTTAGGACTAGGCACCCGCTGACATTGGTGCAGGACAGGATTCATTCTCAGTCATAAGCTGCCTGCTTTTGTCAAAGGAAAACAAAATATGAGTATTCAGCTTAAGCTGTACCTTCCTACTGCTGGTGTCTTTATGCACACGTGAGGATGAGCCATCTGGGCTCCTTGGTGGCAGCTGGAGATCAGTTCCCCATGTAGTTTGAGGTCACACTGATTTTTCTAGAATGGACCAAGACTTCCAGGCACTGTTTGAACTGAAATGACCCTCCAAAACAGGCTCTGCATCCCCATTTTCTCCTTCCTAATGGTTTTAATTGGAGCTCCTCATCTTTTTCCTTACTGATTGATAGTAGTGAAAGACATTATATTTTTTTCAGTGGTTTGAAAGTATAAATAAGACAACATATGTGCTTGTTTACATATTTTTTTTCCTTACAAATAAATGAGGCAGATTTGTAGGAAGAGATAATATCTTTTAATATCTCCTATCCTTGGACCATCAGCTGCAGCAGCCCTCCTGTTATTTCACAGGGGAGATGGAAGCTCATCTTGGAAGCGCATGAGCTCCACCATATGCCAGTTCCTACAGTAGGTGTGTCCCTCTTTGGTCAGAGGCTTTGCAGGTCTGCTATCTCCCTGACCTTCCCCAAGCATAACAGCAGGAAGCCTTGTGGATTTCTTTTTACCCCTGACTGACCGACAATGTTCAAGTTTAGTAGGACAGCAAATATTAGCTACACAACGCTGTTGGCGGACCCTGAACCTGCAATGATACACAAGAAGGCAACATGCTTGTCACCTCCTGTGCCGTAGTTTCTCTCTTTTCTCTCTGTTTTTTGGCTGCTATATTCCATCTAAGGAATTGACTTGAGCAGTGGATTGACTGCCAAGAAGTATCATGCATAGGTAAAAGGTGGGAAAGCTCAAGGGTGAAGGTGGTGTCCTAGGTCAGGCAGGATGGAAGAGGTATGCAGTGAAAGCTGCTAAGGAGCATGTTGCTAGAGAAGGTAGCATGTATCTTGGACTTTGTCTGCCTGAGCTGGGGAAAAACTCTTCCTTGTTCCCAAATCTAGTGATGGGTTTAGGTTTGAAAGCCTGACTAAGATGTGTTAAACAGAGTACCAGGAATAACCAGCCATCCCTGGCCACAGAGTGCTACCTCCTGGATTCTCTGCTTGATATTCCCATTAGTCTTGTCCCTTATTGGCAGGAGAGCTGAGCTTAATGCTTCCTCTTCAGTGATTACAGCCAGCTTCGGCAAATTAGCTCTGTTAATGTCTGTAAGAGAAACTGATTTTTCAGATGGTGTTATGCCACTGGCTGATGCGAGTGAACATTACCTCCAGTGCCCTTTGCTCAAGAAGAGCGTGGCATGCGACCATGTGTGACCCTCTCCCCTGCTCATCCACCTCTCCATGGCTGCAGAGGCTTGAAGTCCTGCTCTTCCTTCACACCTCGGCTCTAGTGAAAAGGGGTTTGTTGTGGCTGAGCAGAATTGAGGCTCTGTGTGTAGTTACCAGGTTTTGTAGACCGTTGGGTGTTTCACCTATATATTTTCACTTTCCCATTTCCCAGGACTGGAGCCTTCTGACAGTTTTTCTGGACTTGGGTGGTGGTTGCAGTAAACACAGGGCTGTGTGTGATTTTTGACTCACTATACAGTGCCTTACACTAAAAAGAAGAAAGGTCTTCCCAACTAGAAGGTCTGAAGTTGCTTTCAGTTATGTGGGTTAGCAAATGAACGTAGATAATACAGCGTTAGGCTAACTTGCCTGAAGCATGCTTTAGTTATTTGTAAGAGGTGTACGTGTAGCTCTAGTTCTCATGTACCTGTGACCAGACCAGATGGGCTCTTGCAGCATTGGGGAATTCAGGGGTGGTGGTGTATCCCAGCTCCACAGCTTCCTTTCAGAGTTCAGGTCACTTGTACAATAGCTGCTCCTTGGCATTAGGTAGCTCCTGCCTGAGTGGAGGAATGTGTTCCCTCACGCTTCGAGTCCTGGGTTCATGTTTGCACATTTTCTTCCCCTTTCATGTCTCCTTTTTACGGCCTTTGCTTCTAGCATCTGTGTTGGATTCTGGCTGTTCTGAAGTTAGCCACTCTGGTCTCCTCAACAGGCATGGGGGAGACCTGAAATAAGCTACGGGGGCTAACGGGTCTGTTAATTTCCCTTGTCCTCTCTTGTGAAGTATTTTGGCCTATGTTAAGCTGCATGTGAAGGAAATGGAGATCATGTTTTAAAACACTTAGTGAAGAAAGTGAGAGCATCTGCTCTGCCACCTGACAGTGTGATGGCTCCAAATGCAACATCACTTGGTGTCCTATGCCAAGCCACTGCTCTGGGAGTCCCAGCAGGTTTGTCTCCAGCTGTTTTGGTGCCCTGTGCAGAGAAAGTAACTACTTAAAATGCAAAGAGGAGAAAGCTTCTCAGATGGAAAGGTCTTGTTATCAAGAAGAGCTCCTGCATCTTCGCCCTTTCAGGTGTGTGTGGTCATATGGTGTGCCCTCAGATGCCCTCGCCTTCAGAGAAACTGATGCCTGGGCAAGGCAGTAATCTTTCACAAACCTCAATTGTCCAAATGGTTTCCAGAGTACGTGTGCTTCCCAGGAAACTTGCCCACTCAAGTGTGCTTTCTCTGTTGCAGGCGTCTCTCACTCCAGTGAAGTCTGGAGGAGAACTGGAGGAAAAACCAAAGCCAAAAGATCGAATCACATCTTGTCTTTTGGAGAACTGGAACAAAGGAGAAGGCCTGGGATATGAGGGAATCGGCTTGGGCATTGGGTTACGAGGGGCCATCCGGTTGCCATCCTTCAAGGTAAAACCAAAGATCTTTCTTCATTACGGGGACATTCCCTAAAGGAGCATTAGGAGGACAGACCTCTCTAGGTTTGTACCCCAAAGCCCTGCAGCCTGGTTAAACATGCCATGTTTACTTGGGTTGCTCCTGACAACATCACTTGTAACCCGCCAGTACACTGTAAGAGCAAGGGTCCTTTTTCCCAGCCTTAGCTTTTCATCCACCACTTGAGTGAATAGTCTGTAAAGGATCACCCTGCTCTGCAAGGTAAAGGGGACATTTCCCTGTGTTCAGGACACAATGTTTCAGCATGACTGTAAAAACACATGCTTATGCTCATATTGCTTTACAGTTATTTGCTTGCTTAGAATGTATTGCAGTTTGGCAGCTGAGTCTTACCTGAAGTTTGGTTAAAATTGTTCTCTGCCTTATGTGAGTTTACAGAATCAGACTTGCAAGCATAGGATCACCTATTTTAAAGAGCATTTGCATTAAAATTTAAAAGTTTCTTAAAAATGGAGGGGGGGGAAGAGGGTAGAGGGCTTTCCTGAAATTAGGGTTTTGAATGCCCAGAAGGTGCAAGTAAAGGTTTGGGATGAGAGATTCTGGAGTCTACATTTAGAGTAAAACTTTCTTTGAGGTCTTTAAGATGTCATAGGCTCAGGCTCTCTTTCTGTTCTGCTACATCTCAGACACTTGCATTTGTCAAGAGTTTCTCTGTCATCTTCAAAGTACCTGGTGATGACATGCACCATGCTGGTACCCAGAGTGTTTTGATGCAAATTGAAGGGGTAGAATTTAATTCATAGTGAAATTCTGTTTGCAAGCAAATAAAGGGATCAAGAGTTGGGGAAGTGGCCCTTAGTTTCTGGGTGTAAGTCACCATGGCAAAATAAAGCAGTAGCAATTTGCTTAAGAAGTTGATTTGTACTGTTTCTAAACCTTTAGAAATGGTAATTGTGTCTTTTGTTCAGGTGAAAAGAAAGGAGCCACCTGAAGCTGCCTCAGCAGGAGATCAGAAGAGAATCCGGCCTTCTACTTCTGTGGATGATGAAGATGAAGGTTTGCAAAGCACATTTGTTTGAAACACAAGAGCCAGATGCAAACCGCATGCAAGCTGAATTCTTTTAAACTTCACAGCAGTACGCTCACTTACAGTTAGACACAGAGTCAAGGATCTGAGCCGAAACCCTGCTTCCCACAAAACTCTGATCAGCTGAGAGTTGTCTCCTCTGGATTCAGTTATGTTAAATTCAGTGGCCGGAAATTTAAGACACACATTTTATGAATAACTTATTTTAGGTTTAGTTCTGCTGATGCAGAGCTGGTCACCCAGTAGAGGGAGCTCAGATGAGTCACAGACTGTTCCAGGGGCATGCTTGCAGCTCACTGGGTACATTGTGGGAGAAAGCAGGTAAGAGACAGTTTGTCCTGCATTTGATTTTGGAAACAAAACAAAGTTATTTGCCAGAAAATATCCTAACATTTTTTCCTGGAAGCAGGGAAGAGTAGAGATAAGACAAAGCTTTGAATACCCTTTGTTTTGCATAAAAAAGTGGATTCAGGTTAGTAGTGTCATAAAGTTGATTCAGACTGACAACTGGTTTTGAAGCCAAAGTACAGAAGCCGCGTTTTGTAAAGCACTTGAATAAAACAAAAAGGCATTAAATTTGGCTTACCTGCTCTGGCCTCAGTCATGCCACATCTTCTAGCTGCTCTGCCTATAGCTTGTCAGCTTTGGCCACCTGCATTTTGCCACCCTTGGCATTTCAACACCCTGCACCCAGTCTCACCCTCACTTGTACTGTGAAATTAGAAAGCTGCTGTAAGCCTGGGGACTCACACACCACATAGGCACATTGCTCCTAACTTTGATCTTCCCAAAGAAAAAGTTTCCATTATGTAGTCAACTCTTTCCTTCCCTTGCAAGGTATTTGATGGGAATTTCCTTCTTGGTTTTGCTCACCAGAGTCGGAGAGGGACAGGGATGCTTCCGATATAACATCTGACCTGTCAAAGAAGGATGCAGAAGCAGTGGGGCTGAGGCGGCGACCAGCGAGGCCACTGGAGCTTGACAGTGAGGGAGAAGAGGGAGATGAGACATCAGGGAAAGAGGAAGAGTCCTCCTCAGAGAAGGAAGAGGAGCAGGAAGAAGGAGGAGGTTTGGTGAAAGCAGCACCGAGCAAGGTGTGTTGGTTTGTGATTGCAGTTTTGAATGCTGTCATTAAAAGGGGGCCTAATAATTCCAGATGCCAAAGTTACCTCCTCTAGAAGATAAGTGCTTCTGTTAGGGTGTGTCCTAAGAGAACCTCTGTAAGATTATTCCCTCTTCATGTTCTCTGATCAGTGTCCCTGGGAGTCGCTGGTCATTGCTACAGTGACAGCCAGGTCTTAGAGTCAGACACTGTTCATTTTTGGCAATGCTTTCTTGCAAAGGAGGAAGAGGAAGACGAGGAGGAAGATGAAGATGATGACGAGGATGAAGATGAGGATGAAGATGATGAGGATGAAGATGATGAGGAAGAGGAGACAGGCATAGACACAAGTGACAAGGAGGAGGAGGAGCAGGACTCCGAGGAGGGTAAGCAGTTCTGGCAGAAGGAGCAAGCATAGCCTTTGGGTCAGGTGTGGTCTCCCTTTTGCACTTGTGAGCTGATTTTTTTGTTTGCACACCTTTCACCAAAGGGCTGTTTTATACAAGACAACGCATACAGGTATTTTTAATTGTCACCTGTGAGGCTTCTATGATCCCTCAGTTTATGGGTCCCTTTGCAATAGCTCTCCAACCCCTAAGTGATCTCAGCCCAACCTGGCAGAGGAGCAAAGGTCTTAAAGCCAGCTAAGTTTGTGCCCGTTTTATGAAACATGTGGCTGGGAGAAGGGACCACATTTCAAACAGGACTAATTTGGCCACTAATAACTTGCTGTCCTATGAATCAGTTCCTGCTCTGGAAGGTGGTAGTTTCCACATTTTAAACCTGTGTATGAACGCAACAGAAAATCTTAGCACAACTCCAGTAAAGAGGCAATCCACCGAGAGACCCACATGGGCAGGGTGCCAGGCAGCGCTAGCTCTGCTGTTCATGGAACCGCCTGTTGTATGGCGGTTGTTGCAAGCATCCAAATACATGGTTTGTAAGTCTCTGCAAAAATAAATGAATTGGGAGGCAACTCTTCCAACCCCCATGCTGCTGTTGATGCTGTTTCCATGCTGTTACAGTGTGGAAGTGATATTTGCGTCTGTAGTAGACCCTGATTGTTTAATGAAGTCAGGAAGAGGAACTAATGGTAATTTGTTGTTCTTGTAGATGTAGCAAGTCCCTCATCTTCTAAGGCTGAAGTTGAATCATCTGATGAAAGTGAGGACTCCTCTGAATTCGAGTCGAGTTCAGACTCAGATGATGAAGATGAGGATGATGATGATGAAGATGAGGAGGAAGAGGAGGAGGGGATGGCTGAAGATCAAGACAGAGAAACCATGGTTGCTGAGACAGAGCACGAACCTGCTGGTCATGAGCTTCCTGATGATGAGAGGGAGACTATTTTGGAGCTGTATCCTGTGGAGGACTACATGGATGCAACGGGCTTGGGACTCGCAGAGCAAACTTTGGCAGTGAAAGATGAAGGCATGGAAGAAATCAAGGCAGGGGAAGGTGAATGTGGTGAAGTCCCAGAGGCATCTATTGCTGCTGAAACACTGAAACACTTGGTTATGGAGAGAGACCAGGAGACAAAGCTTGCACTGTCTCCCATCTGTAGACCAGGTATGCCCTTCCATGTGGTTTGGCATTTTTTACCACATTTCCAAGTACATTATTCTCACAGCATCCAATATGTAAGGTTTTGTGTTTCTCTTGTTCTCTTTCTTCCTCCAGTCTTGGCTCTAATCTAGGGGTTATCTGTATAGGCGAAGAGGTCTGTGCTGAACTTTCCTTCCTAGTAAGGAGCTCTACACAAGCCATCTGCTGCTAAAAATACTGTGGTTATTGTATCCAGAATCTTATCCTCAGCCAGTTTAGTTAGTGTCCTACAGGAACTGAACAGTTGTCATCGTCCGAGGGTGACTGATTGGGTGGTGTGGTGCCTGAAGCTCAAGATAGAAAAGCCACGGCTGCTAAAACAGAACAGGAATCTGTGCTTAATGAGTCACTACTGGCTCTTTCGTTTTAATACCGAAGCAGTATGTGACTGGGAAGCTATATGGGGCATATGAGTGGAATGTCAGAATTATATCTGGTTCCTGATATTTTTTTTTCACTTAGTCCTTTCAAATGAGTGATGCTCCCTGGTTTTCTGGAAGAAGGAGATTTTCTTCATTCAATACAACATTGCATTTAACCGAGGGAAATTAGAAACCTTTTACTAAAACAGGAGTGAGATGCATAAAGGTTGACAAATTCAGTAGCTAGAGGGGAGTTGAAAAGTTAAAAACTGGAGCCAACAGGCAGCGCACATCTAGTGTGGCCTGCAGTGTGAGCCTTGGACAGGACTGGTGTCTGAGGACTGGGCAGTATTCTGCCACTTGGAGAGCTGGAAATCCAGTCCCTGCACAGGCTGTCACCCCTTGGCTGCCATAAAATCTGAAAGCCGTAAAGAGGCAAAATGTTAAACTGGGCAGGCAAAGAAGAACCTGTTTTGCACAGATCCTTTCTAGAACAGGTTGGTGTCCAGAAAGGACATAAATCTGGGGAGACCTGCATTTGGGGACCTTGACATGTGAAATGAGCTTTACAGGTAAACTGTGGGAAGCTCAAACTGCAGCATTCCCCTTGTGCAGCCCATCCTTGTCGTACGGGAATGACAGGGATCAGACCGTCCTCCAGTGACTCTTTGGTTTGTTCAGCACAAATGGGGAGTGCTTCCCTTCCACAACTCTCCAGGCATTTTCACCTCCCTTTGCTCTCCCACTTGAAAATGTTATTCTGAGCTGCCTAACAAGAGTCACTGTTGATTCCTTTTGGCCCTGGCCCTAAGGGGGTAAATAAACTTCAGACAAATGAGCCAGCTGCAAGAGAGAGCAGCATATAAATTGCCTCATTGATACCATCTGAGTGTCTCTTCATTCATTACAAGGGCTTCCCATTTGCTTCATGTGTTGTTCAAGAGTGTTACGCTCCTCCCTTCACTGCTGCCTCCTTGGAGAGCTGAGGGTGCTTCTCAGCCTTGCAATTAGTTTACCTTCCCACATTAGAAAAGCTGGTAGCTTGGGGCTCTGACAGCTTTCCTCCAAAGTCTTTGCCCCACAATCCACCAATTCTTTTTATGTCTGCACAAAAGGTGGTCAGTGGTTTTGAAAGCAGAAAACCTTCATTCTGGCCTGTGTTGTAGCTAATCCTCAAATTAATAGTGCATTTTTAAAAAATGGTCCATTAGGGATGTCTGTGGTAGCATCTAATTACTCCACACTCTGTGCCTCCAAAATGTAAAGCATTGAAATTTTTAAAGCCTCCCAGTGGAATTGAGCTGTTCTGTAATTGCAGCATCTTAAACGTGCCTTTACTGGCAAGTGGCAAGTAACTGAGTGGAAGCAAAGATCCTGATTCTCCTCTCTTTTCCCCCTTTCAGAGGAAGAGTCCGAACCCACTACCATGCTGGAGCCAGAAATACAGGAAGGTCCAAAGCCTGAATCTCAAGATGAGGAGGAGGCGCTCTGTCTCTCAACTCCAGTGGGAGTCTTTGGAGAACCTCTGCCCAATAAAAGCAGCTTCTTTAGCAAGTCTGATGACAGCAGCTTAGAAGTTCGTGTTAAAACAAAACTGCCCTCGGCAGCAGAGGAGGATGACCGGCTGCCTCGCACGCCTGGACGGGAGGTGATGATCCATTCAGAGACTGATACTCTTTTGCTTCCAGCCCACAAGGTGCCATCCTCCATGATTCCATTACCATCGACTCCTGGTAAAGAAGAATCTTTAGTCCCTCCAGAAAAGTTCCCTGAACAATTAATGGTGACCAAAACGTCTGTGGAAGAGGAGATTCCTCGGACTCCTGGGCGGGACATTTTGGCCAAGCATTCACACCCCCTTGCGAAGTCACAGAGTACGGACACTGTTCCAGCCACACCAGGAAGTGATGCTCCCCTTACGGGAAGCAGCTTGACCCTTAGTTCCCCTCAAGTCCCAGGGAGCCCCTTTTCCTACCCATCCCAATCTCCTGGCATTAACAGTGGCATTCCTCGGACTCCTGGGAGAGATTTCAATTTCACGCCTACTTTCCCAGAGGCTGGTGCTACCATTCCTTGCCTTCTGTCTGGCAAGAAACAGTCAGAGGATGAGCTAGACGAGAAACCCTTTAAAGAGCCTCTTGGTGCTTCCCTTACAATCAGCATGAACAGTGTTCCTTCCCCTATCCCTTTTGCCAGCCCCCCACAAGCAGATTTCCACACAGACATGGGTTTGCCACCTGATGAACCAATACCTGTAGCAGCCCTGCCATGCATGCACGGAGATGGAAGAATGCCCGTTGAGGAATGTAAGGCAGATGTAAAATCTGTTTTGCTCTCTCCAGAAGTACCCACTGGTGCTTCTATTCTTCCCCCACCACCACCACCGTCTGTTCTTCCCAAAAGGAGGCCAGGTCGACCAAAACGGTCACCACCTTCTGTCCTCTCGTTGGATATGTACTCGGGCAAAACCGTAGAACCTTCTCCTGTGCCAGTGGCCTTGGTGGAAAGTGCTGTGGGCAAAGAGCTGTTGAGTGGACATCCTGATGCTTTCTATGGACTGAAAGACCCAGAAGCTGTCACCCTGGACTTCAGGAATGATGGTTTCCACGAGAAAATAGCAGCTGAGACAGTTGCAGAGAAACTGCCATTTAAGGAACTGGAGAACCAGTGGAATGAAGACTTTAAGGAAGACGAAGCTCATGTAAAACCTAAAAGACAGTGGCGAAGACAGAAGAAGACACCTGAGGACCTCCCAGTGATTCCTTCCCCTGAGTATTCCCCACCCCGGCCTCAGTTCAGGCCACGCTCTGAGTTTGAGGAGATGACCATTTTGTATGATATTTGGAACGGAGGCATAGATGAGGAAGATATCAAATTCATGTGTATCACATATGACCGCTTGTTACAGCAGGACAATGGTATGGACTGGCTGAATGACACCCTGTGGGTATTCCATCCTTATATCCTTTCTCACTGGTGCTCTGCATTACACAACACATGTAAGATGCACTAGATGGTCACTGTGCAGGACTTACAATGCAAAAGATTGTTTGGTGGAAGAAGCATTTGCTTACTAGAATAGCAATTGCTTATATCAGCAGGGAATTTTAGACTGTTTTGTTCCCTGAAGCTGCAATACAGAAATACTGCAGAAGTGGCTGTTCTTGTTATATTTTCAATCTAGGACTGCAGGAAAATCTGTATGCACCTCTTCTGGGGAGATTTATTTGCTAGTTTGAGAAGCTTCTGTCTGCATTTAAACCAGACTTTTTTCAGCTTGCTTGTGGGATTTCTAGTCTGCACATACCGGTCTTTAACTTGGGGCTAAAATTTGCTGTAAAAATAATCTCACCATCTGTGCCCAAAATGATGAGATAGTGGTGCTAGCAGCTTTAACTTGCTTTGAGCTTGAAATACTAACGAAAGCAATGGTTTCTAATGGGACATCAGGGCAGACATGGTCCCAAGCCGGATGGGGGAATGTACTGCTAGTGCTGCAGTGAGGAGCACGTGTAGCACTGGCTGGTGCTGGTGGGGCAGAGTCTGGCCCCGTCCCCTTCCTCCCTGCCCATGATCTGGTAATCGGCAGCATAGGCTGTAGCTTTGAATCTTTGGGAGCATTTTTGGGACACACAAGCTGCTTCAGCATAAGGCACTACATGTGTACAGCCACCAGTAGTGATCTTCAGAACAGAGCCTAAAAGGCTGTGCTCATAACCTAAGAATTCTCTAGTAATGTTTTTAGGAAGGATGTATGAATTTATGTGTTAAAGAAGACAAATGCACCATCTCGTGAGTTGCTAGAGATTGTGTAGAGTTAAAATATCTCATCCCTTACTCCCTGCAAGATGTGAAAGCAAAAGCAAAAAAGCCCAAATCACTTAAAACAGTCAGGTATGATACTGACAAAAAGCAAGTGGAGCTCGGTGCTGAACTATGTGTTTTTCACCTTTCTTTCCCTGCATCTCAAAGGGCAATGTCTAACATTAAATTTATAATAATCTGCCTTTTCATACCAGTGCAATAGCCTTGAAGTAGACTTATTTAATTATTTAAAGGAAATATTCTAAAGGGATGATGAAATGCATCATCCCCAGTAATTCTCAGTCTGTGTCTGCCCCATTTGGGAAAACAGTTCCAAAACCAAACCAGTTTCAAGGTGGGAGTAACTGGCGCTGCAGTGGTGGGGGACCACAGCCAGCGAAAGGCAGCATGGGACGGCTCAGGGTAGGGCTTGCCTGTACTTAAATGTATTTGTGTTTGGCAGCTTACACAGTGGAAATATTTGAAATCTGTTTCCCTGATGATAAGGATTATTGTAACAGCAAATTTTACAGTCACTTTTTAAACCATTAAAAAATCATCTGCAGCCAATTGCCAGTTCATCCTGTGCTACAACTGCACGATCGGTGTGAAAGTACCTGCAGGGTTCACGTGCTTTGCAGTAGGATCACACCTCAGCACTCTGATTTCAAGGCCATCACTTCTTGCCTTTTATGGTGTAAAGGATATGTTATGACTCACACGAAGCATTTTTGGGTAGATCTCCATCGTCATAGGCTTCATTGCTGTGTTTTTGGGGTGAGCTGCCAGTAGTGCAGCTCTACGGTCCTTCCAGAAGCCAAAGACCTGAAGGTGCCTTCTGCCTGCTCAGTGCAGTGAGTCCTTGCCAGGTCAGCTGCAGGTTTTCTTGACTGATCAGGACAGTGGGGTTTGAAAACATCTGCGCATGGTCTTAACCTTGCTGTCAGGGTCTGAAGGAGCTGACCTACCGAGGCCAGTGAGACCAGCATCTCTTTCCAAGCCCTTTGGGCTGAGGAGCATCTCTTGCCCATCTGTGCCGCTTCTAGCCCTAGTCAGTGCAGGTAATTGCTGCCGTGAGATCACTCTGATGTCTTCAGGGTTTGGGGTGGCTGCAGGGAGCTTCTGGCGGTAGAACAAAAGTGTGTCACTCAAAAGAGGGGACG
Organism: Phalacrocorax carbo; assembly: GCF_963921805.1. Lineage (NCBI taxonomy): Eukaryota > Metazoa > Chordata > Aves > Suliformes > Phalacrocoracidae > Phalacrocorax > Phalacrocorax carbo. Next base: position 9,538,019 of record NC_087527.1, on the reverse strand, counting down.
GTACATCCAGATGGCTGGGCAGCTGCTGTCTGTGTATGTAGTGGGTGCTGTGGGGAAATCCTTTCTCAAACAGGTTTCTCTTGACAGCTTAACCTTTTTATGTTTAAATTTTCATTATATCTTTACTTCAGTTTCCCAAAGCATGAACCTAAGAAGGAAAGGCTCTACCTGGTTCTCCTGTAGGCACGTGGGCTTCTGTGATGTTGTTTTTATTTTTCAATAGTATTATTATTTTTTGCAACCCCCACAAAACCTTCCTGATTTCCCAAGCTCCTGGTGTTAGCCGCATGTAGCTGTAGCAAGTTTTGTCTGAAATCCACCGGCGGCTGTGTTTCTCCTTAACTTCTTTCCACCTACTAGCTTTTCTACCCCCAAGAAAAAGAAGCGGGATGATGGGATGCGGGAGCATGTGACGGGCTGTGCACGAAGTGAAGGCTATTACAAAATTGATAAGAAGGACAAACTTAAATACCTCAACAATAGCCGAGCTTTTGCGGAGGAGCCTCCAGCTGACACGCAGGTGAGGACATGTCTTCCGCTGACTGTTGAGGTGTGGATGGGATTTGGTTTTATATGGTGTCACGCACAGTGGATGGTTCCTGCCGTTTGGCAAGGAGGGAGGTGAAGCTGTTGCTATGCCTGTGTTGAGTTGGTCATCCAGGAGCTGCTAGGGAGGTGTTAGTGTTTGATGTAGGATGTTTTAGGAGGCTACACATTCTGTGGTGATATGTTGTAGCACAAGAGATTGCTCACAGGGAGGCTGTAGGGTGTTGGGTCAGCTTTGATCACCCATTTGTCCTCTCAGGGTATGAGCATCCCTGCCCAACCTCATGCTTCCACCCGGGCTGGCTCCGAGAGGCGGTCAGAGCAACGCAGGCTCCTCTCCTCCTTCACTGGTAGCTGTGACAGTGACCTGCTCAAGTTCAACCAGCTCAAGGTAGGTCACCCCGTGGATTGCTGCTTTGCACAGGGGCTGGCTGGGAGCAGGCTGAGGCCAGGGCAGGGGACCTCCTTCCAGTTTCACCTCACCTTGGTGATGGCCATCTTGGTGTTGGGCACCATTGTGTGTGCCAGAAGATTGAATGGTACCTGGCTGTCCTGTGCTTCCATGTAATACAACTTGATACAACAGTACAACTTAATACAACATGTAATACAAATAACTTATTAAAGGAATAGGAACAGAGAAGTCACAGGGAGAACATGACACTTCGTCCAGTATGCTCACTTGTAAGAAGCGGAGACATGAGCTGGCTGATAAATGGCTATAAATAAGTATATGATGATACAGAGCTTGAGCCCTAGTCAGAACCATCAGGGTTATGCAGAACAGAGACCAATGGCCTCAGAGGATCTCTTTTCCCCAGTGTGTGGTCCTTGGTAAAAACCCAAGTACTGCAGCGCTATGGGATCTCCCATGGCCTCTGTCCTGCCTTCCTGTCATCACAAGACAGAAGGAAACTAAATCAGGTTGAAGTACCCCAGCACTCCTTGTGGCTTGGAGCGTGCTGCAGATGCTGGACCCCGGGATGGCCTTTCCCTTTCTGTGCTGTGGCTAATTCAGGGTTGGGGTGTTGGGGTGTTTTCTTCATGCAGTTCCGGAAGAAAAAACTAAAATTCTGCAAGAGCCACATTCATGACTGGGGCCTTTTTGCTATGGAGCCTATTGCAGCTGATGAGATGGTGATTGAATACGTGGGTCAGAACATCAGGCAGGTAAGCTGAACTGTGGGTGAAATCTGAGCAAAAACTGACCCTGAAAGAAGTGCTTGAGTATGACAGATGGGGTTGGAGTCCCTGCTGTAAGGCATTAGCTGCATGAGCTAGGCAGAGGTTGGCATATGGTTTGGAGGTACAAGGGTGGGATTTTCAACAGCCCACAGAAACCAAGTGCTCAAATCCTTAGGAGATAAGCTCTCAAGAAGCCCATCCTGACATCTGTGTTTTCAGTTAGGTCTGTGTTCTCTTGGGGTGTCTGAGTGACACAAGAACAGCTCAGGTGAGCGTTGCGTAGATATCTGCTCACAGATCACTTCTGTGCTGTGTCTTGACACTAAATATGGGGTTTTCTGTAGGTCATTGCTGATATGCGTGAAAAGCGATATGAGGATGAAGGCATCGGAAGCAGTTACATGTTCAGAGTTGATCATGACACCATCATTGATGCCACAAAATGCGGGAACTTCGCCAGGTTTATTAATCACAGCTGCAATGTAAGTATCATTGTTTTGCATATAATTGTACTCTGACATACTGATAAACCCACTGAGTCCTTGCTAACTTTGATTTGGGGCCATGTTCAGAGTAGCAGGGGGTCACAGGGTTATGATTAAATGTTAATGAGCTGTGGCAGATCAAAGCAGAGTCTAAACTAGCATAAAGAGATTCAAGGGACCTGGGAAATTAAACACACAGCGAGTCAGAGTGCTCTCAGAATCCTCCTGGCTGTGTTGGGGGACCCTGATGAACACTGTTCAAACATAGCTAACAAATATTTCCTTAAAAGAACCAAATTTTAGCATTGCTATTCTGTGGGAACAGTCTCCTTCTAGTGTCCATGTGGGAGAAGTATTTTCTGCCCCAGCAGGTGGAGAATGCCTTCCCCTCTGCTCTGTGCTGCAGTCTACTCTCAAAGACTTGGCTCCCTGATCAAATTATTAAGCGATAGTTGAACTGCTCTTAGCCTGTGACAAACTTGGTAGAGCAGTACCCAGGTTCTTTTGCACCACAAATGACCAGAAAGTGGATATTTTGGAGGAGCACAAGGAGGGCTGCTGTGTTTTCTGGCTTCATACTGCCTTCTCTCAGCTTCTCCTGGGTGCAGGCTCTGGAAGCGTGGCTCAGGCTGTCTAGGGGAAGGACTGCCCTGGTCTGTTCTAGCTTGGAATAATTGTGTGGAGACTGGGAAGGTGTGGCCATCAGGAGCCTAAGTCATTACCTGTTCTGTCACCCTTGCAGCCAAATTGTTATGCTAAAGTGATCACGGTGGAGTCTCAAAAGAAGATTGTCATCTACTCCAAACAGCACATCAATGTGAATGAGGAAATTACCTATGACTACAAGTTTCCAATTGAGGATGTAAAAATCCCATGTCTATGTGGCTCTGAGAACTGCAGGGGAACCCTGAACTGAACTCGAGGTTTCTCGTCACACTTGCACCTTCGGCCATGTCAAAACTGTGGTAACCAGGTGTGGTTGCACTTTGCCAAAAAAAAGAGGAGGAAAAAAAAAAAGGAAAAAAAGGAAGAAAAAAATTTTAAAAGGAAAAAAAAAAAAAAGGAAAAAAAAGAGAAGAAAAAACCAAGGAAGTTTCGCACATCTGCCAGGATCACGAATGGAAGCAAAAAGCGCACATGCCTACGAGGACTGTTCATGTTTCAGGTGCTCTTTCCTTTTCAGATCCAACACGCACACAAAAAGGTGACTACCGTTTTGTGGCATGGTCTATCCAAACACTAGCTTCTCTGTTCAGTCCCTACATTAATGCTCCATAATGGGATAATGGTACCTTTTTTTAAATTGTTGTTATAAACCTTCATCTTTTCATAAATGCTGCTACCTTTTTCTCATCAGTTTTGTTGGTTGAAAAAGACATTCAACGTTTAAATGTGAAGCAGAGACTGAAAACGCCATATAGGGTTTGTTGGGAGCTTGATTGGCTGAAATTGCACAGATTTCTCAAAGCTGTAAATAAATGTAAGGTTGATGTTACAGAGCAAGCCAGAGGCTTGAGGGTGTGCGAATGGGTGTGTGTGCGTGCGTGGGTGCGTGTATGTATGGAGATGTTTCCGCAATGAGACTATAGGTGAACTGTCCGGCCTTTTTGTTAGGGATGAGCCTGAACAAGTCCCCTAAGCCAGACACCCCGGGGAAGAGTCAGGTCAGCCGCAGACCTCAGCTTAGCACCTAGGGCTCGTCTCTAATTTTCATATGCAGTGCTGGTTTATTGGGGAATCAAAACCCCTGCACCCATACATGAAAAATATTTGGATACTGCAATCACCAGTAAGAAGTCGAGTCAGTTTAGTAGCTGTAGCATTGTGGCATGGCGTGTGGCCTTTGGGGATGCCTGTTTCTTGGAGGTCAGTTTGTCTTGCATGCAAAAAAGGCTGAGGCTGAAATTAAGTGAACAATTCAGTCCGTGTTTACGCTGTAAAAATCTTACCCTCCTTGTAAGCATACACTACGGCCCAAGTTTATAACAGGATTTTCTTCCTCTAGATGGGAAGCAGGCTGATGTGTGTCTCATGAATTTTTCCCATTTTCATCTGCATTTCCCTGCCCTTGTGGCGTTTTACATGGAGTATTTGCTCTGTCCTTGAATGTGGGAGATGCCTCCTATGATAGGAGTGAGCTGTGCCATGCTGCTTTCCTCCCTCTGTTACTGAGTAACTTGGATTGAGGTGGTTCCATCCCTCCAGTAAGAACATGGTAAAAGTGTCGCTGAGAGCAGGCTGCAGGAGCAATCCTGTCCTCCCCCATCTACAGCATGAAAATGAATGCTTCTTTAAATTTGGAAGGCATATTTTGAAGTGATTTTTTGATACATTTGTCCTTGTAGATGTGTTGAGGTGAAGGTTGCAGTTGTTTGAGAGGTTCCATTTTCAAATGGGGCAAAACACCAAAGAAATACTTCTTTGGATGTGATCTGGAAACGTTACATGACTGTTCAGGTGTAGACAGGATCAGTTTTTCAACTTACATTGAATTTCTCCTGCTTTAAAAGTAGAGATTAGTTGTGGTAAAACCTTTTTGATTGGCTTATAAGGGGAAGTTGCAATGTCATTATGAAATGGGAAGATTATCTGCAAAGCTAAATGTCTTCTCCCCACAGAACAAATTGCACAGCTGTGTTCTTCTGTAGCTTTTTAAAATTAGCGATAATTGCTGTATGACCACAGCTCCACGAACAGAGGTTGCAACCTTGCAAAAGGGTTTCCTGGAAGTTTTTTTCAGCTGTTAAGTGGAATTGCCAGGCCTGCACTGCAGAGCGGAGCTTGTAATTTAGGTTAGACATCTACATCTACAAATTTCTCCTTCGGACAAAAGGCCTGAAAGAACAGGAACAAGCAGACAGCTACAAGCTGCCTTAATACCACCTGTATTTCTGTCTGAGGGCAAGGAAATTGTTGCTGAGATTGGACAGTCCGTAGTCTCATCTCTGTTTTTGTTTTGGTTTTGTTGTGTCCCGTCCCCCCCCATGTCCCCCCCCAAAATCTCTCCAGCAATTGGGTAATGGTGACCCAGGACGTAAAATTATGAGAAGCACAACTGGTTTCTGTCGTTGAACGTTGGTTGTAACTGCAGCGATGGCAGGAGCATTTGGGAGTTAAAACAGCTGCTCAATTTTTTTTTTTTTAAATAAGGTTCATCTTGTTGTGTTGATGCTCCAGTTGGCATCTCTACAGCTTGGCCTTTTACTTTCAAAGCTCTGGAAATGCACAGAAGTTTCCTGTGTCTCAGAACTGAAGCCCCTGCATGCAGCAGTTCTGCCGATGTCCTTGGCCTTCTTCCTCTCTGATCCACCAAACCAGTGCATGAACAGTGGTTTTGTGGAGGCAAAGACACCCCAAATAGCTCAGCCCATAAGTACCTGCTGACAGTTTTGTATTTCCCAGTGTATCTGTGTGCTCTGGACAGGATTAGCCCCTGCAGTTTGCCTTAATCTTTGTTGAGGAGAGGCAGAGAGTCAGGTCTTGGTCTTCTGAAACGAGACCTACAGGTTGGGTTCCTTCACTGTGTTTTTAGCAGCACCAAAGGGATTTGGGTGCCAAAGACCATGAGCACCTAAATCACCTGGGTGCTTCTGAAACTCCCCGTAACCCATCCCTTTTTAGGATCCCAGACAGAAAATGTGAGGTTTTTTGAAGAGCTGAGGTCCCAGTAGCCTGCCAGGAGGAAACAGAACTGTTGGATCTGCAGCAGTTCTGAAAAATCACATTGGTCTGGTCTCAGAGCTAAACCTGAGGCTTTTCTTCCCATAAATCTTGATTTGCAGAGTCCTCCCTGTGCAGCTTCTGTCTCAGGCTGCAGAGCTGCCCCATCCCCCAAAACAGTGCAGTTTATGGTGAGGATTATAAGCCTGGTTAGTGATTCCATGAGCTGTTGCAGTTGCCTGTGACTGCCCTGATCCTGCAAGCCGATGGGGCCTGATTGGGGCAGGGGAGCCCTACAGCTACGGATGTGGTTTTGGAAGGCAGCCCCATGGAGGTGCCTTTCTAATCCCACCCCGGGTACTTTGGCTTGTACTTAGAAGAGGGTGAGATGAGGGGAGAAAGGCAGAAGGTGCATCACTAACACCAGCCTGGACTGGTCCCAGTGTTCACCTCCCGCTGTCAGCGCAGGCACCCCAGCACTCCATGGAAATAGTGCAAAGGACTAAAAAGAAACCTCACTAGCGTGTGCTGCTTTACAGAGAGATCTACTGAAGTTGTTTAATTCATTGAGAAGCTTGTCCCCAATTTATCTTTACTTAAATTGAAACCCAAGACAAAAAAGAGAGAGACATTGACTGTGCTCCCTGCAAAATTGTATGTCGCTAGGTGAAATAACCCAGGAGAGTAGTGCAAAACTTTTGGAAATAGAACTTAAATCTTAGTTTCCCAACATGGAGCTGGCTTGAGTTCAGGGTGCAGATGCCTCCGCAGTTGGTGTTTCTAGGAAGCATGCTCTGTGCTTGCAAATCCCACCTGCTGCTGCCCAACACCTTCATTTATCCGTTCAGTTCACACCCTTGTTTGCAATTCCAGGTTGGCACCAAGAAGTGGTCTGTGACTATCAGGGGTCCGGGAGGGGAAGGGGCTCATCTTGCAGATATTTATATTGTATAGAGCAGCTTATTTCTACAAGAAGAAAAAACATTTTTAAACTCCAACAAAGTATACAGTAGTTTCAGTTCTGGTTTTTGTGACCTTTTTCAGGGATCATTTCAGTGCATTTCTGTATAAAATAAAAATTTAAGGAAAAAAGGATTTTGAAGTATAAAAACCCGCATCATCTGTACATAGGCAAACTCAAGAATCTTCTCTTCAAACACTGTTTCTTGTAGAAACATGTTGAAATTTTTTTGCTGATTTCTTTGTACTTCAAGAGCATGTAAATAATTTATTAAAAGTGACTATTGTAATTTGGAGTTCTTTTTAAACAGATCCCAGCTCTAAATCATGTCAAGGAGATGGGGAGGAAGGAGGACTAAGTATAGCAAAGGAGCTGGTGGCATTTACAGCTTGTGTCAAGCTTTGTATAATGTAAATTCTGTATAAATATGTTTTTTTTTTTGTGAAATAAATAGATGGAATTAGAAGCATTAAGAAACTGAAGACAAAAAATTGCCAAGTCAAGGCTGCTTCTTTTTTCCCCCCCCTCAGTCTGAAACCTAATGTGCAAAATCTATTTATTTCAAGCGAGGAAATGTGTACAGTCTAATAGACAACCTAAAGTGTATTTAAGCAAGTTTGCAACTGGATTTTTTCAATTTAATATTTGTTTTGTTTTTATGAGTTTCCTCCTTAATTGCCACTGTAGTATTTGTCCAAGTGAAAAGAAACACATCGTAACGGACACTCTAAAACAAACGGGCAGTTTAAAAAGCAAAACGGAAGAACACCCGGCTCCCAATCCTTGCAGTTTTCTGGTCCTATGAAAGGTTGTTTTAATTCACAGTGTGAAAATAAAGGACCTCCTTTAAAAGGAGGCAGGCAAAATGGTTTGCAATAAATGAAAAAAAAATCTTATTTTTTTTTAAGTTCCTTAAAAAACCAACTCTGCTTTGAAAATTTAGGATTTCTGCTTTATCTTTCGTTAAGCAAATTTATAAATTTAGGGATGTTTTGTGCATATAGAATCTGTCACCAGTATGTATCTTGTTTTGAAGAAAGTGTTTTTGTTGTGGATGTGTCATGCTGTATATATTTGTTCATATTTTTGTGAATTGAATACTATGTACCATTGTATTATAGTAACTTTTATAAAGCAAACCATAAATATACTGACTTTTCTTACAGAAAAATTATGTTGTGCTTAATGTATAGCCAGGGCAGCTTTTTGCTCTCAGACCCATGCTGGGAACCGCAAGAGCTCAAGCAACCAGATCTTTACTGAAAATATTAATTCTGGTGAGCAGGAAATGACTTTGAGCAATGTTATATTGCATGAAAAAATATGTGAGTTATTTGATCTTATAAACTTAAAGAAAATTTCCTGTGTATTAAAAATCCGTACACCCCTTAAGAGCTGAAGCACAGCCGGGCCCTGGCCCTCCTGCTACAGTGCCGGGTGCCCCTAACCCTTCAACCTCGGCGGTGCTGCCTGGGCAGGTGAGGGGTCCCTGCTCCTGCAGCCTCTGCCCTGGGTTTTTCTGAGTTCGCATCTTTTTTTTTTTTCTTTTTTTTACTTTATGGAGGTGAAAGCCCTTAACTGGTGAAGCGAGGTGTTAGTGTTGCTGGTTCAGGCAATGCTGTGAGGCTGTTGGGGCCAGAGGCCCTTTGGGTTTTTTCTTTTAAATAATTTTTTTCAAATCTGAAATTAATTCTGTTACCTATGGTTTATAGGGGGGAAGCTGGGGGAGCCGCTGAGGTTTGATGCAGGTGAAAGCACAGCCTGGAACTGGCCATGTGCCCCCCACCCTCCCTCGCTGGGGGCTGCTGTGAAAGCGGTGGCGGTCAAAGGGGCTTCTCTGAGCTTTAGAAAAAAAGATGCCCAGAGCAGAGACAAATGGAGCGGCTGATGGAGGAGGAAATGGAAGAGGCAGGAGAGAGTCTGGGCTGTAAGGTGACTTCCCAGCTCAGTTCTTGGCTTCTGTGGCTGACTGGCGGCTGAAGGGATGGGGATGCAGGACAGCCAAACCTTGCAGGGCTCGGCCTGGAGGGTGGCTGTGTGGGGCAGGGGCTTGGAGCCTGGTGGAAGGACTTGTTTCTGAGGAGCCCATCCTGAGCCAGGGGCTTTGGCTGCTCAGGGTTTAAGCAGCTTTGATGCTGGCAAACTGGGGGAGCAGCAGTGGGGGCACCGGGACTTTGGAGGGCAGATATTGCAACAGCAGTGAGACCTGGGGACACTGGAGACCCTGAGATGTTCTTCAGCAGTGACATACTGAGGTCTGTGGGCTCCTCGGGCAGCGTTCGGCCTGCAGCCACAGCAAACATGGGGTAGAGGGACTCCAGCCCCGACACATTAACTTACCAGGCACTCAGGTTGTGACAGGACAGGGTTTTATTGTGTCAGTGGGGAACGTCCCCTTGCAAGCAACAGTGACAACACCAGAGCAATGCCCAGAGGGGACTTGGCATGTGCAGGTGGGATCTGAGCCAAGGACTCGATGCCAATCCCAGCAATTACTTCTTGAAACACAGGAGAAACCCCAGCCCTTCATTAATTCAGGAATTTGCAGGTATTAGAGCAAGACTGTGTTGCCTTGGGAAGGGTGAAATACGTGAATTCGATTAAGTGTCATTCCAGAATGTTGTAGCTACCTTAAAACCATGTGTTTAATCTTGGCAAATTCCAATTCAAGATTGAGTCTAAAAGCAATTAAAATGAGATCTTACAAAACAAGATGTGCAGAGAGGCAAACGCCTCCATGGTTTCCTCTCCCAGCTTCCTGTGTAGCTAAAATTAACAGAAAACTTAGGGTAGACCAAATTTAAGCACTCCCAGTTGTTTCCTCTGTCTTCCTCCATAGCTGCATGTCTTTGGCACATGCCTTAAATCTGCCCTTTGTTAAGAATTTGGTGGTTTGGATCAGATTAAACTGCTTTTTAAGAGCGTGTTCGCTATTTCCCACACTCCCTCTCCCAAGCAGTCACCGGAGGGCAGTGCCTGGGCTGGGTCGGGGTAGGTGTTGAGTCCTTTTACGTCTCCAGCTTGGCAGCAGCTTCCCTGGGTTTATAACACTTAGGTCTGGGCTATTTACCAAAACATCAGTCGTTTCCCGGTTCGTTTGTGAATCAGCTCATTAGGGGTGAGGGCAGCGTTTCTGCCACCCTCTAGATGCGCTTGGTCTCCCCGTTGGGCTCCAGGATGGTCAGGTTTCCTCTTGCATCTTGATCCATTTCTATTGCTTCAAACAGAGACTTGAAGTTCCCAGCGCCGAAGCCCTGTGGAGATGACAATGTTACAGACCACAGGGACGGGCAGCGGGTTCGTCAGCCCGGAAGCAGCTGGGAAAGAGCAGCACCAAGAGCTGGCTGGGTGACGGTACTTGATGGCCCTGAGGTCTCGAAGCCAAGATTGTCATGAAATCCTCAAACCAACCTGGTGGTTGTGCCGCTGGATGACCTCCAGGAAGACTGTGGGTCTGTCTTGAACTGGTTTGGTGAAGATCTGGAGCAAGTAGCCTTTCTCATCAAAATCCACCAGAATTTTCAGTTCCTGAAGAAAAGAAACAGAGCAACAGTTTGAAGACCCACAGAGGAGCAAGGGGATCCCGCTGCATCACCCTCATCCCTGCAAAATATTTCGGGGAGCCAGTCCAGCCCCAGGCAAACCTTTTCCTTCTCAGGCTGGTCTGACTCACCGCCAGCTTGTCAATGTTCTCCTTCACTTTGATTTTGGCAGTTTTCAGCCTCTCCCGCAGCATCTGGTAGTAGCTGGATGGCACATCCATGAACTGCACGCCACGCTGCTTCAGGTTGGTGATCTGCAAGGCAGGGGAGACCCTGGCATGGGTTGGGCTTGGGGCTCATTTGTGGAGCAGTTTGTGCCAAGAGGATGGCCCAGGATGGACGGTGTCGGGAGGTGGAACGATACTTTCCCATGGCACTGGCCAAAGTCATGCACGGGGACCTGTCCCACCCTCTCGCTTTGGGCACCACGAATGGGAGGGCCCACGATGCCCTCCCCAGGCAATGCAGAGCATTGGCCACTGTGCAAAGATGCTTCATCCCACCCTGACCCCTGATACCTGTGGAGGCCCTTTGGCCTGGAGGGGAGCCCCAAATCAAGTGCTCAGAGGTAGCTAGGCTCAATCCAGACCAGCATCTGCCCCAGGCAAAGGTGGGTGGCGTACTATGGTGGTGCAGCCCAGGCTGTCTGAGCTCCCCACCAGCCACCCCCCCAAGGACAGCACGTGCCATCAGGGTCCCTGCAGACCCCAACTGCTTTAAGCTGGAGGGTCAGGCATCTGCCAGCAGCTCACAGGTGCAGGCAGGTCCCTTTCCAGCTACTTGCTGGGCAGTTAACCCTGGTTGTAAAACCACCACGGTGCAAAGCCTGCTCAGCCTGCCCGTGTCCTTGTACCCCAATGGGTGTCATTGTCCACCACTGCCCTGTGAAGAGGGCTGTGCCCCAGAGGGCGGGGGTGGAGGTGGAGCAGGACCAGGGCAGGACGGGCTGGGGCAGGGAGCTGCTGGGGCTGCACTTACCGCCGAGATGATGTCGGAGGTGTTCAGCGCGATGTGCTGGACTCCGGCCCCTCCATAGTAGTCAATATATTCCTACAGAGGGAAAATGTCACTGTGTTAATGACAGCACAGCTACAGTGTGCAAAGGGCTGAGCATGGGCTTAAAAATATGAAGCAAAATCAGCTCCGGGACACCATGAAACTGAAAAAAGACACTATTGGCCTATTGGCGTGGTCCTGGCAGCTCCCCCAGGGTTTGACAGCCCTTGGCAGACCTGAGCAGAGCCAGGGCTGCTTTCCAGCAGCTACCTTAGCACAGCACATCTGTGCTAGCTCTGAATCACTCACCCCTTGGTCCGTTTTCCTTCACCAAAGCCCTACTCAAGGCAGTGGCAGCCTGATGGATCAACGAGCAGTGTCCACTCACCTGAATCTGGGATTTCTTCTTGCCAAGAGCCGGCTCGTTGATGGGCATCTTAATGGTCTCTTCGTAGTTGGTGACCACGATGGAGCGCAGGGCGCTGAACTCGGTGTGCAGCTGCTTGTCATCCACTGACCAGAAGCGGTGGAAAAGCAGGTTCTTCTGGTACCTGCCCAGGCCACAAAGGGCATGATCAAGTCCCTCGCTCCATCCCTGCACTAACGAAGCTCTGCTCTGGCTTAATCAGCCTCAGCTGTCACTGTCAGAAGCTGTGAGACCAGCAGAGCGGTGCTGCTGCTCTGTCCCGCCTCCTGCCAGCCCTCCCCACTCTTACCAGTCTGCCACTGGGACCATCTGGAGGTCGGGCTGGTTCCCCACAACATGGTCAATGAAGTTGAGCTTGGCACTTGGTCTGCGGGGGGAAGCCGGGGGTGGTGCTCAGCTGGGCTCAGGGGCACCCCACAGTGCGGGGGGCACCGGGGCAAGGCAGCGGGGGCCTGTCTGGATCCTCTGTGGGACATCCCACTGGTACATGGTGGCAAAGAGCCAGGCAGGACCCTCTGGAAGGTACTCACAACTTTGGCAGCAGGGGGTCCTTGAAGAGGGGTGGGTGGTACCCAGGCAGGAAGAGGCCCTTGTAGTTGAGCTTTTCTATCAAGGTGTGGGTGGTGTCACCATACTGCAAGAGGTGGGGGAAACAGTTGCATCGTGGACCCATTTTTTCGTGGACCTCTCAGGTCCAGCCTGCTCCTGCAGACCTCGCTCTGGTGCAGCGGCTCAGCCTCCGCAGCTGCCCTGCTGCTTACCGTCTGGATCACTGCAAACTTCACCTTCCCAAATTTGTCCTCCTCCACCCAGGGTTCCTTCACCACCACAGCTCCACGCTCCTTGGCTTTCTGGGCAGAAGGAGAGAGACCCCTTCCTGCCACAGCTCCCTGGGCTGGGAGGAGACATCCCCAGGCCCTTCCCCACCTCCCCTTGCTGTTTCAGGCTGCCGGTCAGGCGGGAGCAGAAGGGCTGCCTACCTGCACAATGAAGTCGCAGTCCTCCACTTCGAAAGCAATGTCCTTCACCCCGTCACCGTGCTTCACCAGGTGCTCCCCCATCTCTGCCCGGAGCAAGAGCAGCCACAGCCATGAGCAGGGGTGCTTTGCTCCACCACAGCCCTTTCCCACTCCATCTCCCCCCACAGACACCCGTGGTACCTACCCTCATTCCCTGGGTTGAGCGCGGACGAGAGAACAAACACAATCTGGTGAGGAAGAGGAGGACAGGTGAGGGATGGAGATGTGGCGGTGCCCCCGGGGCTGGGGCAGATGCACTGCAGGTGCGGGGTTTAATGGTGCAAACAGGTTTTGGCAAACCCGCCGTCTCCACCCTAGTGGTGGCACCTCTGCAGGTGCTTCAGCGCCCTTACCTTGTCCTGTTTGATGGCATGCGAGACCACCTCCCTGCTGCCAGTCTCCAGCCCCCGGTATGCCAACTCCTCAAACCCCAGCTTGTTGCAGTAGTAGGATGCAGCCTGCAGGCACACGACAGCTGCACTGGGTGAAGCCGTGGTGCCGGTGGCCCCCGGTTCCCATGGGGCTCCCCCCAGCTAGGGCAGCACCAACAGCCCATGGGGAACGGCCACTGTGGTTTATGCAAGTCACGCATGTGCATGAGTGTGCACATCTGTGCACAGGGAGCAGTAGAGCTTTTCTGCTTCCCTCCAGCAGCCTGGAAGGAGCAAGTAGAGGTGAGAAAGGGCCCATATTGTGGAAAAAAACCCCAAACTCAGTGGGAAGCACTGCCTCCAGAGACCTCCTGCACCCAACACAGCCAGGGACGGGCAGGACACAGCTGGGCAGCAGGCAGGGAGCTGCCACCAGTGGCAGAAATGTTTCTGCCTGTCTCCTGTTCATCTGCCAGGTTGTGCAAAAAAGCAGCTCAAGTCTGAGGCGGAGGATTTTTTAACTTCCCAGTGGCCTTTTAGCAGTGAGAGGGGGAGAGCAGCTACCGTGACGCCCTACTGCTCAGCAGGCTGGTGACCACAGCTCGAGCCCTGCCACGTGGGGTGGGCTGGTTTGCATTTTCCGGACACCTCCCACACACACCCCCAGGCAGCTGCCCCTCACCTTGTGCAAGGGCCCCCAAGGCCGTCAGCCAAGGCCATGCCAGCAGCCACAGGCTCCGAGCCAGGGGCAGGCTTTGGGACGCTGGCACGGCCCCGACCCAGTGGGCTGCTGGGACAAACCGCCCCCCTGGCAGCCAATAACCAGAGCAGCCACCCATCCCAGCACGGCAGGTGCCCACCCAGCCGGCCACAGCCTCTCACCTGCTTGGCATTGCCGACCCAGAAGGTGATGGAGTGGAAATGGATGAAACGGCCTCGCGGGGGCTAAAGGGAAGGGGAAAACAGAGCTGAGAGCCACCGCTGCAGCCTTTCCCACAGCGCTGCTCGTCTCGGGAGCAGGGACAAGTGATGGCTGCAAGCCTGCAAATGCCTCTCCTGTGAATGCATCCGAATTAACCAGGTGAAACCCCAGCTGCTGCCCCAAAACAGTGATTTTCCAAAGTGCTTTACAGTCAGGTGCCACAGGATCCTGCTCAGCAGGGTGGAAGGTGGAAGGGAAGGAACCCTGGCTCGCCTCGGGCTGTGTTGGTCCCAGTGTTCCTTGTGCTCCCCGCAAGCAGCCCCCAGTGCTGGGGCTGCCCAGGCACTGCGGCCAGGGCACAACACCCACCCATGAACCTTGCAGTGTTAAAGATTAATTCTCCCTCCAAACACTCTTACACAACTGCCAGCGTCTGGACAAATACCCCTTCACTCTGTTCCCTACCGCTCTCCCACTGGAGCTGGCTGGACCCAGGCATGCTCCCACCCAGCCTGCAGCGTCGGGGACCCCGCCGCGATGTGCACTGGCAGCTTTGAGAGCACTTTGAGAGAAAAAGGTGGTGAATGGGTGCAACATTTGGAAATAAATGTTGCAACAAACAAGGATTCTGCTTAGGCATCGGTGTTGGCCGGGAAATACTCATCATCTCCCATTTGTTGCTCTCCTCCCAAAGCAGAAAGAAAAAGGAAATGAAAAAATTTCCATCATTAGTGATGATTTACAATGAGGAACCATGTCCTGTATGGTCCAGCCAGAGAGCAGTTTTGATTTTACCAGGTAATCAAGGAGTAAGGAATTAATATTATTTGCATTATCACAGCTGATGGTTCACACCAGGCAACAGGGCAGGACCATGGACACGAAACGGCTCTTACCTTTTCTCCCTTGTCTGTGTAAGATGTCTAAAAGAGAGAATCAGAAAAGAGAGATGTTAGCTGTTCGGGAAGGTACCTCAGCCCCAGAGAGCTCGAATCCAAAGGTCAGTGCCTCAGGAGCAGCTCTTCTGCGTGACTTCCAGCACAGTCACTGAAAAGTCTGAATTCAGCATATTAAACCCAGTAAAGCTCCCAAGAAATCCCACACCGTTGAGCCCCAGCCATTTAATTTAAGTCCCATCTGCTGCCCCTCACCATTTTTGTGGCCTGGTGATGTGACAGCAGCAAAGAGAGTGAGAGTCTGGGAGGGCATTTAATATAGTGGTGGGACAGGGGAAGCTCCTCCTCAGCTCCACCTTCTCCCACCTCCAACCCGAAGCATTTACGACCCAGAGATGGTTTGGTTTGGGCTGGGAGCTGCCAGCATCATCCCGTGGGTGGCTTTCTGGGGCCATGTGGTGGGCTCCTTTGCAGCCCTGGCTGTGGCACAGCAGGGTTAAACGTGGAGGTTGGTGAGCGTGCAAGCTTTCAAGTGTGCAAGCGTGCGAGGCTCTGTGGCACGGGAGCCTGCTAACCCCACAGCAAAACCTCCCTGGCCCCACGCACACCGGTGGGGTGGTGGGGTGATGCAACCGCAGCAGCACATTCCCCCCAGCCCCCTGCCTGCCCCTGGGGACGTTCACCCCTTTGCAGGGATGTGTCCTGTCCTGTCTGACATTCAGCCAGGACAGTTTGGCCGCATGCAGCGCCCAGTGGGTGCGCGGTGTCTGGGCCTGGGGCCACGTGGTGCCACCCTCAGCTGCGGCGAGCCCAGGGCTGCAGGGGTCCACAAAATGTGGGAGCAGCGGGAGGAGCGGGCAGGCGGCAGCCCTGCTGTGGGGAAACACCAGTGCACACACACCCCGCGGCTGGCCACGGTGGCGTGCCGGGGCCGCCGGTGGGGCCGCAGGGATGAGCACGGGGGCTTGGGCGGTGTGAGCGGCACAGGGCTGTGGTGGTGGGGTTGTGTCCTTTGCTGCCACCCACCCTGGGGACACAGCCCTGTGCGGCCGTGCACTGCCCCTGCAACCGTGCTGGGGCACAGGCTGGAGGGGGGCCAGCAGCAGGGCAGGGTCACCCCGTGCCGCCATCACAGCTGCTGCGCAACCACACGTCACAGCTGTGTCACCCCATGGCACCGCCACCTCGGTACCGCCCCCCGGCAGCATCACACCTCCGTAATCCCACGGCACCGCCCCCGCGCCTTCCGCACGCCGGCACCGCCCCGCCCCGCCTCCGAGACGCTGACCCCGCCTCCGCAGCACTGACCCCGCCCCCCGGAACTGACCCCGCCCCAGCGGTGCTGACCCCGCCCTGCGGCGCTGACCTCTCCCCCGCGGCTCCGACCACGCCCCCGCGGTACTGCCCACACCCCCCCCCCCCGCAGTGCTGACCCCGCCCCCGCGGCTCTAACCGCGCCCCCGAGGCTCTGACCGCGCCCCCGCGGCTCTGACCTTGCCCAATCCCCGGCCCCCGGGGGTGGTGCTCCCGCTGCCGGCCCCGCCCCGCCGCTCGTGACGCCGGTCGCACCCTCCCGGCGGCCGTTGCGGCGCGGGCCATGGCGCAGCCCGGCGGGAGTCGCCCGGTCACCGTCAGCGACGTGCAGCAGCTGGTGAAGCGGAAGGACGAGATCGAGGCGCAGATCAAGGCCTGCTACGAGCTGCTGGAGGGCGTCAGTGCGGCGGGGTGGGCGGGCGGGCGGGGGCGGCGGGGCGCGGGGCCGGCCTGCGGCGCCGGCTCGCAGCCCCACGGCCGCCTCTTCCCTCGCAGCAAAAGGGCGTGGGGATGAACGAGCCGCTGGTTGACGCCGAGGGCTTCCCCCGCGACGACATCGACCTCTACCAAGTGCGCAGCGCCCGGCACAACATCATCTGTGAGCGGGGCTCGGGGGGCGGCGGGGCGGCCCTTCCCGGCTGCCCGGAGGGGCGCGGGCCGGCGAGAGCCAGCGGGGGGGCGGCGGGCGCCTGCTGCGGGAGCGAACCTCCCCCCTAATAACCGCAACCGTTTAAGTAACCCGTGTTATTTCTGCCTGTTCATTGCAATTCTTCAAAAACTGGAAAACGGGGTTGCTCTGAGCTTCGTTTTTCGGTTATTTTGCTCCCCGCTCGTAGCTGTCGGGGAGCGGCTTCGTCAGTAAGGCTTGTCCACATGTTGCAGCGGCGTTAAAATTCTGCGTCCGCCGTGGAGCCATTTGGCACGCCTGAAATACAGCGAGGCATTTTTGTGCTGTGCATAGAATAAGCTTTGGGTGAAAAATAGGTTGGCATTTATTTCTTCTCAGGCTTACCCTGTGCCCCGCCTGTGGGGGTGGATTTTACTCCACATATGCAGGAGTGTGTGGCTTGATGGAAAAAAGGCTTGGGCTCCTCCGTGATCTCTAGGTGCCCCCGAGCCCTGCTGCCTTGCATGTTTACTGGAATTTGTAGGGTGGCTTTCTCTCTGTCTAACTTCGGCAGATGTTTATCAGTAGGGCTGTGTGAGCGGGGCTGGCACCGGGCCCCAGCAGATACACCAGCAGGAGGTTATTGCTAGCCACAGCTCGGGTCCGAGGCGCCCACAATACCGTTTCTGTGCAGTTGCAGAGAGCGTGTGCCGAGAAGGCACCCTTAGATGTAACTCGCTCCTGCTCCCTGCATGCTAATGGTGTTACCCACAGGTTTGCAGAATGATCACAAGGCCCTGATGAAGCAGGTGGAGGAAGCTCTTCACCAGCTGCACGCCCGGGAGAAGGAGAAGCATGCCAGGGATGAGGCGGAGGCGTTGGCCGAGGCAATGAGCCAGAACCAGAGCCTGCCACAGGCTTTTGCCAAAGTAAACGCAGTGACTTTGGGATCTCCTGCAAGTATCTCAGTAAGTTGGTGGGGCCTGACAAGCTCGTGGGGAAGGCTTCTTCTGGACCCAGAGAGAAAACATAGCAGATGGCTTTCTCTGTCTCTTCTTAAGTGGAAATAAGTTGAGGATTTGGTGATGGTGTCATCCTGCCCTGTTTTCTTCTTTATCACACTGCGATGTCCTGTGAATAGACTAGTCACTGTACGGGAGTGAGATGAGTCCTCTCTTCTCAGCTTTATTGTTCCACCGTGCAGCTCATACCGGGCCTCACTGACGATTCTAGCCTCAGTATTCCTCTTCCCATAAAACAGGGCAGAGGAATGAGTGCATACTTCATTCTAAGGAGATAGAGAGGGTGTAATATAGTTCAGTTGCCTGAATGGTGAGAACAGTAGTGTCATAGCACACCTCTCCCCATGTGGTTGGGTGAAGGGTGATGCTCCTGTGGTATTACCTGTCTTTGAAGAAGGCAGATGCTCATCTGTCTTCTACCTTTGTCCAGGGACTTCAGGTTGATGATGAGATTGTGGAGTTTGGTTCTGTCAACATAAACAACTTCCAAAACCTGCAGAACATTGCCACAGTGGTGCAGCACAGCGAAGGGGTGAGCTCATTTCTCTTGTAACTGCATTCTCTTGCCTGTCTCTGTTAGCCACAGATCTTCCTGTGGTACTCAGATCTCTGGGATCATCATTTCCATGTCAGAAACAGTGTCAGATTCGGTCTGTGCTGTTGTAGCCTTGTTCTCTCACAGTGTTGAGCAAATTCCTGCTGGATAGAAGAGAGGTGTGCTTTTTGCTGTGAGCATCATATTGTCTGTTCTCCCCTGGGGACCCCCTGCAGCAGCAGGCTGCATTGCTGTGCCACCCTTGTGGACTGGCGAAAGAAGCTGTCACAGCCATCAAGTGCTTTATAGCAGAAGTGAGAGATCTCCTGGAGATGCCTCTGGATGTAATGCTCTTCTTTCAGATCCAGCTGCAGGGATGGGAATGGGTGCCACTGAAGAACAGCTCCCCTGCGCCTAATGTTCTTCTGGTGCTTCAGCAAAAGAAGGAAGAAGAGAGTTGACTTGGTGATAGAAAAGTGCCATCTTTTTTTTCTTTTCTTTCTTCTCTCCCTTTCAGAGACCCCTGAGTGTGACTGTGATCCGTGGCGGCAAAAAAGTGCACGTGGGGCTGACTCCGAAGCGCTGGGCCGGGAAGGGCCTCTTGGGGTAAAGATGCTATTTTGTTTACTAGAATGGATGAGGCTTTCCCCAGCTCAGAGCACATTTCCTGCAGCAGGGCCAGCTCTGTGCTTTGCTCTCGGTGTGTGTTGCTGCCCGCTCTGATGGGCTTCACTGGCGGGTACCAGCTGAGAGCTGGAAGCTGACATTTTTGCACAGTGATATGGGGAGGCAAGTTGTATCAAACATGAGGACAGGGAGGAAGATCTCAGTGGTTAGTTTGTCCAGTAGAGGAAACCAACGGAGGAGGGTTGCCTGGGTCTGATTCATGCCATGTCAGATCTTCTATGCCTGTTGGAGAACTTGAGACTTTAACGTTTCCTTCTACCCTCTTCTTTTTCAGCTGCAATATCATTCCCTTGCAAAGATGACCATTGCTTGGAAAACAATAAAGCTGAAGTTTGTGCCTGCTTTGTGGACTCTGATCTGGTTTGAAAACTCCCCGACATGTTTTTGCTGAAACAAATGTTTTGGAGGCTGTGACCTCTAGGTGCCTGACTCACAGAGTCTGAAGAGGTTCTGGTAGAGCAGGGCCTGCCAGCAATTCAGAATTGCACTGGCTCATCAGGAGTAGCTTGCAGAACTGCAAGATGTGGCTTCTTAACACCTTGTTTCAGTTTAGAATGAGGCTGTAGAGAGACCCAAACTTCACTTGATACAAGCTGTAAAGAGCATGAAATGCTCTTACTTGGTGATAACAGAGCATTCCTTTTTTTATGTAGAACTCCTCACTGAACATCTTGTAATATATGCTTAATTGCAGTATAAAAAGTCCTGTCGCATTTTTTGGTGTCTTTAATAGTAGATCACAGTCAAGAAATACGCAAGTTTGGTGCTTTTTCCCCATGTTACCACAACTTTTAAAGTCACTAAACATGATGAAAGAATCTTTGGAATGCCTAATTATTTTAACTTGTTAAGATAAAGAACAGGGGTTATAATTATACTTTATGTTCAGTAGTTCATACAGTTGTGATAAAAGTACTCCTAATTTGGCTTTTTTTATTTATTTGTTTATTTGTGGTGGTTTGTTTTATAAGCCCTTTGAGGGGATTTCAGGGATGATTGATTTGTTGTAAGCTCGTTTCCAGCTGAACTTCAAAATACTCTTCCAAAACAATTAAATCAAGTAATGCCGGTCTCCGTTCTTGTAGAAGTTATTATTTTGGGCAATAATTGTGGGCCAAGTTGGGTGCATTAAACGCAGACCTGCACAGACACAAAAGCATGACCCTCTGGCCTTCCAGAGCCAAAGCCCAGGTAAGGTGCAAGTCCTTCATTAGCACTTCCTAGGCAGGCTGTGGGCATAAGCTAACACATCACACCTAACGAGCAGTTTTGTTACAAAGATTAATAACCAGACCTGAAATAGACTGAAAAAGTGGACTAAACCCCTCACTTTTAAATCATTCACCCAGGGGTCTGTGTTAAATTGAGTAGGTTTACCCTTTTGATACTTCAAGCATTTGTCTTTCAGCATAGTCCAACAGAGCAGATTCGACTGAAATGGTAAAGCTTCAAAGCAAAGGTCCTTGCCAGTGATTCCAGCAGACTTCATGGTGCTACGGAGGAAGTGTTAACTGGAGCAGCCCATGGCAGTGTTCCTTGGATGAGATTGTGTCTAGATAATCCCCGTCAAATGCAGTCTCATCCTGGTCTTTGTAGCAATTTTAAAAGGGCTGAAACATGGCATTGTTTTGCTCCATTTATTTTCTTGAAGAATAACTGAGAATGGAAGATGTTTTGGGACCATCTGTCGCATGTGCATCCTGCCTCACTTTACCAGAGCTGTTCTGAGGCTAAGCCTGCACTGCTGACCTTCACCAGGTGCTATGACCCACAAAGGCCACTACATCTCCTAAATCCAGGGCTGGTTCTGTAGGAGGGCTGAGTCTCTGCACAGGACCACAGCGTCAAAAGACTTGCACAAAACAAGAATGTTTAAATGCATGTTGTATCTGGTTTGGGAGCCTGGTTTTTTGCAAAAGGGCTT
Source organism: Phalacrocorax carbo (assembly GCF_963921805.1). NCBI lineage: Eukaryota > Metazoa > Chordata > Aves > Suliformes > Phalacrocoracidae > Phalacrocorax > Phalacrocorax carbo. The sequence goes on along the minus strand of NC_087527.1, from coordinate 9,516,920 downwards.
TTCATATTTGTAGGTGCTGCTGCAGTTTCTAAATATCCGAGTGTCCACAAGCTGCCCCTATCTTCTGTCCCTATAAAATGAAATGTAGATATAAGTATGTGGATAAATTGGGTATCAATTGGCAGCTGAAATGTTGGACTGTCAAGGGGCTGGCCTTGGCCATGTGCATTTGGGGTATGTGTCCAGGTATCCCAGCTATGGCTAGCTTTTACGTGAGCTGCAGATGAATCTGGGTCTAGATACCAGTCCAGGAGAAGAAAAGCTTTTGTACCTCCTGGGATTAAATGATCCAGAAAATCCCAGCTTTCTGTGCTGCTCTTGAAATGAGGTTAGGGGGACAGTCCAGTCCCATCAGCCAGGTAATTCCTGCTTGCAGGGACCTCCTTTTCCTTTCAGCATGGAGGGTGTGTGCATGCTTCGGAGGGCTTTCAGCTCTGTAAGGCTTTTGTAGAAGTGCATCCCCTAACCCTATGACCTAAGTGCTCTGTCCCCAGCCCCAGAGGGGACTGTGTGCCCTGACTGGAAGGGGTGGAATGATCCCAACACATGTAATTAACACAGATTATGTTGCAAAACCTGCTATAGATAGGTAAGGTTTGAGCGTCTTCCTTAGACCACGCTCAAACTTCTGCCATAGGACCAGAGCAGAAGAGGAGCTGCTCTTTGTCGGAATAAACAGGATTTTCATGCTGGAGAGCAGAGATCTATATGATCAGGGAATGTGGACTGGATGCTGCCGGGTGGGAAGAAAAGCACCATGTCTGAACAAGCTTGATGTACAGGTGCTGGTGCACTGAACAAGGCTGCCTTCTTGCACCTTGCAGAGATGGGGTTTAAGGACCGAGTCCCTGCTCCTGAAGCCACAAAACTACCACTGTTTGAAACAGCGGGTTGTGCCACAGAGGAGGAGTTGAGAGCAGCTGCGTTTTGATGACATGCCTCTGCGCGGCAGCCTCTAGGTCAAGGAGATAATGTGAGCTGATAACAAAACTCCTTTCCTGTCCCAGCAGGGTACGAGGCTCTCAATGGGCAGAAAGAAAAATAAATTAGATCTAGAAATTGTTATTATTTGAGTTAAACAGCAAGGCTGAAGGGAACAGTTGTGAGTACTTAGAGCTGATAATCCGTGGTGGTGAAGGCAATAGCTTGGAGCGATCGCTGGGAATGGGGTCCCCTGTGCAAGTGCCATCCTGGCAGAGAGCTGGGGATGGTGGGGGCACCTGGCAGTGGTTGGAGGCTGTTTTTTCTCACTTCGACACTGCTCGTCCTGTTCAGGGGTGCCAAGGGAGCAGAAGCTGCCTACAACCTCCTGGACAGGACATCGGGTAAAGACCCCTCGTCCCATTCCCTGGGCAGGGCAAGGGTTTGGTCCCAAAGGGGTCTGGCGATGCCAAGACAGGCTTTGTCACAGCCACGAGCAGGATATAGGCTCGGGCAGGGCAAAAGGCCGAACAGCCCCCACGCCTCCAGGCTCCTGCTCTGGGCAGGGGGGCAGTGCAGCCTCCCCACGGCAGCCGGTGGGGATGATGAGGGTACCCCCTTCTCCCCCCGCGCAGCCCCGCTCCCTCCCCCGGCGCTTTCGGGGCTCTCTCGGGCGGCGGCGGGCGCAGCCGTTGGCGCAGCTGGTGCAGCCGTTGCCTGGGAACGGCAGCCGGTCGCAAACAGAAGCGGGGACTGGTGTGACGGTGAGCAGTGGGGTCCCCGGGGGGATCCCGTAGGGCACCGGGGGCACGGGACAGCTGGGGAGGCCCCAAGGCCTGGAGGGGGCTCAGGAACAGCTCTGCAGTGACCCTGGTGAGACCTGTGGGGCCGTGGCCGTCCCCGAGCACCCATCCTGCCTGCCAGGGCCAGAGGGAGGGCTTTTCCTAGGGACCCTTCCCACTCCCGTGAAAACTTACTGTGCACAAAGTTTCAGCGTTGGCTCAAATCCAGACCCGTGGAGCTGGAGATGAACCAGCTGCTGCCCAGGAGTAGCTGCTGTTTATGGGGATGGTGTCAAAACCCCATGTGAGGGGAAATGTCTGAGCCCAGCATAGCGTGCAGGCAGACGGGGTGGGAGCCTGAATGCAACTGGAGTAACTGGGGCTGTGCTGGACTTGCCTGCACTCAGCAGGAGCATTACTGGAGCTGAAAAGGGGCTCTGGGACCCATTTTGCAGCTTCACATGTCCTTTCCTCTGGCTGTGCCAAATTCCAGGTCATTGTGCAGCCAAACCATCGGTGGGGGGAGTATTTCAGAGCATCTCCGCACCCCAGCTCCCTGCAAGGAGGTGAGGACAGATGAGTCAAGTGAAGTTATGCCAGAGGACCCAACTGGTGGAGGAACAGGAGTAAGCAGCGAGCCCATGGAGATGTCCCAGGACAGACAGACAGCTCAGGAGATGGCTGTGCCACCTGAGCAGGTGAGGGCAGCACCACTGCAAGTCCTGCCTGGCTCAGGGTTTGTGGGCAGGTCCTGATGGAAGCAGAGCCCCCGGCTCCAGGACCAGGGCACAATGTCTCCTAGATATGGTTTCTACTGGGATGCCTCGGGGGTGGCGGAACAGGGACCCTGCCGGCAGGGCTCAGCAGATGCAGGACCTCTGTGTGGTCTCAGTCCAGCCATCAATATTTGCTGAGCACCTGAGCTGCCTGAGAGTTACACGAGCAGAAGAGAACCTGGCCTCTCCCCTGCGCTGAAAGAAATGTTATCTTACCTCCCTCGGAAACAGAAACGGTGTTCAAATGAGGTTTATACCTTGCATGCGAGATTGCTATCGGAAATCATAGGCCCATGGGACGTGGGCTGCTGACGTGAATCCCAAGAACAAGATTAAGTGGCCAGTGCTGAGACTGGGAAAAGCCTGTCTCAGGGCTGCTGTGAGCTCTGACAACCTAGGGCTATTTACTGTATTTATTAACAGGCTGATGAGGCGCTGAGAAAGGTGGTGGGACTTTTACCCTTGCTTTCCAGCTGCTTGCCAGGCAGCATGCTGAGGGGCACTGGCAGTAGAGCTGGGATTGCTGCAGAGCTCTTCGCAGCCATCTCAGCCCTGATTCCCCTGTTTTTAACCTCAGTTTGCTATTTCTCCCTCTCCAGCCTGTGATTATGTGCCCTGTTGCAGCAAATAACGTGTGCATGGGGAAGAGTCAGGGGGTGGACAGCAAAAAGGGTAGACTTTTTGCCTTCAGAGGTCCTGTAGGTTAGTTCTGGAGGAGAAACTTGGTCGTGTTAGCCCAGGTGATAGGAACTGCCGGGAAGAGGTGCTGGTGTGAGACACGGGGCTGTGTAGGTACAAAGAGGGCAAGGCTAGATGTGCAGAAAGAGAAACAGTGACTGGTGGGAAACTTTTCCCTGGTACAAATCTAGAGGCAGTTTAGAAACAGGAGTATCCTGATATTGGAGCCTGCCCTGAAAGTGATATAGGTTGGATCTGAGATGTGCTGCGGTGTGTTCCCACTAGCTACAGACCAGCCCAGGAGCCGGTACACACCAAAACCTCTCTCCTTTTCCAAGGACTCCCTTGCTGCTGCCAAGGAGAAGGAAGGAGAACCAGAGGATGCTGGAGCAGATCCACTGTTGGGTCCCCTGTGGTCTCCTTCAGGGATGGGGATCCAAGATACCCTGCCCAGCATCTGGGCTGGAAGGCAAGACACAACTATTTCGAGGACTGCCCTGGGGGAAGACACTGCTGGGACGACACACCTAGAGGGTGCTGGACCTCCTGAACCACCCCCAGCACCACCTGAGCCCAAGGGGGCCATTTCCAGCCCTCACTCAGGCTGCAGGGAGCAGGAAACACAGCAGACAAGTGGGCAGGACGATGGGCATGATGGCTCTGCCAGCTTGGTGTGGGCGGCCACGCCGGGGATGCTCTTCCAGGAGGACAAGCAGACCAGACTTCATCCCCTTGTGAGTATCAGTAGGCACAGTGCCACCATGATGGTCCACACAGCACCTGCCACTCCTGCCCAGCTCTTTTCCATCACCCCAGAGGCATTTTGCAGCTTTTTTTGTCCCAGCTGCTAAGCACCAGGGGCAAAAGCTCTACCTTTTCCCCACAGAGCCTGTCCTGGGTGTTGGGCTACAACAGCAGCCTGGCCGTGCACAGCCTGATGGATAGGGAGGACCGGGTGCTCCTGTACATCGCCTCCCACATGGTGGTCATCCACGACGTGCTGGGGAACAGGCAGTACCACCTGCAGGTCTGGCACACAGTCCGCGCACCTCCCTCCTCCTCCTCCTCCCCCCTCCTGAACTCTTTCCCTCTCTTTTCCCAGTGCTTAGGGGTCACCTATAACTGAATCAAGGAGCAGCCCATGTAAAGGAGTGAATTGTTTTGTTCACACGCCTGTTGCAATTTCCAACACGTGTTGGTGGAAGGCGCTTTGTGTTGGATTGCAGTGGTGACCACAAGTCGCACGTGCAGCATGGCCCCCTCCTCTGCACTGCTTCTTGGCTCAGGGACCTGTAGCCAGCACAAGGCTCAGGGATGGGGTGATGGGTTCACAAGAGTCTGTGAAAAATAAGATGTAAAAGTTGGGCTGGAGGGATGAGAATGGATGACACCTGGGAGAGGAGACAAGGGGATCTCATGAGCAAAGCAGTTTGATGAAAGCTTTATACAATCACCCAGTCTGGAGCCCCCATGGCACTTTGCTGCTTCTCTTTCCCCAGGGCCACACGAATGTCATTTCTTGCCTGTGTGTGAGTGAAGACAGGCGCTGGGTTGCAACTGCTGACCGAGGGCCAGATGCTCTGATCATCGTATGGGACTCCTTCTCTGGGTAAGCTCCTGGGCACCTCCTCTTTGGTAACCTCCTGTGGCTGGTAAATCGCTCAGGACTGACTCCAGCCTCAGCTGAGAGTCAGTTGGGAAAAATGCAGGGATGGGGTAAAGCAGCAAAGGAGCCAATACCAAACCGAGCACTTCTTCATCCTTGTATCACCCACACCCATGGGACACTGAGATGGGACCAAGCTCCCCCAGACTAAGTACATCATGCCTCCAAGCTGTAGTATTTTCTTAAAAGATCACTGGTGAGTTGTTTCCCAGAGCCATTTACTTGGGAGAAAGGGATGGAGAGGATGTTGAGCGTCAGCTGCAGTGCTGGCTGCTCCCGTGGCAGCACTGGTGTTTGCAGACTCCCTCCCTGCCACGCAGACCGGGGTGGGCTGTGCCACAGATTTTGCCAAACAATTGCCTTGAACCTCCTGTGCTGCTGTGAGCAACCACGAGGACTTTGCTTTGTAGGATACCGGTGCGCACCATCTTTGAGAGTCATCCAGACAATGGGGTCAGTGCTATTGCTATTTCCCAGGATGCAAAGTATTTGGCAACCATTAGTACTGGTACAGTGCAGGTAAAGAATATATCTCCTCTTCTGTAGGTTTGTGGGATAGATCCGTGGGAGTTTTTCCCAGTGCAGCCTGGAGGAGTGGGGGATTTGTATGGGGAGAGCAGAAGAGAGGTGGAGGGGGTTTGCAGAGTGATGGCTTGGTTTTGCTGAGCCATTGGAAGACAGACCTGGATTTCATTAAAGTGAATGCTGTGGAGTTGAGAAAAATGGATCTTAAGTTGGGATAAAAGCTTCTGACTTCAGTGCACATTCATTGAAGCAATTTCTAGGATTATTTCCTGAAATTAAGCACTCTGCTGTCAGGCCATGCTGGGTTTAACCTGCTCCAGTCTTTTATGCCCTGCTATCCTCTCCCACTGTAGGGAATAGGGTTCATCTTGTTCCCCCAAGCTCCCAGAAAGCCACAAAAGTCCCTTGGTTTTCCCTTTTCTGCCAGAGAGTTTGTGTTTGGAACTGGACTTCACCCACAGAGAAACCTGTATGCAGCACAGAGCTGAGAGCTGAGTTTGGGTATCAGGTGAGTGACTGTGGCTGAGGGGTGTAGAGGAGCACGACTGGGCTGGACTGGGCTGTCCCATCCTCACCTGCTCCCTCCTGCACCCCTGTGCCCCCATCCAGCTAGGGATGCTGGTAGATGCTGGCTGGAGATGGGAGGCAGGATCACCCCCCGTCCCTGCTGCATCCCAATGCAGCGGAACATCTTGGGGCCATTATCATGACTCCTCTACTGTCTGACAGCCATGGGATGTGGAGGGCACCCTGGTGGGACGTCCTCCACCGCAGCCCTGACACCAGGCAGGGCCCATGGCAGGAAAAGCCACGGCCCTGCTGATTTGTCCCTGCTCACAGAGGAGAGAGCACAGCTCTGGTGTTTCACAGGGAATTTGGCCTCTGTTTTCAGTTCAGTGCAGGTGGTGAAGTGGGTTTTGGATAAAAGCGGGTGTTTTGCATGAAAGAATAAGCAGAAAGCATTGCTTAGCTTGGTGTTTATGCAATTCTTACGTTTTAATTTCAGGATTATGTCATTTTTAACCCTCAGAATCCCTATGAGTTTGTCAGCAACAGTAAAACCCAGGTGATATTTTACCTGTGGGTAAGTAGGGACATGGGAAGTTGTCTTTCTGGTGCCAGACACTCCCAGAGGGTGTGGAGGCAGTGGGTGGGGGCTGCACACTAGTGAGGCAGCATGGGCTGCAGGGCCAGATGTCTGTCCATGACTGGGGTCGCATATTCCTTTGTAGATCTGCCCCTGCCCTCACCCCCCCTTGACCCTCCCCATTCTTTTCCTCACAAGGCGGTCTGGGCAGAGCATCACTCTCTGCTCCTGCACTGGGTTGGTCCCAGCCATGGCTGTAATGCTCTCTGCCTCTCCCACCTGTGCTTTCCTGTGGGTCCTTTTTGTTCCTCATACTGTCAGCAGCTTTTGAGACAGGAGCTGGTCGAGCGAGAGGGTGTTTTGTGCTCTCTGTGGAAGGTCTTGGAGCCTTTCTGCCTCAGGAGCCCTGCTTTAGTCACCACAGCGCGGGGTCAGTGCCCAGATGATGGGGAAGGGACACGCTGGCACTGCAGAGCACAGTTACAAAACGCTTGTCCTGTTTTCTCCGCTTTCCCCAGGGCAATGCTGGTTTGCAGTACGGCGCGCCGCTCCTCAGCAGCCAGGTGAGCATGGGGGGACCACAGCATGTCACCCTCTTGGCTTTCCTCCTGGCAGCAGCACTGTCCCTTCCCATCCCCTTAAGCAAAAACAGTGGCTGCATCCCCATCCTGTCCCCCTTTGTCTCCTCAAGGGACAAGCCCAGACTGCCTAAGCTGAGGTCAAGAGGGGGTGGGTCTCTCAGAGATACCCCACTGCCTCTTCTCCTGGGGCTCTTGTCTCTGATGGTCCTGTCACGGAACAGGGAGGGAATGTCACATGGAGGGATGAAGCAGGAACTTCTCTCTTGAGGAGGGAAGACCCAGAACCCAGGGCAAACATACGGCTTTGCTGCTCTCTCTGCAGACCTTCAACAGCATGGTGGGACACTTCAGCCAGTCGGTTTTTCATTTTAACAACTCGCAAGCTCTGACGGGCACCTCGGCTGGGAAGCTGGTGGTGTGGGATGCTGTCAGTCCCCACACCCCCTCCACAGAGCTGCAGGTCAAGCCGCACAGCATGAAGGCTGCCAAACTGGTGCCTGTGCAGAAGGACAGCCTTACCGTGCTCATGGTGTTTGAGAGGTAATGGGACAGCAGTTTTCAGTAGCCGTAGGTACAGTCCTTGGACATTTCAGCCACAGAACTAATGTTGATGAACCATGGCCAAGCGTTGCAGTTTTAAGTCACTTGCAGTGTGCAAGGACCAGGCAAATTAATGCAGGAAAGTGCTGCTGATTTATGAGACATTGCTCTGAATTTGGCCGGGGGGGGGCGGGGCAGGGTGGGGGAAGGTTGAAAACTCCTGGTAGCATGATTCCAGCTCTGCTGCAGTACCGCAGGTATGGGGTTGGCCATGGTCATGGAGGATCATGGATGAGTCTTGCTCAGCCTCCTGGCCTTTACCGGCAGAGGGAGCAGACAGCCACCAAACGCCTTGACAGCCTTGGGGACAGGGCAGGGGACACCACAGAGCCCGGTGGTTTCTGCACAGCCCTGGGCTTTCCCCCTGCACATCTGTACCGGGCTCTTTTCATGCACTTGTGCAGAGAAAAGGGGAAGAAATTTGCTTCTGCCCAAGGATGCTATCCAAGAAATATTTGGGAGTTCTCAATCAGTGTGTTGATTAAAAGCTTTCCCTTCTTTGCAGCTGCATAGTAACGGGTGATGTGAAAGGTCAGGTTAAATTCTACAATGGAGAACTGCAGCTACTCACCTGTTACAGTCACAGCAAAGTGGGTCCCATTCGGTCCATCTCCTTCTCCAAAGCTCCTCCTGATCCTCCCAGTGCCTCTCCAGCCTGCTCCACCAGCAGCCAGCCCTTCATTGCCAGGTGAGTGCCCCTTTACAAACCCATATCTCCTGCATTTGCCCTGCAGCTTGAAAGCTGGGGGGATGGTCAGCTGAAACCTGCTCCATGGGCTTCTGCTTTGGCTGGAGCAGGTTTCAGCCCTGTACCCAGACTGCTGGGCAGGACAGGGACAGGAAGGCAGGACAGGGAGGGAACATGCCCCTTTATTCCCATTCTCCACAGATTTGCATTTTGGGTATTTGTCCCACCTACCCACCACAGAGAAGGAGGAGGGCGTCTCCTGGGAAGCCCCTCTCTGCCTGCGGCCCCCAGGCATCTCCCAGCAGCTGCCAAAACCCAAGTGGGCTCCTAAATTCTGAACTTGATATGATGCCTTGGTGCAGACGAGAGAAGCACTAATGCAGGCATGGAGATGATCAGTTGGTCCTGGGACGCGCAGCTCTTCCATCATGTACCCGGCACACCAGGCAGTGCTAATGCCGAGCTTCCAGCTCCTGCTGGGCCCCTTAATCACCCCCCTTAAACCCCTCCCGTGGGTGGCTGTTTCCAGTTAGATTATATCAGCGCTGAGAAAGCTAATTGGGGCAGTGGTGGTGCAGAGACTGCCACACCAGTGATGGCACCAGTGCTGGGTTGCACCACATGGACTCAGGAGCTTGGGACAGTCCCAGCCTAGTTGCCAGCCCCTCTCTGCCCCTCTGCGTGATGTAGCTATGTTTGTAGGAAGCCTGCAGGCCAGATGAAGCTGTTCTGTGGTTCAATCCAGCTTGCAAACCATATGTCTGTCACTCCTGTTAAGGCTCTCGTGGCAACGTCTGTCCTTAGCTGCACGTGTTTTCCAAAAAGCCATATGGGACAGATTCCTCTCCAACCTGGAGCAGTGCCCTGGGGAGCGGTTTGGTTTTCCCCTGTCGGCCTCAGTTGTCTCATCCCTCTTCCTGGGTTGCTGCTGTAGCTCCTACTGCCTGCAGCTGCCCTGGGCAGCACAAAAAGCAGAAAACCAAAGGGGAAGCCCTGAGCCTGCTCATCTCACCAGGCTGGTGGGATCAGGTGTGGCTGAAAAACCCAGCTAAGGCATGCAAGAAGAACAGCATCCTTCAGTGCCCACGGCAGATGTGCATTAACCGGTGGCTGTCATGGGTCAGCTAGCAAAAGAAGCTGACATTTCCCCACTCGTGATGCAGCCATGCACATCTGTCTGTGCAGCTCTTAGATCTCTGTGTGATCCTCTATTGGCCCTCTGCTCTCAGTCCAGACCCTCAGCCCTCAGGTAGACTGAAGATTATATGTATTTGTTCTGTAATGTGCATAATTATTCAGACATCTGCTTTACACATCATCAATTATGCAGCGGGACTCTCTTTACTGCGTTACGGACGGCACGGCTGAGCGAACAGACAGGCAGCTGCTCTGTCTGTGGTGTGGGTCTGAAACTGTCCCCTGACCTTGTCCGTGGTGGTGTGGTCAACATGGAGCCACTGACAATGGTGGCATGGAGACATGTGAAAAGACCATTCAGAGTATCTTCAATTGCTCATTTGTCTGTCTCACACACCAGTGACTTGCAAACAGCAAAAGCTACACAGATGTCATTCATCTTCTGGCTTGCCTACCCGAGCAGAAAATGGAACCAGCTCCAGTGTTTTCCCATGGAGATTTACCAGATCATGAATACAAAGTGCCACCTGCCTTCCAGGTCAAGAAGTGTTTGCATATTGCATATCACAAAATATAAGTGATCATCCAACTAAGTTGCCAAAAAAAGACTAATGTGTAATACAGCTTGGAGGGATATGAGCCAGCCAGTCTGATTCATCAAATTCTGTTTCCCTCACACTAAACAGGAACTTTATCCTTTCAACCTCTGATGCAACCGTGCTCCATGTTGCAACAGACAGGACAAATTTTGAAAAAGTTATGGAAGAGGCGAAGAAAGCTGTGAATGCCATTGCCTGTCACCCCCGGCAGGCACTCATTGCTGTGGGGAGTCACTGTGGGCTGTTGAAGGTGTGGGACTACCAGCAGACCGAGTACCTCGTTAGTAGGATATTCACCAAGGCTGGCATCCAGTGCTTGTCCTATGACCCTGAAGGTATCTTGGTCTCATGACCTCCCCACGGGCTAAGCACTGGGCTTCCTGTGAGGAGTGACCTTGCTGTGAGAGCTTTCCGGTGTTCTTTTCAGGTTATTTTCTGGCCGCTGGTTTTACTGATGGAAGTGTTTACATCCTCGATGCCATTTCCCTTCAGTCCAGCTGCAAAGAGCTCAAGTTCTCGCATGGCCCCGTGACTCATATTAGCTTCTCTCACAATTCAGAGTACCTTGCAACTGCTGTAAGCTTGTGTTTTTTTTTTTTCCTCTCAGTGTTTTACGTACACTGCTCATGGCACAGCTTTCGGTGGGACTGGGAATTGCTGGCCATCCTGCGAGGCATGGCAGAGCGAGCGGTGCAAAGGGCTGTCCCACCCCAGGGGCTTCGTGACTCTCAAATTCTTTTCCCGACTTGAAGAGTCACTCTGTAAGAACATCACCAGTCACAGCCACTCCACAGACCTGCTGCTGGCAGTGTCTCATTGCTAACTTTAGTGACAAGCCTTAGCTCTGCATCCATCTGTAGAAAGGGCTGGAGCGGGGATTTCCTCCTGGCTGGTGCACCATGAGGGTGGTTGCTCCTTTGGTCTCACATCTTGGTGCAGAAGTATTGAGGCAGTGTTGAAGCAGTCTGGCACAGAGGTTGTAGCAACTGGTGATCTGTACAAAGAAAAAGACTCTCCCTTCATGAACAGATGCCAGGGCACAGCAGTAGGAAGCATCTACCTTGTGATTTTTAGGAAGTCACTGAACTTGATTTACTACACCTCCGCTGTGAAAGCATGGCAGGGAATGCCCTCCAGCCAGCTAGGATGCTCCAGCCAGGCTGAGGACCGCTGCAGTGATACCCTTGGGAGCAGCTGCCCAAATCCATCTGACCCAGTGCTTTATTCTGGCTGTGACTCTAACCCTCCTGCCAGGACTCATAAAACTGAAAGGGCCAAGCTAAGCCCAGAGGGGACATGCAGAGCTGCCTACTGCCAGGCAGGGGACGTGCACGGGGATTGCGGCTTGTTGACCTCTGCGTTCTTGTTCCAGGATGAGAAATACTCGGTGACTGTTTACAAAAGAGTCCTGCAAAATGGGAGCAGATGTTGGGAACACCTAGCAGGGCTGCACTCCCACTACAAACCCATCCGGAGCATCCTCTTTGGAGTCCAGTTAGACAGCAATGAACCCAGGCTTTTGAGCCTTGGGGAGGACCGGCAGCTGGTAGGTCGATGTGAAAGTTTAAAGGGCAGCAGAGCTTTGCTGTTAAAGTGGACAAGAACATTGTGGGAGACTCAGTCTTTGGTTCTGTAGCTCCTACCTCTCCCCACCAGCTCCATTGCAGGGTTTTTTTTGTCAGCCTGGTCTCAGGACAGGTCTGCAACAGATGCTAGATCTAGCTAATCTGCAAGGTCCAGAGTGCTTGCAGACCACAGGGGAGTTGCTGTGTTTCCTTGTCTTCCCTCCAGGTTGAATATGACCTGAACAGCAGCAGCAAGGACCAGCTGGTGGTCTTGCACAGGGACCGGGTAGAGCAGGTTGCTGTGCCCCTGTGCTTGGCCTGGTACCCACAGCTCAGCACCGAGTCCTTTATCCTCACTGCCAACAACTGCTACAAAATGAAGCTCTACAACACGACAACCAAAATGTGCAGGTAGAGGAGAGATTCAGGCCTACCACTGCCTGGGAGCCCCATCCTGACTCTATGTTCTCTAACATCCACCCTGCTCCCACCCATGAGCATGTGTTTGCCAATCCGTGTTGCAGATCTTAGGATGACTCCAGGGACCCCAGGTTGCTCCATCCTTGTGTCCACTCTGCTATTCACTAATGTGTCATCTAGGAAGGTTGTGGCTGCAGGTGGGCCTTGGTCTGCCCACCGTGTTGGACTTGAGATGCAGCAGCTGGACATCAGATAGAGACAGGAGTCCACACAGCAGAGCACAAGGACTGAATGATCCCTGAGCACTAAATTCCTCTCTTAGCCCTAGTGTGGTCCTTTCTAACCAAGGACCCTGTCCTATCCTGTCCTCTCAGCCAGTAGCACAAGGCCTTTGCACCCACCACCACACACCTACACATCCTTGTGCAGCCTTTCAGAGAAAAAAAAACGTTTTGTCAGCCTTAGAATGAATGAAAATGTTGTTTGCCTTTAGAAAGACCCTTTTGGGACCAACCTATGGTTCCCCGTTGGAGAAGATACAAATCCTCCCAACAGCAAACTCTCCGGACTCCCAGAAACGCTATCTGGCATACATTACGAAGGACAAGGTATGGGGCCCCATCCACCCCAGCTGTACAAGAGCCCCCACTTGTAGCAGCAGTGGTCCCTGGGGGAATGTCACTGCAGATAAAACCACATGTAGGCTGGTCCTGCCTGAGAGTTGAGTGAGCTCCCAGGAAGAGGATGCAGCACTGCCCTGGCATGCAACCCTCCCATGGGATCCCCAGCCTTCCCAGGCCTCCTCTTTCCTTTCAGGTGGGCTTGCAAATTTTGCCTGTTGATGGCAACCCCCACAAGTCCTCAGCTTTCATTTGCCACCCAGATGGTGTCTCTGACCTTGCTAGCTCCTACGATGGACGCTACGTCTTTACAGCAGGGGGACGCGACTGCACTGTTATGAAATGGGAGGTCAACCTAAAGTGAGTACCACGGGAAGGAGATCGGAGTTTTGTTACGGCTTTCCACAGCTGCTAGGCCAACACAGCTGAAGCAAATGTTCTCCAGCATTTACACTGAGAACGGGACTTTTGTCCTAAAAGGCCTCTGTTTGTGTCCAGAGGAGTTAAAGCCAGGTCTCCCAGCTATTTCTGCACTTATCCCGGTGTATAGGGCAGTGCTGCACCGATGGGGCAATGCAGCAGGGTGCTGCATGGGGAGCATTTCGGTGTAGGGCTGTCTCGAGCATGGGTCCTTTTGGGGCAGGTGACAAACTCTGCAGCTTCACTCTCCTTCACAACACTGTGCCCAAGACTAGGCCAACAAATCACATCTGGCAAGGGATGGGTCACAACATAGAGGACAGGTCCTAGCACTATTGTGAGCAGGAGACCCACCACTTGCTACAGGTAGTGTGAGTTGAGGCTGGCAGCATCTCTGGACACCTGGCCTAAGACCAGGTTTATTAATAGTGGAGCCTCACAGCCTGCACTCACACAGGCTTTCCAAAAGCCCTAGCTCAGCACCTACAGACAGCTCAGCAAGGTGGGCACGTGCCATGCTGGGGATGGTGGCATGGCAGTGGGGTCAACCTGGATTGCAACGACCTGTCAGGCCCCGAGTAGCGATGTGGGGCAGCTGAAACAGGAGGGACATGCTTTTGGGGGGGGATTGCTCCCATCCATGTGATGTAGCCACATAGTCTGTAGAGGGTATTAAACCAGCAGGCCTCCTAGGCAGTAGCCACAGCACTTAACAATACTCCAGTTTGGGAATCAGTACCCAAATGGCGAGAAGTTGAGCAGAGGATTTTCTGGTCCTTGTGAGGGTCTGGCCAGTGTGATGGGGGATTGTCAGGATTAGGCAGGGGAGCAGAGGAGCAGCATTGGCTATAGGAGTAGAACATGGGGTGGCTGCTGATACAAAAGTGTCTGCCTCCCAAATGGGATAGACCAGCATTTGCAAGGAAATCCCCCTTGCATTGGAAGACTGTATTTAGGAGAAGCTACCTTAATACTATAACGATTTGCTTACACGAGTAAATGGACTGCAGCAAATGGGGTGGCTGGAGGAGTGAAGGCTGCTTTTGCAAACGAGGATTTCCAGGCTCTGGCCTGGTGTGTCAGTGATAAACTATGCGAGGTTTCTTCCGGCTTTCTCTGGAAGTATGCAATTTCCCTCTGCTAGTTCCCTTAGGCAGCGGTGCCAGATGCGTGCTCTCACGTGGCAGGCGGGTAACGCAGCAAAGGCGGGATATATGTTTTAGTTGTTTTGCATGTCAAGGACCAAAGCTCCTCATCGCAATGGACGTACAGGGCAGAGAGGGCTCTCCCCTTGTGAGCATGGCTGCAGATGCCTGGTAGATACATGTGTACCTTGGAAGGGAGCAGGCAGCTGCAAATGAGCTGAAAACTGCCAGGCCAGTGCAGAGAGACTTCATACTTCAAGGACTGGAAAGGGAACTTAGCCTGTGTCAGAGCTAGAAAAGACAGATAGCATGTTCCCTGTTGGTCTGTTGCTAGATTTTTTTTATCCTGCATGTCACCCTGCTAGCACAGAACATGCCTCCTGGTTTCTGACAAATCAACCCCATGGGAGCTGGCTTTTAGCCCTCACTCCTATTTTTGCCTTTTGGAGTGCACCTGTGAAACACCATTGCCCCTCACCTTCCTAGGACAAATGCTTTGTGGTTAAGACCAATGCTGATCCTGTGTAAAACATTTCTTGCAGGTACTGCTCGCTCAGAGGAAAGCCCCAAGGGTGCTGAGCCAGCTCACCTTCATGTGCCAGAACAAAGGAAACCTGGGTGGGAAAGCAATGGGCTTATTTATTTTCTTTTCCACTTTGTGTGGCTTAAGCAGTCGGGGGTCAGAATAAGCGACATTTTAAGGAAGGCAATAGAATATAAATGATCCTTCTTTATAATGGTTGGCCAGGGTCCAGGCAACATTGAATTTCCATGTAATTTGTTTTTGGAGCGAAGCTCTTGATGAGCTAATTATCATTTTATTGCTGCTTCTGGCATCTTGCGCATCTCCACGGTGTTTAATACCCAAATAACTTAATTATGAAAAAAGCACAAAGCTTGCAAAAAACCCAGTGGAAGCAGCACTACAGAGGTGTGCGTGAAAGCTGCAGCCTTGCTGCCAGGCGTGGGGTACTATGTGGCAATGCTACGCCGTGATTGCGCTACCAGGCTTGGTTTCCTTTTTCATCTGCACAAGCTGAATGTATTCTTTTGGCTCCAACTGCCTATGAAATTGAAACAAAGAGGTGTCACTCAGATGCTTTCAGTTTAATGTAGACTGCACCTGTGACAGTCGCCCATTACAGCAGAGGAAGTAGCGTAGTGGATCACACTGAGTTATTGGGGATGAATGTGTTAGACCAAGGAATAGGGAGCTTAGGTTTGTGTGGTTTACTGCAAACACCAAGCCCCAGCCCTCTCTGCATGTTCAAAATGCTAATTTATCTCCCTCAATGTCTCTATAAGGAAGCAGAAAAGCTAAATGCCAGACACCAAGCTCAAGTCCATGGAAAAGCTCCTGGCTCCCTGCCCTGTGCTCATTCCACTAAACAAGAGGACCATTCAGTAATAATTAATTCCCACACTGTGCTATTGTATGTAAAACTTGGGTATGAAATATGCTATAGAAGTGCAAGCTGATGATAAAATAGTACACGGTTCAAGGCAATGCTTTTCTTTCCTGAATTCTGAGGCCCAGGGATTTTATTTATTTATTGAAAGTGTCTGTGAAGAACGACTAAAAAGGGAAACATGAAATCTCTCCTCACATGAACCCTTCCTGAACCTCCTTTTCTCTGTTTCTGCCAGTGCCTTGGATGCTGCTGCTTCCCTGGGCGGGGAGGACTTGATCCCATTCTACAACCTACTGGATGGTGGCAGAGAAGGCGAATTCTTCAGGGTAATTATGCTCACTGTGAATTTTCTCTTGCAATATCTGGTTGGAGTTTAAGACTCATTTATACAGGCCTGACATTTCTTTATATTTTGTCCCGCTCACCTTTAACAGCAATCCTATTGATATGCCTGTTAGTAAATCTTAAAATAAGTCTTATCTTCCATGCCTGTTGGTAACTGAAGTTTACAATATCTTGTCTGAATCCCTTGCAGGAACTGGAAGACTATTTTTACTATGCACAGCTGCGCAGCCATGGTATCGATACACTGGAGACCAGACAGGTGTCAACGCATATTCCCCTGGAGGAAATTCCTTCTGTCATGAGAGCAATGGGATTTTATCCATCAGAGGAAAAGGTCGGTCAGTTGTTTTTATTGTTGTTATTAAAAGAAAAAAGAGCAAGACATTTATCAAGTGTCCCAAGGGCCAGATTCTGACCGTTGTCATGCTGGATGGCTCCAGAGTATATTTGCTGGCTTTCAATGCATTTAACCTCGTCTGCATCAATATAGGAGTGGTCAGAATCTGGCAGCAAATTCCTTAAAAAGTAATGATTCCTCACTAGAGAGCTGGGCAACCGCAGGGGCAGGCTGAGCAATCCTGGAGCCTGATGGTTCAGAAGTATTCAACAAAAGATGACCTCAGGGTCTTCTGGAGGTTGAGTGCTCTGCCATTGGTGCAGAGGTGGGTTTCTTCAGAAGCTGAACTGAGAAAGTTGAGGAATGAATCTTCCTTTGGCTCCCAAGGGCAGCAGCCTCCAACTTTTCAAAGTCCATGAGCTAAAGTACCTTGTGTACAGGCAGCAGTGTGCTTTGGTCTCCCTGTGACTTCTACTAGTGGCTGAGCTTCTTTACATGTGGTGTGTGGTTGGTGGGCCATGGGCTGAGACCCTCCAGGACAGATGGGGACTCAGAGTCCTATATGCGTTACCAGTGTGGATGGGAATGTCCAGCTCCATGCAATCACTCATTTGGACACTGACAGAGCGTCTTTTTCTTGTTCTGCCTGGGACTGATGAAAGAATGATTTTAGATAGAGACAGCAGCTTTTATTCCCGCAGAACTTAAAGCTCTTTCATAACCGATAAACTCTGCAGAAGCTCCCTCTGAGCTTGCCTTTCAGGTTGCAGCAGCGAAGCTTCCTATCAAATATTTCTCAAGAGCCTTTTAGCTTCAAATTTTACAGCAGACAAAGACAACTGATTTAATAAGGGTGCTGCTTCTTCCCCTTTTGTGGCTGTTTCTACAAGGCAGTTTGTATTGTATACAAACCTCATTTGTAATGTTGTAACCTGGCAAAAGGGTAATTAAAATGCATACAAAAAAATTTACTGAGTCTGATGCAAGGAGATTTAAATAACGACCTCTTTGCACCAACTACAGCCCTTCAACGCAGGAGGGGTTCTCCCAAGGGAAGCTGCGGTACATCACTGTGCTCCCTTCATCTTTCTGCGGGGGAGGCTGTGTTCATCTCTGCCGTTGCACAGGAACCCCGCTGGCTGCTGAGATGGTGCTGTGAGTCAGTGCCACCCCATCTGCCCAGGCATTCTCTCTGCCAGGAGAGCCAGCAGATGGGAGGCAGGACCTTTGTCACGGCTACCACTTAACAGACTTGCTTCAGAGCCCCAGCAACCAGCAAATGTTCATCTGAGCTAGGGCTGCTTTGCCCTTGTGTCAAGCTGTGGTGTTATCCCCTCATACTTTGTTATTTTCCTTGGGTTATTACATTTTCACCTCTTTAGGACAGAGAGAACATATTCCCCTGGGAAATGTCTTTGGAAGAATAACTGTTAATGCCCCCCACCCCCAGCCGATCAAAATGAAAACAGCATTTCAGGCATGGAAACAGAGGTGCTAAGCTGTTGGGAAACCAGACAACCTACAATCTGCTTCTTGAAGCAGGCAGGACTGGACAGTATTAAAATCCAGAGAGGAAGTTCATCTCTCTCTAGAGTGTTTTAATAAAAGAAAAGCAGGAGGGAGAAAAGGCAGTTTGGCCTGATGAGCAAAGCTTTTGGGAATTGGTGTTTTTCTTTTGTAGTTCAGTGGGGCTGATATAAAACCTAATCCCAGATCAGCCAGAGCTGAGTGAAAATGAATGTTCTTGCCTGGTGTGACATTCACTACAGGAAAAATATAAGGCTGAGATTTCCCTTTTTCGGGGCTTCATTCAGTCGAAAAACTTGTGACACAAGGACAAAGGCCCAAGGCTGAATGCAAAGTCCTCCCCAGGGAGATCTTGCATCAACTTTGCTTCCCTTGGGAGTAGCAGGCTTGGTATGTGTGGCATGGGGAATTCTCCTGGCCTTTCTCTGCTGCCCATGTATCTCCGAAGGGGCTGCCTCTTGGAGCATAATGAAGGCATGGAGCAGATCCTGCCTTTCGGACACACGTCGGCATAGCTGCCAACTGGGTGACTCACCGCACCAAACTTCAGGAAAACCACTAGTATCCAGCATGGCCAGTGCTTGCCCCTTTGCCTGAGAGAAGAGCGAGTGATCCAGCTGTGCACGGTGTCAGCCCCACTGAGCAAATTTCAGATTTGGCTTGTGCAGTGGCAGAACTGTACCAGATGCATGTCGGATTGGGGTGAGAAAGATTGCTTATGCTGGCCAGGGTGTGTATGTACTGTGTGCAGCCTGGTTACACCGGGACTGTCATGCATGCAACTTCTGTAGCATGGTGGTATATCTACTGGTTTGTGGTTTGCCTGCCCATTGCCCCCAGATGTGGAGACACAGCTGCAGCAAAGGTACTGGTAACAGCTGCTGACTGCCTATCACACAGGCAAATAGAGGAAATCCAAAATGACTGTCACCTTTACCGAATATTGTCACAACAAGTGAGTAACCGTTAGCCGTGTCCATCCTCAGCTGCTGAGCGCTACCTTACTATTGGGATACAGTCATGACGTCTGTGGTACCAGTATGTGCACGATTATGGTACATTGGCGCTCATGAGATCGGAAACTGGCCTGATGCTCTTCTAAAGGAAAATGTGTAACAATCTGCCTTGCCTTGATCTTTAGATTGAAGAAATGATAAATGAAGTAAAATTCAGCAAGTATGTGGATACTGGAAAACAAGTGACAAAAATAAATTTTGGGGATTTTATAAAACTTTATATAAATCATCGACCTGCGTTTGGCTTGTCAATGAAAAAAATACAACGAGCATTTCAGGTTCTTGGTTATGATAATGAGAATGGAGACAAAGTTATTGGCAGAGGAGACTTACTGTTGCTGCTTCAGTGCAGAGGTGAGTTATTTCTTTTCTAATATTAGTTTTAGGCTTGCTAGTTCTGCCTTCAATTTCAGCACGTACTCACTGCAGCAAAAAATTAATCCGGAACTATAGCTTGGTAACCAGGGCAGGCATGTGGAGCCACCTGTCTTAAGATTTTAAATTGAATAATCACATCTATTGTCTCAGCTGCACTTCTTTTACTGCTCTGGGAATCTCTGCTGGCCTGAATTACGTTGTCTGTCAAATGATGAGTATGGATCTTGGCAAATTGTATCCTTGCTCCAGTATACTCTTAGCTGAAGCATTGTTCTCTCTTCCAGTCACACAGTCTCCAGAAAGGTAGTATAAAACTGAAAAAGAGGGGGACAAGAAAGGAAGGATGAAATTGGTCAGTCCTGGAGTGAATCTGTGTGTGGAAGACTGACAAGAGGGGGTGGTTTAGTTCAGCTGAATCAGAGGGAACTCTGTAAAGGCATGTATAAATATGCTTATGGCCAATGCCATGGAGAGGGAAACAACAAAATTCTAGTACCTCGCTCCTGTTGTAAAAGCAGGGAGCGTTTGGTGCAGCTAAGCATTAAAACAGGTAAAGGGAAATGCTGTTTTACTCAGTACATCACCCAGTAAAACTCCTCGACACGAAGATCCTTGGAAACCAAGGATTCAGCCAGTGTGAGAAAGGTTATTTGTTTATATGGATGGAGTGAACATCCATAAATAGATATGTTAGAACAGTTTCATAACAGATCTATAACCTTATGCTTCAGGGCATGCGCCGACCGCTAACTGGGAACAAGTGCTATGTCCAGGTTATTCCAGGATACTAGATCAACTTTTCTGCACCTTCCTCTTCCTCCCCGGTGTGGAAATGCCTACAGCCATGGACATGGGGCAACGTGGACTGTGGTCTGTCCTATGCCAGAAATTCTTCAGTGGGAATAGAAGTTCAAACCCCTGCAAGTGCAATGTAGCCTAATGAGCCATCTGTACCACAATTTTTCCCTTTGATAAATATTTTTGCCTAAAATGCAGCATGCAAGAATTTTCCTTAGGATCACCGTTTTCCTGTGTTGGGATCACACGTTTGGATTGGCAATGTGTATCTCTGTACCTCAGAGAAGCCGAATCCTCTTTCCAACTGTCCTGTTTCATTTGTACACCTTTCTTGTTTGAGTTGCCTTCTAGTTTTTTTGCTAAACATACTGTAACCCAAGAGCTGAGTTTTGCTTTGTTGTGTACAGGAGAGCATATGACGGAGGACGAGCTGGTGCAGTGTCTGACTGTCCTGCTGGGCAAGCATCCTGGGGGAGGAGGATCTGAACTGGACACCTACGATCCCTCAGGTACAGGATTAGCATTCCACACAGCACAGAAGCAGGATTGCTTCAATTCCCAAGCATAATAATTTAAATTGAAAACCCATTACCCTGTTAGGCCAAGAGCTGTCATAAACACTCAGATGGGATTGCAAAAATAGTCATGGAGCTATAGATTGTCTTTCATCCATGCATCAATTGCATGGGTGTATCTAAAAATAAATGAACAATGAAATACAACTAGGACCTGACAAGATTGCATTGCTGTTTATCTGCTGGCTTGGACCTGAAATTAGAAACACACAGCGGAAGGTTTACATGCCAAAGTCCACAGGCAAAAAGGAGTCCTACAATATGCAAATTACAGTGTTGATTTCATCCAGACGGCAGTGCCCATTGTCAGGGAGCTGTTGATAACTACCACATTTGTCTACAGTTTATGTCCCAGTCTACACCAGTCTAGAACAGCAAATTACAGCGTTGATTTCAGCCAGGCGTTGCCCATTGTAATTGGAACTGCTGCTAAGTGCCATGTTTCTGTACCATTCATGTCCCAGTCCACACCAGTCCAGAACAGCATCTGGTTAGGGCTGCTGGCAACAAGCTGCATGCAGTGAAGGTGTAGCTCCTGAAAGGAACCATCTAGCGCCACAAAGCAACTTTGAAACCCCTGGATTCCTTGGGATCCTTAAATCACATCAAATTCCTAGAGTGTAAAAGTTGGCTCTTCAACCCTTCTGGGGAAGGGACCTACTGCAGGGTGGGACTTGGAGCTTCACGGATGCCACAGATTCAATCCCTGATATGAACACATCATGTATTAAGCTAGTAAACCAATACTTTTTCATGATTGCTTTGTACACCTTTACAAGCATTCCATCCACTTACTGCTGCTTATAAATTTTACTGATCTGGAAAGCCATTTTTCCATTGCGACTGTGTGTTTTGTGTTGTTGTTACTGCTCTCCAGGTGCAGCAGCTTTGACTGAAGAAGAAATTCCAGAGGAAATCACAGCAGAGATATTCACTGCTGACATTCTTGGCTTACCTATTGCTGAACCAGAAAAAAAGAATGGAAAAAAACCCTGATGAATCTTTGGTCTACAAAGACACAGAAGCATAGCTTCCACAAAGTTTTCTACTTGTTCCCGCTTTCCAGTCTCCTCTCCTTAAGTACCTTCAAAATTTATATTCTGTGTTTATTAAAAAGTAAAGATCATATAGTTTCGTATTAATCAGACTGTAGGATAAGCCACTAATTTAGCACATGCCACAAACCTATGGGATCAAACCTATGTAGGGAAACACTAGGGTGGCTGTAAAGAGCGCAGCAGCAAGTTTGCTGACGATACCAGGGAGGTATCCACAGGGAGGAGTGGTTGATACACCGGAAGGCTGTGCTGCCATCCGATGAGACCTGCACAGGCTGGAGAGCTGGGCTGAGGGGAACCTCATGAAATTCAAGAGGAGCAAGTGCAAGGTCCTGCCCCTGGGGAGGGACAACCCCATACACCGCTACAGGCTGGGGGCTGGCCTGCTGGAAAGCGGCTCTGTTGAGAAGGACCTGGGAGTGCTGGTGGGCAGCGAGGTGACCCTGAGCCAGCACCGGGCCCTTGTGGCCAAGAAGGCCATTGGTATCCTGGGGTGCATTAAAAGGAGTGTGGCCAGTAGGGCAAGGGAGGTTATCCTCCCCCTCTGCCCTGCCCTAGTGAGGCCACATCTGGAGTACTGTGTCCAGTTTTGGGCTCCCCAGTTTAAGAGGGTCAGGGAACTGCTGGATCAAGTGCAGTGGAGAGCTACGAAAATGATCAGGGGACTGGAGCATCTCCCTTATGAGGAAAGGCTGAGAGACCTGGATTTGTTCAGCCTGGAGAAGAGAAGGCTGAGGGGGGATCCCATCAGTGCTTATAAACATCTGAAGGGCGGGTGTCAGGAGGATGGGGCTGGGCTCTTTTCAGTGGTGCCCAACACCAGGCCAAGGGGCAACGGGCACAAGCTGGAAGACGGGAAGTTCCACCTCAATATGAGGACAAACCCCTTCCCTGTGCGGGTGCCAGAGCAGGGGCACAGGCTGCCCAGAGAGGCTGTGGGGTCCCTTCCCTGGAGACATTCACCCCCCGCCTGGACGCGGTCCTGTGCCCTGCCCTGGGGGTGCCTGCTCACGCAGGGGTGGGACGGGGTGAGCTCCAGAGGTCCCTTCCAGCCCCCACCAGCCTGTGATTCTGTGTGATTCTGCTGCACTGTCTGATTACATTGACCTACCCTTGGTTGGAACCTTCCTAAAATTCATTTCAGGTGGGTTTATGCCAGACACAGTCTATTTTCATTATGTTAAGACAGTATTTATTTGTGAAACCTGACAGCAAAAGAGCAATGTAAAAGTATTGTATTGATTAAATACATTGATAAATGTAGTGTACAAAACGCTTGGATAGGTTAGAATGGATTTGTAATTATAAATCCAACGGACCTCAGTAAAGAAAGGAAGGCCGTGATATACATTAAAACCAGGTTTCCGTTTTGGCCTTTAAAACTTACTTTTTTGTTCTGAAAGTAGTAGTTCCAATTAGTAGTGTAATACCAATGGGACGGCATCTTACTGTGTTTGTATAAACAGCATAATGAGGCTGATATAAGTTGCTGTAGAAAGATCAGTGAAGTGCTGTTGAACAGGCTTCCTTCTTTACATCATCCTCAGCATCAATTTGAATAATAATGTAGGCCCTTAAGAAGCATTCCTTTCAGTAGCAGTGTTTTTTAGAGATCGCTGTTATGTACTCTGAAAGTATCTGTGATTGTACTATTAATACAAACAGCAAGGTGTGCACTAGATAAAAGTTAATGGAGTCCAGCAGCACCATGACCACAGTACACCGGCTACATGGCAGGAGAAATTTTCTGCAGAGCATCACTTCGCATGTAACTCTCTGCCCAGTTACTGATGTGCTCATGTACTGCCATGACCCCCAGCCCGATTTAATGGAAATTACTGGAATTATTTTACGCAGCTGAGAAACCTTATAACCACGGCAAAATAATAATAATAAAAATTTGATATTATGGATTTATTAAGCATCCTGTTCAACCAGGCAGCTGTCTTGCTCAACAGGAAGCATCGCCAATCCCCACGCACAAGGTCTCAAGCGTCACCGCGCCTTGCCCAAGGGCCGGCCGGGGCTGTCGCTCGTGAGCCGCCTGCCCGGGAGCGGGGCTCTGCTCCGGCACCCCCGCGCCGAGCCGGGGGCCGGCGGCCCGGCCGCCTGTCGCAGGCGGAGCCCGCCGGGCGCTGCTCCGCGCCACACGCCGCCGCGGGGACGGGGACTCCGCTCCCACAGCCCGGCGGCCGCCTCCAAACTCTCCCACACACGCGGGCGCCCGCCGGCCTCCTCCCACCCGCCCCGGCAGCTCCTCCGCAGGTCCCCGCCGGTTTGTCCCGGCGCTTCCGGGACGGCTTCGGAGCTCCCGCCTCCCGGCCCCTTCCTCTGCCCCTCGCTCCTCTTCCTCCCCTCTGACACCGACAAAGGGACCCGGGGGTCCCTGCCGCACGCCGTCCCCACACAAGTCACAAGTCCCGCGCGCCAGCCCCTCCCACCTCGGCCCCGCGCGCGCGCGGGCTGGCGGCGGCGGCGCGGGGCGCGTGCGCAGTGCGCGGGCCCCGGCGGGCGGGCGGAGCCGAGCCGCGCCGAGCCCAGCCGCGCCGCGCCGCGCTGAGGGAGCATTGTGCGGGCGGGCGGGCGGACGGACGGACCGACGGACGCCGCGAGCAGCGCCAAGCGCCGCATTTCCCGCTGAGGCCGCCGCTGCCCCCCAGCAGCATGTCGGGCCGGTCGGTGCGGGCCGAGACCCGGAGCCGGGCGAAGGATGATATCAAACGGGTGATGGCGGCCATCGAGAAAGTGCGCAAATGGTGAGCGGGCCGCGCCGCGCCGGGACCCCGCGCCCACCGCCGCTCCCCCTCACCCCCCGCCGCCCCCCCGCTCCCGCGCCTTCCCCTCACGGGGCCCGGAGCCCGCCGGGCGGCCGCGGGGGGCGGGGAGCCGGCGGCACCCAGAAGCCATTTCGCTCCTGCGAGTCACATGAAGGCGGCGGCGTGTGAGGGCGAGAGGCGGCTCCATTGTGCGGCCGAGCCCCCTCCCCGCCGACCCCCGCCGCTCCCCGCTGTCCCCGGACCGCCGCGCCGCGAATCTCTGGCCGGGCTGGGCGGCGACGGGGGCGGGCGGGCGGCGGGTCGGGCCCGGCTCCTCCCGCCGCCGACCCCTACAAAGGGCCCCGGGAGCGGGCCTGGGGGAGCTGCGCCGCCGGGTCTGTGTGGGACTAGAGCTCAAAGAAGTGGTTTTGGTTGTGTTTGGTTTTTTTTTAAAGCGTTAAAAATACCCCTGTAAAGTGCCCAAGAGTTTATTTTTCATTATTACACGTGTATTTGTCCGGTTTGCCTTTCAAGTTCCCGAGGTTTGCACGTAAGCGCAGCAAAACCGAGCAGGATCGTCTGCCACAAACGCTCCCGCGGTTGTAGATCCCGAGCGGAGCAGGAGAGAGTGCGTAATTGCCGCTGGAATTTGTTTTAAATTATATAATTAAAGGTTGTACCCCTCGTGAAATAATTCCCTTTTGTTAGGCCTTGAATGTGTTTTGGCATTTCCCCGCTTTTGTCTTTTTCTGCTTTTGTTAGGGAGATCAACGTGAGGTGTTTAAACAATACGGTAAAACAGGCACGGCAATGTTCTGCACAGTCGGTCCAGGGTTTTTGGATGGGATAAAGAGCAGTGCCAGTGTGACTCGAGAGGGAGACTTTTTCTTCCAGCAAGTTGACTGACTGTTCAGCAGTCTTTGTGCATGTATCTTAAAATACTTTCTTTAAACATTTGAAATCCACCGGGAAATCCCTTGGGTTAGTATTATTCTGCATAACTCAGCTTTTTTTTTTAAAGCTGGTAAAATAAGGGGCACTTTTATCGCTATCCACAGCTAACGCTTTGCTTTTATGAAAAGAAAAGTGAAATACGGAATTTAATGTGTGGAACGGATTGTTGTGTTTTAAATGGCCTTGAGCAGATGAATGGCCCCGTTGGCTTGAGCCGGACAAAGAATCGGGACGTGTGTCCAATAACGCAGGGCACGAGATGGGGATTTCAAAGAATTCAGCCATTGTGTAGGGAGCCGGAGCAGCCAGAGCACCGCAGTTCGGTTGGTTTCAGGAACTCTCTTCTACTCGGGTGGTGTTTTTAAGTGCTGTTTGCTGACTGGTGGGCCAGCTTTGAAGGGTCAGAACAATGTAGAGCGATGTGACAGGACTTTTGTTCAAACGGGAGCGTTGTTGGATGTGTTGGGACTATTTTGTCTGTAGGTATTTCATTCATGAGTGCAGCATACTTCCTTTGAATCCCAGTTTGTGGATTTCAGCGAGGAATAGAGGCAGAAGCTTGGCCATTCAACAAAATGTCTAATTTTTTTTTTCTTTTTTCTTGGCAAGAGCTCTCTGCCATCATGTCAGTTGCTATGGCTTCCTCTATAAAACAGAAATCTTACGGTATAAATAGATTTTGTACGTTTTAACCCTCATGAAAGACAACTTGCTTTAATGGGTTCGTCTACAGGATCGTGCAATGTTTATTTTGATTACTGTCAGAAGTATTCATATGGCTTTTTGTGTGTGCATCTCACAAGTATTTACGTAAGCCATTTTTCTTCTTTTTAAAGGAATCATAATTTGAAGGTGAATCTCACGATTTCCTCCAACTGCAGTCAAGTACAGTGGGAAATTAGCAAGAGTAGTTCTGTGTCTTGTGGTCTAAATGTTTTGAAAAGATTTGGCTTGTTAAATTGAACTTTACACGCTAGCAATTCCTGCATCTTCAGGAGAGTCACATAGGCAATTTCCAAGTGTGCAGTTTCATTTGCATAATAGGAGCAATTTGTTGCCATCCTCAGCTCTTCTGTGGAAATGCAGGCACTGAAGATTAAAATACCTTGCATCCAACATTTCACAGAACAGAGTTTTCTGAGACTTTTGTGCTCAGGGCGCTGCATGCTGAGGATGAGTAGAGGGGCATGCCGAGCTGTAAAGTCTTCTGATGCGTGCTGACCAAAGCTTCATCATCTGTGAAGGTGTGCAGCAGCCTTGCTGTGCAATATTAGCAAATGTCTGTACTGTCACGTCTATGAACGTGCCTACTGGAAAGCAGTTTCCATCAGTGCAGACTTTGTTCCATAGAAAATGTGTTCTTAGACAGTAAGCCCTTTGATGCTGGTACCGTATCTTTATGTGTGTTCATAGAGCACCTAGCACTTCTGGTATTTCAGGGACTTTTAGTGGTAAACAGCAAAGTTGTTACGTTTTTATATTGAGATTAATGTAACTGTATCTCCTTTGTTTAAACCACTCATGAATAAGCATCTATTTAGAAAACACATAGCACGTGTCTTATTCTGTAACATGGTTGTGTTGTGGTGTTTGTGTGGCAAAAATGTTAATTTTCCATGGCTGAGAGGGTAGTTTTACTCTTTTTAACAGTAGTTAGATTTTTTTTCTTTCAGTCTATTTTAAAAAATCCTCTGAGATAAATTTATCTCAATAAACTGTGAAAGGTACAGGATTGTTTTTTGTCTTTGAAGATTGATGGGTATGTGTAGCTTATAAATGGGTTCTCAAGAAGAGACAGGCAAAAGCTATTGTGTCCTCAATCAGCCTCAGAAAAATAATGGAAACACCCTTGTTTTATAAAAGTCCAATTTATTAAATGAAAGAAAATGCAGACATTTATTAAAAGACAATGGGCAGGAGGCATTCCTGCCATTATTAAAAGTAATGGGCAGGAGGCAAGCATAAGTTGTAGGATGTCTTGGGAGGCAGTGAAATAATTTTCATGGGTGCATACCACTGCTGAGCTTTTGGACAGCTCTGCGAACATTTAAGGATGGAGCTGTGGTGTGATTGGTGGAGATGGATACCCCAATTTAGAGAATACACCAGGATGAGGAAATCTCATTGTGTTGCCATGTCTTTGAACTGCAGTATCTTTGCAGAAGCCGTTTGACCTTTTTCTGACCCAAAGCTGTAATCAAGGAATAGCGATAGCACCTTATGAGGAAGAGGTGAGCTTGGACAACTGAGGAAAGTACTTACAGAAAGTGCTAAATATTTATTATGGCAGGGAATTGGTTGTAGAGCCAGACATGCCTTGGGATGTAGCTCAGAACAAAGCATGTTGTGTAAAAGTTGAGGAGCAAGGTCACCGCGGGCAGTGAGATCATGTTACCCGGTACTGTTGGTTGGGATTGCTAGCTGTGGCTTGATAGAGTAGACTTTCTAGACAATGCTGCTGTAGAACTTTTCTGTTCACTGTCTCCATTCACACTTGCTAAAATATTTTTGTGTGGTATGTAATGCTCTGAGATTGAGCTTCTACAGGTTTTGCTACTTGTGCTTCCTTCTTAAAATAGGCTTTCACTCTGAAAAGCAGTTATGACATAGAACTTCTTAACATGATGCCTTTGGAAAAGGCTCTTTGCTACTACCAGATTGCCACCCTAGTTTTAGCCCAGCTACATCGGCTGTGTTTGGTTTCCTGCTAAGACTGTAGTTCATGTAGTGCCAGTGGAAGTAAAAATACCCTGTGTATGTGCAGGAACTGTACTGAGGTGCTGTAGTGGCCCAAATACGCTGTTATCATGATTGAATTACGATATGTTTTCTCTGGCTCCTGATTATTTCTTTTTGAGCCAGGACATGCTCTCTGACTTCAGTGGAAGTTGGATGTACGTTAAAGTTAGAGCTGTGTCATGCATAAGTCGTGTTTCTCTTTAATGGGAGAGAAGGTGCTTGTTGCAATGTGGAACATAGTAGAACTTGCTTAAAGACATGCTGGCCTAAGTTAAAGGGGACTTTCACAATGCACCATATTTAGACAAACTCGGAGAGAAGGTGTCCTTAACCATTGGTCTTTGTCCATTCATGCTACATGGTACTTCATTGTATTTGCAGCGTGGTCAAGAAACACCATGTATATTTGGGGATACTTCATCTTAGTCACTAGACAAATGTCTGTGTAGCAATAGGCATGCTCTGAAAAGCAAGCCTTCCTTTAAAAAAAAAAAAAAATCTTAATTTGTGCATCTTACAGCACTTTTTGTGTATAATAATGGCATTTTCTTTCCCATTCCCCTTTCTCCTTTGCTTGATCCCACAGGGAGGTCATAATTCTGTGATTTTCACCAAACTCTGTTGCAATGCAAGTGAGTGTGATGTGATAAATTCAGCATTATGACGTCACTTCGTGATCATCAACAGAAGATGGGGTATGTGGGAGCAAATCCTTGTGTAAATACCGATCACTATGATAAATGATAGTCATGGTAAAAAGCCAAACAAGTGTGAAAGCCTTTTCTTGAATGGTAATATATTGGCAGTAAAGGCTTTCTGTTTCTGTGCCATCAAATGTTTTCTAGCACTCATTGCTGCTGCAGAAGCTGCCTTGACACTTTATGTATAAGTGTAATATACACTGTTGTGTTTGCTCACCGGTATATTACTTTTATACATGGAATTTTATATTCATCTTTGGAGCTTTAGTGTTAATATGCAAAATATAAATATATTTAAGAGTTTTGGGCTATTTAGAATGGGGAATTGAGTATATAATTATGTAAGTTCTAGGATATTAGTATGCCTCAGGCATAAGCACTAAAGAAGCGTTGATACTAATGCTTAGTCTACGTACCCTTGGCTGTCCTTTAAATGCTGTGCAGATACAGTTCAGAATCTAGAAATGCTTTAACACAATTTCAGATAAATGTAAGGGTGTTTCTGTTGCATTGATTACTTACTGAATTTACTACAACTAAAATATTTAAGATACTTTTCAGTGTGGAAGATTAAAAGAAGAAAATATTACTGTATATATTTTAAGTTTTGCCATTTTCCAGTGTTGTTACTTCTGAGTCATTCATGGAGTAACAGGAGAGGTTTGAAACCAGAAACAAATGGGCTTTTTTGTAAAGCTATGGAGTTTGTCAGCTAGACATGGGCAAGTAAAGTTGGTAATTGCCACGTTTTTAGCCTGATTAACTCTCAGGTTGCTGGTGTTCCATCAACCACCTTTTCCAGTCCACCAGTCAATATAGAGATCACCTATGTAGTATAACAGGGGACGGTGCCATAAAAAATATTGCCTAGAGATTGTTTAACGAAGGTGGAGTAGTATTATGGGGGTGGAGTTCTGGTCAGGGTCTCAGGATGAGTGGGTTCAGCAGCAGATCCATTTTACAGACAGGAAAACAGAAACTACTTAAGGTTTCACAACAGAATGGGCACAAGAGTTCATTAATTCCTCGTTCCTACTCGGGCATTTGGTCAGCAAGAATATTTTGTAGTTTGTACAGCATTTAGCAAACTTACTGTTATGAGCAGCATCAGTAAATTGTCAGTTCTAACTAAATGTAGAGGGAAGTCCCTGACCAGCAGGTTTGGATGGTGTCTTTGCACAAAAGATAAAAAGTGAGTGTTCAGAGTAGAACTGGTTTTGGGGGTTTGGGTGGTTTTTGTTTGGGTTTTCGTTTTGGTTTTCAAATGGAGAGGCAATAAGTATTACAGGTAATACTCAAAGTTCTATTTACAATAAACATCTTAAATCCTGAAGTTATTTTACCCTGTTGATCTTAAATGTCTGAAAGTCATTATGTCTCTTTGTTAACAAATTTGTGTTTGTGCTGCCAATGATTTTATTAAGTTTTAGGGGAAGTTGTCTTCTTTTTTCTTATTAATACTTTTGTGGTCTTAAACCTTCAATACTGTGAATGCTTACACTTGTAAAGTATTTGAATAATAGCAGTGTGATGTTGGGTTTTCTTTTTAGCCATAAGTGTTTGCAGGACTGGGATGTTGGTGTACTTCCATCACAAAATATCCTTATTCCCATTGTTGTCTGAATTACTGTGTATTGAATTCGGTAAAAAAAATAATCCCTATAGCTGAGGGTTATCAAAACTTAAAGTGGTACTTAAGAAGCTCAAAAGAATTAAAATGTCAGGGCTAACTTTAATACTAGAAGGAAAAAGTTACTAATATAGGTTTCCTCCTGTGTTCTACAGTCTGTCCAGTGAAGATGCTGTGTGAGGCTGCTTTGAGATGCTAACAGGTATCTTGAACTTTTGGTTTTCCAGTGCAGCATCTCTAAGTAATATTTTGCTGTAGGAAAAGACTAAAATCTTGATTTTTTTAAAAAGTATTTATTCACTTCTCCCCACACCCAAAACAAAACCCCAGCTGGTTTTATTTCTGTAACTTCAAAGGTTTTGCTAAGTAGAAATAAGTTTAGTTTGTCTTGTATCCTTAAAAAAATCCCAAATTATATCATGATCATCTCTTCACAATTAAGTATGCTCTCATTATTGACATGCCCTCATCACCACTGTCATTTTTATCACATCTAGCAGTAGAGCTCCAAATTAGCATAAAATTGGGTTTTGACATACTTCAGCCATCTAGTGTTCCCAAATGGATGTATCTAAACACACTGAGGAAAAAACTGTGCTCCAAGAAGAGCAGTGGGAAAGAAATGAATCTGAAATAGGTTTGTACTTTAATTAAAATATCCTTGTGGACAGATCCATAACTTATCAAATTGCCATGTATAGCTTTTTTTGTTTTTAAACAGGAAAGTGTCTCCTCTAAAGGGAAAACAATAAGATTGGCTTTAGCAGCTAAAACAAATAGTCAGGAGGATGTTTGTGGCATTTCTACAATGTGGCTGCTTTTGATTCTGGAAGCCCTTTCTAAAAATGGAGATATCACATATATATTTGGAGTCACATCCAGCTTCTCCCATCCTGCAAAGAACATTTTATAAAAAACCTATAACTGGATCCCAAATCTATTATTTAAGTGTGTTTTTAAAAAAGAAAAATGCTTGAGATCTCATGCCAAATTAATTTCAGATGTTCCTGAATAATTAATGGAATTGGTCTTTGTTGTTAACTTTTAATCGATCCATTTGCAGAGCTATATTACAGACCCAAGAACCAGCAGTGGTAATCTGTGACCTGAAAACTGATCACAGAAACGTGATGAAATTTCTCTGGCATTGTGGACCTTCTTTTAATATTCTGATGTAAAGAGCTCAACTTAACTAAATGTTCAGCATCCTTTCCATCTCCACGCTCTGTGTCTGCGTGACCCCCTAATGTAGTGATGCCCTCCAGCCAGATTTCCTTCACAATTTGTCAATGTCATGACTTCATGGCTGGCTGGCAGGGGTCTGCACAGAGTGCCGTAGGTTATGCTTTTTCCCCCTCTGATAGCCTTCTCAGCCTTTGCTGTCCAAGAGTGCTAGGCTCTCCAGAGTCTGAATTCTGCATCACGGCACATATTGCTACCAATAAGGCTGCTGGTTCTAAGGCTAGAATTTTAGAGCTTTCTGACAGGAGTGTTGAGTGAATGTTAAATTGCTAGCAGCAGCAAATTTCTACCCAAAAATAAACCTCAGATGGTCAAAATGCATTTAGATTTCTAATACCATTAAACAGCTTCATGACAATCAAACCACACTGCTCTGTCTAAAACCTCTTCTGCTCTCTGCAAACTTAAGTGAAAATTGTAGGCATCAAATCTGCATTTTCAATAGCTGTTCTTCTTAACTGTGTCTTTCATCCAGACCTTATTACTGCTACTGCAGTTACTCACCTAGTCAAGTAACAGCCCTGAGAAATCTGGAGGTTAGCAGTGCTCTAACAAGTTTGTGAAATGCAAAGAACAATTTGCACAATGCAGTACTAAAGACGATGTAATAGAGATCATCCTACTTAATAGCCTATTTAAATCCTTGACAACTTACAATAGTAGATCACTTTCTTTTGAATCTGAAACTTAACTTCTCCTGCATTGTAATTTTATAGGGAGAAGAAGTGGGTGACAGTTGGCGACACATCCCTAAGGATTTACAAATGGGTACCAGTAACAGAGCCTAAAGTCGATGATGTAAGTATCCTGCAGCTGTCTTGCTTGTTTCAAGATGTAGACACTCTCGTTTAGGGAAAGTCAAAAGAAGAAATGTGCTCGCTATTCTTTGAGCCTTTAAGCTAAGACTGGTGTGGGTCTTGCAAGCGTTTGAATAGAAGAGCTCTAGGGATGTGTTGATCTCTACAGAAAGTGATGTTGATGATGGTTCAGTGGGTGGCACTCTTCGTGGAGTCAGCTTGGATCAGTTCTCAGATAACTCTTAAACATTCAGCTTGAAACTTATTTTTGAAACCTTTCTCTAAACTAATAATTGAGTGGCAGTGAGGAAAGCCTAAACCTTCATTAGTTTTCCCCTCTTTCTGCCCAGTGCTTTAAAGGAAAGTAGCTGTTTTGGAACTGGGTGGAGGATGTATTCTCTCTGTGCATTGCTGCTGTTTTGCTCACAAATACATGCAAAACACTGAAGTAAGGGGTAGGAAAATCGTGTGGAACTGAGATCACTTGCATTAAGATGTCCAGCCCAAGCAATACAGCAGACATGCTTCTATTGTAATGTGTGTTTCCTCTTGCTAAATGTTTTGTGTATGCATCATGTTTACTTTCTTAGTGTGTACTCTTCACGTGCCATGATACAATTATGTGGCATAAAAATAAGTCTAAAAATCAAAGTTGATAGGGCTTACAAATTGTTTTTCAAAATGAACATTGCTCTTATTTTGTAAGTTGGAATATTATTATAGAAAGAAAACTAATCCATGGTACCACAATAAATTAATGATACAATAGAATATGTATCCTAAATCTGCTATTCCTTCCTTGGGCTATCATGTGTATTTACTTCATTTGAAGTATAAGTTAAGACCTGTCTGGAAGAAAACTACTATGTTAATAAATGTGTAAAATGATGGTTTTTCAGACAAGACGGTGTCATGATCTTGTCTTATTCAAAGTCCAAATTCAAGACCTATTTTTGATTAGGGTTGTTTTAACTGAGTTTGTTTCTTTCTGTACCTTTGGTTGTACCACAGATTTCTGTGACTGTCAGAGTTGTGGTAAGCCTCTTGTATTCTTCCGATTCTTGAGCAGCATCTCTGTGATGTAACCCCTTGTGAATTGGGAAACCTTTTGTGGTTTCTTTACAGAAACCTGTTCATTCTTTATAGTTGCCAAATATTTGGTCTTGATTTTATTATTTACAATACATAGCAGGAGAAAAGCTCTACTATCTGTGTGAGAGAGAGAGAGAGAGAGGTTTAGGTTATTTAGGCTAACAGCTTTTGAAAATCATTTTACCGCAGTTAAGGTATGCCTGCATGATGGGTACCATGGAACTTTAAAATAGAATTTCTAGTGAGTTTCTGGATGAATTTTCAAGGTGACTGGTACCTGAAGTCAGAATCTCTATTAAGAAGAATGAGTTTATATAATGGTCTCTATGTGCAGAGTTTAATTTAATTTTTGAGCCATCATCTTTAGGTTTAGGCTCCAGATTTGCTGAAATTGGGACACTTGTTCAAGACCAGTTACTTTAGTGTCCTACAGTCAGATTCTGTTCATTACAAGTAGAGGCTGTTGTGCAGCTGCAGTTGTTGCAGGCTTGATGTCGTAAGGTTTCTGTCTTTTTGCTCTGGAAGTTCTCACAATTAAAACAAGTGCACATGTTAAAAAACTATCAGGTAGGTGCCATCTTGGCTATTTAATTTTGTTGTGAGCATCCTTTTATATCCAATTTCATCCACCTGTGAAGGAGCAGACATTATACTTGCTTTTTACTAGAATAGGAGAACAAGATCTATTTTACTGCTCTGTGTTTCAAATGGAAGTTGTCTTTGATTTTAGTGAACGCAGATCAGATTACACCCCCACCAGCACCATGTTGTTCCTAAGACACGTTGACATTTCTTTGAACTAGAATTAGCTAGGTTCTTTCTTCCTGCTAGTGTTGGAAGTTGTTGTAGACCCTCACCACAGTGATGGTTCAAGCTTTTTAAAAAAAAAACTTTTCGGCTCAAATTGCTTGTGGTCATTTTTCACTATTTCTCTTGTGGCAAAAGTGTCCCTTTACCTTAAAAAACCCAACCAAACAAAAACCAAATAACCCCGCCCTAAACAAACCACAAACCTGAGAGATTATGTCCCCTCTGAACTTTCATTTTACAAAGGTGAAGATGTCCATGTGCTTTCACCTCTGTTTCACATATTAGGGAATAAAATCTGGCTTCTCTGAAGTAAAAATGCAATTTAAAAATAAGCCTAATAATCTATTAAAAATAGAGGGAAGAGCCCTTCTAGATATCACTTGTTGAATTTCTTCTGCATTCCTAGAAAATATTTGATTGTGGTTTTAGTTCCTTCCCTCGTTGGAGGACACTGTCTTATCTGAATGGATGGGTTGCCGAGCGTTCTTCCAAGAGTCAGGCTTTTAATTGTCTTCTCAGCAGGCACGCAGGATCCTCCAAAAGCAGTGCAGCTGGCTCTTTCTCCTATGAGACTGATTACGTCACCTCTTAATTGAAAATGCTGCATCCCTTAGCAGACGCAGATTTTCCACGTGATGGATGCCACTGTCTCTTCCTTTGTTTTAATGCTTGCAGTCCATACTGTTGTTTGGTCATGAACATGATGTGACCTATTGTTCATGTAGGAGTGTCTTGCTTATGCTCTTTGTTTTAGGCCAATCTGATTTTCCTTAAGCCATCTTTTAGTTTTAATGAAGAAACAGCGTTAGCTGTGGAGGAGGAGGCCTCTGCAGTGCTGGTCATTGAGAAAGAGATAAAAAACTGCCTCTTTAGTGTCAAAATTCTAGACCTGTTATCATTCCTGTTGTGCATGCATGCATATTGTCTATGTGTATTCTACAACCTTTCTGATGTAAAAGGGAGAATGTACTGAGGTTTGTAGCAGTGTGTTGATATGCATAAACCATACAGTGAGCAGAGTTACGAGTTCAGAAATCAGGTAGTTTCATGAATCTTAGCCCTGCCACTGATCAGCAATGTTTGTCCCTTTTCCTTCTGTAGCAGAGATTCTTTTGACCTTCCTTTTGTAGCAATTTGGACTGAGTACAAAGTTAGCAGCCAGCACCTCCCAAGTTCTCTGACTCAGTTTCAGCAAGCCATTTAATCATTGTGCCTCAGATTCCCTGTTTGTAGAATGAGGCGTATTATTGAGAACTTCAGTAGTTTTTACAAAAATTATGCAGTTGTTTGAAGACAGAAATCGTGTTTAAGTGCTAACCTTTACTAGAACTTCTGGATAAAAACTTGTATATCCTAGTGTTTTGTGTCATGAAGAATACAATTAGAAAAACAGCCCTGCAGTTATTGGGACTAATGCATTATTGATAAAGTCAGTTATTATTACATTGGCTTTATTTCTCACTTGAAACTGAGAGATGCTTATGGAAGTAGTGAATGGGAAGGGGTTTATATTGCAACACGGATTTCTCTTCATGGTGATAGTCTCATTTGTTTGTGGTACCTTTTGTTTTTCAGAAAAATAAGAATAAGAAAAAAGGCAAAGATGAAAAATGTGGCTCTGAAGTGACCACTCCAGAGAACAGCTCCTCTCCAGGGATGATGGACATGCATGGTGAGTGGGAGAAGGTCAGCCCCGATTACCCTATTACACTGCAATGAAAGTATAAGCAAACAGTGCCAAATTCTCTGTTGCTTAGATGTATGTATAACGTGATTGAGTCAAAGTGAGAACAGTATCAGATACTCGTTTGGTACCTTGAACTTCTGCGGATATACTAACAGTTGTTTAAATGTCATTTTTGTATGGGCTGTGTGTGGGGGAAAAAAATTGTTAGTGGAGCTAAATATGAAAACAAAAATAGAAATATCTGCCATTCAAAATGCTACACTTAAGCGAAGTAGTAACTCTTGTCACTTTTGCTGCTTGAAGAACCAAAAGATCCTGAAAGCTTCTGTGGTACATACTATAATTTGTGCAGGTTTTGTACTTTTTAACTTTAGAGGTCAGTCAGGTCAAAAGAATTCTGCAATAGCCAAGAAAGCAAGCTCTGGTTCTGTGGTGTCTTCTGTCTGCTTCAGGTTGATGAAATTAACTGGTTAAGAAAACACTTTCTTTGCTTGCCAGTCAGGTGCTATTACGTCAATTTTTTTTCATTCTATTTTTTCTTTAAAACGTGAACTCTTGAGTGTTAACCTGGTATTTATTCCAGAGGAGCTTGCACAGCTCAGCTTTGTTTCAATTTTTTTACCTTTTAGGTGTTTGGATAACAATTATGGCTGAGAATGCAGCACTATTTGAGCTGATAAGAGAGGATTGTTTTTTAGTGGGTTACAAATTTTTCATTTCAGTTTCATTTGCATTTGTATTGCCTCCTGGTTGGTTTTTGCAGTATTCACAGTGAGTATGGTCTTGCGATTAAAGGTTTGAGCAGGATTTTCACAGATCTGGATTAATTTTTAATCTCTTTCAAACTTCTTAGTTTTTGCCTTGTCAGATCATTTAATTTTCTTAAGTCTTTTTTCTCCCATCCATTCAGTGAATATACGACTTGCTTTTTTATCATATATCACTTGTGTTTTTAAGACGTGCTGTACAATTTCATGATAGACTTAATCTGATCTGACTTCAAGCTGCTCTGAAAAGAGATGGCCCTGTCATCAGCTGTGTGTTTCTGAAGTCCTTTGGATGTAATGATTGTACAGATGCAGAAGGAGGTGGATTGACTTTCATGTTAGTAATTTAATGTTTTGTTGGGTTAGTTTTCTTCGGGGAGTGGGAGCTTCCCTCTTGGTTACCCATAGTTGTTAGACTGGCTTAAAGATTACAGGAAGTTGCACCCCGCTGTTATTCATAAAGTATTAGATGAGATACTTAAAGCACTGTCATTGGTTTTCACAGGAAGCGGGTATAGGCAGAATATTTCCTGTTAACTAGAGAGACATGATCTGTCCTGCAGAAGGTTACTGTGATCCAAGTTTTTGGAGACTAGAGAATATTCTGGACAATTATAACTTAAAGTATTGATATTGGGACTGGAGGTTAGATTTTTACCTTGATGGGGTTTTGTTGTTGCTTTTTTGTTTGGTGGTTTGGTTTTGTTTATTTTTTTTCTCTTTTACCTTCAGGACACACTTCAAAAAACTTATCTGCTCATCTGAATATTGTAGTGATGCGTATTTGTAAATCTGCAGCATGGACACTTAATTAGCCCTGTGTTATATGAGCTATAAAATGAGACTGTCGCTTCAGTTGATCTGTTTTACTTATAGTACAAAATTCTGGGTTCTTTTGGAAGCGATCTCTGTAAAACAGTCTTGGTTTTATTGCATAATATTAGTTAGAGCACCTTTTAAAAATTTTCTGGTTCTAGTAACCGCTAGAAAGCTCCTGCATTATGGCACAGGCTGCAAGGGCAAAAATTGTGGTGGTGTGGAAAAAAGTTAGATGTAGTGTTAGTTTGAATGCTAGGACTTGATGATAGTCTAGCTTGTTTGAGATCATGTGTTATCGGGGAATAATACAGGAAAAATATGGAAGAATTATGGTGTGCTTTTTATCTTGTCAAATTAGACTTCCTTGGTTTTAACTCTTGTTAACAGATGACAATAGCAACCAGAGTTCAATAGCTGATGCTTCTCCAATAAAACAAGAAAACAGTAGTAATTCAAGTCCAGCACCAGAACAGAACTTGGCAACACAAGCAGACGGCACTGAAGTAAAGTCTGACGAAACTCAGGCAGAAGCAAAGGAGCAGCCTGGTTCAGAAGGTAAGTTGAAAAGACCATCTTCAAAGCCAAACAAAAAATGTTATTCTTTAGTGTGTCATTTTTTTGCTTATCCATTTTAAAAA
The DNA here is from genome assembly GCF_963921805.1 of Phalacrocorax carbo. Classification (NCBI taxonomy): domain Eukaryota; kingdom Metazoa; phylum Chordata; class Aves; order Suliformes; family Phalacrocoracidae; genus Phalacrocorax; species Phalacrocorax carbo. Next base: position 9,478,632 of record NC_087527.1, on the reverse strand, counting down.
CTGAATAATAACAGTTTGAAAGAAATGGTTTCTGAATTATGTGAAAATGGGCCATAATGTCTCTGGCCTACCGGTGATACTTCCATACAACTGGAAAGGTCAGATTGACATTCAAGGTCTTTTCAGAGCGGAAACAAAATACTTGGTTTATTGTTGTCATAATCTCAGTCTTGAAAATAAATAATTTAAAATAATTTAAAATAATCTTTAAAATGGCTGTTACCATGTAATCACACAAATCCTGGAAAGTATTACTTTTGTAGATCCGTTAATGTTTATCTCGTGTGAAAGTAAAATAGAGGTGAGATACTTTGAAATTATTTTTTTAATTGTGTAAGCTCTAAGCTTTCTTTTTTTCTTAACTCTGCTAGTCATTTATTCAAAAGTAAGATCTGAATTCTGTCCTAATTTTCTAAAAGCGTTACAATATTTTACTGCAGTTGTGCAGAGATTAAAAATACATGTGGGTTAAGAGATTGTTCTGAACGTCAATCTTTAAATGGTATTTTGGGTAATTGAAACACGCTCTGTGTTTATATTCTTGGGAAGATAACTTCCTTCATCCTATTATAACAGATAAAAGATGTCCTTAACACCATTCTAATGATTTGGTTGCAGAATTCTTCCCATAGCAAAGCAATTAAATTACGCCCTCCTGCTGTAGTTCGTAGCTCAGTAGATCCACTAACCAATTTAAATTTAGAGCTTTTATCTTGGTAATACCAGGATGGTTAAGTATGTTAAATGTTGTCATTGTTAATTGGGGTTAAAATTTGACACCTGAATCATCACCAAATTGAAATAAGTCAGAACGCCATATCCTTCAGAGAAAGTCTCAGCTGGCATATTTGGTCAGGGTAAATATTAAGGATTTACTCCTAGGTCTAATATTGTCTGAACCTGCTTGTGTGAAGTTGTTACATAGCATAAATGCTCCCCTGACTAAATTTAGGTCAGGGAAAATCATACCAAGTTCTCTGGATTAGTTCCAGAGCCAGTTACTGTAAAATCAAAGGGAGGAGTAATGGCAAAAAAATACCTGTTATTAATGTGGGTTTTTTATTGGTTATATGCAGTATTAAAAAAGTTATTAAATAATTATTTATCTACCAAGCTGTTATGATCAGTAAAACCCCTGGAATTGTGACATTATTCAACTGGATAGGGTTGATGACCTTGTACATCTATCTCATGTTACTATACTGAAATCGGGGAGGTCCCTTAAAGCTAGGGGACAGTTTGAGCAGTCAGAAATGCCTCATGTGGACTTACAGAATCACAGAATCATAGAATTGTTAAGATTGGAAAAGACCCTTAAGATCATCGAGTCCAGCCGCTAACCTATCACTGCCAAGTCCACCGCTACACCATATCCTCAAGCACCACGTCTACCCTTCTTTTAAATACCTCCAGGGAATTAACTCAACCACCTCCCTGGGCAGCCTGTTCCAATGCCTGACATCGCTTTCGGTGAAGAAGTTTTTCCTAATATCCAACCTAAACTTCCCCTGGCGCAGCTTGAGGCCATTTCCTCTCATCCTATCGCTTGTTACTAGGGAGAAGAGACCGACCCCTGCCTCGCTACAACCTCCTTTCAGGGAGTTGTGGAGAGCAATAAGGTCTCCCCTTCAGCCTCCTCTTCACCAGACTAAACAACCCCAGCTCCCTCAGCCGCTTCTCATAAGACTTGCTCTCTAGACCCTTCCCCAGCTTTGTTGCCCTTCTCTGGACACGCTCCAGCACCTCAGTGTCCTTCTTGTACTGAGGGGCCCAAAACTGAACACAGTACTCAAGGTGCGGCCTCACCAGTGCCGAGCACAGGGGCACTATCACCTCCCTGCTGCTGCTGGCCACACTATTCCTGGTACCAGGATGCCAGGATGGCATTTGCCTTCTTGGCCGCCTGAGCACACTGCTGGCTCATGTTCAGCCGGCTGTCAACCAACACCCCCAGGTCCTTTTCCTCCAGGCAGCTCTCCAGCCACTCCTCCCCAAGCCTGTAGCGTTGCATGGGGTTGTTGTGACCCAAGTGCAGGACCCGGCACTTGGCCTTATTGAATCTCATACTGTTGGCTCCAGCTCAACAATCCAGCCTGTCCAGGTCCCTCTGTAGCACCTTCCTGCCCTCCAGCAGACCGACAACTTCCACCCAGCTTGGTGTCATCTGCAAACTTACTGAGGGAAAGAAAACAGGTGCATTCAGAACATTTTGCTGTGCAAATAAGTCATTGCAGGCAGTGGAATAGCTTGGGGCTTGGCAGTTTAAAATACAGATCCTCTTGCCCAAAGGCCAGCAGCAGCATGAGCAGTAGCTGCCAGTAGCAACTGAAGAGAACACAGCAGCGATGAGCTGTCTGCTCTGGAAGTTGCTCTTAAGTGTGTTTTTGTCACTGGGAGATGTGCACATCACAGAGTGCTGCTTAGCTCAAGTTGCAGTGTATGCTCAGACATACACAACAGAAATTGGAAGAATTCCTTCTGACCCTTGGGACTTGTTTCTTTATCAGTATTAACATCCTTTTCTGGTGAGACACGGAAAGGAAGATGATTCCATCTGAGTTTGCTGTATCTGAGCTTTGAGACTGCTCATCATAGGTGTCACTTCACGTCAAATTCTGTCGGAGGAACTTTCAGAAATGCTTGTGATGCTCTTTATACAGTACACCACAAAAATATCCATTACTCGCTGGTTATGTCATCTTCATTAACCAAGGTTGTCCAAAAATTTTTGGACTGAATGGGTTCTAGTCCTTACACTGTTCTTAATGCAGATACTGAAAGAAATTTAACTGACCTTTTACAATCACAGGGATTTGGTTTTGGGTGGGGTGTTTTTTGTGTTTTTCTTTTCTTAGTCTGCTTCTGGAAATGCTGTGTTAAACTTTGATCTTTAACCTGTAAAGACATTTTAACTGCCCCATCCCCTCTTCGAGTGGATGGGTGCTTTAACCCTGAGTCCTCTGTAAGTCTTGCTTAGAGAGGGAGAGAAGGGTTTAAAAAAAAAAAAGAAAAACCCAAAAACAAACACAAAAATTGGAAGCAGGTAAGAGCTGTAACAAGCTTAGAAGACTTCTCCAAGTATGCACCAGAATTAAAAATTCTACAATCTCAATGGTTAAGCTAGTGAGCTGAATTTTTAAATCTTATCTTAAAGTAGTATCAAGCAAAGGAGTGGATTTAAAATATATGGCTGAATTTAGATTCAGATAACTTTATTCTCTCTCCTTAGCCACACAGTTTTAGATCCATTAATTATCACAATTCACCCCTTTTTTTGTAGTTGCCTTTTACTTCTGGTTTGAAGCAAGTTTCCTTGCGGTCAGTCCCTTTGCGAAGTTTATGGTGAAACTTGTTCGCTAATAGTGTTAATGTCGTTCTGTCACAGGGTATGCGGCAGCGTAGCTCCCTCTAGGGACTGCTTCCAGCAATTGTATCCTGCCGGCAGCGTGATGGCAGAGGTCTGGCAGCAGCCAGGGGAAGTGGTTGTGGAGTTTGAGCTTAATTCATTATATTCATACAGTTGTTATGTATGTTATCATTAATGGTTACACGTGGGTGAAATGTATGTGTTTGGGATGATGCTAATGAGAAGACATCCTAAAAGCTCCTGCTGAATGCTTTTATTTGTTTGTTTAAAATTATTTATTGAAATTTCAGATACCTCTGATGAACAGAATTCACAGTCTTCAATGGAAAATTCCATGAATAGTTCAGAGAAAGCAGAAATTCAGTCCTCTGGAGAAAATGATATAATTACAGAGGCATCTAAAAACTCTCAGGTAACTTTAAGCGCAAAAGGCCAATTACTTGGAATTTGGAAAAGAGTATTTTTACCAAAAAGCAAATGTAAGGAGGCCAGTTGTGTATTAAGACTGATTTCCAAAGGTGAGGACAGTAGAGCAGCTGTAGTGTATTAAATGTGCATGTATCTGGTTTTGTGGTTAATTTGACTGGCTTCTTGCATTTCACATAATTTGAACAGTAAGATTAGATTGGTCTGATTTACTTCAGACTTTCCTGAATCAGTCTGTGTTGATTTTGTAAAGGAATTTTAATGTTCCATGTTAATAAAATTCTTGGACCTAAGCTGCTGGACAGGCCCCTTTGAGGACCATTCAGAAGTAAAATACCTTCCATAAAAGTAAATGTCTATAGCAGTTAGAAAAGGTAATTTTTGTAGATTCAGTGGTTGAGATGTTTGGATGTTTACTGAAAGGTATAGTGAAAAATTCTGGATGGGTGGGAGACGGAAATCGTCCTTGCAGTTGTCCCCCTCACACCGAGATCCTCAGGCAAAGCACTGCTCAGTCCGTTGGTTTTCCTTGCAGGTGGCTGGCTTGTTTCAGTGCACACCTTGTGCTTTCCAAACCTTGCGTACTCTGTCCTGCAGAGGTTGCTTTGGCTACAGCAGGAGAGAAGTTGTGTGCACTTGGTGCAGGTTGTGCTTGAGTGTGGAGCTGAGGGAGGTCCGGGTATAACCATGTGTCAAGCCTGTTGCTTGGAATATTCACTGTGGTTTTTAGCCCGGAACTAGAATTTTGCCTTTTGTCAGTAGACGACAAGTGTGAAGAAGTTGAGGTAAGACGTAAGCAGAGGAGCGATTTCAGGAAGCTAATGCACTTGGTCATGTCATTCTCATATCCAGGGATGTATGTATTTTACAAATGACGCACCAGGGAATTTGTTCCTGCTTTTTGTTCGATGTTTATGGTTCCTGAAATTCAGTGCAATGATAACATGGTTGTTTTTCTTTTCCCCCCTCATTAAGGACTCTGAAGGAGTGCCACCTTCTAAAAAGATGAAAGTAGAGGCTTCCCAACAAAATGTTGAAGAGATTTAGACTATAGATTTTTCTGGTCAGTTTTTATGTAAGGTACATCAGTGGGCTTAATTATAGGACAACCTTACTTAAGCATCTTCTCTTGGATGAGGACAGAACTCCTAACTTTTCAAGTTACCAAGCAAAAATCCAAGAAAGCCTAACAAAGGTTTAACTTCTCAGACACTGAAAACTTTTTTCCTGTGAAACAAACATTGAGAACTTTTAAGTTACTGTCTCTGAAATGGTTGGAGTAAACAACTCAGGAGGGGTCTACGCACTGTTTCTAAAGTCAAAATTACAATTATGTTGCTGCTGTATTTTTTTTTTTTTTCATTTCTCTATTTAACATTGTAAGATATTTAAGGATGGTACAGGTCAGGTATTAGCTTTCATGTGAAGTTCATTGTTCTGGCGTGATGTCTGCTTTTGTTTTGTGCCTTGTGTTCTGAAAACAGTGCTAACTTAAAAGTTGTTTTGCAACTGTCTCCTTTGCAAAGTGGCCTATGTTTGTATAATGCCATGTAGTAAGGCTTTCTTCTCTTTTCTCTTTTTTTTTTTTGTTTGGGGTTTTTGTTTTGTCTTTAATTTGAAATCCCTGGTGCTTATATTTTTAACAAATACAGATCAGGAAGCCATTTTCACTCTTGGAGTCCAAGGAGAAAAAGGAGCTTGATATTTTGTTTTAGCAACTATAGTGGAGATCTTTTATTGAATGCATGGCATTCGCAACTGTAAATTTGGTCTTCTAAATACTTAACTTCATCAGAAGTTAACATGATCTGTTTACCATTTATACTCCAGATCTGAATATATACTATTACACAGCAGTTAAAATACTTACGTATTAGGTCCAGATCTCTGTACTGGGTACAACTTGCTTTACAGAAAAGTTCCACTATGTACATAAATAGGATCAAAGGGATTGATGCACAGTGAATTTATTTTCAATTGGTCTTTTTTGATATCATGTTTCACTGAACTGGATTTCATTGTACTGTTTCTTTCCAAGATGTTTACTTCTGTGTTCCACATTGATACTGTATTTGGGATTTTTTTTTCTTTCAGCAAGTCTTGTAAATAAGCCTTGTTTCCATAGTCCCTACATCGTTAGAAATGTTCCTTCTTTTTCAATTATGTTGAAGTATGCTTATGTTAAACTTGATTGAAAAGCACTGAGTATGTGCAACTCCCTTCAAATTCATGGCATGTAGAAGTGCAGAACCACCTGCATCAGGTCACAAGGGCCCCATCTTGCAGCGGGCTTTGTACTTCCAGGGTGAGCTCCCCATTATAAATACCTGGTGTCGGTGGGAACCGCTTATTTCTCACTTCAGTGCACGCACGTACATACAGATGTACGTACATACGTATTGCTGGATCGGGCCCTTAGTTTGTCTTCGCTTTGTGTGGGAGATGGAACTTGTAATTTAAAATATGATCTCACAGCTATGAAAATGGTTGCATATAGTTTGTAAGCTAAGAACTGTAAATACTTTTTTAAATAAAAAAACTGCTTCCAGTTGATACATTTTCATAATTAGCTCTTCATTAAGCTTATTTATTTCTGAATTCTCCAATAGTGAAAATGGCTTGCACTTAGACTACTGCATTGCGTTTGCAATTACCACTTTATTATGAAAAACAATGGGGATGTGGGGGGAGGGAACAGAGGGAGGGAGGAGTGGGGAGCCAATACTGACCTTCCACACGATGTTTGTAGGACTGAACTCCAAGTAACATATGACACTCAGTTTTGGAACTTTTCCTTTATGTTGAAATTAAACTTTTTGGATTTTAACTGAATAAAATTTGATTGCAAATCATTCATGAAGACAGTGTGCTCCCTAATTAAGTTTTTGGGATTTCTGGTCCGATCATGAAGTCCATTAACACTCTGAAAATAAGGAAATGAGGAGCCAAAAACTATATTTGCACAATATATGCAATGAAACAGTAGAATTCTCTCTTGAATTGTGTGTATGCCTAAAATGTGGATAACTGGTCAATGACGATTGATTTGTATGTATATTACATTCAGATTTAAGTGATATTTTGTGAGAAGTTCTATTGATATATTAAATGGGCAAATCTAGAAAGATTCAAACTTAAAAATATTTTTTATTTACTAACTTTTTGTTGTTTTTAATGCTAAAACAAATCTGATGCCACCTTTGACAAGTAGTCATGTTTACTAATCCCGATCTTCAGGTGCATCGCAGCAAGTTTTTTAATTTTAATTTTGTAGATGTTTCCAAGGGAATAAATAGACTTTTCATTTAGAAACTAATTCCTGTACTTTAGGAAGAAATAAAATATATAAATAGCACTAAAAATACCTCAAATTTTTCATTAGATAGAAGCATTTATTGGCATTATTGACATCAACAGGTTTAATTATAAACTTCCTTTTCTCTCCTGTGGCTTCTGCTCAGAACTCGTTGTTCTGTGGCTTACAAGACAAGGCATCATAACCATACTCCTAGAGGCTTTATTTCTAAAGTAGTAATGCTTTATTTACAGCTTATACAGAATACATTCACAACCTTTTTTTAACCAGAGATTCTAGTGACAACAGACAACTGAACAAGCAGATAGATTTGGGTTCCTTAGACCTGTTATTGTCAGTCTCTAAGGGAAGAGACTTTGACATTATCTGGTATGAAGAAATCCAAAATAGTGTATAAGACTGTTATTAGTCTTTTTTTGAAGTGCCTGATAACATTTATGGGCCAACGGATGTGATTAAACACATTTTAATGCCAGAAAGTAAAGATGGGACCAAACCAGAACATCGAATTTAAATCGACCTGAGGTTTGAAACCAGATCTAAATCCAGCTTTTTTTGGCTTGGACCTATCTCTACCAGAAACTTGTTTTATGAACTCACTGTAAAAGGGTTTATTGAAAGCATTGAGACGTGGAGCAGAAGGAGAGATGTTATTTTCTTCAAGATGACTGAAAGTTCTCATACAGCTAATGTTTTAGAAATAGTGCAAATATCAAGAAGTGCTTCCTTGCTACAATGCTGAATGTTGGAGCTTCAGTTACAAATAAATACAAAAAAAAAAAAAAAAAAAAAAAAAGAAAGAAAACAAGAAACTAGAGCAAGCAAGTAAATTAGCTGAGTTTGTGGAACATGTGGGAAGGCCTTCCGAATAAGCGATTTACTCAGCCAAACATTTTATAGCAGAACTATTCCTTGGAATTTTTATGCTTGGGAAAGTAGTTGTTAAACATTCCAAAAAGTGCTGGCACTTACAAAACAACAAAAATATAATCGACAAGGCAGTATATAATATTGGTTTTGGGTGGCTATCTTCATAAACATTGTCATGTTTTGGAATGTTCTTTATATCTAAGGGCCTGTTAGAAGGTGTAAAGAATTTTGTTTTCTTCAATACCTAATCGTTTTCCATCTTATGATTTGTGTGTGTGTGTGTTGTACAGCAGTATAATTTTTCACTTATTTATTCCATCGGTAGTTATGGTTTGTACAATGTACAATGGTTTCATTTCAAAAATAAAATTAAAAAAAATCACAACATGAATGCTGTGTGAATATTTTTATCAAGAAACTTAATCTTAGTTTGGCTTTTTAAAATTTACAATAAATTTCTGTTTTTATAAATAGTATTTTTAAATGTGCATTCTATGGTGTTGTCTCATTTTGTAATGTGACAAATTATCCACCTTTCTGAGTGGACCAAAGTAGTCTTGATATCGTAGCAGGGCACTGTGTGGGCAGGGGCAGTTTGTTGTTGCAACAACAAACAAATAGACATGGCCAATGTAATTACAGCAACCTGCAGAATAACTTGGTAATTTGAGGTGTTTACTGTTGGCTCGGTACTCGGCTAATGTGTTGTGGTAACTTAAATTGGAGGGAGGAGGGCATAGCATGGAAATGTGCTTCAGTTTAGAAACATGCTCGAGTCTGATGCTAGCAAGGGTAAAACTCCCTAAGAGTCTTGGAAAGATTCTTTACGTTCAAGATGGCTATAAAGCGTTCAGCTTATTTTTAGTGTTCTGAGCGTTCTGTCCCAGAGTAGCCTGCATTTTCACAGACAGCTGCACTGGCCTGCTGGCTCACTGCTACCAGAAGGGCGAGTCACAGCTAGCTTGCCTGCTCCCAGCTTCGTTTTATTGCCTCCCTTGCATTTACTGGGGTGCTCAGAGCATCCTCTCATCAACCACTTAAATCTGCTAACCTGAGAAGAAAACTACCCATTTTAGTTAGGTTTTTTTTCTTCTCTGGATTAGTGAATTAAATCAGCAGACTTACATAAAGGAATCATATGTAGGGTGGAACTGGAGAGAGAAAAGAACCAGTAGAAACAAGGTTGTAATTCAAGATGGGTCCCAGAAGGAAAGGCCTCTGAACAGGTAAGGCTTGTACCAGTAAAGGGTGAAGGAGTGAGCAACACCCTAGCCTAGAAGCAGGGTATGGAGCTGGAGGTTGGCCCTGCGGTTTGCCTGGGAGCAGGATGGGCAGAGGAGCCAGTGGAGTGGTAACGGGATGGCTGGGCTCCCAGTACCTGCAATCAGCCCCACAGTCTGAGGCTGTGAGTAAGATTCCATGAGCTCTTGCGCTTCGTCAAAATGGGAATGCTTATCTTCCTGTCTGTAGATTTAGGAGGATAATCTCTTACCACTAAGTATTGTGGAGTACACTGTGGGTATATTTTTAAACAGCTTGAATGTGTCTCTGTTCAGTGTGTATTTTCTAAGTTGGTAAATGTCTGTCTCCTGTGCTAAAAGACTGTACTGTTGAAGGAACATCATCAGAAGATGATGGCCTGTGTTTCACCGTGTGCTGCAGATTGCTGAAAAGTAACAGGAAGAAAAAGCATACTCAAAAGATGCTGCTTTGGCCCCTTAGTGTTTCCCTGTGCCTGCTGGAATTCCTTACCGTGGAGGAGGAGAGGATAGCTGGGTGTCTTTAGCTGTTACCAATCGCCTAAATGTTGATCTTAAAAAGGCAAACCAAGAGATCTGTCTCCAAAATAACTGGATTTCTTTTAAGGGATGCATCGTTCCTTGCATCTGTGGTATTTGCACTGAGGATGATTAGACGAGAAAACCCTGAACTGCATCAAATGTTAGTCACAGCATAAGACTGCTACCCCTATTTTAAATGGTAGCTTGGTGTACTGCTAACTCTCTTTAGAAAATTGCATTGCTACCCAGCAACTTCAGTTTAACAAGTTACCCCTCCTTGCACACAGGAAGAAGCAAGTGTGGCTTGTGTATAAATTTGTGAGGGAAATGTGAGGCTGTTGTCATGGAAGGACTGTACACAGTGCTGTTACTGATGGGCGGTTGTGATTTTTAATTTTTGTTTGGTTCGGGTGCTCGTAACAAACTACATGTCAGACTTAAAACAGACATTGTAAAATTACGAACGTTGTTTTTAAATGTTTTCATTTTTCATGCTTGGAGTACTCCTGAACAATGTCTTGCTGGGAGATAGCATTGCTTTACAAGAAGGCAACAATAACCGGCTTTGAAACTAAATCACGGCTGGCCTTTTCTTAAGAATTTTAGTCATATGCAATGCTGACTGAGAGCTGAATGTTCACCTTTATTTTTAAAGATTTCTAACAGAGCCTTCACATGATATGACGATGCCTTACTGCTCCTTTCATGTGGGGAAGTATTTGACCCTACCCCTCCTCCCCTAAACACAGTGATCCGTCTTGGTTTCATGCTCTCTAATGGAGAATATTAGATCACTGCAAGGACATAATGGTGATATTGCAGGATATTGTGACTTCCTTCTGTGCCCAAGACTTGCTATCTCTAACTCTTCAGTTTCCCTTGATCTTATTTCTGGTTTTACAAAGCAGAAAATGTAGCGTGTGGCAATTTAATGTCTGGGTTTTTTTTTCCCCTCCTGAGGATGACTGTGTAGAAGAGGCTGGGTTTTAAGTATGAGGTCCTAGAACTGAGAATATAAGCAGTTTAGTAGCAATGCTTTCGAGTATGCCATCTAGAATACAATTGCTCTCCTGGGGATGGAGGTTTGTTCTACAGGGTAAGCTAGAGATCTTTTCTCTTGACTTCATGTATACATACATATTTATACAGGTTTTTGTGCTGTAAGCTGCTGTTCTCTCCTCAGACTAACACACCAACCTGTACGATTGCTGTGCTTTCATATTGACCTACAGGATCCATTGCTTCCTTTATGCTTTAAGAAGGATGAAATCTGATCTTTACTTGCCCTGGAACAGTTGTGTTTACTTTACACACGTCACTGAGCAGGTACGTGGGTTAGGTGTGAGCCAACAGGCTGGCAGTAGAAGCTCCGTGTCCCGAGTTTTTCTCTCTGATTCCAGGCTGATCCCTCCAGCCATGTTTGCAGCCTGTCTGCTGCAGGTCTGTCAACTACTTCTGTAGCTGCCCTGGCTCCTTGCAGACTGCTTCTGGAAAATAATAAGCAGTTTACTGTATTAAAGGTAGTTTAAACCCATGAAATATTTCTAGCACAATGACCATCTCAAACATTCTTCAGTGAGTTCTGGGCTGTCCTCTGCATCTTCTCATGTTCGTAAGAGTGCCTTAAGCTTACATGTGTTTTTCTGAAGGTGTATTACCAAAGACACACAGGTAACTTCTTGTGATAATTCTGTTCCAGTGACCACAGCCTTCCCAGGCCTCTTAGTCTTAAGGTTGGAGGTGGTTACGCATTTTCGGTCGAGGCTTCCCCATGTGGTACCTCACGCCCTACAGCATTGTCCTGCTGGGTGGCAGCACCATGCTGGGTCGTTGAAACCACTGAGGGAGGGGTGGGGACCGAGCAGCAGTAGCGTGACACCGGGGCCCTGTAGCAGCGATGCCTTCCGCTTTCATGGTGACGGTGGTGGTTGATGCAAGGTGGGAGCAGGCACAACGGTCCTACCCTTTCCTCTGAAGGAGCTCTCCTAACTAAAGGGCAGCGGGGCAAGGGAAAGTGGCCTCGGGGGCTGCCTTGAGGGAAAGCAGCCTCCAAGGCCATCGCAGGCCGCAGCTTTCGCTGAGGGAAAACACCCAGTGGTCTTCAAGGTGGCTGATGGCGGCCTGGGGCTCTCCCTTGAGGGGACATTGCCTCAGGGGTGGCTGGGAGCCGCGTCGAGGGAAAGCGGCCGCGGGGGCGGCAGCGGGCCCTGTGCTGAGCGAACGGGGCCGGCGGCGCGGGCTCGCCCCCGCCGAGGGAGGCGGGAGCAGGCAGGGCGCAGGCCGCACGGGCGGGGCGGGGGCGCTCCGGCTCCTTTAAGGGGGGCGGCGCGGGCCAGCCCGGGGCGGAGCGGGGCGGTGGCGGCGCAGAGCGGGCGGCGGGCTCGGCCGGCGGCTGGCGGCAGCGGGGCCATGGCCGCCGACGTGTTCATGCGGCCGGCGCGGCTCCTCGGGGCAGCGGGGCCGCTGTCCCCCCGCACGGAGCCCGACGAGGACTCGTCGGACACGGATGATGGGGGCGCCTCGCCGGGCGGAGGGCGGCGGTGCGGGCCGCGGCGGGGGCAGCCGCCGGGCCCCCAGATCATCCACTCGGGCCACTTCATGGTCTCGTCGCCGCACAGCGAGCACCCGCCCAAGAAGGGCTACGACTTCGACACGGTCAACGAGCAAACCTGCCAGACCTACCAGTTCGGGGCGGCCCGCGGCGGCGGCGGTGCCGGGGGCCGCCTCAGCATCGACGCCTCCCTCACGAAGCTCTTCGAGTGCATGTCCCTGGCCTACAGGTACCGGCCGCCGCCCTTGGGCCGCGGGGCGGGGGCCGGGGGCGCGGGGCGGAGCGGAGGGGCTGAGCGGCTCCCGGAGTGAGTCACGGCAGCGGGGAAAGCCCCGGCTGGGCGTCGGCGGGGGGGGACCGGGCCGGGGACCCGAGGGCGCTGTGAGGGGCGGAGCGGGGGGGGGGTGGGGTGTGGAGCAAGGCCTGAGGCGATCGGCGGGGGCACCCCCGGGGGCGCGGGGGCAGCCGAGCGTCGCCTTTCGGGGGTGATACACCCCCCCCCCCCCCCCCCACGCGTGGGTGTTCGTGTCGCTTTTGTTTTCAATGAACTTTAGGATCGTTGCGGGCACTTTCCCTAGGCCTGAGACCACGGCGGCAAAGCGTCGCCCCAGCCCTGGCCGCGAGTGGCTTCGGGTGAGCGGAGAGGTTGTCATCGCCAGGAGGGGAGGAGGGGTTGAGCGTGTGAGGCGAGGTGGGAGCTCGTCCCCGGCGTGGGATCCCCGCCGCCCTGCCTCTGCAGGCTCTTCGTGGTCTGACTGCCAGACTAGTAAATCCGAGACTAGAAAATGCTCAGCATCTCACGGTCAGGCTTGAAGTTAGGGGAAACGTCTAGTGCTGAAGAGTCCCGGGAGAAATCCCTGAAGGGCAAGGTAAACGTTGGTGCTCCGGTCTGTGTGAAAACTGGCCAGTTTTTCTTTTTTATTTTTCCCCCCAAATTTTATTTTTATAACAAATTCAAGAAAGTGGGATCTGTCATTGTTTCCTTTGTTCTGGCGGCTGCAGTTGGTAGTAGCACTTCCTGGGTTTTATCTGTGCCTTTTGCTCAGACTTCGGTTTTGCTTTTCATCTATTTAATAAGGCATTATAGTCACATTTGCTCCCTTTGTCTGTCATCCAAAATGGAGGCAGAGCTATGGAATAGAAGTATTTTGAAAAGATGTATGCCTGCTCGAGTCTTTTGTCCTACGTGATATAGCAGAAATTGGATCCAATCTGATGTTCCCTATTGAGCATATTTTGGAAGTTGATTAAAAGGGATGATGGAAAATGCCTCTGAGCATATCAGTGGAAATACTTATTTTCATTTATAGGAACCACATTAGCTTGTTACAAGAAAATTAACTTTGCCCACCCCAAATTCCTCTATTTAAGTATTGCTCAATGAAGAGGAAACAATAGAACTATCCGTTCTGTATGGTTAGCGAGAAAATGTAACGTAAGTAATCTTCTCATTTTGACAATCTTTACCAAGCAAATTATTAGTTACTGGCAGGAGAACGAGTCTTAGATAAGATGCATTTACAAAAGAAATAAAAATGTAAAAGTTAACTAAAAATTAACCAGTTTGCCCTTATTGTACAAGCTGAGAGGAACATGCAAAAGAACCACAAGTATTACAAGGCACAGAACTATGCTTCTCATGCCTATCTTCTCCTTGGCCTCTACCGGCTTTATTTCATGTTGTGCTTCAAAATCCTTGGGATTTTGAAACTGAGGATCATATCTAATGCAAAGGAATAATTCTGTGACACTAATTTTACCATACTAAACTCTGATGTAGATGCATAAATTGAGTACCAAATCTAGTTTAGCAGAAAGAATTTTATCCATCTTGTTGGTGGTAGTATGAGGCAATGTGCAAAAAATATCTTCTCAGAGGCTACCAAAGAAAAGCATATTCTTAATGCTTCTATACTTAGATACCTTAAGGTTTGCTTAGTTGCAACTGTGGAACAGCCTGCCCAGCTTCAGCCTGCTTACTCGATGGCTTTGTGATACGTTTTTTAAATCTGCCTAACAAACCAGTCATAAACTTGGGTCTAAAACAGACTAAAATAATTTTGGAAAGTCTAACTTGGGGTTATGAACGTGAGTATGAAATGAGGAATCATTGCTGTTATAGTGAATGATTGATTAAGCATGTAGGTTGAACCTTTCTACTTTAGAAGCAGTCTCTTTGCCCATATCCTCCTCAGGGAACATACGCACTTGGGTAAACAGAACTGCCTTTTGTGCTGTGCTTCTAGTCTGATTTGAACTTGGTTGGCTTATGGGGTTGTTTTCACTGCTGTTGCCTCAGCTATATCTTTCCCATTATTGTCTATCTCATCTAGCACTCACAAAACACATGTATTCTGTGCTTATACATTTCATACTGCCTTTGCTGGATAGCAATTCACTCTAGAAAAGAACTGGAGGTCGTGGAAACCAACACCAAAAACTGTAAAACAAAAAGGTGAAGAAGTGTGGTTTTTGCTTTGTGGCTGTTGCAGAACCAGCAAGAAGTGGCATGAGCTAACTCATGTTTCTAGAGCTGGGGTAATGCAGCTACGTTAAATACAGAAACAAGGAAGTTGCTGTAACAGAGCTCTGTAATATTTATTTACACTTGACACCCATTGCTAGTATTTCAGTGTTTAAAGTTTTAAAAAGAAGCACTAAGCTTTGTGATATCCATTAGCTTTACCAATGAGCTAGAAAGCAAAATTTTTCTAGATTACCTAGGTCATTACCTGGGGTGGTTTATATTTGAAAGTGACCAGATTTGTGCTGAATCACATTCATGATAGGAAGCAGAGAGTAGCCTGGGCTCTTTTAATTGTGCTATTAAAAAAAAGAACAAAATTAAAACAGCTTTGTGCTGTTAACTGTCAAAATTTTTATGATAAAAATCTATTTCTGAACATGAGGGAAGTGATTCCCTCGTGCCTTTGAGCAGTACAAGCTAACCTGATTTTAATTTTCATCATAGCTGTTTCAGTCACATATCCAGTTGCACAGGTTGAAAATCCTCATTTCAGATGAGACATTTCATGGGAAAATATGGGCACTGCATACTCCCTGATACAGTTAGGAGATTGTTTTAATCTCCTATATCAATAAGTTACTTATAAGCACTAGGGTTTACAACCGGTATCACGTGGGCTGTACTTTATCTAAATGTCACCTGTTTTCCTCATGAGACCGATTGTGGGAACTATACTGCACTGACGAAGGTAAAAGAACCCTGATTATCCTTTTTTAGCCCCTTCATCTCAGCCCTTTGAAACGATATGACCTTGTAGATCTTGATGTGTGTAGGTAGCTATAATTGACCTACGGCAGGCAGAACACTTTAAAGGCAAAAAGCTTTTTAAAAATGTGCGTTCAGAAATGAAAATGACCTTTGATGCTGTTCATTCTAATGAGAAATTAAGAAAATGGTTATATGGCCTACAGTGGTTATTAAGCAGAATTAAGCCAAATTATACATAATCTTGATACTTAATTTAGTAGAGCCCTTTCATAACTTTATGGTTTTCCAAATAATTACATTACCCAAAAGTTACTTCCCAAAACTGAGTTGTATTCTGAGATGTTCTGCCCATAGTGTATCATGAATTGTTTTTCTGAGATTGGGACAGAAGCATTTTTTCTCTTCATTTTGGAGAACTGTTGTCTTCAGCAGAAGAATAATGTTCAGCTCCTTGTAGAATGCAGGCTGAAGGCTTATGTGACGTGAAAAAATATGCTTCACAAAAGGGCACTGTAAATAATTTATTACCCTAACAGGCTGGAATGTGGGGCCATTAGACTTCCCTGTGGAAAGCTCTGCTTTGGGAACAATGGCATATATAGGTTGTTTAAGATCCAAAACCTGAAATATGTACTTGGAAATACAGACCTACATATTTGCAACTCTGCCAGTGGAGCTCTGAAAAGAGTGGTGGGAATCGGTGGCACTGGGCTAGTTTATCCCTGGGGGTTTGATGCTGAGGTGGTAGAGAGAGGTAAATCGTGCTGGAATGACTAATGTAATCATTGCAGGGAGTAGGAAATACAGTGCATTATTCCTGGAAAAAGTAGATTTAAGTCAATTCTTCAGTTACTTTGCCTAGGTGTAAAGTGGATAAGTGGCAGTGCAGAGTTCAGCTAGTGCTTACCCAGTGTCTTATCCATGCCCTGTAAGGAAATAAGAGGCTGATCAAGTGCTGGGACCGTGTAGTTCATTAATTTTCTTTATGTAGCTTCCCCTTCTTGCAGTGCTGGGGAGAAGATCTCTGCAACTGAGAGGATGGGCTGGGCAGTTGTGTGCGATGGTGTACATCATGTAAACAAAGCACAAGCTTTATTTTAGGAATTATTAAAGATACTACTCACACACAAGGTGAGTGATGTTGTTTTTAAACTTCAGTTGCATATTGTTATGTCAGTTGCTGTCCATCTTAGCAGTAGGGTATGATAGGGTAAATAAAGAGGGCTTTGTGGGCTCATTTATTAAGTAGCCTCAGACTTCTCTTACCTTCTAATAAGAGCTTAAGAAACATGCCAGGTGCGGTACTTTAGGTAAGAGTGTTAACCCTGGCATCAGATACTTGTCTAAACCCTTCTGGATCCTGCTTGTTGAAGTTGCATAGAACAGGAGAGTGGGGTCTGGCAACTGTGATGATGGCTACCTTTTGAAAAGGTTGCCAGGCCATTTCTAGATCTCATCTCTCCCCTTTAGCAATATGACCCCTTCACTTCATGTAGATGTAAGCCAAAAATATTCCCTTCATCAGTGGACTGACATTAGGGATCAGCTTGTTTCCAAAGCACCTTTGCCACATACTCTTTGTTAATGCAGCATGTGTTTTGAGAAGTTCTTAGCAATGGTGATAGCATGTTTGAGATTAAAAAATTCCAGAATTTAGTTATATATTTTACATGCTGGTTGTAGAAATCATTCTGATAAGCACACCTATATTCGTCCTATGAATTGAGCCTAACTTGAGCAGAGTTGCCATGTTATAAGTACTCACGGTTAAGGGCCATTTCAAAGCCAGGATGCTATACTCATAGCGCAATATGAATCAGGACATTGCTACTGAGCCTCTTACCTTGTTTATGTCAAATGCTTGATACAGTCACAAGCTTTTAAGCTCTAGATAAGATGCAGTTTTAAATTCCACCTTGACAACCTTGAACCTCAGAAAGGTTTGCAGAAAGATTGCTGAGGTGTTCTTTTGCCAAACTAAACATTTAATAGTGGTAGTGTGAAAAGACCTTGGTTGAAATTAAGATTTTGGTGTCTTTAGGGCTGCACATGACTTACAGGAAGAAAAGACAAAATCTGTAGACAGAGATTTAGATACAGGGATGAATTTTCTTTTTGTTTCCTTCTGGCTATTTTGGTGGCTCTGCAGGTTGCAAGCTTTTAGTGGTTTCTGTGGATCTGGCTGTGTAGGGCATTACTACAGAGGTGTGCACAGTAGTCACATTCTTCATAAAACACTCCTTGAATATCCTGTTTTGATTTATCATTAATCTACATATGGTGTTGTAGTTCTTTTGTCTTGTGTTTTCACACAGTAAACAGATCTTATTTTCTGGCTTAAATACAAGATGGATTTCATAATCATAGTTTTTGATGGGTTGCTGAAATAGGGAAGAGGGAGCTAGTTTGTCCTCAGATTGCTAGTTCTCAATAACTTTTGAAAATAACTTTTTGAAAAAAGCTTGGCTGAACTGTGAGATTTGGAATTACTTTTAGTGAATATTTTGTTGATGGCAACAGAAATTAACACATTCATTTCCAGGTCTCTCCCCGTTCCCAGGTTTCATTTTTCTGCTGAGTGGCAAGAGGAATTAAAGCCAAGAAACCCAAAATTCAGGTCCTAGCTTTACTCATGTTTTCCACATGCTCCTTTAATAGGTCACTCAATCATTCTTGTTTGTTACTCTCCCATATGGGGGAAAACAAAATTCCATTCTCTTGGAAGGCAAAGTTGATATACAGTGACTTCCGCAGCTGCTTATCTATCTATGTATCCTTAAGCTATGATTAGTTTTAATCAAACAAAGGGGTATCTAGTGGTGCAGCAAGCTGGAAAGTGGTGGGAAGGAATAAAGGGAGCTTTGTAGCCATATTGAGCTGATGGCTGGGCATCTCTGAGATGTCAGAGAGGCATTTTAAATTTCAAGCCTTCAATTCCTGTGCAAGTAGAGGGTGAACTCTCTAAGTTGTGTGTGAGTGGAATTTTACCCCTAATAACAGTACTCAGAGATGTGTCGCAAAGAAGGAAGAGTTGAGAGGGCAAGGAGTAGGGCCAGAAGCTCACTGAGATTTGGAGAAAAATTAAGAGGATCTTTGAGGAATGCATTGAATGAATTAGAAGAGCCAAGGTAAAGCCACGCAGTGGGATGGATGATGTTGACAGGAGGTCTCAGGGATGGAAACAGGAAGGAATAAAAAAAGATACTGCGAAGTCAAACAAATGACCTTTCAGCTGGCTGGGTGGGTTTAAGCCTGGGTTACAAACTCGCTGAACACCGCGAGTGAGGAAACATTCAGCAGCAGGGTTGGACGGAATGGCAGCAAGGAAAGGGAAGTCTCTGAGGATGATAGGGACATTGTGGAGAAAAAAAGAGATTGGAATTGTACACAGCAGAGATCTGATAAAAAGGACAAAGGTGAATGAGCAATAGTAAGTTGGGGAGAAAAGAGGATGATGGTGTAGTGCTGTTCAGGGCAGGAGAAATAGGTACGAAAGGGAAAGTGATTGAAGTGTGGCTGGAGTCAGAGAAGTCCAGCATTATATTCCCCATGCTGGTATCGGTGATGGGAGAGTTAGATAGGAAACACTTCATAAGGCTGTGCCTGATAAAGGGAGAGAGTGAGCTAGATGGACCCAGATGTAGAAGTCATGGATGATCATGCAGTAAAATGGGGGCAGGAGAGCCGGGGTTCCTGGTTTGCCTCTTCTAATGCTGCCTTGCTTCCTTTTGCTGTTAGGGAGAAAGGTTTGTCTTTTTAAAACAAAACAAAACAACAACAAAAAACCTTATCAATTTAGAAACTTGGACCTGTTTGGGTTTAATCTGGTAGTTTTTAATTAACAGACTTCAGGCTATATGCTTGCTACTTCCTTTCCTTTGTATGCAGAAATTAATTGCATTTACAGTTTTCCTCATCTGTCCTTTGATATTTTAACATCACTGGCACAAGCAGTCTCTTTAAAGACAAAACTTCTAAGCTACTTCTGAAGGAAAAGACAAGCTTGCTAAACTCTTTGATGGCTATTGAAATATTTTACAGCTTTCATACAATTTTCCTTTCGCTCTGGGAAGGAAACCTTTAACAGGCCTATAAAACAATTATGAAGATGATTAGGAAAAGTACTTGTTTCAGTTGCCTCCAAAGAAAATAGAGTTTGTTCTTTGTGTTTCAGACAGTGATGGAAAAACCTGCATCTGATTGTTTTTAGTGCAAGCTAGAGTTACACTATTGTCACAGTTTCTGAAGCAGGAAGGCTTGAAAAATGGGGTTAGGAAGAGCAAGGTTTTCCAGAAATCACTTCTGAAAGTTTTACTACTGGAATAGGAATTCTGAACATGGTCCCTTCAAAATAATTTTTTGTTTGTTCGCTCAAATGGGAGTTGGAAGGTCATTTTTAATTGTTTGTTTTGAACATAAAATACTCTGTCTTGCTGCCATACATAATATAATTGATGTAGACATCTTTCTGTGAGTAAAGCTGTAATTGCCATCGGAAATGTTCTAGTGTGTGTTTGCCACAGCTTATTTACTTTGTGACACAAGCACAAAGCTTTTCACTAGCCCTTAGTTTCTTGGCTTGTTGATCTTAGATAAATCAGTTAACTGTTTTTTCCTCCCTTTCTTCCTTCTTAAAATGACCAAAACAGTCTCAACAGTTTAGAGACCCAGATGTGTGTACTGGTCTTTTTGAAAGGGGAAAGGAAGGCATGAAGTTTGGAAGTGAGTTAATGTAGGAGTCTAAAAGGCAGCCATGTCAAAGATGACACTTCAGCTACAAACTTAAATAATAAAGGAAAGTAGAGAAATGGAAACAGATTTAGGAGGAGAAGAGGAAGATGATGTGCAGCTTACTGACAACTGGTTAGAAAAGCTACTGTCCATTGTAACTGATGAGAAACCCTACAGATGCCAATTACAGGGTAATAAAACCAGACTGGTATTTTAATGGTAATCATAATGGTTCTGGAAGGCAGTGTTCTGCTGCTTGCCTTTGGCATTCACTGAACTGCCTGTGAAAAGCACCTGCTCCTTGCTGTGACTGATAGTTGTGGTTCTGAGAGGCATCATCACTCTCCTCCTTAAAGGGCTGTGCTTCGCAGTCGCCAAGGAAGCTTGAATACCTGGAGCATCAGCTCTGGGTTCCTGAGTCTGTTGCCAATGGTGGCCTTCTGTAGAATCTAGAAAAACCTCCTACTTTTAGAACAATGGGAGCTGTGTTTTTCATAAAGGAGTTTGGATTTTTCACTTGTGGAGAGCTATTTGGTTGGGCTTGGAACTCTGAATGGTGTCAGCCTCCTTGAGCTGTTGGACAACTAATTGCTATGTGAGGCATGACCCCTTCCTGCAAGAGAGATTTGTTCAGAAGGTGAACATGCCACTCCTGTTTGCTGAAGGACCCTGCCTGTTAGGGAACCATCTTTACTCTGCAAGCGTGAATGACGAGGGTTCCTTGTCTGCTTTCCTCCCTTGGCTTGATGCGCTGCTGTCGCTGGACTCTGCCTTGCTGTGTTAACTGTAGTGTTGGATTGAGCAGAAGTTTGTCTACTTGAACTCCCATGGGGATGGTGTTTATCTTAGTCATTCTCATACACGTGACAATGTCTTATGGGTATCTTACAGGCTTAATGACTCTGAGGAGGGGGTGTTAAAAGAGAGTCTGAATGACACCTTGGTCATTCTGTTGTGTGAACAGTTGGCTGCAAGGTATTTGTCATTCCTTCCCTGTTAAGTAGGTCTCAGTGTGCAACTTAAGAGCAAGCTTAGCAACAGATGGTTGCCTTTGAGAAATACTGGTATTTTTAAAGTTGGGGTGTCCAGCTGTGCCATCAGATGGATAATAGAAAATGGGATTGGAGAGGACCGTAGGAAGCTGCCTGGTCACAGTGAAATGGTTTGTTCCCTTGGTCAGTCAACCAGACCATGGGCACCTGGAAGATACGTTAGAGGCACAAAGCCCAGGGTGTTAGTGGCTCTCAGAGCTGCTTTGTCTCCTCAGAGACTGTAAAACTAACGGTGACAGGCCAAATGTGGCCTGAAGGCCACTGCTTAGATTATTATATAGCGGGGTATTAGTGAAAGAATCTGATTCTCTTCAACTAGTGATATGTGTGTTTAGGCCAGACTACTGCTGACCTACAGATAACCCTTTTGACATGATACATTTTATGACATGGGAAAAGGGTTCATTGTTGAAATGGCTCAGCATGCTACTTTATGAACTTTTTTCCCTGAAAAGCACAGAAAGATTTTAATGACTTAAATTTTAATTACTTGTTAGACAGCTTCTTGTTCCTCGGTTTTGTGTTCACAGCACATTATCTACATCAGTACTGCATAGTTAGGGGCTTTCTCATCTCTCTACTTGTAGTTCATCTGATGGTGTTGGGCAAGGAAGCAGTGGATGCAGTCCTTTATACTATATTTAATGCCTTTTCTTACCTGGATTTTTTTGTATGTGGGAATGTCTTGCTACATACAGAGAGATACACTTTAATGTTGTGGGAGATTTCTAGATTTCCAGAGGTATCTTTATTGCTCATTTATGCCACACTAGAGCAAGCAGAGGAAACCTTCATGGGTAGGGTACATATGTGCTGTTTGTGCTTCTCTAACTGCAGATTAACAATATTTCCCTATGCATTCTCTCAGTAACTTGGGAAAAAAAGGACAGAATTTTGGGTGGACAGTTCAGAACAGAAATAGAAGAGCTGAGCCTGCTTTCACCTGAAGTAGCAAAGGAAGAAAGCTTGAGAGATCTACCCCCTTTAGTCCATAAAGAGTTGTCCTTATACAAGTAGAGGGATCTGGTGCTTGCTACAGCTTTGTTTCTGCATGAGTATGAAAAGGCTTCTTCCATCTCAGTTGGGAGGTGAAAGAGTGGTCTTGTCTTTGCTGGTGTTAGGTGAGGTTTACTTGTACCAGGGTTCGCTTGTGAATAAGAACAAGAATTGCAGAGTTGAGCCTTAAGGGTGACCGAGGGGGTAAGGAGAAGTTCCAGATAGTCTTGCTTTGCGTAATAGGTTTGCCCTTCTTGAGAAAGAGGATTGCCATTATTAGTTTTGGAAGTGAGACAGCAGCTGCATTGTTTATACTTGGGTCTTGCAAATCTGGGAGGAAGGTGGCAGCTTGCAAATCTGCCCCAGTCTGAACCCTCTGTATGATATATGTGTGGTCCTCTGCACTGCTTGCCTCCTATGCTGTATTTACCATGGTATTCTTCCAAAAGAGTCCTGCTTATGTGGATGCTTCAGCAGTAACTGTGTCGAGAGCTTATATGAACACCAGAGCCTTTCCGCCATTAGAGTAGTTGTGGTAAATTCAGGAGCTTGGTCCTGGGGCTGTGTCCTGCCAGGCTGGGTGGAAGAGGCATACAAGACTCTTCTGTCCTGAAGAGCTTGTGTTGCATCTTGTACTACAGCTTAGAACAGATCCTCAGAACCATACATAAACAGTGAAGCCTGTTAGTCCTCATATATCCGCAGGGTTGGTTTTGGGGTTGTTTTTTTTTTTTTTTTAAAGTGATATATCTACGTAGCAAGATCCAAGCAAACACTGCAGAGGCATAAAGGACGCTTTTGCTGCTGGACTCTGTCAAGTTCATTGTTTTCAGAACTCTCTAGCATGGGATGTTTATTCAAAATCCTGGCCTCCATTCCCTCTGCCACTTTGTTTACTCTCCCTTCCCTCAAGGTCCCATAGTAACGGGTGCTCTGCCTGCAGCAGTTCAAAGACATGTCAGCTGAAGAGACCTTGGCCAGCATGGTTTTCAGACTTCTAGCAGGCCTGCAGAGAATGCAGTTAACTTCTCTATCCAACAGCCAGCCCACTTTCCCAGCCCATGTGAGCTAGTTGTCCAAAACATGCTTTTGTCTGCATTGCCCTGTCTGTGTTGTTGCCTTGGCTGAATCCTTGGCCAGTGAAATTTGAATGCAGGGCAAGGGTTAGACTCAGACCATCAAACCAGGAGTGATGATGCAGAGCCCAGGCTTGTGTGATGGTGGCGGTGTGTCTTTGGAGCAGCTGGAAAGAAGTGACGCTGGGGTTTCACAATAGACCTAAAAATAACTTAGGCCCACTGCATTTAGTTACCACCTAGCAACTGTATGTTCATGCGAATGTGCATGCGAGCCATTGCAGCCTATTCTGCTACATTGTTCTTGCTGAATCTTGCATCCAGATTTTAGGCTGCTGTCCCAGTTTCAGCTGGGATAGAGTTGAATTTCTTCGTAGTAGCTAGTATGGGCTATGTTTTGGGTTTGTGCTAAAAACAGTTCTGATAATGTGGAGATGTTTTACTTGTTGCTAAGTAGTACTTACACTGGTCAAGGACTTTTTCAGCTCCCCATGCTCTGCTGGGTACACAAGAAACTGGGAGGGGATGACACATCCAGGACAGCTGACCCAAACTGACCAACAGGATATTCCATACCATGTGACGTCATGTTCAGTATATAAAGCTGGGGAAGAAGGAAGGGGGGACATTTGGAGTGATGGCGTTTGTCTTCTCAAGTAACCGTTACACGTGATGGAGCCCTGCTTTCCTGGAGATGGCTGAACACCTGCCTGTCCACGGGAAGTAGTGAATGAATTCCTTGTTTTGCTTTGCTTCCGCGTGCAGCTTTTGCTTTACCTATTAAACTGTCTTTATCTCAAACCATGAGTTGCCTCACTTTTACTCTTCCAGTTCTCTCCCCCGTCCTACCAGGGGGTAGTGAGCGAGCGGCTGCGTGGTGTTTAGTTGCTGACTGGGGCTAAACCACGACAGCTGCTGTTAAAATTATTCACTGTTTGTCTTCACTATTGACACCATTCCCAGAGGGCCAGGGACCAAATGGAGCATGAATTGTGGAAGAGCTTCTCAGTTCTTTGTGATTCTTCTTTGAAGTCCAGACTGCTCTTCATTATCTTATTATGCAGGGTTTTACTTTTGGTGTTGTGGTATGACACTCGGTGTAGCCTGTGTTAGTTACTGAAAACTATTACTTTGCCATGTGTCAGAGACAGAAGCGATCAACAAGGTAAAAAAGGAAAGGCATGCGTGTAAAAAGGGAAAAAAAAAAACTTATAAAAGGAAATACCTGGGCTGTGGGCCTGGCAGCTGTTAGAGAAGTGGTGCCAAACTGAAGAGGCCAGTGAAAGATCTTGTTGCGTTCCTGATCTGCCAGTCAACAGCTATGGATATTATCTGCTGCTATGTTTCTCAGAGCAAAGAGTGATATAATTTGTTATTTTCTAGGGTGGTTGGTCTCTGCTCATTCTAATGAATTCCTGAATGTTTATATAGAAGCTCTAGCAGTGTAAGTAAGCTTATCCACAGCAAGTCAAGCTCTGCTAATAATATTTACAGTGACAACTGCCTGCATCAGGAGAACTCACTGTATTTGAGTGAGAAGCAACACAATGAAGTACTGGTTCCACTAAGCTGCATTGTGGATTCAGGAATGGGCTCTGAAATTTGTTTGTCTGTTAGCAGCACGTAAAGGTCTGGATATTACATATCATGCTTCTCATGTTAGCTTATTCTGTACAGTGTCCAGAGAAGATATGTTTCCCTATATACATTCAGACTCCTGCATATTAGTATCTGCACAGATACTGCAGCTTAGTCCAGCTTTCTGTTTGCTTGATAAATGTCTGTCCATGACAGGGTGGAGGTTGAGACAACTTGAATAGGAAATATGGTGATGGCATGCCAGATGTGGGAAAGCACAAAGCAGTGAAAGGGAACAATCTACTTGCCTTTGCTCTTTTTAACACAGCTTTTGGGAAAGAAAATTGAGAGGAGGGAACAGGTCAGTGACCTGGGAACACCCACAAAAATTACTTTTCTGGGTTTGAGGATACGGAACTTCTAGAAAGGAAGGAGTAAGTCAGAGGATTTGGATATGGTTGTGAAATACTTAAATCTGCTACAGAGACAGAAGCTCATTGCATGTTGTCAGCTTATTTCAAATGAACCTGGTGTTGGGATGGGAGAACTGACTTGATCAAAGATACAGATATCCTCAAGGAGGAAACTGCACTTATTTCAGGGAATTAGCGACCATGTTTGACACCTAAAACCTGTTGAAAATAGAAAGCAGTGATTGCAAAATAGCAGAGAGCCTGAGGCAATCTATCAGAAAGCTGGGGCATTCAAGTCATTGCAGTGGTCACCGTAGTGGTGGTTTTCTATGAAAAATGTCATTATCCCTCCCTTTTCAAAGCAGAGACCTGCCAAATCAATACCTATATTCAACTCACCCAGGTATGGGTGAGTTGAATGGTGTGGGGGAGAAGGTTTCTGTAACCACAGCAAAAGGAGAAACAATGTAGTTCTTCCAACTCACTTTTAGGGAGTATGTTAATATAATAGTTAATATCATTTTCCTTTACAGTTGAGCGGGCTGTAGGGGGCTGGTTGTTGGGGTTGTCATGCAAACATGCTTGTCCTGTTCTTACTCTTCCCCAAGCACTGGCCTGTGTCCACTGCTGGAGGCAGAGTACTGGGAAAGCTGGACCTTTGGCCCAACCAGTATGAGTGTTCTTACAGCTCTTGCTAAAGCAGGCGAGTTCTGGTGCCAAGTACTAGAGTGAAAAAATTCCAGGCAGCACTTTCACTGTTTGCTAACCTTTTTTCCTCTAAGAGAGAGACTTGTCTTTTGCCTTATAAAAATTATAGCTTTAGAGTGTTCTCATTTTCCTTGGTACAGAAACATGAATTTTCTTCAGGGCAGCATGGCACAGTATATCTCAGTGGCATTTGGTCTCTGGAAGCTGCAGATAAGCCCGGTTTGTTGCTGTGTTGCTGCTTTCTGTTGTATCAGCCTAGTTCTGCCTTCCCTACCCGGCTGCCTGAAGGTACTGGGTATTCTGCTGTATTGTGAAAGCAGAGAGTCAATATGTTTGTGACTTGAATGACTCAGATCAGAGTCATTCCTCTTATGAGGGGTAGTCTGTAATCAAACTGCATGGGAACAAGAGGCATTCCTATGTTCTGGTCTGTCTCTCTTGCTGTGCGAAATAGTTAACCCTTCATAGGAACCATGTGATTAGATTTCACTCATTTACTTTATCAAATCAGCAAATGTTATTGAAGAGCATAGCTCAACTGAGAGAGTCTGTTAGTAGATGCACAGAAATTTGCAATAAAAGCCAATTCATTACTGTTTCTAATAAAGTTTTGGTCTGTGAAGGCTGTTGTTTAGGAGCACAGCATGCATCCCATCTGTTTTCAGTATCCAGTCACACAAGTAGAACACTCAAATCTCCAGTAAAAATCTTAGCAGAGCTTAAGGAGCCTAAAATTTTTATTAGCAGTTTTTATTAGCACATTAGTAGGCTTGGGGTCTGACCTCTGCATGTGGTGATTACAGGCTGTGTGGATATAGTAGGCTTTTTAAAATGGGGAGACAGATCCTAGGAAGTTTAGAGAGATTGGCTCTCTGTAGCAATAAATGTGTGAGATGTTACTTACCTTTCATTTAAGCATTCTAAGGGACTCTACAAAGTGAAGGTTGATGCTGTTTATTTTCATTTTGGAATGTGGAAAAAATGTGGCTCAAAAAAGAGACTTGTGTGAGGGTCATCTAGTGATGGGGTTTTTTGTTTTGTTTGTCATAAGAATCAGGGAAGTGCTGATATTGTAATTTGTTTTACTCAGGAAGTCACCTCTTGCTTTGAGATATAAACC
This sequence comes from Phalacrocorax carbo, assembly GCF_963921805.1. NCBI lineage: Eukaryota > Metazoa > Chordata > Aves > Suliformes > Phalacrocoracidae > Phalacrocorax > Phalacrocorax carbo. The sequence continues at coordinate 9,451,412 of NC_087527.1, read as the reverse complement.
ATCTCAGTCCATTTGAATATGTTTTCTTGGTAAGGAAAGGGGGCAAGTCAGTCCAGCTGTGACTTAACTAGTGCCTGCTTGAATGGTGTGAGAATTTCTGAACTGTCTTCCTGGTAGATATTTGAGCATGTGGTTACTGTGAGCAAAGGAATGACTTTGCAAGGTTGTATTGCAATAAATCCAAGGTCCTTTTCTGACACTCACCGCATATAGTGAGAATAAATATTGCTTTATAAAGTTAACTGCTGTGAAACATTCGTCAATGCCCTGTGCTATGGTAAGCATAATGAGCATAGCCATCGTCATTATGAAGTAACAAACTCTTCAGCATGACTGGAGCCACTTATCTAAGAATGGGGCTGATCTTCCTTCCGTGTGTGGGAACCAGGCATCTCTCTTGGCCTGTCCAATCCAAAAAGGGTAACGAGAGCGATCTGGGAAAAGCATGATGGGGATTGTATGTCACGAGCATTAGTATGCTCCCCGCCATGTCCCAGCTAATTAGCGAAGGGTCACTTGCACAGCCCTTCCTGCAGTGCGGCAGACAAGTTTCCACAGCCCCTGTTTTTGCTGGTGACCCAGGGGTGAAGTTCTGTTTTCCACTGTTCATTCTCTGAATGTTCAGCCTTCCTAGGAGGCTGTGTGGTCTTTGACTGGTGAATCCCAGGGAGTTTCACTGCTGTTCTCTGAGACATGGCTGCTGTTGTAGCAGGGGCAGGAGCAGGAGGAACTGCTGCTTCACAGGTCTATGTGATGTTCATGTCTCATTGAAGGGCTGGTTTTGGTGAAGGCATTGTCAAAGCATTTGTTTGCACTTAGGTCCAACAGAGCTGTAAGTAGAGGCTTTTCCTGAGGTATGTGTGGCCTTTCAGAGGTGCTTTTATTTTTTTAAAAAACTCCTTTTTTTTTTTTTCATCATTCCAGTCTGCTTTATGTTAACTCTAGAAGGGGTTTTGTCCCTACATTATCTATCTTTGGGAAATTTTTTTTTAATCTTTCAGTAGCCTTAACAGAAACACAACAGTACCTTTAATCTACTTCTGTCTTTTGTGTAGTTTCTGGTTCAGCTTTTATGTAAACTTTGAATAAACTGTATGTGCTGATGCAGTCTTGAGTCTTTAATAACTGAGTTTGGTAATAAGTCTGGCGTTTTTCATGCTGTAGGGAGTTGGTTGCAGACAGCTGGTATGAAAGCTTTGTTTCACAAAGGGAGAGGTGGGGGAGCGTCTCTTCTTTTTAAGACCCTTAAGTCACTTTCAGAATAAGATCCCTGAAGTCTTGTGGTATATTTATAGGCTTGTAATGTTGTGCAGAGAACATTACGCTATCCTCTGAGGCAGAAGTGCTGGTTTCAGGTTGCTCTGTTGATCACGGTAAACAGCTCTGGGTTCCTGTTGGTATGTGTGCTGCTCAGACTGTGCTGATCTGCCATGCTGATACAGTTTGTTTGGGTTTTTCAGAAGCTCTGCATTTGAAGAGTCTTTGAACCATAATTTAGGTGCTTAAAACAAGGTCCCAGATCATCACATCTTGATTAGTTTATTAATCTAGGCTAATGCCATAACATTCAAAAGGATCCTGACATGTTCATAGCTCTCTGTACAAGAGGGTCCTTCCCAACAGCCGCCATCTTAAATGAGGAGGAAGATGCATGGGACAACTGTTATCAGTTCCTGATCATCTGTATCAGAAGACAGCTTTTTGTAATGAATATTCTGATTCTGAAAAGGTTGATGAAAAGCCAGTGGCAGTTACCAAGTTTTAGGAAGAAGTGAAAAATTTCAAGAGACTGTGAAATAAGCAAGTGGGATCGTTTCTCTAAAAACAACACTTCTTACTTCTCACCATGTGTGAGAGAGTGCAGGAAACACTTCAAAACCAAGGAAAACCAAATGTATTGATCTGATGTGAATTACTTTGTTGATATGTTTATCAATACAACATATTGATCATCACCATCATAACAGTTGATATCAGTAGGAAAGTTCCTCTACCTCCTAGCAGCAATTTTGTGAGAAAAGATCACAGTAGAACTGATTGTGATATCCTTGTTATGCTACCTGCAACATTTAGACATGTAATCTTTCCTTTGCCTCACCAAAATCTTCTAAAACTTGTTCGAGCAGCAGGGAGGAAAGATGAAGAGAAGGAAGTGGTGGAGAGAAGGGGCGCATTGAGTGCAGTGGCTGTTTTCTAAAAGGGAAGCATGCAGCGGGGAGGGAGCTGGAAAGAAAGCTGTTGGCAAAGATGATGCAGCAAAGAAAATCTGATAACTCTTATCACAGTGTTAGTTACTGGCGCACCACTGCATGTTACAAAGTGGCAAGGTATGTTAAAGCTGATATTTGTAGCCTTCTCGTTTCAGGCAAAGAATAAAGTGTGTTTCCTAAATGAAAGTTCTCAAGCTGATTGTGTTAAAGATAGTTTAACAACTTTGTGAATGATGCTGGATACTCATTTTCTGGTCATTCTGGCCCAGGGCACAACACTGACAGATACATGAACCTTGCAATCCTAGCACTAGAGAGAAGGTGAACTGCGGTGGGGGTAGATTTGAAGTTTTGCATCTCTAGTAGCTTGACTTTGATACTTGGCATGCAGCTTGCAGGTGAGGAACAGCTGTCAGGTGTTCTATGAGCAGGTTTCATGCTTACTGCTTTAAATAGAGATAAAATGATCATTTTGTTACAAGGGTGAGTCCTTTAGAAAATGAGACATTAAGTTATGTCACAGAAAACATTAAAAAGAATTGACTTCCCACCCTCTTACCCAGCAGTTACTGTAGGCAACACTGGTAGCGCTTCCTGTTCTTAAAGTTGCCCACTAATCCCTACTGTGTAACTGTACTTTTGGCTGGTTTAGCTGATCTGAACTTTCCCATGTCTGAGCCTGTGTTATTTGGACGAGAAGTTGTTCAAAGTGGTTTAGTGTGTCCCACTAATAAAGCTTTGCCCATATTAAAAAAAAAAAAGGAAAACAAAGAAGTTCCAATCATTTTTCAAAGATTGTATTACCCTAAGGATCAGAGCAGGGCCTTTGGTGAGGAGGTTTGAGTGGGGTGCTCTGTCCTGCAAAACTGTTTTTAAATTGTTGAGATCATAATTTTCTAAGAAACTGGAGCTACCACCATAGAGGTGGTCAGAGCATTGACTGGAGGTCCATCTGGCATGGTGAGAGATCAGGAAAGGGAACTGGATGCAGTTTTGCAAGCAAACACAGACATGTTATCTCACGTTGGCCAAATCAGAGAATTGGATAATGAAATGTTAATAGGTCTATGCCTTAGTTTCCCATCTGCAAAATGAGGGTGAAAGCACCATAGAAAAGCTTGTGAGGAATTTGTTTAGATTAAGTAATGATCTATAAATCAAGGTATTAGCACTGAAAAGCGAACAGCATGAGAGGCCACCAATGAAAGTGCTAAATATGCAGGATGTGCTGCGTACCATCTATTCTGTAAACAGAGGCTTAGGATATGAACAGATTGCTTGTGATCCTATAGTAAAGGTTTTTCATTATAAGAAATGTGCAAAGATACCTACATATAAATTCAGATGCTCCCTGCCTTTTGTAGTGATTGTGTATACTATCGTAATTTTCCTTTTTATGTAGGATTTAATTTAATATTAAACATGCATTGGCGTTCAGTTCCAGCTGAGATTTGAACTTCCCTGTGTAGAATACGTGCTAAATTTATACAGTGTAGATTCAAGCCCATGCTTAAACCACTAGTTCTTACCTCAAAGGAATATTTTTTTAACCGAATAGTTAGAAATTGTGATAATCTTCACTTTGTATGCTTTCCGTGTCTACATCTAATCTGCCAGGAAAATAAATGGCAGATTGCGTCTCTTAATGTTTTATACCAGAACAGAAACTTCGGATTGCAATGTTCATTTAAATAAAAATCAGAACAATTTCCTATGGAGTTTATTTTTTAAAAATAATCAGCTTATATTACTGCAAAAGTTTTGTAACTTTCTTGTCAGTAGTTAAAAATTTTACAGTTAATATTTACAGTGATGCGTTCTTCTAAAGGACGGTTTAAGGGGACCTGATGTTTTTACCCATGCCCATATCTGATCAACTGATGTGTTCCTAGCAGGCCCCAGAAATAGCTTAGAAATATGAATATTTTAATGTTTAGTTGTAAAAAGAAAAAATTTTTGCCATGGAGATAAAAATGGATTCTGTGTTGTCTTGAATTCTCTAGCCAAGTAGGAGAAAAATTAAGACTGCGTTCTTCTTTCTTTTTCATTGACAAAACATGAGTTGAGAAACAGCAATGCCAAATAAAATGATAATGCAGGTGCAGGTCAGCTCAGTTCTTACAATGTTACCTTTATACCATTTTCATACTGAGCATATTAAATTATTTAATAAATTATTCTGTTGTGCTGGGAAATTTACCAAGAGCTGGGGAATATGTAAATTGAAATATGTAAATCTAATCCTTGCTAAAACTTACTCTTGCTAGTAGCATTTTAGTATGGGGCGTGTGGCTGGGATATGACTGGCTGGAGTTCTGTCCTCGCTTTGCTACTAACATCCTTTGTGGCCACGGGCAGCTGCTCTCCCTCCTGGTATTTCAGATTTGGGCAAATGAAAGTAGTGGTATTTGTGTCTGACCCTAAATCTCAAAGCACTGTGTAAGTTCTGTATGTCAGTGCCTTTTTCATGATGGTATTTCTGGTAGTCCTGTGAAGGAGGTCTTGATTTTTGGCAGTTGAAGTATGTGGCATTTTGTGAAGTTTTGATGTTTATAAAGTTACAAAGTATGTGACTTCTTTCAATGGGTAAAAGTACAGCGGGATCAAGGAGAGGTTTTGCCTGAGAGTTAGCAGTGATAGATGGTGATGGTGAGCCCGTTTCTCAGCACTTTGACTGAAATCTTAGTGACGTTACTTATTAAGCTTTTTCTGTTTTCTTGCTGTTTCAGTTCTGTATTAAAATAAGTCAATGTTGGACAAATGTCTGAAAAGCAGGAACATTTATAGAACTATCCTTTGATTTCTGACTGGAAATGAGAAACTGTCTAAATATTCCAAGTCTTTAAATAGACACTGGCTGAAGGACACTATAGCCTCCAAGTCTCCTTGATATTTGTACTGTTTTTTATGTTCCCCTTTGCCCTGTGCTGTTTCAGCGCTGTTTTCACCCTTTCATAACTTGCATGAAACCTGTTTCTGTTCAAAGCATTTCTCCAATGGTCCTTCCTGGCTGTCTGCAAGCCTTCCTCTTCATATAGCACATCTTGGCCATGTTATGTTTGGCTAAAACTCCTTTCCTTGATTGACATAATGGTGGTATGAAAAGCTGTCAGTGTAGATATGATAATACTCTCAAAACGCAAGTTTTTCAGCTCTTGCTTTTCTCTGAGGAGGCTGCAGGACGTTGCCTTGGCAAAGCACAGGTCTGCTGGTATAAGCCAGGGTAGCACTTGGTATGCCACAGCACTTACCAGGTCCATTCGTGAGTCCCCAGCGTAGACATGGTCTTTATCAGAGCGAGAGCCCAGACACTGCAAACCTTCATTTATGCAAATTAAGCTAAACTTCCAAACTTTGCTTAAAATAATGTTCAGTTTGTAAAATAAATACATGAAGGTTTATAGTGCATTTGTTGGGGCAGGCATGTTTGCTTCTGGTGTATGACTGATCTTTTACTTTACTGTTCATTCTCAGGAGTTGCATACCTCAGCCTTCCTGGGTGAAACCAGTCTAGATAACATGTTCTTTGGCAGGTGTTGCAATTCCAGTTTGCAGTGGATAACTTTGATTTTTGTTTTTTTATTTTTCTAATGCTTCTTAACCACACCTTGAATATTGTGTTAAGTTTTGGGCCCTTCAGAAGAGGCATGTTGAGTTGCTGGAGCATGTCCAAAGAAGGGCAATGAACCTGGTGAAGGGTCTGGAGAGCAGGTCTTATGAGGAGAGGTTGAGGGAACTGGGGTTGTTTAGTTTGGCGAAGAGGAGGTCGAGGGGAGACCTTCTCACTCTCTACAACTACCTGATAGGAGGTCGTAGTGGGGTGGGTGTTGGTCTCTTCTCCTAAGTTACTAGCAATAGAATGAGAGGAAACAGCTTCAAGCTGCGTCAGGGGAGGTTTAGGTTGGATATTAGAAAAATTTCTTACTGCAAGAGTGGTCAGGCATTGGAACAGGCTGCCCAGAGAGATGGTGGAGTCACCATCCCTGGAAGGTGTTCAAACAAACCTGTAGCTGTGGCACTTCAGGACATGGTTTAGGAGGCCTGGGGGTGTTGGGCTGATCGTTGGACTTGATCCTAGAGGTCTTTTCCGACCTTAATGATTCTATGATTCTATATAAGGCTCATGATAGAGGAAAAATGTTTGTTCTCGTATCTGTGTCTTCAAGGTTGAAGTATTACTTTTAAAAGGAGGCGAATCAAACAGTGGGGAGTGTTTGGTTGTTTTAAAATATTTGATGCAACTTCAGCTTGAAATCCCCTGCTGTCATTTGTGGAATGTGAGCAATATAACATCCCTCCACAAACCTGGAGTCTACTACTGCGGGAGGATTTCAGGTAAGGAGGATGAATTAGGTAACCAAGAAAACAACCTGGCCTAATGCTTGCTTTTAAAATGAGCTCTGTCTGGGATTAGTATCCCAGGGCTGCAGCTAGGATTAACTTTGTAGGTACAAATAGTAAGATGCTAGAATGTGGCCTCCTCACCAGTCCTACACACATTCACTTGGTGTAGGAATGTTTATTTCACTGCCTGCTTCTTTGCTCCAGCACACAATGCATATAATCTGATTCTCTGAATGAACCTTTGTTTGGGGAAATACTGTTAGTTTTGGCTCTTGGAGAGCTGAGCTGACAGACCCAACTCACCAACGAAACAGATTGGAGATTAAAAAACAAACTGAAACCACGCCTTCAAAAAAAAAAAAAAACAACCACCAAAAAAACCCAACCAACAACACTGGGGAGAAGCCAAGAAGTTCCTTTTCTCTGTTGCTGAAAAAGCTAATCTATTTAGCTACTGTAATTATTTGGCTACTGTAATATCAAATCAGATTTTTTCATATTGCTTAAATTAAGAGCCTCATTACCATCACCTGCAATAAATGGGAAAAAAACCAAACCTTAGTCTTATCTCAAAAGATTGCATGATCATTACAAGAAGGAATCGGGGCATAAAAAGGCACAGAGAAAGTGGGTTTTGAGGCAGGAGTTAACAAGGCAAAAAAGAGGTCTTTTAGCACCAGAGCAGTGGGAATCTCTTAATTAAACAAGAAAATGCAATACATTTCTGTAGCTCATTACTGTAAACTGAATTTACAAAATTCAGATCTGAAAATGAAATAATTTGCTTACAACTCTAGTTCACAAGACCCCTGTGGTTTGCATGAAAAGTGATCCCTGCATGTCTGCAGTAGTTCTCTTTCAAGGTATCTTTGCTGTGTTTGCTGAGAATATATATTTGGGCAGCAGGGTCAGGTCTGTGGAATCTGAGCCGCGGCACTCAGAGGGTTATGTTTAAATTCCACGTATGTTAGATATAGGCCAGGTGCTATCCAACTGCAAAAGGAAAAAATAACTTCTCCTGAGCTAGAGAGCCAACTCTAGCCAGAGATTTTCCTTGTCCCTACACTACATATCAAAACAATTGAAAGGTGGAAGGGCAGAAATGAGAGTTTTACATGCAGAGTGCAGCAGTGTATCAAAATAATGTGTCCCACTTCTAGTGCTGTCACTCATGCACTTCATAGCCGTGGGCATATAATTCAGCCTCACTGTTTCCTTATTTTTAAGCAAGAGACCATGCATTTCCTCCCTCACAGGGTATTTTAAAGACCTCTTATTTTGTGCAGCATTTAGTCCGCTACAATCGCAAGATAGCTTGCCGGCTGAAATTCCTTGCTCAGCAGTGTTTGCATGTCATGGTGTGGAGAATAAACTTAATTTTCTTCTGAATGAGGGATGGGGATTTTTCAGACTGGTATTTATAGCAGTGTCTTCCCTATTGTCTTCTGTTAGAAAAGGATTTAAAACATAATGCTATGGTACTGTTTTGCCCGTTTCTGAGGTAGCTAAAAAATGAGGAACTGCAAATTGGATCAGAAACAGCTTAGTAAAGCATTTCAGCTGTATAAAAACCCTTAAGTTCGACCATACGATACTACATGGCTTCCATTTAATCAAAATGTATTCAACCACCTATTAAATGGAGGTTATGTAAGCTGACCAGACCAGCCTTCTGAGATTGCCTTGTTTTGGATGGAATTTATCTTAATATTTAAAACTCTCCTTCTCTGCTCCTTCAGTGCTCTTTGTAGAAATCAGTGTTTCTTAAAATGCTAGCATTTCATAATGCTAGTTAGTAATGAAAAACCCCTAAACCTCTTCTGGGTTTGCATGCAGATAAATATTCATTTCTGTCCAAATCTGGAGGGTGGTTGTCACGTGGATTTATGCTGACTGAAGTCCATCTTAAAATCCTCTGATTTAAGGGAGGAGAACAGGGGATTCTTCTGTTGTGAGTCATCTTATAGCAGAGCTTGATCATGCTTCTACTGATGTGGGCAGGAGTTTTTCCACTGAGTTTACTGATTGCATGTTTCTTCAGCAGAGTTAGTGGTTTAAATCCGAAGTCACCCTAACAGCTGTGAATGGCATTTCCTGTGCCCCGTATCTGTTAAGGAAGAAGGTCACCTATTTGCCTTGTCCCTACTAAGTCAAAAGCATCACTAAAATATCCTGTAAGATCATTAACTGCTCTTCTAGATACTGTTTGTTAGCCATACACTTAAAATGCTGTTCATTGCTAATCACCAGTGGAAGGCAACCCTTTAACATGCAGTCCTTAAAAAAAAAAAAAAAAAAAAAGAAAAATCTATGGAGACAGAACAACCCTCCGTAGGTACTGTTTGCCCGTGTGTGGCTGAAATGCTTTATTTTGGGTGTTATTAACACAGAAGAAAATTATGACACTCTCAGAGGCAAAACTTTGCATAAAAATGGACATTGCCAGGGTAAAATCTACTTTGTACCATGTTAGAATACATACCTTCTCCCTAATTACATTGCAGTTGATTGAAGAAAAATTTAAAAATTAGATGTGTTTAAGGGAATCAGGTCATGCTCTCACAATGGACGTCTGTTTATTGTAGTTTGCTACAAATCTTGTGGCATTTGAAGGTTTGTAACTGTTTTTAAAACACAGCTGCTTTCACTGGAAGTTTAGAAATGGAGAGACTTTGGGATACTCTGACAGATCAGTGCTGTGTTACCTATCTGCCTGCATGGTTCTCAGTTGCCTAAGGTAATTCCTGAGCTGTGAAAAGTATGTAAAAAAAGCCTTGGGAATGGACTCCAGCCAATCTTGGCATACTCAGGACTCATAGGTGAAAGCTGCAGCATATAGAAGTCACAGCCATGATTGTCTGCAGCTTCTCTTCTGAAAACACTGTGACTTCTCCAAAGTACTTCAGGGCCCCTGTGTCCAAGAGGAGTTCCAGCTCTGTTGACTGTTCAGCTGAAGCTTTTTTAGTTGGTTTGCTATGATCAAATCACTTGAGGACATACTGGTCTCGGGAGACGGAGATTTCTACATGGGAGACTGAACTGAGCTGCTGGAATGTATTGCACGTTATCCACCAGATGGTTTTCAGCCACTTTGATTTGATCAGTGTTTGAGAGTGCTGAAGATGAGTGTCACATATTTCTCCAGCATTGCTTATGTGAGCCTGGGTAGCACAGGCTATGATTCTGGCAGCAACAACCCCTGCAGCATGCACCCGAGAGCCTAGTTCCCTCTGCACTCCTCTCCTTGGGCACTGTCTGTGCAGCACCAACATCCTCTAGGTCATGCCACTGGCTGGTGTGGATGCAGCTGTCCCAGCTTGTACCATGGAGTGTTTGGTCCAAGCTCCCTTGGGATGGTTTCCTCATCCCCTCTCTGGAACCAGCACTCCTGCAGAGTTGCAGCTGCCGTTGTAGAAGGAGCAAGGACCATGTGTGCACTGACATTTTACACTTGCAGGTACATTATGACCATCTAGCTGGTCAGCAAGTTGCTCTGCATTTCTTGTAGGAGTCAGTGTGGTCTTAGGAGACAGGGAACTGGCAGGGGCAGCAGCCAGTGGGTGTCTCCATTTGGTTTTTTGTTGTTTTGTTGCTTTAATATCTGAAGATGGGTTTCAGTTAGGCAGCTGCTCTCTGTCAGTGTTGTACAAAGTAATTGACTTTCCACTGACTTGGGAATTTGGAATAGTATCTAAATATTGTTGTCAGCTTCATGCTGATTCCTCACCACTGAGGCTAAAGTCGTTTCACTTATGACCTCAAGCTGGACTTGTGCTTTGCTCCCATGGGAACTAAAAATAATAATTATTTTAAGAATAGGTTCTTAATCACTTCCTTCTTTTGATGCACTACTTTTTGTTTAGCATTTTGTAAGAATGTAATAGAAAATGTTTTAACCTATTTGTGTTTTAATTCCAGTTTTAATTGGCTCTTTGAAGATGCAAGGTGTGTACAAGAATTAATTACAGTTACTTTCAGTTTTTTTGTAGAAGAGCATTCATTGTTATTCTGAGTGAAGGTTATTAGAGTTTTGTTGCTTTGGCAAACTGTCCAGTCACACAGAGCTACGAAGAGATGAACATTAAGTTGACAGATTTCTTAGTCAAAGGCATGTGGGCATTTTGTCAGTGTTGGTGATGCATCAGCATGTTAATCTCCTGTCTCTGAACTGTTAATGTACGTATGAGAAACAGAAAAAGATGTGCTTTAATCTGGGTTTAGAAGGAACGATAAGACACAATGATTTTATGGCAGGGATGGCTGTACAGTGAACACTGAAGGTGATGAGATAGTTTGCAGAGATGGGTAGAATATTAAACAGATGGAGATCCATGGTCTGCCCTGACCTACAGCAGCTGGATAACAGTGAGATAAAATTCTTCATTTGGAGATCTTTCCATAAAATGAAAGAGTCTTGAAACTTAGAAGTGGGGTTTTGGGAGATGTATTAAAAAAAAAAATTAAAGAATCCAGAAGGGGTTCCTAGACTTCAGTGAGCATACACAGTGTGGTTGTACTGAGCGTCTTAGAGCCCAGCTACAGAGAATAACACAAGTACACGAATAATTGTTTTTCCTATTCCTTTCTAACAGTTTACATGTTTTACTATTACTTCCAGCCAGTGAAGTTGTTTGCTCCTGCAAATCTACTTGCCTTAGAGGGAGCCAGTGTTCTATTTTGTGTACCAGATTTTGTTTGTACTTCATTTCTTCTCAAGCATCAGGGTCCCAAAGGCTGCAGCAGTGCCTTATAGCATAGTCTAGAGGGCTCAGCGTACAGCATAGGCCCTGAAGGGGCAGCTGGGCATGGACCATGGTGAACACAGGACTCACAGGCTTGTCGCTTATCTGTTCTTTTGCTGCTCTGAATTGTCCTTTTAGTGCAGTTGATATCTGGCCTCTCCACCAGCTTCCCTGTGCGTATAAAAGCATAGCAGTTTATTTTTAAAGCTACGAGGAGCACAAAAAATCTTGTTACTGTCGGGCAACAGCTCACCTGATGGTGGTTTAACCTGTTGCTACAACTGACACTACACATGGTAGTAAAATTGAAAGAGCAGAGCTGGCTTTCCTTTACCTGTCACTTGGCTGAGGTTTGGCATTTGCTCATCTGTTACTGTTGTGGGAATACCTGAGTGGTAACAGCAGTTGTGGTGCTAGCAAGGGAGAAAAGAAATGATGAGTCAGATACTTGAAGAAAGTGGTGGTTCAATATCCTGCTATTGGCAGCTCTGGCATTCTGGCTTCTTTTGTGGGGGCTGTGAGGACTTTTTATAAGTATAGTATTACAAGTTCTACTGCAAGTTTTCTTTAAAAAGAGCTGCTCTGAGGAGGTTTCCCAGGCGAAGTAGGAAACAGGAATCAGCAGTTCTCCAGCTACAGGCCTCCCTCTGCATGGCCTTGAGCAAGCCAAGGGAAGTGCCTGGCACTTCTGTAGGGTGTACTTCCTATTCTCACAGTGATTTTAGACCTTAAGTATAAAATAGGGGCTTAAAAGGAAGAATAATTCAGCTCTTTGAGTTAATTTGTACTGAATATGTGATAGCAAATATACAGTGTCCTAGCACAGGCCAGTTCCAGTACAACTCTCTCTAGTGCCACTGCAGTTCATGGTAAAGTCACTCCCAGTTAACCAGGTGTTCAGTGATCTTTTCTGAGAGGGCAAAGTGTTTGGAGGTGACGTTGCTCCTGTGACTCATTTGTGTACTCTTCACTACAGAAGACCTTAACCTCTTGATCTGATGCTCATAGCATTTCAGGATGAACCTGTTGCCTTTGCATATGTTGTATTGATTGCAATTTGTATTGCTGGTCTGCTTTTGTTGTAGCAAGGATGCACAAACAGCATAAGGAGACGTAAACTAGGAAAATATATGGCTAAAATCACAAAAAAAGAGAGAGAGAACCTGGGATAGGCACAATACCTATACTTTAATCTGTGGCTTGAAATTTACTACATTATGAATATTTCCTACTTTCTCTGCTCTGTCAGTAATATGGATTAATGATTCATAAAGGTGTGTTATAGAGGCTGGGTAGTTTGTCTTTATACAGTGTTCACTGGAGACGCTGTTGATTCTTCCTTTTTCGTTCCCTCTCCCTCTCACCTCCAGAGCGTCACAGAAGCATGGAATGTCCTGAGCTGGAAGGGACCCACAAGGATCATCAAGTCCAATTCCTATCCATGCACAGGACAACCCCAAAATTCACACCGTGTCTCTGAGGGCCTTGTCCAAGTGCTTCTTGAATATCGCCAGGCTGGTGCCGTGATGCCTCCCTGGGGAGCCTGTGCCAGGGCTCCACCACCCTCTGGGGGAAGGACCTTTTCCTAATACCCAACCTAACCCTCCCCTGGCACATCTCCCTGCCATTCCCTCGGGTCCTGTCATGGGTCACCAGAGAGAAGAGACCAGCCCTGCCCCTCCTCCTCCCCTTGTGAGGAAGCTGCAGACCGCAATGAGGGCTGCCCTCAGCCTTCTCTCCTCCAGGCTGAATAAACTAAGTGACTTCAGCTGCTCCTCATGTGGTTTCTCCTCTAAACCCTTCACCAACTTTGTGGCCCTCCTCTGGACACTCTCTAGTAGCTTTATATCCTTAATGTACTGTGGTGCCCAAAACTGCACACATTACCCAAGGTGAGGCTGCACCAGCGCAGAGTAGAGCGAGAATGTTCAATCATAAGCCATTTATCTTTCCAGCCTTCCCTTTCCTTGGAGAAAAGTTACTCTTTCTAGTCTGTTGGTCATCCTGTGTGCTCAGCTGTGTTTACCATCATTGTAGAACTGGTGTATGGTAGTTTTTCTTGGGCCAGAACTGGCATTTTGTTCTTCCTTTCCAGTGTTACCAGCCTGGTAACTAGAGTGGAACCATAGAAATGGAGTTGTGTTGAATTCATCCAGTTCCTCAACAAAATCCAAGCCAAAACTATGTGTGGCCAAATGTGGAAAAACCTCTAGGCCAGGTCTTGGGTTTAATTTTGAGCAATGCTGTTCTCAGCTGATGGAAGCTGATAAGGCTGGCATTTGAGGCAGTGGGATACTGGCAAGGAGAAAAGTGAGTTTGGGTGAAGTGAGTTGTGGTCCTGCTGAAGATACTTGTGAGACCAGTTGTGACCGTAGTTAGCAGGCAGATGAGAACATGAAGGAGTCTTGAAAACTGGGCTCATTTCTGGCAGCTAGGTCAGTAAGCTATGGACAGCGTATGGGAAAAATTGTCACTGGCCAAGTGTGGCTTGTTGTGCTTTTTACTGTTGACATTTTGGCAGCTTTAGGGGGATGCTTTGTCTTGAAAGGAGCGGCAAGAGAAAAACTGAAATCGGAATGATTTGCTGCCTGTTTTGTTTCAGTGGAAAGCTGGTTTCACCAAAATGGAAAAATTTTAAAGGCTTGAAACTTCAGTGGAGAGATAAAATCCGTCTCAATAACGCCATCTGGAGGGCATGGTACATGCAGTGTAAGTATCATGCTGGATTTTGTCGCTTGCTGTAAAATATTTTTAGAGACAATTATTCAAGAAGCAAGAAGGAACTGAACTTACTGTCTAATGAAAAGCTCAAAAATCTGCCAAAGGCCCAGATGTCTTGAAAGCTGTCGTGGCAGTGCCTTTGGATCAGTGTTTTCTTAAAGATGTCCACACAGAGGCTGTACCAAGTGGTCCAAGCACAGCCTGAGATTTCCCCATTTACTGTTGGCTATCGGGAAGGAACCTGGGCTAGATTTTTTTTCCTTTTTTTTTTTTTTTTTTTTAAACATCTTGTGACTGGGCTCTCTGCAGAGCCTGCATGTGCTGAGCACTCAGATTTTCATTATTGTTTCAGACCTGGAGAAGCGCAAGAATCCAGTGTGCCATTTTGTGACTCCACTGGACGGCTCGGTTGACGTAGATGAACATCGTCGGCCAGAGGTCTGTAAAACCTGAGGAACAGACTAATGAGCTCTAGAGTTTATAACAAGATTTTCTCGTCCACTAGATACAACAGCAGCATAGCAATTCTTTGCTCTGATGTTTTTATTTAGAAGGAAGCATTAATATAATGGTATACAGGTGTGCTGCTGAACCCGTTTTTGTAAGTTTATCATATTCAGATGATCAAGGTGCAACCAGAAGGACATTTATTATCTATGTAACTTATGACTATGTTCTAGTTCATTAAAACCTAAATCATAGAAGTGCAATTTGAATAGTTAAGGTTTTGACAGCCACTGCTCTCCTCTGGCTGGAGATTGCTGAAGTCAGTGGGAAATCAGTGACAACTGTTTCCAGGATTAAATCTAAGTGACCCCATGAGAGTTTTCTGTGTCTTTATTTAATTGATGGGTGTAATTTCTAGACAACAAGCAATTTATTTGTCAAGATAACCTCACAAAAAGATCAAATATGAGTTTGAGTACTTTCATTTTTGTGCTGTTGTAAACATAAATGAAAACTAATGTCTGCCCTCTGGCTTCTTGCGGAAAACCAGTGAGGCAATATGTAGCACACTCTCTACTCCATAACTCTAGAATCATTTGTAAGTCAGAGGAGTTCCAGATGAGTTTGTGGAACTCTCTCAGGTTTTTGAAAGAACAGTGTTGATATTTGTGATGAAAGATGACCCTCAAACACAAGAAAGTTGTGTTGGGGCTCTAAGTCTGCTGCCCCCAACTTATACGCTGCTATCTGTGATATGTTAAAGACCCGCATTGTTCTGATCCTTTTGTTGCTACTAGTATGTGACCCACGAGGTCCAGCTCTGGGAGGAGTGTGACATCAGATCTCTATTGCTTTGTGTCATTCTTAACAGCTTTTGTGTGTGGGTGCGTGTTCATATAACCTCGTGAAATTCTCCTTGCTTGTTTTCTGCAGAACAGTGTCATATGCTTTATACATTACATTTCAGTAAATTAGTTTTAAAGGGTTTATTTGCCATTTCTTTTCCATTGGTTATTGTTGAGCTGATGTGGGAGATGCTGACAGTGCAGTCAGACATCATCTCTTGTTTGTTTATTGTGGGAAAGATGAAGTTAGTACTGTCAGATTTGCTCTGTGATAGCTGAACTCTGGCACAGTGTAGGCTGCTGATACATGAGCTCAAACAGAATTAGCATGCTTTATTTTGCATTTTTTTTCTGCCTGAATGTTTGCTTGGAAATTTATCGAACATTCATCCATTATGTGATTCAACGTAATTCATGGTATGTGTTTGTATTCTCAGGCCATCGCAACAGAAGGGAAATACTGGAAACGAAGAATTGAAATAGTCATCAGGGAATACCACAAGTGGAGGACATACTTCAAGAAAAGGGTCTGTTGGTTTACACAGTGAAAGTAGCTTACTTGAACTTGGTCAGTATATTATTGCTTTCTGAGTTTTAATGTCACTTTTGCTAGCATGCAAGAATACTTAAAACAAATGATAAGCTAGTGCAGGCATACTCATCTGATTAGTCCCGCTTAACTTAAAAATCATTGTGCAGGGGCTAATTGTGCATGATTGGGTCTTAAAAGTCTTGCAAAATCAGGTCGTCTACTGGCATATACAGGACTTGTTCTGACTTTAACATCTGTTTTGTTCTCATTTTGCAGTTACAGAAACATAAAGATGAAGATCTTTCAAGTTTGGTCAGGGTAGGTAATAGTGCTGATAAATGGCAGCATTTATGCTTGTAAAAGCTGCAATAAGTAACAAAGCTGTAACGTGCAGTAGCTTGCATCGATTAAAATCTAAAGACAAGCATCTTGCTTAAGCCTTAATTAAGGTTGTACACCTTAATGTTTCTGCACCTTAGAGAGCAATGTAAGACTTGTAGCTTAAATTGGATGGAGGAGAGTTTGAATGTAAAGTGCTGTGACAGAAAAAATGAGAATTAGTATTGGGTTCCCGGAAAGATCAGTCTCTTTGAGGGCTGGCACATTGTTTCATCTTGTTACTGAGTCGTAGCTGGCACTAGTGCCTGGCTTGTGTAACTGGATCTGTGAAGATGTGTGCGCTACATGTTGCAGATTAGAAGTTCCACTGCTCTGTTTCAGTCCATTTGAAGGAGAGGTTCTTTCTCTAAAAATGTGAAGAATGAAGACTGTTTTTATACATCTGCACCTGACTGCTTTAGTGTTTTCTAGGCAGCCTGACTTTTCTTCCTTTCCTTTGGCAGGATGATGATGTGGTTCTCTGGCAAAAAAGAAGATATGGCAGAGAAACCCCTGTCCCTATGGAGGAAGGCAGCCTCTTGGATGCAGATATGCTTATGTCCGAGTTCACTGACACGCTGTTCTCCACCCTGTCTTCACATCAGCTCGTTTCCTGGCCAAATTCCAGGGACATAGGTATTGTTGACTCTTAGCTGTGTTGATTTTAGAATGGGAATCTCTAGGAGAAGTTTGGTTTGTTGCTTTTCTGCTTTTCTAGTCTTGCCTAATAAATTTTTCTTACTTTGCTGATATAGATAAAAATAGGTCAGAGACTGTAGCTGTCTAATGCTTCATAGATTACAGAATCCCAATTGTTCATCTAAATTTAATTTCTGTTTTAGCTTCTTACATGCTGCTCCTAGCATTGTCCTCTAATGTTGCTCTGAATAAATATGTCATGACCAGTATTTACCTTTATCAGTGATGAAGGCGTTATTTATCTCAAAGCTTATATGTGTGTGTATTTTTAAGGGAATGCCTGTGTGTTTTTCTTTGGATTATGTCCCTTAGAATGAGTGCAAGTCACATCTCCTGTAAAAACAATCCCAAGAGCTACAGAGTTCTGTTGAATGCTCTCTAACTCAAGGCACTGACTGTCTAATGGGACAGCAGATGTCCACTAATGCGTCATCCTTGCTGCATGGATGTCTGAGCTGTCTGAGCAACTCCAGAGCAACTGTGGTTTACATGAAATGTACTTGAGGCAAAATTAAATGGATGATGGTTTGTTTTAAAATACTGTGCTAGGAGCTATGGTGGTTCAGGTTGCGCTTCCCAGCAAGTTTGTTTATTGTGCAGCAGGGACAGGACAGGAGGCTTGGGAGCAGGAGGTGTCCAAGTTTGGCAATCCCTAGCTGTTAGTTAGAGCCTTCAGGTTTCGTCTCTTCAATTTTACTAGTTGAAAGTTTCATTCCCCAGTGGTTTTTATTTCAGAGCTGGGCTGTAGTTCTGAAGAAAAGCAGACACTTAGTTCATTTCAGCAGCAGTTTTTCTCTAAACATCCTGGCCAAGCCTGGCTGTGGAGTGTGTGTTGGTGTTCTAGCCAAATGCGATATTCCTACTGTTGTTACTGTGCAAGTGATGTGAAGCTAATCTAATCTGTCTCTTGAATTTTCCAGCACACTTAGGAAATGCTGACATGATTCAACCAGGGCTTATCCCTCTCCAGCCAAATTTTGATTTTATGGATACTTTTGAGCCTTTTCAGGGTAAGAATCAGATATATAGTCAATTAATTTATTTAAATTTGCAGCTATTTATGAACTAGTTTTTAACAGAGGATTAAACGTTGCAGATATCTACTGTCCATAGAAGGCAAGAGATTTGAGTGAAAGGTGAAGGACACTTGATACATGTTTTCATTGTCCATTTTTCAAAGCAGACACATATGTGGGTAGAATCCCATGTTACTGTGACCCCAGTCTTTTACTTACCTGGGTTTGAGAGTCACTTCAGGATTGTTTATTCCAAGGTTTGAACCTGGCTGTTAATTTGCCTTTGGAAAGAATAGCATTTAGACCTTAAGTCATTGAGTAATTAAAGATAGAACATCAGATACAGACAGGAGAACTCACAGAATCACTGAGGTTTTCCCATTTAACACTTCTTAGTGATGAAGTGATTTAACACTTCATTTGCCTTGGAACATTTTCTGGTACTCTCAAGAATTACATATGACATTAAACTACTGCTGAAAACTTTGGTGGTTATGGATCTTCATGGAAGTCAAAGGTCACATCTGTTTGCTGGGCCTGCATGCAGTCTGCATCAGACAACTGAATTTTGTGGGACTGCCTTGAGAATCAGCTCTTGGCCATCTGTTTAGGTGAACCTTAAGCAGTGGACTCGTTTTAGTATTGTCCTCAGCTTGCACGAAAGTTGAAGATGACTGCCCTGAAGAGATCAGTTCCTCTGGAAGACAACAATTCGTTGCTCAGTCAGCAGCAGTTGTATGAAGCAAAAATCTTGTGGTTTTGTTATTTGCTGAATAATATTTATATTCTTTTGAATTTTAGTATCTAGCAATGCTGTACCTTGAGTATGAAAAGTAGAAAATTAATAGGCAACATTTCGTATTTCAGATTTATTCACACCCAGTCGTTCCAGTAATTATTTCCCTTCTGTGTCTGCTGTCAGCTCAGCAACAACAGACAGCACCAACCATTCTTCCCAGGTAAGAGAGGTTCTCGGTCTCTAAAACAGCCTCCTCTCAGACACATATGTGCTATGAAGACTCCCAGATATGAGCCACATCCTTCTCAGAAGGAGTTGAGACAAGAGTTTCAGAGGTCATGACTGAATCTGTAATATTTTTTCTTTTCTGTCAGTCTCCTGTCCTGCCGTCGGGTTCATTGCCCAACACACTTCCAGCGGGGAACATCAGTGATGGACTGATTGCTTCCTCAGTACCTGCTCCTGTCATTCCTGATGTTGGCACTGACCAGTGTTCCAGCATTAGAAGCGGGGGATCTTTCATCCAGCCAGCAGACTTCACTCCTGACTCATCTCTCAGCGGGCCACAAACTTTTATGCCAGTGTTTCAGACACCCTTGCCACTGCTTCAACCTGCGACACAACAGCACCAGTCCCCGTTACCTGCAGTGCCTCTGAATTCTAGCTTAAGCTCTCCACCAGCTGCGTTTCCTGCACCAGAAACCCAGAAGTTTGGCCTCTGTGAATCTACAGTTATCACGCACACAGCTTCCGCTACACTGACCCACAATGCCCCTGCTACCACCTTCAGCCAGAGCCAGAACCTTGTCCTGGCAACACAGCAGCCAGGTGCAGGAGTGCCTTGTAACCTGGCTTTCCAGACTACTGTCCTGCAGGGACAGCCCCGGCCCCAGCTGCAGTCCCAACTGACATTTGCACTCCCCAAAGCTGTTCCTCTGGCCAGTGCTGGGACAAGGCCCAAACAGTCACAAAATACAGTGCCTGCTGCGAAGCCTGAAACAGTGTCCTTATTGTTAAAGAATGCCTTCATCACCCCAGGTGAGAAGTAGTTTGGGGGATATGTTTTTTCTTTTCTGAGTGAGAATAGCAAGAGGGAGAGACCTTCTTGCTTTTCTTGGTTTACATAGTAAGTAAAAATACAGCTTCCTGAGGGTGTCTAAGGGATGCCTGAAGCCACTGATGTGTGGCTACACTGTTCAATGGGATGCTCTGGACTGCAGTAAGGATTCGAAACAGTTTGGTTGTGAGTGTGAAAAGCCAACCTGCTGAAGGGGATATCCCCTCATAAAATCTGTGGTCAGCTGTATAGATGCATTAGCACATGGGATGGCTAGAGCTCAGTGCTCTTATCCCATAGAAACCTTGGTCTTGGTACTTAATGTTGTTCTGATTAACTCTGCCCCTCAGAGCATTCAGCCACAGTAGGTAGGAAGATAGTGTGGGATGGAGAATGGCAGGTCTGTCCCTTTCATTGATTCACCTGGTTGCTCTGGACAAGGCACTACACCTACCTGTGCATCATCGCAGTCTGTAATACCAGCTTGGTAGTGTGCATCCGTTGGTAATACTTCAGGTATATTCTGAGGTTCATCTTAGCGTGCCTGAAACTCTTTGAGACTGAGTAGGGAGCAGCTGTTGAAGTGGACCATAGCATTGGTCCAGATGGAAGCATGGGAGAGTGCCTCTCATCTACCATCAGTGCTCCCTAGAAGAACCAGGGTGATGAGAATCAGCCCTTCCAGTAGGGAAGGACGAAGAACAGGCGGGGGAGCTGGAGGTCTTTGTCTCAAGCAATCTACAGGCTCTTGAGATGCTGTCAGGAGCACATGGTTTTCAGCTCATAGTATGAGAGCCTAACCGATGCCGGAATCTCCACCCTGGGCATGATTTGGAGCCATTGACACTGCACAAGGCTAAGAATAGCAAGTGTGAGCAGAGAGAGTTTTGCTTGTGGTAGTTCCTGTGGGAACGCCCAAGACTGGAACAGGATAGGCAGTATGCTTTTTCGTGGGATTACTGCACGCTGTTGTGCTGGCTGGGGGCCAAGTGACTTCAGCCACCTAAAATGTGCAACAATAATGCAAGGAAAACCCTGCCTGGGGATTATTAAACAGGCTTTACTAAGGAGTAGGTTTGTCTGCCAGGGCCTGGCATTGTGGTTACCCACAAAAAAAAAATTAAAAAATCACTGTTCAGGAGTAGAACAGACCCAGGGATCTGATTCTAGCATGTCACTGGGAACAAGTCGGTCCATGATTAATAGCACTAGGGTGTTAATGGCAGTGTTTCTGTCTATAGCATGTTATACAGCAAGACTCCATATACCTTCAGCAGTCAAGACATGCATTTCTCACCTAGTAAACCATTGTAGGCAACTCATTATTTTCAGAAAGCATTTGTTCCTAGCTTTCTTAGTGCTTCATCGGGTGTTCCTCACGCCATATATCACTTTCCCGCTGCTTCATCAGTTACTTGTGGACCATTGTAACAAATGGCTTTGTTTCTCATCTAGATCTAAAGTTGTTGCTGTTTTTCATTCCTGGTAGGTGCATGTTTTCAGGGATCACAGTCCTCCTAAACTACTGGGACACCAAGCTTAGAGGTCGAATCCAAGATTTTATGTAAAGACTGGGGTTTTATTTTTGGCAGTAGAAGAAACATCAGTACTTATAACTGAGGCGTTTATGCCTGTCATTTGTGTTCAGGACAAACAAATCATCTCATGACTATAAAGCAAATTGCATTATAACCTGTGTAGAAAGGGATGATAACATTTACTACCCTGTGATGTAAGGGCTGAAACAGATTGTCTCATCAGGTGCAAGATTTCACATGAGAAAGAATACTGCTATCACTGCTTCAGGGTAAATGTTCTGATTTTGAGAAGTAAGTCTCCAAAAGATGCATGTGTAGGATAGAAACATGAAACATGTAAAGGGGCATCTATATATGTGCTGATTGTTACAGTTACCCAAACGTGGAAGTCAGAAATGCCAAGTTTGTGCAGCGCCATTAATGCTGCTTAAGTATTTAATATATTTTAAATATAATATAAAATAAAAAATTATTACATAAATAAAAAACATAAGTATTAAATAAGAGTAGGCTCTTTAGCTTAACGGAGGTGTCATAAGTGTGGCTGGACATTGGTGAACAGTGGAAGAGTTGCAATTCCAGCTTTATATGTGGGAATAACCTCTCTACTTTCACTGTGCACTAACTGCTTTTTCCTTACCATTTTGCAAGTCTCATAAAACAGACCAGCATCAAAGTAGACCAGCACGAGGGATAGTTTAGTGTTTGTGGTACACAGTCTGTAAGTGTGCTTTTGAGTGAATAGGACCTTTTGTCAGCCCTCAGTGTCCCAAATGCATGTTACAAAACCTAGCATTTGCAATCTGTTGTTTATTTATGAGAAAAAGGAACTGACATCTAGATGAGGGGAGACCTTATTGCTCTCTACAACTACCTGAAAGGAGGTTGTAGCTAGGTGGGGATTGGCCTCTTCTCCCAAGTAACTACCGATAGGATGAAAGCAAATGGCCTCAAGCTGCGCCACGAAGGTTTAGAGCGGATATTAGGAAAGATTACTTTACTGAAAGGGTTGTCAGGAATTGGAACAGGCTGCCCAGGGAAGTGTTTGAGTCACTATCCCTGGAGGTATTTAAAAGACATTTGGTTGTGGTGCTTAGGGGTGTGGTTTAGTGGTGAACTGGCAGTGTTAGCTTTATGCTTGGACTTGATGATCTTTAAAGGTCTTTTCCAACCTATACGATTCTGTGTATTCTGTGTGTGAGTGCTCAGACAAAGAATGAACTCCCTGTATCAGAGTGACAGCGCTCTCTGCCACACAGACCCATGCAAGGGCTGACACAACATCTGTGCAATCCACAGGCCTTTCTAATAAAGGCTATACAGAAACTTTACTTGATTCAAGACACAGTTGTTAGTCACAGATGACACAGTAGGGGAGAGAACATTAGATATCCTGCGCTGTCTCCCTGTTCTGCTGTGTGTGTCCTTCAATATCCTGATGCTAAATTGGAGAGGGGAGGGTTGGCAGCGGCTGAGCTATTGTGACACTTTTCATGCAAGATAACTTTATTAGTACAAAGGAGAGCTGAAGCCAATACAGGCTACAATAAAACTGAGTAAGTTTGGTTCGGTTTTCTCAGAAAGCGTACAGAAGCTCTGTCTTTGCATGATTCTTCCCTTAGTAACAATATAGGTTGGTTAGTCATTTTCTCTCTAAAGTCTGGGCAAGAACAATGTCAGCCTTAATGTCATGTCAATAACTGTACATCTGCATTGGTTAAATTGAGACCTTAACAGGTTTATGTTAGACTAGAATACTGTAGTGGTGCGAAAAACTTCAGAGCAAGGACCTTGATTCTTGCATGGAGGCAAGCCTCCTGTACAAACTTTTTTGAGAATTTTTTGTAACTTTCTCTGTGGAGACAATTGCTGCTATTAGCAGTTCTTTCTAGCTGTCTAACACCGCAGAACTCCTAGTTCTTTAGCCTGTTTTCTGGAATTTTGGTGCTGATTCCCAGCATGTTTTGTTGTCTTGTGGCTGTGTGTCATGTAAAGCAGCTGTAAAACCAGATAGTGAAAGAAGCTAGTAGAGTGAAGTCGTGAGGAAGAGAATTTAATATATGTACAAGGAAGCATGAAGTATTGAATATGCATCCTTCAGTTGGTTTCTGACATTGACCCTTTCTGGGTTAGCAGAGCAAGCCTGAAATCCAAGAAGTATGGATGTGAGAGGAGAGGTTAAGATGATCCTCCTTCTGGGAAACCCAGCTCTTATAGAATGAATACACTTTGCAACTCCCTGTTTTACTAGGTACCTTTGTAAATTCACCTTGAAACAGTGACAGTGATGCTAGAAGCCTCAGAAATAACTGGTGTGAGAGTCCTTTGTACTGGATTCATGGATTGAGGTTATCAGAAAACCGGTGGCACTCTATATTGCAATGAAGTAGTACCAAATAGATGCCCATTAACCCATTCCCCTGTTCAATGACAAGTTATTTCATACAAAATAATCTCCAGCTTTTTTTTTTTTTTTGTCTTATTAACTATTCTAACTTGTGTTCTTCAGCTGCCTTTCAGGGACAGTCCAGAGCTGTGATTGTAACTCCAGCACCTTTAAAAAGAGAGGGGATTTTGACGCCAGCCACGTCTCAGTCTAATGTTGCAATTGCACCAGCTGGAATTGTCAGAGTAAGGAGAAGAAAAAAAATATATTTGTTTTTAGGCCTGTTATTTGCAAGTAGTTAGAGCCATAATGTGCTCAGAAGGGTAACTACTCCACTAAATCTCACCTGTTACCCAGCATATGCATTTGTGCATTCAGCATTATGTTTGCTTATTTTTAATTTAACTACTTTATGGTCCTGGAAGCACTATTTAGTCTTCACAGACTCTGTCTCACACAACAGTAAGATTACAAAGAGGCATATATACACAGTACTTATGAATGGGGATGGTTTGTGCTTTTTATTAATCATGCAGAAGCTAGAAGGAACCCAGGATGCTCACCTTTCCATTTACATATTGGAAGGCATGCCTTGAGTATATGAGTGGGTTTCCCAATATGTTGTATGCAGGAAGATGGAAATAGTTTTTAGTATATTATGTGTTGATGTGTTATAATACTGCTTTAAGTTATGAAGGGATACTGGTCTCCTGCCAGAAGTCTGACTTCAGTGCCTGCCAATTCCTTATGTATAAGTCTTTGTTTCATGTCATCAGATTGTTAATCATGTATTAATTTGCTACTTTTAGTGAAAGGCAAGGTAACAAATCTCTCTCTCTTTCTTTGTCTCCCCTCCCTTTCTCATTTCTCTCATTCCTTCTCTTCCTCTGCCCCCATATCCCCCTTCCTGCTCTCTTTTTCTTTCTCTGTGTTTTTCTCTGTGCTATTTCTATGCTGTTCCCAGGCTCCCGGGGTGACGGAGTTCCGTAGTAACATTCTGGTTGGTCCAGCACAGCGAGCACCAAGTAGTCAACAAACCCAGTCCACAGTCTCACATCTCTTCTCTCCTAGTGTAGTCCAGGATGTGTTGGTGAAAGGAGAGCAAATCCCTTCCCACAGTAGCAGTTCACAAGTTCCTTCACCTACACCTAGTAAGTTAGAAAGCTGTAAGCATTCTCTCTGCCCTGCACACATCAGTGTATTTCCATTGGTTAGGCAAGGCCTTGAGGATCCCTGGATAACTTTATGAAGGAAAAGCTTTTTAGGCCCTCCTACCCTGTTTCTTCAGTTGCATTCAGTTGTTTGCAATTTTTGTCTTAAACTACTGTTCAGCATTCCCACAAACTGCGATTTTGTGCTTCCTGTAAGTGGCTCCTTTCTAAAATTATGTACTGTCATAGTCACCCAGAAATTAAACCCATTTGAAAGACATCTGTGTAGAAAGTGCTGAATAGGTTTGTTATTCCGTATTGTAACTATAATTTTGATTGGAGGATCTCGGACACAATCCTTTAGTAACAGTAGGTAAGTGCAAAGCCTCCTTTTGCATGCATGTTGATAGAGCGGTATCTGAGCCAATTTTAGAGACACATGCTGGTTTTGCTGGTAAATGGCTGTGTTATCATCGTGTCCCAGGCCATTTGAGCCTCAGGTAAGGGAGTCTAGCAGAATGATGGAATTGCAGCCTATGCATTCAACATGCCTTTGCTGAAGTGTGTGTTTGTGAGAGGAGTATTACATATCACTATTAGGGATGTATTAGTCTTGTGTCATGAAGTACTAAGCTTTCCCAGCAGTCTTGACATTTTCTAGCATATGGTTGCTGCGTCAGTGAGTATAATTTGGTTGCCAGCTGCATTTCAGTTCAATTCTGAATAGAAACTTCTCAGCAGTTATGTTTGCTCCAGAAAGTTGTTTGTTAATGTGATTTGTCTTTCTTCCTTTATGAAGGCAGAGACTGTCAGAATTCAGGCCAAGCTTCCCCCTGCACCTCTGAGCAGAGCCCCAGTCCACAGTCTCCCCAGAACAGCTGCTCAGGAAAACCTGCCACTGACCCTAATATGGCTGCATTTAAGGTGTGTGACCTTTCCATTGCGGTGCTTTTCTTCTTTGCCTTTGTAGCTACTTTTCTGCCCTGATATCTGAGCATGGACTAGAGAGTAAGTTGTGCTTCCATAACGATGGAGTATTTGTGCCTTAGGCTTAGCTTGCACTGCATCTGTGCTTCTCTGTGAAATTTAAAAAGGCAGACTTCAATAATCTGCTCTGCTCCTCAGGGTTGTGTCACCAGAGGGGCCAGGTTTAACTGTACCTCTGCAGGTCCTTACGGTCATGACAGCAGTTCCTACTGTGCCTCACAGGAGTGTTACGACAGGTCTCAGTTTACTTGGTCAAAGGTTTCAGGCTTAGTTTTCTAAACCATGGCTTTTTGCCATTGTTCTGTTGGGGATCTTCAGGTCTACAGGGCTCTGGCCATCGCTGGAGGGGGAGTTCTTGACCTGCCGAGTTTCTTACATGTCTCCAGTGATGCTATGCTGCTCCACAGAGAAGCAGCTCCACAGACTCTACAAGTTACAGCTGTAAAACACTTCAAGAATTATTGGGGTAAGAACTTGGCGGTCTAAAGATAGCATCTGAAAGCTGGCTCTACCTCATATGCAGGCTGACCTTGTCAGAACACTTTCTGTGATGGTATGAGAAGCTTCTCCACAAAAGAAGCCAATGCAGGAAAATCAACTTTACCCTCTCATTCATTCTGCTGTGAAAGGGAGTGTTACTTAACCTTTTTGCAAGAGCCAGCCTATTTTTGGCTTCTCTGTCTTTTATTACTCTATGAGTTGATGTCAGCTTGATTAATCCCAGGGCAGAAAGGTACATTTAAACACTTGCAGCCTGTGATTGCACTCAGTTCTAGCTCTGTTGCAGAGGAGAATCAGAACTGCCACTTGCTGAGCACGCTGCAAGTTACTCATTAAAGCTTGCAGTTCTTTGCTTGGCATAACTGCTCACAATCAGTAGTTGCAGCCTGTTCTTGCTGCTAGAGAGCAAGTTAACAAAGGAACAACTTATTAGGACTGGCTGGTGGGAGAGTGGCCGCTAGATGGAGGAGTGTTCTTAAAAGTAAGGGCACTGCAATGAGATACGCTTTATAGCCATTTAAATTCACCTGCTTTGATAGGAACTGCTTTGGGTGTGTACTGTCTCTTAGTCTTTCGCAAGACAAGAGAGAAACAGTGATATTTGCCAGTCTCTAGATGTATGTTCTTTTGCTCCTCTGCATTGTTAGTTAGACTAAACAGTTCTGTATTGCTGGGTAACATTGTTTTTTTCAGTTTGGCAAAGCATAGAGGGCGCTGCAAATCTCAGGTCTGCTCTTGAACCTGCATTTTCTGTGGTTTTGGGCAGCTGCTTCACCACTTTGACACTGTTGCCCTCCATTATAAAAGAACAGCATAGACTGAGCTAATTTTATTTATGCAGAATCGAAGAATGAAGCATATTTCAGAACAAAAACGAAGGTTTAATATCAAGATTGGTTTCAGTACTCTGAACAGTTTGGTTTCAGCCAACTCCAAGTGGGTAAGTAACTTGGCAGTACTAACAGTTTAATATGGAATATAAGAAAGACATTTTGAAAAGCCTTGTTAATAAATTTAATCTCTTCACTATTGACTGAGAATGCCAGTCAGTCAGTGAAGATACTTGAACTGAGGGACTTGGAAAGGAAAGAGTGATAAATCCATGGCTTATAGTCAAAAGAGTGTGTGAAAGTGCTTCATCTTTTAGACATTGTTCTTCTGATGCAGCTTCAAATGTTGAACAAGCCTCATCTGATGAAGTATTGCAGCTTTAAAGCCAACAGGGAAAGAAGGAAAACTGATCTTTGCAACCTTAGCGCTTGGGACCCCAGTAATGAAGATTTTTTCCATGTTTGCAGCATAAGATGACTTTGCATTTACTGTTATGTCACCTTTCTTCTGACATAATGGCTTTTTATACCCATTCTGGTTGGGTTCTAGTCCCCACAGCTGGACTTGAAAAAGCTATAGTCTAGCCAGTATCGTAAGCTTATTCTGCCTGAACCATGAGCCACCGAGAAGCCAGGTAGATGCTGTTGGTACAATGCTGGGCCTGGCTTAACATACCTTCATATTTGGCCTGAGCTAATATACCCACCTGTGAGCACAGCTTGTTAGCTTAGGCTTCATGCCATGCGAACCACAGCTGTGCCGTGTTTGGTCAGCCGAGAGCATGGCAGAGCAACCTTGCGTGCCTGCAAATACTGTTGAAACATGTCAGTGCGCCAAAGGAAGAACGAAAGATTCCAGTGAAATTTCTAAAACTTCCTACACCGATGAGATCTCTACCTCCCAGGAGGAGTAAGGAGCCTGGCCAGTTCACATGATTTTGAAAATCCCTCTAGGACTCTTTATGTGTAGTATCACCCAGCTCCCTTTTAAGAATTTGGCCCTGTGACCACAGCCTTGTAAATGTTCTCAGGGCTTTTTTTTTTTTTCCCGCATCACCCGTCTTTTGTGCATAGATTTACAGAGAAAAAAATTACCAACTGACATCTCATTGTCAAATGACTTTGACAGAACATATTCTGGTTATACTAGTTCGCTTAGTTTACTAAATTGAAATCAAAATAATTGAAACACAGACTTGTCTGCACAACAAAATTCTAAATGTCCTTTAAATACCAGTACCTTTTGAAACATGGAAAATATGAAAGCTTATTGTGCAGCATGTTGATTTGTTAAGATTTTTAGTTTTATACATTTAGGCCATAAGTTGTCAGAATTTCACTTCCTGATCTGGATAGCCTGTTGAAAGGTAATCAGTTTTGAAAACTCACCTTTAGTAAAACATCTGATGATTTTATTTCTCAAGTAGAGATTTTTAATTCGTTCCCCAAAATTGAAGAGTACTGTAAAAAAGATATGTGATATTGTTTCTGTCTCCTTTGGTGATAGCTGGGCCATGTTACCTTCTGTTTAATAACTTCAGGTTTCCCAAACTAAATAATCTGTATTGTCAGCTTCGAATAATGCTTCTAACAGCACTATAAACCTATCGGCAGATGTAGCACATCCTTCAGTACTTAAGTAAGAACTGTAAATATTTTTAAGAGGATAGGTAATGAAATAAAACATTTTAAATAATTAAAATGCTTCTTTCAACAAAGTAGCAAAAATAATTTGTGGAAGAAAACAATCGCTGCAACCACATTTCTCTGTAGTAGCAAGCAAACAGGAGTCAAAGAAATTAAGAGTTTAGTATTACCTTAAGTGCTCCACTCTGCCTCTCTGTGTGCTTTTGCACACAGCGAAGGAAACTTAAGAAAAGGTGCTGAAGTGCTTTTCTAGGTGTTACAGCAGGTTAGGGGCAAGCTCTTCATCTCTCTAGCTTTGTTCTGGAAAGTGAGCTCTATGTTTGTGTTTGGTCTAGATCAGCCATGCAATCACGCTCCAGAAATCAGTAGAATATATCGCTAAACTACAGCAGGAAAGAACACAGATGCAAGAGGAAACCAGGCGCCTTCGGGAAGAGATCGAGGAGCTAAACGCTACCATCATGTGAGACTTGGGGAGCTTTCTGTAATGAAGCAGAGCAGCTTGAACGTTGCTTTGGCTAACAACAGGGAATGTTTGCCTCAGATGTCATGCCAAACAACAGATGGGTATTGAACAGAAGTAGGGTTGCTTCCAAACAAAAAGCAGAGTTGCTGTGGGATGGGCATAGGTAGCAAACTGTGCAGGTTTTCAGCAAGCTCTGAGCATGAATGCACAGCAGTGGCAGCATCAGAAAAGGTGCATCAGGTCAGTTAGAATAATTCTGAGAAGAAGCCAGTGACAATGTTTGTGTGTTGTGTTTTTTTTTTTTTTAAAGCTATGCTCACTGGGTGATCAAACACTCTTACCCTTCATTAACGTCTTTGCTGCAGTTTTCTTTCGAAATGCAGTCAATTTTTATAGGAAAATATGGTTGAGTATGTAAGATACAGGACTTGGAATCAAGGAAGCTTGCCAATGGCTGAACATAACCCAGATAAGTCACTTCACCTTCCTGGTGCCTCAGTTTCCTGTGTGGGTTTACAATAGTTATGTACTATTGCAAAGCATGTTGAGAACCCCAGTGGTTTTTTTCTTCCATCTACAGAAGTGTTAGGCTTAGGCATTATGTTAGACTTATCAGTGAATCAAACTTTTTTTTCTTTTTCTTTAAAAGTATGATAACATCTGTTTGGTTTTATTGTAAATTGATCCGTTTCTTGAGAATCTCTGTAACATTTTCTTCTGTAACATTGCTCAGGAGTAACTTTGTAAATTTTTCCTTGATTCCTAATGTGCCTTTTTCTAATTGAATGCCAAAACCTACTTTGTTCTATGTTATACTTTGTTTTCAGTTTTGTTGCTTGTAATAAGTGTGTAGCAACTTGAGAAATAGCTTTGCTGTGTGAATATTGACAAAATTGATGGGAAGACAGTATGTATTCCTGGCTATAACTATTACATTCTGGGGTGGGTCATGCACTGGGAAGCTGCCTCGGTCAGGGATACCGGGGATACACACTTTTCTCCTGTTATAATTTAGTCTGGAAGAGACGTGTGTCCTTTCTGGTGGGGATTCTGACCTCAGAACATCATCTTTTCAGTTCTTGTCAACAGCAGCTCCCTGCTACTGGGGTTCCCATAACAAGGCAAAGATCTGACCACATGAGGAGGATGTTTGATGAGTATGTGAGAAGCAGGACCCTGCAGAACTGGAAGTTTTGGATTGTATCCTTTTATATTAACCTGCTGAACTTGAGGTTTTGTACTAATATATTTAGAGCCAAGAACTCTGGATTCTGATGCTGTGACTTTAAGCCAAGTTATTTAAATGACATATGCCCTCAGTTTTCATTCACATCTGTATGTGGATATGAATCCTTGTCTTTTAGGCTGTTGTGAGGCACAACTTGTTCACCTTAAAGTTTGGAAGGTAACTTGAAAGTAAAATGCAAGACAAAGGCAAGGTTTTCTTGGTGGGTTATTGTACTGCAAGAAATGTTTAATGGACTGCTTCTGTGGCTGTTGCTCTTGTAGTCTTTTGGAAAAACTGAACAGGGAATAACAAAGATTTCAGGGGGGAAAATTATTACAATTACTGAAGCTGTTGCAATGGCAGTTTTAAACACTTGCTTTTTTTTTACTTTATTTTAGTTTTCTGTTTGTCTTTTGTTACAACGGTG
Source organism: Phalacrocorax carbo (assembly GCF_963921805.1). Classification (NCBI taxonomy): domain Eukaryota; kingdom Metazoa; phylum Chordata; class Aves; order Suliformes; family Phalacrocoracidae; genus Phalacrocorax; species Phalacrocorax carbo. Next base: position 9,420,521 of record NC_087527.1, on the reverse strand, counting down.
AATCAACTTAGTTTTTCTTTGCTTCTCCAATACTAGCGGCTGTGCTTGTAAGTGAATGAGAATGCAGGAGGTAGAACAACACAAACTGAATGAAATCAAGTTAGCTGCACTTGTGCTGTGCTATATAGACGTAACTAGTTTGGATCAAACATTATTAGCTTCAGTCAGTTCAGGGATGTTAGTAATTAGCAAAATAGTAGTGTTAACCTTTCCTTTTCCCTTTAAACTTCATATGTTCATATAGCTATTTGCACTTTATATTTTGTATGTCTGTGTTCTGTGCTGGTTATTTCTCTCTAACTGCCTGGATAATATGAGTATATATGTGCATGCTTGTGCATGCATGAGGTACAGCATTTTTACTACTTTGATATGTGAAAATGCATTCTTTGTTTCCTGGTTTATGCTGGCTGTAGAAAGACACTCTTCCTTTTAGCATCCTTTTAGGAAGCAAAAAATGAGTATCACTAGGAACTGAAGTTCAATTTTTTACTTTGTCTTGGTGTTACGGATTTCAAAAAATATTTTTTGAAATGTTGCAATCCCTCTAGTAGTTGAAGTCCATTTAGAGTTGTTTTCTCTGCAGACTGAGCTGTAGTAGCCTTTCAAATAGAATGTTTTGAACTCCTCCTTTGTTGTGTCCCTTAACATTTGATGATTTGCAGTTCAGCATTATTATTAAGCCATTGTTTGAGTCCTTCAATGGGATGGTTTCCACAACAAGCTTTAAGGATCTGAATCAAACTGCAATGGCCTGGTTGGATCAGCACTGTTCTCTTCCTGTTCTGAGGCCAAGTGAGTGAAGTTTCTTGAAAGTCAGAGGATGAATAAGAAAGTGCATGATGCTGAATATGATTTCAGTTCCTTTTTATTATCTCAGTGGAAAAATAAGAACCTCTTTTGACTCTGAAGACACTTTGTTGCATGCTTAACACTGAACAGAAAAAAAAAAAACAAAATGCTGAATATAGATACAAGAATTTGAACAGTCTCAAGCTGCATTTAAATTTCAAATACTCCGCTCTAGTTGGAGTAAGTTTGGCAGTGTGATTTATTTCATTTTGAAGGAAGACTTGTAAGACTTATATTGAGCTTTGGAATGACCTTTTGTTTGGGCATGATTGCTTGATCCTTTCCCCCTTGCAATTCAGCAGGTATTTACATTTACAGTTATAATTGCCAAGTGGCAGTTCTCTTTTGTAGAAGAAATAGGTGTGTTTTTAAAAAGTCCTAGATCTCTATTCCTTGTTCCCCGGGTACAATTCTTGCACATCTCTCTTTATTGCTGTCTCTGTGTGTGGAGATGTGCATGTTTTGCAGAAGTATTTCCGTAATTCTGTCGTGCATAACAGCCTTGCAGTAGCTGCACACTATGCTGCATGGATCTATTGCAATTAGACTAATGGCTTTTCTTGATACTTTTCTGACTTTTTCTATAGTGGTGCTGAACACCCTCCGGCATCTAAGTACAACCACCTCAATTCTGTCAGATCCATCGTGCCTGCCAGAGCAAGCCACTGAGGCAGTTAATAAGATGAACAAAACAGCTGGCGAAACCTAACAACCAAAGACAATGAGTTGCTTAAGAAGGGGTGGAGAACCTGCCAGTCTAGCAGCCTGGCGAGTCTCCTTTCAGTTGGTGCACTTTAGAAAGAATTCTCTCCATCACCCGAGACGTTGTTCAGGGCGTCTGGCTCTGCCTTCAGAATGTGTGGAAGTATGATGCAACATTGTCATAACGTTTTGATTCCTCTTCAGTGCTGTGCTGTACTCCGTTAAGTGAGAAAACACCAAGCTCAGGTATATTTAGCAGGTTTGAGTCCTGCAGGCAGCAATATATCTCCATCAATGCAGCATGCATCTATATGCAACAAACATATTTCTTTGAAACAGCTTCAAGTACTAAGATCTCTGAAGTGTAAAACTTGTACACCAAGGAACGTTCTCTAAAAGGGGAAACAAAATGTGCTTTTTATTTTGTTTTCTGGTATTCAGTTCCATTTGTTTTACTTGAATAGTGAAAATTGTTATACAGGATCATATTAAAAACCAAAGGAGATTAAAATTCCGTCAATTACGTCAACTTGTGGCAAAAATACTAGAATTAAAATCTCAGGCTGTGTTTTGTGTATTTTTATTGCATATGATCAGTTTCAAGACATGCTTTACTGTCTAGCAAATAAAGTAGCTGATTTTTATTACTTTTCCTGATACAGCCATTACAGGTGAATAGCAGGCTGTGCAGTAACCTCAAGAAAGCAGTTTTAGATTGCATAGATTCTGCAGTTAGGATAGATACATGAATTTCATACCCATTTAATCTGTGAACTGTTTTCTTGCACTCTGCAGAGCTCGGTTGCCTTCCTCATAAAATGTGCACATATAAAACACATCCATAGATAAATGTAGTAGCACTTCAGAGACAAGAATTGAGTTTGTAATGTTAAGAAATTGGCTTTTTTCTTATCTCAGAAACTATCAAATCACATGGACTTGTACTCAGTTCTTTGCTTCTTTGTCTTTTTTGCTCGTTCTTTTTGCCTTCTGTCTGAAAAACCTGAAGGACTTAGCTAAATTTGGTCTGTATGGGAAGGTTATGTTCAACATGAATTATAAAGCATATAAAAAATATGTTTAAAACCCAAAATACTGCATAACATTTTTCTGTGAAAGTCTCAGCAAGTACTGTGCTCTGCTGCAGATAAACTTAGTCTCGTTACAGCAGTGATAGCCTGTCCATCCTGAGACAGCGCTGGGATATTCATTCTGGCTGATTGTTCGTAGTCTGGAATGATCCTGTGACCCTTGTAATTCCACTCATTACTGGATTCTGATTCTTAAAGAGCTATGCAAACTGTGGGTAATATCTCCCTTGTACCTCCCCTGAGTAGTTTTCTTCCAGTTTCAAAAGTGGGCTGCCTGGAGGCGATTAGCAGGATATCACAGTGCTAAAATGAGGAGCAGCTAAAACATTTGGGCATTGCACATGCTTAAATAGGGTCAGTAGATTTTCCCTTCAAGGGGATGTAGTTTTTCACTGTGTTGTCCCCAGTCTTCTCCACTTGGTGTGGGCCAGTGTTTTTAAAAAGAAACAATAGGCTTGGGAAGTGGGACTAAGCACGGGGAGCATTTTTCTTTCTTTGTCCTGAGATTTTGCAGCTAATGGCTTTCATTGCAGAGTTCCCTTACGTGTGAGCAGGACTGTAGCAAGAAGAAAGCATGAAAGGTTAATCCCAGCACCCTCTCCCTGGGCAGAGGTACTGTGAGTTGAGGAATTGGGAGCTCAAGGGGAAAGGAGTTGAAGGGGACAACAAAATGGCATGATCTAAGTACCAGCATGTACCAGCTTGTACCAGCATGCCTTTCTGTAGCTGTGCAGACAAATGAGATGCTCTTTTTTTTTTCTTTACAGTAGATCTAACATACCGTTTGAAGTTTGTGGCACATGGGAAAACCTGTGTCCCTGTGACAGAACCAACAAAAATTCAGGCCTCAGCTAAGGAATGGTTTGTTGAAATAGTGTGTAGAGGTTGTCACAGTAATTAAATAGTGAGTAGATTTTCTGGGGGGATTCATATCTAGGTCTTTCATACATAAGGTTGTAATCAGTTAAGGAATATTCTTTGGGATGCATCTGGATAAACAGAGTTGAATAAGTGTAAATTCTTTTTTTAAAATCAGTGCTTTAAATCCCCCAATTTTTATCATTAATTGTGAACTTGATTTCAGTAAAGTCATTTAACACTCTGATTAGCTGGGGAGCATCCCTCAAGTTCTTTCTTTACTGGGCTATCTCATTGAGATATATATCTACATGCATATTTGCATGTTAAAAATATGTATCCGGTTTTCTAGAAAGAAATCAGTAGGCAAATTGTCCAAGAACAGGCACACTTGTGCTTTTGCTGTACTTTTCAGATGAACAGATTTTGTAATGCCTCCCCTGCAGTGTGGTCTCCTGCTTGTCAGGCAGTGATTGTGCTTGATTTTTACCGTTACTAGTATCAATGACATGAGAATTTTGTCTCAACAAGCAAAGTATGCTACAAGCACGCTTCAAAGCCCAGGGCAGTTTGATGACTTCTAAGCTTAAATCCCAACATCTCAGATCTCACTGAATGGATTGGAAGCTGAAAGGGACCTTAAAGGAGTAGGAAGAGGTATTGTGGCTGAACTAAGAATTTTGTCCATTAGCAGTTTTTATCTGGATGTGGATGGCAAAGCCATCATGCTTGTTGCACCGTGAGCTGGTTACAATTGGAGGGAAAGTGCTTATTTTAATAACTTGTGGTGAAGAAACAAGCTCATGGCACTATTAAAAGACAGTAAATCTTAACCTAGTAAAGAGAAAATAACTAAATATTGCTTACTTAGACAAGAGCGTAGGAGGGAGGGAAGGAAAAGTGAAAAGATACTTTCCGTGTAGTGCATTTACCAGAAACGATGTGGCTGCTCTTTGAACCAGTGATTCAGTGTATTTTTGTCACCTTATTATTGCAAATCAGAATTCTTTTATCAGTCAACCTTGTGTGAGGGGTGTGATTTCACTTCATTTGGAAAAACAAGGAAAAAGCTGTATTATCACAGAATCACAGGCTGGTGGGGGTTGTCAGGGACCTCTGGAGATCTCATCCAACCCCCAGCTTGAGCAGGCACACCCAGAGCAGGGGGCACAGGGCCGCGTCCAGGCGGGGGGTGAATGTCTCCAGGGAAGGGACCCCACAGCCTCTCTGGGCAGCCCGTGCCCCTGCTCTGGCACCCGCACAGGGAAGGGGTTTGTCCTCATGTTCAGGGGAACTTCCCATGTTCCAGCTTATGGCCGTTGCCCTTTGGCCTGTCACTGGGCACCACTGAAAGGAGACCAGTCCCATCACCCTGACACCCACCCTTTAGATATTTATAAGTATTGATGAAATTCCCCCTCAGCCTTCTTTCCGGGCTGAACAAACCCAAGTCTCTCAGCCTTTCTTCATAACGGAGGTGCTCCAGTCCCCTGATCATCTTGGTAGGTCTCCGCAGGACTTGCTCAAGCAGTTCCACATCCTTCTTAAACTGGGGGGCCCAAAACTGGGCACAGTATTATTACTACTAGTATGTCTCACATCTGCACAGTAGAAGTACTGAGGATTGGTATGAAAAGAGATTGACCACATAGGTATTAATTCCTGCATAGTTTTTCCACTTTGGTTTATATTTTAACTCGTTAGTCTGTCTGTCTTACCCATTAAGGAGTCTAAATACTATATTTCTTTAAAAAAAAAAGTTTGGTAACACTTTGTCCCCTAATTCAAGTGGTCTAATTTCCCCTGTGTCACCAAAGTATACATAAGCAAGCAAAACACACAGTGCCTATACTCTACACAGAATTACAGATGATGCATGTTTGTCGTCAGTGAATTGGTGCGAAACTTTTAAAGAATCCCAACATAATTGAAAACAAGTCACATTCAGTCAAATCCAACATATTTCACTCAAGAAAGCGGTGGCTAGATAAAATATTTATGGCCTGTGATATGCACAATATCAAACTGAGATTGACTAGTGGCTCCTTCTGACCTTGAATTCTATTAATCAGTATATTGTAGATGGCCCCCACCTGAAACACAAGTTCTGGAGAACTTGTGCATTATCTGATGTAGGTGTTAGGCTTGCATGATGCTCCTTGTTAGCGGGAGTAATAACTGAAAGTCCAGGAGCAAACTAGAATGGAAGGAATTAATGAGTAGTAGAAACAAAGACAAGTGCATGCTTCATCCTGACAGTCTGATCTCTGCACAAAACCAAAGGATTCTTAATTAACATCACTTGACCTGACCGGCATGCTCTTCCATGCTTTTCTAGACCCCTCGGGAAGCCTCCCTTGAAGGGAGATTTACTAGAATGTTTCCATCTGTGCCTTAGATCTTGGCATCCTGTATGCATTTCATTTTTCTTAAGTCATACATTCTTCCCCCTAATACAGTGCTCTGTGGAAAATTTGGTGAATTGACAAAGTGGGGCTTCCCTGGGTCTTAAGAGGATTTTATCTGCGTGGCATTACTGTGTCCCTTTGAAACTGAGGTTGTGAAGAATTGTGTGTATGTACGGAAAAAATTGCGTCTTTCCTGCTGACTTCACCGTCCTCCCGTCCCGTGTACGCATGCACATACGTACACACGTACATACTGTCGTACCAGAATTTTAACAGAAGACCAGTAAATATGCAGATGCTTAGATCTCTAAATCTGGAACGGCTTGAAAAAGATGAAGGGCTGTCAAACTGCATTAGGAAAGAACATCCCTTTATTTGGTATCTTCAGGGGTTTTTTACGTCCCCTTGAGTGTGCGTGTGTATGCAGGTCCAGTAGAGGTGAGAGGGGCAGGTAAGTTTTGTTTTGTTTGCCTTGAAAGCCCCAAACTCCTGAAGAGCACTGTGAGAGCAGGAGAGGGAAGCTCACTGCAGAAATACTCAGTAAGATAATGCTTTTTTGTAGTACAAATTATTTGAAAGCTATTTCACTTTCTTTGTTTGTGGAGTGGATAATTCTTGCCTTGATGTTGCCAACCAGAAGATACTGCTGAAAATAGAATGGGTTGCTAACTACTTTGACCTCCTTGTTTCCTTCCTTGTTTCCACTTTATTGCATGGAGAAACACCTAAAATCAAAAGGCTGATGATACCTGGTTTAGGTGATTTAGGGATTCAGTCATACCAATCTCAGAGGACTATGGACAACTGTTGATAACTTCTAGGAGGTTTTTGATCAGGTGAGGCAACAGGAGTTTTCGTATTAATCCTCCTCAATTTATACCCTTGAGCTTCAGCAAATATAATTTATTTTGCGGGTTTTTCTCTTATGAGGCCCCAATATTGTTCCCACAACAGCAGTTAAAGCCTCAAGTTTCCTTTTGTTTCATTCTTGGTTGGATTTCATGCTCATTTACTGTGTTAGGGCAGAAGTGGTAGTACTGAATTGTAGATTGATCTGTAAAACTTGATTCAGATCCAAAAAACACATCTTGGGTCTATAATAGAATTACTTTCTAGATATTGTCTGAACAGCTTTTATATCTGAACTTTTCCAACATTAATAAGGTTTTGAATCAAAAGATATCAGTGTTAGGAGCAAGACTTTTAATTAACACTATCATGAATAAATTGCTCTTTTTCTTCTTCTAACCTTGTATTTAAATGTGTTTTAAGTGAATGGAGTTAATTCTTGTTAAAAAAAAAAAGTAACAAAAAAAAAGCTTGGAGGTGTGAGGACTTCAGGTTGTGCGCTTGCTTTGGCTAGGTTTCCTGTTCTCTTGCATGACACAATTTCTGTTGTGCTGTTGATATGTAGCACTTTTCAGTAGGTCTGTTAAATTGTGCAATGCATTTTTTATATTTACAACCAAAACAATAAAGGTTATTTTTTGGAAGAAACTGGTTGTGATACCTCTACTTTCTAACTGGGTGTGGGGAAATGGTAAGTGGATTTGTTCCTGGCCCAAGGACCTGCCATCCTTTTTGCAACTCTGGGAGGTGGCAAGGGCTCATTTCCCTATTAGCAATGCTGAAGTTTCTCCTTTGGGATCTGTGCGTTTGGCTTTCCCGTTGCAAGGCTTATCCTCTGTTGAGCTTCGGAAGCTTGCACTCCTTTTAAGAAACTTGATGCCCCTTGGGCCCTTCTTAACTGAAAGAATCAACTCGCTCTGGTAGGCTTACTTGGAGCTTACAAGCGATTTCCTTTTCTCATGCATTGGCCGCCAGGCTGTATTTGCTCTGTGCTGCGTTGTTCCCTGTCTCACCAGAGTAAGTGTTAGCCAGGTTAGTAAAAATTGAAAATTACCCTCGGTAGCCAACTCTGCTCCCCTTCACTGAAGCAGGTTAGAGACCGGGAATGAACAGGTAGGCTAAAGTACCACCTCCACAAGTGTCTGCGGAGTGTACGTGTTTCCTCACCCTAAATAACCAGAGAGCCTGCTCTTTCGCATTTTGTATAACGCAATTTTCCAAATGTATTGGCATTCTGATGTGTTCCTAAAGTGATCAGACCCTTATTGTTGTGAATTATATTAAGCATAGCAGCGAGAGCAAGCTCTTTTGACAAAACTAAGCAGACAAACGTATTTACTGCCCCTACTTCCAACAGGCTAGTAATTAAAGGTAGCCCTGGTATTTCTCCAAGAAAGGTGAAACTCTTAAGCTTGTAGGGGCTGCAGCAACGTCTTGAGCCCTGATGGTCTTATTTTCTTGCAAGCTTGGATTTGGGGCTCTTGGCTGGCATGCTGCCTGGGCAGTTGTCCTGGTTTCAGCTGGGATAAAGTTACTTTTCTTCATAGTAGCTAGTACGGGGCTATGTTTTGGGTTTGTGCTAAAAACAGTTCTGATTATGTGGAGATGTTTTAGTTGTTGCAAAGTAGTGCTTACACTAGTCAGGGACTTTTTCAGCTCCCTGTGCTCTGCTGGGTGCACCAGAAGCCAGGAGGGAAGGGGACACAGCCGGGACAGCGACCCCAACTGACCCCAGGGATGTCCCACGCCATATGACGTCATGCTCAGCACATAGAGCTGGGGGAAGAAGGAGGAGGGGGGGACGTTGGGAGTGATGGCGTTTGTCTCCCCAAGTAACTGTTACACATGATGGAGCCCTGCGTTCCTGGGGCTGGCTGAGCACCCGCCTGCCCGTGGGAAGGAGTGAATGGATTCCTTGCTTTGTTTTGCTTGCGTGCGCGGCTTTTGCTTTACCCATTGAATTGTTTTTATCTCAACCCATGAGTTTTCTCACTTTTACCTTTCCAACTCTCTCTCCTATCCCACCGCAGGGGGAGTGAGTGAGCAAGCGGCTGCTTGGTGCTTCGTTGACGGCTGGGGTTAAACCACGACAGTCCTTTTTGGCGCCCAATGTGGGGCACGGGATATCTTTCCAGCCATCTGGTGGTTGCTTCCACCATTGGAAGCACATGGCGCTTGCCTCGGCAGGTTTGTGGGAGTGAGATATAATCAATCTGCCGGGCCTCCCCGTATTTCAGCCCTCATCCTGCGTACCACAGAGGCTTTAAGTAGGGCCATTCTCCCCAGCTGTGGTGTAAAGCACATTTTTTACATCTTGTCCTGCCTGGACTGGCCCAAGGGCTACTGCACGAACCATCTGCTGTTTAATTTGTTCAAAGGCTTATCATTGCTCAGGGCCCACAGAACAGTACTGAGGTTGGATAACACGGTATTCCCATGAATTTATATCAATGTAAGGCACTGAGCTGCTTAAGTCATTTAAAAATATGAAACACACAGTATTTCGTCTTTGCCTTTTAATGACTGATTTTTGTATTTTCCTGGTAGGACATTTTAGCTTTTTGTGCTTCAGTTGTCACCTTATTGGTATATTGGATTTTCTTGCCTAGCAGAAGCAGCACTGGGTGACCGAGGCTCTAGTTGAAGTGAAAGGTAATAGATGAGTAAAAAGAGGGATTCTATTTTAAAATCATTGCACAAGAATTTATGCTGATTAATCTCATCCTTGTGTTTGGTGGCTTTGACTTAATATAGCTTATGAGAAACTTTTGGTGATCATGCCCGTGGTTCCAGGAGAAGGTGTAGCAGTTTTCTTACTCTGTTTACATTTAAATTTTTTAATATCTCTAGCTTAATCTCACATAAAGCATTTTGGTAGAAGGCAGTAATTCTTCACTGCTATTTAAATAGTGATAAACCAACACTTCAGCCGGACTTCACTCTTGACTAAGCATACAAATACCAATGTTACTGCAATGATGCTATCAAACTTCTCTGGGAGGAAGCTGTGGCTGGAGAGCACTGTTTCTTTACTACTGATTTTGTGGTGATTTCAGTGAGGCTGGTATAACGAGCTGATATGCCGAAAGACAGTTATTGAAATGGCTTCTTTTTGTGGCTGATTCTGCTAATCCTTAAACAGTGCTAAAAGTGCACTTACATTTGCTTTATGGAAATTATGCCAAATGAAATCACTGCTGTAAGGGAATTGGCCCCTCAGTGGGCAAACAGCTCAGGGCTCTCTTTATATGTAAAAGAATGGAAAGCAATGCTCACTAAATTTTTTTTTTAACCTGTATTTACCCTTAGGAGCTCTTCTACGCCTGTTCTCATCTCTGAGGACTTTCTCCTCCTGAGTGTGCTCATCACCAGGAGGTGGGCAGACAATGAAGAGTTGGGTGTTGGGGAAGTTCCCTGTGTGCAAACACAGAAGAGTCCCTGCTGTCATCCAGTGAGATATTTTAACATGTTCCTGTCTCAGAACAAGGTGTGTGTATCGCAAACCCAATCACCTTTCCATCACAGAATGGAAACAAACCCACAAAAGATTAGACTCATCACGTCCCTAAGTCCTGCTACTGCCTGCCCTTTTGATGCTTCTTATGAAGCCCATCTGTGACTCCTCCATCTCAACTGCGTAAATTCCTCATAGGCCTTGAAAGCCAACAGCTTCATTTCGAATCGGGATAAATGGGGAACTGCTTGTCAAGGAAGCTTTGCTGGTGACCCCCTTGTTCTCATGGCAGAGATGCGCCACGTGGTGCAGGTGTATCCCCCAACTTCCAGCCCTCAACGGCTGAGGAGGATTTATCTGAGCCCTGTTGACCCTGCACCAGGAAGGCTACAGATCTGCAGATGTTCTCGCACTGTTTTGCCTAGGCCCGTAGCCTTCTCCTGGGAGTCACTTGTTTGAGCCTTTTTCTCTGTGAATGCTCAGTTCATCTTTTGAGAATCTCTGGGTTTCAGCATGAGCTTTTGAGCACTCTGCCTTGGGTGCGGGCAGCAGAGGTCCTGAGAATATCTTGAAAAGGAAGCCACACAACCACCTCTGCGTTAGGGCTAGTCTTGGCTCTCGCATCTTCTCTTTTACTGTGCAGCCCAAGCTCAGTCATCCAGCATTGTGACTCTAACCTGTTTAATGTCCCTCCCTTTTCTGAAGCTGCCCCATCTTCTCAGAGAAGTGAGAAGAAGCCTCTACATCTGCCCAAGGTTAGCAGGGAACCAGCTGTATCGTGACAGGTGAAAGTGCAGTACTTGAGCAGCCACACATCCATAGGCTGCCTACAGAACCTAAATAAACTCTGACATTGGTGGCTGTTTGTTATACGAGCTTGCAGAAATGAGCACAACGGAGATGTCGGAAGTATTTTTAGTGATACAGTTGTGTCACTTTGCGCATCAGACTATCTTCAGTCACTGTTTCTATCTTGCTTACCTAGGCATGCCCTTACGCTCTTATTCTGACTCCTCAGTGAGGTGCTGGTCATCACTGCGTGACCTCGGCCCTTTGAAGTTCAAAGCCTGGCTGATACCAGAACAATCTGCCTTGCTGCATCCCAAACACTTGTGGCAAAGCACTGTTCTCATTCAAGCACATGTGAGGAGAACAGCAGCTTGCCACAGTTTTGCATAAGCTTGTGTCTCCCTACTTCAAGTGTGCATCCCGTGTGCATGAGCTCAGACACTTGAGGTGGGCTGAGTCTGCGGGGCTGGCAGTACAATCCTGTGCCCCCGTGGGGAAGAATGACTCTCTTCGTTTTCAGGTTGCTCTTCCAGTGACATGAACTGGGACAGACCATCTGACTCACTTTAACATCTTTCTTGAGCTTCTGAGAAAATGTTTCCCGTTCCAAGGAAAACCCTTTCATTTAGCTATTTACATATTTAGAAGGCGAAAGAAAAGATGTGCATGAGAGAGGAAACTGCAGGGAGCGGCCCTGTATAATCCTCTGGTTCAGCAACGTTTAAGTGGTTTGTGTCAGCCATCGGAAACGGTGATCTCTAAGCCCTCAGGATGTAAATGTTTTCCTGCCTGTAGTGGTTTGCTGACCCTACCTGTTGCCTCTGCCTTGGGGATAAGCACACCCCCAGTCAGTGATCCTTTCCTGTTCACTCCTCTTTCTCTATTAGAAGTTATGGATTTGAGATTGGAATTGCACCCTTTGGACCCTGGAAAAATTGGTAGACCTGGAACTAAGCAGAGTAATTTCAGAGTGCCCCAGCCACCAGCGTGTCTCTGCTTCTCACAGGGATTAGCACTGAGACTTCCAGGACTGGCGGGTTCCTTTCTGATGCAGAAGACATCATGAGCAAATACCCACCTTTGGACTCACCATGCTTGCATGAAGCTCACACAGGTCAGAGAGGTGGATTATTAAAGCATTCTTTGAATTCAAGGTGTGGTTGTGTGGCACTAACAGAGAGCTGTGCTACTTATGTTAACATCAGAAACCAGGGTAACAGTCTCAGATCTGCCCACATCCTTCTGCCTGTCACCGCTACGTGACACCTCCATAGTGCCTGAAATTGGTTCCATCTGGGAGGAATTCTTCCCCTGGCTCCAGCAAGGAGCTTGGTCCCTCTGTTCCTCTTGGGAAACTAGAATACTTTTCTAGAACTCCCAGGACTGGTGCATTTTGGGGACTGACAGTGACTCAGCTGATGTCAAGAAACCACTCTTCCTGGAGAAGTCTGGGCAGAACAGGGCCAGTTCTCCAGCAATGGGAGGAGGGAGAGCTGCAGCTGCATTGGCACTAACGGCACCGTCCTGAAGAACCACCACAGCAGAAGGGTGGGTTGGGCACTGATGTGTTTTGCATTGAGAGGATTTGAAAGGAGGATGGAGGAGATGAACTGCTACCAAAATCCCTTGCACCAGCTCCTCTTGGGCTTTTCACAGCCTCGCAGAGAAGGAGCCCTGGTGCCACTGGGATGCAGGGGCTTAATCTAGCTGCAGTTCCCTGGACATTCAGGACCCACAAATTTGAGTACTCTTGAGCAAAGTCAACCGGGCACAGGGCTGTGTGCTGGTATGGACCACCATCAGTGAACACAGGGCATGGCAGCAGAAAGAGGAGTAATCCTTTACTTGTGTTTTAAGTGGGCAAGGAAAACATTTTTTGATAGATAAATAATGTTAATTTTGGAACTGATTCTAATGCTTACACTGGCTTGAACTTTCTGTGATAATTTGGACAAATAATTGTATTATTATTAACCTTCCCATTATTTGGGATATTTGGGACTTGATATGAAATAAAGGAAAAACAAGTATATGACAAGTCCTGTTGCTCCTAGACCATTTGAGTGTCTTTGCTCTGTTACCAGCTCCAGGAGGGGTAATCAGCTCAGCCACGTTTTGGTGCAGTGGTTGTGTCTGAGCCAATCCAGCATGTTTCCAGCAGAGCTGGTGCTGGCCCTGAACCATGAAAATTTGTATAATTCAGCCTTCAGAAGCAGGAGCTGATTAGAAAACAATTTACCCACTGGTGCATCCAAACAAGAAACCAGTTAGGAACTTAAGAAACAAAACTGCCTCATGTCTATGAATAAAAATGGATGGGCAAGGAGGATATGTGCTGTTTCTAATATCTTTAACATAAGGATCAGAAACAACTAGTTCAATTTGCTGTTTAATAAAACATTAGGTTTCCAGTGAAAAAAATTGTAAAAAAATAATTACATAGTAAAAAGAGAATCCAGCAATATTAGTTTTATTTAATCTTATTTTAATTAAACTCTAGGTTTAACCATTCACATACTAAGTAGAAAATATATAATTAATCCCTTTCAGTACTAAAATAGAAAAGTTAAAAATCTGAATAAATATATAACTATATAATTGCTTTAAAAAATTTATAAAAATAGATGTATTATATAAAGTCATAAATACAGTTCACTAGCAGAGAAATACAAAATCAGTCTACTGACAGTCAACTTTTCTTTTGAAAAATAATTGCAAGATAAAAATATAAATAACATTAAAATTACTGAAATCATGCATTCCTATTTGCTTATTTATGTCGTGATTGGTTAATTAAATGACCCTGACTTACATTAGTCCGTCCTTTTTATATGCTGTTGCAAACAAAACAGTATAAATAGTTTTATAATAAATACAATCAATAACTTAAGACATTCATCCTTTAAATATTAAATTAAACTAGATTATATAGTACAATCTGTAGAATAGCAAATACATTATCAATGTTCCTGGCATCAAACTGATCACATAACTACTGACAGGTCACATTTAGCCAAGCCTCTAGTATTTTAAAGTTATTTTTTCATCCTGGCATATTACATTTCTGCTCAAGAGTACATTTTTGTTGTATTTTGCATAAATTGTTCATATTTCTTTAAAACCTGCCAGATGTACATCTTCTTCTTTGCCATTTTCATCTTCTGGACCTGGCTATGATCCACCTGCAGAAGGTCCTCATCCTTGCAGGTGTAAAGAGCAGCTCGTTCACTCAGTGTCACAATTAGCTGATTGATATTTGCATCGACAAACTGAGTTAAATTCTTACCACAGATTAACTCAATATCACTTCTTAGGTTTTTCAAAATGTTGTAAAAAATGTGGAAAACGCAGCAATTTGCGTTAAAAGCTGGACATTCGGGTATTTTCTTCACCAAGTCTTTGGATTGGGAGTCAGCAGTCAGCCAGCTCTCAGTTTTGGGTGTTACAGAGCTACACATGTTCTGTAGGGGAATAAGAGGAGAGAGAAATTATTAACCTTTTAGTTTACATCTTTCCTGGTAGTCACTTCACGTTTGAATGTCTAGGCACGTACATATTTATCTTTCAGTTTGTGTATGCTTGGGGGTTTTTCGTTATTATTCAATAGCTGTATTAACACATACACTCATTTTCTTGAGTAGGTTTTGCACACTATCTGTGGCTGTGATTGTGCAGTGCTTTCTATCTTAATAGCTTTGTTTTCAGCTTTTCTAAGTCTGTTTTCATTTTTCTTTGCCATGTGGGCAAAATTTACTCATACAAGAGTTTTCCTTTGACCTGAGCATCTCTTCATCTGTTTCGGCAGAGGTGGTTTTGATTTCAAGAAGGAATTCAGGGGAAATGTTTACGTTGATTATCAACATACTCTTGGGAAAACGATCCCAGGAATTGAAATTTGTCTGAAATGTTGGCACTTAGGTTCACTGCACATTTTACCATCTCCAAGGAACAGATGAGCTGAGCAGGATTTTTGGCAGAAATGTTCCCGACTGCTCTGGTACTAGGATCAGACCAGAGAGCAAGGCAATTCTCTCTGTGTTTCCAGTGATCTGACCAGTTTCATCCCAAAAGATGCCTGCTTCAAGCCTAGCCTGACTTGGGAGACCAAGAAAAAGCAAGGCATTTAGTGTGGAACATCACAGCTAGCAGTTGGCTGAGGTGAAGTTGTCCAAGTTTTCCCCATCTGTCCCAGACATTGCTTCAACTCTGCCCTAAAGTAATGCAATGTAAATGCTTTCCTTTGTGTATGGAATACAGAGAAAAAACTACTTTAGGTTCTAATGCAAATATTTCTTTTCTCATGGTCTTCTACAATAATTAAAGAGATTTCTCCACAGACATAGACACGGCAAATGCAAAATAGTACACTTACGTAGTTTTTAAACAAGGTAGTCGCTTGCTTTTCTATCACTGATGCTAAGGGCTTTAATCTGGTAGTAAAAGGCTTCTGTGTCTGTCCTGTAGTAGATTTTCTTTCTTCTGAGGTGGCTGTTGGTGCCAAGGAGCCCAAAGGAACCAGTGAAACCAGTGAACAGAAGAGGAAGATTGCAAACCTGTTGATCTCTGCATTCAGATGGCGGGGGGAGGGAAGAAATACAATGATTAGTCTCAAGCCTCTACATCATTTTTGCAAAACTTCCTGGTTTTCTGCAGCGTGCTAAATTTCTAAAGCATATAGACATTATGTGGCTGAGCTAGCGATGAACATCAACCAATGCAACATTACAACGCGTAGCAAGGTTAAGTCGCACCCACCTGCTCGGCGTTTCATGGCGGCTTGGAAAGCAGCCGACTTGGCCGAAAGCTAGCTGGGTGTTGGTGTTCAAGCTGCTTGTTGCCTGGAGTGCTATAGATGTGGACAGCCAAGCTGCATTTAAGTACCGTGGAGTTTTGCGTCAGTGGCTCCTCCATGGGTTTTTTTTGTGGGTGACACTTTGGGTTTTTTTCTTTCTTGAAAGATTACATCAAAAAATGGTTTAAATGCGTCTTCACTGATTGTGATCTAGATGCAGTTTCAGACTGACACAAATGGTGTCCCGTATCATCTATTTGACTAGGAGTTCAGCTTAGACATCCCATCCAAATCCTTGGGCTCTCCAAAAGGTAAGATTTAGAGCATAAACTCTGTTGTTTTTTTTAAAAACATGGTTGGAGCATGCAAGCACATCATTGGTGCCCAAGGCCAACAACCATCTCCTGCAGGGTCAGTGTAAGAGTGGGCTAACGCCGGCAGTGAAAAAGCCACTAGGGCCTTGTGTACAAGCCAGGTCAGGCCTCCAGGTCAACGTACGTATCCGCTTTCTGGATGGCTGTAAGACCCTGTCCCTGAGGTGTGACCCTGTCACTTAACCCAGCAGAGTATGCCCAGGATCCCATCTCTGTCACCCTTCTCTCTGCCAGGCTATTTTCCATGTCCACCAACTAAATGCAGGAAATTCTCATACATGCCAAAACAGAAAAATTGATCCTAGGATTTACAAGTACGAGGCTGCGATCAGAATAGGACCTGTGGAACTACTGATAGTTTAGGACAGAAAGGAGGGCAGAGGAAACCCCTGTGAGCACACCTTTGTGAAAACCCAAAGTGACACATACACACATGTGCTTCCCGCCTCTGTGATAAAAGATATGCCTGAAAGGTAGTCATAGCTTGGAAGATGAATGTTTGCCAAGCCACCAGAAAACTTTCAAGGAACAACAACTTGGTGTCAAAATAATCAGTTCTTTTTTCCATGTGAAATAGCCTGTCTCTGAAAACAAAAAGCTTGGTGTGCACATGAACTCTTCTGAAGCACCTGGGGCTGGTACAAAGACTGTCCTCCGGGCTGAACTGTTTCTCAAGGATTGAAATGGGGATGGACATTTCCCCTGTACCATGTTGCACTCAGGTCCCACCAGCCTGTAACTTCAGTGCTCAGTTGTTTGCCTGAAGCCACAATAATGGAGATTCACAAACCGAACATGGTTCTGCCACAGGCTGCGAGAGAGGCCCGGGCAGCCAAGCAGAGGGATGCAGCCATCCCAAAGGGGTGCATTTCTTCTTCCACAACCCGTGTTCCCAGGTGCTAAATAATGCAAAGAAAGAGGATGAGTTATCATGGCCTACAGTGTGAGGCAGCAGACAGTACAGCAGAGAACCAGAAAAGGACAGTTCTGGCAGACACTTTTTTTAATTTGAGGGTTTTATTACTATTTGGGGGTAAAATGGTGAGAGATATGTTTCTCTGCACAGGGTGTCCTTTGTGTAGGGTGTCCCTACTACAACAATGATGGGGACAGGTGGCTCCTTTCAGGTAGAAGGGTGATCTTGGAGGGCTGCTTGTTTGGAAGCACCAAAAAAGCAGAGAGATGGAGCTGGCTAGTGCCCCACAGTGCGCTGCAAGATGTGTGAAAGGTGCGTGAGCTTGCACGTACAAGAGACAACTGGGCATTGGGCACTGCCAGTCCCCTGCCAGCTGCCCAGATGGGTACAGCCAGGGAGGACAGGCAAGGAATCACGGCCCGTTGTCTTCTGAGAGCAGGGAACACCTCTTTGTGCAGCACTGATGGCAAAGGGGCCCAGTGATTTGTAACAGTGATACGAATAAGAGAAGCAGCATCCTTACAGCTTGGCTTTTCCACAAAACACAATTCAACCACTAGTAATACTTTTTCAAAGATTTTTAGATTTGACTTCATTTTTTACTGAGCTGAGGATACCAGTTTGCCTGGTTATTCCACTCCATGGCATGCTACTATCTCTCGGTGTGTGCATGCTCTGCACATTCTTTCCTATCTGTGCACAGCTGTGATAAGCTGCTGAGCTGATAAGGGAGCAGATCGGCATCTGTCCTGTAGAACCCAATACGAGTGGATGTTCAGCTTTCCACCACATAACCATCAGATGCCTCAGAGCATCTGCAGTACATTTGGTGAAGTTTTGCTGACACAGGCTGCTCAGTAGGCTTCCTAAAATGGAATTTGTAGCCATTGCCTCAACACCTATCGCTGGAAAAAGCAAATAAACCTCAGAGCACAGAGACCTGAATAGGACTGGAGACAGAGTTGTGGCTTTTGTTCTGGGACTCATCTACTTTTTCCAAGTGTAAGAGCTGGTATTTTTAGCTGTGAACTTTGTTTTCCGATGGCCTTGCGCTGCTGTGGCGGCGGTACCCTCCATGTGAATGAACGACAGCACTTTTACAGCTAACTGAGAACGTGACTGCTTCCTCCCTGAAACTTGAGCGATACTCAGGATGTAGATAAGTGAAATGGTAAATGCCATGCCACAGGTCCTTGGCCAGGGGACAGGGCTGACACTGCACCCTGCAAAAGCTGCACAAGGCCGCCTG
This sequence comes from Phalacrocorax carbo, assembly GCF_963921805.1. Taxonomy (NCBI): domain Eukaryota; kingdom Metazoa; phylum Chordata; class Aves; order Suliformes; family Phalacrocoracidae; genus Phalacrocorax; species Phalacrocorax carbo. The sequence continues at coordinate 9,402,187 of NC_087527.1, read as the reverse complement.
TTCTTTCCCTGGTGGGGAGCAGCACCCACAGCCCAGGGGGAGATCCAAAAAAGCCAGGGATTTATTCCCAGCCTAAGGAGCTCGGTGCTCGGTCCTAGGCTCGCTCCACAGTCCTGAGTAGAGCCTGGTCCCCGGTCCCCACGGCATCTGCATCAGTCCCCAGGGTGTTTGTATCCCCACCATCTCCTAGCGACAAGGACGCATGCCGCTAAGCCAGGAAATTCCCTGCCGGGCTGGAGCTGGATGGCAGGAACTGGCCGCTGCAGCATCTCGGCTGCTTTTTGGGAGCACTTGCGGCACCTGTGTCTGCAGGACTTCCCCTGCAGCCTTGGCAGCTGGGTAGGGATCTGGGACGGGGCACAGCCATGGGGGGGTCTGCACTCTGTAGGGCTGTCACTGCCTCTTCTCTCTCCCTCTCTGCAGAACAAGTCTCGCTTCGATGCATGGACAAGCCCCCGCAGAGGCCGGCTGGGGCTGGGGGCAGACCCAGGTGGGCAGGAGGAGGCTGTTCCACTGGGCGAGGAGAGCCCTGAGGCACTGATGGAGCTGCTGAGCGACCAGCACAGCCCCTGGGCCCTGCCGCCGGACTGCAGCCCCCAGGACCAGCACCTGCGGGAAACGGCTGTGCTGTCACCTGAGCTCGTCCATGGCTCCAACATCTTCCAGGTCTTCAGGTCCCTGCGGATCATTGGCAAGGGAGTAAGTGCAGCTGCTGTGGCCCATAAAGGTATCCATCTCCAGGCAAGGAAACCACATCTTCCTGCTGAGAGGGAAAACATCCTGGGAAAAGGATACCTTCCCCAACCCAGTGTCTTCCCAGATGCCACTATTGCAGCTGGGGTGGAGCTGCTGGCCCCCCCACCCCCAGCATGTTGCACTAATCTGTGTTACACGTATGTCACATCGATCGACACTACGTGTCCATATCGCCTTGACCATAAGGTGGCTCAGGGACACATTGGCCAAACCCAACTCTCTGCAGGTAGAGGAGGTCGATGAGGGTCTGTTGCAGTTACAGCAGCTGGAGGAGCTCATCCTCAGTGCCAACCAGATCAGCAGGATAACCTCAGGCAACCTGCCCCGGACGCTGAGGGTGAGCAGGCAGTGTCTTGCGACAGCAGGATGGGGAGGGAGGCCTTGTAGGGGAACACAGCAGGAGCCAAGCAGCTCAAGGGAGTGCCAGGAACAGCTCATTGCAAAAGGTGTTTGTTGTTCCTTCTGTCCCCGGCAGGTCCTGGAGCTCTGCTGCAATGCTGTGGCTGATCTGCAGGACCTGTGTGCTCAGCCTCCGCCAGAGCTGCAGCACTTGGGGCTGGGATACAATAGGCTGTGCAGCCCTTCACAGCACAAGTACCTCACTGCGGACTTCTGGTAACGCTGCAGGCTGAATGTGGGCTTCTGAAAGGGAGGTGGGCAGATGTGAATAGATGACCTCAAGCCATCAGGTGTCCCATGTTAAGAAATTATAGCCCTTCAGCACATTTGTTTCTTTGCTCTGTGTCCAACACCTGTGCAGAGCACTCTGTCTTTGTTCACTGTCTTCTCTGTCATGCTTAGAGGGTGTCTTGGTCTGTGGCTAAGGTGTGGAATGGGGATATCACCTGAGGAACTACCTTGACAGCCTGCCTGCCATAGTTCCTGTGTCCCTGGGCAGCTTCCTTTTTCCATGCCCTTCACAAAGCCCCTGATGGATGTCTGCCCTGGGAAGGACCTAAAGCTTAGGCTGCATCACCAGGTGGTGCATTGGGGTGGTTAATGGATGCTAAAGGAACATGGTTTTGGGTTGTGAGTCAGACTGGCAATGGACCATATGACTCAGGAATTTGGAGTTGGCCTCTTGAGGTTGTACCACTGGATTCCCCAGTTTGACCCAGTTTGTGCTGGGGAAACACAATTTTTGTCTATTTTTTGACCCAGGGCAGTAGCTGTCTATCCCCAGATGGCTGCTGTTTGCCTAACCTTCTTCTCTGGGTTCTTTCCTAAGGCCAAACCTTGTCTCCCTTGACCTGAGCTTTAACAACTTCACGGATCTGCTGGGGCTGGTCTCCCAGCTGTCCAGTCTGCAGAAGCTCCGTATCCTGGTGCTCCAAGGGAACCCACTGGCTCTCATTCCCACTTACAGAGGCTTCCTTGTGGACAGCCTGCCCAAGCTCTCCATCCTTGATGACATCCACATAGGGCCTGATGAGAGGCAGCAGTTCCATGGTTTAGCAAAGCAGCCAGGTGAGCCTTTGCCTTTGGACCTGTCCATGCTGACCCTGTGATTCAGGAGGTGGTTTCATCATGGTTGAGCTAGGAGTTCTCAGGGCAAACTCTGGATCCAGTATTGACTTCATTCTTGCCTCTCTTCATCTGGAGATCTTTCTGTGGGCCTTTTTACCCCACCAGTACAAGTGGGGAGACAGGCAGAGGACCCTGCAGCAGTGCAATTATAATCAAGGTAATTTTAGCCTTAATCAGGTCCAAAGATTGCAGGAACAACCTAATCCTAGCACTGCCTCGCACCCATTGCCTGCCCTAACCTTTGTTTCTAGACACTGTCTGGTTTCATATGGTGCGTTTCCCTCTCAAGCTGCTAAAAGAGAAACATCTCCACTGGGGAAGATGCTCACATGCATGCTGCACTGCCAGCACAAAGTGGTGCTGCCTCTGCAGCGTGGCACATGCCCGACTGGGATGAGGGCAGGGGCCTGGGGACACCTGGGGGTGGGAAGCCCCTCTTGATGGCCCCTACTCAATGAGTCTGTGTGCTGGATGTGCTCTTTGGAGTCTAACATTTTAACCAGGGAGTCAAAGCAGAGATGTTTGCATGGCTTTGGAGTGACCCCGTGTGGCAATGGCTTGTCACAGTGTTAGCACATGGTGGCAAGGAGGGCTGCCAGGTGGTGGGACACGGCATCCTGGAGGCTTCCACTTGCTCTATACCTTCCTTACTATGGAAGGAGCACGCTGCTGCTTCATAGCAAGATTGTCTTCCTTTTAGAGCTGATCAGGAGTGAAGCACGAGTGGTTGTGACCATTGGGGAAATCAAGGGAGTCCCTGATCCCAGCACTCATCAGCACCTGGAGGTTGGCTCTGAGGCTCCAGTGATCACCTACAGCTACTGCGTGATGTACGAGTTTGCAGCAGGAGAGGAGATCGAGGGCAGTAGCAGCACTGAGGTTTGTGCCTAACCAAGCTCCTGAAAGCAACAGGCAGTGGCAGGTCACAGCAAGGGGGGCTTCACCTCCAGGCTGCAGAGTAAGACCATTCATAATGGACCTGGTGTGGGCAGCACCAGCAGTATTGGGGACAGAACTCACGCGTGGCCACATCTGGCAGGACAAGTCCCTGCTGGCCACATTCCCTGTCCTTCTCAGGGAGCCCAGTTCTGCTCTGCACATGGGGCTGCATGAGCGTGAGCTGGGGAATGGGATTTCAGAGGCAGCTCTGCCCCCAGTCCTGATGCAAACACAACCAGACATGCCCTGCCACGAGACTCCCTCTCTGTTCTAGGTAACAAAAATCCATCAGCATCCCGTGGTGGCCACCCTGGATGTGGGCAGCTCTGCTCGGGACACAGGGGAAACAAAGGGCCAGCAGGAGCCTGCAGCCATGGGGGAGCCCAAGGCCCACTCTGGTAATGAGGAATTATAAATCCCACTGCTCAAGGCAGGTTTATGGCTCTTCCTGGCATGTGGTGGCATCAGGACATCCCTCGCGGCATCGGCTGCAGCTGGGCTGTTACTGAGACCGATGGATAATGAATCGGCACTGCTGATGTCCCAGGGGTCCTTCCTGTCCTCAGGAAGGAGAGGTCTCTCCTCAGTGTTTTTCTGTGTCCCTGCACAGCAAAGGTGTTTGTCACCCCTGGAAAGCCCTGGGCAGACACCATCGACTGCAGCTACAGGAAGGAGCATGCTGCCAAGGACTTAGTGGGGCTGAAGTCCTACCTGGCATCTGGAACAATCATCTCAGTCATCGAGGAGAAGGTGAGTGTGTGGCAGAGCTGGATGAAAGGGGAAAAGCTGCTGGGAGGCCCAGCAGTGGTATTGTGTTCTCTCTGGGAGGCAGCCGAGCATGGCGGTGACCCTGGACCAGGGTCCTTGGGCATCCAGCCCCTGCAGCACTGGCTCCTCTCCCCGGGCAGGTGCTCTCATGGCCAGTCGATGCTGATCCAGAAGAGAATGCAGTCACAAAGGGAAAGGCAAGACAGGGGCTGCTGAAAGGCAGTGCCAAGGTAGGATGCTGGGAGAGAATGATGTCCAAACACCATCCGAGCTGCAAAAATAATGATGAGGGAACGAGGACCCTTCTCCGGGGCCAGTTTGGTATGTCAGAGAATCTCCCTTCCATCCCAGACCTCTGACCAAAGCAACCCCTTGCTATGGGAGGAAGGCAGCAGTGATTTTTACACACATCTTGGTCTATGATGCAGTGGTGGGCAAGGAGACTGTCGGGGTTTCTTGCTGTCTGATAAAGGGATGCCAACCCTCTGCTGAGGTTTGTCCTCAGCAGTGCTGGTGCCCTGCAGGTTCCTGTGCCCAGGGTCAAGCAGAAAAAGAAGAAGGAGAAACCATGTGAACTCCGCAGTGACCCTCCCGTTCAGAGGACCCTGGGCACCAGGAGGGTGGCCCTGGAAACCCTGCTGGCCACTGAGGACCTGGTGGCAGCTGTGTGTGACTTTGGGATCCTGCTCACTGAGCAGCCGCTGCAGCCACCAAGTCTGGAGGAGAAGGTAAGGAGCATGTCCTGAGGCAGAGTGGTGAGGCAGGGCTGCCGGGGATGGGCCGTGCTGCAGACTGGGGTTCAGCACGTCCTGCCCTGCAGCTGGCCCAGGTGTCCCTCCCACCCATCCCTCAGTTCTCCTCTCCATAAAATGGGGCTGAAATAATCCTGCCTAAGCTCCATCCATCACTGCTGGTATCATTATTTAATGTTGGTATTATCAATGAGTACTGCTACATTTTATTGGCCAAGTTAAGAAAATAGATGAGTTTCTTTTTCCATCTGAGGATGTGAAAGCAACCACTTGTGCTTCCTCTGATGCTCGCTCTTTCTCAGCATGGCAACACACACTGGCTGTACTGACACTCTGTTTTCTGGATTCCCTTCTCCAGGCAGCCCACCACTGTGCTCCTGCTTCCCTTCACCCCTTTGCTTTGCCTTTTAATCCCGGTGACAGAACCCAGATGGCAATGGCTATCATAGGACTGAACGTGGGCAGTGAATTTCAACACAGCCTAACTATGGAATCATCTCTTTCTGCAGGACAGGAAAAAAGGCAACGACAAGAGAAAAAAAACAAAAGCAGAGAGAGAAAGTCAGGCCAGCCAGAAAACCACAGCAGCTGCCAAAGGTAACGGAGACTGAAGCTGGCTGGGCAGAGGGTGGCTTGTGCAAGAGCAAACACCAGCGGTGCCTGGCTGGGAGGCAGCCGCAGGTTCCCGCCACCATGCCAGCTCTGCCGAGCAAGGCACTTAGTCACACGGCTTCAGGCTGTGAATACATCTATTGACTGCGGGAGCTGTAGGTTTAGACACACACCCGGACACCTCCTTGAATCAGCGTCTGAACAAGCACTGAAGGTGGGCTGCCGGCTCTCCTGGGAGTGACACACACCTACTAGTTCTGCATGCCAGGGTAGAAGGGCAAAGCAGATTTTTGGGTGAGAGATGTGCTGCCCGCTGTGTTGGCTGCCAAATGTGGCCCATGGTGTGGGCCGGCGTGGGCAACTGGGGGGAGTGCTGTCTGGGATGCATAATAAGGTCCTCATCCGTTTCCAACTCACACCTCAAAGCACTTTGCAGAGGGGATTATTATTCTTTCTGGTTTAGAGATGAGAGCACAGAGTGTCCCAGGTGCCCCAGCCACCCCATAGCGGGACCTGGTCTGCCCTCACCCATGAAGAGACCGCCTTGACCCCTGATGGGTGTCCCCCACCTTCCCAGCACAGACCTCACTCTCTGCTCAACCAGCAGCGTTCCTTAAACTCTGGAGACAAACCTCACCCTGCCTTTTGCAGGTCATTTTTCCAGCAATCCTGTTTTGCCTACAAAAATAGGAGGGATAATGCAAGAGCAGGAGGAAGTAGGGGAGGGAAGGGATGGCAGGGTGATGCTGAAAAGCCGCTTATGGGTCAAGGAGAGCATGGAGTGGGCCAGGCCTCTGTAGCGCCGCTTGGCGCTACCAAAGGAGCCTCGCTCGGGCATCAGATTTAGTAGCTAATATAAGAGAGCAATTAACCCCCCTCCCCAAGAGCTCTGGGATGCTTTTCCATGCCCTGTCACCCATGGTGAGTTCCCTATCTTTGGGGATGATCTCAGAGCCCTGCAGTCCTAGACTGTGTCTGTGCTTGAGGAAGCCTGATGGCCTTCCCGGCTACCTGAAAAGAAGAAAAAACCTCTTTAATTATTGTTCCCACAAGAAGATATGCATTTGCAATATATGGTCAGACTGTTGCTGAAGCAAGGAGCTACTGTCACACAGTTTATCAGTGGTGTCTTTTACTTCCTTTTACCCTCATCCCTGTGGTCAGTGTGCATGCAGGAGATCTTACCTTCAGCTTCAGCAAGCACGAACCCCTTCTGCAGGGGGTTGTGTGGCCGGAGATGGTGTTGGGTGCACAGAAAGCTGCTGATGCAAGAAACCCACAGCAATTAGAGACTTGCGCTTAATTTGGTGTCCCCTTATGCCTGTGCAGGTAGAGGCTGGCTGGCTGCACACCAAGGCCACTGAGTGCATATTTCAAAAAGATAGTGCCTAAAAATCAGCTGCCCCCACAGCTTGCTACACCCGGTGCCGGCAGTGTCCCATGGCCATGAGCAATGCTGTGACTCATGACTCACAAGTACACCCCAGTTGTGGCCCGGTTGGCCGACACAGCGGGGGGCGGGGGCAGGTGGGCTGCTCAAGCAGCTGTGCACACAGTGTCTGCAAGACCTGGCTGCTCCATGAGTCACCAAATCGCACCGTAGTCGTTTGGCACTTGCTCATCATGTCGGTACCACGTACCACCTTGGAGCTGCGGCAGTGGCCACGCTCTGAGGCGTGGGGGACGGCTCCCAGCCCTCGCTCCATTGCAGCCATGCGTCCAGCGAGGCTGTGTAGGGACCAGCACTCTCGCAGCCAGCAGCTGAGGCTGATTTGCATCCCTCAGTAGGCAAACGCGCACAAATAATAAGTCCTCTCAGAGGAATTGGGATCCCTTCCAAAGAGGATCTCAAAGAGGAAAGGCAGCAAGCTTTGTCTGGAGCAAACCATTTGCCCAGACATTGAAGGATGTCTTCAGAAGTAGTCTCACGTAGGTCTCATTTTACCCCACACTTGATTTTCCAGGATCCTTGAAGTGATTATTTCTGCATCTTTCTTTTTTCCTAAGAATTATAGAGGAGTTTAAAAAAAAAAAGGCAAAACTGCACCCAGATCAATTGACTGCTTACAAATGCTGTTTGGGTTTCTTACCCAAAGTCATATTCAAATAGATTTTCCCTCAAGGCCCGGAAGCCAGTAGTTAATGCGGTGGGCATTTCCCCTCTGCATGCTGCTGCTTTTAGAGTGATTTACTCTGTAAAGACGGTGGCGGATTTACTTCTTTCCACAGGAAAAATTAAAAACAAAGACTCTGCTGAACTGGAGGAGGGTCGAGGGCTCCAGCTGGTGCCGCTGACAGTTCAATTCCAGATGCAGCTGCTCCGGTGGCCCTTGGCAGCTGGTACCCAGAGCCAAGAGAGCATGGCCGTGGCAGTGGGGAAGACTCAGTAATATATCCTTGGCAAAAGAGTGAGTGAGAAATAAAAGCCATGGGGATGCTGCATGGATTCTGGTTCAGCTTAATTGCCAGAGCTGGGTGATGCCCCAGGGCTTGTGATTGCTTCTGAGCTTCTGCAAGAGCTGCAGCGTGCAGGGGCTGGTGTGTGGTGGGGTGCAAGGTGCGCTGGTGTGCAGGATGGGGGGTGCAAGGTGCGGTGTGCAGGATGGGGGGTGCAAGGTGCGGTGTGTGGGGTGGGGGCGCAAGGTGCGGTGTGCAGGATGGGGGTGGAAGGTGCGGTGGTGTGCAGGGTAGGGGTGCAAGGTGCAGTGTGCAGGGTGGGGGTGGAAGGTGCGGTGGTGTGCCGGGTCGAGGTGCAGGGTGCAGTGTGCAGGGTGGGGGTGCAAGGTGCGGTGGTGTGCCGGGTTGAGGTGCAAGGTGCAGTGTGCAGGGTGGGGGTGCAAGGTGCGGTGGTGTGCCGGGTCGAGGTGCAAGGTGCAGTGTGCAGGGTGGGGGTGCAGGGTGGGGGTGCAAGGTGCGGGGTGCGGGGTGGGCGTGTGCAGGGTGCAGCGCCCGGTGCGCAGCGCCTGGGACAGGCTGCCCCGGGCGCCGGGTCCCGGTGCCGGTGCAAGCCCCCGCCCCCGCCCGGGGGAGAGGCGAGGGCGGGGCCGGGCGGGGCCGCTCTCCTCGGGTGGTGCGGGGCGGCGGCGTGGAGCGGAGCGGCGGCGGATGGCGGTAAGTCTCAGCGGTTCTGCGGGGGGGGGGGGGCTTTGCACCGGGCCGTGCCGGCGGGGCACAGCGGAGCTTCAGCCTCCCCCCCGGGCCGGGGGCGGTGCGGCTCCCCGGCGGCTCCCCAGCCCTCCCGGGGGCAGCGCTCCCGTCCTCACCGGACCTGGGCTCGGTGGGACCCGAGAAACAACCGGGCGGGGAAGCGGCCCCGGGCTGGGTCGTGCGCTCCATCCCTGCGTGACTGCGGGCGTGAGGGCGCTGCGTGGAAGGTGTAAATGTGACTGGAAAGCGCAAGTATGCAGGGCTAAACCTTAAACGGCTCGTCTTTCTCTGACCGCACAGGGCCGGAGTTCAGCGCCGGAGGTTGCCATGTGTCCTAGGATTAAAAGCCTTGCACTTTATGCACTTTCAATCACCCTGCTGGTGTGGTTTTTGTACGTGAAGAAAGAGGCAAAGTTGTCAGCCTCGTCAGCGGACCGGAAAGTGGATGTAACGAATCATAAACAGAAGTCTTTGGTTCTGGACAATGCTGAACCCAGCAGGTGTTTCCCAGACTTTACCCTTGCCAATTCTTCTCTCACCCTCCCGGAGCTTCACCGTGTCTTCTTAACGTACAAGCACTGCCGGAACTTCTCAGTCCTGCTGAAGCCTTCCAGGTGTAGCAAAGAGACGTTCCTCTTGCTGGCGATCAAATCTTCCCCTATCAACATAGACCGGCGAGTGGCAATCAGGAACACCTGGGGGAAGGAGGGCTCTATCGGTGGCAAGCGCATCAGGCTGATATTCCTTCTAGGGTACTCGGCGGCCAAAATCCACGTACAGCCCCTGCACCAGCTGCTGGCTTACGAGAGCCGGGAGTTTGATGACATCTTGCAGTGGGATTTTGTTGACAACTTCTTCAACTTGACCCTCAAGGAGCTGCATTTCCTCCGCTGGTTCATGGAGGACTGCTTGCATGCCAGGTTTGTGCTCAAGGGTGATGATGATGTCTTTGTCAACACGTATAACATTGTTGAGTTCCTCCAAGAACTTGACCCCGAACAGGATCTCTTTGTTGGGGATGTGATTGCCAATGCCCGGCCCATCAGGAACACCAAGGTCAAATACTTTATTCCAGAGTCTATGTACAGAGCCCCCTTCTATCCTCTCTATGCGGGTGGAGGGGGCTATGTGATGTCTAGAGAGACAGTGCGCCGCCTCCAGAGCACCGCAGAGGGCGTGGAGCTCTTCCCGATAGATGATGTCTTTGTGGGAATGTGCCTGGCAAAGATGGCAGTGACCCCAAAGAACCATGCTGGCTTTAAGACTTTTGGGATCCAGAGACCTTTCAATTCTTTTGATCCGTGCTTGTACAAAGAGCTGATGATTGTGCATAAACTAAACCCAACCGAGATGTGGATCATGTGGACGCTGGTACAGGATGACAGTATTAGGTGTGCTGTGTCAGTAACGCACAATTACAAAAGGGGTTGGGACAGAAGCTACTGATGGGCACAGTGGGATTGTGACTGGTAACAGATACAGGGCACTTAAAGTAAAAATCAGGTTGTGGTAGAAATGTGTCCTCTACTAACAGGCTGTACTTGAGCCATCGGGTTTTGTTTTGCAGTAAGTTTTTTTCAGCCAGTGGGCTACTGAAGCAGTTGGGTTGTCATGGGGTGGGGAAGGGGCTGGTAGCTCCATGAGACATGGCACAGGGGACTCGGCTTGGTTCCTCCCAGCCAGACTGGACACAGGAGAAGTCACAGCTGCCACAGGAGTGTGAGTGAGGTGCCGCCCACTATGGCGGCTCCATGATGCTGAGGCTGGTGTCTGACCACCAGCCAAGTTCAGTTTTGTGTGGGAAAGCTAATGATGACTAATGAGTGACAGAGCACTTAAAATTACTTCAAGGGGTGGAAGAAAGGCCAGTGTGTGCTGCGGGGGTCCGCTACAGCGCAATTCCGCTGCCCCAGGCCAGCAATCCTTCAGGTCCTACCAGACAGTGGGAAAAAGGGAGTGGAGCGGGGGGGAAAAAAGCCTCAAAAATCTATTGCCTTAAGATGGCATGATGATCCAAGAGACCGGGCTCTGACTTGAGCCCTTTGGATTTTACAGACAATTATAACAGGTTTATTTGCTTTTTGCACAAACACTTTCTGATTGGGTTTGAGAGGAGCACTATATCCTCTTAATTATGGTAGTTACAGTGGCTGTAGCTTTTCATGTTGTATGGGAGGTGTTTGGGTTTTTGTTGTTACTGTAACATTGGGTGTAAATAAAATAGAGTTTTGAAAAATGTTTTCACAGGACTATTCTTGGGTCTCCTGAAAGCTGGGAACTAAAAGCCAGAGAAGGTCGAGATCTGGTGCTGGGCATTTGCATTAAGGAGTAGTTGATATTAGAGAAGGTGCAGTTATATGGAAATGGCTACTTGCCACTTCCTTTGATGTAGGCAGCTGCCATTCTCTGCCCCTGCCCAGGCAAGATGTATTAATACGTATGTATAGACATTATTGATAAGACATGGAAGTGATTAATCAATGAGTGTGCTGGAGTCGCTAACATGAGGAAAGATCAAATAAAAAAACCTAAGATTCAGTGATACTCATCACTGATAATTATACTTATGAGAAGTTTAAATTTAAAGCTTTAAGCTTTATGAAAAGTAAGGAAGAAAATGCATATTATTATATAAACATGATGCTTATCAGTTTCAGGGTGTTTTGCTGTTAGATCAGAAGCTGCTGTGCTGTGCATGAGCAAGAAGCAGCCCGGAAGCTTTAGAAGAAGATAGAGGGTAGAGTGGAAGTGTGTGATTACTGAAATCAGAGCAACTTGTGTTGTGCTGTTGTTGTTGCTGTCTAGTGCCAGCTGCCCAGCATTCACCACCCACCAGATGTGAGCTGGAGCTTTCAGAGGTGCCTGGGAAGTGCTTCCAGGAGGTACTTGCTTGTACTCCTCAGGCAGAGAGAGACCGAGGGCATCCCAAGACCAGAGATGGGATGAGCTCCCCAGGGAGGGTGGCTGCCCTGCCTTCCCATGGGGCGGTGCAGTGCTGTACGACCTCAGCCTGAGGGACTCCTGGCAGTACAGCTGGTCCATGTTTGATCCCTTGCTGCCTTGGCTTTCTAAATCACCGGGTGTAGTTCTAGCTTAGCCCTATAGCATGACCCAGACTGTTACGGCGGGAGTTGCCACTCTCACAAGCTGTTTCTGTGCCAGATGCAAGTAGGAGTTTGGAAAAAAATTTGCTCTTCCAAGGGGTGAGGCTGTGTGTGTGCGTCCATCCTCACTGTGGTCTTGTACAAGCTGCTGCTGGGTCTTCTCGCTGCAGCCCTAGGATGAATTAGCTGTATCTGAGAAATTGCCTACATGTAGTTTCAGATGTGCCAGCTTTGTAAACACGGGTGAGTATGAGCAGCAAAACCTAGCTTCTGGGCACTGTTCTCTGGGCACCGCTGCTTGTTCTAGAGAAGCAATTGGACAGCGTGGGTACCATGGTACCCTGTGAACTGCTGTGGCAGCATTTTTCTGATCCACTAGATGATTCCAAATGCAAACTCAGTAACATAATAGCATGATGTCATGTCTGTTGTGGCCTTAGGTGTATGGGCTAACCCTGGATAGGCAACTCCCACTTCCTAATAAAGGTGTGGGGCTCTTTCTTTCTCACCCCGTTTTGGAAGCGATACAGAGCTGCTTGTGCTCCTTGCTCCCATTTTGACTCAACTGAACTGACTAGTTGGTTCGTCGCATGTCTGAAGGTCAGACATGTGTGGGTAAAGCTTGTGTCTTGGGAAGAGCAGGGCAACAAGGGGGCTGGTAGCAGGCTCTGCAAGGGGAAGAATGGGTTGCTTTTCAAACTCCTGTAGCAGTGCTCATCTTTCTTAAACCATATATCTCTCTGTCATGCAAACATCAGAGTAGTTATTGTGGCATCCTGAAAGGAACACAACCTGTACGTGCATTTGAGTCAGTGGCTTGGCAGAAGTTTTTTAACTGCAGCCAGTAACAAACTGGAGCAGTTGTGGTTGACCTGAAGTTGCATTTGGCTCGAGGGTGTGGTTGTGCCTCTGCTGCAAAGAATCCTCTCATGATAGTGTTTTTACTAATGCTCCAGCCCAAAGCTGTGTCTGGGCCCTCTTGATTACTGGCACAGCAGACACTGGTACCTTCTTGTGCCCTTTAATTCTGGACTGTGCCATCTCCTTGGATGCAGCAACACCCAGTGAGGAGGAGCAAGGAAAGGTGGCTTGTTAATTTCTTTACTATTTAATCTATAAATGTACAGTGCTGTGCAGCTGAGATAGTATTTGTTCAAAAGGCAGACAAAATGGGACACAGACAGAAAAGCTTGTGCTACAGCTGAAAAAATTCCCAGTCAAGCACAACCCAAATTAGTAACAACCACCTTGACACAGATGTAGTGCATCAGATGCTAATTTGTGGTGAAAAACCTATGATTAACGTGTGTTTTCTTACAAAACCTAATGAATGGGGATTAACTGACACAAATCAGAAGTGATAAAGTTCTAGTGGATGCTATTCTACAGAGTGGTCTCAGCTTAAGTTTACATTGACTATACAGTTAATATTGCAAATTTCACATGAAGCAAGTTAGAAAATGAACACAGTGGAAGCCACCTGTGCTTTTGAAGCCTGCGGTGAAACATTAAGCTTGCAAAAAAGAGAGAATTAAGATTATTTTCCTGAAACGTGCTGGAAAGCATTCAAATATGTAACACTTTCTTCCACTCACTGCTTTGTAAAGAAGTACGCAGCAGTCAGCACAACGACTTTGTTTATAACCACAGTATCTTGAAAAATTAAATCTTCCTTTGCTTCCTGGGGAAGGCAGTTGTGTTACAGGTGGTGGTTCTTGGGTGAAAGAGGTTGCTGTACCGAACTGCAAAACTTCACTAAGAAGAGCCTGGGTAACTCCACAGAAAAGTTGCCAGCTCTACAGCAAATGCTTCCCGAGTGCAATTAAGTGTAACTTGATGCAGCTGTCAGACCCAGCGCTGTTAACTTCTAAGCTCAAACAGAAAACAGAGCTTAATCTATTATTCAAAATAGCACACTCACAATGACATGCTTTTACACAGTTTTATAAAGGTATCTCCTAACAGACATAATTTACTTCACAGGTTAAAAATAATGACTTTTAAATACACTTGGCTGATACCTAGTTAGCCTCTAACTTAAGAGAGCTCGTAGAAACATAACAAATCAGCAGTAGGACCCTCCCAGCAGAGACACAATTAACAACAAGCTATCTGTGATAGCAATTTTCATATTTGCATAGTTAAACATTTAAATAATTGAATCCATAAGTATTACAAACATGGTAAGTTACAAAGAAGATCAAGGCCTTTCAGATGCTTTGAACTGACTTGATTGGTAAAGCAATCCTGTTTGGGGGGAAAATATAGAATCACAGGCTAATCTGTCCCACTCTTAAAAGTTTGGGACCCTTCAATTTGCGATTGACTCCTGCATGTTCTACGGTGATGCTTAAGTTCTCTTCAGTCCTCCCGAAGGTAAGGGTCCTCACCCGCCTCTGTACTTCCTAAGATACCCGCTGGCAATGAAGATTCCTCTCCTTGAGCCTTTATGAGCTCTTCTGTTTGAGCTTCAGCTAACTTGGTCTCTGCTTTCTGGGACAGCTGTCGCACTTCCTGCACCTGTGACTTCAGTAGCTGAATGTGGCTGCGGGCTGTCACTGAGGCTTGGTCTGCACCTGAAAGGTAATAATTTAAATACGCTGGGTTAGAGAAGCACTTGGCAAACCTTCAATTAAGGAAGCGACTGTCTATATAATCTGCTTATTTGTTTTGATGGCTCTTGGGCTATATTAATGATAAATGATTTTTACTGTTCATTTACCTTAAACAACACTATGCCTAGTTTGAGATTTTTTTACCCCCTTGAATTCTTCCTGCCTAAGAGGGTTACAGCCAGTGTCTGACCAGAGCAATCAGCTTGTGCTAGTGCGTTTGAGAACTAAAACACAGGCCAGTCATCGTGTGCCAGGAACTTTCAGTCCTTGTCCTGTCCTGGCACCTACCAGCAGCGGGAATATCTCTGGCACTGCTGAACACAGAATCCCTTTTCCTCCCATGCTCCTACAAATTCTTGTCTTTTTCAGGGACTTACAGAGTTAGGGTGTCCCTGTATATTTGCTTTCCTCCCCATCTCCACTCCCATAAGTTTGCCAATATACCATAAGTCAGCCCATAACTCAACCTCAGAGCTATCAAGTCTCTATACTTATTGTGAAAGTGCGTATACAGGAAGAAAAGACCAAAATTACTATCTTTCCTGAGTGAAAAGCAAATATTGTCACTCTTTAATACTAGTGAATCCAGCTAGAAAGACCTGATGGACCCCCTAGGTAGTCCTGTGGCTCCCAGAACTGTGTTTGAGCACTGCATTTAAAAATGACTAAACACTTCCCTCCAACGTGTTTTTGGCATGGTTGGTCTTGATCTAAACTGCACCTGAAGCTTCCAGGCCTAGTTCTGAGAACAATTCTACTAGACCCGTAGCCACTAAAAGAACATAAGTTCTCAGCATCTCTAAAAACCAGGCACTAGCTGTAAACTGGTAAGGTAACTGAATGTTACTCTCTCAACTCCATTCTTATTCAATTGATACTGCCTAAATGCTAGTGGAAAGAAATTCTCAGTATTTCTCCTTATGCTTACCTGATTGATACGCAGCTTCTGCTGCCATCTCTGAAAGACGTAATGCTGTCATCCAGCTGGATTCCAGCCTTAGGTATTCCTGCTGTTTTGTTGTCATCTAGGAGTAAAACAAAGTATTACTTAACTAGAGTCAACAGTATCTGAACACTCTTCCAAACAGTGCCTCCGTGAAAAGGCAAGCAAGCCAGACGAGAACTTTCTGAGCAGTTTTAAGAGGCAGACCGCTGACTGAAGGGAGATGATTGCTTACATCAACTCTGGCTCCTATTACGACCTGCCAGACTGCATCCACCTCTTCTGAATTCATTTTCCCAAGAAGATTTGCGTATTGCTTGTAGAGAGACACCAGTGTATAAACTGCCTGCAGAGGAATCATTTCACACAATTACATGACAATCTGTACATCTCTGATGTTGTCTCAGTGTTAACTGGTGTTAATTAACAAAATTGCTGAATGGTTCCAAAGGTGCCTTGTTCTGAAGTTCACTGCAATTTTGGAGGCTCTGACAGCATTTGCTGTCTGCCTACAGTAGTGCTGTGGATAGCATCTCTTTATATACCTGCTGTACTAATAAGGAAGTAAATGGGAATGCAACTACTTTACTCCAGTTGGCACTTATTTATAAAATTAAGACTGTATCTTGTTTCAGACATAAATATGGCTCACTCTGTTCTTCTGATGAAACTCAAGTTCGTGGCCTTAGAAATGGGCACAGAAGGTAAATAAAATATCTAAGAATACAGGGTGGTGTATCCTACTTACTCAGTATGCAGGTATCCAATAACTGTTATGAGCCTCTTTAGCCCCAGTTCTGAGACATGAGTCATTCTGGCTTAAATTCAAGCTCAAAGCAACAGTCTAACAAAGTTAAAAATAACTTCCAGGTTCACTGTAGCAGAATGGTGAGCCCTACCCTGCTGTATCCTAGGGACCTGACATCTTCAAACCCCCACACCTCTTTTATTAAGATTTATCAACAACAAAGTTAATTTTAAGTATGGTTTAACAGGTGTATGTAGTGCCAAATAATTTAGTATTTCCAGTATTGATTTGCTAGCAAAGTGTGTAATCTGTCAGCTTACCTTTGTATACTCTGTCAGTGCTTCGATCAATGCGTATGTTGTTTGAGAGAGGAGTGTAGAAGTACTGTCTGTTACCAAGGAAACTGCTCTTTTAATTAAGGCATCATTACTGAGAGAAGCAGAGTTCTGTTTCTGAAAGACATGACATGTACATGATCTTTACACTGACTTCCATATGGATGTTATTAGTAACAATAACTGTGAGGAAAAGCACCACTGTTAGTTACAAGGCTGGAGAGCCTAACTCTCACTGCTGTTTTGCCTTTGCAAAACAAGGCAACTGTTTTGGCAAGGTGTTATTGAAATAGGCAATTTTTTTCTCATTTCTCTTCCTTAAGACCTACATGGCTTAAACACCTGAGATCACCAAGAAGGAATACAATTCTGAGGGTAAGTACTAGTTTGTAAAATGCTATGCAAGTGTTTCTGAATGTTAAGCTGTTTCTAACGAGTTGGTGCTGTATGTGTCTTGCTCCTGATACGTTACCTCCACGACTGGGACTGCGCATAAGGCCACTCCCACGCCCACCATTTGTTGCCATCGCCCATTTGTGCCTGAGAGACAGCGTCTCCTAATATTGGCCAGAACAGGGAAGCTTTGTCTGGAAATGCAAAAAACAAAGTTAAGCGCAAGAAATAACTGGTGTGTGGTGGGAAATAGGCGTAGAGAGGAAAAGAACATCTAGAAGCTGTTCTAGGTGACCTAGTCTCTACCAAGCTTCTGTAAGGCAGCTGCCTAACAGTGAATGAGTAAGTTTGTTATTACTTAAGTGCAAGAAAAGAAGACAAGCACAGTAGCTAGTGCATTATTAATCCTTTGAGAGACAAAACATATCCTATCTGGTAGCAGCACACTGCTAGTATATAATAATATTGAAGAACAAATTAAAAAGCATGCTGAAGTGGTATATGGTACATGCAGGGGGGCAATACGACTGGTAATAGTTTGCTGCAATCCAGTGACACTCTGGGCCTCCTGTAGTCAGTTCTATTTACATCCAATGCTGTGTAAGTGTCCGTGGGGGCAGGCCCTATCACTGAAATACTCGAGCAAAAAACCAGAAACACTCAGTCATGAGAATTTTTTTTGTTGTACAGCAATTTTCTAAAAATATCTGGTCACTTTTCCTTCTTTTATGCTGTGTACTCTTAAACTACCGACCACCCGTGGCAAGCTCTGATGGGTACCACAGCTCCTCCTGCGTGCGCTACTGCAGCTGTGCTGTGGCATCTGGAGACAAACGAGGTGCGTTACGGCCGTTTCTGTGGCACAGGCCGCCGCTCCAGCCGCAGCCGGATTGATTGCATCGGGCAAACGAAGCGGGTACGGAGTCACAAGGGGCGGCCAGCGGCAGGGAGCCGAGAGGCTGAGCCGAGGCTGAGCCCTGCCCGCGCCCCGCCGGGACCCGGAGCGGCGGGGCCGCCGCGGTACCTGAGGAGGGAGCAGCAGCTCCGGAGCCACCGGCTGCCTGCCGCCATCTTGGGCCTAGCTGCTGCGCGGGAAGTGACGTCAGCGCGGTCGGGGGGCGGGGCTCCCGGCGGCGCGCACGCGCGGAGGGCGGCCGGCGCGAGGCGGGAGCCAGGGCGGCGGGAAGTCGTGAGGTGAGGGGACAGGTGCGGGGACGCGCCCTCACCGGCCTGGGAGGCAGAGGTGGTGTAGGGAGCTCTCAGCTCGGCCTGCTCCGCTCACGGGCGCCTGAGCAGCTGAGAGCAGCCCTGAGCTGTGCCTCGGGTCAGCCGCAGGAGCGAGGGCTGAGGTGGTGCTGGCTGACCTCCACAGGCTCTGCTCCCCACTCCCCCGGTTTAATTAATCTCTGTTTTTCAAGGCTATGTGATGCTGCTTAGCTTTTGGCTAGTGATAAACCCCAGGCTTTCCAGCAAAGCTTTCCTTTATAGTTCTACATGAAAGACCACGATCAGTTAAATCTCTTCTTTTTGTATACACCAGAAATCCTATCTGTTCTCTGTGAGACTCTGTTTACTCAGCTCGGTTTAGTTTTAGAAAGGCAGTGTTGTATCACAGGCACGTCTTTCAGCCAACGCCATGTTTTAAGCATTTGTTGAAAAGTGTTGCACACTTGAGAGCACCAAATCATAGGCCTGGAGTTAATGTGTTGTTGGTGCCCTGTCCTGGTTTTGTCTGGGGTAGAGTAAATTTTCTTCACTGTAGCTGGTATAGTGTGTTTTGTATTTAGTATGAGAATAACGTTGATGGCATACTGATTCTTTAGTTAAGTGGGTGCTAAGTGTCGCTGAGTAGGGCTTACACTAGTCAGGGACTTTTCCAGCTTCCCATGCTCTGCTGGGTGCACCAGAAGCCAGGAGGGAAGGGGACACAGCCGGGACAGTGACCCCAACTGACCCCAGGGATGTCCCACACCATATGACGTCATGCTCAGCATATAAAGCTGCGGGAAGAAGAAGGTGGGGGGGGACGTTGGGAGTGATGGCGTTTGTCTCCCCAAGTAACTGTTACACATGATGGAGCCCTGCGTTCCTGGGGCTGGCTGAACCTGCCTGCCCATGCGGAGTAGTGAATTAATTCTTCGTTTTGCTTTGCTTGTGCCTGGCTTTTGCTTTACCTATTGAACTGTTTTTATCTCAACCATAAGTTTTCTCACTTTCACTCTTCTGATTTTCTCTACCATCCAGCCACTGGGGGAGTGAGCCAGCGGCTGTGCGGTACTTAGTTGCTGACTGGGGCTAAACCACAATATGTCCCCACCCCATGAAGTGCACCTCATAAAAATGTAGGAAGAGGGAAACCTTGTGCTGATTTGAAATGTCTTTTCCCAGGAGCTCTAAAAAAAAAAAATTACAAGCAATTTCTGTATCTCTGCCTTCACACCCTTAATGAGGCAGAGTTAGACAAGGCAGGACTTGTTTACTTGAGATGTTGGTCATGTTTGAATTGTGTTGCATCCCCCCTGTCCCTGCGCTGTGCTCGGCAGACTGCTGCGCTCTCGAGGTGAGGCGTGGGGTGGGAATGTCAGGAGAAGACTACCGGGAGGCTTTTAAATATCTCGAGGAGCAGGGGCAAATGTCTAGTTAACACAAAGAATCTGTAAGAGCCACAAAGATCGTTAAAGTGCATGCCTGTAGATACTTCTTTTTTTAATCTTTAGTCTTTTTACATAAGAAATAAGATTGTCATTAGGCAGTAACGAAACAAAACGCTTGCAGAGTTGGCGCAGGAGGAAGGGACTGCCATCCCGTGTACTGAGGACGAGCTGCACGGTGGAGCCTTTGCCTCTGGCCGGCCTGCGGCTGCAGCAGCAGCAGCAGAAGAGCTCTCATTTAAGCACCAAGAAGTAGGTCGTCCAGCCGGCAAGCAGCAGCGCCCCGACCAGCACGGTGTAACTGAACAGCACGAAGGCCAGCAGCTCCTTCAGCACCTTGAGGAAGTGGACGGCGAAGGAGTCCGGCATGGCTCTCCCCGGCACTGAGGCAGGTAGGGTGTCTGGGGCTGGCTGCTGCCGTCCTCCTCCCCGGTCTGCAAGCAGAGGGACAGGATGAGTCTCTGCGAACAAAGAGACTGCAGAACCGACAGGGTGGCTCTGCTGTGGGGAGAAATGGCTGTGTTTGGGAGGGTTAATGGCCACCCGTCCTTCTAAGAAGGTTTTTAGCATCAGGTTGGACTTGTGTGTACTTGTTCAGACAGGGTTGCCGAGCTGTGCAGTGTTGAAAAAGAGTTTGGGATCCGATCAAAGTCTTCAGGTCAGGACTGGTAACTAAGCAAATTAACATACAGACACACAGGCAGTGAACACTGCCATGTCAGTAAGAGCCAGAGGCCCTTACAAGAGCCCAGCTGACTCCTGGTATCTTTCCCTGTGTCAGTGGCTGCGCAGCTAGGAATCTTCACGTTCAGAGCAGTTGCTGATGGTGCATTACCAACAGTGTGTTCTGATCAAAGTGGTCAATTCCTCCAAGGAAGCCACCATTAATATTTAATGATATAATTGCATCTAATGGAGATACTGGCACAAACTGAGCCTTTTGTTTAGGACTGATGAAAACTGGGGCTTATAAATATTTGCCTGTGCAAACTTGTATTTATCTCACATTAAAAATAACCTTTAAATGGGAGGCATGGGATAAGATGCTTCAGAATCTGTACAGCTTTAAAATACAGCTCTAGAAGCTGTATTTTAAAGTCATACTTACACATGACTTTAGAAGTGATAGCTCATTTGTTAGTTTAATATAAAATCTGAACTCTTTCACAAAAGTTGTTGGCTCCTTAGACTTAAATCTGGTTTAAATTCCCTTGATGATGTGCTTGACCAAGAGGGTGGATATTTTTGATCTGGCACAATCATGATCAAAATTAAAAAGAACATGCAAATTGGAGAGAAGGTAGAATTCTTTTAGGTGGGTCTTCACAGGTTTAAGATAAAGATAACCTAAAAGGACCATTTCTTTTCTAAACTGTCTAAAGCCAGTCAAAGTAAACTGAATTCCTATCCTGCCGCTTCAAATATTTTTTAAAGAGCTCTTGTGATAGAGAGTTCACTTTTTGATTCAAATAAATTCACTTTTTTGGTCTTATTAAAGAGTTCAGTCATTTCATTCTAAGCTCAGGCACATGTATACATTATAGCAGCTATTTCATTTTAAAACCAGCCATGGTTTCCCAGTTGTTCAAAGCATTGAAGTTTTCTGTTTATAGACTTTACATGATTTCCGATGATCTAAAAAGATGTTGATAAAGAAATAAACTGCTTACCCAGGTAGATGACGTGCTCTACTTTGTAAAGTTCCTGTTTTTCTCTAGTTTTGTTCTGCGGCTGTCCCTTGAATCTCTGGCTTCTAAATGGTTTGTGCTGTAGTTTGATCCCGTTCCGATCTGCTTGTCTGCGAGCCAGGAGTAATGAGGTTGTGTTTGCAGCCCACACGAGGACTAATGCACTAGGTGTGGTTAGGACCAGTTATTATATGACATAGCGCCTTTGCGCTCTGTGCAGCACAGCAGTACGGAGCATGCCAAATAGCCCCCCTTCCCCAGAGTGCTGTTGTCAACAGTATTTTGTGAGTTTAAGCGCCATGGCTTAGTGTTACCTGGTCAAAAAAAGGTGCATTTGTTTCAATGTGGGTGTGGGTCATGTCCTGTCCCGTTCCTCCCCCCCCACCCCAAAATGAAGCGTTGTGTCATCTTACACTTTTTATTCTGCAGTTACCTGGAAGGCTCTTGTGCCTCTTGCTCCATTTTCTGAGAGCCCAGTGCTTGTGTGGGCCACTCAGGGAGGAGGATGCTCACATACAGCTGGGGATCGTCCCAGGTCAGCAGCATGTTACAGGATGAAACTGTGCGGGCTGAGTCAGGCTTTTTTATCAAAGGAGAGTGAGTACTGAAGTCAGCACTGTCACTCGTTCACGGCTCTAGTTTCACCCTTTCAAACAGGTAGGGATGATGCCTTCGGTGTGCGAGTGAGCACTACAACTCTTTTGCAGCAAGGGGGGAGGAGGGAGGTAAGCTATACATTTATTTTTAGCAAAACTGCTTTCCAATTCTGTTATATGAAAACTGAAAGTCTTTTGGGGTGGAGGTTGGGTAATGGTTTTGGTTTTGGGGTTTTTTTTTTTGCTGTAAACCAGACAAATGCAGACAGCAGAGAGAAGAAAGTACATACTGCAAATCAAATCTCTTACCTACAAAGATATTATGATGTAGAAAATGGCCCCTTAATTTAATTAGGCTCTCTTGTTATCAAATTATTACCCGCATGGTCAGCAAGGCCTTAGACAGAAGCAGAACATAATCAAGCTGCTCAGGAAGCCTGTTAAGTAGTAATTGCTCCTCCAGAGAATCAATCAAGGTCAAGATGGCTTTTATTTTTTGTTGTTGTTGTTGAATAGTTCCCGGAAGAGACTCTGTCTAGTTTGAGTGTCCACATGGTTCTAGCTTGGTGGTGTTGCAGGCTACAGTCTGCAAAAAAATATGTAGCAGTGTTGTAGATAGAGTTACCAAGTGTCCAGCATAACACTAGAGGAAAAACATTTCAAAAATAGTTTATTGACACATTTTCTGGACCAAGTGAAAGGGGTAAGCAAGCTGTTGAACTGCCGCTTTGTGTGGTTTCCTTTATTTGCTTGCAGTGTACCTTTTACATGTCATGAGCTTAGTTCACAACCTACCCTCATCAGTGCTATTCATTTCCTTGTGATTAGTTCAATTTTTAAGAATAAAAAAAATAAATTGGGAGTACAAAGACCCTCAAGGCCAAGCCAAGGACACTGAATCACATGTTTTTTTTTCTCTGCACAGTAACATCTAATTTATAATCCCAAGTTACTTTGAGTTTCTTTTTAAATACTGAGGAATTGCCTACTTTATAGTGGAACTGCAGAAATAATCAGTGCAAGGCAATCCACATTTGCTCCTTGCAGCATTGTCAAAGTTGCAGCATGTTTTGCTTTTGTAAGACAACTCTGCAAGTTGCCTACTCTCCTGAAGTAAAACGTCTCAAATGATAAGTATCTTTTTCTTTAAAACTCAGGAAATCCCATAAATAGTTCTGATGTAGTATGTTAAGTGGCAGAACAGAATGTAATTAGTGCCTAAGCTTAAAGAAAAGAAGTCCAGATACTAGAAAAATAGTTCCAACATAAAACCCTGTACTTCATAGCTGTATCCTTCTCTCCCTGCCCCAGGATAACTGAATTATTTATTTATTTTTGTATTCCAGAGAGAGCGAGCACGCAAACACTTTCAAAAAAAAAAAGATCAAATACATTTTTATTTCATGCTAAGCCAACTGGAGGCGCGGTGTAAAGGGGCTGATTTGGCGGAACTCAGTCTTACAAAACAACAGCCTGAAACCCACAGTCATAACAACTTGGAAAACCGAAGGAAGGGTTTTTTTGGGACATATTATGCAGGATAACTAAGAGCAGAAATATTTGCCAAGAGAGTGATTTAAGGTGTGGGGTGTGTTTTTTTTGAGGTTTTGGGTTTTTTTTGTTTTTAAGAGTTAACGGCAGTGCAAAACAGTGTTCCTAGTGGCTGCTGTTGAAGCAAGCAAGTATAGTGACAGTGACCATAGAAAGAGCTGAGGGCGCAGCAGCACAGGCTCTGGCGGGGGTCAGCTGCACAGACATAAGCAACAGCCCCATGTCTGCCTTCCCAGCCTCTAGGAGCTAGCAAGGCTGAGTCTTCTGGAGCCAGCAGTTGCCTCTTGCTCAGCAACACCAAGAGCCCAGCCACCAAGACCATGGAAAATTCCGTTTCGTAATCTTGAGCTCTACAACAGCTTTGTGGCAGCAAGTACCACAATTTATAAACTGAAGGGGGTGGGGTGAAAAAAAAGTGTCTGTTTTAAACCGGCTGTTTACTGGATCCCTGACATAGCTATTTTTGGCCTGAGTCCCACGTGGGGAGTGTGTGTGTCTTCAAACATAAGCTCTTGACACACTGCTGTAATTCATACTCCAGAGTAGCTTTCCAGCATCAGGTGGGTGTACCCAGGACAAACAAGCCACCTCCCACCACTCCCTTCAGAGGGCAATTGAAGTAAAAGGCTCAAGCATCTCTCTTGTAATTCAGGTGCCGTTCATTGTATTTGTAATCAGTACGGTTGACATGCACATGGGTAGTTCAAGGTTTAGCTGTTGCTGCATGAAACCCAGTGACTACCTTGGCCAAAGCATGCAAGACAGTGGACTTGAGTGGGGTCTACAGGCAACTAACCGTGACAGACAGCGTGTAACAGTACAGTGCCGGCAAAGCAGGTCCCATGGGTGTATTATTCTGGACACTCAAGAGCCATGAAGTTTCTAAACCTATGCAGTAAAAAGAGGTACTGCTTCCCCTTTACAGCAGTTTTTTCCATTGTACAATCAGCTTCCAAAGCTATATGAAAATTCAGCTACTGTGGCCTGGCCCCTGCACCTGCTTGTTGATGTTAATGTGCTGGAGCTGGAGGAAACACGAGTTCCTTGCCTTTCATCAGAAAAATGAGCAGGAAACTGTATCCTGGGTACAGCAGGGGTGCAGCTGAGTAGAGAGCTCTGACTTAACAGATCCAGTGCATTGATGGAATGTATTAGGCACTAGAGAAAAACAAACAGACTGGGAAGAGTGATATGAAATCAGGAACTGCAAACATCCTGCTTCCTCAGCACCTTAGGAGGGTAAAAAGAAGTAATCGTATCACCCACTAAAACTAAACTGAAAGGAAAAAAGAGAAGCAATTTGCCAAATAAAAGGACAAGGGTAGATCCCTGCTACACGAGCACTTGTTTGTCAATTCAGACCACAAGCAGGGAATCTCTTTCTCCCATCGTTTATTTCATTGTTAGTGCCTTTCAGCACTGCTTGCCTACTAGGAAGGTCCACAAACAGCAGGAACACAAGTGCAGAGAGGGATGAGGGTAGCTGCATCATGAGCTGGTCTCAGGAGCGCTTCCTCCATTGTCGTCTTTCTCTTGACATTCGAGCAGCCGTGCCAGAAGAGAAGCTGATGGGCCTGCATCGCACAGGGCCTCTCACTTCTATTGTCTCTTGGCACAGACCCTAGAAAGGAGCAGGCTCCAGTTTTTCCATCAAGGATTTGATCCAACTTGTTCCATTGATCAGTTTTGTAGTGGCAATGACGTACTCTGTGCCTCCATCTTCCATTTGGGACAGAAATCTCAGTGCAGCAATTTCTGCGTATGTTACGCCTCCCAGGAAGAATACTAGAGTGACTCGGTTCTCACCGTGTTGACCTGTGTATTCAGAGACATTTACAGAAATATTTTTACACCTCATATCCATCAACTGTCAGTGAAACTCAAAGTGACCTAAACCTAAAATAAATATAGCAGCTGAATTAAGAGAAACCTACTGGGCACAATATCAGATGGGGCTCAGAAATGCAGACTCTGCTCCCAGCGCTGGAGTCTCTTTACAGGATGTGCTTCTGCCTGCCCAGGCTTAATACTAGGAGAGTGATGCTGACCTTCTTTGTAAAGTAATGTTACTTACTAAAATCAGTGTAAGGTTAGGGTTTATTTTAGTACTCTGATGAGAAAGGTACAGCTCTATAGTATCCTCAGTGCAGATGGTGCTGGGCATTAATAGCAGGCTGGATATGTGATTGGACGTTTTAAAGAGGCCAGAAAGCGATCTGTCAAGAATGGGTTAGGTAGATCTAACACTGCAGTGGGATAGGGACATGAGACTCTGGATTTCAGTCGGCCTCATTCCAGTCTAACAGAGATGCACCTCCCTTTAAAAGAATGGGAAAACAAAGCAAAACTTACGCTTTTTCTGAAGGCCAGTAGGTAACTGTTGCCTCTCCTCAAAATGGGGACCCGGCAGCATCTTTAAAACCTCCTCTATGCTTCGCCACCCTGGCCGCGCCAGCAGCTGTGCCAGGCGCACGCTCAGCGGAGCGTAACCACTGTACACGTAGGAGATATCGTTGGGGTTCTGCAGGAGAGAGCAGAGTGTGAGCAGCAGGTGAATGCTACTTCGTGCTGCAAAACAGCACCATAGAAATAAAAAGAGAATAAATAATAAACAAAAAAAGGTTTTCCTGCTGCACATAATTTTGTCTTAGATGTAACGTTCGCTGCTGAGATGCCAGTTTACCTGTTCATTAACGTCATCCATCCATAAGCGCAGGGTTTTCCTGATCGTTGGGTAGTTGTTCCTACCACTTGCCTGAGGTTTCAGGAGTCCAGCCTTTTCTAAGTTGTTTAAGGTCAATATATGTTCATAGCCATAAGTCTGCAATATGAAGAAGTCACCTTTAATACCATGTCAACAGCCTGTGACTGGAGTGTTTAGAAAAAAAATAAAATTGCAAAGATGTTAGTTTAAAAAAGTTTTTTTGTCTACGATCCCTCTAGAATGTATCCTATTTAGAGCATTTAAATCATGATAGCAAGAAGTGCAATGATATAAACCTCTCTGCATCTACATGTTGTAAAACACGTACAAGCACCTCCTGAGCCATTACTACTAGCCCAAACAGCAGCCTCAGTGCTCCATCTGTACACACTGGCCATCAGCAGTAGCCATGTGTAAGATGTGCCTGTCTAGAATGCAAGTGTTGTAGAGCTGAGGCTTTGATGGGGCTTTTCTCCAAAACTTATCAATCCAAAAGTTACAGCCCAACCTGGAGAATCTCCCTTTTGTAATGGTCCAGAACCTTCTGCTTCAGTCCGCTATTACATACAGATTGCAAGCAAACGAGACGTAAAATCTTGATTAATGGATGTTTTTGAGCTATGCAGTCTTCAATGTAATTGTTAACCTGTTAAAAAGAACACATAAGCTGTTATTTAAAGACCTGTTAAAGTGCCTAGAAGAGGTGGAGAAAAAGATCTAGTTTTGCTTAGTATCTCCAAAACAGCAAGAAAGAGGGTGCAGCTGCTCTCCAGGCAGCTCAAAACCATCTGTAAAACAGTGATCATGCACTGGTTCCACTGAGCATCTTTCTAAAGCATGTTGTAGTCAATAGCTAGACTTTGTCTGATGCACTGAAAAAGTTCTGATTAGCTGTCCTGAATCTTTCACTGATCCCTCACACCACATAGTGCCCCAGCTCTATACACCTGCGTTACAGGCAACGACAGTAACCGGGGCCTGGCAAAGCACACAGTACAGCGCTGGCGCCAAGTACGTTCAGTGATGCACGCCTCTTGGAAAAAAATGCAAACATGCAAGGAAATGCAAGCAAGAGCTTGCAACCTTGACACTGGAAGGAGACAGACACCATCTAGATCAGACATTTCCTCTCTCAAAAACCCCAAATGGAAAAAACCCAGAGAAGTAAGTTGGGGTTTTTTTGAAGACATAATAGACACTAATTGTCATTATCTACTTACCTTGTCTGTGTCTATTCCAGACATGAACTCTTGTTCCACTGTTAAATTATCAAAGAAATCTTCAGATGCTTTGGGAAAAGAATGAAAATCAATACGATAGCAACCGACAGCTTATTTTCTGTATTTAACATTTCAGCAGAGATGCGCTGGATGGAGCAAAGCCAATTTTTGCCAAGCTGAAGAATGTCCATCAAGCTGGTTTGTATCTTGCTGTATTTAGATTAGTCAGACAGACTATTCAACAAATACTCACTGGTGATGTCTTTGATGAGTTCTGCAATGGAGGTGTGGTTTGCTAGGGAACTCCTTGCTGCCTGCATGTGTGGCAACTGTGAGACAAACTGCTTAATCTCTCCAACGGTTTTTGCATGGTGTCTTTCCTAAAGAAATCCATTACTTAGGTTAGGTCTTGTTCAGATTATTCAGCCACACACCAACTAGATAATTTTGTCATGAAAAGGGTTTTTACTATATGCACTGCAACAGCAGGTACTGTTAGTGATTTGCAACCTTTCAGACAAAATAGTTTAAATGCTTAAACTAAAGTCGTAGCATTACCTGTAACAGCGCTTTGATCATTAGAAGAGGCATGACATAATAAAACAGGATCATTAGACTGTTTTTTCTCATTATAGCAGTGTTTCCAATCACTTTTCTCCACCTTTGTCTGACTTCAGCCATCAATATCTGCTCCTCCATTTCCCTACCAGCAAAACTACCTTTTTCTTGCAAAGATTAATTACTTTGCTAGCTACCAGTAAAATGGAGCTCTAGGCAAATGCAGTCAGAGATGGGGGATCTTTCCACTCGAAGCAGTAGTGAAAGGTGCTGAGGAACTGGGTCGGCAGGGTCTGTGTCCCTCTCAAGCAGAAGCCTGCCAGTCACTGTACCTGGCTGTAACAATGTCCCAGGTTTTGAGCAAGGATCTGATGGAGCACAATGCAGACTTCATCTCTCAGAGCAGTCCAGAGGTCTGTATTTCATTTGGCTACTTGCCTCTTGCTGCAACTTGGAATAAAAATAATAATAATTTGACTCATATGTGAAGGATTTAAATGGGCAAGTGCAGGCAGGAGAGTGATAATGATGAAGCCTCCAATTTAAGAAGTCCTCTGCTGCCAATATGCTGCTGTTTCATTATCGCCTATTGCCTCTGACAATTTCTTAGATTTTTTTTTAAACGATGACTACGAATAATCCATCTTTAGCACCTTCAGCACTAATACTGCAGTAATAGACATTTAGTAGGAGATGAGGCTGGGCACACAGTATTTCAGTTAAGGTACCACTACCTCAGCTTAAATGTGGCAGACGTGAAGAGGCAAAGAAAAAACCAAGCAAATACAATCAGACAGCATAACAAGTTCTCTTGTGAACCACCATGAAGTCTGAAAGCAGTGATGTGGGATCTCAGTTTCTTTATGAATCATCAAAAGGATGTTTTCATACAAAAATCATAAACATGTTCCACAGCACACTCCAGCTTCGTCTAAGGCGCACGTGAGCATGAATTTACAGGTCAAACCTCCTGTGAGACAACAGTCGTCTTCACATTCTTATTGTTTTTTATGCCAGCCATAATGTGAACGTACATTCTGGAGTTATATTTCTTAAAGCTTTTTCTCTGCAGCCTCAGGGAATACAAAGGGAAAAGGACCCTTCACTTAACAAGTAACAACAGCAACAAAGTGGAATTCATCAGTACGCTAAAATTACTCTTTGGCCTCTCGCAGAGGGAAACAGCACCTGACTGTTCTGCAGACTGAAGAAAGCGATTCCTATTATGAGAACTACAGGCTCACATAGCAGAAGTGTGGTTAGGCTAGCTCTGAGACAAGTTTAAGCTAGCTCTGAGACAAGCTTTTACAGTGAGGATAGTAAAAGCCCCTGAACAGAGGCGCGGGGAGAAGAGAGAATCTGATTACTACAGGATTCTTAAGAGGAGATTTGACCAATGCCTACTCAGAACCATCCAAATGGAGCTGATCTTGTCCCAAGACAGGGGAACAGACTGGAGGGGCTTCTCAAGACTACCTGTTTCTTCTTTGGCTGGGGGATTACGCCACAGCAACAGCTCAAGCTGCCAGCCACAGCCCTGCTGAATGCACGCTGTCTGTATCTGACAACAAGAATGGCCAAGGGATGCACGGTTGGATACAGGCCTCACCTCAAAGGCTGCTGAGATGATCTTGGCTTTCTTGCTCAGCACTGACCCCACAGCATTGAAGTTCTTGTCTCGGATTTCAGCGTACAGCTCTTCAGCAGAGTTCAGCTGGAGCTTCTTGGGTTCTGTGGGGAGATCTTTCCCACCCTCACCCTGCTTCTTCGGGGCAAACTTCTCAGGAGGGAGTTTCACGTAAGCTATGAAATGCACAGAAATAACCTTTATAAGGACTGGAACTTTACCACCAGAAGTTAAGATAAGCAGGCTGTGGAAATGTGTCCCCTGAGCTGGGAACAGTTCTGAGCAGCAAAGCTAATATAAACGCCCAGAGGACTCAGTCCTGAAGTGTTAATTAAGGACAGTCTCCCTGTACTCACCCAGAGACCTACACATGCGTATGTGATCGGAACCCAAGTGCTAGCTACCCTGCTGCCGAAGAGGTTTGGAGGCAGCCTTCCAGCCAATCTTCAGTACAGCAAGAAGGATTAAAAACCCCTAAATGCCTCCCTGGAGTTTTTCTTACTACCTCCTCAAGAGCAGGGGAGCACTCTCAATGGCCTTTCACAAACTGTTCCCAACCCTCAGCATGGCAAAATGTGAGCCAGCCAGGCTGGAGGGTGAAGGCACACAGTAACACCTCTGCTCCCACTCTGTGTGTTCTGTGTTGCTGCGTCTGCACCCAGCCAACATCCAAAATACTCCAACTGAATAACATGCACTGTGCTCAACTCCACTTCCTAGGCAAAAAGAGAGCCAGAGGTGATCTTGGTGAGCTCTAGCTTGGGACTGAGCCATCCCCGCACTAAGTTCACATGACATCACTGTCATTCATTGAAGCAGAAACCCACCTGACACACTGCAACCTGCCCCAGCAACTGGAGACACCCCTCACCCAGCAGTACTCACTGTTCTGAATTCCATAGATTTCATCTATTAGCCCTTCGTACGTCAGCTGTGTAGCTAATGGCGTCAGCAGATCAACGTTGCGGTCCAGCAACAAGAGGGTATCAAAGACGGGAAATATTGAGTTCTGGCTTCCAGGGAACTCACGCTTCATCCTGATCATCATATTAGCCACGTGCTGAAAATAAATCACATCGGTACAGTTATGGTGCAGGCCACAAGAGATGGATTCGGCATCTAGGCCCTACAAGCACATGCTCATGCAAGTATGGGGCACAGCCCTGTGTAAAGGAAGAGAACGGCAGGAGGTACAAGCCGTCTGTCTGATGGGGGAAAGATGAGACATAGAAAACAAACTACTTCTCTGCTGCTTTCTGCAGCTTAGCAGGATGGTGACCATGGCCAAAGCACTGGGTTCACCTTGAGCCACTCCCTCATTACAAAAGGTACCAATTAAACCGTAGGTTGATCAGAGAGAATGAAAAAGGGTGAGTTATAGGGAGAGATGCAAAAGCTAAGGCATAAGCAGGAGGTTACACAATGCCTGCTTTATTCATCCCTTCTGATACCAACAGAGCAGTAAGTGTTAAAGCTCCACAGAAAAGAAGAACTGCTGAAGACAAAAAGGCAGCGTCCCTATGAACGAACCATATGAAATCAGATAAATCCTCCTGACAGGAAGACTTATGGAACAGTGAAGATGGTTCTTTTGGCCAGAGACGACAAAGACCTGATGGCCACAATCCCCAAATTCCAATATGATAAGAAGGGTCCGTGGCTGGAGTCAAAAACCCCACAGGCGCATCTACCAAACACTCATTCAGGCAGTTCCAAAGAAGAAGATGCCTTTTTTTAAGCAGCAATGTTTGCCTTACCCGGGCACATTCACCCTTCCCAAAAATCTGTGGGATGGTTCCATAGAGAGCCTGCAGCGTCATCAGCCCCTTCGCCGCATGGTACAGACTTGTCTGGTCACTCTCCAGATAACATTCCTAAAAACCAAGAAGGATTCCCGATGGACGGTGTCGACCCAACACAGCTGCTTCCATGTGATGCTTCCACATGGCCCATTCAGAGACATAGGCTGGGGAAAAACTATGGCTGTTGCCAAATATGGACCTTATCTCTGCTGTTACTACATCAAATAATTCTATAAAACCAGACACCATAATATTTTTGAACCCCACATGCTACTCCCAGTTTGATAAAGAGGAGTAAGAGAGCCAGAAAGTGACTGCAAAGAGCCTCTCCCTCTAATTAGGTCAATCTGAGAGCACACCACTTCCTCAGAGCTGCCAACAAGCAGCTGCAAGCCCCAACGCGTCCTCTGGGCTACGCTGAATAAGGTGGAGATGGCCAAAGAATCTCTCAAACCCTTCTGTCCCCAGACGCAGCATTCTGAGAAAACAGGGTACACAGCTGGTATGTGAACGCTGTTAATTCTCAGTGCAGCTCAGCGCGCAGTATTAACCATTGTACGGGGTTCTTCAGCTGCGTATTGACACAAACTGTGCTGGTTCTCTGTAAGAGCTAAGTATTTTAAGCCTCGTGAACACTCTATTTCTGAAAAGCACCAGCAGTTAAAGCTGGAGCAGCTTGGTGTAGTGACTGTTCCTTCAGCATTTAGTCAAAAAACACACAGAGATGTTCAGGCTCAGTTCAGTGCTCGGGATCATCGCATTTGCTCTGCACAGCCTTTGCCTGCTGTGTGGGTCACCAACAAGCCCTCCGAGAGCCTCTGTACCAACCACCAGCAGCCAACAGAAAAATGCAGGGTGTTTTTGCTCAAAGATGAGATGAGGAGGTACCTTGAATGCGCTCTCGGACTCCATGGAGAGCAGGTCTCCATCAAAGGGTATCAAGTCGAGGCTGTACTGCTCTCGGTGGATGAAGGACCCCAGCACGCCCTGCTCCTTCAGCCACTGCTCGCACAGCAGGCTGCGGCGCGGCACGAAGAGGATGTGGAAGTCCCTCTGGGGAGAACGGCCTCTGTCTTCCCTGGAAGAGTCACAGGCAGGAGCACAGCAAACGGTAACACAGCTGCGCAGGTAACCAGCACAGACCGCGGGCTGAGGACACTGAATTCAAAGGAAATAGGAATGCCGCACTTGGTTATTACTACCAACTTCCGTTCCTAACCCTGTATTTCAGAATGTTTTTTACCCAGCCTCAGGTCTGAAACCAGGGCAAGGTGACTTGGTTCTTCTGTGCTTCTCAAAAGGAGGGTCGATCAAAGCATGACTCGTTCCAGTTAATTAGAAGGAACAGACGTTCTCTTAACGAGGAAACCAGCCTCTGGCTCCCCAGCCAAGCGAAAACCCCGCTCCCTTCCCGGGGTGTCTCACACCCAGATGCAAGCCCCGCGAGTGGCTGCGCTGGAGCTCTGGCTCTGCACGTAGTTCCTCATCTGGAGCCCAGACGCGACAAACCGCACGGCAGTTTCAGGCCGAACCCGGCCGGCTCCCACGGAGAGACCCGCGAGTCGGCCCCTCGCAGCCGCCGCCTTCCCCCGCTCTACCTGAGCACGTTGTCCGTAATGATGGCCATCAGCTCCAGCTTGGGCCTGACGAAGAAGATGATGTTCTTGACGTCCGCCTGGGGCAGGCGGCCCGGCTTCAGCGTGAACATCTTTTCCACCTCATGTTCCTACGCGGAGACAAGGGCGTCAGTCGGCCGCGGGGCGCTCCGGTGACACGGCCCGGCGGCGGAGGGACCGCCACCGCCACCCGCCGCCGCCCTTACCTTGAGCAGGGAGTACTGCGCGATCAGCCCGAAGGGCCCCGTCAGGTACTCGTCCCACACGATGGCCTGCGGGAGGGGACGGAGGCGTCAGGCCCGGGCCCCGCCGGCCGCACACCGGCCCCGGCCGCCACCCGGTCCCGCCCCCCGGTCCTTGGGCGCCCCCCCCCCTCACCTTGGACCCCGCGCACTTGTCGAGGAACTCGCGGAGCTCCCTGCGCCCCGCCTCCCGCAGCGCCGTCAGGTTGACGCGCCCGGAGCTGAGGTGCGCCGCCATCGCCCCCCTCCTGCCGCCGCCCGCCCCGCTCACGTGACGCCCGCCCTCACGTGACGGCCGAGGCGGAGCCGCGCGGCGAGCGGCCCGGCGGCACAGCGCCCCCTGGCGGACGCAACGCCAGCCCCAAAACCCTTCGCTTTCGCACCAAATCCGCCGGCTTCCAGCAGCTCGGTGACGCCAGCAAGGCGCGCCGGCCGCTACCGAGAGCCTGCGGCGGGAGGGTGCACGGGGAGCGTTCGTAAAAACATCCCGCAGCGCTCCCGGCCTTCTTCTTCCTAATCTCTCTACAGCGCAGCCACTGGGCACGTTGGTCCCCTCACAGCGCCCGGAACGGCACGGTGCAAAGGAAAACACACTTCTTTTTTTTCCCAAAATATAACTTTAATATATATATGCATATATATACACACACACCACACACACTATATAGAAGCTGAAAGAATGAAAAAAAAAAAACAAAAAACCAAAGCAAAATCAAAGCAAAAGGGCGCCCCACGAACTGCTTTAGGTGTGCACAGCATACGGGTTTCTAAAAAAAAACCCCACAGCAGCTCCATTTCTTACCTGCTTCACGATTTCGTGTTTCACACTGTCGTCAAACCGCAACCCAGAACTCACATTCACTGAGCGAAATCACAGTCAAATGAGTAAATGAAGATAAAGATGAAACATTTCACAACTCAGTCCAGTGTCAAAAAAAAGCTTAAAAATCTAAATGTACAAATTCAGCCTCGAAATGGTTTAGTGCAAATATGAAAATTAACAGCATAATTTTAAGATATTTAAATAAGCTTTAATATAACTATAGTGCTCCGTTCCCTATACATGTTTTTCCATCAATAGATGCAACGGCACAGGGGCATTTCTTGTTAAGAGCGGGAACAAACCCAGAACCTGGGAAGAAATAGCATAAAGTCATTTGTTAAATCATTTATTTATATTCCACTTAAGTCTATTAAAAGGATATAGGGCATTTATTAGAGGAGGAGCAAAATATTTATCAAGGTACTGATTCTGAAGTGGATGGGCACGAGGAATGGGAGCAAGGGCGTCAAGAACCGCTGTCCCTTTTCCTGACATTCAGCGCACAGAAATGCTGGTGGTAAAAATCGTCCCATCGGGGCGCACAGTCTATCCTCCTGGCTGTGCCTCGCATTAGAAGGTCTCGTCGTCATTGCAGTCGGCCGTCCAGTGCCCGAACATCTCACAGGTATCGCAGTAGGGGCGTTCCTCTCTCCTGCTGCCGTGGTAAGCCGAGTGGGGCGGCTCCTCCAGCATCTGTGCCTGGGTTGGACAGTCTTCAGTGTCGTGAAGATCAAAGCAGCCACAAATATCGCAGAAGAGACGAGGTTTCTTCTTTGACAGGCTTTCTTCCTCACTGCAAGACCAGCACCAGGGCAAGTTAAGCAGCGTACTTGTCCTTTGTAAAGGAGAAAGGCCTGCCTTCCCTGCCCTGCACGATAACCTGTCCCATAATTATTGAAACTGAGGGAACACCACAGTGGTCAATGAAAACAAAAAAATTACAAACCCTCTTCTGAAGATCATCTGATATCTTGACTACCTTGCAGTACACCCCCATATTCCCTTATACTATACTAAACAAACTGCTCGGTTTGTATAAATATTTGCAGAAATGCAGACATTATAAAAAAGCACATGTAAACTAGTCTCTCTTTTCTCTTGATAGAAGAGACCTGAAGTCACAATATATCAAATAGCTTTTAGTTCTATTTCCCTGGACTGGATCTCCCCGTCTCAATGCAGCTACCGGCCTCTTGAGAGCAAAGACTCTTCTACTTAATTTGGAAAGGGCCAAACTCAACCAAGACTGATAACAAATATGTTATGCCATATCAGTGGTTGTGATTGATAACTGCAGAGGATCACCTTGCACCACCAGGTACAATGTAGTAATGGACCTAAAAAGAAGATTGGATTAAATCACCCTAAATTCCAGAGAAAGCTACGTTTTTCCTTCCTGACAGCTGAAGTCGGGGCGGTGCACTGTACAGCTGCCAGAGCTGACTGCTACCAAAAGTTCCCAAAACATGAGCCAAGGTTTCCTTTAGGGTTTATACCTGTCATAGTTATTTATCTCCTCTTCATTGCCATTGAGGGCTGCTTCACACATTCTTTGTATTTTCAAATTCAATTCTTCATTTCTCCTTTGCAGATCTACTATCACTGAATTCAGGAAGTCGATCTATGATAGTCAAGAGCAAGGACAGTCAGCGCGCTGAGGACTGCACTTCAGAGCAGCAAAGGAATGGCCCTCAAACTGACACGTGCAGATCTGCATTAACTCTTAACGCTGGAGCGTTGTATTACAAAGAGCACCCACAGACACCAAGAGAACAAGGGATAGGAACTTCTCAAAGGACCTCTGAGACCCTTGGTATGATTTCTGTCCAGGGAGCTAGGTAGTTCTGCCCAGCCAACGTGTCTGACAGGCATCAGTGGTTCTCAACCCACCGAGAGATCGTATTTTTTTCTAGTGTTACGTTTTGAACATAAATCCAGTTGCATAATGGCGATCAGAACAGCGTTGCTGCTCCTCTGAACCTGCAGCTCTAGGGGATACTCTCAGAGCTATCCTGGAGGGGCAGTGGGACAGCGCAGCGCACCTGTACGGCATCTCCCAAAGGTAATTTGAGCCACAGAGATCAGTAGGCCAGCGCTGCAGCCGCACTGCTGAATGTAATCAAGTAATGTGTGGCCAATTAACATAGTGAATAAAATAAAAGGAAGCCAAGAAGTGGAACAAACCTCATGCTAATTTGACGGAAGCGTTGCCATCGGCGGGTGAATTCAAGGAGGCAGAAAACCAGAAAAAGATTGGTCATTAGTGTATGTTAATTATGCTACTACTGATCTCTGTACAGACTAGGAAGGATATTTTTTTTAACCAACATGACTGACATCAGTGATCTAACAAGGACTTTTATAATGAGCAGAAGGTGTTTCTATTCTAATCACATTTGCCAGGCATTTGTTGTCACAAATTTGTTATCACTGCCTGTTGCATGGCACTGCTTCTCATGGTGGTTACCATACTCTCTGATACCCATTTTTCCTGTTACCAAGCACTTGCTAACTGAGCAACTTCCTTGCCCCATTGCTGCCAACCCTCATTCTGAGTAATGTTCTGCAGTGAAGCAGCAGCGGAGATCAACATTTTCTACGGCAGAAGCTTAGAAGGAGCACGGAGTTCAGATAGCCTGTTTCTCTGAGGTGGCAAGCACCACAGATTCGGGTGGGCCACACCTTATTCCTCATTCACATCCAAGAAACCTTTGGAAAGAACAGCCAGGAGCAGTTTATGCGTGTGCTCTGCTGGGCTGTACCTCACCAACAGGCTGCAGGGCAAAGCCTGCCACCCCTGCTTTCCAGATTTTTTCCTCGTGTTCCAATAACCCGAACTATTTCTCCAGTATCACTCATCACTTGATTCTTATACTTACTGTCATTAGTATTTCCCTTCAGAAACAGAAAGTTACCAGACAAATTTGCCCATTATAACGCTGATGTACAAAATCTGATAAGAACTGTCTTTTGAAAAAATATTTCACTCTGCCTGTAGACACACTGCTGTGCTAGCATGCTGATGTTTCAGATCAAATACCTGCTTCTCTTTCGCAATTTCGTCTTGAAGTAGATTAGCAGCAATGTCACCTTTAAAGAAAAAAAACAACAAAAATCAAACAAGGTGTAGGTATCCAGTAATTTAAATTATGAAGCATACAATGGCTTAGAGACTGAAATAATGTAATAGACTCTAGTCTTCAAAACATGTTATTCTCGCTGCTTTACAGTCACTCGGTATAAGCTTTGGTGAGGGTGACTTCCCTGGGGAAATTCTGACCACTGTATTACAGAAGCATATTCAATACTGTACATTACTTATTAAAATACAAAAAAAAATGTGTGTAGAGGGTACAGCTAACATTCACAGATCTGCAAAGGAACCCTCCTCTATTGGGTGATGAGGCTATAGTGGTACAAAGCTTAAGGCGTTCAGCATAAAGTAAGCATGAGCGTCTAAAACGTGCAATTCCCAGTCCTGTGCTCAGCTGGGTGGTTTTGTTCTGATGCCTACGCATTACTTCGCAGCTACAGCAAGAAGAAACATAAAGCGAGGCTCTTGCACAGAAGCCCCACCCAAACAGGACAAAGTTTTATGGTTTATGCACATTTCATTTCAAGTCAAATTGCCCCCCACCCTTGTGAAAACAGGATAAACTGGAAATGTCAGCAGCTTTCATATTTTGCAGCTGGTCAGATTTCCTTCACTCAAATCTCACACGTGTTCCACAACAGGAAAGTCACATGTCTCAGGAGGTTCAACTCATTAAACCTCCTTTTAACTGCCTGGTTGACAGTTTCAAAAATCTACAAGATTAAAGCTGCAGGCACAGAGGCAGTAAAGAGGCACTCTCTTTTACCTGAAGAGCCAGTTACAGTTAAAGGCTGTTCATTGTTTTCCTTGAGTTTTTGCTCCAAGTTCTTCACCTTTTCCTCAAGTTTCAGTTTGTCAGACTCCAGTGACTTAACCACTGACTGCAAGGTTTTTGCAGAAGCATTTTCTCCACGGAGCACTGTGATCTGTAAGAATTATTTAAGAATGCTTTGACCTTCCAGAATGAAGTAGTAAGGGCTAAAGAGCCACCAAAAATACACACCAGAAGTCACCTAACTAGGCACAGATATCTAAAGATTTAATTCTAAGGTTTAACTAGCTTCTAGCTATAATTTAATCTGAAATTAAGAATCATCCCACTCTTCTGCATTTACCTCATTTCTGAGTTTTTCCAGTTCCTCATCTTTCTGCGTGATCAAGGCACTAGTAACACTGATGGATTTTTGTAAAGATGCTCTCTCTTCATCGATTTCTTTTTTAAATGTTGATTCTCTAAAAGAAAACCAAATATAACCAGAAATCACCTAAAGAATAAATTATTTTAGTTGCCTAAAGAAGTTTAGTTTGAAGTATCAGACTACTGTACAAAGTGGTTCTTAAAAAGCAAATTTCAATTCTGTACTTGACTAAGGTTTTATATATGTATAAACATTTCAGATGTTATAACTGTGGAAACAAAGCAAAAACTTTACCTAGGTAGTACATGCCAGAATCTGCATATCATCGTATCCATTTGAATTTAAAGAAGCAAGTTAACAGACTGGGGAGATACAGGATAAACAAACATGTTGCACAATGTTCCACAAAACCTAACTTCAGAGTTTTGTTACTTCTTGAAAATTATTAACAAGCAACAAAACATACATGCAAAGCTCATTATACAAGTTGTCATGCAAAGCATTGATGATGCTGGAAATATCAGGTGGTCCTCACTAATTTCAGTGTCGTCATTATTTCCTGAAACACGTACTTTGAGAGTTTCTGAGCCTTTAACAACTTTCGTTTCAGCACAAAATCATGTGGGATTTGTTTTACTTCATGGAAAAAGGGTTAAAAAGAAATCCTCCAGAGCAGGCACAAACCCCTTCTCTGTACGTATGTCCAGTTTTCCCAACCTTTTCAGCTGATCTAATAAGAGACTTGTCTTCTGCCTACAGATCCTGTCCTGACAGTGATCTTAAGGCATCATAGCTACAACATCCTCACACTGATACTAATGAGTCTTCCTGATAGGTCACAGAATACGCACAGATGAGTGACTGTCCTTTGATATGAGGACTATTGCTACAAAAGTTCCTTACAAGCTGAAAGGTTTGTTTGTTTTAAAAAATATTAAAATAAAAAGAAAGATTGTTACTCCAAAATCTATGTTTACTTATCTAGAAAAGAGACCTGTTTTTCAGGGCACCAAGCAGTGCCCAGAAACTAGCTGTCCACTCTCTGAGCTTCTGCAGGTGTAGCCAGTTTTCTGTGCAAATTCTGTACATCTCAGTTTAGACAATCATGGTCTCGCTGCCACAGCAGCGAGCTGCTTCTCTTCCTCCTAGCTGAGAGTGTTGAAGACAAACTAGGCTACCTAAATGCATACCCACTACACAAAAAGCACAACGTAGCCAATACTTCAAAGATACCAAGTGACATAACCATTTCATTTAAGTAACTAAACAAAACTACAATCTCTTAGGACTGTTCAAGGGATCAAGAGCAGAACGCGTCGTTGTGGGACGACGCTCAGTATGTAAGGGACAGCTAGTAGGTTCAAATGGAAAAGTTTTCATATCCACGGTATCTACAGTTAGTGAGAGCCATGATACCCAGACCATGAAATACAGTAAATCTCACCGACTCAAGATAAATAGGAAACTCAACAATGAGAGCACGATCAATGCCATTCTTTCATTGTTAAGCTTATACTTGGGAATGGAAGCAGCAAGTGGAGAATCTGGGGTTTAGAGAAGCTGATGCAGCTACCAAACATGAACCAAAAGGTTGATTTTGGTTTTGGTATTTTTACAATGAGAGAATTAATATAAGCAGAAACACAACAAATTGCAGACTGCACAGTTTTGTCTTCCAATACAAGTTACACCCTGTTAACAAAAACCAAAAGGGCACGTAACAGATCTCCTTGCCAACCCTGATTCAGTAAAGCACTAAAAGCATGACGGCATTCTCTGTGTTCTGCAGCACGATTACATACATGCTCTAGCCTACCCCATGTTTTTAAATGCTTTGCTGAATTGGATCAAAAGCACAGGGTGGTGGTGCGGGAAAGAAATGTGCCACCAATGCATGGGACGCTGCTGACAGAGCGTAGCTGCCGTCTCCAATTCACTGAGCTGCAAAAACCAGCATTTACTTAAGGCAGGGGAAATGGGAAAGTACATCTGGAAGTTGCTGCTCACAAGCTGTCCTGTACGTAAGACTTCACTGGGGCTTCCCTTTGCTATATATGCAGCTGCAGAAGGGCAGATGGAAACCCCAATGACTCATCTCATGCTCAAGAACTTGTTATTTAGCCAATGTTTCCACTTTCTGGTCAGATCTTTATCTTAGAGATCAAGACCAAACATACGCTTTTTGTACAAATATGTTTAATTTGCCATTTATTGGACTTGGTTTCAACCACGACAAGCATTTAGTTGGTTGAAAAAGGCAAACAGTTTGTGAGCATATAAATTTACAAATTCAGTATAGGAGTTTTGAATACTGTAACACAAGGGGAGAGAAACAAGAGAAGAAAAGAGAGAAAACAAGGGGGGGGGGGGAAGGTCCTTGTACTGTAGCAGGTGTTTTTCTTTTGCAGGGCAGTCTCTCCAGGAACCACACTTTATAGCTCCAGCTGGAGGCCCTCTAAAACACTGCAACTGGAAAAACTACAGATGTAGTAGGTATATATCACTACTTACTTATGTGTAAGTGTAGATCACAGTTCACTTCCAGCATCAGCTGAGAGTCTACCCCACCAATGCTCTCAGCTTCAGCATCGTTTGATTCAGTATGATTCATATGAGAGTTAGTAAATGTAAGGAGCATATGTTGAATGTGAAATAACTACATAGTGATAACTTGCAAGAAAAATGTTGTGGAAAGTAATTATCAGAAAAAAAAAAAATTAGGGAATTGAGTCAGTGAACTTAAACTTTTCCCCTGCCAATTCAAGTCCAAAATAATCTGCTTGCCAGCAGGGACTAAAGAAAAACAACAATAAAAATGATTTTGTCATTTCACACGCCATTTTAAAATATCACTTTCTTGAGGAGGTTAAACCATGTTTTGAGCAGTGTGAGGAAGTCACAGGAGAGAGAGGTTTTTGTTTTAACATTTAAAAAAAAACCCAAACCACCCAGATTCTTCCCTTACTACAAAAATATGAAATTCTAAGAATGAAGCAAATACCTTAAAGTGTTACTGGGCAAGCTTTAAAAATGCAAGATAACAAGAACCACATGTTAGAAACATGGAGTAGAAAAGCAAAATATTGTAAGGAAGAACTAAATTTGCACCAAGGGGCTTTTTGTTTTGGTAAAAAATATAGACTTTTAAAATATATATATATATTGCTGAGTATTTTACAAAACAAAAGCAAGACACCAAGGGACAACGGCAGCCAAAGTATGTACAACAACTTTACTTAAAAAAAAATTATTTATTGTAACGTGGATAGACTTTCTTGAGTCTTACCATTAAAGACACACAGATATAGCAAAGGAAGCAAGGGTAGGAAAGGGAAGAGAGAGGAATGAAATGAGTATCGATAAATAGCGCAAGCTCAAAGACAGTAAGACAGTCAGCAACCCACAATGAACCTAATGAGCTGAAGTAACATAGAACCCCCTTAGATTCATAAATATCAAACTCCTGTTACTCCCAGCTGGACTATTTCATAGAGCGAGTTGCTAAAATAGAGGAAGAGAATTCCTGTGAGTGGAAGGAAGGCAGGAAAACTCTGCTAGAGATTTGACCTAACTGAAACGAAAAGATGTCTCTTTTTCAGTACCTCAAATTCTTATGACAAAAGGAAGAAATCATTGCTCATCTCGTCACCAACTTAGTGGAATTTGGGAGTTTAGAGAGAGACTCTTTTTTAATTAGCTCTTTATTCAGCCTAACTTTTATGGGTGCAAATAATGTCATGTGTCATATGCTGGCGTATTTTAATCCCTAGTGGCCTGCAGTCTGCTTCAGTGAGGCTGACCGCTTCTGCTACTTGTTCTACCCTTTCTGTTGGAGTTTATTCAACACTGTTGAGAAATATCATTAAGCCAGACTTGGGCATCTCAGTGTAACTGACTGAGGGTCAAGTAATGTTAAAACTCACTTCAGTTATTTCATAATTATCTAGGTTATTTCAGGCAGGTCACACAGAGCAAAACAGGAGAAGGAAAATCAGAGCCACACACCTTGCTTTTATAACTTACAGAATTTGTCTTTTAAACTGTATGCTATCAAACAGAACTGCTGGAAAGTACTGAATTAATCTTAAGTCCCTATTCCCTCCTTCCTTTCCTCAAGTAACTTTCAGGAATTACACTATTTAAAATAACTCTCAACTATTTAAGATACACATTTTAAAACATGTTAAATCCAGGCTATAAACAGCATCCTAACCTGCCAGAAGCCCTAATATCCTCCTTTTCCCTCCTGTTAA
Organism: Phalacrocorax carbo; assembly: GCF_963921805.1. Taxonomy (NCBI): domain Eukaryota; kingdom Metazoa; phylum Chordata; class Aves; order Suliformes; family Phalacrocoracidae; genus Phalacrocorax; species Phalacrocorax carbo. Next base: position 9,359,984 of record NC_087527.1, on the reverse strand, counting down.
ACACATCAAATATGCCGGAGATGATCCTCAGTGTAAACATACTAATTAGTGTGGATGTCAAATGGCCTTTACACCAGCTAAAGATTTCTCTTCTTATCTTCTTCACCACTTCTTAAAAAAAGAACTTAACACTTACGCTATTCTATGCAGCTAAAGGCTGAGTGACCCAGTTTGTCAGGTTGGTTAAAGCTGGAGGTTCAGCTGCTCACTTGCCTCTCTGCAAAATGAACTCAAACTCGTACGTTCTCTGAGGATGCTTTAGCTCGTGTAATACCCTACGTGCCTGCTGTCCTTTAGCAGAGTGTGAGCTATAACAAAGTGTGACCCACCTCCCAAACAACAGATTATTAGGGAATAAAAAAAGGGATCAGTGTATAATACTGAGTAGCTAACGATGTGCATAAATACTGAAATATCACTCACTGTTCTTTGTTGAGACCATTATAAATTCAGGAAATTTAACAGAGGTCGGTTGGTTTGTTTTTCCTGGAACACACTTGGTGTCACAGAGAGCTGCATCTTTTTCTAAGGATTTATATAACTGCTTTTGAAAAGCCCACATTTTCCTAAAGACATTGTGGCACTTACCCAATTAGCTTTCCATACACGTATTGCAGAAGGACAGTAAATTTTGTACCTTGGGACCATTTATGGAACAGCACAGTTTACAAATGGATGCCCCAGTCACCCAGGACAAATCTCCTGGTATTTAAAAACAGTGCTGAATGAACTGCAATAACTACTGCCACGGTGAACTCAATATCCCAAAACTATGAGAACAATCCATTTAAGACTGAGTAATTGCTGCTTTTCTTTTTTCTTTTATTTTTAAATAACAATCCTTAGCATCACTGTATTTTTCCATTATTCCTTAAGAACTTGATGGGTCAGATCTGTATGCACGCATATTTATCGGACTAATGGAAAATCAAATATGCCAGAGCAGACTACAACCAAACACTAAACTGGTTACCGAAAATGAAGAAAAATACTACAATGCAAGAGGTGCATAACTAAAGAGGAAATGGTAAATACCACTTCTTCACATGTTCTTACAGTAATACATTTCCTTCTCACTATTAATACAGAAAATGGGGAAGGTATAATCTGTAAGCCAATCTGCATAACAACCTCAGGACTTTTAACTATGATACAACAGAAAAGAACTGCTTTCTTAGCACTGTTTTTGTATTCTGTTTTCTGAAGTTTTCTGTAGGACTGTACAGTTAAACGCACATCAGAGAAAACAACTTACCTCTTTTTCATTTCTAATAACTGGTTATTGAGTACTGATCTCTCCTCTTCCAGCTAAAACACAAGTACAAAAAGACTACAGTTAGTACACTAAAGATTGTTTCCTTAGTATAATGTATCAGAGCATCATTATCATCATAAAACAAACATGGGAGAGGCTACAGAGGCTAAAATCCTCAAAGTAATCGATTTTCTACTAGGACAACGCACACGCACGAACACAAATTGTTCCGTGACCAAGTGTATGAGTGAGTGAGGGGCATTACTGCTTTATATAGTACTTGCGTGTGCTGTGCACACAAGAGAGGTGTGAGGCCTTACACAGTATTTCCACCCCCACCCCCCTCCCCACCAAACAGAATCATAAGCCTTTCTGCGCCTGGCTATTATGTTTAGCCCCATATTGGCGAATTACTGGATTTGCTGTTGGTTTGACCTGGATAATTGTACTACTGATCCATATTTGTTCCTGTACCATTATTTAGAGAGAAATTATTGATCCCTAAAGCTGTTGGTCTGGTGTCTGTTACTGCATCCTGAACCTGGAACTTGACGGGGCCACCTTAAGCCCTCATAACTAGTAAGGCCTTCAACTGAAAATATTGTTGCCGCATGTTCTTGCGGTCCAAACTGACAGGCACAGGTAGGTTTAGGAAAAGAGAAACAGGACAACCAACCATAATTTGTTCAACAACAAAACTGTAAAGCCCCACCACAGAAGATACACTGGGGTAAGTGAATTTCTGATACGGTTAAGGAATTAAGTATTTTTCAGGCCAATTAATTATTTTTCACCATGTCTTCCTTTCTTCTTACTCAGTGGCCAAAGTCAGCAATTACTACTCTACCAAACTGCTTATAGTGGCAACTACCAGTGCCTTGACGTGAACACAATCTCTGTTTAGATTTCACAAGCTTTCGGGGTTCATCCCCAAGGTTAGCAATACATGCATTTATAATGGCAACGCCAGAGCCCCAGGAAGAACAGCAAATAGCCTCTTACTGACTAAATACCATCAGTGCTTTGCAGTCATTCAGCTTTGGCACAGACAGGTACAGAAAGCATTAAGCAAGTTCTGATGAAAAGGAAGGTTGTCTGTCTGGAGCCTCTAAGACTAGGCTAAATGCAGCTCACCTAGATAAACTGTCTCCTCCATATTTTCTGACAGCTTACATTCTCCTTTCAGGTACTACAGTGCTGTTAAGCCTTCCAGGTTTAAGATTAATTGGTATCATTTGCTGGGGCTTAATCAGACAACTTTACTGATACAAAAAATAGATACTAGAAGGGTATAGACAGACTTATATTAAGAAGCCAAAGAAAACCAAAACATCTCTCTCAAGGAAAGTGATCATAGTAAGACCTTGGGTAGCCAAAGTACTATGGGGCTATGGCCAAATTTTTCCTGCAGGCAAGTCAAACCCAGCAAATTCACTAGCAGCACAAAGTATACCCCCTGCTTCTGAGAATTTTTGTCTGCTTCCCACTCAGAGGCAGCCTATATGAACTCCTTATGTCTGTACAGCCTGATGACAAAAAAAAGAAGGAAAAAGAATATGAAAATTCTGAGAAATGTTTCAGTCGTAAATCCCAGTGAGCTGCACCTCTCCAGACCCCCCTCAGACATGTGTTCTATATGGCCCCTCTCCTCCCTCAGACTCACGTTGTGACCTCTTGTGCATCACAATTTCCAGCTGGTTTTTTGGACCACTTTTCCTCTACCAGGAAATTCTGAGAAAATTCTGAGAAATTCTGAGAAAATTCTGAGAAATGTTTCAGTCATAAATCCCAGTGAGCTGCACCTCTCCAGACCCCCCTCAGACATGTGTTCTATATGGCCCCTCTCCTCCCTCAGACTCACGTTGTGACCTCTTGTGCATCACAATTTCCAGCTGGTTTTTTGGACCACTTTTCCTCTACCAGCACTAGCATTTCTCTACAGTCGCACCGTACAGCATTAACCTGGCCACGTTCCACAAACAAATCACTTTGTTTCACTCATCTGTATGCCATCTTAACCTTTCTGGTGCTTACGCTCTTGACTGCCACTTGCAATTGGAAAAACCTCATACTGACATTATTTACCCTTTGCTACCCAGAGGCCGTGCCCACAGAGCTCCCTGATGCTCTCCCCCCTCACCACCCCAAACACACCCCACTTATTTATGGGTTTCTTTTAGGAAAAGATTGCGGTGCCTGTTCAAGTCAGAAAATCCTTCAACATTTGTGGAATGCTGCAGGACCGTGAGCATAAACCCTGCATCTCTCTTCCCTTTTAGTTCCCTGGTTGGCTGTGCAGATATGAGTGATTTTTGTACAGACCAAGCTAGAAGTGGACTTAAGAGTGAAAAGTCATCGAAAATGTGTTAGGGGAGCTGTGCAGCTTTTAAACCCCTGTTGCAGCTGCACTAAGTCAGGGGTCAAGCCTTGAGCAACTTTGTGGAGAAAAGGAGAATGGACACCCCTTCTCTCATCAATATTTCTCCAGCAATCCGCTCACTGTCATTAGCCTCAGAGCAGACATCTCACATACCTTTAATAAAGGATGGACCAGCTGAGCTAGTAGATATTTCTACACTTTTTCCAAGGAAGTTAAAATGCCTGGGCTGGTCTGAGACTCCCAAAATGCCACAACAAATAATTTGAAGCCAGCAAAGTTCCCCGAGCTCAGTATCTATCTGAATGTGAATCTTTAACTAATTACAAACAGCTAATTATTTATGGATCAATACAGAAAAGCACCCCTCAGCATCTTTCGTATAAGACACTTTACCCTTTAGATGTCAGGATAAATCATTCATGAAAAAGTACTCATTAATTTTGCAAAGTGTGTCACATGCAGCCACAGATTCACTAACCCAATTGACTAACACACTTGCTAGAATTTATATAGTTACCATAGCGACTGCTCAAAATACTGAAAACATATGCTTGCTACCTTTCTTAATGCATTTTAATAGGCACATGCACAGAAACTCATACAGACTGAAGCACTGCCTTCCTCCTTACTGTCCAATTTTTCAGTACCCACTGCATAAAGTGCAGCTCCATGAGCAATCCTGCTCTGCATTAGACCTCTTCATTGCCACCACGGACACTTGTTCTCTAAAATCTAATGAGTAATTCTTCATAGTAACATTTTTTTTCACTCCCCACCGACAGCCTGAGCCAAGGAAACCCAAGACATGCTGCAGCTTGGTGCCTACACACGGTGTACATTCACCCAAGTGACCGCAAAGTAGAAGTGGCGGCGGGATCAGTGAGACTGTGCTAGCCCATCCATGCAAGAATCCTCAAGGCCAGCTGGTTTTGTTGCCATTTCATTAAGAGAACTCAGCAGAGTCAGGGGTAGAATGAGGGGACTGTAAGTTCAGGTTCTGCAGGAAACACAAAAAAAGTCCCGTTCCCCAGGATAACAGCAGCTTTCTATCAGAATGAAAAGGATGGTTAGTACTTGACATGCTCCAGATGAGACAGGGAATGCTTTTTAGAACATCTGCCTCTACTTCCGAGTAACCAGGAAATACACAGTTCTGGGCAGGCAGACCGCACGTTTCACTAACAAGACCTGAACAATAAGGAACTGAGAAGAGCTGCACTCGTGACACTTGGAAGGAAACCTGCATTTTAAATTACACCATTTTGCCTTTGTTCCTTTTGCCACAACAGAGCTCCCAGAGCTCTAGCAGGTCTTCTAAACCTCTGATCTCAGAGCCATCTACTCGGGCTGAAAAGGCTATGGTGCAAGCGAACTGAGAATATTCCAGTTTGCACGATGAGCAACTAATGCCTGTGCTTCACAGATTACAGCTGTCTGTCCTGGCAACGAGAGAAGGATCCCTGCTGACAGATCCACAGCGGGCAGGATGCAGACAGCAGGACTCCTTTACAAGGGGGTCTGGAAACAACAGAGGCCATGGACTGAGACTGCAGTGACCACTGCCAGCCTACGCCTTGTGGGTTGATGGGTCCCTTCCCTTGGGGACTTTCTGTATATCAACTCTGGCTACACGCGATAGGCAGAAAGATTTGACCAATGTTGCCAAATACTTCTCAAGTTACAACTCTTTCTGAAAATAACAGGTTGCCTCAAAGATTCTGAAATAATTTAAGAAAAGCTGTGGGAGTGGGGAGCAGAGCTCCCACTGGCTGTTTAGGATGACAGCATTCTCTTACCACACCACTACTCAGATGCAGCATGAGTCAGTGGTTGAGCCCACACGTCTGGGACTCTCGTTAATCATCTCCAAAGGCTCTTTAGGATGAAGGAGCTTGTGCATTACTCCTGTCAGCAGCCAGAAGGATTTAGAAACTGGCCAGATCTGTAGTCACCCATCCTCAGTTGTTCTGAACAGGACCCCTGGGGAAAAGTCAGCCTCTTAGCTTTAAAAATATTAGGCTTTGTTGCAGGACAGAAGAGATCTGTTCCACTGTCCCTGGGAACAGGCAGACCCCTCTTCTGCACAAGTCCTGTCTCAGAGAGGCAATCTATAAACCCATGTCTTCTATGTTCTTGCTTTTGGATGGGGTCTTCCAAAGATGTCTTCGTGGTGTGGGCTGTCACTGGAACAGCTCCACAAGAACTAAACCCACCATATTTATAGCTGTAAATCTGATTTATCTTTTGGCAAGTACCAGTGTTAAAAGGTGTGTAACTAAGCTTATACTTTAAGATTCCAACAACATGTCCAACTGTAATAGTAAAAAAAAAAAAGATAAAAAACTCAAGAGTCTTTTTCTCCCCTATAAACCACCACCAGAAGAACATCCTACATTGATTCTAGTCCTCCAATACCCACTACCTGGCTGCAGCACTGTTCATGTACATGCACAGTATGAAGTTTAAGCAAGCATACACGTGCATAGGGCTTTTAAGAGACAGTCTGACCAAGTAGTTTTAAATAGTATTCTGAAATATATCCTAAATACTCTTTTTTGTTTTAGTGGGAAGGGAGAGCAGGAACAAGGAGGAGAATTAAATAGCTAGATTTCCTTAGTACTGGGTAGAAGGAGATTTCCACAGTTGTATAACAAAATTACTCCCAACAGAAATAGCAAGTGTCTGTTAATACATTTGGCTAAAGCATATTTAATTTATGCTTACTCCCAAGCCTCCTAAGTATCCTTCACGGGTTATGCAACCTTCTGTTAGCCTGCAGTTCTAACCTCCCAATGCAGGTGGCTTCCAAATTTATTGTAAAACATTCTCAGAACAACTCATCTTTCAAGCACAAACATGCAGTGCAACGTCACCCAGGCATCGGTGGAAGCAGCATGCACAGCACTTCCACCACAGGTCAGGAAACGGTCCGGCCACTCTACCTTCTGATGACTCGTGATTTCGTCCCTGCTCCTGCCCAGCTCCTCGGCAAGTTTCACGTTCTCCTCTTGCAAAGCTGCAAGCTGCTGGGACTTCTGAGCTGCTGCCAGCTTCAGCGCTTCGCTGCGAGGACAGAGAGTGCATCGTTACCATAGGAACGAGAGAGGCAAGCAAAAACTGTGGGAGAGATTCAGCTTCACAGCTTGGAAAAATACATCTAGGTCACGTGTCTAATGGGTTCTATAATAAAGGTGACAATCTATACCTCAGAGGCACAGGGATAGGTTTAACCCTGAAAAGCAATGGCAGCACAAAACTCCTTTTCCTTTAAATGTATCAGATACTCAAAGAAATGGAAGGTGAGCTCAGACTGCTAGTTCTGCGTGCTAGTTCTGCATGGTTAGCACATGCTTGGGTTTAGAAATACAGGGTAGGGTTTGACAAGAGTGTTGGTAAGGGTTATAGCCTAGACTCCCTCAGAAGCGAACTCTGCAGCCAGAGGTAAAACCTGAGAATTGTTAAAAAAAAAAAAAAAAGGAAAAAATGAAATACAGGCCCCCCCCCCCCCCCCCCCCCAAAAAAAAGAAAAAAAAAAAGAAGGGGGGGAAGCACTTAGTTCCACTTCTGTATATACTCCCTACAAGGTCTGATATCCAAACATATAAGAATGTGCAAGATCACAGGAGGCAAAAGAGGAAAGTATCTAATCTATTCCATTATTGTAACAGACACAAGGCTGAAAACAAGACAAAACAAAAGCTGAAGAAAAAAATGGATTTGCAGGGTTCATCGGCCTGTGTTGCTACTAGTACGTATGGTTTCCTTAAAGTAAGTTTATTTGCAAGAAATTTCTGAAAAAAAAATATTTTGCATGCCTGCCTGTAACACAAGTGGCTAATGCAAGCTGTTATAAGATTTGACAATATCTTTCAAAAAATAAAAAAGATAGGCTTCATTTCATTAAACAGTAATTTTTATGACTGTGAGATTCCTTTTCATGAAGACAAAACAGTACTCCCATGTGCCAATGTTACACAGAGTTAAACCCTGACTGGAATATTAAAAATACTTTTATGACTGTGGGAGGCAGAAGAACCCCTAGGTCAGAAACTTACTCAAACTCTTCAAAATACAAGGACTTTGTGGTCTATTATTGGGCACATTTAAACATAAAGGAAGTCTGATTTACTTTTCGAGTTCAGCACACAATATGACTAAGATTTTCCAACCATTTCTTCTATCTGGTCTCACCTTGACCGATTTCCAGTCCGATCCACCTAGACTGGATTAAACAGGCTAGCTCACCTCACTGAGCATCCATTCAAATTATCATGGTATGAATCTACTTGCTGATGCAGGAACATACCTATTTTTAACCACGACTGTTTGCTGATCTGCAGCACTAACCAGTTCTCCTCTTTTTGCTTTTGGCATTAAAGTGTAAATTCAGGGCATTATAAAAAAAAAAAAAAAAATCACACAAAACGCTGGGGTCAGTTTGTGTGAAATGCTCCCCTGCGTTTAGTGCCAAGGAACTTTAAACTGATAGCTGCAAGTGCACTCGATGTATGCGGCACTACACGGATACACAACACGCAGCCAGTATTCCTGCTTTTCCTCACCCTGGTTTCACACGGAAGGCTCTTTCACAAAGGCCACCAATGTCACTGTAACATCCTCCCACCTCCAAAAGGCACTGCTCTCCAGGCAGCGGCATGTCCCCACCTACAGTCACAGCTCCTGTGGGCAAAATTTCCTCTCTCCTCTCCTTCGCAAAGATGAGGGCACTACCTCCATCAGCTGACCTCTCAGAGGTGTTCTCTCTACCCACGTTACTGCTGATCAAGAAATGCCTATTATCAAGCAAATTCCTTACTCAGACTAAAACAAGGCAACACACAAAATAATTATGACAGTAAAGATCAATTGAAAAACCACTACACAAGCTTCCACTTATCCATAATGTGTCATATCACTGATGATTAGAGACTACATTCAGCAATCGCCTATGACTAAGATTAACCTTAAGGGGAAAAAAAAAATATTAAAAAACCCAGAAAGTGATCAGGATGATGAGAACACCTTTCAGTGCTGAAGATCTTCAATCTTCATATCTTCTGTAAATAACTCTGCTTGACAAATTACAGTCTAATATATTTTGTCTTTCCATGATACCAGAGTCTGCTAGCCCCTTGCTGTTGTAGCATTAGAGCAACTGGTCTGGAAATAATTATTTTGCTTTGGCATTTCCCATGAGTACTGAGGCAGGTAGGAATTGCTCACGGAATGAAATCCTGCCTTTCTCAAAGGAGGCTGCTGTCTGTACAAGCGTGCAGGTTTTTAAAAGAGAGCAGCAAAACCTGTCAGTCATAGAGAAACTTAGTATTAATTCTGTGTGCTGATTTCCTGGGTGTCCTGTCTTCACCTCAGAGCAGCCGTTAAGAATTGTCACAAAATGACTTATGGGTATAACGAGAATAATAATTAGCCAAAGCTGCTCTTAAATATCACTCCAGATTCCAGCTCTCACTCCAAGAGTCAAGAAATTCTTCTCTGAGTGCAGGTGGGGACAGAGATTCGTGATTTAACACATTACAGCTCTGAAAGTCGCGGGACATGCAGCTACTGCAGCGTAGCAACAGCTAGGATTTTTATTCACAATGGCACAGCAAAAGCTTTGATACAATGAGATTCCCCAGGGCAAATGACTTTATATCAGAAGCTTGGCAGTTAATTTCTTTGCGTATGATCGTTAGTTTGTAGTACCTAATGGGTAGTTTCTCAAATGAAGCATTTCAAATTATAAGCAATTAACTGTAGGTTTTACATACTACGTATAGCACTTATAAGGTACCAGTTAGAAAATTAATGCATACTGGGGCAACAGGAATAAACTGGATAAAACCATCAGTGAAAAATAAACTGAGAACCAGATTTTCTATAAACAAAGGCACTTAAAGCTACTTCACACTCTAAGTGTACTTGTCATTAAATCCAAACGGAATTTCTTTTATTATAAAGCTTTTAAAATAATCTAGTGCCCTCGGGTGGCAGAACTCTGTACTTCCTCCAACAAATTATTTCAAACTGCTTGGAGTGAAGGATTTGCCTCAATACCCTTCAGCAATTTAGGAGCAACATTCTGATTCCAGGTTTTATACATGCCAACCAAATATTTAAGTTTGATCTAATATCTGCTTTGTAAGTGAGGATACCGGAGAGGTACTGAAAGAGAATTTTTTGAAAAAATTAAAGGTAAATGTAACTACAAAGGAATGGTTTAACAGATTTAACATTGAAATACTTACAATTCTTTCTTAAGTTCTTCCACCTTCTTGTTCTCCAGATTTAGAAGCTCTTTTGATTTACTAAGTTCCTCTTCATTTCTCAGGTTGTTTTGTTTAAGCATGTCCAACTTAAAGAGGGGGAAAAAACCTCATTACACTAATGACACTATACAGTTCTTAGGTGTAGAACTCAGAAAAGATACTGAGCAAAATAAGGGCCTCAGCAGAGCTGCTCCACCTCTTCGTCTTTAGTCCTTAAATTAATTCAGTCTGTTTGTACTGAGAAGCATTTGTCTAACAAAAAATGTTATGAGGCTTTCTGCATTCAAGTTGAGCAGCACAAAGAATTCGAAGTCCATTGAAGAGCAGCTTACAGTAATCTGATGTATATACCCTGATATAAAAGGTAAAGCTCCAACGCAAGATACAGCACTTTTTAAATTCAATGCTTGTTGCTAAAATTAGCTGTTCCCTTGACCTGTATTCCTCTAAGTTAACTGATAAAAATTTCTGCTTTACCATACCTTAATTTCTGAGAAACGGTAGGCTGAATGTTGTGCTTGCAACCATAAGAAATGAATTCCTTTCAGAGATCTTGTTGTATGGGACAAATCGCTGTATATCTATTTACTGAGCTTGCATCTACCACGTAAACACCCCAAGCTTGCAAACCTTATTTGTTCGCATTCAGCAACACATTATATTACATAACAGATAATCTTCAGCCATTCTCATGGCATTACAGGAGCCTGTGGATTATTTTTGGTTTTTTAATCCAGAAAGTGAACCCCTGCCATTATTAACGTCACCACTTTTAATTCTCCAGTCATCAGATCTCATTGGAAATCATTACTGTTACAGGACAAGCTGTGGCATTTAGGTTAGCCCAGCTGTTCACAACCCATTATTAGGGGAGCTGCAACAGATAAAAGAGCCATCGAAAAGAGGCCTGCAGATCTCAAGATCTGCAGAGATGATGCCAGTTCAGTGTTAGACTGGATGCTCTGGGGCAGAAGTGTGTGAAAAACATTAGTGAGGACATTTTTCCCTCCTTCAAACCCTTAAGTATCACAAAGCGGTGGGAGGACAGAGGCTGACAACGGGTGCCTAGAGGAACTGCTGTCACGTTGGACTGTGAAGTTCTTTGGGACCATTGTGCTCATGTATTTGTATAGCGCACAGCTCAGCAACATTTGTACCTTGTCAGACCACAATTCTGATTAACAGAAAAGTAGAAGAAAGAAGATATGACAACACTACATGTCAAGACCGCAAAGGGGATGCACAGAACAAGGAGTGCTTTATAGGCGACAACTGGAGCAATAACCGCTGTGGATTAGGAGCGCTGTTACTCAGCGCTCTGTAGCACTTCATTGGAGCGTGAAGTTGCACCCCATACTTGAAACCAGGGTACTGAAGTGGTCACGGAGTGGTCATACTCCATGGTCTGCAAAACCTGCTGTAGCATCCACAACTCCTATTACATAAGATAATTTTCTTTGTTGCTGCACCAAGATTTAAGGGATGTGACTTTATATGCTGTGCATTATTTGAAACCACATGCAAAGTACAAACGACCATAGGTCTTATGGCTATATAAGCACCTAGCTGTTCCATCAATGTACACACATCTAGTAAGTTTTCACAAGGCAGTCAGGACTGAGTACTGTGGTGTGAAAATGAGCGAATCCACTCTTGTGTAATCTAATTCTCTGAAATTCAATAGTTGTTCCTTACAAAATAAGCAAAACTTTTCATATAAAAGCATTTAAATATGGATTACTTCATTCTGCAGCTTCTCGTTTGCCTGCCTAGAGTTCTCCAAAGAGGCCAAAGTTTCAATCTTTTCTTTGTGAATGGCATCCTTCTCTTTGGTCACCTTCTCCACAGCCTGGAAAACATCTTCTGCCATTTTGGCAGCCTGTATGTAAAAGTAGGTGGGGAGGGGTGGGGAAAAAGACGAAAGTATTACCAAAGTGACCTCTGAAAGCAAAAGACGGACCACAATACTTTATGCACAGCTCCACAGTTTGCCAGCTGCTTGTCAATTAAATAAGGACTTCAACTGGGGATTTATTTGCATTTTGAAGCTGCATAAAGTATCAAAATAAATGGACATGAGAAGATTGGACTCCATGCAGAAACAGGTCATAACCCCATGCTTGTGTCACCACCGAGGAAGCCCACTTCTTTTTTAATTCCCAGATTTCTAATTACCACCACTGTGATTTCTCTTAGACTTCTAATGACTTTAGACAGTAGTAGTTCAACAGATATTCACTTCCAACAGACTGCTCTATTTTCAGAAAATGTCGAATTATAAAAAGCTGTTAAAAATTTGGAAAATAATTAAAAATTAAATAGAAGATAAAGCCAATTATCACATTATTTCAGTGTTGTTCATTATGCCCTCGTAAAAGGAAATACTTCACAAGAATATTAGAATACCATGGTATGTATAAAACATTCCTGTAGGATATCTTGATTCCAATTTGTATTCCAAGTGATTTTATGGGCTTCAGGCCACACAAACTGAAATTCAAAATACTTCACAGAATTTGTTGGTGGTGAATACAAAAAACTTCTGTGAATAAAAAGAACACCAGAATTGCCTATGTCTTTAACAGACTGAAAGTCCTATAACGTAAATTTAAACGGTTCTCGTACGCTGCTTTTTATCCAATTACATTTACAGGAGCAGTACGTTGTTTTATGTTTTGAGTAACTCAAATTTGTAGTTTGTTGTAATTTAACATAAAGTTGCACAAAGAACTAATCTAAAACCTTATCTATTACTACTCTAGCTTTTAAGCTGCGGAGTACTTCAACAGAAGGAGCTGCTCAGTTTCTCCTACCAGATTCAGGAAACAAAGCTTCCTTTTATTCACAGTTTACATTGTTTTCTTGCAACATTCAGCGACAACATAGGCTTTTATATTTAGAAATATTTTTTATAAATAACATTAAAGTGTCTTTCAGACTCACAGTTACAACTTGAAAAAAAAAGAAGTAATATATCTATATATAGAGAGAGACCATAATTCCAGCCTGCTGATACTGAGATGAAGTGCTGATTGTGCAATGAAGTGCAGAGAGGAAACCATTGGGTTAGTGCTCATTATTAGTAAAACCGTACTTGACTGTTTAACTATGTGTTTCAATACCTCAGTTTTTTGCACTACTGTTTGGGCCTGGAGAGTCTCAATTTCCTTTAGTTTCCAAGCCAGATTGTTCATCTCCTCCTGCAGCATCTGATTTTTGCCCTGAGACACCAGCAATTTGTCTGAGAGGTCACTATTAGTTTGTTCTAAAAGCGCTACTTCCTTGTGCAGTTTGTAATAATCCTTGGAGAATTTCTCCTTCTCTTTTATTATTTCTTCCTTAATGATGACCAGACTCTTCCGTTCAGTGAGCAGGCTGTCATTTTCCTGAAGTAATTGTATTCTCTCCTTCTCCGTCACCTCATACCTGTGCTGAAGATCATCTAGCCTCTCGGAGACACAGCTGTGCAAATCCTGGAGCTCTGCTTTTGATTTAGACAAGGAAACAAAGTCACTCTTCAGTCGTTCGATACTGGAAGCGAGCTGCTCTGTCTCTGCGCAGAGGGTTTCTTTTTCCTTAATTATTTCTGCCAGTTTAGTTTCAGATTTTTCTTTCCCCTGAACTAAAAGTTCTTTCACAGTCAGCAATTCTTTATTTTTCTCTCTCAGCTCTTTTATCTCCTTCTCCAAGAAGCCTACGTTGCTTTGAAGTTCCATACGCTCCAACAAAAATGACTCCTTGTCCAGTTTCCTAGCTTCCTTTTCTATGGTTAAGTTTTCTTTCATAATCTCAACCTCTCCATTTAGTTTCCGACACTCATCTTGCAATTCAGTCCTCTGTCTGGTCAGCATTTCCCTATCAGAGGAACAGGTCTTGAATGAGGATGACAGGACCTGCTTGGCATGTGATACAGCAGCCAGTTCATTTTCTAACGCTCTTTTGGCATCCTGGGCTTCTTTCAGAAGATCTGAAAGGTCATGTTTACAGGCTATTAGCTCTTGATTTTCTAGAGTCTTCTTACTTAGTTCTTCCTTGAGGGCTTCAATGGAATCTTGGAGCGTGGTATTCTCTTGGGTCAGAGCTCTCTTGGCTGAGACATCCAGTTCATGTTCTCTCTTCATATCAGAAATCGCATTTGCAGAAGACTTGCTTTCATCAAGAAGCTCTGAGTATTTGCTCTCCAGTTCATTCTTCTCTTGAAGAAGAGCTTCATTGTGCTTTTCAAATTGCAACGACTTACGAAAAACAGATTCCTTTTCTAAGTTCAGTTCATTTATTTTCTCAGTGAAGACTTTCTCAGCAAGCATGGCATCTGCTGTGGCTTTAGCAAGCTTTTCAGCAATTGCCTTATTTTCATTTAAAAGTTCCTCCCTTTCAGCCAAAAGCCTTCGCTCAGATGAAAAAAGAGCCTCTTTCTCTTGAAGTAACTGAATACGTTCAGAATTGGATGTCTCTCTTGAGGCTTTAATTTCCTCAAGAAGACAAGAGAGACTAGCAAGGGAATCCTTCAATTCCGTATTGTCTTTCATCGCTTTTTTAAGTTCTTTATGTTTAGTCTCGAGTTCTGTTTGCATCCCTTCCGTTCCCACTTTTAATGCTTGGTTTGCACTAACCGTATTGTCTAAACTCACACGCAGCTCTTCTATGCTTTTAAGAAGCATCTCCTTCTCAGCCTGCAGACTCTGACTTGTCTGCAATAGACTGTCCATTTCATTTTTTAAGGCTATATGTGTATTTTTAAGATCTGAGTGTTTACCTAGGGCTGAATCTCTCTCTGCAGTCAGAGTTGACACTTCTTGCAGTAGCTGTCTTTGATCTCTGGCCAGGGCCTCACAAGAACTTTCCAGCTTCTGAATAACATAATCTTTGTCTTTAACAACTGCATCTCTCTCTTCCAAAAGTTTCTTCTGATAATGCTCCAATTCTTCACGTTCTTTGATATGTTTCTGACATACCACATCCATGGCATCTTTGTTGGCCTGAAGTTCTTTCAGCTGTTGGAGCAAGGCTGACTCTGAAGACCGGAGAGCATCATTTTCTTGAGTTACCATCAGAAGGTCCGCCTGCGCTGCCTCTATTTCAGAGAGTAGCATTCTTTTCTCAGAGATTAGTGCTACATTTTCTGTCATTTCCTGCTGGCTTTTGGACTCAGCTTCTTCCTTCTGCTTTAGGATTTTTTTATTTTCTGAATTAAGTTCTTCATTTATCATCCAAAGTTCTTCTTGGTCTCGTTGCATTAACAAAATCTTTGATTCCAGTTCTAGAAGTTTTGATAACAAGGAATCTCTCTCTAATTTTAAAGTATTCCCCTCCTGGGCCAGAGTCTTTTTTTCTGATATCAAACCCCTCATCTCGTCTGATATTAGTTCAATCTCTTTTCTGGCTGATGCTAACACAGAGCTTAAGGACTAAAGAAATAAAGTCAGGGAGAAGGGAAAACAAAAATGAAGTCAAGCATACAAATGAGAAATGTGGTTTAAAGGCAAATGGAGCTATTGTAATTTAAGTTTTAAAAAAGTGTATACACTGACACACAGTCCCTGTGTGAATTCAGCTGCTGACGGCCACCACCGATTGGTCATTACAAAATACCCACCATCTGCAGGAAAACTTATAACTTGTTAAATAAAAGAAGAATAAAGTAATGGTTTGAAGGTTCCTCCACACAAGACTTCATCTTGTTTTTAAAACTACTGTCAACACATTTTCAGAATGTGAATTACTCAGAAAAGAGCCACAGGATGATTTTATAAGAATCTAAGTGAATTAAAATGCAGGGAGTTATATTGGATACTGACTTCCAATTTTCAAATACACCTCCTATAGCTAATTGTCCTCATGATTCTGTCCAAAACATAGTCATAACCTGTTTAATGCAATACGCCACATCAGTGGTGCATTTAAAGCTAACTTGTGTGCCAATTTATACACTAAATAGTTTCCTAAAGCATTATTATAGATTATAGCAAATAACACAAGGAATGAAACCAAACAGCAAAGTCAAAGAAACAGGAGGAAAAAAAGAAAATTACTGAAGTCAAGCCACCTACTAAGTAGTTGCACATAAGACAGGATCATACTACAGAACAAAATTTCAGCAGTTAAACTTTTCAGTTTAAAAGTTCAGTTAAACTTTTAAATGAAATAGTTCACAACATATTCTATTTAAAATTCATGCATTTAAAAAAAACAGAGAACAACATTTGGCTCCAACTGATTGTGCTGAGCCAGATATCTATGAACATAAAACATTAACATGAAAGAACTATATTTTCATGGATTCTTGTGTAATCTAGAGAAGACAACCAGTTAGGCATGTATGCTTCTCTTCTGTAACCAATATTAATCTACCCTGGAAAAGCTCAAAAAAGCAACAGTGCAAAAATCTTACTATGAAATGATGAAGCCAAGCAAAAATAATTTCAGTGATTTGCTGAAACAGAAAGATTTAAACTTGAAAGTACTTGCAGAATAACAAAGTATACATACTTTGGCCTGTTCTGCTTGCTTTTTCAGCTCCTCAGCCTGCGTTTCTAACTCATTGTTTTTCTTTTGTGCAATTTTCAGTGCCTCTTCTGCATCCAGCAAGTTCTGCTTAAACCCTTTGATATCTGTATCATGTTTAGTGATCATCTCAGAAGTTTCTTTTTCATACTTTGCCTGAAGATCCTTATACTGATTTTTGCTAGTCTCCATTTGCCTTTTCTGATAAAAGATAAAACAATTGTAACACAGTTAAAGAAGCAGCGGTACTATATCCTGCACATAGTTTGCTAGTGCTTTTTAAAGTTCTTACCATGTCTGCTAGTTGATCCTGCAGATTATTCAGTTCTGCTTGATGAATCTTGAGAGTTTCTTGCTGACTTTGCTCAGCTTTCTGTGTTGCCTGCTCCACATTTTTCTGAAGCTGAACAGCCTTTTCATTTGCCTTTGTAAGCTCAAGTTGTATTTGCTCCAACTGCCTAGAAAGACCAAATAAAAGAACATTATTTTTTGCTGACAGCACAACAAGCACCGAGATGAAAGACACTAAATTATGCTGAAGTTCTATACTCTAAGCATTTAGAAAGAGATTTAACTACTTAAAATATAGGGAATGTTCTGCTAAAGTAAATATACACAAGTGAGACGGAGCACTTGCTTGTATGCAGAGCAACACAGCTGCCAGTTACCTTGCCCTGAGTCTGGGATTTTGTAAAGGTAAAGAACCTCCACGCTACATACAATTTTTATTTGAAACAAAATATATTTTCTCTTGCTAGTCAAAAACGTGACCCAAGTCTTTTATACATCCTAATAAACCAAGCTTATCAGGTAATCAAATAATTAAGAAGCACAATCACAAAACAGTCTAGATTGTGAAAATGTTCATTTACTCTGGACAATGAGAAGCATGTTACACAAGAATTTTAGAATCATAAATGTTAGATGTTCTTCAAATAACTCGAAGGAGACTGTTTTGATGAATTTAATTTGACAGAATAAATTCACTTGTCGTATCAATACGACACTCAGGAGCATCTTGTTCAGATATTTACAAAAAGATAAGGTGAGAAGCAGGGAGTGCAGGAGTAAAGAATTAATGTGGAAGTGTTCTGACAATGATGGAATACCTTTCTTTTAACCGGAGCTCATCATTCATTTTCGTAAGCTGGGCAGAGCTGTCTCCTGAAGACTTCATGATCTCTGCAATATCATTTTCAAGTTTGGCTTTAGCGTCAATCAGTTGCTGTTCTCTCTCTTCTCGCTCCTTCAATTTCTTCTCCATCACTGAGCGAGACAAAGGTTAGCAGTCTAGTAAATTTAAGAGAAAGGGTATGCGCCGACTAGCTAGAAGATAGTAAATGACTATAAACAGAGAAGCATTAATGCTACAGAGCTTGCAAATTACTCCTTAAAAATTACAACTGTTTGACCTTTGAACTGTTAGCTGTAGCAGAAGGTTAAGAACTCTTCAGAAATAGTAAAAAAGCCGCTAGTCAAGAAATCTTCCTTTCAGAAGTGTATCACTTAACTTCAGGCCACGAGAAGCGAATACGAGCTCTACTCACATCAGAGGGTAATCAAGCAATATAGTAAGAGAGGTACACACATCTTAGAGGCAAGACAAGTCACCAGCTGTTTAGCAGAGAAGTGGAAAACAAACAATGCAAGCAACATGAAGCTACAGTGAAAAAATTACTCATTCCAGGGCAGGCACTGCCACCAAGGGCAAAAGAAGCTCTTGGGATGACTTTTACAGTCCCAACAATGCCTTGAAGGCTTGCTTACAGGGTATGCAATCATTCTTAATTTCTTTCTACATTGGTTTTAAATTGAGATGTACAACTAGAAAGATACAGCCAGACTCCCTCCTATGACATAAGAAGTAGACAACCAGACTAATCTACCTTTTTTTTAAAATGTCCTTAATAAGAAAACAATACTTAGGGACAGGTTTTGTGAATTAACTACCTTACACTTGTAATGCTTCAATCTGGTCCTGCAGCCCTTGTCTGGTATCTGACCATCACCACAGCATGATTTGGTTGCAATGTCAAACAAGAATTTAACTGTTGATTTGGAATACACTCAGCCTGGAAATCTTCTGCCTTACGGCACTATTTCCCTAGCATCACCACCCCCTTGCTGTGTCACTATACACAGTGCCACCAGAGCTGTTTTCTGCTTAGACAAAAGTCTTTCTTTTGGAGGCATATGCATTTGTGAAAGCGCTACATACGACGATGTGCTGGCTGAGCAGGAGGCATACGAAAGCACAAGGCTGATGCATTTTACAAAACGTTCCATTTTATTACTTCCTTACCAGTCAAACTAGACTTCAGCTGTTCCAGTTCCGAAGACATGAGTGCAAACTGCTCTTCTTTTTGGTTTAGTTTTTTTATTGTTTCTACGCAAGTAAAATTTGAAAACAAAGTTAGTAACTGCTTAGATGCAGACAATTCCACCTACTTGCAAGGTATATTACCCTAATGAGAGGCTGCAAGTAATCCTGTCCTTTCCACAGCTGCTGAAACTGCTGTACCACCAGGTGTGAATTCGAAATTGCATGGAAAGAAAACCCTTCATTTTGCAGCATTTATTTTCTGCAGCTTTCTAGTTCTTTGTTTAGTTTAGCAGCAGACATACCTTGCATAGTTTGTTGAACGTTTTCTGCTTCATCAGCTGCACTAGTAAACTTTTCTTTCTGAAAAATGGATAAAAACCTAAGGTAAGGTTTGGAAATAGCAGTATAATTCAACCACTGAATTTATTTTAGGTATTTTTCAAGTACAAAATTGAACATTCTTCACTCGTATCATAAACAGATCTGATGTTTTCAAATTGCAGTTTAGCATAGATATATTCAGCAACATAAAGCAAGATTTTGTCTTGCTTTAGTTGCAAGCAAGTCCTTAGACTTTCAAAATAATTTCTCCATCGGCTAGCATAGCAACAGAACTGCAGCCACAGTCCTGCGCAGATGATGTGATTTCTGGGCTTCCCAATGCAAGAAGCTATCCATGCTGCTCACAGGCTGCACAGGGACATCTGCAATACTGTGATCAATCTCATACCAGTGTTTTCCAGCTTTACCAGCATGAAGAGATGCTAGACTGTGAAGAAAGGGAGGATATTGAGGAAGAAAAGCAAGACTCTTCCACCAGCTTCAACTATTCACTATGGCCATGAAAAGTTTTTATGACAAGGACAGTAAAACCTAAAAGCATGTCCTTTATTATTAACTCCAGTGTAGTTTCTCAGGAAAATTCCACCCAACTATAGAATACTTGCAAATTCAATTAAATTGGCTAAATGAGAAATCAGATGAAAAAAAGGTCTTCAAAACCCATTTGTAATACATGTGCATAGCATTAATTTGTACAACAGTTATAATAAAGGGCCACATGTTTCTTAACGATTAGTCTAAATTTAAACTACATGCTGCTTTTGATTTGGTCTAATATTTTATTTGAAATCCATAAACAGATGAGTTCTATTTAGACAAAACACCTGGTAACATGGACCTCGAGTAAAATGCTCACTTCATTCTGACATGGATCCTATTATTCATGAACCCTTGCCGCCTTCTCATGAGTAAAATAGCTTGGCTCAGTTGGAGGTGATCCTCAGATTTCAATTACACACTCACCATGAAAACCAAAATCCAAAGGATAAAGTCAAAATTTTTGAGTATTACTCACCAAAACTTGAAGTTCCTTTTCCAAACAATCTTTAACTTCATTTACTGCACTCAAGTTTTTCTCAAGGTCAAGAAGTTTTTGCTCTTTGCCCTGCAGTTCTTTGGCCAGATTACTAGCCTAACAGAGATGGTGAAATGGAGTAAAATAAAATTACAAACATGAATGAAAAAATAGGAAAATTAAAAGCTGAATCTGAAAGAAAAAAACTATACTATTAAAACCACTGTAAGATGAAAAATAAAAGAAACTGAAGGAAAAAAAAAGAAATGTGTTCACTGAGCAATGCTGATTACCACTGATAACTACATCACAGTATTAACTGCATCTTGGAATATATTTGAAATCATTAAAATTTAGTTCTTTTGGAATTAACTGTGAAAACATTATTTAATGGCAGACATTTCTGAGTACATTCAAAATTTCCAAACAAAGTTAAAGCATCAGTTGAATTAGTAGTTTTGGTTCTTTACTGTTTTAACTTTATCTGATAAATTCAGCATTTATGTTTCAATTGGCTGTTCAGACCAATACACATACAGGGATGCAATTTTTCAAAAGGCTCTGTACCACACCCAGGGGTAGTGCAGAAACCCAGTGTGACCTCAAAAATAGTCAAGGGTCCGTAGAAACCTAGTATCATGGAACCATCTGAGAAGGGCTTAGGAAAGCTACTTCCAGTTACTTTCCCATTACTCTTACAATTAGAGCTATATCTTGTCCGGTCATGCATAGATTGGGCATGTGGAGGAACCCCTAAAATGAAATGGTATCTTAGCACTTTTATTCCTAGCTGCAGTGGCGGAACAACTTCCAAGTACCAAATGCCATGCTATCCACTTTAAATAGACATTTAATCCAAAACCAAGAAAAATCTTGGTAAAATGTATCATACTGTAGTCTGTGCTTCAAAAACACTGTGAAACAGTGCCTAACAGCATCACTGCACACCCTTGTCTTAGAGAAAAGTTCCACCAGGATCTTTTTGCTTTCTTTTGTTTTTAATAGCCTCTTCCATCATATTGTTTGATGAGAGGCAAGGTAGTGAAGGTACAGAGGAAACATTTCTCCACTGAGCCCCAAGTCACTTTATCCAAACACCTCTATCACCAAAGGTTAAAAACTTAAGATGTGTGGATTCTTCTCCCAAATAAGCTGACAAACTAACCCTTCCATAAGACAAAGCTTTCAGCAGAAGCATGCCAAAGCCTGCAGCAAGAAAGTGCAGAAAGTATTTTTTTCTTTTTCTTAGTGGTGCAGACTGAGCACTAAAAACCTGTTGAGACACATGACCCAGTTACAACTTCCCTAAACCTCCTCAGATGGTACTAAGACACATATTCAGTAAGACTAGCTTATTCTGTGATGTATTTGCTATAGCAGATGAGAACTGTACAAATGTAAAATAAAAACAAACTAAAAATAAA
The DNA here is from genome assembly GCF_963921805.1 of Phalacrocorax carbo. Classification (NCBI taxonomy): domain Eukaryota; kingdom Metazoa; phylum Chordata; class Aves; order Suliformes; family Phalacrocoracidae; genus Phalacrocorax; species Phalacrocorax carbo. Next base: position 9,338,472 of record NC_087527.1, on the reverse strand, counting down.
AGGATGGATGTTGATACAAACCTTGCTATTTCCATCAACCTTTTCAGTTTCTAAATTCTGAATTTGTTTCTCAGCTGCCTCAAGCTGCTTGCTAAGTTTCTGGATTTCCAATTTACCTTCAGAATTGGCTTTCTGAAGTGCAGCAAGGTCCAAAAGCTTTTCTTCAGCAGCTTTGATCTGTGGTGTAAGACTATCAATAACTTTGGTTTGTTCATTGTACTTGGCTTGCAGTACCTCTAGCTCCTTTACCTTTATTTCAGCTTCCTGTAATTTGTTTAAAGTGTCTTCCATTTCTACTAGATGCTGATCTTCCACACTTTCCAGTTTGGTCTTCAGGCTTTCCAGGTGTTGCTCTTTCTCCTCTGTGACTGCCAACAGCTTTGCTTTCAGTGATTCAATCTCTTTTAAATGATGAGATTTTTCATTTTCCTGCTTCAGTTTTAAATTTGACATTTCATTTTCATAGTCTAATTTGATCTTCTCAATCTGAGTCTTTAACTCTGCAAATTCTGCTGTCTGAGCCCCTACACCTTTACTGAAAGAAACTTTTAGCTCTTCCATTGCTTGTTGATGGGAGGCAATTGCTGATTCCAGCTTTGATTTCCACAGCTCTATTACATCTGAATTCTCCTTGTTGGCATGATTGAGCTTAGTTTTTAAGGATTCATTTTCTTTTGCCATTCTCTCATTTAAAGCGGAAAGTGATTTAACCTCTTTCTGCAATGCTTCTTCGCTAATTCCAAACTTCTCTTTCAGTGAATTCATCTCATTCTGATGTTCTTTGCTAACTGCTGCCATTCTTTCTTGCAAAGAACTTATTTCTTGTAACAATGAAAGAGAAGTGTCCACATCATCAATGTGTTTACTAGACTCTAATCTCCCTCGAAGCTCAGCTACTTCCTTCACCCGCAACGCTAAATCTCTTTCTAGTTCCATGATGCGAGATTTTTCCGATACCGTGGCCACCTATGGTTAACAGCATTTAAGAAAAGAAAGAATTATAAAAGATATGTTTAATACAAAGACTTAGGCCTCACTGAAAAGAAAACACCGAGTGTTGCAAACTAACATCATTAGTGTATTCTTATCAGCATTTTAGATTAGAATACCTTTGAGTTTCATTGTTAACTCCAATTTCTATGGAAATTCTAAAGAAACCTTAAGTAAAAGCAAATACTGCTTTTACATGGAAGGCTGTGAAACAAGACTAACTGTTGTTTCATTTAGGTGAAATTATTGCTTTAAAAAAAAGGAAAAATGTCCACGTCTTTGTATTACATGCATATTATATTCTTTCTAAAGGTGGAATTTATTGAAATTAATTTTTTCTGAAGTTATCTAGAAACAACAACTTGCTAAACAGCTTACAAACTATGCTCACGTATATTATCAGTGTTTAACAAAATGTTTCTTAGAACCATTTTAAAGCAGACTTAAAAAGAAAGGAGAACCCTGAACGTCTTTATTTGTTGAAACAATTGCTTCCAAATTAATCTCATGCCAACTATGAGACTGTAAGAGAAAAAGACAAACACATTTTTAGCCTACAAATCCTTTGAAACTCCTTCTATATCCACTCCGTTGTTCTCTCTGAGAAAGTGCCCTCACATCTGAGCTTTTCACTGGCTGTTGAAGCAGCTTGAGGTACGGAAAAGCAGGCAAAGTTACCACAATTATTTCTAATTAGGAAGTTACTGTTTTAACCTCCTTATTATACCAACATCCTGAAAAAGATATTACTTACCTGCAATTGCTTTTTAGAAGTACTTATTATAGAGTACATTTTTGGTTTTATAATATTCATCCCTACCTTGACTTCAAGAAAAGGTGCATGTGTGAGCATGAATATATATAAATCTATATATATGTATCTATATCTCTCCCTAAGAATTGACGTCTACTGACTTCTGACTTGGGACAACAGTATCAGTAATGCTACTGGCATATCCATGAAAAGATTATGTCATGGAAAAAAAACAAAACAAAACAAAAACCAAACAAACAAACAAACAAGCCACTGCAAACTATGATGTAGCAAAGCAAGGAGTACAACAACTATTTAAGACCTCAAAAACCAAGCCCCAAATACTAAGTTTGTGTTAAAAGCATTCGCACAGTCAATCCTACTTCTTTTGGATTTAATGAACTTTGCTACTTCTAAAAATGAACCACCGAACTCTCCTTTATGTCAATTCACAGTCCCATTTGCTACTTTTGACCTGGATTCAAGTATTAATTTTGCAGGTTTAAGACATCTTACCTGAATTCTTCTGGAGAAATGAGTATACATATACAGGCATATGTACACACAACACTGAAGCTCAAAATTAATGCTGATTTTTGAAGTGTTCCAGCTACATCTATAGCAGGTACTGATCGTGGCAAGAGCAAGGGTATGTTTCAGCATGTGTTATACCCAGCAGACTGTGTCATCAGAAATCTTCCACAACACAAATCAGTCTTGTTATTTAAATAGTGAAAACCATTACCCTAGTGTCTTCTAACTCCCTCTGGAGTTTGTCAGCTTTGGTCTTTTCAAAGAGCAGGCTCTGTTCAAGCTCCTTAATGCGGGCATGCTCCAGTTTGGTCTGCGTCTGTTAGTAAAAAGGGAAAGGAAGAGAACACAACGGTGCCACCATCACATGCCAGCACAAGAGGAGGGAGCCACATGCAGGCCGTGCTGCCAGAATCTTCTACCAATGATGAGCAGAGAAGATGCAGTGGATAAAATGAACAGGGAAATGCTATGGATGAGAAAGATGGACTGAAAGTGTAAATGGGCTGACATGTAAAAAAAAATTTTAAAAAGGTAAAAAAGAAATCACAAACGAAGAAATATGAACAAAAAAGTTTCATGCAGCCAAGTAGAAGTTATTTATCAGTACATGAAGTTTTCAGCACAAATTAGAATAGTTATGTAAAAAAAATATGTGTATATCTATACCTGCTCTAACAGGAAGATAAGTGCCTTTCCTTGCCATCCCACTAACTTTTTAAATGTATTTGGTTTATTTTGTAAATTATTTTGTTATTAACAAGGGGACAAAAATTCACTACTGAAGCTCATGTAACTAATCAAAACTTTTTAACTTCTTTTTTTTTTTCCCCCTGATAGTAGCTGCATCTCAAGTCCTGGCCATAAAGGTTCTTTTGGCCAAGATCTGGGAACATTAAGGTTCATTTGTCATTATGGTATGAATTATTTTAATAGATATAGAAAGAAAATAGTTTTCTGTAAGTGCAGAACCCTCCTCATTTCTCCCCTTCGTCCTCTTTCTGGAAGGAAGCAAGCAACAAGTCAGATTCTCCAAAACCGGGTAAAAAAGTGAACCAGTCCGGTTGCTCTATAGTCACTGAAGTCTAAATACATTGAAGAAGACGTGGAAGTAAGGAAAAAAAAAGTAAGATCTTTGTAATTCTAACAGGCTCCTAAAGAGAAGCAGATGAAACTAAGTGAGCAGGCATCCCCTGCCTTTTGCTTACAGTAAGCAGAATTTTTAGCAAGAACACAGAATATTGGATATTCTGGCTTAATATCCAGATACTCCAGAGGCCCACAAGACAGCGTGAAGTTTGAGAGACGCAGGTAAAGTCCAGCAGCTAGTTCAAATCTGACCTGCACCTCTGCAGTGGGGAAAAGGGGCAGGGGGAGGGGGAGGAACGAGAAGAAATATAAAGAGGTAAGAACCAGGTGCCATGCTTATTTCTGAAGTGCGGAGATTCGAGTATTGTGTCAATCTTGATAGGCCAGCATGAGTTTAAATTTACCAGACAATCCAAATGAAAAAGATTATGAAATTCTATCTTGCTTCACAGTGTCTTTTCCAAAAAGAGCAGCTTTTCAGGGCTTGCCCACACCCAGAGTAAGGTCAATGCCCAGAAGAAGACTGAATTAAGTTCTGCCTGGGTAGGCTAAGATGTGTTCATTAACCAAAGAAGGTCCATCCATCAGTCTTGATTAAAGTTCTCCACACAGCCTAACTGCAGCAGTTAATTTACTGTGGGACAAAGTAACACAGTAACCCCAAACCCTGTGAACTACTATTAACAGAAGAGAGTCCTGCAACCTGAACAGCTACCCACTGAAGCCTGGATGGAAAGGATCCAAAGGCAGGAAGACACGTGAGTAATTCCAAATCTACAACGCAGCAGTGTGTGCCCAGCTGGCAGGACGTGGCTTCTTCTCTGATCTTTGTAATATGATATTTAAAAATCCCTACAGAACTGTGTTATTTATGGAGTGACAAGCTGATTAGTACTGCCTCCAAACCAGCCGCAGCAGTTAAAGATCTTATGTAGTCTCTGCAGAGCAAGTGGGGTGGCGATGAGCCTCTTGTTTTGCTTCAGGCCGTTTCTCCTCCAAACACCATATTCCTTCTGACAGGATCAAGTTATGTTGCTTCCCAAAAGCATGCAGACATCTGGTGTTGTAAATTTTTAAAACATTTTTCCAGCTGAAAACAGTTGGCTGTTTTATTATGTAGTTATTAGGTCCAAAATACTAAAAATCCACAAATACTAAAAGTTGCTTCTTAGATGTGTCTATTTTTTGAAGTTCCGTAACAAGTTTGTTTCTCTATCAATGGAAGATCTTCAGTGTATACAGGGGAAAAAAAAAACTCCACAAGAATACTGATTACTGTTTTTGCCTCCCACAGCCTTTGAAAATGGAACTAAGTATTCCAAGGAAAATAACACTATTTTACAAATGGCTATAATTGAGTCCCCTCTCTGAGACAGGTTAGTATTAGTTCTGTTCCACAACAAAATTGTAAGTCTGCAAAGTAATCTATTTTAGAAAATTGAATATTCATACCTTCCTCACTCTGATTCACCAACGGGATCTATTAAAAACCAAGAAGCCCCAAATCTGATAGCTGCAGAATTTTCCCTGTATGACTTCGCAAAATACGCTATCTTAAGTTTTTCTATACTACAGAAAACCCAAAACACTTTGATCATTAGTTTTATAGACATTGCCTTATTACTGCAAAGATCGAATATACCATCATTGATTACTGGGGTTTTGTTTTAATCCCATCTCTTATATATTTCAAAGGGGAGTAAGTTAAAATCCTACCAAAATGGAAACAAAACTTAAAAAAAAAACAAAAACACCAACAAAACCCCAACCAACCTTCAGAAATCTTTGCTGGACACCTTTTTTCCCTTTCAGGGCATGAGGGATTATCCTTTAAACAAGTCTAATTTCCAAGGGACAGGCTCCAGTTTCCCGGAGGTAAAAATCACTGCAAAATTTTGAATCACTCAAATTTCTCTCCTGATCATCCAGAGAGAAATGTCTAAATGATTATGTTTCTCTTTGAGGAAACCCAGAGCACAGTAAACTGAGAAGAGCAGAGTACTACAAAAAGAAGAAAAGAATTTGATTGTAAACCTTAACTTGGATCAAAAAAAAAACAGAAAAGAAAAAAACCAAAAAACAAAACACAAAGGAAGCATCTTTACCTTCTCCAAAGCTTTGCAGTTAGATAAAGAGTGATAGGGAAATGGGAAAAGCCTTATGCTGCCTTGGACCTTAAAGAATTCCACTCAAATAAACTTCAGAGACCAGTCATCAGCTATTTTCAGTGCTGTGTATTCTAACTACTTTTCACTTCAAAATAAACCTTACTGTTACCTTCTCCATCTATAAGTCAAACTGCGGAATTGTGCTGAAGCCATAAATGCTGATAATCATTCTAGGATAGGGGCAAGACAACCTTCAGTCCCTTCGTGCTGGGATGACAATCACAGAACACGACTATGATGAAGCATTAGCCTAGAAACTAAGTGATCACCCACTTCTCTCCTTCAGAGAGTGAAGACGTCCATTTTTATGGAAAAATTAGAATAGGGAAATCAGGAGTAAAGATAGGATTAAACAGGGAGTGCACAAAACAAGAGAAAGGAAGGGCACATGCAGATTTACTTCTAACACACCGTGAGCCTGATTGGAAGAATAGAGGAGACCCAGATCGCTGAAGTAGCTTCGCAAAAGGAACACCTAAGAACGCACAGCAGGAAACCAGTTTTAGTCTTGAGAACTTCCTATCTCGGCTGGGAATGCAGCAGAGGAGGCAGCCTGGGATAAACTTTCCTGAGTTCAACCAATGAGAGGGCTTTTAAATTCTACTACTCTGAGATATAGAAGCAGGAGGACCGCTTAAAACATCTTGTAGGGCAATTTCTGTTATCCCATAGCATATATTTTTCCTACGTAATTCAAAGAGAAGCTACCTGAAGATACAGTAAAATCAGACAGCTTTGCACACTAATTCTTCAGATGTTTTTAATCATCTCTTCTCTTAGCATTTCATGCCAAAAAAAGAGAAACAAATAAGGGTAGGTGGGGAACACACAAGTTTTCTTTCTCTGAAAAATTAACTGGCTAATTGCATACTGCATCTGTTGAACAGCAGTAGGAGCTCATAGGAAAGCATGCAGGATTTTGGGAAGAGAGCAACCAAAATCCTGCATTTAAATGAAAGACATTTCAAGACCCTGGACAGTCATCTTCTACAAGCTCCTACACTCTTCAATTAGTTGCAAAGTTTTTGACCCTAAAGAATTCTAATGACACATTTGCCCTCTCTTCAGTTAATGGGGATTACAACGTTTAGTCATTACACACATTCTCTTCAATAAATGTTGAAATTGCTCTGAAAGCAACATGCACACAAATACTAGAGTCAATGTTTCAATAACAGATTATGCAGTTAGTGAATAAGTATAAGCATTTTCTGCACACAATCTGTTAACATGGGATGTCTCTGCACATTTAAGTGCCCTCTTACATTTTCTGGGTCTTCCGAAATCTGCCTCTTTCGCTATCAGTAAAATTAAAAAACAAACAAACAAAAATATTTCACCTGCAGACTTATCACTATCATTTGAACACAAACAACAGGATACATTTCATTGTCTTGAATTCAGTTTAAACTCTTGAAGTTATGCAGCTTGACAAGCCAGAGACTTTAAGATGGTTTGCCATGACTATCGACTGATTTAACAACAACAAAAAAAAAAGTTTAAAATTTTCCATGGACTAAACAATAAAAGGAGCGTTCTATGAAGAGTCTAGATAGGTATCTTAAAATGAATGGAAGACTAAAATAAAAGAAATGTTATATGAAATGAATAATTTTCATAAGGCTAGCGCTTTAATCATAAATGTTTCACAGGAACACAAGTTAACTAAGTTTGTACTTTATGCTGTGCAAGAATTTCTAATATTTTTCTGATTAGACAACAATGGAATAGAACAACTAAAAAGTATATTGCTTTTTAATTTGAAATTTGGGATAAAAATCGGCAGTGTTCAAACGTCCGAGAGTAATCCTTCATTAAATGTTTTCTGTTCTGATTGTGTAATAACATACAGTGTTTTTAGCCCAACATTACAGTTATACAAACAGTAGAAACATAAAAATGGCACACATTAATTGCTGTTTAGGTTTTGTGTGCAATAACTACCAGGACAAAACATTCTTTGTTAACCAATCTTCCCTAAGGAAAGCACAGGGAATATTTAAAAAAAAAAAAAAAAAAAAGAAATCGACCAAAGACAAACAGGACTAATCTTCAATATCGATTTTCAAAGGCATAAATATTAACTTGCAATTTCATAACTTCAATATGATCTTTTTTGTTGGTGGCTACTTTAAAGCAATTTCAGAAACATCAGTGTGATATAAAATAGTGTAAAATATCAATAGGTAAAGGTTTCTATAAATTAATTACTCTAAGCAACTACAGCCATTGCACAGTACAACGCTTGCTAAAGCGTGTAACTGAATTAAGGGTGCAATCCTGTAGTGTCAGGATGGTTAGCTTACTCAAGGACTGCAGAGCTGGGAATCACTTTCATGTGCTTTGTATATGCTTCGACCAGTATTGCATTTATTAATAATTTCTGCCTTTCTCGTCTAGAGAACAGTACACTTAATCTGAACTGATTGCATTTCTGTGTCCTACTATATATCCTGTTTACAAAGCTGGAGATATTTTACCTCTAGATCTCCTTTGGTAATGGATTCTTCTTCCACACGGAACTGAAGGTCTTCAACTTTCCTGTGGGCATAATTCATTAAAATTCAGACAACTTTGAAAGAAGACGCTTTCAAGCTCACTTTTCAGTGGCAATCAGAACTACAGCGACATCATTCTGACTGTACCCACGAACTGCCAGAAACATTAAGGAGGAATCTCTCACAGGAAGCATCAGGGAGAAGGAAAGCCACTGTCTTTAAAACAGAAGCACTGGCAAAGTAAGGCATCAGTCTTCCTGCAGCTCTGCAAAGAAAGTATTTTGTTGCATTTTCTGACGAGTTAAAAAGAAAACCTTTAAGTCATCACTGACTCTCTCATTCTTTCACCCTTCTGCACGTCCTCAAAAGAGGTGACGTCAATGAATAGTTTCATCTCACATTCTGTATATTCTACCATTCACCTACAAAACAGTCAGAAAGTTAGGACACATCCAAGACACCCGTGGGCCTTCTAGAAGTGCGCTGGTCGACTTGCATCGAAACTCTAGCATAGACAAACATATATTAGCTGTCAAGATGAACTGCAAGATGCAGAATGGGAGTGCAAGCAAGAACACCGACCTGCCTTGCCCACGCAGGAGCCTTAGCATGAGATGACGAAGTGAGAAGCTGGTATCTGACTTAAAATTTGTAAAGAGTTATTTCTTCCCTCCCCCGGCTCTGGCATACCCCAATGAACAAGGGGCCGCCAGATCTCCTCCTTTCCTCCTTGATCCTTTCAACACTGTAAGATGTTGCGAAGGAAGAGACAAGCGTGTCTTCTTTCCTTTGAATTACACACATTGCTGGTGCCTGCAGCTTGGCTGACAGATGTAGAAATCATTGCATCAAAGAGAGTTACAAGTGATGGATGTCTAAAATAAAAGGACAATAAGAACCTATTACTGGAAATAGGTCTCACCAATGTGCTTTGGGAAACAGAGGATTAAAGATTATTTGACTTTGAGTCACTGCAGAGACTGACTTGAATACATATTACAGAGAACTTTCAAAATAAATAAGCCTAGAGCTGTTAGGAGGAAGGAGAAATATTACACTGCCGAAGTGGTGAAATGTTTTCCCGACTGCAGGATGTCACTTTGGTGAACGGGTAGCAGGCACGCAGCGGCACTGTCACGCTGCCTAGCAACACGCTGAAGGTGAGCTCAAGGCCATGGAGGATTGCGGTAAAACAGACCCCCACCGACCTGGCACTCAGCAAAAGTAGGTCCACAGCCAGGCTACCAGAGGTGCTGCAAAGCTGTTTCGTTTTGTTGTTTGTTTGGGGAGGGGGGAGGTGTTTGTGGTTTTCTTTTTTTGTTGTTTTAATTAAAAAACCCACTGCAGTATTTCATAGAGAATTTACAACTAATTCCAGACCTAACTCTACTGACTGTTTTGGAAATTCAGTTAAGAGTGGGTCCCACAAAAAGGCAGCATGAAAATTGTAAAGGAATTGCCCAGGGTTTATCATTGCATTTTCTCATTTGTGATTTCTAGTTTTACGCAGACCTTTCAGAAAGGCTGACATCTGACTGATTTCAGGGGCACACCCAAGCCTACAGGGCAGACTCACAATGGGTTTCTGAACAGACTCTTGCTTTTCAAAAGCCTTCCAAATCCACCAAAACAATTTATCAGATTATTTCCTCACCTAACTGTGACCTAATAATTTACCAGGTTATATCCTTTTCTACTTCACCTTACCTATCTGATAATCTCAGTTCCTTTCCTCAAATGGTTATGAAAGGGAATTAGAAAAGGCATGAAAACTAACAGCTTTAGTGATTTTCCGGTAAGAGACAGACCTTACCTAGAAGCACATTACTAATAGTAATAAATTATTCACAAGACAACTAAACCGTACATGCCTAATCCAGCACTGTCAGAAAATGAGATTCTCAAAATTTTCATTTGGAAGTGGAAGAAGAGTGTTTCAAGGAGATCAGGTATGATCCATTAATTCTGTATGAGTAGGAATAAAATCCTTCATAACAGAAAGCAATACTAAAAGGATCAAGTTGCACGAAATTCAGCTATAAACAACAGTTAACAGCCCCTGAGCAAGTACACTTCCTTTGGCTTTCCCTCCCCATATTTGAGAGGGTTTTTTTAGTATTAATTTTAAGAAACTGCAACATGATTTATACAATAATTGCCCATATCTGCATTATTCAAAATTTGTTTCATATTTGAAAGTCACCACAGCATTTACTTTTAATGCAAAGTTTGTTTTTAACAGCGTTATACTAATGAAGACAGTGTTGCGTTACCTTTTCTCTTCCTCAAGCTGATTGAGAAGCTCCACTTTCTCCCTATCGGCAGCCTCCACCATAGCTCGTAGCTGGTCCATTTTTGCTTCCATCTCCAGTACATGCTAGTCAGCAGGAGGAATAGGAACAAAATCTACTAAATTGGGCAATACATGAATTTTTTCCAAGTTATGTATCTATACCTCAGTAATCACTATTTGGTGAAGTGATGGGCCAAGGGACGGGAATATTATCATACTCATATATGTATATAATAAAAGATGGTAGAGATGTGTAGAGAAGTTCAATGAAAATTAGTTAAATGAAGTAGATTTGCCACCTCATCAAACCAAAGCTCCCACAAGGAAGGTCTCATAGGTACGGTCTACTTTAGTTTTAGAACACCACCTTTTACTCCCAGACCTTTTCAATAAGAAAACACAATTTTGGAAATTAAGTCAATTGTATTAAAGCCTCTGTTTTAAGAACAGCAATACCGCTCTTACCCGATCATGTCCATCGCGAACAAGTGCTAATTCCTGCTCTATCTCCCCTACGTGACTGGTTGCTTTTGCAACTTCTGCCCTCTCCAGGTCCCTTTCTGCCAGGAGCTGTTCAATGTGTTGCTGTTTCTCCTTCAGTGCCTCCTGTAGTGCTGTGGTACCGGAAATTTTTCTTGCATACCGGGAGGATGTTTCTGTCAACTTCACAAAGTAAATACATTAAAAATAATTCTGTATCAAGCAAAAACAAGGGATATTGCCACACTCTACAAACACTGGGTTAGTAAAGCAAATGCTTTCTGTAACCTACTGTACATGTAAATTACTTCATTTTCTAGAATTTGACAATGGCCATACATGTGTAGTAAGACTGCTTGTACCAATCAGCAGCTAGTGTGTAGGAGACAGAAGGGTCCAAGTGAAAACAAAGGGCTGGCCTCAGTCGAAGGTGGTCTTAGTAGACTCACACAAAGGCTAGCTCATTATGTTTCTAAGCATCTTTTTGCATTAAAAAAAGAAAGGCAGCCTTTTAGCAAATTAAAACATTGTGCCGTATCAATTATTATCAAGTCATCACTTTGCCTCACCAGCAACAGTATATATAACATTTCCAAATGCTCTATATCAAAACCTTTTGGAACTCAGCTAGCATTTGGCACCTCTACTATGGCAATAAAACATCTAGGATGAAAAGTATTTACCTTGACCTAAAAATCCAGCCTTACAGCTAAAACCTTCTGAAGAAGAACAGCTGGTATCTAATTAAAACATATGCTTATTTCACTTGGAATTAAATTATTTCTGGGAAAAAAATCTGGAAGATTAAACTTCAAGAGTATAGACAAAAATGAAACTATCTGGAGAACTATAGCTAAAATGAACCTTAGGGTCTTCCTTGACCTTGTATGATCTCTGCTCCACTGAATGGAACCAGTATCAGTGAAAGTTCAGCATGGCCCTGTCTTCTACTTCCTCAAGAGTTTTTGAGCTAGAAGCAAAAGTAAATATACTGAAATTATATAGCAAAAGTGAGCATTACTTGTGAAAACAGCAAAAACTGAACAAAAAAAAAACCCCCAATACAGCTCATAAAAACTGACTTTAAGCTTAACAGCTCAGAAATTTGTCTAAGTATTAAATGAGAATGACACCTCAGTTAAAGCCTTATTTAAAACAAAAACCAATACACAAAGGCTTCCTCTTCAGTTACGTTAACCTTTATCTCTGTCTAATAGTAATTGCCCACGAATAGGAGCATGTTTCTTCCATGATCCTTTCAGAGATCAAAATGTTGAAGAACAGTTGCCATATACAGCCTGGAATGCTGGCATTGGACAACATCCCCAACAGAAAGCAAAACACGGACGTATTCTCCTGTCATCACAAAACCACACTTCCCCTTCTGTTACCATGGCTGTTACACAATTGCTCTAACTTGTCTACTCGCAGCCTTGAATGATATGTCTACAATTCACTGCAAATGCTGTATCAAGTAACTGAAAAGGTACAAGATAGAATAAACCATCTTCCACCTTGATGCTTAGATTAGTTGTTTCAGATCCTCAGTTTCTAGAAGATAGCTCATTCCAGAATGTATTGCTTTTTAACAATTGGAGCTCTTCAAATCAAACTTAATTCCAGATTCTAGAAGAAATCCAGATGGTTTCAGAGAAACATCAACTTCCTTCAGACTTGGAAATAAATACAAATTGCATCAGAAAGCCCCCTTAAAGCACCCACTTTGACAGTTGCTTCTCTTACACAGGAAGAGGAAAACAGCAAAAGCCCTGAATAATTGAGAAGACTATGTAAGAATCCAGCAATTTTCAGATAAGTTATAGTTTTCCTAGAAATTGAAGCATAAAAAGTCTGCTGTGTCAAAACTGGTATCAGGAAATCCTGTTTCTTCAGCAGCTTAATTTTTAAAGAAAAAGTATCAGAATTATTTTGACAGTCCTTTTAACTTGGATGGTAACCAAATGTTCATGTTGCCTGAGAAAATGAGTTGGAAGAAAGCTGAAATGTTAGTTCCAGTAATAATGGATTATAGAAGCTTTATATTTTACAGCCCAAAGCATGCAAAAGCCCTGGGTCATAACACAGAGGCAAAATAAGCAAATATATCGTTGATATTTACAATGTGTAACTGTGCCTTCTTGCTGCTTAGAGTATGATAGCATATGGAATAAAATGTAGAGGTCCATATTAACCCTTCATTAGCTCATGAAGCCCTGACCCTGACGTAGCACCATATGCTAGTGCACCAGTTTCAAACTAGAGGGCACTCTGCAGCTAAAAGTACAATTTCCAGGATGGATTAAGTAATAAAGTCCCACTGTTAGTGCCAAATAAAAATACCTTATCACAAAAGGCATAAGGGATTAACCCTGTTGCCCTGACCAACTGTTGACCTCTGCTCGCTTGTAATCTGCTTCAGTTTTGAAGGATGACAGTAAGTCACCTCTCTGTTCTGCACCTGTTGGTCAATGGGACAGTATGCCAGCTATCCAGTTCCAGATCAGTGGGAGTGATCTCTCTCTAATTAGATGTATTTATGTACTTTGATTTAAAAAAAGGAAAAATCTAGGGTGACTGTGGAAAAACCCAGTTATTTCTATGCTTTTAATTGCCTTAAAAGAGAGATGTTTTAAAATTCAGCTTTCCCAGAAGATTTCCATTTTACTGCTGCAATGCAAGATTAGGACATTTATGTAACAGAGCAACTTTAAAAGAATCCATAAGTGTATTAGGTAGAATTAGTACTGTGTTAGAATTCACCTGAGCCACTGTACTTTGCAACATTTAGCCTTTATGAATTCACAGGATTAAAACCAAATCTAAAAGAAAAGAAAGAGGCTTCTTGTAAGCAGACTTGATAATTGCTACTTCTGTATTTCTCAGCTGACTCATCTCTTTAAAAGAAAACGTTTTACATTTTAGACAATTTGAAGCTTCCTGCTTAATAAAACAAGTTTGATATATGGAAGCTTTAGTGCATACCAGATCCCCAAACACAAACCCCATATGACAGAGGCAGTGCTAGGAGAATTAACAACTAAATGGAGATTCCACTCAAAGAACATTGACGCCTTTTCAGTTTGTTGGCATCACAAGCCCCTTTCTTATTGCAATAACTCAGTTAGCCTGAATTAACTGTGTAAGCTTAAATATTCAAATACTCAGCTACTCTTCAGGGCTAGCTAAGATTTCCTTCCTTCATGCATGCTTTGAATTAAAAAGGGAGCACAATTAAATGTATAGTGTGCTCTGTCCAAGATCCATTCTATTCTCAATTTATGCAGGTAGACCACAGGCAAGTGCCACGTGTATTCCTGCATGGGAACGTAAAGCATGCAACAGAAAAAGAAGCTTACTAGTCCTGTACGGCTTGGCTTGCTGCTTACTGAAGATGCCACAGAACTGAGAGAGCTCAGGGAGGATGCACTTGGACTACGTTTCAGGGCTGTGGGAGTCGCAACCACTTTTCGCACAGTTGTCTTTGCTTTCGCTGGTGTGGTTGATGGGAATCCAATCTTCGTGACTTTGTGGACTGGAGCAAACAAACCGTATTTTGGCTGACACTGAAAGTACCTTTAAAGAAGCAAAGCAGACAGATGAGAGTACTAAATTAATTTCTGTCTTTTAAGATACATGGTCTGGCTTCACAAAAAAAATCTAGATCAATAGTGTAAAAGTATTAAAGGACAGGGTAACAGCTGGTGACAATCTATATTAGACTGCAATTTATTTTTTTAACACTAGATTTGCAAAGGGGACTTAAGAGGCTGAAACAGCATGATTATATCAGACTTCAGAAATTCAATAGAGAAAACTCTTGAGCTAGAGCTGTTTCCTAAAAATTCCATTCAGATTCAAAATTTAATATGCATAGCTTTCTTCTTTGATACATTCCTCTGAGCTGTCAACAACAAATGTGATAACAGAGAGTTAAAACTAAAAATCAGATTTTAACTAAATCAAGTAGTTTTATATTTTATTACATACATTCCTATACATGTATGCATACATACATACATAAGATTCTACAGAATCTTACATAAATCTTTGGTTGTATATGAACAAAAGCCAATTAAAATTTTAAGTTATGATCACCTATGTTAAGGTGGCACAATCCTTGTAAATCCTCTTTTTAGTGAGTTAAAGCACTGTTCTTTATACCAAATGAGAAAGTTAAACTGTGCTGTGAATTAATGCCCTCTAGGTGTGATTTATGGGAGGAACCAGCTATACTGTTCCCAGTCTTTACTATGAGGAGCTATTGATATACGAGCTTTCAGTTCCTGTGATGCAGGAAGATTTCCCTTAACTTCAGCTATTAGATACCCAGAGATATTTTCTTAACTGAGCAGTCATTCCAAGCTGAGAAACCAAGCAGACATTCAAAAAGCAGGAAATTTTGTTTTCCATTACCAGTCTATGAATAAAACTCACATGGGAGTAGGAGAGATCAACTAATCCCATGAACGTGGCATTGATGCAGACTTTCAGAGATGTGTAGGCGTCATAAAATTCAAATCAGTGCCTAACGACCCTTCACCACCATGAGCAGACAGTCAGGTTTACAGCTTACCTACTTCCCTTGATATAAAGTTTCTTGTAAGATACTAAAACACCAAAACAGAACATAGAGATGCAAAGTCTTTAAGGCAGCTGCTATCTGATGATAGACTAACCTTGTTCCAGCAACAGCTCCATCGTTCTTTCCCAGAGGTTCATCCAGTTCTACTCCACACCATTCTCCTTTAGCAAAGTCAGTTTCTCCCAAGAAACGTACAACTCCAGCTTTTGTTCCACCAACCTGAAGTGGTAAGACACACAACTGCATTTAATACATTTCCAAATTAAAATACCAAATGGAGGTAAAAACCTTTCAGTACAACCATGTTCACAAAGCACATTGATGATATGATCCAGTTCTTATTTTGAGCTGCATATTCTTTTGCCTATGAGCTTGTTTTAGTATGTTGAACAGATCTTCACAACCAAATTACTTACAGAAGGAAAAAACCAAACCAATCAAACAAAAACAATACCAAACAAAAAAACCAACCCACACCAAAATCAATTCCCTAGCATTTAGCTCTGCCCAAGTTGGTATTCAGGAATTTGTCACTATTGAAGGCCACAATTCTATCAGGTGACTTGATATGGCTATAAGATTAAAAATATATTTAACAAGACTCAGTATAATCAGTGTACTGAATGCAATAGATTTGTACTATAGTTTCTCAGAAATTTCTGTCAGCAAAGAAGGATTTCTAAGAACTGCTTATTTCTTATTCTAATTCTGCAAAGAAACGAAATGAGAAATCTCATATTTTCTCTAAGGAATAGTTCCGATAAGCTACATAGTACAACCCTCTCGCATTTAAAAGAACTGATATAAAGCATAATGCTGTGCACTTTGCAAAATTTTAGATGCAAACTGCTATTTGAATTCTCTTGGGAGGGGATAATGATTTTCTTTATCTTTTCTTCACTTTTCTTGAAACAAAACAAAAAACCAAACGCTCCTAAATGGAAAACTAAAAACCAGTTGTTTTCAAACTTAAAATATTAAATCTTTACAGCCACTCCAATTACTTACGATGTCTGCAAGGTACAGTTTTTCATAATGCCCGAGGCGGGGGAAAGAATTGAATTAAGCAAAGCAAAGGGTGTTCAGCGTGACTGACACTTGCCAAGAAGGGCCACAAGCCAGAACTGCAGGATTCCTGCAGGTCAGAATGACAATACATTGTGCCCTATTTGTGTGAAAATCCGTTCAGCCTACATCTAGCATTACGGAAACACGGAAATGTTAATGCAAGCCTCTCGAAGAGATTCACTGGATTCAACACAGACTTTTACAGGGCCATTGCTTTTTTTTTCACTTTTATTTTCCAGCACATGTTACACAGTGAGGAATATTTTGTACCCTTAGCAGCAAGCCTGGATGTAACCCACCAACACAGAGACTGTAGTTTTCCTTTTCATATACTAAAAATTATATTAGGATTTCATACAATTTTTACATTAGACATTCTATTTCTTGGGGGGGAACTTCCCAGGATAACTAGAGAACTTCTTGTGCCATAAACTAAGGTGCATGATCACAGTACACTAGATAATTCGTATTAATACATTTGGGAAGTGTTCACACAAGAGGTTAACCAGGAGGAATCTAGGAATGGAGGACGTTATCTTGCAGGAAAGCACAAAGTGTCCACAAAGTACTAAGTAAGTGCGCAGTAGATGCCGCGCACATTTGTGCTGTAGCTACTGGCTCATCAACTTCCCAGAGCCGATACCTCTGTTACCAACCAGGCTTCAGCTGATGAGAAAAAAAAAACAAACCCTAATCTACACTAACCTCAGAAAACCAGGGAAGAATAATTAACCCTTTTTTATATTACCAAGTGAGAAAGCTGACAGACATCTTTCATCCACATTTAAGGTGGAAGTCCTCTTCTCCTCTCTCATTAAAGGAAGTCTTGAAACAACATTTAACCTGCAGGTCACTTTTTTACCTTGCTTTAAGTGGCACTGTAGCACATTACTCTTCATGGAATAGAAGTACACAAAGTTATCATGACTCAACCTAATATAGTAACTAGTAGAACATTTGGTATTTGGTGTTCTTGGCAGAGAACAGACAAACTTCCTCTCTCAAAAAACAAGCATGAGTACTGTCTTAGAAAAAACAGTCATAAATGGCCAAGAGAGTCACATGGAATCCTGATCTCCTCTGTGGCACAGGGGTGAAGAGGGAATATATAACATTGTTTAAGTGTTTCCTGGGAAGAACCATTCCGTAAGTCACATGTTGTTCACCTCCATACATAACCTACTTTTTCCTAGTAGTTTCGCATTAACTTAAGTACAAACATCAAAATAAAATTTAACTGAGCAATATGAGAGAAATACATGCATGTGTCTGCGCTATCAGTCCATACTAGGTCTTCCAAGTTGCCCTTCTCCTTATTTCTTTAGTAGCAAGACTGGGGTTTGTTGTTTGTTAGGTTTTTTTTGTGTTTTTTTTTTTTGTTTTCTTTAATGATACATTTGGAAGACATTTTTAGGTGAAAAGACTGGTTGGTTCTGTGAGTACTGTTTTCCTATTTAATTTTGTACTGTTGTCTGCCTCAATAAACGGAGTTAAATCAAAAGAGGCTGTAAAAAACCCATTAAAGAAATTAGACAGGAAAGCTAGAACAATAGCCTAGATAAGGAGCATCCTTTCAAAGACAATAGTCAGGTCTGCGGTTGTATAGAGGGATTCCTTAGCTCCTTTTACAGAACTGTTTAGCCAGGTCAAGGAATTTTATTGCAGTTTTGTGGAGCGGTGGTGGTGGTGGTGTTGTTCTATGCTTGGTGGGTTTTTTTAAATTTTATTTTATTTTTTTTAAATAAACAACATAAGACAATTACTGAAACACACACACAATCTTTCCACAGGAAGGTAAGTGGGGCACGCAAGATAACAGCTATCTGAAGCACAGTAGGGGGAAAGGGTAACTACACGCAAAGACTCCCAGAGCCAGGAAAAACTGTTGCAATCTGTTCCCTCCAACTCAACGTAATGCTAGCTCCAGGATAATATAGATTAAACTTGGATGCAGAACATTCATTCCTTTTTTTCATAACTTTGCCCTGTTCATCTTCCACATTTAGGTAAAAAATGTATTGCATTTGTTTTGAAGACATTGCATTCAAATCACAAACCAGGAGACGCAACCTGGAAGAAAAGCTTTGGCAATGACCAGTGCCCATTGGACCTGCTACAGCAATCACAGTGGTTGTGCATGGGACTGCAACCCAAGGCCTGGTGGGAGTGAGCAAATGGAGGAATTCACAACCTGAGAACATATGGGGATGCACAGCATGAGATCCCCAGGAGAAACAGCTCTGTGACTAGTCCTGTAACCATGGTACCAAGGTTATTTTAAAACAAGATGCAAGGAAGAATGCCAAAGAATTTTTGTTTTTTTTCCAAACTTAGTCAAGGTTTTTTGAATAACCGGCTACTACATTTCTGCTGTCTTCAAATATTGAAATGTGTAACCTTACCCATAGCAGGAATCAAGAGTACACTGTGGCAGTAAAGTGCTCATAGTTTTGCTCAGATTCAAGCAAAAACCTTCTAAGTCTTCAGCTTTAAAGTCAGGGTCAGCGCTGCTCTATAAAGCCTGGATCTGTTGAAGAGTTCCAGTCATTCGGACACACCTGCCCCAAACAATATATTTACCTCCAGCTGCAATTAAGTACTTTGCGTGTGACAACACACCTACCTTGAAAGCATTTAAGAAAATAATCAGTTATTCCCTTGGTAGTACAATGTGAGGTGCTATTGTACAACACAGCATGGTAAAGGTTTTTCTATGCATAAAAGTTGCTGTACATATACAGACCTGGTGTTCTAAAGGGGAAAAAAGATTAAGATGTCGTTACACTAAATTGTACATACCTATATGTAAAAAGAACTGTACGTACAGAATTATAGCATTTATATAGATTTACAGAAAAACTATTTAAAATTTTAAGAATTATAGCAAAAAAAATAAAAACAAAAAAAACCCCATACCAAACAAAAAAAACCCCTAACAACTAGTTTGTTTGCCAGTAGATCTACTTCCCAGTAATGCATGATGGACTAAAAAATAATTAAAAAAAAAGGCCCAGTTTCTAAAAGAAACAGGGAAAAAAGTTTAATAAAAAGTTTCTAAAAGTTTTATGGAAAAATGGGGCATCACTACCATGAAGCCAAATCTCCATGACCTTCAATCATGCTAAGGCAGGTCACTAAATAATAGATCAGAGAAAAGAACTGCCAGACCTTTTTTTAGTCAGTTATCATTCTCAATATAGTCAAGCTGTACATATATATATAAAGCAATAATATGCCAGAGAATCTAGGTTAGGCTGTGGGTGATTGTGGGGGTGAGGAAATTTGCTTGGAATTCACTAGTGTTACATCAAACACATGGGAAAAGTGACTAAATTCCATTTATCACATTATAACTAAGCTTACATTAGTTTGCTGCAATGTAAAGTGAAGTAGTAAAATGGGTTTGTGAACCTGACGCAGCTAAAAACCTCCTGATGAAAACACATCGTGATGAGCAGGTAAAACTTTGTGAGAACCTTTGTAGGTCTGCATTTCCAAAGATAAGTAGAAGTAGGAAACAAATAAACTAGTGTAATCCAGGAAAAAAGAGATGGTCTGAAAAACGAGACTGCTATTTAAACAGTACTCACTGAAAAGTACAGATCTCTCTGAAAAGGGGATAGCCACTGTCTGAACCTTTGTCAGTACAACACTCACTCAACTCAGAGAAGCTGAGCAGAGCTGAAAGGTGAGTAGCAATTGCCCTGTCTCCCCTTCTGCCTGAGCACTCATTTATGGTGGCTCTTGAAAAGCATTGCTTGGATATTTCTGTGTTTTGTCACCCAGACACTGCTTCCCCCCCGCCCCCGGGCATATTCAGAACCATTCAAACCACAGCATGTGTAATATGCAACACCTGAAAAAGCAAAAAACATTCAGACAAACAAACACCACCTTTGAAAAACCTGGGATCTACTAATCGGAACCTTCTTTCTCTTGTTTCTCAAAATTTAGAGGAACTATTTCCAGCTGGCAAAAGCAATTGTATTTAAGTGATCTGTTCACCCATGCAAGGCCAGAGGGAACTATAAGAACATCTCCTCTGGCTCTCCTGAAACAGGTCTTTACACTTCACCCAGTTACATCTGTAATTAACCCTGTAACTACTGAGCTAAGCTGCATGTGTTGATGTTTTTAGATCAGAGCTGATATCCATCAGAAAACATGCTTCCACTGACAGTCCCTTTTCATAGTTAATCACTCCATTGTTAGAATCATATTTAAATCTGAAATAAAACAAATTTGTGGCTTCTAGCCACTGGCTCTCACTATGCTTTTATTTGGAAGATTGTAGCCCTCAGCAACTGGCATCCACCATGCAAGAACACACGTTTTAAGCAAGACACCTCAATTTTTCACTTTGTAAATGGAACAGATTGAGTTCTTAAAACCTTTTATTGCAAGATACTTTCTCTTGCTTGAGTCATTTTGCAGCTGTGTTCTGAATTCCCACCAATGTTTTCAAGTAACTAAGGATGTAACTATATAGGGTATTTGAGTACTAACCAGAAGCCTGGTCAGCACTGATTAGAACACCATGTATTTTCATTGGTCCTTCTGCCACATCAACTCACAAACTCCTCTTCAGTACCTTTAGCTCCTGCATCTTCTTCTGTCACCAGGCTCTCCAGCAGAGAGCTGCCCATGGCTGTTACGCAGCTTATGCTCTCATTCTTAGGCTCATAAGCTCTGCCATTGAATGCAAAATGCAACCAACAGCTTGGCCTGCTGGGAATGAAATGACAAGTCCCACTGGACTGCTCCATGCATATTGTTCTTCACGCCTCTGACTGTCCAGAGGTTTCATCAGGAATGATTGACAATTACATCCAGAGCATGGACCAAAGTGCTGAATAGTATTAGCACTAGATTAGCTAAAATTAAAACCACGGTAGCGATCACATCCAATGGTGGTACCAAGCAAACAACTTTGTTTTGGGGTGGGGGTGGGATGGGTGTTTGCCATCTGTTTCCCAGTTCTTAAATATATCAATGAAGTCCAATGCTAATTTTGAAGTTAGACTGATAGTATTAAAAAAACAAAAAACCAAAAAACCAACCAAAACACAACCAAGCCACCACACAACAGTTTTCTTCATTAAATCTATAGTTTCAAAGAAGGAAGTAAACAAAACTGACATGTTTTAATTGTCAACATCTGGTTCCTCTGTCAGTTTTTGCCTTTTTTTTTCTTGATATTAGACAGTCTAGCTTCAGATTACCCTAATTCCTTTTAGAAATATCTGCATAACATCCGACACTTGATCAAGGCATGACTAGAAGACTGCTAGAGGGTCTACTAAATATTAAACCTGCCTGTCTTAATTCAGATTTTTCAAATCAGCAATTCTGTGAATAGCAAGATTAATTATTTCAGTTCTCCTGTGGATTAGATATTATGGTCGAGTGACTTTGCTATCCAAAAATGCAAGAGTGACTACAGCTATTTCTATTGATAAGAACAGTATTTAGACAAGACCTTGATCGTGTGGATTCTCTCATGTGCAAAAATCTGTTAAAGCAAATTGCAGCTTTTCCAAAATTGGTCATTAGATTCTCTACCTTCTATTGGGCAATCTGTTTCCACGAAACTTGTAAGGACTTAATCTTTGAAGCCTCTACGTTTCTGCCCAATTTGGTTGCAGTTGACTAGCAAGTTCAAAACCAAGGCCAAAGCAGGCAAAGTAATGTGCAGTAAGACATTCACACAGACACAGTGCTATCACACCACCCCTCCCTTCCAGAAGAAAACAGTTTAATAATTAAAAATTATCTGCTGTTGAGGTTCAAGTCATTCAATCACCTCATTCGGTCAGAAAGGAAGCAATACAAAAAACTAACAGGAATTCCATGCTACAAAAGCCACATGTGAATTTGCCACCACAAAAAAAGTGAAGGCAAAGACTAAAAATAAGTAAATAGATCATTATTTCACCCATCCTATGTTGAAATGCGCAAGGACAACATGTTCCTGGATATCACTCCCCTTGGGAAGGCAGGGGGAAGGGAAAGGAAGGGAAGGGAGACAGGGAGCCCACACAAAAAAGTAAATGAGTCTTGCATGAACCTACTATTAACAAAGCATGTGGAAAAGTCACCTATTGCGGCCATTATACCCCAGTAACTCACATGCAATTTAAAGTTAAATAAGGTGTTGCCAAAACAAAATGACTTACAATTAGACATAGCTCACACCTTGCTGCAGTAAGATAAATTTAACATGTTATTCATCGGTGAGCAGATAGGTGACCTGAAAAATGCTTAAGTGTAACATCAACAGAAAGCCGCAGTTCGCACAGAGAAAATTGCCAAGATCATGAATTACAGACAAAGCCTTTGGATATCCTCTGTGCTTCAGCTATATTCTCACACATATATTTCATGCTGTGGCAACCACTTCACAAACTAATCTACATTATGCTTTACAGTATCCAAAATACTATGTCTAAATATACATACATACAAGAATTACTTTCATCCTTAACATGCCAAAGCCACCAAAATACCTTACAGTCAACTCAGCTTAAGGATAAAGCAAAAGCACGACTGAGCAGTTAAGCATTGGGATACATCTGCAGTCACAATAAATGAGGCTCAGACAGCTCCAGCGGAGCACACAACAATCCCATGTTCTCAACTTCCAAATTTTTCTTCCTTTTCTATCTTCACATGCATTGTGGCAAGGTATTTTTATACTGCTTTAACTGTAACAATGCCAATGAATATTCTTCTGACAGTTAAATACTATTACAGATTTTTAAATAGACTAAAGTCAGAAGTGCATTTTCTTTTCAGAATGTTATAGAAATTAGAAAATGGAAAACTTAAAAATACCACATGGACAATGCAGGATTAATTTTTAAGGGAGAAACTTCTCTCTACATGTGAAGTTTCTTTTCCCCTTGGTTGCTTTTAAGAGTACTGGAATTTAATCAGTTGACAGACTTACGTCATGTTTACTTGAAGATAGGTTACACGGGTGGGAACAAATCTGACAATAATCTCCTATCAGTCTCTGCCAATTACATCACTGAAGAACTTACTATTAAGAACTATCACTATGAAATAATGAAGCAAGAAATAACTTGCAGTGAGCAGTGTAAAACAGACAATAAGAAATTAGACGTTACTCATGCATGGAGAGTAACTTTCCAAAAAGGCCACATCAGCATATGGCTGTAAATCTAGTTTGCAACCTTTTGTGACCATATGGATGGAGGCCCAAGATACAGCTTTACAGCTCAGCTTCAGAAGCATCAGATTTGGCAGACCACGATGAAGCTGTAACTGGTTAAATGAATGAAAGCACTTTAATCCCTTGAGAAGGCTAAGGTCCCTTAGGTTGATAAGATTTATTTATTTATTTATTTATTTAAAATACAGCATCTGGTCCCTCCAGGGAAAAGCTGAATGCTCACAAAGCTGCTTCAACCTTTGGTAGGTGCAACGGTTGTCACACGAAGCAGGTTTCCCCTTATTATTTCAGCCAGCTGGGTTTGTTAGGTTGGTTAGTTCAGGGGGTTTTGTTTGTTTGTTTTTTAAATCAACATTGCATTGCGCTCTTAAGAAATCATATGTGTTTGCAGTACCAGGGCAAACAGGTTCTCTGGCTGCAACTCAAACAGGAACGGGCTTAGCCTGAAAGTAATTTGTATTTCTGAATTAGTGTTCAGCTATTCTTTCCCCATCTGGTTTAGCACCCAGGGACAACACTTCCACTGGTACAAGAAGGGTTCACTTTTGCATAGGAATTCTTATTCATGCTAGGTTCAAAATGCTGAAGCTACAGTCTAACTTTCAGCAGGCAAATCAACTACAGTTGTGTTGAAGAAGTTGCACTCTGTCATTAACCCAGTAAAGGCAGGACGAGTGTAATGAAGAAAATGCAGATTTCCACATCAACACTTCCTACTTTACAGCAATCCCCAAATATGAGATCAGGCTGCCCAGAGTTACTGTCCTCTCTCTAACAACTAAATCATATCCAGATTACAGAACATACTTCAGATGTTAAGAATGGAAATTATGGTTAATACAGAGCTATTTCAATTAATCTTTGCATTAATAACTTTTTCTTTGGTTTAACTATACTATTTTTTTCCAGTAAAAGTTAGATAACAATGCAACAAATGAAAAGCTGAATAATAAACTGTTACATATATAAAAGATTTGTGGTTTCTGATATGTACTTTATCTCCCTATATTTCCAACATTTCTACATATTAACATGAAGTATTTCCAAATTCTTGTTAGTGAAAGGAAAACTACTGCTTAGCTTCAAATCAACTAGGCAATTAAGTACACGCTTGCTGAATATGGCTCAGATACACTGGGATTTGACGGAGACAGACTTCTCAGAGATTTCCAAGACAGCAGGAGGCTTGTGGGCTGTTTTAACCTAATTGTCTTTGAGGAGTAAACTACAGAAATCTAAAGGACCTCTCCTTTTGCACTGGAACATTGATTTTGGGGTATAATACTTCAGCTCGTGTATTCACTTCACTTAGATTGATTTGCTTTTCATTTGCTTTGACTCCTCCAGAATGTCAAGGAAGAGAACTTCTAAGGAAACACGACAATGGGAATTTCTCCACAATTATTATATTTCCCTTATGGACACTGATGCCTACCATGAGCTACTTTTTAATGTTTACATCTTGATTTAATGGCCTGGAACATGTCTTCAAATTGAGGGGGAAAAAAACCTGAAAAAGTTGCAGCTGACTTGCAGTAAATCTACAAGTACTTTTTCTTGCAGGCATCCACAGGAACACAACTCAGCTGACATACCACATACCTTGAAGCACTGTCTGTCTGTTTTGACATTAATGAAGCCTTTTTTTCATATACAGGGTCTTTTGGAAAAAGATGTTTTCTTCCCCCTGAAAAAGCAAGCCTGTTTGCTTTTGCATCTTTTTATCCCCGCGCCTATTGCATAGTTCAGCAGAACCTAACATGAGTTAATCTAAGTAGACCTGAATTTGATAATATATAGGCGATCGCCTCACAACTCTATTTGCAGTGGAATATCTTTTCCATGACAAGCATGAGAGTATCCCAAATGCTTAGCCTGTATGTAACCACTATTCTTCCTAATGTTATCTGAATTAAGGAAAGATCTTGTAGGGCACCTGTCATCGTTTCCAAGTAAATCAGGGATCTGTACATTGGAAGCTTCCTTTATTACTAAATCTAAATATTTTCTAAAGATATCAGCTCTCCCATAGAAGTTTGAGGAGACTCTATACCTAATGCTACATGGTTGCATATAATTCTAACTTTAAGTGCACAAAAGACCGGTGAAAAGACCAGAGATCAAAGGAATAGAAAAAATGTCTTAAGCTTATTTTCTTATCTAAATATAACAACACAGACCATGCTCTACATCTTTAAAAACCTCTTAAAGATTTCTTTGCACCTACAGCCTTTAATCAAACTACCTCGTCCCAACACCACTGGCTATGAATATCTGATGGAGTAGTTTGCTATGATAGAATGGAGAAGCAACCATGAAGAGTTCACAGCTTCTTTTCATCTTGGTAGGAAATCAAAAATGTTCCAGCAAAGCTTAGCTGTTGGGAATGTCAGTTTGTCAAGCCTGAAATGCTTTGAACCCAATGTGTCAGGCTCAATAAACTTCTCGGAGATTTACATTTGTATAATGCAAGAAAGAAATTGAGGTGAGATTTGAATTGGTAAATGCATTTCTCTGGCATTTAAATATGTGTCAGAATGGCCTCTTGTTTCTTGATAACCCAGATTGGGCGTGAAAAAAAGCGGTATGATTTTTGCCTTTTTTGTTGAAGGTATCATCCAAAAACAGCCAGTTGCCAACAACAACCACCAAACCAAACCAACAGAAAAATTGAACAGGTCAAACCCAAGTTAAAAAAAAAAACAAAAAACCTCGAACAAATTGAAATACTTCAGTCTAACACTACACACCCTAAGATCACGCACAAAGTTGAGCCACATCTGAAGTCCATTCTAGAATGTAATCTTAGCTGATGAGCTCTGTCTTATCCATCCTCGAATTTGCCCTTAAGGACGTACTTTTCCAGTTAAGTATTTTAATAAGGCTCCCAAGTGAGCTTTTGTCTATCATGAATTCTTTGTTCTGCTGAACTGCAATTCTACACTGCTGGAGGCTCACCGTTTTAAGACACAATTCTCAGCAGTTGTTTTCCCCATACATGCATAATCATTGCAGCATTGCTATTACTAAGAACCTTCACAAAGCATTCAATAGCAGTCAGTCCAAACTGCAAGAACTGCCGATTGTGGGCAGCGTTTAGTTGCTAGAGTTCTGCAATGGTACAGTCAGACCGGAGCTTACCTCGGGCCTATGACACTACACTGTCACTTAGAGGGGAAATTCTGTGGTGAGGTGGGACTTGCAAATGCCATCAAGCCTCTCACCCTCTTGCGTAACATTATGGAAAGGTTACTGCTGTCAGTATAAATAAAAAACAAATGACATGGAGCAGTCCAGTTGCATTTGTACCTTTGATAGAGACGGAACGGCTAAGTAAGCTACAGTAACTGACAGGCAGGTCTTTCACGACAAGCAGTGCTAGCTGTAGGCTCTGAGGACAGTTCCCAGCAACTTCTCAGTAACAGCTCAATTCTACAGTCCATAGTGGTGGAGAGGAGTTCAGTAGCAGAGGAAAAAACCAAAACATTAACAAATGAATGGATTATTCAGCCAAGTTTACTATTATTCGCACTAACCTGGCGATTTAAGATATTTACATGTGAATTATTATTAGACATGACATCAGCAGAGTCTGGGATCTACTACAGAAAATTAGCATGGGACCCAAAAAGCCAGCAGACAATAATTCTGTACACTTAACATTCATATTTCTGCACGTACACTGTTTTATACTGGCATATAAATTACAGATATGCATCACTGACATGCTGTGCTAATAATTGCCCCAAAACCTCAAACTACAATTTGATGATTCAACAGGAAGACTCAAGGCAAACAGAGGAAATAGGGAAGATTAAATACTAAGTTTAATCTGATCTACTTAATAAACAGAATTTGGGATCTTACTACCATCAAACTGTGGCACCTAGGATATGCTGTTTCTGTAATTTGCACTAATAAGATACAGGGAAGTTAGAGTGATGCCTTCATAGCCATCAGAGAATTTTCCCACCCAAAAAGGATATCCCAGGAGATCTCATAAAGGTCCTTGAGAAAAAGGCAAACAAGTGGTTAAAAACGGATGCTGAGACAGGGCGGTAGTCTCTGACAAAAATAGCTAGGGATAAACGGTAAATCTTTGTTTCCATTGCCACTCCAAGAAAACACATCTCTGCCCAACTCCTAGCTCGCAGCCGAACCCTGCCCTCACTTCACCTCAGTCTCCTTCACACTTTCTTCAACTTGGTCCTACGTTTTAAGCTTTCTTCACACAGAAAGAGGAGTCAAATTCTTCCTTAAATTTTTTTTTTAATGCTGAAGAATCTGCGCTGCACATTCATTATGTGGTGGGGCAATGCAGGACAGACAATAAAACCCATGAGATCTTTTTCTACACAAGGATCTTATGGTAACCCCAGAAATGCTTTCTATGCCAGGGCATTCATTCCTGTCCTTGTTTTTACCTAATGGAAATATTTTTAAAAATTGTATTCTAAATAAAAAGAGATTGTATCAAAATAACAGTAAGATAATTCTTCAGCTTAATGACGCACACAAGTAATTCAAACCTAAAATCAGATCTCTGTTACAGCGATCGTAGATCTGGTGGACATACAAATATCATTCTGGTTATATTTGAAGGCT
Source organism: Phalacrocorax carbo (assembly GCF_963921805.1). Lineage (NCBI taxonomy): Eukaryota > Metazoa > Chordata > Aves > Suliformes > Phalacrocoracidae > Phalacrocorax > Phalacrocorax carbo. The sequence continues at coordinate 9,310,219 of NC_087527.1, read as the reverse complement.
ACATACATACCCTTTAAATAAAGAATACAACACAAACAACGTATCACCAGCTTTCTACTGCCTTTTCAAACAAAGGCTAGTGTTTCAAGGCAAAGTTTCCCACTTCTCTTAGTAGATGTATGTCAAATCAGTTATCAAAAATGACCCATGCTCTGTTACCTTGATCCAAATATAAAAGGTATACAACATAATTATTTTTTTCAAAAAGAATTTAAACTAACACAACTTAAGTCCCTTTTAAAAGGGTGAAATGATACATCAGCAGAAGCATTTATGGTTTTGAATTTAGGAAGGGCAGCCAAGTCACATGGCACATGACCAGCAGAACACGTAATTGCTGGGTGATCAGTGGCATTATCTGACTACTTCTGTTGCTGCCTACCACCACTGAGGGGAACAACTGAACTGCTAGCTTTCTAAAGACAAGGCCCTAAATAGTGCAAGAGAACTGCATGGAAATCTCACAAGCTAGTTTTTTACTTAGCATGACTGTAGTTGTTGAAGTTATGGAAAGATAAGCTACAAATATGTTGTTAAAGACCTGATTTTTTTTTTAACCACTAGCAAAACATAATAGATTAGAAACTGCCAACCATTTTACCTTGGTACTGCAAAGATCTTACTCTACTATGCAAAACCACGTGTGAAGACCTTGTCTACAGAAGATACTCAATGAAAAGAAAGCTAGAGCATAAATTTACATTACCTTGACCAAGGAAACAGTAGAAGAGTTTTGAGTATAAGCAGAAGTTGCAAGTTATGAACCAAAAGCAAAGAGGCATCTTACCAGAACTCGATCGCCAATTTTGAGCTCCCTTTCTCCTTTCTTTAGTGATCCAGCTTCAGAAAGATTTGATATAGATTCACTTGCAGTTTTTGAAAGATTGCTAATCTGAGGCGTTGAATGTTCCTTAGCAGCAAGCGGTGAAGTTTTTTGTGGAATCCCTGAAGGGGGGAGTGCAGCGGCAGATGAAGACACCATACTAGCAGTTGATGTGGAAGTTGGTGATGTAGCTCTAGAAGCATGAGCTGTCTGTGTACCATTGGCTTCATCTTCCACCAGCACTTTTCTTGTCAGTTTTGATGGTCTTGTAAATATTCCCCTCAAGGGTTCACACTGGAAATAGCGAACTCCAGCCACAGAGCCATCATTCTTACCAATCGGTTCATCTAGTACAATTCCTGCCCACTGTCCTGGAGCAAACTGTGTTTCACCGAGGAACTGAATAAAGCCAGGTTTATTTCCATTGACCCAAACACGCTCCCCAACTCTGAAATCATCCACAAATTCTTCATGTGCATCTGCAGTGGTTGTGCTTGAGGCCTTTTCACTGGAAGCGGCTTTTTCTGGGGGAGCTGGAATCAAGCACAGTGCAAAAGCAACAGGAATCAAATACACTAATACTCCAGAGAGCATCATGACTTAGTTTCAATGTAAAAAGCATTTGGAAATATATGATTTCTAGAAGGAAGAGCACAGTTCCAAATTTTCTTAACTTATGAAAACACTGTAATCTCTGGAATACAAAATCAAAATCTAAGGACAAAAATTCAAAATCTAAGGACAGAGACATTGAGTGCATTTAATGTAGGTTTTGGTAAAAATCTTGTAAAGATTGCAAAACTTGCCTCAAAAACTACCCAATCATCTTTATCATGACAAGGTTTCTTCAAGGAAAACTACCTGATCACATCGAATTAGTAACTTCAGATTTTTTGCATATTATGCACATTTTTTTTAGATCAGAAATACAAGCAAAAATACCTTGGTGTAAATAGTAAAAATAGTGTATACTCATAGTTTTCAAAGTACTTTTTGCTAGAAGATGAATATGGGAAAAATTAAGATATTTAAATATTCCTTACCAGCTGCAACAGATGCAGGTGTTTTTAGCAATGTACTCCCATGCTTGATGGTCTTTGAAGGAGCCTTAAGTCCACTTGGTTTTAACATACTCATCTTTTTGCAATACCAGTGTTACTCCTCTTTGTCTGTAGCAACTATCTTTTTCCAAACATGGATAAAATATATTATTTGAGTTTTTCCAACTCTGGAATAAACCTGTATATAAAATATTAGACATGGAACAAAAATCAGTATTTTAACTCCTGCAGAAGAAATTTCTATATATACACATGGTCTGTGTACGAAATGCATGGTAAAAGATGCTTTACAACAACAACCAGAAGCATTTCCCAGGATAGCATTTCCATCTCATCTTTTGAAGGCCATTTCCTATTAAAAGTCACCGAGTCTGAACACAGAACATCAAAATAACTCACTTTGCTGAATACTGCTGTATTCATCTTGAGCTTTAAACTAAAAGGCTATTTTAAGAAAGAAAAACAAACCCCTTAACAGCATTACTAACATTACACATAGATATAACCACTCTGTGCACCCTACTGTTTTCAGTCACATTTTTCAAGTGTTGCAATACCCCAGCAAAAACAACTTGAGACTAGAGAACTAACTGCAAGAGAAACCAAGAAAACCACAAATTTCAGGATAAAAGGAATAAAGTTTTTAAGAGAGATTGGAACTGAAAAATGAAGACTGATCAACAGAGTTAGATGATGACAAAGAAAAAGCAAACATCCACCTCAGCTGTATGTGATCTTTCAGATCACAAGACACACTGGCTCGCAGTCCCCAGCACAGTGCCCCAGCTTCGCTCCTCTGGAAAGAGGAGGAGGGACTCTTCCCTACGTTGCTAGGATAGAGCGCTGCTCTGCCTTGGAAGCAGCTATAAGCTTTTCAGGGAACTATTTCATGAGGTTTTTGCCACAGAAGGCATCTTCCTTCTGATTACAAAGCTTTAGAAAGCCTCTTTATCTGTAATGAAAAATCTATTTTTTTTTCTATAACATGAAATCAAAGCCAAACTGTAACATGACTGGTCTCCCCACCATCTTCAAAAGCATTAACTGTTCTGTGTGAACACAGGTTGGATATTTGCTAAGCTTTTAAGGCACTGACAGAACAGCTATGCCCACAAAAAAAAATAAAATCATGCATCTAAGCAAACACCTGTGGCGGGGGGGAAGGAAACGTAGACATGTAGCAATAGACTGTTTGCTCAACTGTGCTCAGAACATGACAAACAAGAACTGTAAAGCAGGTCTCAGTCCTGCCGTTTACTCAGCTTTGGGCATCAAGGGGTACACACGCACAGGCAGAAAGCTGGCCAGTTGCAGGCTTCCCAAAACCATTACGAGCAGCGCCCAGGCGCATACTGGGTGTGCAGTACGTTTAAAGGCAAAACAAACACTAGTGAAGGAGAGACTGCTATGCTACAGAAAGGAAGACTAAAGAGACAAGCCAACCATGTCTTTTACCTACCAGCATAAGTTTCACCCCTCATGTGTTATTAATAGCCAGCACGTTGGTGCTCCTAAAAATCAACTGACTGGGGGGGGAAGGAGGGGAAGTATCAGGCACACTGCTTTATGAACCTAAATAACAAAGTGAAACATTTCTTCTGCTATTTCAAGATCAGCCATGCTGATTTCAAGTCATTTTCTAAGAAGGCTACAAGAGTGTTATAATTCAAAAAAGCATTAATTACCACCTTGGCTGTATGGTGTTTGTCTACAGTTTAAGTTAAGCTCCATGAAAACTCAGAAGCAGCACTGTAGATTGCTGAACATTTTTTCTAGCATTGCCAGAAGTATGTCACCCACCCATCTGCAGAGTTATGACTACTGAAGAGAAAAATGTCTCCATTGTTTGTGCAAGATGTATGCCAGTTTACTGTTAATTTTTAAGCAGGAGCTCTCTAAAATCAAAGCAGGAGGGTAGGCATGAAAAATGATTAAGCTGTGAAAGAACTGAGAAGCATACAGTTATATAAAAGAGCAACTGGAAGATCGCATAAGATGTCACTTTGGAGACACCAGGAACACTGGGGTTTTTTTCCCCCCTCTCCTAGTACATACCTGCCCTCCCTGCTAAATCCGAGTGCATTGTAGTTTTTCGTATTTTGTTTTAGAAATCTTTTAAAACTGCACTTTGCTCTTACATGCCAAGGACTTGAAAAGCCTTCCTTTTCTCTCTTATACACATGCTATCTACCTATTCTTCCTCACACTGTAGGCCCTATTTCTTCCACTGCCAGGACCTCCATGCATGCCTCAATTACTTTCCTCAACCCATCAAAATACATGCAACGGAAAAACTGTACATAATAAAGCATGATTTGGTACAAATACAGAAATGTGGGAAGTATCAAGGTCAGTTCTTTTTAGTTCACAGTCTTCTCTGTCAGCACCAAACACCAAATTTATGGAAATTCAACAACCTCATTTGGGTCAAAGGCAAGTCCCCCTTAAGAAAGACTGGCTCCTAAAACCAGGAAGCCAGAAGCTGTCTTACAGTATTCCACCATTCATCTCCATATACTACTACTTTTTTTGCCCCCAAAGAGCATTCCAGCAGCACACAGGTAGTAACCACGCAAACTAAGTATATTAAAAGAAAACAAACGCTAAATTACCCCCCAAAATTACACTTTGCCAGTTTCAAATAATTATTTATTAATAGATGTTTAACAAACCTCTGCTCAACAGAAAGCTAAAATGTTCCAATATTGCATTTCTTGGCTCAGGATACTCATTCATATTTTAATTTTGCTCTCCACAGTCATGGGTTATATATTTGCTGTGTCATTTGCTTTTCTCAATATACAGGCCTTCAACTAGGCCAGAAGTAACACAATCCCTTGTGCCCTGGTTTCAGAGCTGCTGGAATTGTAGCTTAATTTTAAAAACTGCCAAAATATAGGCAACGTATTTTGCTAAATTACTGCCTTATTGCAATAGTGAAAATGCAACTTTGTCTTAGAAAGAGACAGGACCTTCATATAACAGCATTTCCTAATAGAATTCATAAAACACTGAAAGCACGTAAATTTGCATCAGTAATTTTAAGCATTACGCACTTCAGTGTTTCCTAAGAGGCTCCAGATGTTAATTTTAGTTCTCGTAAGAGAGAGCAGCTTGGCGCTTGTCTCGATTTGTTCTCTTCCCTTCCTTGAATCTACCTCAGCTCTCCTGAAAAAGAATCCGTATAACCAAAAGACAATAACATTAAGTTTCTCAAAAGCTCATAACAGGAACCTAAGGAAATGCCCCAAAACAGTCTGATAATATATACTATTTAAGTGTTCAGAAAGCCACAAGTTCTCATAAAATATTTTAAACACAAGCTTTACACTTGTGCCATTACTGGGAAATACATTATTTCTTACAATATGAAAATGCATTTCATTCTCGAATGAATTGCAATTTTTGTGTGTGTTAGCTACTAGAAATTTTCAAATGCAGACATGAACCCCTGCATTGGCCCTTTTAGCTGATTAATAATATTCTTATTCTTCTTACTTAACTTTTACAGACCTTGAAGTAGTAGCACACGGATCAAAGCAATCCATGAGCAACAAGTTGAGAACCATTGGTTTAAGAAAATAAATCCTACTAATCTGATAATAGATATTAATTCTTTTGGCAAGTTGAGATTAAAAATAAACAAATAATATTTAACCACATAACTCTGAATTAGAAAAGGAGAATATTTTGCAACTGTCAAAAAATAATTCCTATAATAAAAGAAAACAGCTGTCCACCACTGTGTGTTTCGAGACTGTTTTCAACAACTAGTACTCCAAAAAGAACTAAAACACAATTACATAAGAAAACAGGGATAAAAGCTAAAGCCTCAGCTCACTCCACTTAAGAACCCTGTAGTCATGACAAGAATGTAACAGTACCAATAGTTCTTTAAGCTTAGTTGATATCTGATAAGCATGCTGTCATCACCACACCCTCCTTCCTCAGGACAGGTAGTGACAACATCAAAAGTAAAACGTTTCATCTGATAAAACATTAGAAACAATGACTTGACAATTTAAGGAAGAAACAACTCGGGACTATGGTGGAACAGATGCAGTGTTTCCATGGAGAAAAGCAAGTTGTCTGTCCATTTGGTACGGAAACAAAGAGGGCATTCCAGAATAGAGCAGCATAATGTTTGAATTGACTCAAACCAGACTGCATAATCTCCATCTTCTGCATGCAGACACATGCAGTCTGACTGTGCAGAGTACTTTGAGGCTGGAACACTACTCTTACGGGTTATTTGTGTAATAAAGTGAAACAATTTCATTGATGACCACCCGCTATCAGTCCTGCACAAGTTCTTCAAAACATTTAGTATTAAAAAGATTACTATTAAACTTTACTTAACACCATTAAGAGACTAAATATGCCTTTCAATGCAAACACATTTCTAAGCTCAAAAAAAAGATCACTTCAATTTGTTAATTCTCCTAAGCATACCAGTGCTTTGCAAAATACGTATAAACATTAAGACTAACAGACACAGAGTAAATATTCTTAAAGGACTGCGTAGAATAGGTAACTCTGCTGAGAACCTCACAGGGATCTGTAACCAGAGAAGATCATATGCAATCCCTGTGGCAGTCAACTAGTAGGTATCTCGAAAACAAATTCTGACCGTACCATGAAGAAAATGTAACATGTACAAAATAAATCAGAAAATCCCTTCTGTAGAAAAGTGATATGGAAAATATCCACAAAGACCACCACGATCCAGTAACTTTACTTTCCTGAGAGAAAAACAAACTCACCACATGAAGCACTACGTTTGAAATAACAGCCTGAACGGCATTTCTTAAATATCTGTTTCATACTCTTGATGTTCATAAACACTACTGCCAAGCTTTCAGAAGCTCATGAATCACTCCTCAAATATCCTGACAATGGTTTAGAGAAAATAACTTGGAATTTTGAACCTGGAAAGTTTTCTCTTCTGGTCCATGAGTTACTCCAAGAGCTCAGACCCTGCACAGCTACAAATGCATACAACTCCTAAAATTACTGCAATCTTAAAACTTTGAAGCATATAAGCATCTTCTGTATGATTCAGATGTAATTCTTATTACAGCTCTGAAAGTTGTATTTGTGGTCTCCTGGGCTGGTATTACATTTCTGTAAGAAGCGAGTGTGTGTGTATAGATATATGTATTTCCAAAAGCACTTACAATAATGCTCTTACTTGAATTTATAGGCTTTTGAAATTTATACACAATTTAAAAATACAACCACATTTTGGCTTTGAACAAAATAAATGCCTTCACATTGCACTGCTATTTGCTTCTTGCTACCTTTTTAGGTAGCCTCTTTATTTTCCTCTGTGCAAGAATGTGCCAAATCACAGAAACCAACTTCTGGAAGGTTCAGATAGGAATGAGATTAATTCATCCACAGCAGGTCCACAAACTGACCAGAATGGGACATACCCACCAACATCCTTACTGAAGCAATTCTGGATGAGGCAGACATAGCAGAGGGATAAGTTGCAGAAAGGAGACAGCCTCACACGCCCTCCCTAAACAGCATTTCCTATTGCCACCATCTTGTTTTGTTTCCAAGGAGGAATACAAGTATGTTCCCCCACTACCAGTGATTATGCAGCCAGATTTCTCATGTTTTGGAAAACTGCAATGTCAGAGGACCCGGAGTATGAGAGACGAGGCATGTCCTGGAACAACAATCTTCCTGACCATGACGCCTCCTCTGATACGTTCTGGGTCTACTGGAGATACTTCATACTGGGCAACCAAAAAGACTGAATGGCCATTTCGCAAGTGTTGGATTACATTTATAATTAAATAATTCCACAGCACACAATACCAATTGTAAACGTTATACTAAGCTTCAAAATCAGTTCTGTAACAACTACAATTAGTTAAACTAAAAAGATGGATTTGGAAGCCTTCAAGCATTAACTGTTCAGAACTTCTCTTGTAATGATGTAGCACACTTCATATATCTAGCCATTTACTACTGTGCTGGTTTTGGCTGGGGTAGAGTTAATTTTCTCAATAGCTAGTGTGAGGCTCTGTTTTGGATTTGTGCTGGAAACCCTGTTGATAACACAGGGATATTTTAGTTCCTGCTGAGCAGGGCTTACACAGAGCCAAGGCCCCTTCTGCCCCTCACCCCACCCCACCAGAGAGGGGCTGGGGGAACACACGGGTTTGTGAAGGGACGTGGCTGGGACAGCTGACCCCAACTGACCCCAGGGATGTCCCACACCATATGACATCATCCTCAGCATATAGAGCTGGGAGAAGGAGGAGGAAGAGGGGGGCATTCGGAGCGATGGCATTTTGTCTTCCCAGGTCACCGTTACATGTGATGGAGCCCTGCGCTCCTGGAGATGGCTGAGCACCCTCCTGCCTGTGGGAAGGAGTGAATGAATTCCCTGCTTTGCTTTACTTGCATGCATGGCTTTTGCTTTACCTATTAAACTGTCTTTATCTCAACCCATGAGTTTCCTCACTTTTACCCTTCTGATTCTCTCCCCCAACCTACCAGGGGGGAGTAAGCGAGCGGCTGTGCGGCGCTTAGTTGCTAGCTGGGGTTAAACCATGACAACTACTTAAATAAACCATTTTGGAGCTATGAATTCACATCAAGGTCTCTTTGCATTTAGCCCCTGAAGCCACTTACTGAAACGGTAAATGAACTTCTCTCTGAACCTAATGCTCATGACTCAATGCAAATTCAGCACATTTTGTCAGCTCCAAAGCATTTACTGAATGAGTAGCAAGTTTGGACTGAAACAAGCCAGAAAGCACAGTAGGCATTTGATAACAAAGCAAGTCACAAACAGCAAATTTTTACAGTACTGATGTAGCAGCCTCTGTAGTCATTGCTAAACCAAACTGATTATCTGAATATTGCTCAAGAATTTAACTGTACTGTTCAGTGATTAGACTATGGGATTACAGAGGCATCTTCAGGTACCATTTAGGTTGAAATGAAGAGAATTTAAGAAAGAATTTATATATAAAACAGAATTAAGAATTTAAGATTTCAATAGAATAAGGGTTGACATTTGGGAGTCTACATCTGATTACTCATTCAACACATAGCAATTAGAAGGGAGCATTTAAAAACACGACTTCAGTTTTATTTTGTCTCCCAGAAACCATAGATTTTGATGTCAATTAATCAAGTAATATGACGATCTTAATATATTCTTCAGGTACATCACTACCATAAGAAAAGACACCAAAATAATATGCATCACTTAATTCAATGTTTATCATGCTAAGTGCCATCCGATCATATTTATTTGGGTTACTGGATGCTCTGCTTACTGCCAGCATCACAATATATGGGCTGGTACATGTCCATCAAACCGGTATTATGTACCTCACTTTTAAAGGTGGAAAAAATTCGGCATTTAACACTCATCTGATCAGGTGGAAAAAAATAAAAGGAGTCCAGAGCCTTCTCTCAGATCTGCTGTTTGCAGATACTGGTATAGGAAATAAAAATTTAATAAGAAAATAAGAAAGAATGTCCCCTACTTTATATAGGATCATTCTTCTTATGACGTTGTACGTCGGCTCATTCCAACCCAGTCCAACACAACCCTCATATGAATTCTTGAGAGGTATACCCTGCACAAAGGCAAAGGCTCATCCTACATGAACTACAACGCCTCAGTTTCTCATACCATGTTCATAACAGAAATATGAATTTTATAAGGGACAGATTCTTGAGGAAGTGCATCTCTGTTTATTTTAATGAGGCATAACTATTAAATTAACAGAATTAAAGCAATCCTTTGCTCTTCTGAAGTACCTCCAAAGTCACTACCAGAATTACTTCAGGAAATTGCTGTTGCATGCAAGTTTTAGTACATCTTTAGTCTAACTCGAAATACAATTTACTTTTGCTACCATAAAAATACAAAACCAAAAGCTTGAATAAGTTGGGAATTATGCCCACTGGTATGACACAGCTCTTTTGACAGTGTCATTGATTTGATGAATGTAACCTGAAACAAAGAGTGGCTGACAAATTACTCAAACTGAATCATATCTATATGATCGCTAGCAGAGGTCCTGAAAAATCTTTCAACTCTATTTTAGAGGACATTGGTTTAGATAAACATTACTTAGTCTGAAGCAACTAGTATGTTCTGTGAAACAAAGACACCCAGAGGATATTCAAAACAGTCCCAACACTGTAACGTAAACACTATGCCTTGTCATCACTCATCCCACTATCAAGCACCATCACACCACAGTATAAGGACATCCCCATAAATAGCCACTGGTTTTCCGTACCTTCAGAGAGTGAATCTCTGTTTCCTTAAGAACTCAGAAGACACTCCTACTTTCTTGCACACATTGAGGGGAGTGGAGAACAACAAAATTTGTTGTTTGGGAATCAATCCAAACACCCCACAATGCTGCCCCTCATTAAGGACATGGATAACCTGGAGCTCAACCAGCAGCATTAGATCTGTTTCTTAACCAAGACAGAGAGTAGGCACTATATTTCTGTATCATGGAGATTACTTGAACTGTTTTCCATATGCGTTCACTGATCCATACCATATTCAGGACCAAAGACTTTTAGATTATCTTTCAACATCAGGGCTTTTATGACAGCTAGGCCTGCATACAAATATGTATTTCTCCTTTGATTTTGAATCTGATGGGTAATTTCAATTAAATAAAAAGACAGGACATTTCTAAAAACAAATATTATATTCTTATATGTTTCACAGAAGTAGGCCAACCAGTAGGAGGGAGACTTGTGTTCTGAGTCTTGAGTTTCTCCCACTTACTTTAGATCAGACCAACTAATTTCTGAAGCAAAATGGAAAAATCAAAGTATTGCCACCAATACACTTGGTAGCAGCAGATTATCAGTAGGTTATCAGTATGCTTGGAGATAATATACAATTTTAATATAATATAGTTAGGAAGGCAGCCATTATGGGACGCAAATCCACTGGAAATTAGAGGGTTTTAGTGACATTGCTGAGTTGGTAAGTAAGACACGCAAGATGATACATGGCTGGTTTTCTACCTTGGAAAGTGCAGAACTTTCCACTGCAAACTGGATAAACAGGATTCTCTCTGCATATGTTTGGGAAAGGAAAAAGGCTGGGTAAATTCCTATAGCTAAGAAACTGTACTAAGAGCAAGATGAATCAGATCAAAGATAATAAGAAGCTTAGGACCTCAAACCATCAGCTAGATATTGCAGCAATGCTATGAGAAAGATAATTCATTAGAGCTTCTGCTCTGCTTATGGATTTTAATTGTGCATCAAGGGCATTTAAAGTCACCTCATCCTATCATTCTGTAACTTGCTATGCTCATTCAGATTCCTAAATGCCTTGAGATTCTCACTGAAAAAAAATAATGCTGAAACACAAAAAAACAAACTACTGAATATGAAGCACAAATAAGACCGGATGCCTGTAATGGTAAAAAATTATTTTGTGCGAACAACATCGTATTTTTTTCTCAATCTATGTTGCTATTTCTAAACACAGTCTGTTCACTTTTTTTAAAAAAGCTTCCCATCTTTAATTAATAAGGAAGAGCTGATAGCTGTTAAAAAGCTTTAAAAAAAAAAATCATTGAAAACATGATGCGAACTCCAACACTTCAGGTTGCCACTGTACACACGCATTATAAATATGTCACTGCTATAGTCTATTAAAAGATCAGAAAGCACATGATCCTCCTAAGCACGCATCATTCTCTACAGAATGAGTCAAGGATTGAGAAGTAGAGAAAGTTTTCACCCAAGAAAGTAAATAATTGCCACCTCTTCTGGTAAGCCCACTATCAATACTTACTACTTCTGTTTCATTTTTCCAAGGGAGTTCTTGTCCTTCCTAAAAGCCCTCCATTTTGATAACAAGACGAGTAATTTGTTTGGCTGTCTGCACTGACTTCTGATGACGATAATGCACTTCAGCCACTTCAGTAAGTACATTCAGTCCACAATAACAATTATGATTTTGGAACAGTAGAGCATCAAGTTTAAGTTGTTGGGAATCTAAAGTTTAAATTAAAGTTTGAGAAGAAAAATATCATCTCCTGTCAGCCTCAAAACCAAATGCATTGAAACAAAGACACAGGGCTTCTCCCTAACACAGCCACAACTGAAGCAGCTGAAACAAAGATGCTGCTTTTTATAATAAGAATTTAATTTTGATAGACTTGGGTGAAACTGTAACTGTTTCACACACTTTGAAAACATCAAGTCAGCAACCCCTTTTTAGCTCTCCATGTTCTTAGCCTTTTAAATTAGCACCATGACTGCTATACGGCTGGCATATAATAAAGTAGAAGTACAAATACAGAACTTTTATAAATGTTGCTGTGATTGAGTGGATGCCACTGCCAAGCACAGAAGCAGAATGAAACTGTCAGATAAGCTAACTCTACCAAATACTGAGTTTCTCTCTTTGCCTTGCAATTTCCCCTCAAAACAAGATAAAAATATAGACAGCGAGAGTATAAAGATCAGGAAAACTGAGCAGCTTTTACTGCTGTTTCTCCTTGAAACAGTAGAGTGAACACATCTTATAAATTAAAAGAATGTATGGTACTATTTGTCCAAGAGTCTTCTGTCTGAGTTTGTACAAACGATGCGACGGATCTAGGTGGAAGGCAGTTAGGCAGGTGCTAAGGTAGAAACTTGTACAGTCTGTTCTTAGATACATCTTCCCAATTCTTTCCAGCCATTTGGAGGCCAGGAGCTAGATACCAGACTTGTGAGTATTTCTAAGGGTCAGCTGTACTACTGTAAGTCATGCAAGTGCAACATCACTCTGCAAAAATAAATAGATGTAAAGGACAGGCACCTGGACAAGCACAGACATATCAGTAGATGTTTGAAGTCATCAGGGACCATGCTGCTGACAGAGCTGGCTTCAGTTTCGCTGGTCAAGAAGAACGAAATGGTTACTCCAGCAGAAATTGGCATCTAGCTGAGGGCAGCTGAGATTACAGCTAATGCAGTATATAATTGCCTTTCATTAAATAACAAAACACCATCCATCTGAGGCATTTCTGAACATGCCAGTCCAATAAGGATTCCAGTGCATTACTTCTCATACGTGCCAGCAGAGCCAGTAGTCCCTAAGGAATGCCAAAAGATTAAACAAGAGCTACATTCATTCATGGTCATCATGTTCAAACACTAGAGAACTTGCATTCAACATACAGAGTTAACATTTGACCTGAATGTTTTAGAGAGAGAGAGAAAGAAAAGCAGTTTTGAAAAATCATATTGGCAAGACAGATCGCTCTATTTCTTTTGAAGGAAGACCTATTTTGAAATATTCTCAGTCATTCCCAAGAAAAACTTTAACAGGGCCACAAGGATAAAGGGAGGAACACTAAAGGAAATTATCCAATCTGCCCAAGCTAAGCAAGTAAAGGCTGTCCTGGATATTTACATTCAGAAGATGATAAACAAACACAGCCTATACCTCAGACAGGAAATCCACAGGAGCTCTAGAAAGTCACAGCAATCCACATGTACAAGCACCGCTCCTTCCTACAGTATAATCACACATGGAGAGAGGTTGTTTATTTCCTACAGTATTCCCCCACGATGAGATAAAAGACAGCTGTTTTTTCTGCCCCTTACTAGAAAGTTGAGATCTTCTCTTTAAAAGAAACCATTCAAATTACAAAAAACTATTTTTTTTTGCCAAATAAAATCTCCCTCTTGATCACTGAAGATACACACATTTGACATTGTGTTTCCCAGCTTTTTTGCTTCAGCCAACACCCCCCTCTCCCTTCCACACACACAAAGCTTTAGTGCACTTTTGCACAGACAGAAAATCTTCCAGCATATGTAAGGACTGGACAAGAGGAGAACCCTAAAATCTCACAGTTTTAAACCAAGAACTAAGAATCCTCTGCTCATTTTTTCAGTCATTCTATATTCAGTATGTAAGTGAAGAAGTCTTGTCGGTACCTGAAGAGTTATACATTCCTTAGAATAAGATACAGTGCTGTTAAGGACAGGGGAGTTATTCACTTTTCCTCCACAGTATCGAATTTTCTCTCTTGTTACATGTTGTAGCAGGTGCACACAGACACACACTTAAGAAAAATAACTCTCTGACATGGCTAGTTTCAGAACTATATGCATATTTCTGTTCTTTAAATAAAATTCTTCGCAAAGCAGCAGGCATAAAGGCATTTCCTCTTTTGTACCTCTTTTATTTCTTCTTCCTGCATATTAATAGATATCACATGTTTTAAAATCTTTCTGCTCAAAGATCTCAAAGCAACCTGTGAACTTCCATAAAACCCTACCCATTCAGCACACCGGGTAAGCAGGTGAAGGGGTGGGAGGGGTGAGGAAAGAGTCTTCATTTCACAGTCATATTTTTAATCATGAACATATACAGTCACAAATGAAATTTCCTTCCCCATACTACGGTTTAGAAGAGATTTTCTTGTGATGTCAACTTTTGGGTGGGTTTTTTTTCATTATCTAAAACACATACGCAAAGATGTTATAATGAAAAGAAAACTAACTCCTGATTTTTATGCAGCAGGAGCCACATTTACACGCGAGTAACAGCAACAATTACCTTGTGCCCCATGACAGCTGAGGCACAGAGAACACTGAACCGCCTCAGGTAGCAGCACTAGTGATATAGCGGAAAGCAGGAGGGGCCTCGAGCACAGCCTTTGCCTGCGGATCCCACAGGTCTAACGCTGGCTATAAACGTGGCACGAAACTCTGGCTGAGCCACCTGGAACTGTGGGGCAAAATATGAGCAGCTCACCTGCAAATCAGTAGCTCTGAAAACACAGGCACGGGGAGCAGATATAAAATTTAAAAAAATTAAAAAAATTTTTAAAAAAGCCAAAGTGGATTATAAGCCGAATCATTAATAGGTAAGATATCAGCACCTCAGTGTGGGATGCTGAGGACTGCAGGACAGCATTTACCATCAAACACTCAGACCCCTTCCCTCCAGAATCACCCACTCAAGCCACCAACAGCTCGGCACAGCACTGCATCTCCGGAGGGTAAGACTCGAGCAGAGAGCGCATTCGAGACCCTCACGTCCCTGCCCGCTGCTCACGAACCACGCAGGCACCCAAGGGCCCTGCGCGGTGGGAGACGAGACCGGGGAGCCCCCCGCCCGCCCGGGACGCCGCGCCCCGCCGCCTGCCCCTCCGTACTGCCCCGGGAGCACGGCGGGCAGCCGGCCCCGTCGCACCGGGGGGCACGGCGGCGGCGGGGGGAGCCATACAGGAGCGGAATGAGCCCGGCAAGCCCGGGCACACGGCTCGGGAACCAGCCAAACCGGCTGCTGTCACCGCGGCCCCGGCAGGCCGGCGGGGAAGCGCAGGCACGTGTGGCGGAGGCTAACAGCTCCCCGGGGGAGGGGGGTGAACGCCCGCCCCGGCTCCCGGGGCCTCGCCCCACCCAGCCCAGCATCGCCCCTCCGGCGCTGCCCACCGCCCGGCGCCCCGCAGCCACCGGCGCCCCCCGTCCCCTCACACCCACCCCTGACCGCCGGCCGCGCCGCCTCCCTTCCTCACCGCCCGCCGCCTCCGCCCCGCAGCCCGGCGCGGGCCCCAGCGCGGCGCCCGGACGGGAAGCGGAGGCCCCAGGGCGGGAGGCGACCGGCGGCTCCCCCCCCGCCCTCAGACAGCGGCGCCATCGCCCTCCCCGCGCCGGCCCCAACGGCGGCCTCACCGCTGCCACCTTCGGCTCCGCGCCGCCGCCTTCCCCGGCCGCAGCTCCGGCCGCCGCCGCCTCCTCCCCCTCCTCCCCCTCTGCAGCGGCGGCGGCGCCTCCCGGCTCGCAGGGGGCGGGGCGGGCGGACAACGTCTGCGCCCGGCCGGGCCCGCGGCATCGCGAGGCGGGGACTGCAGCGGCGGCGGCGCCTCCCTGCGCGCCCCTGCCCCGCGGTCTCCCTTCGCCCCCTCCTCGCCTCCTTTTCCCTTTGTCTCCCCCTGCTTTGTTCGCCCCGGGGCGGCCCGCGGGGGGGTGTCCGCCGCCGCCGCCGGGCTGAGGGGGAACCGGCTCTCCCCGGTCTCAGCCTGGCTCCCGGGCGGCCCGCGCGGTGCGGGGGAGCGGGGGCCAGGCCCCGGGGGAGCCGCCCGTCCCCGCAGCCTGCGGGGAGTCCCCGGAGCGCGGGCTGGGCTCGTCCCCGGGCCCCGGCAGCGCTGACCCCTGGGGAAAGGTGCTGCGGCAGCAGCCGGGCGTAAAGGGGAGGGGGCGAAGGGCTGGGGGTAGGAAGTATATACCTCTTAATGGATGAGTAACTTTACCCTCTGCTGCTTTTCTCCATTTTCCTTTTGTCCCGACGCCCAGAAATTTATCATTCCTTCTCTAAAGTACCGAATATTTTAATTTTCATTGTGTTTGTGAAGCAATACATTGGAACCCGGTGTTACCCACTGCTGAAGTTTAAACAGGCATAGCAGTAGCTCCCACACCATCATTTTAACACCAGTATTCAAGGCCAAATCAAACTGCACTACTTCACTTTACCTCTTATACATAGGCAACAGAACCCAGCAAGAGCTGGCCCGTAACTGCTGAATTCATCACAAAGCAAACCTCAGCCTGCAGTCTCATAGATCATTTAGTTTCTGCATGATGCTAGTCAAACAAAAGGGTGATGAGAAAGCAGTTCCGTTGCTGGAGACGGATTGCAATTTGTGTTTCATTCTGGCTTCATTCTTTGGCATTAATCCAGCATGGTAAAGCACAAAATGGTGTGACGCAGTCTCCCAAATAATAGGTTTCAACTAGATCAGCATTTAGCAATGTTTGTTAGAATTTCACTTCCTAAATGTTAAATAGAATCTCTTACCATTGCCATTAGATTTTAAAACAGATACTCAAATCCGTGTCCAGCCACCCTTCTTTCTGCCTGCGAAATCTGATAAAAGTGTGCTGAATAAGGACTTTAGGATTTTAATATTAGATTGTATTTAGAAGCACAGAGGCAGCAAATGATTGCTTAAAACACAAGATTGACCCTGTAGCTCCTGGCTATGGAAATAATCCTTACCACAGAAATTGCAATTAGTGTAAAAACTAGAGAGTCTGACTAACTGTACAGAATATTTGCCCAAAACGTCTGTTGGCCAGAGAGCTAAGGTTGCGAACCTTTGTGCTTGTTTCCAGTGTCATAGATTTGAGCTTTCGGTATTGATCTGATGCCCATATAGAACGTGTATCATTTTCCGTCATTTTTCCTTCATTAATTTGATTTTTTTGGTCTCACGGTTTGTTACCACGTAGGCAGACCTCAAGAGTATCCAGTTCAATGCACAACATTAAAAGTTTTCATAAGCAATATTAAGACTGATGCGTCTAGTACAGAGCACAGCAGCTGGAACTCAGCGTACTCCTGAAGACAGCAACTAAGAGTTGCAGCTTTGTGCTCTTGTAATAAAGTTCAAGCAGTAAATAACAGTGGTGAAATAACAGATGAAATACAGTTCAAATGTGTAAGTAGCTTTCCTTACTCCCTTGCAAGGTTAAGCTCCCTTGCTTTGTTACTAAAGAATTGAGAATGAGGTCACATAGATCAAAAGCTTCTACCTCTAAAGTGAATGTGCCATTGGCTTTTCACGTGATTTCCTAGTGAACAGAACCACAGCTTCAAGATCAAAGTGATCTGGTAGGCAACAAGAGAGTTAGCTATCCATCATTCAACCAGTATCAATCTTCAAACCTTGAAAAAATAGCTTTAGGGCAACTGTAACTTAAATTCATCCCAATCAGAACCGGGCGACTTCACTTCTGTGTACCAGTGTATGCTTCGATGGAGATGCATGTGGACTGTGACAACAACCTCTAGTATGTTCACATCCAATTTGTAGCAATCACTATAAAAAAAAGCTGCTGGTACTAGAAATCACAGTACTTTAAAGGACTAAATATGATTGAAAGCCAGAATATCTTTGATTCCAGTACTAGTGGCTCTCTTTTCTGAACTGCATGATCAGATCAGTCAACATATAATATATATACATTTTCGTAACTGTATGAGAACAGGAATTGCTGGATGCTCCGGGCACATTCAGGATGCTGATGTAACTAGTGGCATCCTGGCCACAAGTATAAGGCCTGCTTTAGAATTAAAATTGTTTGCTTCAATATGGTGGGAACAGCAGTTGAAATGGTTTCTGCCCTTTCTCAGATTTGTGAAGGGTCCAAAATTACCAAAGCTTTCAGAATAGCTGAAATGTTGTTCTTTAAGATCTGCATTTAAAGATATCCTGGCTCAAGAGATCCGTTTTTATACTCAGTGGGACACATCCACGCAAATAGGAAGATTTTGAGTATAGGGATTTTCTTTCTCTGAAAGTTCTCGATATGTATATTTGGCAATTCCTATACAGAACTGATCGTCACCCTGCTTCAGAAAAAGCAACTAATTTGTTTGTTTGTTTTAAATCACAGAAGTGCTGCTTCAAAAATCCCAGCACACAACCTTGCACTATTGTTTCTATAGCTGTTTCTCATTTTGCAAAAACAGAACAGGGTTCGGTCCCCCCATCCCTTCTAACCCGTGCGGTACATTTTGCTCATCTATTTACAGCTATATTGATGCTAAAGAGATTTAATGTTGTGAAGCCGCATGCTTACTCTTACTATTTTTGGCTTTACATTAATGTCACTAAAACTGACAGCCTTTGACTGATAGGTTACACTAGATGAAAACCTGCCCTTTTTAACCTTAATTATCATGTATGCAACAGTTAAAAAAAATACTGCAGAGTTTCACAGCTTAGTGGATTGAAAGGCTGCAAGAAGTCTTTCCATTCTTAATGTACTTACTGTTTTCCTTCCCTAGGTCAGCCATAGTACACAGCAGCAGTACAAAAAAAGATCTGCAAGTCCACATTCTTTGTTGGTGTGCTACACAAGACAAACTTATATCCAATTTTGCATTATTTGTTCTACCCAACATCGGTAAAACATCAGAGAACAGTATTTAAACAGACAGTATTTAAAGAATCCTTTCTGCATGCTTGTTTAAATAAGGTACTTAATTTAACAATAATGTTCATCTTGATTATGAGTGATTCATTTCACAGATAACTGAGAAACCATAGTCTATTAAGAAAGACGGACTACACAAATCATTCTACCACTGATGTAAATACCAACAAAAGCCAAATTCTTACCTACAGAGAAGCAAAGCAGAAGGGTTTTTTTTCCTATTGAGAGTGCTGAGTTCTAAAGAAAGGGTAAATAAATTTTTATTCAAGTAATTGGATGACAGCTAAATGTATGTTGTAAAAAAATCTTATGTCAAATCTTTGTTGCTTGGAGTTAACTAAAGTTTAGGAAGTGCCCAACTGTCATACATTAATTACCATGTGATTAAATCCATCCTGTTTGTATGCTTTTCCAAGGATCGAGACCATTCCTACTTCTGACTCATCCCCTCCAACCCCCCAAAATATAAGTATGGCTGTACAACGTATTCTTAGGACCAGCATCAATCTTCAATGGCATTTACTTACCAGAGGCAACACAGCCGCGTTACAAAACGAAGGTACTACAGAGTGCCGTGGCAACTACCAGTGCATTTGAAACACACTAATTATATTTGAGCTTTTTCCTCAATCTTCATTCCCCACGCCCCCAGTGATCCTGCCTTACAAAGCTTGTGGTAAAAAGAATTCTTAGCAGTTAACCCATCTTTCAGATATCTTCTAGCATCTCAGCTATTTCTCTTTTCATGACATTTTAAGGACTGTGAATTAGGTTATAAAAATGTAAGTTAGAAATTCATAACTTTTTAAGAGACAACTAACCACCTGGACTGATACCCTCAATATTTTCCACAGTTTAGATATTTCCTAGATGTGCATAAGCATTTTTAAATACTTTTGCCATTCCAAATGCTGTAAACAAACACGGTACTATGCCAACAGGAATCTGTGGGAAAATTTGAGTGACGCCTGCTTGCACTATACCCACCTCATTACAAATTTTATTACTCATTCATTTTAATAAACTCTAATCTAGGTTATTATGCCACACCCATCACCATGGGAATGTGACTTAAAAGTACCAGAAATACTTTGCTATTCAGCTTTTTCTCAGACCTTGTAGTATGATCTGATTGCAGTTTCAATACGCAAAAGCCATTTGAGTACTGACACCTGGCATATTCAAGAAATTCAAAGATTACAAGCATCTTCAGTGCAGCAACCATATATAGCACTTGATAGGAAAAGTAAAGTAGAGATAAATAGCTAAGATACCAAGAAGAATTCATTCCTAACCATGAGAGAAAAAGCAGGGATAATTCCCCATCCCTAATTAACTGTATGTCTTACAGCAGACATAAACACAAGTACAAATTTTACTCATTGGTTCTGCTCAATCTTCTCAGAGAATTATTCATACTGACCACCACCTCCATAGAAAGGACAATTTAAAAGATAAGATTTAAAAGAACAATTTAAAAAATACCTCTGAGTGCCCAGTATTTTGTATGATTACCCTCATTTCAAAACAGTTACTAGAAGTTAAAAGCAAAAATTACACAGTTCCTGCCACAGGCTGTCCGCTTTTCTGAGATCAAAACATATGCATTACAAAAATCTTATTCTAAGGAAAAAGAAGGATTACAGGAATTTTTATAAGTTTTCTTTACAACTGGAAAGGCGAAAGAAAACAAATGAAAGTATTCTATTCCCAGCTATGTTTTGCTTTATCAGTTAAGTAGAGAAATTTTTAGGCTAATGGGATAAGTTTTTTTGTTTTATTATACAGGCTATACAGATCATTAGCAGAAAAGGGTTTGGATTTTGGCACCCACAAAATAGAAACTAAACATCTACGGATATTTAAGATGGATAGAACAAGAAAAAAAAGGAAGACAAGTTCTCAATACATGGTATAGGTGGTTTAAGTCTAGTACTTCATGCTCTAATTCATAACAGGATTCAGGGACAGCCTCTAAATACCATATATCCAGACAGCCCAAATGCCAGGCAAGGCCCAGTAACACAATGCTTTCCACTGACTGGCTCCAAGCTGCTCCTGGCTCAGTGTTTTCTTATCCCCCGCTAGCAGTCTACTGAAGTGCCTACTTTTGCTTATCAGTAACCAACTCGTCATACAGATTTTGACTATACAGAAAAACATTCATACCACCTATTTATTAATTATATTAATACTAGAAAAGAATGAGCGCTGGTATCAAAGGATACTTGACTTACCCCCAAAAACATATTCAAGACAGACAGATAATACCAAGACTAAAAGGAGCAAGTCTAAACAACTGCTAACAGTTTTGCAAAAGAAGCTCAAAAGCAATATAAAAAATAACTCTGAGCACACAGACAACTCAGTATTTACAAAAGCCTAGAGTCTTTCGTTATATTAAAAACCAAGACTGGGAATGGGAAACAATTTTCCAGTGGGAAACAATTCCCAGTGGGAATTTTAATTCAATCATGTATGGAAGTGTAACAGCATGGGCCACGTGCTTCTAATTGTAGCAGACCACAGGTAAAAGAAAAAAACGTGCTGATTTGAACTAGTCAGTCCAGTCACTTTGGACAAAAATTCCAGTGGATATAAAATGTGGACCCAAACACAGTCCATTCCTGCCTGAAGCCCCCCCAAATAATATTTGCTTTAGATAACAGAAGACATTATCTTCCATAAATGGAAAAAGATCCATATCTCTGAGTAGTTTGTGTACAGCAAATACAACACTGGTCAAAGTGATAAAAAATGCTGAACAACTTAAAATTCAAAGCCTTACAAAATTCAGGATTTAACATATTTAAACTAGAGTTTACCATTACATTAAAAGTTGTATTGCTGAAATGACTTCACCCTTACTCTAATACCTTCAGTATAAATCTTGGAAGCAGTAAGGTAACAGCTACTTCAGTGGTAAGTCTGGGAATTTGTACAATCACTGAAGACTTACCCATTCTGATCAATTAGGTGGAAGGGTGTTTTGTTATGAATTTGTTGTGAACACACAGAGCACTAAAGGGTACTATGCATATAGAGATTATTTTAATCTTGGGGTTTCTGAAAGCAAGGCAGCAGTACACAAGTACTCCTGTAAAGTTTAGGCTGCATGTCCTACTAAAGCAGCAGCATTTCATAAGAGCTATTAAAAAAAAAATCTTGTAAGGTGTGGAGAGAGAACTGCATGTTTGAAATATGAGCAACTCAACACACCCAAAAGGTGCGTACACTTGAAATCATTACCTCATGACCTGCATCATGGTGTCGTCCACATGTGAATGATGCAGCACACAGCACATAATGGCTTGTGTAAACTCTCATTACTAGACTTCAACTCCATGGGAGGAAGACGCTTGGAGAAAGTACAAGATCCTTATAAGCTTACCAATAGAGATTTCTTTGTAAAGCGTGTAGAAGCTGGAAGCAACATATAATTTCATTATCCATTTCTGTTACAGAAAATAATATTTCTCCTATAAAAGCTGAAAAAAAGCCTTTAATTTCAGCACATAGGATGAACATTTACCTTGACCACTGCTTTCCAAATGTAACCAGATAAACGGAACTGGCATATGCTGCAAAAACTTTTTTCAGCCTCTCAGAAGACAAGCAGTTCATATATACAGACACTTTTGTTTTCCCTTCCTGTAAAGTTTAGAGAAAAAAAAGGAAATAAATATAAAAGCTTTAACTACAAAAAGCCAGGAGTTCTCTTAAGCATTCAAATGCAGAGGGTACTAATATATATTATAAGGATCTTTGGGAAATACATACTATCTGCAAAGCCAAGAATTTTAAAGAATAAATTCGGTCTCTTTGAACATCCCCCTTTCACAAGTCTTCTCTTAGACACTTGAAAATACTTTGTTTTACCATGCATCTCCCTTGTCTAGGAAGACTTTTTTCCTGGATTTAAATAAGGACAAACAAATGCTTGACACCGTTAAGTCAGTCCAGTACTCCCTCTGTTGGCAATGCAAATAACACACAGTCATTCCACCTACAGGGCCCCCTGAAGACAATTAAGAGATGGGAAAAGTGTTAGAACAATTAATTAGCAGAATTATAAACACTTTCAAGCTTTCAGAAGCAGGCAATTCTTCAGAGTATGAAAACTGAATGGTACGGCAAGGTTTTGTTTAAGTAGCTAAAATAATTTTAACAGTTTATTGATTATGAAAACCTGAACCCAATCATTGTGACCCTTTGTAAAATATTTAACTTTATTCATCCTCATTTTAATCAGCTTGTTTTTCTAATTATCTTCAGCACCTAGTTTTTAAAAAATCAGCAGTTCGATGGTTTAGGACTCAAGATTTAAAAAAAATATCTTTATATAAAAGCTCGTTTATTAAACGTCTGTACACAACAATGAACATGTATGTACAGCAAGTTTACATGAAGGATGATGTTACAAAAGATACAGTGGTAATTAAAACTGATCCACATAAATAATTTATAAAAATATCTGAAATGGTGAAGATAATGCTGGTAATCCCTGATTATTTTCATCCAATTGCCAGGATTTTGATGTGGGAAATCTCAATGTTAGACCTCTTTAAAAACATTCTGAATATATTAAACTTATCTACAGGATAATTAGCAAAATGTATAAAGTATAGATTATTGTACAAAGGACAGATATTAAAAAAATCACCAATCCACCTGAAACTCAAGGACAATATAAATCTTAGCCAAAGTAATGAACAGCAAACCACAAACCCCTCTTTTTAGAGTTTCATGTATTGGCAAGTAAATAGCTCTTAACAAATCAACAGTCCTGTTACTCCTTAGTGGAAGGATGCCATTTAGGAAAATTCTCCTATGTTTTCTGGCCGCATTGACGGTCCTGGTCAATATGGAAGCCCTGCATTGTCTTCAGTCCCAAGGAAGAATGGGGCAGAGCTGTATTTGTCAAGATTTTCTCCCTCCCCCAAAAAGAAGAGGAAGGCTATCTGAGTTTGTACAACTAGAGGAGGAGAGAGAAGGAAACAGGGATTCGGACATAACGAAACAAAGGAAGACCAGTTAAGATGAAGTCTTTTTCTTTTGCTGGTTTCTTGGGGAATTTTTTAACACGCTTCTTATTCGTAGATAAACACCTGTTGATTCTGCCATATTTTCAAATTCAAATGGTGTTATGCCTACAGCAAACTTGCTCATATCAGGAACAAGACTGGAGTTTTTTGCAGATGATTCAATATTTGTAACCACTTTATTACCACCTATATTTTCTATATCTTTAACCTCATGGTCGGGAGCAGGCATGGTGTTATCCACCAGGCCTTCAGAATCTCTATTATCACAATTTTCCTTTAAGTTAAGTAAACTATCTCCTGGATTAGGACTAGTTACAAAATGTTCATTTTCTGATATCTGTCCACTGATGTCGGAAAACCTAGTTTCCACTGTAATCACCTTATCAGATGATCTTACTTCTGCAACAAGATCTACTTCGTTCCTAGATGGTGATGATGTAACAGAATTGCCAGTTAAAGGTGTATCAACAGGAATATCAGAGTCACTGTTTGTGCTTTCTGCCTGCTCTAGTGCTGCCCAGATTAATCGCTGCTGTTCCTCCAGCTCTTCCAAGGTCAGAGTATCCTCATCCATGATCGAGTCCACTATTTTTGGCTGAGGAGTATCACCGGAAGGATTCAGTGGTGGAGTAGTCCTAGGAAGAGGAGGGCAGGTGGGCGTTGAAGGTTGAGTTGATGTAAGATTTAGTGGTGGTGTTCCTCTTGGTAAAGGAGGAGGAGTTGACATCGATGGACATCCAGGTGGCAGCGGAGGTTGGAACTGAAAACTGTTATGAGTTTGTGACATTTCCAGATCTAGAAGAAACAGATTGAAAGACATCTATCAGAATCTGAAATATGACTAGGACAAGATTCAAAGTGCCAATGCTCTGATTAACTAGCAGGCTTATGTCTTCTCATCCTTGGCTTTCAGCTGAGACAGAACAAACTTCTTGAAGGTCTTAATATCCACTGAAACTATGTTTTTTTTGGATTTTAACTCTGCTAGCCATTCAAGGGGGGAAAAAATAGATAAAATAGTTTTGAATATATTGAGAATAAACATCTTCCACACTGAGACACACTGAAGGATTTCCTCATAGGAAACCCAAAAGGAACACCAGAAGTGCCTCCAGCTATTCTAACATTTAAACAACACTAAGTCCTCCTGTGAGTTCAACTCATTTTTAAAAGTTGTAAGCTTGTAACTTCCTACATTATTTCATCCAAATATTGAAGGATTTGGAGGTTTTCATAACAGAGGCTTCTTCAGGACAGACCTGAAGTAAAGAGATTGGAATTTGTAACCTAACGTTCCAATTGCTCTGAGCACACTTGAAATCTCCTGCTTGGTATTGGACAACATAACAACCACAGCAACAGAGAATGCTTATCATAGAGAAGGGCCCAAATGCAACTATAGTAGGACACTGCTAGTGTATCTTAGTATTTACATTAATTACCACCATAACAAATACTAACACGTTGGTTTCTCTTTACGAACACAGACATTTCAATTCAGAGCAAGATATTTTGAAAATAAAAATTGAAACTAGGAAAAAACCCTGCAGAATAACTATACCAGAATCTAGGTCCATGTCAGCTGCTGGTACCTCCAAATTGTCTTCTTTCGGTCGTTTTGAATGTTGAGAGCTTGTCTGAGATGCAGCCCTTTTAGTAGTAGATTTTGGGCTTGGCTGAAGAGAAGTTATCCAGGAAAACAAAATAAATTAGTATTAAATTGTGCAAGGTAACATTTCCAGCTGTAGGAATGTATTTAAAGCAATTCCATATCTATACAATCATTTGGCGACTCGGTGTGTAAACTAGACACTGAAATTTGAGAGATTTAATGCAACTGAACAGAACTGTAGTCTTGTTCAGGTTTAAGTGGCAAAAGAAAAGACTGCATTTCTAACACAGTATTACGACCAGGTTTTCACCTAGACCTTATGAGACCATCACAACGCAAGTATTGACTATGCCTTCCTGGCAGGCTTAGAATTTACCATTTAATTCCATATAGCATTATACTGTGGGACTGAGAGCAGAGCATATGTCTTCCACCCATAACTGGAAGTATTCTGCAGTAGTTAACACGAGGCTAGAGTCGCATTAGAGAAGACCCAAAAATGACACAGGACAGGATTACCATGTGGTTTCTCAAGTCACTATAATAAGATTACTGTAAATCCTGACTATGGCAAGTAAGCTTTTCACTTATTAGGGAATTCTGGAACTAAGACAATTTTTAGGCTGTAAAAGTAACAAAAGTTGTGAAAAAGCTAGCTTTTTTCACAACTGTTCACAAAATATTCCACAATGGGGATCTGCTTATATTAATTGAAATAGCGTAATTTGTTCTAAACAGAAAGCTCCTTTTTGTTAGAACAGATAAGCCAAACATAAGGATTTCACACCTGGTAGTATCAATATGAAAGTCTATGCCCTCATGCAGAAAAGAAGATAAAAACAAAAGATCATCATCGCTACACTAACTACAAGACAACTGTTTGTGGGTTTTTTTTTTGCAAATAACAATGAGATACATTTACCGCATGAAAATTAGAAAGGTAGTTAGCAAAAACATCCTTCTGTTGAGATGGCTGCATGGGGATGGAACCAAATATCTGCCATTCCTACAGGGGAAAAGAAATAAAAAGAAATAATGTTGCATCTGGTCAGCTAATAACATGACAGAAACACTGAGATTAACAAGCCAAGAAGAATTCAAGTTCTCATCAAAAGCCTCATTTACCAGAGTAAATAGAGCTTTAAAATGAAGTTCTAGCAAACCACAAAGTACTCTCACCTGTGAACACAAACAACTGATGCAATGCACTATGACTGAGTAGTAGGAAAAATAATTAAAAAAAAAAACAATCATCACCTTTACAAATGTCTTGTTAACCATTTCATAGCAACTACTCTTCAACATTTTTAACACAACTACAAACTTCCCCTTGAAATAACCGCTCAGACGAAAAAGGCTTTGAAAAATTTTTAATTTTTAGTGAAAAATGAAAAAAATTGAGGACCGAACTTTGTTTAAGAATAGTGAATGAAAAAACACATTTGGAGGCCACTAAATGGGTAAACAAAGCTGCAAAAGAAGATGTACAAGTACTTCTTTTTAATGCACAGGCATTAGCATCAGTGACGAAGTTCACTACTAACAGCGGATTAAAATATTTTTGAAAATAAAAGCTCGGCAGCAGCAGCCACAGGAGATTCCTTGTGTGCTCTATGCTTAAGATGGCACCCACTATGTGGGTCTTTGGATATAGAATCACAGAATCATTAAGGTTGGAAAAGACCCCTAGGACCATCAAGTCCAACCACCAACCACACACCCCCAGGCCTCCTAAACCATGCCCTGAAGTGCCACATCTACATGTTTTTTTGAACACCTCCGGGGAGATGGTGACTCCACCACCTCTCTGGGCAGCCTGTTCCAATACCTGACCGCTCTTTCAGTAAAGAAATTTTCCTAATATCCGATCTAAACCTCCCCTGACACAGCTTGAGGCCATTTCCTCTTGTCCTATCACTTGTTACTTGGGAGAAGAGATCAGCCCCCACCTCACTACAACCTCCTTTCAAGTAGTTGTAGAGAGCAATAAGGTCTCCCCTCAGCCTCCTCCAGACCAAACCCCCCAGCTCCCTCAGCCGCTCCCCATCAGGCTTGTTCTCCAGACCCTTCACCACCTTCACTGCCCTTCTCTGGACACGCTCCAGCACCTCAATGTCCTTGTCCTGAGGAGCCCAAAACTGAACCCAGGATTCGAGGTGGGGCCTCACCAGTGCTGAGCACAGGGGCATGATCACTGCCCTGCTCCTGCTGGCCACACTATTGCTGATACAAGCCCAGATGCTATTGGCCGCCTTGGCCACCTCAGCACACTGCTGGCTCACGCTCAGCTGGCTGTCAGCCAGCACCCCAGGGCCTTCTCAGCCGGGCAGCTTTCCAGCCACTCTGCCCCAGGCCTGGAGCATTGCCTGGGGTTGCTGTGAACCAGGTGCAGGACCCAGAACTTCGCTTGGTTAAACTTCATACCACTGGCCTCATCCCATCGATCCAGGCTGTCCCGATCCCTCTGCAGAGCTGCCATTGAGCACATTGACACTCCCACCCAACTTGGTGTCATCTACAACCTTTCTGAGGGTGCACTCAATCCCCTCTTCCAGAAAACTGATAAAGAGATTAAACAAGACTGGCCCCAAAACAGCCCTGGGGAACACTGATTGTGACCGGCCACCAACTGGATTTAGCTCCATTCACCACAACTCTCTGGGCTCGGCCAGCCAGTTTTTCACTCAGTGAAGAGCACACGTCTAAGCCATGAGCCACCAGCTTCTCTAGGAGGATGCTGTGGGAGACAGTATCAAAGGCTTTGCTAAAGTCTAGGTAGACAACATCCACAGCCTTTTCCTCATCCACTAGGCGGGTCACCTGGTCACAAAATTCTGTGATATGACACACATGACTCGCTCACTTTGTTTAGCTGTTACAAAGCTTCCCAGAGACTGTGCACTGGTCTGATGTAGTTTTCTATAGTTGAAATTATATTTATGATAACACCCACAGTAATTTCCATATTCCAAGAACATTCAGAAAACTTAGGTGTATGGAAGGAACAGGCATTTTTACATGAAGTTTCGTATGTGCGTTTTTTGTGGGTTTTTTTGTTTGTTTGTTTTTTAAAATTAAACTATCCTCCTAGGCTCCTGCTGGTCTCATAACAGAAATAATCACCGGAGAAGCAGTGTCAGACCCTGCCCACAAGAGCTGTGACAGCCATCAGATAGATGGATGTTATGTCAATTACCTCAACAGCCCCCAGCCTCAAACCAGGTGCTTAAAAATAAGACCCTGTTGACAGAAAATCGTCAGATGCAGAATACAAAATGTTAAACTTGGCTAAAAGCAATTAATGTTTCTCAGCATGTTTAGAAGGCAGAGAACAGGCACTTACATCTGGGATCCCACTTGGAGTGGATATATTAAAGCCTGGATAGTTTATCAATTTAGAGACATCGTAAGTGATACGTTTTGGTTGATGAGATGCTTCATGTTCTGTTCCACCATCACCTGTATTGAAATATAATTATTATTTATGCTAATTAAGAATGTTACTGAAAAAACCCACAGGATATAGGAACAGAGTTTGGAGTTTTGGAATATAAGTATTGATAGAAGGCTTTGCAATCTGCAAAGGCAGCTACAGTGAGCAAATCTATCAGATACATGCATGATGCTTCCCCAGAAACCTAACTGCGTATTCACAGTAATATTACTCTTTATGGGCCATTACTAGCCTCAGAATTTGGCATCAGGACTGTGCTCCGAGATGCAGCGTAAGTGTTGGTCATTAGTAAAAACCTCGTAAATTACTTGATAAGTTGGGTTTCAAGAAATGTATTGTTTGCTTGCTGGTGGTCTTCTTACTCTTATTATAGAATACTCTTACTATGTAAGTTATTGACCTTTGGAAAGTATTATGGTTTCTTTCACAAAACCTAACAAAAGAGAAGCTTATTTCAGAAAATAGGAGAAAATTTGACAACAGGCTAATCTGCAAGTCTCGCATAGTTTCAGAGGAACTCCATGTTCTAATATCAAGGGTTGATCAGAGGTAAAGCACACTGACAAAGAGTCTTCATCTATGCAAACCAATCATTATAAAAGTTGTTTCATTGCCACTGCATAGCCAGATGAAAGGGGAGTATTTTTACATGACTTCAGAAAAGAAAATTTAATTTACAATTTCTTCACTCTTCCATGAGGAAGATGAAGGTTTACAAACTAGGTACTTTATTGTCTCCTGAATAGGGTGTGGCCAGTAAATAACCTGCACACTGAAAACAGCATTCCTACAGCACATTCCTTACCTTTTCCATCATAAAGCGCAAGCCCTGAGTGCTCCATTTCAGCCTCCCTGAGCCAACCTGGAGGGTAACCCAGCTGACGCATGCGATATATAAACGGAGGAAGACTCTTATCTGTGACACCAAGTGCATCTTGAAGCTCCCCACTAAGTTAAGGAAACAGAAAACAAGAAGTCCTCCAGTAAAATCCATAATTGAGTCTTGACAAAAGGAAGTTATGAACATTTTCTTGAATTTTAAACTATCAAGTTAAAATAACTTAGTTTTAGCTAAAATTGTTGCCTGCCAATCCCAGATAAAGCAATTTTAGGTCAAAACCAGCTCTGATGTTAAAGATAACTTTTAACACTTTCATTTCTCCATACAAGTGTATGCACGCTTAAATGTTCTATGAGAATTAACTCTATGCTGAAAACAACTTACTGAACTTGTTACTGGCCTTAGCTGTAGCTATCATGACAGGAAAGATGGAACTTAATGCAACACTAAATTAACTGATGATTTCTTTGAAGACTGCTACAGCCATACTATGATTTTTAAAACATTTTGAACAGAGAGAAAAAGAAAGGGACACTCAAAGCTCAAAATGTTCAAAATCTTGGAAGCATTTTTAGTTATTTGGGAACATATTTGCAATTTGAGTAGCCAAAGAGTAAAATTTGTCTTTCTACATTAGGGGAAGTGCCATGCAAAAGGGCAGGACTATTAAGCTAGTAATGAAGTTTTTTGAAAAATAGCTGTGCAATTTATTAAACAAAATTTTGTTTAGCAGACAAATTCAAACATACTACACCCATAGTTAAGAGTAGCAGATGGACTTATAGTACTCTGCAAATTAACATCTGCCACTCCAAAGGTAGAAAAGATATACCAGAAAAGCAGTGCAATAGCTAATGGAAGAAAAAGAGATACCTAATGACTCCTGGTTTAAATTTTCCAAACCTCTCTTCTACTTCTTCTGCATGATAACGCTGCTGATAATTCTGATTGCTCGCTTCACCACAAGCTTCCATAAACTCCTTTCTCTTCTCACTTATACGAGCTGCATTTCGTGGCTTAAAGATAATATAATTGGGAGGTTTAGATTTGGACAATTTACAATTTATGTACTCTTTCACCCAACATAGAACTGGTGCTCCTTGCCCTCAAGGATGCTTAATCGTTTGTCACATGGCCATTGACACAACTACCATTGTAATGAAAACTACATAGCAAAAACCCAAGAGAATTTGCACTGAATCTAGTGAAGCTCTAAAACAAGACTAAAGGCTGTTCAAACTGAAAAATGGCCCTCCATAAATTAAAGGAGACATTAAAACCATAATACTACGAAATAAATTTAAGTTCTGATTTAGTATGTTAGAATTTATAAGTATGAACAGCACAATCTAATCAACTGAGCTGAACAACCATTTGTACATCCTGTCCCTGATGCATCTAATTTTTTTTTTTTTTCCAAATGGTGCAGTTAACACTGAAACATTTTTTTGAGACCTGCAGTCTTTTGAATACTGACGTAGACTTTACCTTTGGACAGTCTTTCATTTGATGGTCTTCAGAACCACAATTGAAACAATGCGGTTTTGGCCTGCTTAAAAAACGCACAAGAAATTAACCCTGAAAATCATCTGACAACGTTAAATGCACTTATTTTAAATCTTGTTAGATTTTTAGTTTTAGACTTAGAAAGAAAAAATATAAGCATTGCTTGCTGATTTCATATGCTGTCTTCTGCTTCTCTTAAGTTGACTGCTTAATGTCAATCTTCAAAACAGAGTAAGAGAGTATGGTTTTTTTCAGTTCTAAGAACATAAGAAATGAGAAAAACACAGGCACAGCATTGGGCGGGAGGGAAGAACACATGACAGCACATGGAAAGGATAGAAAGAGGAGAACTAAAATTACAGTGGAAAAAGTAGTACTTCGAGGTAGAAGTGGAACTTTTATATCCTATATAAGAGAGATCTATTCCTTTAAGAGGAAATAGAATAGTCATTGAATAATTCAGGCTGGATCTCAGGAGATCTCCAATCCAGTCCCTTAATTAAAGGTGGGTCAGCTATGAGATCAGACCACGTTGCTCAGGGCTTTATCCAGTTGGGTCTTGAATATCTCCAGGATGGAAACTGCATAACCTCTCTGGGCAACCTGATCCAATAGTTCACTGTCCTAAAGGTGGAAAAGCTTTTTCTTATATCACACTGCAGATAGAAGAGTATTCACTGAAGGATTTCTGCTTCTGACTAAGTAAGTATGTGAACATTTGCTTAGATAAAGCCAATGTACTAAAGCTGATGCTATGCCCAAAGGAAAGAAAGTGAAGGTGTTAAAACCATACTTTTAACTGTAGAGATAAGGAACCCCTCAATTTAATATGCCTGTATTAATATCTCTATTTCTCTTTTTATGCTTGTATCATCAGAGGTCTGATCTTTTTTATAATACTGAGGATCAGTTACCAATAGAAACAAGTAGAAGAGCATGACTACTTCTTTCAAAAGTCCTGGTCCACAGTTTGAACAAGTTATGCATATTGTGAAATTGGGCACTGACAACTTGGAATGGATCTACAAATGACTTCAATTTTACTTTTCCTTGTAAATTCATACCATGGCAGCAAACATTTTAAACATCATAGCAGGGGAAATCCCAATTTCTTACAAGATTTTAGAGAAAGATTTATCTTCTGAACATTCATTTTTACCAAATGAGGACGGGAACCAGAAGTGGAGACAAAAGGGTGACACAGGATGAGTGTCCAGGGTAACCCCCCCCCACACACACACTCTCCAGCCTCTTGAAGCCTCTGATTAGATAATGCAAAGCGCATCTGCTGCTTCATCTTTACATAGTATTCAAACAGAAACCTTCTGCAGTGATCCAAGTATTTTATCACCATCCCATATCATAATCACAACCCTTCAATCTGCTTTCCACTCAGATGGTAGTATATCTAATCAAAACAGAGTTTAACTCAGCATGTGCCTCTACCTTTGAAATTCCCACTAAAAGCTTGCCTGGCCTTCCTTGCATCTGAAATCAGTGACTTTAGATGCTATGAAAACCACACAAGCTGTCAAATGGAAACTTCATTTGCTTTACTTCTCATCTCCCATAAGAGCTATACAATCAACTCTAAGATTATTTTATAGAGTTTTAAGGCAGACTAAGTCAGACAGGAGTTGTTCTACAAAACAGTAAGAACGATGATAGTACACCAGTGCAAGGATGACAAAGCAATTACTAAAAAGGCAAGCAACAGAAGAACTGAGTATAAACTTCAGAAAGTTTTTACACATTGATTTTAGGTCCTTCCTAAAGAAAGTCAATAAACAAGAGACCCTCTGACTGCAAAGCTCAGCACTGGTTAATTTAAACTCATTGCTCAAGTATGTTCAAGGGTTGAGTATACTGGGGAATAATCACAGTGTACATCTGAACTTTTCAGCTCAAAACTTTATATTTAAGAATAATACAAACCTTTTTGGTTTGACTTGTATTTCTTGTCCATCTAGGGAGAGAATCTGGCTGAAAACTTGATGATATCTTTAGATTTCAATAAGGAACTGCTACTGGATGAAGCAAAATTTCAATCTTGTTTAAGAAAATCAGTGAAAACCTAATAGTGCTTTGAACAGAAAGTGACTCTTCTGGATTAAGTTACAGATGGGTCCTTGATATGAAGTCCATAGTATAAACTATAAAACTGTACCTACTATAAACTATTTGCTAAGATGGGCTTACATTGTTTCCTCCTACCCAATTTCTATCCAATAAGCAATTTTGTTCTTTATCAGCACTTGCTAAAACTACAAGCCTCTTGTTTATAGGCAGAAGTTTCAAACTAATAATTCTGATCTGCTTCACAGCAATCTGATTATTAATATATTTTGGTAGAGTTTCAAAAATATAACTCACTTCTTAAGTAGGTCGAGACAGGTCATATCACACAACTTGTGTTTACTTTTGGACTGCAACGTGACAGCTGCTTTGCCCACTTGTCTAAAAAAAGGATGAGAAGACAAGAGGGCTGCAAGCGAACTGGCATGGTGAAGAGTGAGAGATTCAGGAGAGTTCAGAAGCACAGCAGTTTCCAGAATCTAACAGCTGCTTTTAAAAAGAAAAGCAGATGCCAGATACTAGTCGACCTGATGTGTGAATCGAGTGCAGCACTTCAGTCATTTAGAAGCACGGTACCTGATATGCCATTTCACTCAGAAGTGCTATTTTAGGCTTAATGTCATCTGTGGGAGCTCTAAAGAAAGATGCATTAAGTACATTTAACGAACAATATCAAAGCTAAGCTGGCAGACATGAAAGTTTAGCCACACTTAACTTTGCGTTTTAGGAGAAATTCCCCTTCCTTCACCTGGAGGTTGGGAGATAGTACAAATATCATTTGGAGAATAGGATTGACTTAATGCACTGTAACAGAGACAGCTTTCCAAATGTAAAATTACAGACAGTGCATACACAGTCAAAGGCAGGTTAGCCGGCTTGTGATTTTCAGCTCTGAGTAATTTAACACTAGGAAGTGACCTTTATTATAAGCTTGATAACCAGATATTGCAGAAAAGAACTGTGGAACTGGTTCTTGTCCTGACACTTTCTGGGACAGAAGCAATACTGGAAAACTGGGGAGACGAGATTACTGGAGAAATGTCTTGCCCAACTTTTTGTCACAGAGGACTGCCATATTAAAAAACACTTTTTCCAACATTTCCCTTAATCCCACCTTTCAGATACTGGCTTTAATAAACGCTAAAGAACCAACTTTAAAATGGGTGCAAGTTAAGAGCATTCCATAATTAAATTTTTATTAGAAGACTTTCCCTCTGGCTCCCACATTTGGAAAAAAACACCTTACAACGTATTTTGAGTTTGCCAAGCCCTTTTTCTTCTCCCAGACAACAGATTTTGTAGAGGGAGAACACTTATTCATATCTGGAATGAACTGTCATTCCAAACCTGATTACAGACTGGCCCAGGAAATTATCCTAATGTCACAAGATGCATTTATGGGGATAAGACATTCACTCTTCCCAAACATAAGCCTTCTAAAAATCAGTGAGCCAATCATATCAAAATACTTAAGTTTTGAGTAAAAAAGCCATTAATGACTCATTAAAACTTTTCATCTATAACAACTGACACGGTTTTGATAGAAACGTACAATCTACTAAACAGAATTTGAATTCAATTTACCGACTGGCATTCTTTGGATTTGACAAACAGAAAAAACCCCTTGTTTTAGTAAACAGGATACTTAGGTATTTCCCATCCTTCTGTCAGCTGTGGATTCTCATTTAATATAGGCTGTCCCAGTTTATCGAGACAAAAATTGGTAAAATACAGAACACTTCCTACAACCTGTAGAAAAAAAGTCAGAAAATTGTCAGAAATGTGTCAGTATTTAGGTCAGGTTGGTAGCATTTCTATAAATTTACACTGCTTGAAATACTGCCAGGTTTTTTTCCCCCATTCTGTAAGAATTTACAAATAATACATGCCCACACCTGTACAAATACATATTTTTTCCATAGATGTAGCCAAAATATGCTGAACTTAACTGCTATTACACTCATAAATGAAATTTAACTGGATCTTATTTTAATGGCAGTGTATACTGAATATTTAGAATGAAGAGTCAGACCTATCATTGAAGAGTATATAGTCAAAAACTTACACTAAAAGCTTCTTTCATTTTTTTAACAGAATTCGAGCTTCCTGTTTTACAGTCCTCTTCCAAAAGAACACTGGAGGGCTGTCATGAAAAGTAGAAATGAAAATAATTGATTTAAAATAACAGTAAAAAGAAAAGCTCCTGAATTACTAAAGTATGTCAAAGGCACAGAACATGGAATATAGCTTCTATTCTTTCATGAAACATTAGTTAAACAGTATGATGGAGCTGTCTACATTAGTCATAATGCTTTCCATAGTCCAAAGTATGATGCAGCTCACATCTAATGTTTTCTTTGATGAGAAATATGCTGCACAAGAACATCTTTATTCTTACCTCAAAAGCTAAGAAAAAGATGGAGAGAAATGCACCATTTCACCCTTTTATTCAAAGTGAATGCTAGAAAGTGAATGCTAAGTAAAACTCAAAATTCTAAACTAGGAGAAGAAAGTAGGAATATACAGATTCTGTTGTTCATCTATGCTCTTATACATACTCAAGAGTTGGGCCAAATGCAATCAGAAGAGGATATGTTAAGTTTGTATCTTATGGTCTTTTCTCGAATATTTAAACCAACTTATTACTTTTACACAAATTTCCCTAGGACCAATTTTAAAGAAGCATTTTCATGGGCAGAAAGGATTATTTTCTTTGTCCTAGTCCTCTATTTTGGAACAAATAGTTATATACTGTGTGTTTGATAGTTAACTCGGTTTGCAGTTAAACAGGAAAAAACATCTAGAATTCAGCTATTTAGCAGTGTAGCATTTCAGTATTCTCACCACACAGATGCAGGAGAAGGAGCACCTAATAATTTAAGTTTTAAAGTACCTGTGGCTTAACATTGAAGTTTGTTTTTTCTTGTTCACCTCTCTTCTGCTCTTCATATTTCTGAACTAAATTAAAAACAAAATCTTCAATTTCTTGATGATACTGCCTGTAACAAAGTGAAGTATACAGAGATGAAGACATGAGCAAGGTAGAAACATATGCCAGATGTCATTTTTTTTAAGCATTTACCCTTTACTACTTCTTAAGAACTTAGAAAAGGGGCAGCCAACTTCTTTCCTGTTCTCCTCCCAACCCCCACCAACATGAATACAATCTATTACTAGAGAGCACTCTTATACCAGTGTAGCAAAAAACCAACCGAGGCAGGAAAAATTTAACTCTATTCATCCGCAACATTCATGAAGCTCAAACTGCTGTTCAGACTCACTCTAAGTTCCTGGAAGTCATACTTCATTTCACGATAAAAACCAGATATTGCTAATGAAAGCAACTGACATCCTGTCATATTGCTCATTATCCTTTCTCCCCTTCAAGCTTAACAAGTTTATGTTGTTGAATGAAACATACATCCATACTTTGGGCAAACACTAACATATCCAAACAAACAAAGCCCCATTTCCTGTCAGAATTGCTTTTCTTGGGAAGAACTTACTTAGAAATTACATTGTTCATAAATAAAATCTGTAACAGAGGTCCATCAACTTTGGAGTTGTCCACTGAAATTCCACTACAATAGAATAGAGAAACAGACATTAGTTACTGTATTAGCTTTACTGTAAATATTCCCTATCCATTTTTTCACAGCAAGGATTCATTCTGTACTCCACAGAGGGAGGAAGGTTTGGCCAGTACAAGTTCTGTTCTTTTAAGAAGTTCCTATCCACTTAAACAGAAATGATCCCCTTCCAAGCCAAGCACGTTGCTTGGTGGGGGTTAGAAAGAAAACAAAACAGAACACCACAGTACAGAAGTTTTCTTCTAACTGCAGTAAACTGTCATCTTATTTATAAGATCTCTTACTTATTCAACCATTTTAATGCACTTGTTCTCACTGCTGAACTTCACAAAAAGCTGTTCCCCTAAAGGCCACGTAAATTTTATAATCAGATAGATACACACAGAGAAATAAAGTTACAGCAATACAAGTTAAGTTCTTGATATTCAAGTCTAGAAGACTTCTGAAGAATAATGGCATTTTAGAAGCCCAACATCTGAGCAGGGACAGGAACGCAGAAACAAGGCTTCTAAAAGATGTGGCACTGTTACCTCAGGCAGCTATTATCTCAGACAAACTATTTCAAACGTATATACGTCATACAAAGTGTTTTAAGTCAGCATTAACATACCTAGGACGAGTCAGAATATTCAGCTTCCTTTTAAGTTCCTGATGTTAATTTATCATTAAGGAACACTACTTTCTTCAGAAAACACAGACCCGCACCTTAATCAATTAAAGAATCGAAACAAACAAGAAAACACCTAACAAGAATTGCACAGGATAGTGAATCAGAGAATCACAGGTTGGGGGTTTCAGACCTTCCTTTTCACTGCACGGGGTTTATTTACAAACCCACCTGTTGCCGAAGAAACACAATAAAAAGCAATCTTCCCCACCCAAACCAGTAACAGTCCGAATAGTATAATTCATTACATGCACTACGGTTGAACTGTCATAGTATTTTATTTTAAAAATACCCACGTTCATCACAAAAAAAGTAAACAGGAAGCCAAACATACTTATAAATAGAAAATAAACTATAAAAAATATTTCAGGCTCTGCTCTGCTACAGCATCGAACTCAAAAACCCTTTAGGGAACGAGTCACAATTTACAGTTTAAAATTATTTCTAGCTATGTTAAAAATGGATTTTCGAAGTGAGGGTACAACTGTTTCTTTTCCCTAGAAGGACAGAACGGAGACCGGCATCAAGTGTTTTAACAGTCTCAAGAACTCTCAACTGCCTCCTCTACCAGCTGAAGCGAAGCCGGCACAGACCTAGACATTCTGAGAAAAAAAAAAAAAGTTTTCAGAGAAAACTTCCTCTTAAGTGGCTGAAGCAGAAGCCGGGAAACAAGAGCCACGGCGCCGAGACGCGAGCTCGCAGCGGCCGCAGGAGGGGAGCCGCCGGGCGGGGGGAGGCTGCCCCCTCCCCGCCCAGCTCCGCTCCCCTCCTCCTTCAGGCCGCGCCTGGGCCCGGCGGCGACGGCCAGGGCCTTCCCCCACAAAGGCACAGGGCTCTGCCTCACGGAGGGCCCCAGGAGGCGGGAAAAGCCGGAGGAGGCGGGAAAAGCCCTATCCCCTCAAGGCGGAGGAGGCCGCCGGCCCCGGGAGGGCACGCGCCAAGGCTGGCCCGGAAGGGAACCGGCGGCAGGAGCGGCGCCCCCCGCCCCGCCGCGCCCTCCCCGCAGCAGGCCCTGCCTCTCCCGTCAGGATATTCTCCACCCGGAGCCGCTGCACCGTCTCCTCGCGGGCCCGCAGCCGCGCGTACAGCTCCTCCAGGGCTTTCTCGGGTTTCTCCTCCTCCTCCTCGAAGCTGAGGCGAGGCGGTGGCGGCGGCCCGTCCTCTCCCTCGAGCTGCTCGAAGAGCTCGCGATCCCCGAAATCCACCTCAGCCGCCATCTTAAGCTGCAGCAGGAAGGGAGGGGCTTGCGGGGGCGGGGGGAGCCGCCGAGGCAAAGGGCAGAAGGAGCCGCCGCCCGCAGCGGGAAGCGCCGGGCCGGCGCCTGCCCCGCCGCGGCGGCGGGAGACCACAACTCCCGGCATGCAGCGGCGGCAGCGCGCCGCGGCGGCGCGCGGCCCGGGCCCCGGGGCGCTCTGGGAGGTGCAGTCCGCCCTCCGCGGAGGGGCGGGGGGCGGCAGCGCAGTGCACGCCGGGAGCCGTAGTTCTGCGGGGCACGCGCAGCCCCCCGGCGTGGGGGGTGCCGGTTCCGGGCACTCCAGCCGCCAGGAACCAGCTGCTGCGGTGCTCCTTTTTTTGGTTCTGTTTTGGGGGGTTTTATTTCTTTCTTTCCTTCCTCTTCTGAAGAGAGAAAAAGAGGGCAGCAGCAGGCTGTCGAGTGCTTCTGCATAGGCTGTCTACAATAAGGCCCCATCCAGACTGAAAGGAGTTGTGCTCCTCCATAGGCAATGCCTCATGCATTTAACCTGCTCAGATACCATCATGTCTTGTAACAATGCCTATATAATCTACTACAAAAAGTTAAATAGTTTCCAGTACTTTTAAGTACCGAAGTATTAGCTCCAACATCCTACCTTTCTCACCCATTTTTTTTTAATCTCTCCCCCTCTACCAAAGCTTGCAAATATCAAATTAACACACACACAAAAAGAAAATAAACTGCATTCAGCATTCATCAGTTGTGCTCCGTGCTGCAAATCTCCTAATTTTAGGAAACTCTTACTTCAAAATAAGCATGGCAAACTAAACACTACTTCTGACTTCAAGTTTTTCTGACATCTTAACTAGTTTCCTTAGAGTTTGGCCCAAAAGACAACTTAATGTAAAGACCTTAGAGAAAAAAATGTCTTTATTATTAACCAGGTTTTTTGCACTGGATTATGTGCCTATTGGCCCAGACCGCTAAATAACATCTACACAATGTTTCTTTCATGTTTCAAGAATTGAAAATAACTGTACAAGGTTAAAGTACAAAAGTACACAAGACAGTGGACACGAAATATCCATGTATGAGTTTATCCCATCTGCTGCTTGGTTTGAAAAGTAGAACTTTAACTAAAAAATACTGTCCTCCTATAGTTCTGTCAAGTTTAATGGAAGTGGGTATAACCTGATTACAACACTAACACCAGTATCACTGATCTGATATTTACAAAAAAATTGTATTTTTCAATAAATTAAAGTCAATGCAACACCCATGCAAGCTAGAATGCTAGCTTTTTGGTGAACAAGGACCCAACATTTGAACGAGAACCTTCCACAGTCCCAAACTTTAAAACTGCCTTTTTCCTTTTTTTTTTTTTTTTTTTTTCAAACTGTATCCATTCCTCGCATTGAAGATGTAAACCCCAAGCCCATTCCTCTTTGCGTATGAGTCTGTGATCTTGCCATTTCGTACTGTGCATCTAGATTTCTGAAAACCTCTTCCTGTTGTTTCAGTGTTTTGTAACTCTCTTCATCAACTGAACTACAGCCAGCTTCATCCTCACTCTAGAAACCAGACAGAAGAAAACAAACATTAGCTGTGTAGGAAGTGGTGTTTTCATACACTACCAGTGTCCTAAATGTAACAATTTTGATTTGTTGTTTTCAAAACCTAGTAAGAATTCAAGCATTTGGGTTTATTGCTGGAACATTTTAGGGCAGCTTTCCTCTCACTGTCAAGAACATGCAGAGGCCATCATCCAGTTCCTTTTTCTGACTCATTCAAATAAATATCCCCAATTAACTTACCTATACAGAGTAGTACTGTTCATCAGATTATGAATATTGGTTACAGTTACCACTGTTGTTACAATCAAACAGCTGCCTTGCTAGCCAGAAACATAATGAAATTCTAGAATCTGAACTGAATTCAGATTTAGATGTTACTTGTGAACGTTGGTAAGAAATACTTAGAAGTTCTTAACTACACCAGGTAGTATCAGGTTACCTTAACCAGTAAAGAAATTAAGTTACACTTCAAAATACAAAAAGAAGTCACTGTCCTACAACAGATAATAAATATAATTACACATTCGTAACTCCTTACCTTAATGCCCATCAGTTTTCTGAATTTGACGTTTTGGTCCTTGTTTCCGAAATTTAGTTTTTCCCATATTTCTGCAGACTGTGATTTATCCTGCTCAAGTTAAAAAAAAAAAAAGAGATTATAACCATTTCACATTTCCGTTATTATCATAATACAGTGGCAAGCAAAAGTTTCTTGTTCCCTCCCTTCTGCCTCCCATCAATGCCATGTGCCAATTTCAGTTTCTCAGATCTTACAAAACAGTCTGAAAAGCTGAGTGAGCTTGTTACATAACAGACATGTGATGATAATCAAGCTAATGTAACAAACACTCCTCCATACTAGTACAGTGGTGAAAGACAATTTTTCCACAGTATCAGCATGCCAGAGATTTTCTGAAGCAGCAACTGCCACAGGAGCCTTTATTTGGTGGTCTAAGCTTTGTTATTGCAAGAACATTTATTTGACACAGCATAAAAGTCTGAAGGTTTGTTTGTATTTACAACTTTTGTTAGAGTTAGTAATGCATCACTCCAGAAAAGTTACTAGTGGCAAGGTTTGCAGACTTGTTTTTGAAGTCTGGAATTGACAGGATACAACAATCAAATGAGAAATCTCAGAAAGGAGTGGTCAGTTACAGTTTCTATAGCTTAGCCATCACTTTTCAGTAAAAGGAGACCATCTGTATTTGGTATTTAGTTGCAAGTTGTAGACAAACGGACAAAAGTAACATTAAGATCCAATTACACCTCTTATGTTTTGTTTTATAACATTAGGGGCCTTCCTAAGTCTTGTGTCAAAAGCATTTGCCATTGAAGGGCTAGTTGTCTTAGTCCTTTCACTCCCGGAGTGTTACCTTGGGCTGCTGTTAACAGGGAAACTTTGTAACAGGTATAAAAGTAATTTTGCTGGAAAAAACATTAATAAGCATCCTTAAACTGTCTGAGTGCAAGATGTTTCCAAACAAATTTTATGAAAGTAAGAAAAGACAACATTACCCCTTCCTTTTTGCCTTGCCAAAGCATCTTCCGCTTTTTCTCTTGCTCAGCAAATTTCATTGGATTCACTGCTGCTGGGTTATAATA
The DNA here is from genome assembly GCF_963921805.1 of Phalacrocorax carbo. Lineage (NCBI taxonomy): Eukaryota > Metazoa > Chordata > Aves > Suliformes > Phalacrocoracidae > Phalacrocorax > Phalacrocorax carbo. The sequence goes on along the minus strand of NC_087527.1, from coordinate 9,268,202 downwards.
GCTGGGTACAGCTATTCCAGTCTCTGCTAGTGCTTTTGCTTGTAGTGCTGCCATTTGAGCTGCCATTGCTATTTGAGGAGTTACTTGTGTTCCCGATGCCAGAAGAGCAGCAACATTAATAACAGAACCTCCTGTGGCTGCAGCCGCTGCAGAAGAAAGGTAACCTGCTATCAGACAGTAAGTCAGATTTTTTTTTTTTGTGGGTGCGGAGAAGGAAAGGAAGGGAAGGAAGGGAGACAGGGAAAACCACCCACTCCAAGGAAAACACCCCAAAAAAACCCAACCCCCCAAAAGCCCAACAAACTTGGGCTAAACTAACAAACTACTTAACAAACAGAAATAAAACAAAAACCCCAAACACTTCCCTTCATCAGAAATAAGTTGAAAATGAATAACAAATGCATGATCAAATACATGTTCCTTAATTTACAAATGACAAGTCTCCAGTAGTTGTAAGTAAACCAGAACTGAAAGTGAAACTAACATATCTTCATGCTTCTGCATAGCCCTAAGCTGGTAACAGCTTTCAAACTCTTGGTCAATGATACATAAAGGAAGGGTCCAATGACCATCACAAAATCATTTTTGTGTATACTCAGTAAGTGATACGAAATCCTGACTGGTTCTGTTGCGGTTTTATGTTTGCAGGCTTTTTTGTTTTGATTTTGATTTTTTCAAACATTTACTAGTTCTAGTTGTGGTTCTTATACATGGAGCAAGTTAACGAAGACAGACAACCTGCACATCTGTTGTGCTGAGTGTTACAGTTCTGTCCATAAACCTACACTATCTTCCATTCAAATTTCATTTAGGAATTAATGTGATATGTATGCATGGACTACCTGCCGCCATTTCCTGTTGCTTCTGTTTTTCAACCATTTCCTTCTCTCTCTGTTCTTGCAGCTTCTTTGCTCTTTCCAGTCTAGAAGTAAGTGCATGAGAATAAAAATATTTAGACATGCAAGAAATCAACAGCAGCAGCTTATAAATGTCACATACCATTAAAGTTGTAACAATTTCTGACCTTCTGGCTAATGCTTCCTGTGCATCCATAGCTGTATTTCGTCCCCGAAAAGGTGGTGGACTCGGACTCCGGCTATGACTCCTGCTGAACCTTCGGGGCTTCTCAATTCTCTTCTTTCGCTCTCTGTAACCAAATAACAGAGTTGCTAAATCAATGAAGGTACATATATACCTTACCATTTCATAAAAGTATTTTGATCACAACTCAAAAATAGCTTAATGATTAATTCTGAGAGCTCTCAAGAACAGCTTTCACAGATACTATACTAGAACAGCATAACAGTCACACTTGCCTTGTTACAAGACAGCTAAAACTCAAGATTTCCAACTGCAAGATGTAGCAGAATGTGTAGTTCTGGGTATTCATTTACCTCTTATACTTAGTGTTTAAAACAAACAGATCTGCTCTAGAGATTTTCATTCTAAAACCTGACAAGAAAAGACACTGTGCAACTTCTGGTAAAGTAGATTTCAGGAAAACTATAAAATGGATCAAGTTACAAGAATGCTTTAAAACCATAAGAGACCTCACAGCACTATAATTATTTTAAAAATCAGCATTTTGAAGAGGCCTGATTTAAAAACTGGAATAGTACTCAGGGAAATTATTAATTCTCTCTCCTCTGTATACTCTTCACTAAATATGCTTTGGATGACTGTTTGAGGGAGGCTATCAACAAAATGGAGAGCTGGTTTAAACACTTGTGATGTATCTCAGGTTTGCTCTTGAGAAGGAGAGCACTGTGCAGAGAACTATGAAGCATGCATTATCTGGAGCCTGACAATCTGAAAAGAACCCAGTTAAATTATTTTTAAGCAAAGCACACAAATATTCGGTTCAATACTCCTTTAGTAGCCTTCTCCCCACCTCTTCCCAAGTAGAAGTTGCTCTTATGACATATACATCTAGTCCCATCTAAGCAACAGCCACTCAAAATAGGCATATAAAGTACTAGAAGAAGTATTTCTCTTTGCCAGGATCATTAATATCTCTAGATTCCAAGAGATAAGGGTTTATCCCCATTTAAGCCTCTGACACTTTTTTTTTTTTAACAGTCACAGATCCTGAAAGTATCCAAAGCAGCTTAAATTACAGGAGACATCACTCACATTTTTCCCAGATTTGCCATAAACAGTAAACTGAGATGCACAAAGATGTTTCTGCAATTTTACACTTAAATATTATTACCAACCATCTGAGATATTAGCTAACTTGACACCAGCCACTTTAAAAGGCATTCAGATATTCTGTTTCTTCTGTTTGCAATTTGGGCAGCATCTACAAACATCATGAAACATAGACTAAAGTTACAAAAAGAGATCCTTGTTTACATGACAAATCTGGTAGAATACAAAGGAGGCAAGACTTATCTTTTCATAGAAGATGACAAGATGCAGATTCAGGCACTGGGAAGTGACAGATCTGCATTCCTGAGATAAGATGTAATGCATGTTTCAAAGATACCTTCATTTTTCCCATGCTGACTATTGTAGTTTGGTCTTGTCTTTGGTCTGATGCTTTATTGCACTGGTAAACATCAAGGAAATAAATATTTGAGCTTTTGTATTTAAGTATTTCAATTTGAAACAAGCCGATGGTGTCATGTTTTCCATCTAGCATTTAGTCAGAGCAACGCCACAGAAGAACTGCCAGGAGGGTCTACACGCTCACAGAACAAAGATTAGTTTAAATGCTAGTGAGGACAAGCCACTTGAAAATGTGAGCTTGAGATTATGCAAAGAACCATCAAGACAAGGTCAAGCTTTACTATTTACAAATGCTTCTGTCACTGCTTCTGTTAACTGTAACACAACAAGTATTGCATTTCATGAATGAGGGAATTTGTTTCACGGTTGAGTTTTAACAGGGTAGGTTTCCACATGGTGTTTATCTGGCTTATGATGGGTTTTCCTTGAGGCTTGCCCCATAATTCTCTTTCCAAAGGCTTCACCTGAGCCCAGAACTTGATGAAGTGTTCTAGCTACTGTTAAAAAGACTTATGCCTCACTTATTTTCCTCCTCTAGGATTTGTGAGACAAAAATAGAACTTAAAAGAAATGGATTCTTGCAGTATGTCTATCCAACAAGTTATGTTTCTGGTTGAAGAAACTCCTAAGCTGTAACTGTCCCTTACTTTTTCTTCCCACATCTGCTCTTCAGGTCATTTGAATTCCACTGCAGGAGCAAAACACTATTCTGGGATGTGAAGTTTTCAGTCATTAAACACAAAACGTTCAAAGCGACTTTTAAACAGTGCATGCACGTCATCTATACTAAGTGGAAATAATGGAGACCTGAAGCCTTACACATCATGCTGAAGATGGCTTAAATACCATTAAATGCAAGTAACGTATACCAATTGAAGACCCAGCTCTACTCACCCCAATTCTAAGTTTGGTAGAAAGGGCATGCCAAAATAAAATATGACACAAACCACGTAATTTAACTAGATCTTCAGAAAGATAAGTCTTCTGAACAGTTTCACAAGTGGTGGTGTAGCATTATAGGAGTGCACTAGATTCTTAAGTCTCCAATGATCCACCGTAATGTTGAGTAGACATAACCAACTTCTAAACCCTTTAAATATGCAATTTAAAATGCTCTAGTGAAAATACTGCTAAATGAACTGGAACATTGGCAACACTTTCTTGGAAGCTCTGAAAGGACACCAATTTGCATTCAAACTACTTGATTTAAACAAGTAGGAGGGAAAAAACACAACTGTAGTAGTCATTAAGTCATATTTCAGCTTACTTATTCAGAAAATCCTACAGGGCATTAAGAATGCAAATAGACTCAGAACTCTACACCAAAATACTGAATGATTCATCAGTACTGGAAAACATTAATTTCTATACAGCAGTGAAAACCTTAACTCTAATATATTCCAGGTAAGGCATGGATCTCAACTCTGTCAGACAGACCCAGAATAATCCAGTATGTGTCTAGCTAGGTCATTTCAGTCTGTGCTTCTAGAATTTAAGGAAGAAATGGAAGCACACAAGATAGGGAGAAAAATTAACGATTGATATTCTCACGTAGAAATTGACAAAAAAAAGAGTTGGTAATCACTAACACAGAAGAGTACATTCAGATCAGAAACAGTCCATCTGACTCAATTCACCTTAACACTATACTAACTGTGCTAATTTGCAGACAACACAAATTTTTAAATAAACTTTGTGGAACTGATCAGGATTAGCTTCTGATCAGTTTATCTGCTCTGACAGCCAGTGATTTCCAGTTAAACTTCCCTTTTATGAGATAAACACAAAGAGAAATACAGTAGTATTTTTGAAGTTATGCTTTGCCAACCACACTACACTCGTAATAACACATAGAAAGGTTAGCTGTATCTTTTTCTTCAGGCTTTCTCACTTAAATATAATTTAAATCACCTATTTAAAATAGTAAATACAGTTGTGGTATAAGAAACCAAAAGACAGCCAGAACCACAGTAATCATTACTACTCAAAATATTAAATTATTTACTTCCCTTCTACTTTATCAGTCAGAAGTTCTAAAATGGTGGTTTTATAAGATACCCACAAAACGACTAGTTAAACATTTCTAATTGCTAACATCCAATCATGCTATGAAAAGCCAAGAATCAGACTCTTCAGCTAAGGCAAATGTTTAAGTCTATGCAAATCACCTAGTCCTTAACCCACTGTATCAACACAGCTGAGAAAGAGACATTTAGTTACACTGAATAGACATTAACTGGCAAACCTATCCTTCTACATATCAGCCTGCCACAGAACACTCAACCATACACCACCAAGTGTATATTGAAGTTAACACTTACCTGCTTCTACTCCTAGTTCTGCTTTTACTTCTACTTCTATGTCTGTGCCTAGATCTTGATCTAGAACGAGATCTTATGCGTCGTTTTCTCTCTCTGCTGCGAGATCGGGATTTTTTCCTATCGCGACTTCTACTACGATGACGTCTGAAACACATGTCCCAAATTCTTACATATATTCTCATGTTTAAATTTAGCTTGTGCTTAAGGACTTACATACAGGTTCATCACCACAGGGAAAAATGCATCAGGCAGGGTGGGGAGACTGCAAACTACACACAGAAGAGTTCGTGCCTGTAACAGTTTAAGTTGTAAGACTAGGAGATGAAATGGGAAAGGAACCAAACACTACGACCAGACAAATGAGTTACACAGAGTTTATGTAAACCATCACACTCATCAGTATAGCTATTTTTAGTTCATTAAAGAGTACATCTCAAAACAAATACACAGCCAAACTAATCTGATGCAGGAATCTTTAATTCAAGGCAACAAAACTCTCCTCCTACCTATGGTGTTCCAATACCTTACGGAACAGATGCCCAAATTTCAGCCTGTGAGTCACAGAGTACCTCAGTATTATCAGCTGAAGCTTGCTCCTTGCTTATTGTGTTTGCTACAGATCCCCCAGCTATGAGCAGAGCTGGCTGAGAAGTTCTCTTGGCAACCACGTTTTTGTCCTAAGCAATTCTCCTACCTTGTGTGCGCTAGGTGGCCTACTGTGCAAGGAGGCTTAGACAGCACTTTCTCTGGGTAAGTTCTTGATTTAGGAGGTAAAAGCCATGACATTACTAAAGTGTACTTTCTTTCCTGTCACTGACAACAGGGAACATTTAATACACTTTGTTTATACATTTTTGTACTCTGTATACTATTTATAGACATGAGACAGATCACCTATGTAACGCCTTAGAGATATTTTGTACTTTTACTCAGAACCAATCCTAAAAAAACCACCAAAACCAAGTAGTAGCAAATCCACTGCCCAATGAGAACTGAAACATGCAATATAATCTGATGCTTTAAATTAATACTCTTGATTTAGTTATATAATCCAGCTGTACTTCAGAAGCCTACACAAATTCCAAGCACTGCTTTTACAAACGCACCTAAAGAATACTCATGTAAAACAGCTTACCTTTCACGAGACCTGGATCTTGAATGACTCCTCCCTCTTGATGATTTTCTCTCTTTGCGTTTGTGTCTATCCTCACCATTTTCAGATGAATTTAGGCTATCTCTTCCCTTATCAGAAGAATGTTCTTTGTCATTGTGGTCTTCAGATTTGTGCTTCTTTGAGGACTTCTCTTTGGATTCATGTCTTCTTGCCTGTTTTAAGAAGAAGTTGGTTCTTTCAGGAAAATAGTGCAACAAAGAGAGTTAGTATGGGTATCAGAAGATAAAAAATGATAAGTTGTGATGCAACATTAGTAACCTTAGGAGTGTGACTCAATCATGAGTGATGGCTATTTTACCTAATGCCACCAACTACCCAAAGTTGCAAATGTACGCTATAATTTTTCCCCATTTTCCCACCTCCCCACTGTCTAAAGGATTTCTAAAGCATCCATCAAAGGTATCTTTACAGTGTTTCCATATAAGAGTTCACAGCATTGTAGCATAAACTGTTGTTCTCAGTTACTGTCTCCATTCCAGACACATAATAAGTACCTATCTTTAAGTACCTGACGATTTATGAATATGCATATATACACACACTCACATTAGTAGTGAATATTTAATATTTGCCTAAGCCTACCATGTAGAAAGTTACTACAATCCATACATAGTTCCAAAAGCAAAACAGTATGCCTGCAACTAAAACAATTTTCTATCCATCATTACATAATTTTTAGAGCAAAACTCTCCTCAGTCAGTAACTTCCAATAGTTTTTAAAAAGCAAAGGAGTAAGTTACATGGTTGACATCCCATTTTTAGTATTTAAAACTAACATGCATCACTGAGACCTCCCACAGTTGTTTTAAGTTAAAGATATGGTGCTCCACTATACCACCATTTCTTCTTTAAGAAGCAGTGCTTCTTAAAAAAAGATTCCCTTTTTATAGCCGCAATGCCAAAAATACCTAGCAAGGTCAGGCCTGATTTTTGCCAGTGCTTTCCTTAGATACCCAGTCATGACATCACCACCTTTTCTTAACACATCCAGTTTATTTTGAAATCTTTCTAGCAGAAAAGCATAGCCCACTTGCCTTATATTTAAATAAAGTTTTGTTTCAAGTCACAATTTAAGCATGATACATTCAGTTTAAACTAAAACCCAATCCTTCAGAGTTTTTACTTATCTGAATCTGTTAACTACTCATAAAACCTTTCCTATAATAATTCTCTCTCAAAAGAAGCAAGTCTAGAGAAGATGATGTAATTACCTTATACCCACTTATCCAAGCCTTTCTAACACCTATTAATATAAATCAATTTCTAAATATATTTGATTATAGTTCTTCAAGTACACAATAATGCCAGGTATTTTCCTGCTTTTACAGTATTTTATTCTTAACTCCTTGAGTAATCAGTTGTTACATAAAAACACACCTGAAGCTGTAAATCAATTTTAATTATGTATTTACATAAGCAGTTGTTCTGATATACATATTAAAAAGAACTACTGATATTCACTATTTAGTCTAAAAAGAGTTTAATCTTGCAAATGAATGAAAACAGTAAATCTACTGTGGGACACTATTCCTCATCTGTTCACTCTGAAACTTGCTAAATAAATCGTGGAAGATCAGATCCAACAACATGGCAAAACAGTGGACATAATTTTCAGCAAGGACTTTTTTTTAAACATTAAAAAGTGTTTTTTTTTTTTAAATTACGTCTTCCAGACACACACTTAGTAATAAACCACCATTATATCCCATAACGGATTTAAGATATTTTTAAGGGAAATATGAGTTTGAATGACTAATAGTTACCTTATCATGAAGTAGGCTTATAATTTTGCTATCTGAGTCTGCAGCGTCTTCAGTTCAGTCTCTTCGCGCATTAGCACGCTGAGTATGATTTATTATAGAAATGTTATCATGTGAGCTAAACAATATATTCAATTTCACAAAAACTCTCCTAGATTATTTTTCTTTTCCTCTTTTTTTTTCGTTTTTTAAACAGAGCTTCCATTGGAATGGGGGACGAACAAGTTCCTGACCCAGGTTAAAAGTTAAAGTGTCCCTCATCTGACCCAGCCTGCTATTGCCCCGCATGGCTTAAGTTTCTGTGCGACTATTTCGATGCTCCTGGTTTGCTCGTTTCATCTCTTCTCTGGTGCATAAGCCAGTTATTTTAATGGTATTATTGATGCTGTCTCTTCTCACTCCCCTATATATATATATATATCTCTATACACACACAGATAGTTATTTTAAAAAAGAGACAGCCCTCTGAAATTTTTACTGCTACTGTCATGTTTCCAGCTGACTTAGCTTGTCTGTCAAGCTATGACAGTCTTTACAATTAAAGGATGCAATAAACAGAGCTCAGTCAGGTGGGGAATTATTTTTAATATACTTAAGTAGACAGGTATGTATCACTGAAAGTCCTGAACATTGGCCAGGAATAAAGCTACCCAAGGCTTTTGGCTAATGGAAGCTCTGTAAAAGTCATCAAGAACACCATTCTACTTCTCCACATGAATTCTTTCTTTTGGCTGTTTCCACAAAAAAAAAAAAAAGAAATTAAGTTACTAGTTTCTGAAAACATTTTTCTATAAAACTATTACCTTGTCAACATGATGGCTGCAATCATGCTTCACTATGAAAGGATCTCCATATCCATTTTTAAGCTTAAAGTTTCCAATTTTTTTTTGTACTTACCATAAAGTCATTTATATAGGTTTACACATATGTGCATTACTACAAGATACTTTTAAAGATGTACTGTACAATTACCTAAGCACTACAAAGTGTTAATTACCTCTTTGCTTCTGCTCCGGCTTCTGTGTTTTCTTCCTTCAGTATCTGCAGAAGAAAACATTTATTGTTATTCATCAAGTTAAAGATGAAATCAGCTGGCTATAATCTTTCCAGTTCCTTTCAGTTATTCCACACCCCCACCCCCAAAATCAAGAATAGAGATTTAGAAAACAAACAGCACTATTTGTGTATTTACTGCAGAAAGTAAACTCTAGTGTTATTCCCAGTTCTTTTTTTGCATTTATTTAAGCTCTGACAGTGAAAAACTAGTCCATGCCATACTCCAGCCACATTCTTCACCCAGGTAACTTTATTTTTGCTACAACCACACAAAGTATTCCAGTCCAAGCATATCTAATTAAAATGAAGACAAAGTAGTATGGTTTTCTGTTTGGTATTGTCCCCAGCCCACCCCATCCCCCGAACATTGACAATGCCTTTTTCCTTAGCACTTCTATCAGTACAACTGAAAGTTATTAGTAACTTCATTTTTTTTCCCAATTCTAACAAGTTACTTCTAATAAGTCTGTATATTTTTTCCAAAACAGCTTTAAAGAGATTTCAGTTCTACAAGCATACATCAGAACATTACTAAGCAACTCTGCTTATATGAAGACCATACCTGACTTCCGTCTTCTTTCCCTTGACCGTGAGCGTGATCTTGAATAATGATGCTTTGATGTTCTGGGAGAACTAGAAGCATCTGATTGTTCCTTTTTCTTCTCTCTCTCTGGAGAGGATTTTTCTGGGGCTACTCCATCTCGTTCTGTATCACTACCCTACACATGAACACACAATATTTAAAACCCAAAAACTTAGGACTGAAAAACAAGAAAAGCTTAGTGCTTCCTCTGAAGACACACTTAAAATTATTTTCTGTAAAGACAATCCCATCCCATTGTTAGTTAGGCAGCGGCTTGATAGACTTGCAGTGGACTGTGTAACTCCATACAGATTGATTTTTCCAAGACTCTAATAAAGAGAACTAATACATAGTAACACTTTGGTCTGCCATTACATTAGACTGCACTCTGCTTTTTCCAAGTGCTTTTGAGAATATCAGTAAGACTAAACTCTAATCCACAGTTTTCTCTCAATAGTATTGTTTCTAGGTCAATTACCTTTTAACATTTACATGACCAAGATTACTTAAGGTCAATGCTGTCCCAGATCTAAGTCACCTCACAAGTTATGGCATTACTGAGGCGTAGCACAAAATCCCCACAGTATTTTGAAGTACTGAATGAACTTTGAAGAGAAATGAAGTATATTGTATTACTGTCAGACAGCTAACATCTGAATAAGTAAAAACCTCAAACAGGTTATCTCTGCAAAAATGTGTTTTCGTATGGGAGTACATACAGGTCACATCCACCTGTCTCAACAATTTCTGTATCACTTTTTTCTTAGATGACAAAACACAGGGTGTTCCCTCCATTCCTTCTAAACCTTGACCTAGGAAGACTGAACCCAGAAACTTGTGTAGTACAGTCAAGACTGCTTTGTGATTCAGTGCTGGGAGAAGTAAATGTGTACAATCAGTATACAATGCAATGAAAGGACCAGAATGGAAAAAGTATAGACTGCAAAGGTGAATGTGCTTTCATTAATGCCTTCACAGATTCCTTGGTCTCTCTTGTTCTGATCACGTAAGTGGGAAACCTTCTGAATATTGTGTGGCTTCAGAAGATTTCACTAAGGTCATAATTTGGCCCAGAAAAGCTATTCATGAAGCAGAGGACTTGAACTTGCTTGTTTGTTTTTTTTTTACCAGCTGCAGTTTTATTGCAAACTGAACAAGACATGACCTCTCAAATGCTGATTTATATTACTTTGAAAACAAAGCAGCTAGTTTTTCTGAACCATAACAGATATTACAGACTGCCATTAATATATTGTGTATTAACGATAGACTTTCTTCATAACATGCTACAGGTAAATCTTTGATTTTTCAGCTACTACTGTTAATTTGCATCTGTACAAAGATGCATCTATAGTAAAATCTCTTTTTTAAGCGAAATAAAGCAGCTGTTCACTTCTCCATTCACGTGATGTAACTCTATCTAGTTCAAAACACACCAGCATATGGACAACAGCACTGACCACTTAAGGTTGCGTCTGCAGCAGTTTTAACTAAAGTCTCAGTAACACTTCTGAATACTACTGACACCCCACCCACCATCCTGAAAACTTTAGGACATCACATAAAGAGTAGGAACTAAGTACCCTATTTGCAACCTTAGCCATCACAATCCTTGGCATTCCACATCTATCATCTGCTTATATCCACCTTACCCCCCTTCTACATCTCAGGTTTCCAAAAGACCCATCTAGAAGTTGTTTCAAAGGAACTTTGAGATTTCTATAAACTTACATTTCAAAGTTACTTTAGAAGGACAAGGAGAATTCCAGCTCACAGTTTAAGTCAACTGGGTTTTAAACCCAGTACCCCACTGAAATGGAACCCATCGCCACGTTTCCCAGGCTACCAGTCTCATTATTTACACACATTGCTGCTCATTAATGCTTTTGTGCACTGCACCTTAGAGAAATCTTTCAGCTCTACAAAAACACAGACAGTGAAAAAGGCTGACAGGCTTCACTGAGATTATTCTCAGATTGGCCACAGGTTCATGGTTTCCTTGAACAAATCCTTCACCTTCAACTACAGAGGAACCTCCAAAGTAGTGCCTATAATCTAGGTGCAAAACTAGAAGTCCCCAATTATTCAAGTTCTTTTAACAGAAAAATATACCTTATTCTTAACAGGTTAAGTTATATAAATCAAAAAAGCATCATTTAAAAAAAATCATTTTCTCCAGTTCATGGTCCTCTTGTTCTGTTTCACCATTGGCCAAACTTTCAAGAACCTTAAATACCAGATTGAACACCAGAGTACTTAAAGTCAACTTCGAAGAATTTTATCACTTTCGAGACCAGTCTTTTGTGGTTTTTTTTCCCTTTTTTCCACTCAAGACTATTTAATAACTTTTCAAAAAAATTAAACACACCGTGTTTGATAACTATTCTCATTGGTTCTTAAGCTCAATTATGGGACGATCACCTTTATGTTACCAGGCCAGACAAATTTTAAAAGAGAACAAAACTAAACTGTTAGGCAGTGTATGAACATAAAGAACAGTTATAACTGCGACAGAAACGTTTCCTATGGATATTAACCGTAAAAACAGCAGAATGGGAACTAGTAATTAATCACTCAGGGCAAGAAGACGCTGAAGATAGCATGCCTATGACCAAACACACACAAAAAGTGATAGGACAGGGAAAGCTATACGAACGAAAACTGAGCATGGCCCAATCACCAAATCGATCCCTTCCCTCCTCCCCTCCCAGGGAACCTGTGCCCCACAGTCCCTCTTGAGAAACGCCTGCTCCTGTAGCCACAATACTTCTGTCCTCAGCCAGGAAACGATAGGGCCTCGGTCACAAGGCCCCTTTACTTCTCTCCAAGTCCAGAGAAATGAAACAGAAACTTCTGGAAACAGGGAGCGAAGTAATGGTTGAAAAGCGGCCACCCCCTCCCCGAGGCCCATCATGGCGCCGGTAAGCAAAGGAGCGGCAGACGCCATTTTGTCTCTCCGCGCACACGGCTTGCCGACCCAGCCCTCCCCATCTCATACGCTCTTCCCTCCCGGCCCGCGGCAGCCCCCTTCCCAATTCGCCTCCCTCCAAAAAATCCCGGCACCGGACACCACTCACCGCCATGACCGAGCGCCCGGGACGTCGGTCCCCCTCAACAACTCCTCGCAAGAGGCTCAACCTCCCTCAACAGCCACCGCCGTGGCGCTCGCGAACCGAGGGAACACACCCCACCCTCCCTCTCCCTTCAGGCGCCCGGATGTAGCTATGGGGCGGGGGAAGGCGGTGGAGGGCGAGGGAGCCGCGGTGCATTCTGGGGTCGGAGGAGGATTAAGCAGTGTCTTAGCAACAGCACTGTTCGCGTTTGGGGAGATTTTGGCCCGCGCTGCGACCCGTAGCGGGAGCTCAGAGCTCCCGCCAATTTGAAAGCCTGAGGCGGCTGCAGGCGTGTGGTGGGGGTTTGTCACTGGTCTCTGCGGCCGCGGTGAGGGGATGGGAGGGTGGGTCGCGGTCTCTCTGGGCAGGGCCGTCCGCTGCGTGGCGGGGACGGCTCTCCGGTGCTGAGTTTCGTTCAGCTTCGGTCGTGAAACCTGTCCTCGCCAAGCTGAGTTCTGTCGGGCCCGCTGGCGACATCAGTTGGGAGCCACATTGCTCTTGCAACTTTGTCTTTTCTAAACGCGCAATATGCCTTTAGGAGGCTCGTTGTATTACCCTTCCTCCTAGAAGCAGAATCACAATAGAATAATAAAATCAATAATTTGTGTGTGGTCATATGACTTTTTTTAAACGTCTCTGCTTTATAGCATGTTCATTAAATGTTTATCTTAGGTAAACATGTGGAATGATATTGAGCTTCTTGCCAATGATGACACAGGGAGCGAGCGGCTCCCGGTAGGTTTGGGACGTGAGTGTGGAACTGCATTGTATCAAGTGGATACGCTACTTCAAATCACATCTTCAGAAAAGGTACCATTTGACAAAGCTGTGTTTTTCTTTTTCTTAATAATTATCAGAGCTTCTTTGTAATATTTTTTAAAGTGTTTCAGTTATATATAATGACGTTTTTCTTCTTAGGTCTCCGTTAATCCGCAGTTGTATGCATGCAACTCAAAGGATGGCAGTATTATTGTTGTTGACAGATCTGTGGCACTTATTGACAGTACTGGGCAGTCTCTGCAGATGCACGTTCAGTTTGGTAAGTTCATTCCTTTGGAATTCCACTGGAAGTTAAAACTGGCTTTTGAAAGATACGTGTTAGGTTTGTGTAGGGAAATACAGCCAGTATCTTGTGTATGTAACTAGTCTGTAAAAGGAGGTATTATAATGAATATCTAAGGAATAAAAAGTGATTGCTGATTCTGTATACAATTAACTAAGTATTTCTGTACAATTTAATTAGAATGTTCACTAACTTTTCACTGAAATGGGAGTAATGGATGCCAAACCCACTCCCTGTATACCCTTTCCTGTACTTTGTTTTAATCAAAATAAACACTATGTTGTCAAATTCATGGATTTCAAATACGAATGTCTATTAATAAAAACTAAATATTTGTCATTTTGGCATGGCACTTTTCAGATACTAATGTGGATGTAGTTGGTATGTGTCAAGAAAAACAGTTTCTTGTGGTTGGTGAGAGAAGTGGCAATTTCCATCTTATTCACATACCATCAAAACAAACCTTGCTAACCAAGGTACAGTAATTTTTCTATTCTAATTTTGCTGAAAAACTTTTGTTCTCAGAATTTCTTGAGTTTTTTCTTTCTTGCAAATACCAAAATATAAACAATCTTACGATATGAACACATCATCTAGTTTGAACAAACAGATTAAAGGGACACTTTTGTTCCCAAAAGTAATGAATAAGCAATGAATACTGGCGTGTATGAACAAGAACCAGTTCTTCACGAAAGGCTAAAGTTCAGATTTGAACTGATGATCAGTATTTCCAATTTGATAAAAATATAATAATCTAATAGTCTTTATGTTGATTCTATTTTAGATTTTGGTTGAAAAATCTTCAAGTGAAAAGACTTACTTAAATCTCTTCATTGAAAAAGATAATTCAGATGCAGGTAAGAATTTGATTTCCCCCCTCTTTGATTTTTGTGATTTTGTTCCCCTGTAATATTTCTCTGGGAAAGAGACTACAAAATAAATAATCAGATACAGCTTTACTTTGCATTGTACACATCAAATGCACTTTTCTTAATGCTTTCCTGTGAAAATATTTAGCTCGTTAATTATTTTATGAATGTCATAGAAAACAATAACAAGTATTCAGAATTCAAGACCTTCAAGACCTTTTTCTTTTGAGACTGTCCTAAACATATGAAAATGCTCAGAAAGGAAGGATGCCTTCTCTCTTTCTTCTATCAGACTTCAGATTTTAGTAGTTCCTGTTCTTCTATAAGTTCCCACTCTTATTCTGTCACAATATAAAGTATTTAAACGTAGTTTTGTCATGAAAACAGAATTTGCAGTCTGATGTGCGCATACAAAAATCATAATTTCAAACAAAACTCTAAGACATACAAACTTATTCTACTCTTCATTGAAGGCAACAAAATTTTGTTTAAAAACAGTCTAATCTATTGGTCAGATATTTTTTTGTCAGTTATTTCACTGTCCTATTCATAAGCAAGTAGTCTCTTTACAGTTATTGAATATTTAAGCTTGAAGTATTTGTACTGCATTTTTTTTTAGGTGTTTATCATATGTTCATTCTCACAAGCAATGGATTCTTCTGCATTATGTGTCTCCCACTTGCTAAAACACAGGGAGGTAGGATGATCTACAAACCCAAAATGGGTTTCCATTTAAACAAGAAGAGCTGTATTAAAAAAGCTTTTCCATGCATCTTTCTAATGGGAATAAGATATGGAGTTGGGATTTTCTATTTAATCTTAGTTTGTTTCTAAAGGGAAAACAATATTCAACTAGTAATAAATTTTTATGTGTGTATGTTCTTCCAATAATTCCGTTACTTTATGTTTATCAGATGCACTGCTTTAGAGAGAGTAGTGGATACTACAGAAGCAGGATTTTAAGCTGTAATCAGTCTTAACTGTACTGCAGAATATTGGGAATAATATACATTTTTAATGCTGTACAAATATAGCTATTAGTTAATTTTCTGTAACTCAGTACTGTGATAAGTAGAAATAAACCCTGTCAAAGATCCTGGCTAAAGTGTTTTTCAGCATAGTCAGGTTAGGATTAAGCTATCCTATGTGACGTTTAATGGCTTTTTTCAATTTTGAAAAAGTTTATTTAACTGATTTTTTTTTTTTATGCAGCAATTGACAAGATGGATATGATTACAGCAAAGACAGTAAGAAATACACGCTAACTTGTAATGTGTAACAAAACTTTGCTTTGTACATTTTATTGACTATTTACCAGTTTATTATTACAACTCATAATTGAGATGAGCTCAGTCATGAGCCAAGAGGGCCAAGCGTGTCTTAGGTAAGTGTATCGAGCACTGCATTGCAGCCGGTCAAGGGAGGTGATTGTCCTGCTCTCCTCTGCCCTGGTGCAGCCTCACCTTGGGTAATGTGTGCAGTTTTGGGCGCCACAGTACATTAAGGATATAAAGCTACTAGACAGTGTCCAGAGGAGGGCCACAAAGTTGGTGAAGGGTTTAGAGGAGAAACCACATCAGGAGCAGCTGAAGTCACTTAGTTTATTCAGCCTGGAGCAGAGGAGGCTGAGGGCAGCCCTCATTGCGGTCTGCAGCTTCCTCACAAGGGGAGGCGGAGGGGCAGGCACTGGTCTCTTCTCTCTGGTGACCCATGACAGGACCCGAGGGAATGGCAGGGAGATGTGCCAGGGGAGGGTTAGGTTGGGTATTAGGAAAAGGTCCTTCCCCCAGAAGGTGGTGGAGCCCTGGCACAGGCTCCCCAGGGAGGCATCACGGCACCAGCCTGGCGATATTCAAGAAGCACTTGGACAAGGCCCTCAGAGACATGGTGTGAATTTTGGCATTGTCCTGTGTAGGGAAAGGAATTGGACTTGATGATCCTTGTGGGTCCCTTCCAGCTCAGGACATTCTATGATTCTGTGTTTCTATGATTATTACTTTTTCTGTACAAGGAGAAGTGCACAGATAAACCTTGGTTTTATCTCCTAATTGTATAAACAACTTTTTTTTCTTCCCCTTTTGTTTGTTTTCCCTTCATCTTCCACTCCACAAGTTACAAGGACAGATAAAGACAGCTTTCATTTCCACAGAAGAGTATCACAGCCTTGGCTGTCAGAATTTTGTGATAAGTAACTCAGTGAACAAAATCCATTTGATAATTGGGGTAAGTACTAAGAATATGCTCATAACAATTTCTATGTGATCAGTGATGATATTTTTTTCATCTGCAACAAAATTTTTCTCCAGCTGGTTGAAAAAGTGGATAATACATGTTTTGAACTAAGACTTTTTTTCTTTAATTTCTTTCACTGTAAATTTAAAGGTTATCAGTTGTGCAGTCTGTCCATAGTTTTCCTTGTAAGGAAATAACTGTTGTCATTTCAGAATTTGCTCTGTTATGATGGATGGGGAAAACCACTTTCACCTGGTTGCATGGCACTGGTGTTCCTAGCCTGAACCAGCTAGTCTATTTATAGTCTTGTCCTTGAGCTTGGAGACAAAGCCCAAGTTGGCAAGAGTCTTCCAATCAGGATCACATTCAGCAAGCGCTTGCCAAAGTAACCATCAAGGTCCCAATTGAACAAAGCCCTTAAGCATGGATTAAGTACAGGAACCGATAAAAAAATAAAAATACAGACCTATTTTGAAATGTTAGTTTGGACTAGAAACAAGTTTGTTTTCTGAGTTCATTGACTGAAGCCTGTTGAAATCAATGCAATTTTTCTCAGTAGGTTCAGTGTATGTTTCATTCAGGTTTTATGTTTCATTGGAATGGAAAGTGGATGTTTTGGAGTATGGACGTTTTTAGAAGAGCCAAAAACGTTTGGGGTTGCTGACTAGCAAAAATTACTGTAGTAAAGGCCAGTCTTTAAAGGAGAAAGGAAAAAAGGCTAAATTATAAGTAAATGAATAAATAAATAAAATTTTCTGAACACCAATATTCACCAGAAATAAAGTTTAAGTTTGTTTTGTAGCTTTCCAAGTTAAAGACCAGTTGTAGAAGCACACCTCTGAATGGCCAAATTTCTAATGTATAAACCCATTTTCCTTCACCTTTACTAACAGGGTAAGGGTGATTATGTACTCTCCACATGGGAGGCAGACACTACCAATAACCTGGTGTCTCTTCGAAGTTTTGCTGATTCAAGTCTGATCAAAGGTAAAGAGGAGGTTTTTCTTTTTACAGACAAGTGTAGAATTCATATTTAATTGCAGAAGACACTAAGACATTTTCAATTATTTCATTGTTTTTAGTAAACACACATATATCAAATGGAACACTTCTTGTAAAGGTACAGCCAAAATGTATGCCTCAAAATTGTTGAGGTAACTTATATACATAAATCACAATTCTGTTTAAACTAAACTTTTCACAGTCCTAGAGGTTTCATGAGATTAAACATCTGTAGGCTTCCAGTGCTTTGTTCTACATTTTAATATTTTTGCTTCAAATACATTTCTCAGGAAAAATAATACATTTATGTGACTATGGATATTTTTTAGATGCAGCAAAACTTCAAGTTCTTGACAATCTGCTGTTCGTTTTAGATACAGAGGTATGTGTAAAGATTTGGTTTAGTCTTTGTTTTACAATGTTCTTGAGCCAGCTTATAAAAATATTTTTAAAGTAATAGCTTTAAAATGTTTCTATAAAATAAAGATGCTTATATTTACAGAGGACCTTGATCTTACTGTTTTAGGTTGGTTTTTTTTTCTCCTAGTCATGACTTAAGCCATGGAATGTGTTAATATTCTGCTTAAAAAAGAAAAAATGTCTTCTATGAAGAAAATGTGAAATCCATCTCTGATTTTTTTTTTTTAATCTAGAATGTCTTAAGCATGTGGGATGTTTATTCCCTTACTCTAATTTGGGATTGGCCTTTAATAAGTATTGAAGAATTCCTTCTAAGTACAGAGTCAGATTCTTCCCCAGTTATATGGTAAGTAAAGTGTTATAGCAGCAATTCTGAAAAACGAAGAGTTGCCTATCGTTACAGGAAATGTCCCACAAACACTTGACTTTCTGTGGCAATTAATTTTTAGAAATCTTTTGAGATCTTTCTAGTCAGTAGGGCAAAGATAATTGGACTGTAGGTATCCTTAGCTCTGTGTTGTAGAAAAGAAAACCTTGGTGCTTTCTGCTTTACATTGGTTTATCTGTTGTTACTGCTAAGGAATATTTCATGTAACCTGTATCGTTTAGGAAATGCTTGTCTAAAATAATGTGTAAAATGTGTCTTACAAGTCTGATGTTATAAAAAAGCTAGTTTGTCTTTTGGATAGATAAGTAGTAAGATCTTCATTCTGCAGATGGAGAAGGCAAAATCTAGAGGTGCGTTTATTGGTTAAAATACAAAAGGCATTAATGGCAATTAAGATTAGAAGACAAGACTGTTGGCTCTTTCCGTTGCTCTGTCCAAGTTTTTTTTAAAAAAAGAATCAGATCCATTTGAAAAGCTTAAAAATGTCAGAAGTTAAATATATGTCCTCTACATACTAAAACACTGTTATTTTTGGGTGCACTATACCGTTTTAAAATGTACCAGTTTCCATGGAAAACTAAATTTTCTAAAACTCATAAGCAAGACTGTTTCACAGTTTTAACGTAAGATTTATAAGAAAGTACATTTTGCTTTCTTTTTTTCTTGTTCTGTAGGCAAGGACTTGCCAATGTTAAACTGATAGTCATGACAACACCGGATAATAAACAGGTATAATCTCTTTATCTGTGTTCAGTTCCTCAATTGTTATGCAGTCACTTACAGAAAAAAGAGGGGGGAAGGAAGAAAAGGAGATGGCTAAATATTTGCAGCAGACAGAATTCTCAGGAGCTCAAAGTCAAAACTGAAATGTGACCATCTATATATTAGGATATAGCAAGTGAGGGACTATTTCTTAGCATAGTGACCAGGGCAAGCTGCCCTGCTGTTTGGGTTTTTATGGATTGTTTGGGGTTTGTTTTCTTTTTTAAATGGTAGGCAGATAGGGGAGAGCAGCAAAACTTACTATTGTCTTACATACCCTCACAGACTCTTTAGAGCAGTGTCTGCTCCACGTACAGTCTGTGGAGTTAGCTGAAATAGAATGCCAGGAGGAGCATTATACAATTTTTTTAATGAAACCTGCCTAATTATATATGATAGGCCTATATATAGAGAGGCAACATCTAAAACGTCATTAAACTTTCTCAAACTGTAGACATCTGCTTTTTTTATAAAAACTTACAAAAATAGTGTCTTCCATCTAGCTCCGTAAGAATCCAGAAATTATTCTGCAAACATCACTCTGTAACCAGTGTATGAGGAAAAAAAAATTCTGACTTGTTTGTTTGTTTTTCCCCATTTTTTTTATAGATGAGAAGTCTAATGGTTTTTGCATTGCCTACTATGCAGCAGCTCTATTCTCTGGAAGTATCAATTGTTTCTTCGCTTGTTCAAAGTGGGATTGGCACAGTAGGTTGAGATTATTTTTGTTGTTTTTCTTGGAAGAAATATAGTTGTCTTAATAGGTATAGTTAGTAAAGAGGGTACTGTGATATTCTTTTTAGATTAGAACCAATTTGTGATAGAAACTGTGCAGGAACTGTACAAAGAAAGATCAGATTACGTCCCCAAAGGATGGAAAAAAAAGGTACAATATATAGCAAACTGAACAGTTTCATTCTAGGCCCAGGTCTACTGCAATGTTTAATACTACTGCAAGTTGTTCTTGCTGCTGTTACAGCTAAAAGCTGTATGATGTTTTAAGTTCTCTTAGCATAGAAAAATGCTTGGGATTTATTTGGGATTTATTTAAGTTGAGATGAGAGAGCTACTTCTTTTACTGTTTAAGCTGCTTCCTTATAAAGACTTTAACAAAAGAAAGTCAAAAAGGACAGCGAGAACTTTACAAATTAGGAATGTTGTAAAGACTGGTGAAGTGGAGTGGGTATGTGACAGGATATCAAGTCAGAAGCGTAAGCAGTGGCTCTTCATTGGAATTGTGAAAGTGAATGTAGTAAGATCTGGATCTGATATGCAATAAAATGGAAAGCTGATTAAATTCCTTGCCTTGTATGAAGCACTTGGCAGAAAAGATTATATATGCAGCTACGTAGTGGAGAAAATAATGGCTAAAATATCCCTTTTCTTTGATCTGAGATGATAAAGTCAAGGTGGGAAATGCCAAGGCATATATTGCCTTTGTGGAATGTAGCACAGAGGTCAGATTCTGAGATGTGAAGATGCATACAGTGTGACCTGCTTATGGCTTGGACAAAATGAAAGAGTGTAATTTTGAGATGATTCACTCATGTGGAGGATGTACTGATGGTAATTGAACTGGTACAGCAGGGTGGTTTCTGCCTGAAACGTCCAGTTAAGGCCCTCAGAAATTTTAGATAGTGAAAACTATACAGGAAATAACGTGATAAGCATTTTGAAAACCCAACTAAGTTATCTGAGAGAAAAGCAGTAGTTTGTTTCCAGGTTAAGAAACACTTAATGCCTTACAGCTGTGCTTTCTGACGGCTTTCCTTATGACTGATTGCCCTTACCACCTAATGATTTCTATTATTGCATGCTGCAGGATACAATATACTTCTTGGAGGGAATTCATGAAAAACATCAGATGTAAGACAATGTTTTGTTTCTTACTAGATCATTATTATACAAAAATGGCAGATTACTTCTACATATAGTTGTTTCACAGTTGAGAAACTCACATAGTTCCCTCTCATCCTCAGACCCTCTGAAGGCCCAGTTTCTATTGTTGTGATGAGAAGTTTAACTGAAGCCTTGCCGGAAAATAGGTACTGGTTTCTGTGAAACACTATTTTATTATTATTAATTTTTTTCACCTGTGGTTTGGCACTTATATTGAAGTAGTACACTGTACTTATTTCACCCCTAGACTAAGTCGCTTACTTCATAAACACAAATTCTGTGAAGCAGAGAATTTTGCTATTCAGTTTGGGCTAGATGTTGAGGTAAGTTGTCCGTGCTTTATAAATACATTTGGAGATTAATTAATATATGCAACTTATAAATAAGGTTCTTGCCCTATAGTCCAACAGAAAGTATTAAAAGTATTACAAATATAGTGGAATGTTACCTTACAAAGCAACTCGCTATACTTGAAAGCCAATTCAAGATCAGATGACTACATGGTGAACTATGTTTTTATTTACAGTAACTAACAAACCTTGCAATGAAAAGTGGTGCACAAGAACATCTTCTGATCAAAGTAAGCACTGCTGGACCAGGAGAAGGGACAATGATCCCTCTAAGTAGCAGGAAACCGTGTTGCTAAAAAGAGAATTTTCACATGCATTTTAATAACACATAATTTGGCTTCATTAACTGATTCACTCAAATAATGCAATTTCAGAGTTCCCTCTGCTTTTTGTTTTGTTTTTTTTTAATAAAAAACAGGCTTAACCAGTGAGATAAAAATATACCACAATTGATAGAGACGAATTGGTAATCCATTTCTGTAATGAAAGCACCCAATGTACATGGCCACACTTTCATTCACAATGTTTTTGAGATAAAGTGTAGAGTTTTCAGTTGAAGACTGTCTGCCTAAAACTTAATTGCATCAAACTGAAAACTGTTTTTTTTTAAACAGCTTGTATACAAAGTGAAAGCGAACACTATTTTAGAGAAACTAGCTTCAGCTTCTGTTGGGAGTTATGGTCATGAAGTCTGGCTGGATCTTGTGAATGAAGCCAAAGAAAATTTGCAAAAAATTCAGGTATGTTTTTATTTCTACCCTCTTTCTCTAATAAAGTGATTCAAATTATAAAGGAGCTTGGAATTCATTTCAGTTGTTTCCTTATGCAAACAGGATAGCCAATTTGTTGTGGATTACTGCATAAATGCTCCATGGCCGCTGTATGAAACCACTCAAGAAATGTTGAACTACGCTAAAGTCAGAGTAAGGGGTTTTATTTCTTTAAATTGCTTATACTCATCCATTCCTATTACCTGTTTCTGTACAACTGGGGAGGGGCAATCTTCAAACCAGTTGGAGTCTTTCAAAAAGTAAATGCATTATAAATTGTATGTTGCCAAACATGAAGAAGCAGGAAGGCTTTTTCCAACCTTGTTCATGCTATTGCTTAAGGGCAAAAAAGAGCTTACAGTTTTATTTTCACATCAGAAATCAGGTTTTAGTTTTGAGCAATAGTTTTTTAAGTACCTTTTAACTATTCATTTCAGGACTAAAAGCTCAAAATACATCACTTTTTTGTCTTCATTATTTTAGTCTTTCCTGCCCTTTCAAACAGAATTGGAGATATGCATATTATCTGTTTGATCCTGCATACGTGTAGAAATCCAGGGTCTAATATTGTAAAACAAAGACTCCTGTTTTTAGAGGGTACTAAGTTTTTGTTCATGTCTTTATTAAATTCATAGTACTGTCTGGCATGTTCTGCATGTACTGAATTGTGAGCCAAACCATTTCATATATTTCAGATTTTGAAGGAAGACAATAGAACCACTGCTCCATCATCTGATGGGGCTCTGGTACCTGTAACTGAGGTGAGAACAAACTTCTTGGCTCTGCAGTAGCATATGATAAGTATGATGTGGAGTTTTAAAAACTGTGCTACAGTTGAAATTTTTAAAAGACTGAAGAAGATTGTATTTTATAGTATGAAAGAGAACCACAGTAATGAGATGTTTCAGAAATAAACAATTATTTCAGTCATAGAAAGATTCATTTTCAGATGCTCTAGAAATTGAAGGAAGAAGCTTTCTTAAGTGCTTTTAGATATTTTTGTTTCTTATTTAGTCCTATTGTGTACTGGACAGGCCTCATCTGCCTTCAAGGAGAATCCGTGTAAAGTGTTTATGCAATTGAAACTTTGGATTAATGCTTTATTAAACAAAATTACATATGTTATTAACTGAAATTCTTGGAAAAAAAATCTTTATTTTCCTCCATTCTTCCTCTTTGTGATGGTTATTCTAACCATGTAATATCACTACTTTGTAAGCCAGATATTGACCTTAAATCTCTTGCCTGCATTTAGGTATTGAGAGCTCAGGCAAGGCTTACCACTTTTTATGGAGCTTTTGGACTAGAGAAATTCAGGTTTGTTTCTGTTTGTTTGTTAAGAGTTAAAGTAAATTTAATGGTTAAGTATATGACACTGAAATTAAGATATTTGTTTGTTTGTTTTGAGTTCATTAAACTTTAAACCTTTCCTTCTCTTCCTGAATTTTCCCATCCTCTACTGTGGAGAAGGGAGAATGCAGAGAAGTAGAGTCATCCTATATGTTGAAAACAACATATGTTATCTGTTGCATGTGCACTATCCTGTATAGATTATTTTTTTTTTACTTATTTAACATATATAGGAGGGGGTGTGATTTTTATGCACACACAATCTAACACTATTGTTGTCTCTTACAGCATATAGTACTAGCTAGAGAAGGTTTGAGGTTCTCCCCCTGCAAGTCCTTTAATATTGACATATATCAATTACAGTTTCTTTTCCTCCTCTCACTTCTAGTGGTATTGCTTGGACAGAATTCATGAATAATGAAGACATTTTCAAGAATATCCTTTTTCAGCTAGAAGAAGGAAATTTATCTTGTGCACAGTACCTCTGGCTTAGGCATCAGGTGAGATGGCATAGACCTCTCTTTGGTATTTATGGAGGATGTTGTGTCTCTTAAATTTTCCAGTCTTATTTAACAGAATCAGACAGATGCAGTTATGAAACAGCTCTTCAAAGAAGCAAAGTTCTATGGCAGAATCACATGTATTATCACAATAATTACCTGTTCACCTAGCTCCTTAGAAGGCTGAACTTCTTATTGATTTAAGAATAAACTGATATTTCTGATGGCAGAATGCATACTTCTAGGTCTGAAGGACAAAAATTCCTTGATTTATTCTGTGGTGATTGTAATCCTCCATTCACTTTCTTGCAGGCATGGCTCTCAGAATTTTTAAGTGGACATTTGCTGGCTACCTTACCTTAAAATAATTTAAAAATAATCACATAGGCTCCTCACTCTGAATGACACATTCATAATAGTGGCTATGGGCTGTTATATGCTTTCAGGTCCATGTTGGTTGTTTTCTTAACAAGACAGAACTATAGAGCAAGACCTAAAGTAATAGGACATGATTTTGTCAGTGTAATTTGCAAAGGAATTGCTTCAGTTAGGTCTTGTTTAAGAAGACCAAGCTCTAGTGTTTCTGAACAGGGCGTTTTGGTTTTTTTTTTTTAAATTCCTGTCTATGATTACTGAGATTTTCTCTTTGTATTTGTGAAATCTATTGTTTCTTCCTGTTAGTGAAACAGCTTTATGAAGTATCAGATAAGCATATACTCCATATATCTATATGTGTTCTGTTTTAATATTTTAGGCAGATTTTGAAAGAGGTTTTGATAAGAAAATGCTGGAGAACTTGCTTAATGCCATCCATTTTGCTGTTCCTTTGAAAGAACTATGTTTGTGGCTTAAAAATGTTGTGATCCCTTTCATAAGAAGAGTTGTGCCAAAGGGACAGGTAAGACTGACTTAATAAATGCAAAATGTAATTTTCTCGGGCTAAGAAAATTTTATAGTGAGACCTAGACATTTATTTTTTTAATATTAGAACCTTGTTCCTCTGTCTTTAAAAATAATTCTTTACAGTTTATATTTTAAATTACTTCTTTTAAAACAAATTTCTAATGGCAAGTTTTGCTGTGATCAATAACATACTTTTGTTGTTGTTGTTAGAAAATGTTAGCAAAATGGCTGGAACAAGGTGCTCGAAACCTTGAACTAACTGATAAAGTAAGTCATACTGCAAAACCTTTGCTTGTCTTATATTTCTGTATGTATAATATAGCTTGCTAACAGCAATTATTTTGGACAGGCAAATTGGCCAGAAAATGGGCTCCAAATGGCAGAGGTTTTTTTTACAAGTAAAAATCAAGGTGAAATGGGACTGACAGCTTTTGGCCAGTGGATTCCTTTGGTAAGAAATGTAGCAAATATAAGCATTTACTATTACGAGATTTCAGACCATATACTCTGTGCTAGAGTTGGAAATGGATAATAATTAGGTCACTAATGATTTTGTGAAGATTGATTGAAGATTAATTCCATGAAAGGAAGGAACTAAGTTTCAATCTTCTTGGGTTTAAAGATGGGGAAAAAAAAGTGTCAGTGCAACATTAATACCCTTTAACAAATGTATTCATAGTCTAAATATGAATAATACTTTTGAATATTCTGTAGTACACAAATAAGCCTGAGTACTACAAAACACTTAAATTTCAGTAACGACACTCCTTATGAACTTAAACATGTCTCATCTCTGTCAAAATTTTTGGAAATTAATTGTAATGAACCATGTGTTACGGCCTGGAGAAAACAGGTATTAAAAATCAGCTAGCTGTAAGGTTATGAATACTGAATTTGTGCAAACACAAATTATGTATGTTATATATCCTAGGTATACTAGCATCTGTAAAAGTGGTAGTATGAAAGTGGAGAAAGATAAAGCTTAAAGCTAATGAGCTGTGTATTTTAAAAATTGGAAACATTGACATTCTGTGTTAGATCTGCTGTCCTGAACTTCTGAACCCAACATTTGAAGCCCATATTGGAAAGAAATAGATTGACTCTAAGTCCCACTTAAAACATGTACTTGATTTTCTTTGTTGTATGCTGTGTAAAGGTAACAGTTCAGCATGTAATCATAAAATCTTCAAGACTGCAAGGCAACAAAAATTGTTTGTGAGGTTTCTTCCAACCCCAAAGAAAATGTTAGCTGTAGGTAGATTGTTCCTAGCCGTTTGTCTTACCTGTCCTTAAGACTTTCAGTGAATGAAATGCTCATCCCTCTTCCCTGTGCAGCCTGTACTAGTGCATCTTGCTGTCTTTATATTTAGAAAAAGTCTTTTCCTAATACCTTACCAGAATCTTCCTTGCTGTCTTGAGTCAACTACCTTTGTCTTATACCAGAGACATGGAGAATAATGTGTTTTCTTCATGTTTATGAGAGCCCTTTAATGGTCTTGAAGATTGTAGCAAGTCTTCTAATGTTTCACTTCTAAACACTGTTTCAGAGATGTGGTGACTGTGAAGAGGTACATAGGTTAAAGAAGCTGGTAAATAATTTACAAGAACTGATAAATCTGTACAGAAAATACAACTGCAAGATGGCACTCTGTGATTTTGAGAAGGTAATTCTGCAGCTACTTCAAAAAGTGCTTTTAAGTGGATCATTCTGAGGAGAAAAATCTTGTAGCATGTGATTTAAAGTCAGACAAAAGAGGAATCCTGATGGATTGTTGGTTAAACTTGTGTTCATAAGGTGCTAAGACTATTTGATAAGTTGTGTTTGTTATAAATTTTGTTTCAACTGTGGATGTAAATTTATGTGACAAGATACTATGAGAAGGTATGGCTTAAACTCCATGATTTGCAGTTCATTACAGATTGTGGAGCAAGCATTAGCAACAGAGAAATTAGAACTAAAACTGAACAATAAGGGGCTTTGTAAATGAAGGCTTTTATTTGAGCTAAAGAGGGATGCTAGTTCTTGAAATCATTCAATTGATTTCAATGGACACTGGACATTGAATTATTTATTAGAGATGTAAAAGGATCATGTACTAACATGTGTGATGTTCTAACATGGTGTTGTCCTACTTGCTGCCCAGGAAAATGCAACTACTATTGTGTTTCGCATGTTTGATAAAATTTTGGCACCAGAGCTTGTCCCATCCATTTTGGAGAAGTTTATAAAACCCTACCTGTGTGAACATAATCTACAAAAGGATGAACTACTTCTACAGTATATAAAGGTATCCATATTTTCTACCTTTTGAAGAAAGCTATTCAAACACGAGAAAGCAGAAGACAAATCTGACGACCATTTTTATTTACACTTGAACTTTAGGACCAGCTTTCAGATTAATTTACTCCTGTCAATTAACTAATTTATAGTTACTATTTCAGCAATAAGGTATTAGCAGATGTAAGGGAAGATAGCCAAATCTGTCCATTAATGTCCAAAAAACTTTAAATTTTTTTTAATATTATAGTCCTATCTTTTATGAATTCAAATAGCCTAATAATCTTTATCAAAATATACAGGATTTGCTAGAACGTTGTCGTACACGGTCTACTTCAGTATTTGAAACTGCATGGGAGGCAAAGGCAATAGCTGTCATTGGCTGCATCTCTGATACAGATGTAAGTATATGTTGTGGTTTAGCCCCAGTCAGCAACCAAGCACCACACAGCCACTCACTGCCAGTGGTATGGGGGAGAGAATCAGAAGAGTAAAAGTGAGAAGACTCGTGGGTTGAGATAAAGATAATTCAATAGGTAAAGTAAAAGCTGCGCACACAAGCAAAGCAAAACAAGGAATCCATTTACTCCTTCCCATGGGTAGGTGGATGCTCAGCCATCTCCAGAAATGCAGGGCTCCACCACATGTAACAATTACTTGGGAAGACAAACACCATCACTCCAAATATCCCCCCTTTCCTCCTTCTTCCCCCAGCTCTACATGCTGAGCATGACACCATACAGTGTGGAATATCCTTTTGGCCTGCTGGGGTCAGCTGTCCCAGTTGTGTCCCCTCCCAGCTTCTTGCACACCTGGCAGAGCTTGGGAAGCTGAAAAAGTCCTTGTTTTAGTGTAAGCACTACTTTGCAACAACTAAAACATCTCCACATGATCAGAACTGTTTTTAGCACAAACCCAAAACATAGCCCCATACTAGCTACTATGAAGAAAATTAACTATCCCAGCCGAAAGCAGGACAGTATCTTTTACGGAATAGGCATCAAGTGGCTCTAACACATCAGTTCAGAATGAAACGTAATTTTACATAACCATATGAGTACATTTTTACATAAGTGCTATGAGGAGGAACAAATAGTATCCTGTCTATTTATTCTTAGTAATCTTCCCCTGTGTGGTGCCTTGTTTGAGAATTTAATTGAAGTTTTGATGTCATCACGTGGAAAACTCACCAACTTTAATATGTATGAAACTCAAGCTGTTGTAAATTACTATAAGCATTTTCTAATCTAACTTGACACATCATATTGTTATAATGAATGTCCTTTATGCAAGTGGAGATTGGGCCAGGAAGGAGAATGCTTGCTTAAATGAATCATGTGTGAACAATACTTCAAGAGATTACCTTGTAACTTATTTTGGAAAGTAAGCTTTTTATGTTCCTTTTATAGCTGAAATTTGATGCAGTTCTACAGATAATGCACGGTGCTATGGTACCCTGGAGTGCAGCAGTGGAGCAGCTGGTAAAACAGCATTTGGAAATGAATCATGTCAAGTAAGGCACCATCCATGGTTTATACCTTGGTTTTGTGTGTACTTTCAATTAGAATTCTGTTTGGAGGCAGGGAATACTGTGTATCTGATGTAATATGATGATTAAATCACACTGCTGTAGGTAGCCAGTAAATAGTCTAATTTGTCCACAGAGTGAAGTTACTGCAGGAAAGTTACCGACTAATGGAGATGAAGAAGCTTTTGCGAGCCTATGGGATAAGAGATACTAATCTTCTAAAGGACAAGCAGATGATAATGGTAAGTGATCAACATTACTCTTATTTCTGTTAAACAAAAATCCCTACACTTACTTGCATGTATTTTCACGGGGTATTATAAGCCAGACTTTTAAAAAAATCTTAGCAACTGGTAGCTCCCACTTGTTATCAATATCCATTTTTCTTGTCTTGTTGGGACACATTTTTTGCCTGAAAGCCCACTCTTTTTTTCAAGAATTAGCGGATTAGCTTAGCCCAACCTGATTAGCACAGCATTGATAATATAGTACTTTGTGTATGGGGGGCAGGAAAGAAAAGAGGAAACTAAGAAAATGGAAGGCTAAGTCCTCTCAAGACTTCAGATCTGATTTCTCCTAAGGTCACAGTGAACAATATGTGGTGATTTTGGGGGTTTTTTTGGTTTTTTTTTTAAAGTACCTCCCC
This sequence comes from Phalacrocorax carbo, assembly GCF_963921805.1. Taxonomy (NCBI): domain Eukaryota; kingdom Metazoa; phylum Chordata; class Aves; order Suliformes; family Phalacrocoracidae; genus Phalacrocorax; species Phalacrocorax carbo. The sequence goes on along the minus strand of NC_087527.1, from coordinate 9,238,724 downwards.
TTTATTAGGGAGAAAACATTAGTATTTCTGGAAAAGTTCCTTGCCATCCTGTGGAACCAGATGAGTCCCCTGATTTTTTGAGTGTTCCTAGGTTAATTCTCTTCCCCAAGCCCAGTCTTCTCCCAGTTATGCTTTAGTCAAGTTTTCTCTAGACAAAAGTTTTAAACTTCTAGGTAACTTGTTTGGTATGAGCTGTACAATTACAATGCAGAAGCAGTGCGTATGAATGTCTTCCTTTGTTACCCCGTACATCAAGAAACTAAAGTCCATGCCTGTTTTCTTACAGAGGCTGGTGAAATACATTCTTAAACAAGATACCCCTACTTCTTTGGAGGATGCTTTGAAAATTGTAGCAGCATATATGTTGCCCACTGTGGAAGTCTACATCCTGAGGATGATAGACCTGATCGACAAAGAAAGGGTATTAAAATACTTCATGTCAGTTGATCTCAGAATTTAAAGACACTGAAGCTGAGTTTCAAAACGGGCGAGTTGTACTACTTGCTGAAATCTTATACATGGCTTACATATCTCTTTTTTTTTTTTTTTTTAATGGCTCTATTAATTTTACACATAATTGCCTATACTTAACATTGAAAATGAGACCTTTATCAGAGTTTTAATCTTCATGAGCCATACTTCATTTGTGGCAAAAAAGGATGAAAATTATGACCCACAATATACAAGGCAAGTTTGGAATTAAGTCTTTACATATTTTCACATACTGTTTGTGCTAGAGTTGTTTTGGGGCAAGTTGCTTTCTTGCCAACAGCAACAAAAAAGATTCTTTCTTCTGAGAAACACTTTCTTCTAATGCAACAATGCCCCACGTGAGTGCAGATCTGCCTCTTTAGTACTGAGAGCACCTGAACATTTGTCTTGTGATACAGGGTGTTGAATGTTTATTAATATGAAGCTTTCTTCCAAGTTAATTTCAAGTCCCAGTGTAGCAAGAAAAACCCTGTTATCTTTAAATTACATTGGATGTCCTAAATAGAAACATTTAACTTTGCTTGCTACGTTATAGTGGGTGTGATTACCTTTATACCATGTGCTTGTGCCTGGTTATGCTACTGGGGTCTCTTTGACCTGAAGAAAATGAGGCTTTTTGATTAAAGGAATCAAATTAACTCCTCTGCAAAATAGCATTTCTCAGGTTAACATTTGTTCTGCCTTATTAACACATGGTATTCTTGATAATCATACTGTTTTAAAAACATTGCGTAATTGCCAATGAACAGAAATGCATTTTAATTTGCCTATTATAACCATTAGTGAGTAAACACATAGATTTAGTAAAAACTATTCAGGGAGTTTAAGGAAGTCATGTCATAGTAAATATTTTCTAAAGAGATTGGAAGTTCATCAGCAGAAGATTAATTTCACCCAATTGGCCATCAAGCAAGGGATTACACATAACTTTTCCAAAAGCAAATGCCCTTTTCTATTGATTATTTCTGGTTTACTTTTTTTGTTGTTCTTCAGGGAGAGGAATCTCTGACTTTGTTAAAATCTCTGAATCTTGCTGAAGCTGAGGAAGTTGCAGAGAGACTGACTGTATGGGGAACACTGGTATTACAGAATAAAGCAGATAATTCTGAAGAGGTACCAAGTCACTTCACATCATAAACTGTGCACAAATTATTCTAAATGCTATTCTTACCTGGATGCTTAAAAAAAGGTAGGGAATGCAAATGTAAAAACTGTGTCTTCCAGCAAAAATGGATGATGAACTGTTCCTGCTTTTAAGCAAGAGGTTGGACTAGGTAACCTTTTGAAGCCTCTTCCAATATCAGTTTATTCTGATTCTGTATGCCATACAATTACTCTTTGTTATTTTTAAAGACATCTCCACACAGTAGCATGACTATCTGAATTCCATTAATAACTTCTAAATCCTGCTGCATTATTATACCTCTAGTCCTACACATTTTCCAGTTCTTCAGTTGCTCGGAAAACATCTGTTTAAAAACAGTATGGGCGGCTTTGCCACGCACTAAAGTGGGTTGAAGCTTCACAGTTGACAGTACACATTACTGTCTTGCAACCACAGAAGAGAATTTTTGTTAATAGTTGTTTTAGGGAGTTATTCTAGGCAAGGGAAGGAAGAACAAAGGGAGAAGGGTGGATATTTTCAAAACTCCTGTGAGAGCTAACAGACTGTGGAGTACGTACATACTACAGCTATAAAATATTTGCTATTTCTATAAAGGGTGCATCTTTACAATAACTTTCTGTTCCCTTGCTTTCCAACTGGTTGTATCTTAGACTTGAGAATTGCTGCTTAAGACATTTGTAGAGTGTTGCATAGTATTTTAATAGAGTAGAAGCCTGAGGGTCACTGTCTGTTACTGGCAACATTTTGACTAAACAAAACATTAACCTCTTCCTTTCCTGCAGCGCAAAACACAAATGTTTATGACTAAGACACTCATGGAAATCCTTAAATTCCTGTTCAGCATTCAAAGAGGTAAGCTACAAGTTTAAAATCTTAAATTTTCTTTGTAAGTGGAGCCAGGAAGTAATTGTTTTTGTCCTCCAACAGACAATCCTCTGAAGAAAGATGAATGTGAAGCAAACTTAAAAATGTTTGAAACACTTGCTACCCTGCAGGTAGATATCTTTATAGTTTAAAACTGCTTTTGATTTGCTGTAGTTATTCCAGTTGTTCTTATAACATGGATTATATTTTAAATTAACTGTATTTACAACTTATGTGCAAAGGTTGTTTTTTATTATTGACTTCAAAGATATTCTAAGGCTAATTTAGCAATTTAAATAGTGCCTGGGAAAGTTCCCAATTACTAGAACTCAGTTGTTTATTTAAACCCCAAAATTAGATACTCTCCCAAAGCCTTAATTGCTAACACTTCAAAGATTTCATGATAGAGTACCATAAGAGGTTATTACGGTCTTATTATGGTTTGTAAACTCAAATTATTTACTACAGCATTTGGGCACATAGTATCCTTCAGGGTTTATTTATTTTTCTTACCTACTGCCTGGCAAAATTCTCTAATTTATTACATAAATCAGTAATTGGTAGAAACTAGTGAAGTCAACTACATAATGAAAGTAGTCCTCTAAGAATAAAATAAAAAATAAAAACATTTTAACAACAAAAAAAAACCCCTGACATTTTTAAAGGAAGCTACATGAATACAAATATATAATCTTATTTTTTTGTTGCAGGAAGATTTTGATATCTTTCTTTCAGTAGAAGAATTTAGGAATCCTTCGCTGATGTCTAGGCTTCTTGAACAGCACATAAAGGCCTATGAAACTGTCAGATCTCTGTCAAAGCCTAGAAAAGTGCAAACAATGAATTGTAATTCAGAAGATGGTAAAACCAAGAACCGTTCTACTGAATCAAGGTTGTATAGACTGGCTTTGCTCCTGCAAAGGTCAGAGCAAGAACTGGGAGAAAAACTGGCCTTGAGAGCACTAGATGCTGGCAAAGTTGAAGATGCTGTAAAAATATGCAGGTAAAATTGCAGAGGTTTCCAAGATTATAACTTCTAATGGGCTTTTCTGTACTATTTCTGATACTTTGCAGAAGTAAGAAGAATTAGAGCAAAAGAAAGGGGTTTTTGTTTTAGGGGTTTTTTTGTTTTGTTTTTTTCTCAAACTGTGTTTAAGCAACATGCTTATATTGGTTGTATGCAATATTGAGTGTAGAGTTAAGTAGTTGTCTCTGAAAATTGCCATTGGTTTTTGCCATTACTAAGTAAAAAGATTCCCTACAGTTTTATAGCGAGAGATAAGTAAGGCACAATATTAAGTAACTCTTGTAAGAGCTTCTTGGCTTACACAGATAGAAGAAAACTATTGTATGCTGACTATACATACCACATCACCATTTCTAGCTGGTCTCTGCCTCAAGCTTAGGTTTTCAGATAATTTAAACTTACCACCACCTCCCCCCAAAAAAGATCAGATGAAAATGTTAAATACTTTTGACATGTTCTCTGTGCTTTGATATACATCTATCTCTAAGATGAGCTCTGTTATATTTTTTCACTTCAGCCACAAAAGTTTTAGGTGCAGTGGATAGGTGAAATAAGTTAAAAAGAATTAAATAATTTGAACAGAATGTAGCCTTAAGTTAAAAGCCTTACAGACTTTTTTTTTTAATATCCATTTTTTTAAATAGGGAGTTCTATGAAAATCACTGTAATGAAGAAACAGGGAAGCTGCTGTTTACAGCATGTCAAAGGCTTTGTCATATGTTGGGAGCTGACGTTCCAATGATCACGCCTAAAGATATGAATCTTCCAGCAGTTATCTATGAAATGGCTTGCCAAGCAGCTACAGTGTGTAGTCCAGGTAATTAGTATCACCATTTATTTGTGTTCATGTTGGGAACCCAACTTTCCAAACAGTATTTAATAAACATGAAAACAAAGTGAATTTTTATATATGCATCTGTAAAAACAAGTGCTGCAAAAAATTGTTTCTTTTGAGTAGGGCATGTGAACCTTCCATTCATAGTATACTAATGATCTTAGTATTTTTACAGATTTACTATTAGATTCTCTGGAACTATGTAAATATACTTTGGCTGCCAAGGAAATTTACAGACAGTGCCAAATAGAAAACTATGGATTTACAGCAAAGGTATTTTTTGCTAACTTAAATATATTTTTTTTAATACATGTAATGTCTTGATTGAGTAGTGATCACTGTACATACATTTTTTTTTTCTCCCATTTCTCCAGCAATATTTAATGTTTGCTTTTTAAACAAACAACAACAAAAACCCACACAGCTCTACAAATAAAAATTTCCCTGAGCGTGCATGTACTTCAGGGTGAAAGTAAACTGATTTGAGTACTAAAAGCAGTGCAGCTGTGGCACAAGTAGGAGTCTCCACTTATCTTTCAGTAAAATAAATCCTGCTAATGAGACTGAAAATACTAGTGATTTTTATTGAATAGCTGCTGCCAGGACTGCTAGAGAGCATAGAGAGCTGACTTTAAAAAAGGTTATTTTTTGTTTTTTAAAAAATATGGCAGGGAGGATTTGATTTTTAAATGCATGTATTATCTAAAGGCATTCCCAACAGTTTTGTAAAACTCTAAGATGGATCAAGTTCTTGAATAGTATCTTTGTTTGTTGTTCACATCAAGCATTGCTTTAGGCTACTTGAAATGAATGGGCTCTTACAGTCTGAGAGGAATAGATTAAAGTGACTAGGCAAGCATATTTATGCACTGAATGTTATTTTTCTAAAAAATGATCCATTTGAAAAATGTTTGCTTATAATATTTGGCCAAAAATGTTTATGAAAGCCTCCATTAAATCAATTAAGAATGCACTTTGGCTGTACAATTAACTGCAACATTAAAGAGAAATGTGGCCACTCTAAGTAGGAAATGTGTTTAATGCTATTGGCCATTTAACAAATACAGTGTAGTAGAATCCATTTTCAAATAGAAGATCATGTTCTATTCCTGAATTTTAAAACTGGAATCTCTTGCACCACTTAATTAGTTTTTTAGTACACTTATTAGCTACCCTTTTTATCGTGTGTATTTTTGACAATATTGTTATTTAGACAACATCTTTTGGAGGAGATAAAGATCCTTATGAAGAATGGACTTATGATGACTTCTTTAATGAAGATGGGATAGTTCTTGATCCACAGATAGCTCTTCCTGTTGCATATGAAACTATTTCCTCTCTTCTGCCTGTTTGTGGTAAACTTACTTTCCTGAATATTGGGTCAATATACAATCTATATTTCATTTTGATTTTTATCTAGGAATACAAATAACTCAGCATGTGTGTAGAAATTGTCACCTCACATCTCAATTAGACAAACTCATGGAAGAAATATCCATTGGGAGAGGGTCTAGAATGTAAAGATTACTTTGGGTCTTTTCTGGTTCAGGAAGAATCTGAATGACAGATACCTGAAAACATGGAGAATGCTCTGGAGAAGTGTTACTATAAACTTGCCCCTTTCTTTTACGATCTTCTCTAGACATCTTCTGGTAGCCACTAATGGAGACAGGATTTTATCAAGATGAATTTCAGCTTATTCTAAAATGATTGTCCTTGTATTATAACCCATTGTAGATACACACAACTTTTTGAAAATTTCAAGTACTATAAATAAAACTCTACAGCATTGTAGGTGCTGAAAAAATACTCTCAGCTCTCTAAAAGAACTGAATATTTTAGAAATATTGAGAATATTTTAGAAAGAAGCTATAACTGCTTTCTTTCCTAAGGTGTTTAATAAAAGCATATAACTGCAAATATTGTTGCACAGTGCTAAATCTCCTTTTAAAGGATATCCTAATTTGATTGATTTGAATAGGTTTATTACCTTCACGGTGAAGTATTTATGTTGACTGTTTTATCACACAAAGTAGTTACTGTGAACTGTTGGGTTGTATTCCTTTGTGTGTTTGAAAAGGTATTTTACAAAAAATAACTTCTGATTAGACACATTGAAAAATAGCAGTCCTGGCTCTTAGAGTTCATGGGTCTTTATTTTATATACTGTCCCTGAAATATAATATTTTTAATATACTTCCAGGCTTCATAGTGTTGCTGAGATCTTGAAACACTGTGTATTTGTCTGTCTTTCAGAGAACAAGCTGTATCCTTTGGACTCTACAAGCCTGGCAAACTGCACATTTATTAAAGGTATCATGACGGCAAATTCACCATGCTAAAAGTATAAACCAGAAAATGTGAGGTTTAAATTAAACTTACACAAGCATGACTAACTTGTAGTTTTTTAAATAGGTCCCTAGATGTTCCACTTAAAGCCATATTCTAGGGGAATAGCTTGGTTCAGCACAGAAGACACCAGTTTGGGTGGTAATTGCTACCATTCCGCTATGTGACTTTCAGCATGTTGTCAAAGCCTGTACTTCAGTACAGAAGTTCTACCACCAGGAGCCAGGATCCATTAGAGCCATCATCCAAGATGATGACCAATTTCTGGTTTTTGAACTAAAATGTGAGCCTGTATTAAATTAAAAGCCTTTAAATTTAAGGTTTCAAAGGGAGCTACGACTGATATTTTGTCATAAATTTAATGAAGAAAAAGGTAAACTGCTGATATTAATTGCAAGAACAATATGCTTAATATAAATACACTAATTATTTTCTGGGGCTGTTTGATACATGTTGAAAACACAGGACAGAACCTTCTACTGCCAGCTAGGACTCCCATCTGTGCAGTGCTACAGAACCTCATGGAGTGCAGTCAGTGTGAGTTAACTCTGCGGCTAATAGTCTGTTCGTTTGGATCCTGTCTTCAGCATGGCGTATCAAATAACATGGATTTGTCCCTGAGTGAAAAGGTATAGCCATGATGATGCTGAATTTTGCTGAGAATAAATCTAGAAGTCTGCCAACTATTAACAAGTTTAGAGTAGTTATATAAGAATCTGATAGGTATGGAAGGGGCTATCACCGTGACCTTTTAAAAATTACCACCACTTGATCAGTTGTTGAGTCATTTTGTAAAAGGAGCTGGTAGTTTCTTCCCTGTTTTTCATGGTCCTCTGTTTCTGGGGCAAAGTATGTTCAGAAGTAAACTTCTTGTTTCTGCAGGAAGGCCAGGAATAAAATGAATGTTAATTATGGTTTATTATGTTCTTTCACATTGTTTTATCATTGCTTAGTATGGGAAAAGTTGCAAGTAGAACATTCAAGAAATATTCCTTAGTTCAAAAGCATTGGGAAATCCTGGAGGAGATGTTTATAAGACCTTAATTAAATCTGAAAATACAATCACTATAGTACCTCCTATTATGCTGTAAACGAGAAGTCGAAGGCTTAGAATTTGTTTTTAACCATATGCTGTCTGTCTTTTTCTTATAATAGTTACATGATAGCAGTATGCTAGCTGAAACCAAAAGCTTTCTCGTTGCTATGAAACAGAAGTGTACTTCAGTAATTATGACCACTATCCTGACCTTACTACACAAGGTAAGAATGTTCTGAAAAGGGTAAGAGTGAGCTCCTTTCTTCTGCTGTGAAGCAAGGGGCTACCCTTCCTACTGCAGAAGCCCATTCTGAAATTGTCCTGTGGCCAAACACCACAAAGCCCATGCATTCTGGGAAAATCACACACTTTGGAAAACTGTAGAGAAGGTGAAGGGAAGTACCGACAGTATTGCAGTGGTGGGAAGGGATTGGGTTCCACAGCCTCACGTCTCAACACCAGAACAGGGCAAGGGTGGGCTGGATGGCCTGGCAGTGTTGGTCTCTGGAGTCCCAGCTGCCTTGCTTCCTGCCACAGCTGGAGCACATATTTCTGAACAGCCTTTGAACAGACACCACCTTGCTGGCAGCCACACGTTGTAGCCCTGGCATATTTGAGCCTCTTACAGACTATGGCTCTTTGATTGTACACTAGTTTCTATGCCTGAAAGGTCGTGTACAGTGGGAGCTTCCTCTTTGTGGGATCCCTTAAGGACTCCTAAATTGTAATAGGAGTCTTTATGATCTGTAGGTATTCTCTATCTTATTTCCAATCCTGGTTTCATTTTAGATTTGTAGACTACTTCTAGTTGAGGGGAGGGTTTTTTTTAATAAAAAGCTATCTGCAAAATCTGCGATATACCATCTTGTAAGGCAGCTTAGAATAAGGGAAGTTAGTTCTAAACTGGCTTCAGGATATTGAGATTTTAAGTTCTAAAACCAGAAATGCATTTTGCCCCCTGTAATTTAAAGGCCCAATACACCTCTAAATACAGCGTACTTTTTATGTCTTATACTTTACACAGAGAGATCCATTAAAATAAATTCCTAAGGTTTATAGCTGCTTTTTTTTTCCTTCCCCTAAAACACAGGTGTTCAACTGTCGTCTCATAGACCAGGACCTGGCATTGGGTTATTGCACAATTTTGCCCAAGGAAGATATGTTCAATAAGCTCTGGGATGTCATAAACAATACATGGCAAAATTACAGAAAAGTTTTGGTAAACTCAACGGCAATCTTATTTCTTCAGCAAATAGAGCATGTTAAAGAGTATATTTTAAAAAGACATCAGCAATATCATATGGAAGTGCAATAGTGTGCCATTATTAAGGGTATAGCTGTTTGAACAAGTTCCTTGTTTAGGGCACCACTGAGAGAGAAGATACCTCTCTTTACCACTGTAAGATTGTGCACAGGAGGTTGCTGTGAATAGTTACCATGATGTAAATCCAAGTATTAGGTTACCTCATCATGACTTAGTCCAAAGCTTGAGATTGTTTATTTCAGGTCCCACCGTATTTTATACCTACATTATGTTTTGGAGAAATTGTTCTCTGACAGCAGTTGTCAAGAATGGAATGAATAACTAAATATATCTATTAAAATATAATGGAAGATGGGAAGTAAAGCATAACAAAGAAATTGAGAGGGAGAGTGACATAAATTTGGAGGAAAGATTATGTCTAAAAATACCTTTTTTATTACTTTCACTAGTACAATATTAACAATATTTTTGAGAAAGAAACTGAATTTTAAAGTAGCATAGAACTGCTGACTCAGGAGGTGGGGTAATCCTGATATTACCCTCTCTGAGGCTTGTTTTTGTTCTACACAGTTGTGTGATCACCTATGAACTGTTTTAAGTTCCTCTAAGGATTTAGACCTCAGGATTCCCAATTTTCAGATTACTTATGATACTTGTATTCACTTCACTTCTCACTCCTTTTAGGCAGTAGCTCTGGTCGGAGTACAGCTTGCTAACCAATATGGTGAAGCAGAAGAAAAAACAAAATTCCAAGAATTAGTTACTGATGCAGAATGGGGTATCCAACTTGGTAAATTTGGTGTAAGTTTGATTGTTTTTTTCTTTTTTATTTATTTCTTTTAGAATTTTATTAACTGATTGAATGTCACTGTATTCTGAGCTATATTGGGATTTTTAGAGAGATTTCCCATTCAAATGTAAGGAAAGTTGGGGTTCTGTTTTGTTTTTCATTTTTGATTCTGTTTGTCTGCTTAAATAAACCTCAGAAACTGAGAAATGCAATAACAGAGGGTGCTATAAAAGAACTTTTAAGTGCTTAAGTATTATTTGGCACAGGGCATAGTAAACAAATGCACTGCTTTTTCCTGCTCTGAAAGATCTCTGGATTGAAACTAAAGAAAATGTAAGATGTTAACTATATAAGGAATTAGTCTTGATATTATCTAAAATACTTGTTTGGGAAGAAGATAAAATGTTTATTTATCTATAGATTTCTTTCGAGGCTGTGTTTAGAAAACCACCAATACGGAAGAAGGAACTCATAAGAACGCTGGTACAAAATCCCAAAGTAGACACAGATCTCGTATTGAATTACTGCAGGTAATAATTGAAGCAAATCAATTGTGTTTAATTGATGCTGCAATAATAATCATGCCTACTGACATCTATTTTTGTTTAAATAGATCCTAATTAATGTAATATGCAAATTGATGGTTTTTAAAAAAATTATTAATCAGAATACATACTGGTCTCTGGTGAATTTATTAATAAGGAAATGAGCACCTTGATGCTGCCATAGATCACAGACAAATAATATTCTGTCCTCTTACAGTACTTTCATGCTGGACAGTGATGCCGCACTGCAGCTTTGCATTGAAACACTTCTTCTCCAGAATGCTAATACAAATCATGTTGAAGATGACTCTGCAGAATACAGTGAGAAGCAACCTCATTCCACATTACTAGCTAGAGCCCTAGAAATAATTCCTCTACTGAAAAGCACAACAGACCTGGTCGCTAGCCTCAGCAGAATACTGTACAAGGTAAAAACAACAACAAAAAATCCCAGACAAACCAACAACAAAACAAAAAAGCAACTCACCAAAACAAGTAACAAGAATCCCTGACGTATGCATCTAGTCTCAAATGCTGCATGTCACTTGAACAGCAGATTAATAATTCCACAGAAATTTGAAAAGGTTATTTTTTCCCAGTTTTATTAAAGAACATAAATGTCAAGTTTGAGTTTTCTGCTTCTCTAGAAAGAACAATAGAAAACATATCTAATTAAAGACAGGTAGAGTCTTTTTCCCAACTTCCCTTGAGGGGCGAGGGGCTTGATTTTGTTGGGGTTTTTTTGGTGTTCTTTCTTTTCATCACTTCATGTGTGGTCTTTCTGCAGTATCCTGACAATTTTTTTAGGATATAGGACTATGAAGTGGAAGTCTTCTGTCTGAGAGAAGTATTCTACTGTTTCTTCAGTGTTATGTCAATATAGTTGGTATTAAAATTTTAAAAAGTTAACTCAGTTGTATGGTTTTATAAGACAAGTCATATAAGATCTTATGAAATACATTGTTATTTTGCACAGCTTGATCCTTATGACTATGAAACTATTGAAATTGTCCTGAAAGTGATACAAAGTGCTGATGAAAAGAACACCAGTATCCAGCCAAATCAGGTATGTCCAAATATGTTGCTCTTACCTTGCTAATGGCACCTGTATTGTTTTGTCTGTTTATTAGTATAGTTATTCAAGACTCTGTTGAAATCAATTGAATTATTCTATCTACACAGCTCTCACTCAGAAAATATCATTAAAGAAATACTGATTTCTACCTGTTTCTCAGCAATGGCTCATAGCAGGGATAAAAACCTCTACAAATATGTACCAACTCTGACAAAAAACCATGTGTCTCCAGGACTTCGGTGTGTTTACTGGGGCGGCAGTGAGAAATACCATAGTCTTGTGGCTTTTTTGCTTTTTCCTTGCCCTTTAAAAAATTTTTTTCCTCCCCTAGGCTTTGAGCCTCCTCAAACATCTGGAATCTTATAGAAGAATTTCTCCACCTGTAGACCTAGAACACCAATATGTTTTAGAGCATGTGATTCCCTTATCTCCAGCTGCTCAAACCAGACTGCCCTTTCATCTGATATTCTTCAGAACTGCACAGTGTTTCTGGAACATTATATGTAAGTTCAGTGTTTTTTATGACTAGATATACATATGATTCCCTATCTCTGAACTTTAAAGTTCTACAGTATATATTTTATATTAATTATATTTCTTTATTAATGCATTTTTAATCCCAAGTACTTCTGAAAGCACTGGTACTCCCAAATCACTGCTGGAGACATAACTGGCTTTTAGTCGAGCTAAGACAATACATACAATGCAAAATTCTGTATGCAAATTCTTTTCTTAGGACCTCTCAAAGACAAAAGTAATCCATGTATCCCAATTCCCAGGCCAGTGTGGATGATTAAGATTATATTCTTTCATGCCCAATGGAGGTCTGCATCTAAGAATAAACTGAAAGTTCATTTCGTAGAGAAAGCTGCAAGTGGGCTGTGATACTTTCATAGACAGCTGTTTTTTTCCTTGCAGCTGCAGAGCTCAGTGAGGAAACCTTCCCAACACTTCTGTTGATTTCCAAACTAATGAAGGTAAAGTAGTACCTTGAAAGGATTAATTTCAAAATTATTTTTTTCCCCACACACAAAAAAGAGCTTTCGACTGTCTTTTGCGCGATTTTGGCCTCACTATAGAGCTTCTGACATTTCTTAATCTACTTCAATGTTTTTCTAGGTTTCACTGGATACCTTACACATGTCTGCAGCTCGACATGTCTTTGAAAAAAAATTGAAACCAAAAATATATGAAATGAGAAACAGTGGATATACATCGGTTGTTAACAAGGAAACAGCTAAAACTGTGGATACGATTCAGTCATATCTGTTGTCTATAATTAATCCAGAGTGGGCTGTAGCTATTGCTCACAAGATTGCACAAGACTTTCCAACAGGTAAGGTGCTTGTGTGGTGAGTGGAGGGGTGAAGTAATGGGAGGAGGAGAAAAGGTTTGAGAAAAGAAAAGCTAGCCTGTAACCAAACATGTTTTCAGTATTCTTGGATAAAACCCAGGGAAGTTTGAGAATAAAAATGCATTTGTCTCCTATATCCAATTTTGAACAGTAGGCTAGAACAATAGCTATTTTATAACACAGCATCACTATTCAATACTTATTTTCCTCTCTTCTTAAGCCATGTTGCCTTACTTAAAGTTTCTGCAGTTCATACCATCTTGAGATAAGTTTTCCAGCAAAATAAATATTACAGCCAAATTTAAGCTAGCTTTCCTATTATCTGAATCCAAATATTTTTTACTCTTTAAGTACAAGAACTTTCCTAACATTTTAAATAGCTTCTAAATAAAAAAAAATTTAAATAAAATTGATATTCTGTGTACTATAGAAAGGATTCATGAAAACTTAATTTATTTTCTTCCTTCCCCCACCTTTTTTTTCTTTAAAAAAGGTCCTGACCAGATTCAGGCGTTGAAATTCTGTCTCTATCTGGCTGAGAAATGGCTAAAGAATACTACAGCTAAGGTAATGGTAAACTGCTTGGAAAACTGTTGTTTTGCAGTCAGATACTTGTGTTAGTGTTTTGGATAGTGGTGTGTAAATCATACCTTAACCAGCCCTCATAGGGCAAGTACTTTCTTTTGGAGAAGTGACTGTGTAAGTGATCCCTCAGAAGAACCCTCTCTGTGCAGTAACTTCTCCAGTTCACAACCTAACAAAAATTAGGCTTAGTTCTTGGAAGTTGGACAAAAATTATGCAGTTTTAAGGAAGAATAATTTGGTTTTTTCTCCTGTTTTGTGCGTTTTTCTTGCTGCAGGAGAATGACTTGAAATCTGTTCCAGCTGTCAGATCAATAGCGTTTTTAATTTTTGCTTTGATTTCCAAGAATCTTTAGCTATGTGTAGTAGTATATATAAAGTCTGTTTTGACTTGATTCTGAGGCTCATTTTTACATGGTTGGTAGGGAAAGGTGAATAAGAATCTCACCCTTGCTTAGAAATATCAAACTTGTGATGGAGTTGTTGAGGCACAATGAACACTGAATAGTTCTCTGATACTTAGTCATAGCTTTCACTAGAACTGTGCCAAAATTAAACTGTAATTCTAGCAGCCAAGGTTTAATATTAAATCTTTTTCTTCTCCATCTTACCTCAGAATGTCTTAATTTTGCATACTGGTGCATGTGGTACATATTTTATGTGGCTTTTTCACAACATACCTTTGTTTACTTTTTTCCAAAATACGTTTTCTTGCTAATATCCTCTGTTTACAGAAAAGACATCTGTAGATATGGGTATGGGGACACATCTGAAGAACAGATCTTGCTACCCAGTTCACTGTTTTAGACTATAAAAAGTTAAGATGATTTTTCTAGTGCTTTTGAGTAAAAGGAGGTTGTTTTTATATAGAGCTGTTGTGTTTTGCTAAAGGATGAATCACATGAAAAAGCAGAAGTCCTACAGAAGAAATTATATATGCAGTATAAGCGATCAGCAACAGAAAATGTTCTAATAACACATAACTTGAACACTGAAGAGCATTTAAAGTCTATTGGGAAACCAGCAAATCTCATCGTTTCACTATACGAACATCACAGTATAGACCAAAGAATCCAAAATCCAACTGGCAGAGATTATCCAGGTGAGTATCCATAATCTAGTTTCAAAGGAACAAAAAGAAGCTCTTCAAAAAATGCTAAGCAAGATAATACTAGTTTGTAAATATGTTGTTTCTACCTGTTTATGTAGATATCCATACAGCAGCTAAGGAGATAGCTGAAATTAACAATTTGGATATGAACAAAATTTGGGATAAACTGCTGGATAAATGGCTGTGTCCAAGTATACTGCCCTCAGAAGTAAGTCATCACTGGAGATTTGGTTTCAGAGAAAAATGGCCAGTTACATAAAATATGTATATTTTTATCACTTGATCAAAAGAAAGGTTATTTTGCACAAGTTGCCTTTAGCACTCATTAATCTATTTAAGGTGCATTTGAATTCAGACTACTAACAATTTCAATACCTTTCTAATATTGTTGCGCGCTACTGTCTCTAGCGAGAATGATTTGAAATGCTTTCCCTTCTCTCTGTATAGAGATTAAAATATTATCTTTGGTGCTACAGTAGGGTTGTGTAGCCAGCTTAAAGGAGTAAAGGAGTTGTAAATATATTATCCTCATCAAACATTGATTCTAGAAGCAGAAAGAGAATGAATCCTCTCCTGTTGCAACTTGGCTAACAGAGAGTTAATTACTGTCTGTGCAGCATACAGACTGGTGAGAAGGGGCAGGGAGCAGGCATTGCCTCTCCTTCAAAATACTAGTTAGCAGCCTGGGGAGTGGTGTTGACTGCCAAGCATACGGTTAAAGAAAGAACGAACTGATAAAGCCAGAATGCCTTTCCTTGGCTGCATGAGCAGGGGTGCCCAGGCTTTTAAAACAAGGTTTAAGCAAGAACATGACCCAGCTATTTATCCCAACAATTTAGAAAACTCTAACAACTAGATTTTCATGTCTTTTTAAAGAAAACTCAAGAAATCTTTGGAGATGTACGAGAAGATGAAGAACTCCGAAGGTATGTGTGTTGTCTTACATGTAATATGGCAAACTATTGTTGCTAACTTGCAAGTTAAACTATATGTGGCTTTTTGAAGAAACCCAGTAATCTGTGTGATTCAGAACTCACTGTTGTGTTCTTATTTTCACTTTCCGATGACATCAGTTTTGAATCGTCAAATATTTATGCAATGAAATGCTGTTTGCAATAACTTACAGATGTAAGTGAGTGCTTAAGAGTAGTGGTTTGGAGGTTTTTCTCCTCATTTTCTATGCCCTGGGAACCTCTTATCCTTAATCTCTTTTTGACAGTGAAATATATTTATTTGAATGAATACTGATATATCATATTTCAGTAGCTATGCTGTACTTGTATTAAAAACAAATGCATTTTTGCAGAGTTATATATCTACTTCAGTCGCGCCCAATGGATTATAGTTCAAGAATGCTTTTTGCAGTTACAACATCTACCACATCTGTAAGTTGCTAAATCCTTGTTTTAGCTTGCTACCTAGGAAATTTTTACCTCTTATTGAAATCAAGTGTTGTCTGCTTAACTGTAGGGGTTTCAGCCTAAGGCCTTTGTATCTGTGTTTCGGGTAGTTCATGTGTCTGTATGAGCTCTATGTTTCCCCCCCCACCTTTGGGGTAAAACTGGTATACATTGAATTTTGCTATTGACTGTCAAGAGCAGCACTTGAACTCTGGGTTTCCTAAATTTATTGCTGATATTATCTGAAAATAACTTCATTAAACATTTTCTATAATGTTCTTTAAGCTGGTGTAATACATTGGCTCACTTTGAGTGAAATTAAAGCAGAGTGGTAAAATTATTTTAGCAGAACCTTAACCTTCAGTCTTTCACACTTACTAAATGTATTATTGATACTATATATCACAAATGTTTTTCTTGCCTAAAACTTTAATAGTCTTAAATCTAGGAAACCACCTAGTTTAGCAGTGTTCTTTGAAGTTGACAAATATTTCAACTGCTTAATATAAAAGTTGAATGTGAACCAGTCTGTTACTTAGCATGTATTTCCACTAAATCTTAGAAAGGCTCATACTAGACATCTCTTTGTAGTAGTTCAGCCAATTGTGACTCTTCACTGTATTGTTGTTTCCCCCCCTCTCAGCCCATTAGTGTTACTCAGTTGACGTTTGCTCACAGAAGCAGAGCACTTAAGTGTCTGCTCTACTTGGCAGATACCAACACTGTGGAATCACTCTTCAAGAAACCCATAGAGAAAGTAAAGTAAGATGATTTTTTTAATTAAGTTGTTCCTTAATAATGATGGTTTTTTAGTCTTTAACAGCCACTGGGAAGAAATATATTATATTTGGAGAATTAATTCTTACTAATCTGGTTTTTGACCTTTTTAAAGCCTATTTCTGAAGAACATAACTAGATCTCCTAACTTCACTATAATGCAGTCCAGTACATCACAGTCCTAATTTGTACACCTGAAAGTAATATGACATTGCGTGGAAAATATTTTGTTCAGATTGCAGTTACTTCTCTAACTAGAGCATTTTCTTCTATCCATTTATATAGTATTCTGTTCATCAGAGTTCAGAATTGGTCCTCTTGCAAAGACATAGTCCTCTGCAAAAGTAAGGAACCAGAACCCCAGCAGAATAATGTTGTTTCTCTGAAAATATCTGTAGAACTCATTTCCTTAGAAAAAAATCTAGAATAGAATTTCTATGCTGGTAATCTGGAATTAGGGCCTTTTTAATGGAAAGTGATGTTTTCAGAGTACATCATGCCAAATAATTACAAATGGGTTTCTGTAAATATGCAGCCTCTGTGCATTAATGAAATTTTAGTTGTAAGGGTTACATCTCTTTAGAGATGATCCAAGATATCCATCATTCGGGTAAATGAGGTTTCCCTAAAAAATTACCAGAAAGTTTACTTCAAGATCTCCTTCATAAGTACAAACACAGTCTACATTATTTTTCCCTTTTTTTTTTTTTAAAAGCAACAGAAGGACACTTTTCCAATATTATCCTGAGATTGATTGTATGATTTACAATATAATAATCACTGTGAATATCATTAACTCCTGTTTTTGCGTGGACTTTTTTACAGGTATTTTCTGAAATGCTGCATTTATCTGGCAGAGTTTGAAATCTTGAATATTCCATATACTTATGAATCATTTCATAACAGTCCTAAGGAAGGAATGATTAAGGGGCTATGGAAGAATCACAGCCATGAACCCACGGTATGATTTTTAAATCCTTCGTAATTTTTTTGCTTGTTTTCTACACATTGTGTGAAATGTACATCTTTCTGTGTAGCACATGCATTTCTAAACAGGTGTTGTTCCAGTGTACTCTGTCCTATTCATACACTACTCATGATATGCTACTCATAATTCTATTTAAAAATACCAGGGAATACACAGTTACCCCAGAGACTCTCCTCTTTCAGATTGACCAAAAAAAAAACCAAACCTGTTGATGTACTGGATTCTACCCATCACATAATGTTCCCTAGTACTTGCCCACTTTTGTGTACCCATACTTTGTCTCTTGGCTGGGAAGAAAGATATTTGGTGCAGAAGCCTTATTTTTTTTTTTTTAAAGTTGCTTGGAGAGTTAAATATTAACAGGTGTACACCTTTAGAATAGCTGTAAGTTACTTACCTAATATGCCAGGGATAGGTTTTAAGTTATGCTCTGCTTAGGACTGTAACTTTGACAATTACTTTGTGTTACAAAGTATGTTTTGTAAACAGCTAACTTAACACTGAAGACAAGGGCAGGTCAATGAGATTTCCAGGTAGACAACAGTGTATGACAAAAAAAAGTATACTATTCTATTAAGGCTTCAACAGTAATACATCTGATTTATAGCCATGAAATGGAAGTGATCTGTAATTTCGTTGAAGTATACACATGCTAGTCTAAAATTTGAAAATGACAGGTAAAAAAAGCTTTAGCCTTCTTACAATTAGAAAATAAAGTGATATCATGTATAGGTGGGGTTTTTTGTTTTAATTCTCCTCACATCTGTAAAATAATTTTGAAAGTGGCCTTCCAGGGCTTAAAGGTCCTGGTAATGCTGTAAAAATCTAAAATTATGCTGGCAAGCAGTAAAGCTTTGTAGATCATGAATGTATATTAAAATACAGTGTGTCCTTGCTCTCCTTTAGGCTGTTAGACTGGTGACAGAACTTAGTCTAGAATACAAAGTATATGATTCCCAGCTGTGGAACGGCCTACTACAGAAACTCCTTGGTTTCAATATGGTAAGGAATTTTTAAGCATGAAGTTCTGCAGTGAGGTGAAAAAAAGGCGTTTTTTTATCCACTGATTTCTAAAGAATGTCATAGATACATAAACTATAAACCTACTGTGAACAATTATTGATAATTTACATGGTTACTTTGAGCTCTTAAATACCAAACTGATGAAGATTTGCGGAATTTGTGTTTTAGCAGTACTGCTTGAGAATTTTGATCTTAAATTGTTCTAGTTATATTTATTTAAAGGCACAAAGCCTTTCAAATGGCAAGAGTAAATCCTCTGATAATAAATTGAAAAATTTCTTCATATTATAATTTTACAACACAATATGCATATTTTTGTGGGCAAATATACACACACGCACAAACTGTGCATATATGTAAGCATGTGCACATACAAAAATATTACCCCTAAAATGCATTTATTGGGATAGTAATCCTGATTTTTATAATTCAGAATCTTAATTACCTCTGATGGTCAGACTTTACGTAATGTTGATCCCTAAGGAGGTAACGTGTACCTGGCAACGTGGTTGTGTCAGGAGCAGGTACTGAAGCTAGTTTTAATCTAATGAGATTTAGGTACTAATAGCAAGGAAGTTGGAATCATAAAATTTTCAGCACCATTGTATTAAGACTACCAGAAATCTTGGTTATTTACTGAGACAATATGCCACTACTGCTTGTGTTCATTTAATTTACTAAACTATAAATCATATTTCTATACACATCAGTTACTCCTACCAAAGGAACAGAGGTACCTTGAGGAACTGTAAGTTTGCATCCTGCAGACAAGACGTGTAATGCAGTTCTGTAGACTATTGCTAAATCTTCAAAAACACTGTAGCATTTTGTAATGAAACGGGTTTTTTTCAGATTCAATATCTAAGAAGAGTTTTAGTAGCAATTACTGGGATCCATTCATTATGGGAGGTAAGCAAATATTCTATGACTCCTATTCTTTTTCTTCACTTAACAGGCATTTAGCATCGTGCGTGTGTGTCTGTCTCTGTGTGCCTGTGTACAGCAGCCATCTATGCCATGAAGTCTTATACATTAAAGATTATTTTTTAATTATTACTTTTATGACAATGCAATATGCAGATGAGTATCACTATTAATCACTGAAATAGCATATTTTGCACTCATGGTTTCTTCAGTAAACACTTACTTGAAGGGTTTTATAAAAGGGGACAGAATAATTTTACCATCAATAAAATATGGCTAAATCTTAAACTATGAGATGAGGAAAGCAATGTTGGGAATAATTCATCCAGGATAAAAAGAAAAGAAAATTGCCAGGTTTCTTCCACCTACAGCAGGTCAGGATATCTGCATGTCTGTGTTTACAAATACACTTAATTACAACTGTGTTTGGATATTACTTTAAAACCCTGTTGTCAACAGATTCCCAACTTCAGTAGAGCTTGGCGAAGTGTAGTTCTGTCACCATTTCTCACAGGTAAGCTTGTTATTAGCTATCATGCTTGTATAGTAACTTGGTTATATATTTACTTTATCATGTTTTCTTTATTTCTTAGCTTCATGTCCACCAAGTCCTAAACAGTTAGAGGAATGTTGTGAGTGTTTTGTGATTCTGCTCAAGTAAGTAGACAGTACATCCCACATTTGTATTATTTTGGGTGGGAATCCCTGTTTGCAATTTCTTGTCCAACAACCTGCCCTGGAACAAGCAAAGTTGCTCCAAACACTGGGAAACCTGAGGCATGAGGAAGAACCTTTTGCCTCTTATGGAAGGACAGGATCAGGGCATGTATCCAAAGAGAAATTCTGTGCTTGCCCAGAGACTGTTGACAACATGTTCTGTAACTGACTACCTTGGCTGTTTAAACCATACTGGGAACTGCTCTCTGAATTGGGACTCAGAATCAGCAGCACAGACTGCTGAAAACCAATTTATCTGCCCAGTCGCTGCCCCCATGAGGGATATCTGTTCCTGTCCTGACATTTTCAGACGACTCACTGTCTGCCCTAGACATCCAGTTAATAATTTTGCTCAGCCCAAAACACAGCACATTTCCTAAAACTTTAGCACAGAGTATAAGAGAGGAAGAATTCATTTTCCTATGAAGAATAAATGACATGACAAAAATCCAGTAGCTGCACATCTATAAACGTGGTTAACCTATGGTATGAATGTTCCCAAACATTCTACACATAAACTAGTTTTGCATTGCCTTCACAATGTAAAAAAGCACAATAAATCTTTACCTTATTCACCACAATGCATTGACTTGCTCAAGAGAAGAACCAGAAGCTCAGACAGCTTGACTTGAGCCAAAAGTTAGTTAGGAAATACTGGAAAGGGATCCAGCTGAAGAACATGCCTATACTGCTGTGCATGTATGTATGTAGCAAAGCATTATTCTGGGCAGCTGGCCAACACTTCCCCTCAAAACAAGGCCTTGGGTGTTTAGAAAAAGAAACTCAAGTTGGGTGGCTTTTTTTTTTTTCAAGCTAGAAAACCATAACACATCTCTGTTCTGTGAAACTTCAACTGACAAAGCTTGGCCATTTCTGAAAATAAGATGAGGTAAAAAGGTATTGTTCTATCTGGCTTAAAAACCTCCATGCAGTTCTGTTGACAGTACTAAGCCATCCCGTTATATAAATCATAATTGAGAATTTTCACTCCTAATCTTCTTCTGAAGGTGTCCTGTGCTGGCTGACTTGGATGTCATCGGAATAGCTAAACAATATGCACAGTTGGATCTTCCAGCTTTTGCTTTGGGGTGCCTGTTGCTGATTCCTCAGAATGAGAAGCGAGAGCAGCAAATTCAGGTAAATAATAAGCTTTGTGTTCTACCTGTGCTAGGGAAATGTCTTTAAGCATGTTATGTTCAACAGAGACTGTGAAAGATGGTAGTTTATAATCTGATATTATTTCAGTATGTCACTGCTGACAGCTGCTTGGCATTTCCCACCCACAAAGGCTTTTGCCCCAAATTTATCCTTCTGAAAAGGATGATGTGAACGCTTCCACTTTTTTTTTTAAATTTATTTTTAAAGGGGCAAAACCAGCTAGCTTGAAGTCATCCTCAGCAGCTTTGTCATATGACTTTGCCTTCTGAGATTTGAGGATATGGTACAGGATCCCACCCATAAAACCCATGAAAAACACCCAACAAAGCCCAAGCCGTACCTGCCAGAGCAGTGTGAAGTTATGGTAACATATGTGATTGCCAAGCAGCTACCAGTGGGCTAGTTTCACAGCAGGTTGTAAGAAAAGTACTGAATCCTACTATAGAAAAGTGTTGAGTTTGCAGCTCCTGACTTTAGAAAGATGCTTGATATGCACCAAAAGTGCTGATATAAACCTTCTGCCTTAAAGCCATATCCTCACTATTCATGAATCTTGAGTTTCTTTTCTCATTTGTTTCCATTAATTTATGCTCTACATTGTTCTCCCTGATGAAGCATTACAGGCTGTTCCCTTATTTGTCACAAGCAAACTGGCACTAGTAAAGGAATCTTAAATTCTTAGGCTTCCAGTCATTAAAGCTCAGAAAGATTTTCCCAAATTACAGCATTAGTGTAGGACACTTAGTCTGCTGGCAATTAGTAAAAAAAAAAATCTCTAACTACAGCAAAATACCCTTTGAGAGTAAAAAGCAATGAGCACTACTTTTTCAGACAAACCACACAGATCCTGGTTTGATAATGTCATGTTTGTACATAGCATTTCAAAATATTAATTGTTCCTGAATAAATCAAATGCTTGCTCTGAATGTTTTGTAACTTATTTTCGCAAGGGTTTCTTATCGACATGTAACATGGAAACAGTGCTGCAGCAGATAGATGAACACATGAATACTGGAGAAGTAGTGGCATTTGCTTCTCAGGTAAATAAATAAAATTTACTTCACTTCCCCTTGATTTACAGGCTCTTTTGATAGATCAGTGTTCACAGACATATTTTTTTCTCTCTCCTGATCTTGCCAGCCATTAGTTGGCATAATGCACCCAAGATATAGCAATATCTGCAGACATTTTTGCATTTTTATTAATGTTGTGCAACTGAAAAACTTCTTGTATCTATGTACACAGTGCTGTGTTACCAGCTGCCCCTAGTTGTAGGACAGCATTGTTTGCAGCAGTACTATATTTTTCTAAATAAATGTTTTAAGTAGAAAGGCTAAAAGGCTTATGAAACTGCATTCTCTTGCCTTGCCTTGGGCTGCCTTCCTAAGGGCAAGTTTCTTAACTCATTTCCCTATCTCATCCTGAGATTAGCCTTCATCAAATCTGCCATTTCACAGCACTAAAAAAGTAAAAATAAAATCATGCTCTGTGGGAGTCCAAGTAAGAAAAGTCTGAGCTCTTTCCATTCAAAAGTAAATTTTTTAAATATTTAAAATATTAATACTTTTCCATTACTAAAACTTAAATCTACAGATCAGATCTTTGGTTTTGGACAGTATCATAAATGAGAAGCTATATGAAAAATTCTTGAAAACTAAGTATTTTCCACTGTTGAAGCAGCAACTGATGAATACTCACCGAATGAGAGAACTGGTGGATTATTTTGCCAAAAAGAACTGGTAAGTTAATAAAACAGGTGATGTGTGACTGATAGCAACCACAGAAATTGAATCTTTATTTTATTTTCATTTGATTGAAGTCATGGAGACTTTCTAGTACTTAGTCTTCAAGAATTTTTGAAGTATTGCTAAGTTAAATAAAGAAATAAAATAAAAATCTCACTGCACTCCTTTGCATACTTAGGATAGAGTTTTACAGTGCCATTCAAGCCAAAGTAACAGCTTATGGAGCCTGGGCTCACAGGCAGATCAAATACCATTAAAATAGCACAAGTAACTAGACTGAAATAGCAAACACTTACTTCAAATCACTTCACCATACCTTGAGATGGATTCAGCTTAGTGGCATCAGGGAGTCACAGCTTTGGCCATAAGAACACTAAAAAAAATAAACGTACTCAAGAATTAGTGGTTTTGCTGCTAAGCCTTTCAAGAGCTAGAAACACCTCTTCTGTTCCACTTAAATAAAGCAAAGGGTCTTGCCACTGAACCTGCTGCAGGGCAGCTCTCAATCATCAATCTACCAGTGACTCAGCACTTGGGCTCATTGCACACAGCTGCAAACTTTCCTTTTAGGCCCCAAATACTCAGTATTGCAAGTCACTTTGTAACCTGTTATCCTACAGTCAAAATGGGACAGGAAACAATAAACAACTGTTTAAATTCTAGTATATATTGGTTATATTAACAGCCACAGGTTAAATGCTAGGCTTGTCATGGCTTGCTTTCCTCTACTGGGAAATGACAGGACCTATCAGACTTCAAACGTGGGGTCATACCTTATTTTTATACTTCACTGTATATAGTCTAAATTCTTGGCTTTTTAGAGAACTTGTTGACAAAGTTGATAAACTTTTGTCTCCTACAGCACTGATGATGCAACAGCCCTAATTCGAGAATATCTAGAGAAGTGTGGAAATCCTGCTCTGATAGACATACCATCATCTGATCTTCTGAAGGTGAAACAAATCGCCTTTGTACTTCCTGCAATATTTTTTTTTTCCAAAACTAAGACTTTCACTCAACTTTTAGCAAAAAAACTTGTTAGCCAATTTATTTTGGTAAAGTATGTTGCATATAATATCCCTTTATTAATTCAAATAATTTTTACTTGAACCAAATCTCTGCCATGTGAAGTGTTATGCTTTCAAGTACTTTCACAGGTCTTGGATTATATCCTGTTTTCCTAAGCCCTATTAATATTCTTTTACCTTCCAGATGTATCTGACTGGACCAGAAGAGACCTGTGTACTAGAACTGCCATCGAGAAGACCTTGATTTACCCTTTTCTCCCTCTACTGGCAAGCTGAGGGCTGTGCATTAAGAACGCTTATACTGGTCAGGTGAACATTAAACTAAAAAAATTAATGCTGTTTTACCAAGAGCTACCCTGAGCTTTCTACATCTGTGTCTTTTAAACTGTTCTAGGCTGTTTCTTCTCCATACTCCATCCCCACTGAAACAGTTTAGATTTACAGCAGAATTTACTGTTTCTATTCCACAGTAATGTTCATATTCAGCACTTTGATTTTAGGAAGGATTAAAGTTTATTTCCTTTACTTCTCTATTTCTCTGTGTTTGAGGTGGCTATCAGGATCACTCTATTTCATTGACACAAACATAACCTTCTGTAATTGTGATTACTTGTTATTGTGATAAACTTTTTTTAAACTGTGATGTACTTCATGTAAAATACACTTTGTAGACAAATTGTAATTTAAACTACAATAAACAGAAATAAACAGATTTACATACCCATTTTGGCCTATTGGGTATTTGGTATATTTTATGGAATATCAGTTTGATATTCTATAAAGCTTTTTTAATTATGAAGTTGTTTGTTAGTAAATTAGTGTTCCACTAAGTCACTAACCTTCCTTGAATGATGTTTGCCAAGGTTTTCTTTCCACTTTGTGCTTTCTGTATGGCTACAGCAGGAAAAAGCCACAGGCATGTGTTTCACTGCTTGAATTGCATCAGTTAGCCAGAGCTTCCTGAGATACCAGGCTGAAATGCTTGGTCTCTGGCTAAGGTAAAGCAGGTTTATTCTGAGCAGAGATAGGTTATTTTGTCAGCCTATGACACAGAAGCAAGGGCTCTAGATGATAGAAAACCAGACTTAACTCAAACCTTCACGAGAAACACTGTACAGCTTTTTGCACAAATACTGTGCTGGAAAAGTCACAATACAAAGGCCAACGCCTGCAAAGGAAACAGGCTGCCATTCTAAACGTTCTTCTCTAGAAGACAAAAGATAGAACTGTTTTTATTGGAGGGTTGGCAGTTGTGAGAAATGGGAGCTGCTGAAATACATTCAGTTCCCTGCAGTCATGAGAATAGGACAGCTAAAAGGGCCAGTCTTCAACAACCCATGTCTTCAGTAGTAGGACAAGTGCCATATGGAATTACATTCTTTAAAACCTCTACATGGAGCAAAGTGCCTATGCATGTAGTGTTAGAGATACACCATAAATAAAGCCTCTCTTCACTGCTTATAGATTTGAGACCATCATTCATTAAGGCATAGTAGTATTTGGAACAGCTTTCATTAAAAAGACTGAAGTTAAACTTTCTGTAGTGAAATTACTACTGTAAGTTTTGAGTTACTGTCGTATTTTCAGATGCTATCAATCCATTTTATTCTTTTAACTTATTTGGGAATGCTAAATTGAGAAAATTAAATCTCAGCTGGCTTCTGAAGCAAAGGTAACATGGTGCCAGAGCCTTCAATCTATTTGTTCCAGCCCTTTACCCATATACTTTAGAAGTCACCAAACCAGCCCATCAGGCATTTTAAAAGCAACAACTGTCACATTTTTTCCAATAACAGTTCATAAAGCTTAGATTTTTTTATGAAGTGGAGTTTATTACAACATTAAGGAACAGTATTTAAAGTTATTTTAATGGAATATTTTACAAATCAATTCATACAGAGAAAAGCAAACACAATGTAGTTTTAAAGTTATTAGCAATAAGCTACATTGTTAAGCTGTTAGCGAGTAAGTGTAGTACTGTAAACTAGCAATCAAGTATTGTCGTAACTTGGAGTTCAGAATGAGATGGTAAAAATACCAGACAAGCAAAATACATTTTTAAGACTTTTTGTACTCAATTCTTTCTACTTTCACATCGTCTCCAATTAGTTGATAGACGTATGTAACTACTGTAGAAGCCTGGATATCCATCAGCACAAAGGAAGGAATGATGTTGCTGGAAAGAGAGGAAAAAAGATCCTTATCAGTTGTGTGCATATCATCGCCTTAGCAGTGTTTCACCACTAGGTAACAGAAATCACTCTAAGAAAAATGGATGAGTTTTGTAAGCAAAATACATCAGATCTGAAGCTTTAAGTATTTCATTCTCATCTGTTTCAGTCAAGGAGAGTTAGCAAGTACTACCAACGCTTCCTCTCCCCGACATCGAGAATGTAAATATTAACCTTCCGAATTAGTTTTGTAATTCAGTTGTATTATCAAAAAGAATCCCTCCACAGCTATTTCCTGCACTTCACTTACTTCTCTAAGGCATGATAAGCTCCTGTAGCTGATCCTGGATTGATATAGAACTTGTTTTCATGTTCAAATGCCTCAAATTTGTGTGTATGTCCTGAAATTAGGATGTCCACATCAAACTGCCTTTGTAGCAGTGCCAGGCTGGCCATATCACCCCAAGGAATAACCTGATGGCCGTGAATCAGCCCAATTTTGAACTGTCCAACAGTTACAACTTTCTGTTCAGGATAATTCAGGTTCTAAAAATAAAATAAAAATATAAACACAGATTAGATGCACAGATTTATGTTTAAAAATCTCTATGCAATACCAAGAAGAGGGGAAAAGCTCATGGAAACACCCAATGTAATTGGCCCTGCTGCTACAAAATGAGAGCTACAAAGCTGCTTGTACAAATGCTGTGGAAAATGTGGATGCAAGGAACTTCAGAGATCTGACACCAGCAGGTCCTGTTTGCCGGAGTCCTGGACAGAGCCAAGTGCGCAAATTACTTTTATTTATACCGAGGACAGACAAGAACTTATTGTGCCAGTCACATTATTGACTGTAACCCCAACTCTTTTGCCCATGCCCTCAGTGCTATGTAACGTCAGTTTCCTGCTTCTACTTGAAGTACAGATAACCCAAATGGTGCCCTTATGTAAAAAATGCACAAAAAATGTCATTATCAATAGAGGACACTACCTCATCAAAGTCCCCTCTGACAACGTGGACATCCCCAGCCAAAGTCTTGAGGTAGTCATAAGTGTCCTTGGTGCAGAGGTTTCCTGTGCAAAGGATGTGTTGGATCTTCCCTGGAACCAGCAGTTTTTTGAATTTGGCTGGGAGGCTGTTGCATCGGTGTGGAATGTGAAGATCTCCTAATACTAACACCAACTTATCAGGTGTTGTGATAGGAAAGAAAGATCGTTACAGATGCAAACTAAGACAAGAATCATTGGCAAACAAGCATTGCAAGGTTTTCTTCAGTTCCGTAACTTTGCATTTTGATGTGAAAGCTACTAAAATAAGAATGAGATGGTGATGGGCTATTGCTGTAGGGAAAACAAGGCCCCTTACTAACGCAGAACATTGCCCAGAGGAGGCCTTGCAAACACAACAGTCTACAGAATTTTTTAATTTGTTGCTGAAAGCCGTGACAAGGTATAAGAGAAATGTGTTACTACGTGATGTATTTTACACAAATTTGGGAACTACTGTAAACTATCCCACTTTTTTTTTCCTCCTTAAACATAAAAAAAAAAAGAAAAAAGAAAAGAGAAAACCCCATACATAGGACAGCTCTAATATGTGTTCTCAAGCACAGATCTAAACTGTGGCCACTTCCATTTAAAACTCTTCAGCCAAGTTTCTTTCTGCTTTAATTAACTTCTGTTTTCTTCCTTATCAAAAAAAAAAAAAACAAACAAACCAAGGCCACAAATTTGCAACACACGTTGACCAGAATAGATGACTTTCTGAGTCCGCATTGGAGGAACCACTGAACAACAGGATAAGACTAGCAGTTTTTAAAAACAAAGCAAAAAAGCCAGGGCACTGCAGAGGAGATAAGCCAGACTACTGCACGCAGCAGTTCTATTACCAGTCCTATATATGCATAGTTTCAGCACAATAAATGCAAGGAGAATACAGATTTAATGGGGGCTTCAAAATTAAGGATTCGGATGAAGTGAGACCATAGTTTAATATCACAGGCTTTAAATCTGCGAATAAAGAAATTAATGAGAGCAACACAGCGATAAATTAATTATGCAAAAAGCTCTATAAAGCATGGAGTGTTATGGCACTACACTGTAAAAACACTTGATCTAGAGACAGTCACCCTGTTAACTTGATGAACAGCTCCATATTAAGAGCCATCCAGTTTATCTTCTAACCATAATGCTTTGTTAGTAAGACAGTTCCTAAAATGACAGCCATCAAATGTGTTTGTAAACAACACAGCCCAGATATATCTATAAGCAGTAGTAACTATGCTAAGGAATTACCTTTTTTAATATTTTCTTTTTAAATTTTTAGGCCATGCAGCTATCTTCATGTTAATAGTCATCAAAAAAAGGCAGATGGAACTTGGGTGGGTTTTTTGTTTGGGTTTGGTTTTTTTGGATTAAGAACATCTCAGTGCCATCATCAAAGCCATGCATCTTCAGAGAACAGATGGTTGAAAGTATCGGTAAAGCAATACAAGAGTTTTTTCATCAATAAGCTACCAATTTAAAACTAACGCAGGAGAGAAAAAAAGGACACATTTTTGATGGTCCTTCAAGAGTTCCCAGTGAAAATACCCTCACTAGCATCCGTCTAGAGATGATGTACTTGAATGCAAGTAAAAAATGAATAACAAGTGATTTTGATTATTAAAGTGGCAATAGACAGATTCTGTCTATGATGCTTAGGGGACTTAGGCATGCAATACCAGTTATGTATTTAATGCTTAACAAAATTATACTGCCGCTTAAAACCTGTAACCCCACTGAAGTCAGCAGAGTTTGTGCATTCAACAAAGAATGTCACCTTTGCTGATGAACTGGCGGGCCCTATATTTTCCCCCAGATCACATTTGAGCTCCCATTAATTAAAAAAAAAAGCTTGGCAAGCTACAATAACAAAACCAAATTAAAGTGACTGAAGAGTGTTTAATAATCACAGGTGTCTGCGACACAAAATAGTGGCAAAGAATGTTACATCTGGCTTTAACTAGGAATTGAGGTGCGATCTTGAGCACGGCTTGAACAGCAGCCCCTAATTCATATGTACCACCTGACATTCGTATTATCTAGTAACATGAACAAGCCCTTACCACCGGTGTTAGCAACAGCCGAGAGGAGTAAACTTACTCTGTGCCCAGCCTTAGTGGGATGAAGAAGTTGATTGCAGACAGGGGGGAACGAAAAACAGGGTGAAACATGATCAGTGTTAAACAAAAGAAAGCAACAGAGAAGAAAATATAGCCAAATGAATAGGCAAATAATAATTAATGAATTGTTGATGTTATGAAAGAAGCGTTAAAATAATAACAATACTAAGAATAATGACTTAGAAACCGGCTCTGCGCGCAGCCCCCTCGCCGGGGCACGGCCTGCTCACCACCGGCGGGGCCTCGCCTCCTCTCGCCGCTCCCCCCGCCCCTCCATCTACCTCAGCTCGGCACTAGCCGCATTTCGGGGCGGCGACTGGCAGAAACCATTCCCCGAGCGCACGCTCGGCGCCGCCGCTCCCGGCCCGCCACCGCCGGGGCCCGCCCGCCCTCCCGCCGCCCTCGGGGGCCCCGCGCCCTCCGCGCCGCCGGCCCAGACCCGAGGGGCCGCGGCCGGAGAAAGCCAGCCTATGGCCCCTGGGCGCGGCGGGGCGAGCCCCGGTGGGGGTAGGGCCCGGGGGGTGCGGGCCGGGCCGTCCCCGCCGCTCACCATCCTGCCCGGCGCCGCACTCCCTGACGCCCGCCGCCGCGCCGCCTCCCGGAAGCCAGGCCGGCGCCAACCAGCCGCTACGGCACCTCTGAAGGGCCAGCCCAGCCTGAAACGCGTTTCTACGTAGCCCCACCTCCCCATGTGTGGCTACATCCGGGCCTCTAAGAGGAGGGCGTTTCCCGCTCATTCTGCAGGCGTTGTGTGACAGGAGAGGCGCGGCCCAGGGAGTCTGTGGTGGGCCATGAAGTGTGTTATTGCGGGGGCTCATCTCAGAGGTACCCGCGGCCCCAGGAGAGGTGGTGGGCCTGGGGCTGAGGGGCATATGTGGGAGAAACAGGCACCCCAGAGTGGGGCCGCCTCAGGGTGGCACGCCTCAGCGGGGCCAGCGGCCGTGGGAACGTGTGACTGGCCTGCTGGCACACGGGTCCCTGGCGTGCTGCCCTCAGTGGGCTTCCCCCGAGGGCTTTCAGGCAGTGCAAGGTGGGGCACGAAGCACTGGGGGCTTTGGCCAGCCCCACCACGGGTCACAGCAGAGCTGAGGAGCTGCCTTTTTTTCATGCCCAGGAGAACAAAGATGTTTTCATGGGGCAATATGCAGCCTCAAAGTTGTTCAGATCAGCGAGCAGAGAGATGGATTTGTGGTACTTTCAGGAGGAGAAGCCATGGCTTAGCCAGGTGCCTCCCAGTGCATGCCGGTCTACTTCCAGTGGCCCAACTAAACCTCCCGTGTGCAGCATTTTGTGCAAAATGCTGCTCTGCCAGGGTGGGCAGAGGCAAATTTTGAGACCTACTGCTGGTTCCGTGTTTTTTAGAGCTACATCTTTACAGATATCCAATGGGTTACCGCTTGCTCAGACTTGTTACCATCTACAAAATGTAATTTCTGTCTTCAGTGGTGTTCTGCCAGCTTAGACTGAACTTTGTGGTGGCATCAGGTCATGCCTGTTGCTGCAAAGGGACAGAGGACGTTTGAGGTGTGCCTCTTCAGAGGCAGCTTTTGAAAATATCAAGGTGTTTTTGCTTCTAAAAAGCAAAAGTAATGTTTTCTACCATGTCACTGGTTTTCTTTGAAATGTGTAGGATATTTGTAATGTTTCCTCTTAAATTATTCTGAGAAAATGTAGTATAACTTTTTTCTAACTTTGAATGCATATTGCACTGTTCTCTTTTCCTGCTAGTGTTTGGAAGAGCAATACATGCTATAGCACGTATTAGTGATGAATTTTGTTTTGACCCCATAGAAAAAGGTGTAAGTGACTTTGATTTTTTTTTTGTAATTTAAAAATATTTATTGGAAGCTTAGTATTTATATTGTTGGAGATTGTGTTGTTTTCCTACAGGTACCCTTCGGTCTGAGTTAGATTCCCTCCCAGCTTCCTCCACTTTCAATATGGACAAATGCCATATTTTCTGTAATTGTAATTATGCAGATTACATCATGGAAGATTCATTTCTTCTCTGCCCCTAGTATTCTTCAACTTTTTCTTACCCCAACTGAATCTTGTCCAGGACATCTGGATTAATACCAAGGGGTTTATTTCTGTTGTCCTGGGTCAAAAGGTTTATGTTTTGTACCACATCAGAAGCTGCCTCTAAATGTGTTTTTGTACCGATATGACTCAACAGGAAGAATGCATCCATTAATATGCCTCTGATTAATCAAACACCATTTCCAGCAGAATTAGGGTTTTCTCTAGAGGTTTCTTAGTTAAAAATTATCAACTCTCCTTAACTTGCTGGGAGGCTGGAAAATCAGAAGTGGAGACAATTACTTTTTATACCTGAAGAATTTTCGAGGTGCTAGTAGTGTCTTTGCTCATTTGTACATATCGTGTGGATGGGTGTACAGGAAGATTGTTATAGAATAAACCCCAATCCTCCAAATGCCTCAGATGCAAGCTGGGCGTTAAGTGCTTAGGTTTAGGTAACTCACACTTCAGGGCCACTTAAATATCCGTAGATGGGATTCCCGTGCCTGTATTATACCTGTGGCTTCTGACCACCAATAATGGAGGTGATCAGCTTGAACATGATGGTGCACATGATGCATCTATATTTATTTTGAGACTTATGCATTTAAAGGTTTTGTGGCTTAGGTATGGGACTGAAGCACAGAGATGGCTTTTTTGTTAAAGGTTCTATATGAAATATTTTGAGTTAATAAGTTATTCTACTTACTTTCAGCTTGCCTTAAGGTCAGTGAATTCTTCAAGGTCAGCATATGCATATGTCTTCTTCTCATCTATGTTTTTTCACCAATACTGCTGGGCAGCTGTGTCTCAACCATGTCAGAAGGAAAAACAGTTATCCCTCCCATGCAAATTGATAATTAAGGTATGTTTTAATGGATTGTTATGCACAGCTTTGAAAGCAGCAAATTAGCCCAATTTCCAAATGATATTACAGGGGAAAGCTTGTAGAGGCATGTAGATGGCTCTGAACTCAAGTGCTTCTGAGCAATTCTGCAAAAGAAAGTGGGTGGTATTTAATTATGTTTAGAAGTTGCACCTCCTGAGCTGTGTGCCCTGTTGTTCCTGAAGTCTGAACAAGGTTCACCTTGGAGTGAAGGAATACCACGTTTCTGCCTCTGCAGTGTTTCTCCTGTAGCCATCAAAAGCAGTATGAGGCAGGAGAGCTTTGACCAGGTGTTTAGCAAACGCACCCATTGGCCATCTGTTGGAATAGCAGGTGAGGAGGACGAGGATCGGTATTGGCTGCCTCAGTGCCTGCTTACAAAGCAGTTTGGGAAAGCCATAGAAGCAGGATCTTGAGATAAACTGTATGAAACTAGGAAAATAATATTGCAAAATTGCTTGGTGAGTAACCTCTGCACTGATTAATTTTGTTTATTTATTTTTACAGTCAGTTCTTCCTGTATTTAGATGTGTAAATGTGCTTGAAAGGAATGTTGAGAAATGCAGCATTTATACAAATACTAATGACCATCACATAACTTTTCAGCTCCTCTGCAGACATGGTAGGTTACGCATCAAGTGACTTTACAGAAACAGAAGCAGTTTAAAACAGCAGGGCAACACAATATTTAGTGTAATTATTAACTGTGTGTTATCAATGGAACATTACGCCAAACACTTTAGCCTCTTCACATCGTAATTTGTATTTATCATGTGCATCACCTTGTTAAAATGAAGTTATAACAGGCTTTATCAGGCAAACGCTCTTCAGTTCAGTAGGTAATGCATGCTGTATATTAACCGTCAGCCTACTGCTTACAGTTTGAAATTAGGCTGGAGCAAATTCTGGAAAAAACACACACAGTTTGGAAAGGAAGGGAAATCCTGTTTTGGCAGGTGTTTGAACTAGAGGCTCTTTCCACTTCTAATACTTAGAGTTCTTCAAAATGGTAACAGGTCTGACATCCTCAGTCTAGCAGAACAGCAGGTGTATTCATCGCCGTTAGTCTTTGCAAAACTCAAAGAACCACCATCTATCACAAGCTTGCTGAGCTGCGCTGTGTAACAGGCAGTGCTTTACGTATTAAAAATCTAGCTTGTATTACTAATAATAGCATTTTTAATTAAGTCTCAAGATAATTAAGCTCTTAGCTCATGCTTATTTAGAAATACATAGGGATCTGTAGGGTTTGCCTTATGTATTCCACCACCTTTTATATTATTATACCAGTTAAGTATTGAAGCCCTTTTTGGCCCTGCATTTGTTGTACTTGTTGCTGTTCACTTATTTCTTGTGGATTCTTAAAAAACTCAGACGCTGGAGGGGCATAACTCACAGGATGAAGGAAGTCTTAGCTGGCAGGTTAATTCAATTTTCTGTTGCGGGTGAGTTATTTCCACATAGCTTGAGTAAGTCACTTGCTTACTTTCTTTATTGAGATTTCCTAAAAGAGCAATTAATACTGAAAAAACATTTAAAGTTACAGACCAGCATTGATTTTTGTTCATATCCTTTATACTTAGGTGTTGTTAAAACATATAATCTGACCTTTCAAGAATGTGATCCATTGCAGGCTGTTTTTGCAAAGCATATGTGTCCAAATGTACTTAAAGTCCACTCCAGGTAATGAATACAAAAATATTTTTTCTTAAAAAATCACACCAGAGGCAATACTGTCCTCATAGTCATTAACATAATCAAAATCTGATTAGGGCACGGTCAAAAATGGTCAATTCCTAAATCCTATATCCTAGTGCTTGATTTTTCACATTACAACTTAAGAAATTTGGATCATTCTGTCATTAATCCTACTCAGTCAAACCTTGAGAAGTGTGTAATGTATATAATTTGAATTCACACCTTTGAGCAACTTCCACCTGGGACAAATAAAGTAGTTCTAAATTTTATAGGCAAAGAAACCAGGGGTAAAAGTACAACTTTTTTTAATGCAATAAGGCAAAGTTCTGCTTCGAAAGGCAGCTCCTGGAAGAATCCAAGATTTGGCCTGTCGTTGCAAGCCGAGGCAAAGAACAACCAGTTCAACTGTGCTTCTCCTGTCAGGATTTCTCTTAAAAGTGTTTCTTGTGAGCAGGAGCTCTTGTCACAGTAATCAACCATGAAAGCATTAAAGGTGTATAAAGATATCTCTGCATAGATAGTATGTGTTGTGTTTAAAAAAAGATTTTTCAACTTTTAGAACTGCAAGCTTTTGAATAAAGAGTATAGGACGCTGAGGTTTGCTCAAAACTGTGATATATACATATAGAAAGGTAGCAGCAATATCTATATATATATAAAAGACTGAGTTGGCAGCATACACAGGCATTAAATGTAAACAAATTTGCTTTTGTAATTACTAGTTGTATTTTTAGATTTCTTTAGTACCTATTGCTATATAAATTAAAAAGACATAGTATGCTTTAAGGGGTGCGTATTTTAATGGCAGCTTTTCCAACAGTATTGCCAAGTAACAGGTTTAATTTCTAACATGAGTAACAAATGCCAGCTGGTAATTAGTGGCATGTAAAATTATTATAATGTTGGATGAAATTTTACAGGCTGCTGGCTGATGTAATGATTCACTTTCCGACCAGTCAAGAAGAAGTAACCTTATCAGTTACTCCAATGAAAGTTTGTTTCAAGAGTTACGCTGAGGAAGACTCTGGTAAGGAAATTCAAAAGATTAAACAATACTGGGACTTAAAAACAGGTGAACTAAACGAATAATAACTATTGCAACATAAATGGAGAATGCATCTTATGGCTGAATGAGATTTGTAAGAGAGGGAATATATATAGAAGGATTTCAAGTCAACCTGCCACCCTCTGGTTTTAATATATTTTAAGAAAGTATGGTTTTAATAACATTTTCCTGGTATCAGTGGCAGATATCAGACTGAGCAGCCAATTTAAATAAATTATGCCACTTGCTGTGGGCTTGAAGAGAGGTAATTACTGTGCTGCAGGAGCAGAAGCTGCAAGAGAAGCAGCAGGAAAAAGGAGATAATTTTATGTTTTAAAAAGAACTCTTTAAATCTGAATACCGTAATTATAGAATTGATATCATTACAGAGTATATTTTAGTGTAAGGGCAATACAGTGCGTTAGCTGGCCTAACGCTGTTAGGCTGCACGCTGCCATTTCGTGTCTCCATCTGAGATCGAGGACAATCTAGATTCTTGGTGTGTGACTCAAACTAATTTTAAAGATATAATTGTGTTTTTGAAGTATAGGTTCTTCTGTATCATATAATAAGGGGATGCTTTTCATACTTGCTTATGACCAAAGCTGAGGATTATGACCTAGAAAAAGATGACTGCCTAGAGCGTAGGGGTGGGGACTCTGCTGAGAACAGGCTGAAGCAGTGGAGAGCAAAAAGGATGAAGTGGTGGAAACTGACTGGAGTGAAATGGGAGAAATGACTGAAAATAAAGACACTAAAAATTGCATTTTTAATGAAGAGTTTTGTTATTTTTAGAAACATACACTTCAAAGGGTTATTGTAAGGAAGAAGGTGAAAGAAATAGTAGGTTAAAATTTAATGAGATACCAAAAAACCAAACAATCAAGGAGAAAAAGGAGGAATTACAAGCATTGTTCTTGTTGTGCAGCATGCGATGCAATACACTGCCTGCAGCAAATGTCCTGTATGCACAAAACAAAACATGTCCTTTGAACGTATCATCTGGCGATGGCTTGGGTTTTTGCACCTGCAGGTTTAGTTTTCAAAGAAAGAAATTACACCTTCTGCCTAGACTTGTTTTCATTTGCATGTGGTAGGCTCTGCCTTGCAGAAGCTGGCAGGTGTGTTATAGGGGTATGTTCCTATAGTATTAAGGAACTTTACAGGATTATATGTGAATGTGCAATGGGGCCTTGTTGAAGGCCAAGTTAAATTCTTGAGCAGAGAGAGAGAAGCCTGGGAGCGGTTTGTAATGCTTTGTTTGCAGCCTGGCTTTGGAAGAGAATTGGATCGGTGCGCGCTGTTCAAGCTGCTGTAAAATTTTTCTGAATGCTTCTGAGACTATAACGCGTCACAGAAGTACCCTCTTACTTTTTTCTCACATACCTAATAACAACTACGGACTAATCTAACGATAATAAGCAACAATCAAATACCTGAAACTGAAGATCCTGTTTCCTGTCGCCACTTACGTATCCGGAAAAGGTTATAATTTAGAACAAAGAACCTAAGTCCACCTTCATTGTCCTCTGATGATTGTCAGCAATTATGATTAACCTGTTAAAGTCATGCTGCATTTTGGTCTTCCCGTCTGTGCAGCAATAAGCAGCCGGTAATACTCTCTGTGATGAATGCCTGCCGACAAAGCAGATCTGCAAGAGCGGCAGCAGGTATCAGGTTAGATAACACAGTGGAACACAAAATGGCTTCTGTTAAAAGTCATTTAAATCTACATAATATACTGTAAATAAATTGAGGATGTTTTTACTTAATTATGACATAAATTTAGATAAACATTTGTTACTGGTAGTCACTATAAAAATACAATCATTGTTCAAACAATGCTGATGTAAAAACCTTATTGTTATAACTGTAGCTTTGTTGAGGTCAAACTTCACTCCTTTGAGTCCTCGTCTTGTTATTTTGAACAGATTTTTCAAAGACGATGCTTACTGAAATACAACTAAATCCAGATGAGTTTGACTACTTTCAAGTTGGAGTAGATTCTGAAGTGACGTTTTGCCTTAAAGAATTGAGGGTAAAGTAAGAATTTGTCTTGGCAATAAAACAATTCCCACAAGTTGGCCTGACTGGGGCAGGACGGTCCCTGCAGAATGGCTGTGGCAGCATTCTGCCCGGCCCGCCGCAGATTTCACCAGCTGGCTGAGGATCAACCTTAAAACACAGGACCTTCAGGACATTGCAGAGTCCCTCACAGTAGCCTTTGAAAAACAAGCAAAACATTTTTAAAACAACAGAAGTGTAGTTTCAGTGCTGGGCAGGCAGGCTGTAGCTGTCCTGGAGGAAGCATAGTGGCCACAGCAGCTCACCTGCAGAAGCTTCTTTGGCAAAGCTCCAGACAGGGAAGGCAAGAAACGTGTTCTAGAATCAGGAGGCTTCTACCCTCTTTTTGCCAGTAAACGAAAGCTGGGATAAACTTGCGTTCTAATACCGGGCTTCTGTTTTTAAAGCAGCACTTAACCACCCACCACTTCTTTTCAGGGACTGCTAGTGTTGTCAGAAGCGACCAGTGTTCCCGTCTCAATCCATTTTGACGTTCCTGGAAAGTACGTTTTGGAACAGACCTGACTCAAACTACTGCCGTTACAGCTCCACGGTCAATTTTGTCTGCAGGTTGCTCAGTGGATATTTAACTGGAACAATAACATAGATTTTCATTTTGTACCAAAGGCTGTATTTCTAACCTGCAATACAGGGTTAAATAGTTTATTACGCATAAAGCATTTAACTTAGGCAGCGGCATTGCTAAGCTAGCCATGCTGACCAAGGAGCACCTATATGTGTTACCTGAACCCTTCAGGCTCTCAGCCTAATGCACACAATGATTATAATCAATGCAATGAATACACTTTCTGTTTAAAAGATTATTTAAACAGTTACACATTTAAAACTAATTTGACTATAATATTATATAGCATTTGCTGGGTGGTGCATTTAATTCTATAACAGGAAGCCGTCTCATATTCCTCAGCAGCAAATATGTTAGATTTTCAGCTTTTCAGAGGTGGCACTTTTTAATCTTTACAGAATTGCATGAGCTGTGTTTCCTCCCATAATACCTGCAATTATGCATGCTGTTTAAGTCTCTGCATATTTGTGTTTAGACCAGTTGCTTTCAGCATTGAAGATGTGGTGCTGGAAGCCAGCTTTATTTTGGCTACCTTGTCTGACGTGGAAAAGGAGCCAGCTTCCCAGCAGCCTCCCTGCTTGTCACAGCAGCAGGAAAGGTAACGGCGGGCGAGGGAGGCAGGCTGCCTTAAGAGAATAGAAAATGGAAGTTTAACGTTTTTCCAGCCAAGTCAGATTTAAGATGGAAAGGAAGGAACCTGCAGGGCGCTGGTAAGCATCAGACAGATCCTGGAGTCTTTGTTCAGGTGAAAACCGTGAACTGGACAGGTTTGGGAACATCTTGGCATCACACACAGCGATGAAACCTGGTGCAACAGCGCGCGTTCTGTGCTAGCTTCTGCTCATCTCCACAGGGTTTTGTTGCAGGAGGGGAAGGGAAGATACTTGTTGAGAACCTAAAGCCATGGTGCTGTTTGGTAACAGAAAATAAAGACGTTCTAACAAAACCAGGTAAAAGCCCGTTACTAACCTGACCTACTCTCTCCAATCCAGCTCGAAGAGATGTGTGGGTAAATCTGAAGAAGCCTCCATGGATAAAGAGAGCAACGCAGAAGCCGTTGCTTCCAAAAAGCTACAGTGGAACAGAAACACACCGACCACAGAGTCAGTGAACCCTGCAAGTCCTTTGGCACAACAAGCGATCAGAAGTATTCCCAGCGTCTCAAAGAGGGAGAGGCCGGGCACAGGAGGAACGGCTGGGGCCGAGGACCACACGGTGCTGGAAGGGGAGGCGGCTGAGTCACACTGTCAGAAGGTGAGGGGGCTCCCAGGCGTAGTTACGGTGCAGTGCCGCCGCCGGCGTCGGGCTGACCGCTGCCTGTCCTCAGGGGCGCTACACGGTGGTGCCAGGTGCTCCGCGTGGCGTTTCAGCGGAACCGGCTCTCACAGCAGCACAGCTGGCAGAACCCACCACTGCCACGGGTAACTGTGATGCTGGAACTGCTCACGGGTGGCAGGTGTTTCACTAGGAAACACCTTAGACTGATAAAGAGTTTAAAGTGTACTTTTAAAGTGGCAAAAGCTTCAGAAATAACAAACCCCCCAATTCTGTATCACATGCTGTTTCTTACTTCTGTAACTACTGTATTTTCCAGTTTCATTCCTTCTTTTTTGGAGCAGTTTCCTGTAAGGAGAAGGACGCCCTCAGTCACACCTCCCATAGTTTAGCAACAGCTAGCGACACCGAGGAGGATCTTGGCAAAGCGCAGAGCTCCCAAGTTCTCTAGTAAAACAAAGCGTTTGAATCCAAGCAAAGAGTATCAGGGATTGCCCTGAAAGATAAAAGCATGGTTGAAGGTGGTGATTGTGGAGCTGTTTCTAGTTTTAGAAGTTTAATGGCAGTTCTTCAGTGAGTTAGAACTCGATGGAAACTGTTTGTATTCCGAGCGCGTGTGGTGAAGCGCGTTTCACAAATACCTACTCAGGCAGCCCGGGAAGCGGCAATCCTCGTCACACGGCGCCCGCTTCTTGTTTTGCAAGAGAGATACAAGAAAAGGACAAAGCTTGGTACTGAGCACTTAAGTGTTGCAGGGGTAGCATTTAACTCAACAGCCAAAGTTGTCACAGAAATGCGTTTAAAAAAAATAAAAGCAATGTTTGAAAGCATGAGGTTAAGGCACGTTTGTGTTTGACTTGCGTTACTCTTCTCCCTCTCCCCGCCTCTTTGTTCCAGCGGGGGTTTGAGCCCAGCACCCCAGGCGTCGGTGGCTGCGCATCCCCACACCACCAGCCGCATCGCTGCATTAACAGACTGAGCTTTTGCCATCAGCATTACTTTAAAAAACACATTTTAGTATAAATACTATATTTATTAAATATCTTTACAATTCATTTAAATGTATTTACAGAACTATTCCTGCATAAGTTATACCTCGGACATGAAATTCACATAATCGCCTCTTAGGTAAGCATAGATGATAGTCTCATTTTAACAACAACGAAAAAGCATCCTCATTAGATACAGACTCAGATTTGCTTCAGTATTTCAGCTATCTTTGTAAGGAACTACTTCATACAGTCAGTTTCTGCCAACACAATCTGCTTTTTCCCCTGGAGAAAGGATGCCCGTTACGGAGCGATGGAGCTTCCATCACAAACCCAGCCCACCCTTGCCAGACCTTTGCCTCTTCCCCCCCCACCCTTGACTCAGCCATAACTGTCTGGTCCCAAAATCTGGTTTTTGGTTTGGTTTTTTTTTTGCCAGCCACACCTTCCTCACGAACACAAAGAAAGTACATTTAGAGGGAAACTGTATGTTGCAGGTCTCCCAAAGATAGCCATAAGAGTAGTGAGGAACCAGAGTTTCCCAGTTTACCACATCCCAGCCCAGTTTCAGCCAGACACCTCGGACTGGCGCCGCAGGAATCCCAGCTCCTGCCAGCCCTGCTACATTGTGTGGTTACTGGCAGACAAAACTCCCGTTCCTTCAGACCCCTGCTCCTGAACCACCGGCTCCCAGCGACACGCAGCTGGAATGAGCCTGTGCTCCGCTCACCTGCGCTTCCACCTCACAGACACCTTTCTGTACCTCCCTCTCCTGAATAGCCACAATAATCTAATTCCTAGAAGTGTTACTGCTTCATGCATAATTTTAAAGTATTTTGATAGTATGGGCCCTGTCATCTTCTTTCCCAAAAATTTGTGCGCAGACAGCTTAAGTTCATAGGAAGAAATTAGGTTTGATATGTTTAGAGTGCACATCTTAAAAAAACCCAAAAACAATCAAGCATGTGATAAAAATATCAATTCTTTATAATACAGTATTGCTTTATAAACAGATGGAAAAGCTATAAGCTTTACTGGTCTTTGGTGTGTCCGGTGAGGGATAAACTCATGATTTGTAAATCAAAATCCAAATTTGTTCTTTATTTAAAAAATAGAAAAAAAAAACCCACGATGTGATATGAGGCAATGGCTTTGAGGATACTGCTCAGCTAAGAACGGCTTTAACACGGGAGCGAGACTCGGCAGCACCGTACGGCCTCGGGGCAGCGGCCGAGCACCTCCGCTCGGGGCCCGCGGCAGAGCAGAGCCCAGGGTACGCGCCGTCGCCACGCGCGGCTCCCCGTGTACGGCTCTAGAAAGCTGGGGGGGAAATAACGAACAAGGGCTGGGGACGAGCGTGCTGAGAGCGAGGGGTCAGAGTGCAGCACAGCCCGGGTCTGCCCGGGCATCGTCTTAGGGTAAGTTCGAGGGAAAGAATAATTGATCAAATCTGCTCTAATCAAGAAGCGTGATAGTAAATACTGGAGAATAAAATGTAAAGACACCCAGATCTGAGAGAGAGTCCCCCCTCCCAAATGCTAGAAACAAAGCCCTGTACTGCAGCGTGAATACATTCCTTCTAACGAGACGGCTGAACGCAGCTTGTTCAATTTAAAAAAAAAAAAAAAAAAAAAGAAACAAAAAACATCAACCAAGGACTGACAATTTGTGCAAAGTTATCCACCACTCACTGTTCCATGGATCGCAAAACTAATTAATTTTGTCTTCATTAATATAATCCTCCCCATACCCCCACCAAAATAGTATTTTGGTCAGGTTAGGGCAGTTAAGGCATTTTGACAAGTAATTACAAGGTGATTTAAAATAGCTAACATTACGCCGATTTAGGAATAGCAGATAAATTACCAAAGAG
This sequence comes from Phalacrocorax carbo, assembly GCF_963921805.1. Lineage (NCBI taxonomy): Eukaryota > Metazoa > Chordata > Aves > Suliformes > Phalacrocoracidae > Phalacrocorax > Phalacrocorax carbo. Next base: position 9,196,744 of record NC_087527.1, on the reverse strand, counting down.
CTTCCAAATTAATCACTTATTATAAATGAAATGCCTGTTACAAGCATGATGCATTGAAATATAGTAAAATGACATGTACATGGTACATGTTAAATGATCTTAAATAAAAGCTTGACATAGTTACACAAATATACAGTACAAGTCCACAAAAATTCTTTAAACAAGTTGAGGTAACCTCAAACTTAAACAGTTTTAATACAATAAACCAGGTAGTAAAAATCTCCTTTTGAGAGCAGGTAAGATTACTTACTGACCAAGTTTAACTGCACTCACCTACACAGCAACATTACCCGACTTTTTATATATAAAAACATGGCTTTAATTTATTTCTACATACTTTTCTACCAGCAAAAAAGTTAATGAAAAACTGACCAAAAATATATATATCTTTACAGCTATCAGCTTTTTGTATGAACCTCATGAGAGAGGGGGGGGAGAAAAAAAAAAAAAAGGAAAGCTTCTGGAACAAGGGGAACAAACGTGAGCTACTGTAATTCGAAAGGAAATGTAATATTGCAAAGTGGCTGTTAGAGAACTGTAAACATCATTAAGGTTCATTCCGAAACCCCTAAACTTTAGTTACTGAAATGTAAGTTTTGCTGATTAATCTTTAGTAGTTTCCATTTACGTACTTAGTGCTGCTGCCACAGCGTAAGAAAGAGGTGCTTGTTTGAGAGTCAGAAAGGTAAGGATCAACTGGACTTAAACTGGTGCAGCATATTCTGTTCTACCCAAGCGAGAATGGCAATTATTAACACAAATTATGTCTCCTCAGCTACAGAATTATCTACCAAAAGTGAAGACGGTCAGAGTTGAGGCTCATCTGTTCCTTATGCAACTTCCCACTGTAGCATTTATGCCGTATCATCCCATGCCGGTCAGATGGGTTAAAATGCTGAAAGGACCTCAACTTTGGCCAGCTCAGCTTTTTGAGACTGAATTTAAATTTTTGTTTTAAAAAAAAAAAAAAAATTATCCACAGCCAAACCATCCAGATACCAGGCCCGTTATGGACGAATGATCTGCAGAACTTTTAAGATCACAGTTAAGCACCTGAAATCACAAAACACATTTGCATCCAGATAACTTGAACTAAGTATGTTTTCTGAAACTTCCTACTAGAAAAGGCTCCTAGGCTGACACCATGAATGGCAAGAGCAGAATGTTTACAGCAGTTATAAACCTCCTGAAAACTGGAGCTTAGAAACACAAAACCTCAGCTATCACTTGAACAAGACTATGCTTATGAAACTGTGTCCTGTAACATACCCTTTAATGAATAGTGAAGGTTTCTAGTAGAGTAATATGCCCTCTCGTAGAGGCTTTATCTATTGAATCTAGTTTGAAAGATGATAAACCAATTCTACTCCTTTGAAAGCAAGTCACATTTCAAACGCAGTAACAATGTGGGATCGATCCTCCCCTTTTTAAGGACAATGACTAAGCTCTGAAAGACATGCTTCAAGCCTGAGCTTCTTCATCGCTTGCTGGCAGACAGAGACCAGTGTACTACGAGAGTGGTTCTTAACAAGGACTTCAGTTGCATCTCAAGACAGGCAACGAGCTCGAGAACCAGCTGCGAAGGAAGAAAGCAATCCTGCCAGCAGGAAACCGTACGCGTGAAGCGAGGAGCTTGGGGGTAACGAAAACGTCAGAAGCCGACGCTCCGGGCAGATCAGTCTGTGTACTCGGCTACAATAGAAAGAAGGACGGTGATGTCGTCTGGTTTTCCCCCTGTAACACAAGAAAAATAAAACTATTTCATATCAAACCACAGTGGGTTGTCATCTTATAGTCTGTGACATCCCCCCATGGAAAGCCCTTTAAAAAACAGCTGAAGTATTCAAAAACTCTTTGGTGTAGACACAAGACCTCTGCTTCCTCCACCTCCTTCCCAGAGTACAACAGAGGGTAGCAGCGATATTTAACACAGCACAGAAGTGCTCTCCTTTTAAGCTATAGTGAGATCAAACTATTAAAAGGAGTACTGAACCTTGAACGCTGTTGTTAGCTGGTAGAGCAGAGACACTGTTTTCTAGGCGGCAATTTAGGTTTGGGGCTTTTGTTAAAGCAATGTCAGCAGGTTTTGTACATTCATTAGTTACAAGCAGGCTGTGATTAAAAAAAGTACCTTCTCAGGAATTTACTGTAAATCGAAGCCCTCTTTAGCATCTCCAGTGCTATATTACTGAATATCTTCCCAAAACCTACTTTTTAGTAGTCACTTTTCAAACCTCAACAGCGAGAGCGATACACTCAAATCCTAGAGAAACAGCTCAGAGAAGAGGTGTTTTGTCATGGAGGAAGTCAAGCCAGTTCTTTGGACTCAGGAGATCTGCAGTTTCATTACTGAATGCTTGAGCTTTGTAGCAACACGGAACCCAAGATTTACAGCTGTTGCCTCTACCCTTAGGGAAGACACTTAAGGGTCATGCAGGAAATCCTGCCCTCCTGATACAGAGATAATGGGAACATCTTTACTAGCAGAATTATATTATTTAAAAAAAATAAGGTGGGGGGGGAAAACCCAAGGTGTTTGACAGGGCTCTGAATCCTGTCTGGTGTTGGCATCTCTCTAGAGCATATGAAATAGAAACAACAGAGAGATCAGGATGGGGATGCTAATGGTACAAGGGTCAGATATTTGAGCCAAAAAAACAACCAAAACACCAACAAAAACACCACCAAAGCATGGGCAGAATCTTGACTAAAAAGCATCAATAATAGAAGACCATAAAAAAAAAAAAAACAAACATCACAATCAAACAAACAAAAAAAAAAACAACAACAAAAACAACCCACACCACCACCCACACACCAGAATCCAAGGAACAAATCAAGAAGTTTCCCTAAGAGCCTGGAGAACTTGCTATCAGGCAGGATTCCTGGGGCAGGAGGGTACATATTAGGTTTTAAAAAAAAAAAATTAAAAATGAGTGCACTGCGTTCTGTGCGTTCCAGCTGCTTCCCCACAGGAGGCTTCTCATCAGCCGGGGCCTGGGATGACCCGCGTCAGGAGCTGGGGTCCTTGCCAAACCCAGCGCGCTCGCTTGGCGCTCTACTGCCAACCACATTTCTTAATGCTCTGTTTTCCTATCAGATTTTGGAACAACAGAACTTCACTTTGCTTAAGATTTCTCAAAGATAGCAGGAGTGGGAGGAGGGGGGGGGAAAATCTTACCTCTCACATTTAATCCGTTGTCACATGCAAACTGTGCAAACGGTGACATGTAAGTGGGATCATATGCCAGCTCGTGAGCTTGCTCAGCAATGCTTCTTGCAGTCTGCTGTATACTCTCATAGTTGGAGTTCTAAATATAATGAGGAAAAGAGTTTGTTCTTACAGGAGAGTCCGCCGGTAGTTGTTCTGCTGACGTGTGTCACTTTTATAGATCCCCAGCTGCCAGGCCTCCCTCTCACGGAGCAGGGCACTAGCTACCACCTTCTCTTCCAAATGGAACCCTCACCATCTTTTAGGCTTTTTAAAATTTGGGTTACTGCAAAGCCTCACAACTGCAGTCCAGACCTCTATTCCCTACCAGCAGCTACAATACTTGGTTTTGGATGATTCACAGAATTTAGAAACTTAGAAGACTAATACTCAAAATAGACTAGAGTCTCACCTGAAGGAAACGGGATGGCTGATAGCTCTACTGGCAGCTCTCACGGAAAGAGCCATCCTTCCCTCATAAAGCAGGCTCCATTCAAGTAATTATGTTTTACCTTGAATGGGAAGGCTTACCTCTCTGACCCTCTTGCCCAAATCGACAAGAGCACGCTTAGGGAGAAGGGACACTTTGGAAGTTGTATGAGAAAAAAATTTATTGAGCATGCAAACTTCCTACCAACTGCGTTTTAAGTGCCTTTTTTTTTTTCCTGTTTCAATAACTCTGCTGCTTTACTCCAAGACATTTTTCTTACTCAAGCCAACACAACACGACAACCACGGCTCTTTTTGTTTGCAACTATTTTAAAATGCCTTGTCATTTCAAGAGTCTTCCCCACAGTTTGGGGAACTAGCAGGCATTTACATGATTAACTTTTGGCTGAACCTCACAGGGAACTTCAGTGTCTTTCCCAAACACGCCAAAAGGTGGAGCTCAACTGTCTTCCACAGGGGAATTCCATCTCCAGCGTCCGCCCCAGCTAACCTTACACCTGCACAGCAATAGGGAGGTGGGAGCGGAGCAGACAGATGTATGATCTGTCTGTAGCATAAGAAACAGCCACGCAGGTTAGCGACCAGCCCACTAGGCCCTTCCAAACCATGACAGCACGCCGATACACCTTCAGTGCTGTCATTACCTTTGCTCACCAGATTAAAGGCTCTGTGACAGCTTGTGCTCACATTTTCCATTTCACAGCACAGCTTCTCAGTTTCAGACCTGAATATTGCACCAAGAGGGGAGCGCGATAGTGGGGACTGCAGAGAGGGGGAAACACAAGAGTGTGCCTGATGTGCCATGGCCTCTCGGACATTTTTTCCTGTAAGGACCCATTCTCTGCCTGACACCACCTTTCAGTTATGTAGCTGCAGGATAAGGAAAATTTTTAAAACCGCACTACAGTTCTACGTGTTGACCTTATTTGCATTTCACAACAAAATAGATTCCTCAGGCAGTTATACATATTGATATCTCCTAAGTATACTTTCCTTTCTGTAGGTAAATTGCCTTAAGCTAAATGTTCTCATCCAAATTAAAATACTTTAACGTATGTTTACTATTTAAAAAGAATATTTGTGGTCAGTAACCTGGAAAAGTTGCCAGGAGATTTTTTTTTTTTACAGAACATTAAAGATTTTCAAGCACATGCAACCTGCAATTCAGACAGCCCGTACTACTTTAGAATTACTGTTTTATAACCCTTCAGAAAAGCTTCCAACTAGTTTTAAGTATACAGCTCACCCCCTCAGATAACCCAGGACAGAATGCTGTATTTTCATGTACGTAACCTACAACCTGCAAGTACAGATACACTACAATGTGTGAGCAGCTGGCCAAGGGCAGCACCCGCTATCGAACATCTCCCCCTTTCCCTTCCTCCTCTCCCTCCCATCACTAGTCAGTGACACGGCACCAGCTGCTACTCAGGGAATTTATGCCCAAGCTGCTGTTTCTGGATTCGGCCCAGGGGCAGATCCAAGACACAGTGTGCTGGGGTCAGTGGCCCTTTCTACCGCTCACATGTGATATTAACTGATGAATCTCTAAATGATAGCACTTTGTGGTGGGTCTTTTACATAAAATACAAAAGTTACGTGCATAAAAAGTAATGGTAGTAACTATAAGGGATAACCAGTGCCAAAGATGTGAGAGATTCAGAACACACACACTTACCTTTAGCTTTTTTAACTCCTGCAGAATCATGTAGTCAGGCATGTTGTCAAACAGTCCGTCTGTTGCAGTCAAAATTATGTCTCCGAGTTGGACATCAAAAGAAGTACTATCAGCAGCATCAGGGCTGTAAAGATGACAGATACGTTAAAGAAAAGGACTCCAGCTTTCACTAAGACACTAAGCAATGTCAAACTGGCACATCAACAGCTTTTGTAACTCACTACTGTTACGTGTTTTTCTGCAAAAGAAAGAAATAATCACTAACTGTGGAGCTTTTGCACCAGGACGGCTTGTCAAGAAAGCTACAACAGAAGAACGGTGATTGCAAACAGGTAATGTTCCAGCTATTACACAAAGGATTTGCATTTAAAATTCCCAGATGAACAATCCTGCAAACTAATCTGCTTCACAAGTGTATCTCCATGGAAACCATTAAATAGAATGGCAGCTCAGGGCTTCCTTCTCACTCATCTTACATATGTAAGACAGCCATACTTGAAAGGACAATTCATAACAGGAACGGCCAAAACAGTTAAGGATTCTGAATCACTTCCTAATGCAATGAATATGAAACATGTCTGGAAATCGCTACCAGGAGAGCGTAGCCAGTTGGTCTACTTATGTCTAATACATTACACAATACCAAAAGGAGAACATACCCGTTTCAGACATTAATATTGCTGCAAAATCCAATTCTCAGAAAAATCCGATTCTCAGAAGCAGCAAAATGACAAACGCTTCATTTTTAAAGATTCTTCAGGGGTCTTTAAAAGGGAGAAGCTGCTGCATCCCATGCCATTTGGCTATGCCAAAAAGCAGAAGAGCTGCTTTGCCCAACTGATTTGTAGATTCAGGAAGGTTAAGAGTTAAGACTGCCTGCCTATTCCCACATATAGCCAAATGTAACATTTAACTGGGACAACAAGTGAAAAAAAAAAAAGTACCGGAGTAGCATTTAGACAACACACATGAGTACTAATTAACGTCAAGAACAGTGCAGAAACTAGCTAGAAAGCTATAATCATGATTCAGAATTGAAGTGTGGGAGCTCATTTATCTTGCACTTTCCCTATTATGCGATGACTCAGACTGCTTTCCTCACTTCCACTGGACATTATCAATTATCCGTGTGCTTTCTGTCTTCCCATGGGTCACACAGAAAGTCAGAAAAAAAAAAAGATTTTTACAGCTCCAGAATTTCAAACAATTATTTAATTTTAGTCGAATAGAATCCTTAAATAATCTAACCTCTCTAAGTTCAGAGTTCTACCCTAGCTTCCTCTCTGCAGTCTTATGATGAAGTAATAAAGCCACATGCAAGAATGGTCAGGAGTTTCAACAACTTAACCAACACTTTCAGAGAGCGCTATTTTGGCATTAAAGTCATAACCCCTACTGCATCAGCCTTGATATTTCATAGAATCATTTAGGTTGGAAAAGTCCCTTAAGATCATTGAGTGCAAATTTGTATCATGACCTCAAGATGCCTATTGCATTCCCTGTATACCATGGCCACTCTTCCAAGTTCCCTTTATCACCTTCCTGTATTCAGAAGAGGGTTATCACTTTAAGGAGTATATAACCATTGGTTCGAGAGCTGTATTTTAGTATGTATTTGAAAGCTGATTTTTTTTTACAATTTTGTATTACTGGTGAGACTTCACAAAGTCAGGGGATGGATCAGCCTGACATTCTTAGAGGAAGACACAAGTACAAGTCTGCCTTTGAAACAACTCCTTTCTGTGAACAGATTGTCCTTTCCCAATACTCTCATTTCCCAGCTTGGTGTTCCGCCAAACAGGTTTTTTTGCTCGTTTTGGTCAAATACAATATGCTGCGGGAAACACAGCTATTTGGAAACAAGTTACAGTCACATGTCCCTCTGCTCTATTCTTCAAGTACTTGCTACCTCACTGCCAAGATATCTAAATTAGCGTACTCCAAACCAGTCTCAGGAGAGTACCAACAGGGACTGGGAACGAAAGCTACTGGTAAGACAACGCACTCATGCAGGATGGCTGGCGCATACACCAGCTGCAACCTTATTACAGCAACTTTATTGAGCAACATCTTTCCATGGATCAGAACATGCCTAGTGCACACCATAGACCATGGGAATATATCACCATGAAAGAAAAATCATTAGCCCAATAAATTCAGGCTGTGCAACAGCATACAAAGTTTGTTAACTACAAGGTGAGAAATGTTCACGTTACCCAAGACAGCTGAGGAGGGGGAGGCAGGTGTAAGACCCCTTCATTGGATACACGCTTAAATCCCACCCACTACGCTGCACTACACAAAGAGCACCATGGCAGCAAAACTGCAACCTTTTGGGAGTTGATCACATACACAGATTAAAAATTTAAGATCCTCTCCCATCTTACCTGTCACTTAAGACAACTCCTTCTGCCTCTGGTGGTGCTATTGACAGTTGGAACGGAGTGTTGAAGTAATGCTGCTGCTCATCAGATCGATGTACTACTTCTCCTCCTCTGACTACCAAAAATCCAGAATCTCCCAAGTTGGCTGTATGTAAACGATGACTCGTTCTGTCCAGAACTACTATACAAGCTGTACTGCTTCCTGGAAGCAAACAGAATACACCAACTGGAGTTAGCCTTACAGAAATTGTTTATTCTTTCACTATGATTTGATTCATAGACCAATTATTCAAATATTTATATTTATCAAAGCTCAGAAGTGAGAAGAAATTGAAATATACTCAATAATGCCAAAATTAATATACGCTAAAAATAGCAACACGCTCAAAATCTTTGCAAGACAAACTACGATTTTTGTATAGAACTTACTTTTCCTGCTTTGATTTTGGTAAACACATTATGCTGACAAACACCTGTTTTGTTCCACTTTATTTCCAGTTTTCCATCCCAACATATGTCAGCACATTCTGCTATAGGACTGGGATTTACAGAAGTTACTTAAAATACTGAAATTCCAAAATCATACAGACAATAGAATTCTAGTAGCATCCGTACAATGCTAGGAGCTCTCCACACAGTTTCACTCATCAGCTGTAAATAAACCATGCCAAGTAAAGAACGGCTTGCAATTAAGTATTAGGTATTGTTGCATTACTCGTCAGAACATTAAAATGCTTTTCTTCATAGTAGGGCTCTGTAGAGCTATTTTCGTGTTTAAGAAGATAATAATCCTACCATGTCTTCAGGACACTAACTTCATAAGTGTAAAGAAAACACGTTTCAGAGACAAATACTATTCCAGATTAAAGTCAGACAGAACGGAAATATATCTACTTGTCAACCATGCTCAAAGCCATCCCAGCCATGCTTGAAGGCACTGAGGAATTCTTGATTCATTCACTGGGAAGTAGCCACCAACTGTGCTTGGTTGCAAGCCACAAAAATAACTGTATTGCAAAGACACCCATCCACAGACTAAGTCCTCCACAGCAAACAGCAATCACAATTTCTGCAAAGAGGACAGCACATCCACCAAGAGAACTTTCATTCCTCAAGAGGGTGAAATACAGCTAAAGCATTTCTTCTTGACTTTTGCCTCTAACCTAAATCCCCGTATCACAGCTGGTGAATAGTCTTCATCATCTTTCCTAGGGTTCTTCCAGCAGAAGTTGCCAAGCACAGCTACATGCTGGACAGACCACAAGCTTGCAACAAGCTAAACTTGCATCAGGCTTGCTAGTGCAGAAGACTAGCTGGCTCTAGGCATCACCTTTTCCAGATGTTTCCCTTTCTAATACAGGCAGTTCCCTGCAATACACTTGCACTTAATTTGTTCTCTAGTGAATATATATAAGACCTTCTCCACTCTCAGTGAATGGCAAGTCAAAGCAGTATCTTACCAAAAAATCAGATTTTATATATGACAGCGTCCAAGATTGCTCTGCATTACAAGGATAGTATTTAAATGAATGGCACAGTTTCCTACCACTTCAGTTTTATTTTAAAATATTTGCTAGATTCAATTCTAATGAACTAAGTATCAAGACAAAGCACAACAGCAAGGAAAAGTTATTGCCTAATGAATCCTCCTTAATGAAGTCCTCTCCCTTCACTTTACTTTAAATAAACTCTAAATGCTCATTGCTGTGGTAATTCCAGGGTTTTATTTCTACTTCTAAAAATATTGTTCTCAGTTAAAGGAGGAACACTAAGGATCATTAGTTTCAAATTCTAACTCTATTAGCAGAGTGTAACTAGGAGGCCATGTGTGGAATGCAGATCTTGTGACTCAGCATACGCTGCTCTTCAGAATTCGAAAGGTCAAGCCAAGCAGGGCTGCCTCCCTCTACAAAGCCGTTGTGAGCGCTCTCACTAGTGGCCCACTTAGTAGATCACTTACAGCTACATCTGCTTTGCACAAATAAGCACTATTAAACACACAAAATCCTAATGTAATTACCGACCACTGCTATTTTAGTGATACTTAAGGTCACTTCTGAGGTTCAAACCTATTCTTTAGGCACATAACGTGAGAACATCTGTTCCAAAGCTCAGCAGACAAGTTAAATATAGCTTAGCACTCTTCTGGCACAGAAGTTTAAGGTCAGGTGAGAAGTGTGCATATCATGTAGGGTAACACTTTCTTGGTGCATAAGAGGTCACATGGCCTTTAGAAAAGTATTCTATTTTCAAGGTTGTCAGCTGAGGCCAAATGTTGCCTCTATCTGCTCACCATTCCCAAGGCAGCTGGATGCCCTGCCTAAAATCACCTTTGACACAGAATATGCTAAGCATCTAATAGGTTTGCTTTCAAAACAAAATCTGTAATTAATCCCACACAAAGAATTGTAAGGATAATATCTGGTACCAACGACTGTATGATATAAACTACTTAAGTCAACCAATCAGATTTAAAGTTCATTGAACATAAAAGGCAACGGGAGCAGTAAGGCAAGGAATGAGCAGAAATGCATCCAATTATCGTCAGAAAATATTTTTGCTTGCATAGCTTAAGCAAAAAGCCACAACCAACCACTAAGTTTTCAATGGCGAACAGTTATTTATACATACATAACAGAGAGAATGAATGCACACAACATACCGTATTCTACTGCTCAACTCGTTTTGCAAACCCTCTGCAAGCACTGCTGAATTACCACCCTTCACACACCACAGCAGTTAGCCTTTTTTTAATGTTTGTATCTACACGCACACACACAAAAAAACATTCCCTGCATTACTGAGTGAATCAAGATAGTTTTTAAACACACAAGAGAAATAAGGATGCTACCAAAACAATTACATTTCTACTTTTTTTGGTTCATTAGAAGGTAAGTGCCAGCAAATTTGTTGTAGAAGCTGACAACAGAGTTAAGCAACCTTGACTAAGTGTATGTCTAGATAACGTACAACACAGATCCAGTTTATGCATTTTTGCTCTCTTACCAAGCAAAGGTACTTTGTTCTGCAGAAGCTCACAATAACCTGCGGTGAGAATCCCAACAGGATTACTTGGTACAAACCGTCCTTCTTTTACTAAACGTTCACATGTTCGCATTAGAGTCCCTGAGAACTGAGAAGGGTCAACCCCATAGTCTCTCCAGCCACCTACACCATCTGCTACCCCTAGAAGAGAACAGAAAACAAGTGTTACATGAACAGAAATGGTTTCCAAAACAAGGTTTTAAATTTTAGTTACTAAATATCATAAGCGATGTCAAAAGACATTACCCCTGCTTAAAAAAACCCACTTCTGATTAAGAAAAAAAATTCTAAGCATTTATAAGGTAACTTCTGACATCAGCTCCTAGTCAAATCTCTAAATGTAATCTGAATTGCTAAAGAGATGGTAAGAGTCTAACGCTGAGAACTCTGAGGAGGCTGACTTCACTAGAGAACAACTAATGGGGAACTTGGGGGCAAGTAGGAGGATTCAAACACATCAACCTTTGATCAGTCCATTAAAAAGGAAGAAGAGTTTATTAGTTTTAAATATGAAAGTTGTTAAGATTTTAAATAGGACAGAAATTATAAAGAAACTCTTCCCTGCTATGTGGCAGCCCAAAGTTTTCTCAAGCTACTTGTTCATATCAGGAGTGATGCTTCCTATTTAGTAATATTCATTTCTGTAGAAACTAAACTTCCATTTTAAAAGTGGGTTCAAAAAACCATGTAACCAACACAATGCTGGGACCTACCACTGCAAGGACAGTTTGTTGCTTGCAGCTTCAGCCAAGCAAGAGAATGAAAACCAACTATGATGCAGTCAATTTTCATTCTGTTATTCAAAACCACCTGGATAGACAGCAGAAAATGAGACCAATTCTGCCAAAGCTTGGGAAGCTTCTGAGCAACCACAGAGCCAAATAGCAAAGATGCACATAGAAAAAGGTGGGTGGCAGAGGGAGATAAGCAACATATATGATATTCTTCTGCCCATTCAGGTAAAGTATTTCAAACCTCCTCAATTGGCTTTAACGATGAAAGTAAAATACTGTCCAAAGGTATTGTTTACGAGATAAAAATATTTCTACTTGCAAATTTTCCCCAAAATCTTTTTGATCCTCGGCACATAAGGGACTAACCAGTTCAAGCACAGGTTTCTGTAACATAATAAAGCTAAAATACTGTGTTCATGAAGAGCCAACTTCAGAGCTCAGACTGTGCTGAAGAACAACAGCCTCCTCAAAAAAATGCTGCTATTAGCAAAGGCATGAAAATTTGACGGGGAAGGTAAGTTTGCCTCATCTGCAAATGCCCTTCACATGGGACACCATCTGAAACCGAGACGGAGGGTTTAGAGCCGACCTTGGCACGAACTATAATCTGACAGGAGGTTATAGCCAGATTCTGAACAGCCTATCAACATTAATCAGATTTCTCCCAAAAATAGTGCACAACCTTTGAGACACCTGCTTTGTCTGTTTGCTTTCTTAGAAGAACGCTACAGGAAGGCAGATCCCTGCATTCACCTCTTCAGGCCAGACCCTGGGAAGAAGCTCATGCAAAAGCAACGCTGGCACCCTCAGAAATGCCTTTTCTGGTTTCTTCAAGAACAAACTAATCTTCTCTGTAAAGGTCCCACAACTTCAGGTTAATACCGGATTAACCCTTTGCTTTCAGCTGTCACACAGGCAAGTCTAGCATAAAAGATTATTAAGAAAAAGTTCTAGATCTAGAACTTGAAATAGAAACTAAGCTTCAGTTTGAATAATGATGCTTGTTTTACATGAAGTTACCAGATGAGTGGCTTTTTTTCCCTTTAAGACAAACACAATCCGGATATATGTTTGCTAGCTAAATACAGCATTGCTTCACTGACAACAGGGTTAATGCAATGAAAAGATGATGTCTGACAAGTACTGTCCAAAGCTTTTGGCTCATAAGGTCGTTACAAAACAAGCTCATAAGAAGTTACAGAGTTCTCTCAAGTGATCACTAAATCATTTTTGCATTAGTCTTCTTGGGAAATATTTAAACAGAAATGCTACAGCATTAGTACACAGTACAAGAAAGCAATCATAGCAAGCACCTGATAAGGTTAATTATCAAAACCTATTTCAATTTTTAAAGCAAAAATAAGAGTACGCCACCTGATTTTCTTTGCTCTTACTCCAAGCAGGAAATCTGAATCCATAATCATGGCAGCACACTTCATGGTCTGTCTTGAGCCATGTAATGGCTTTGTCTGTCTGCCTTCCTGCCTGCTTTCTGCAAGCTATAAACAGCTTTAAGTACATTCTGCCAGTGCCTCCCAAAACAATCATCCCGTAGACAGTCCACAAGTAGGTCCTCTGACTTAGCTTTGTACCATACTTAAGAGAACACATTATCCGCTTGAGATTCAACAAGACAGTTGTGCATTCCTTCTCCATCGCTGGCACACAAGCAAACAGGACCATCACATTCATGAGCAGACCCCAGAGCATGCTTTCACTGTAACACCTCCATGACACCTCAGCAGCTCGCTAACTCAGGTACCACCACTGGGATCTATTTCTTGTCCTTGCCCAAAATGGACAATGTGGGGTTTTATTTTTCCAAAGGCTGGGAGGTGGGGTGGGTTCCCCTCTTTTTTTTTTTTTTTTTTTTTCCCAAAACTATATCTCAAAGATGATAGGTCAGTCCATTTAATTGAAGCTAAACGACCCTGTTGGCTCCCAAAGCACGGTTCATTAACACGCCACAGCAGAGCTTCTTCCTGCTCCAGCACAGCCAGGAATTACTGCTGCCATTGAGATCAATGGCAGTACATAGGCAAAGCACATTCAAGAAGCCCTACACCAAACAGTGCCATGTAGAAAACATCCACCTTTATTGGTTTTGCCTTAAGAATTTCACATTCCCTAAGATATTTAGCCATCCTGTCCTACCTTCAGCATGGTTTTAAAATAAAAACACTATCTTTACATTCTACATTCTCAACATAAATGGAACAGTTTTATGGGAAAGGAATATGAGATTTTAAAACAGATAAACTGCTACTGAAATAGATGAAGTGTAAATGAGAATAAAGTTTATGACAACTTTGACATTTGATATATAGCAAAGGAGGAGCAAAACTATTTGTGATAGATTTCAAACTCCACAAGTAGCAAGAACTGAAAACTCAACTCATAAAAATGGACTGATTTTTATGTAAAAACATGTCTTCCCTCTGTCACCAAAGGAAAATTCAAAGGTACTGCTATCAGCAGTATCACCGCCAAGGAATAATGCCAAGCTCTACGCATTTACATTATTTTTGTTTTCATCTAAGACAAAAAGACCCTGCAAATATTCAAAATAACCACTGTTTTAGCAAGTGACAAAGATTATTCAGGTTTTCATCTTCTTACATTTCACCATAAAACATTAAACGTTGTCTTCCAGTACCCACCCCTTAACTTAAAATAACCATCTTACAAAATAGGAGTCACAGGGCATTTAAGGCAAACTGCATGGCTGAGAAGAATTGCTGAAATTGAACTGTACAAAGTCCTTGATTTTTGCTAAGCTATTCAGTAAATCAGAAAATTTTATGGAAATAATATTTCTTTGGATATTCCCTGTTCAAGCCTATGCAGAAATTACACAAGTGTCCATGTGACATAGTGAAATGCTTGTGGCTAGATGAACAACCACTGTAAATAAAACAATTGAAAATTTCACAATAAATTACATCACAAGAAGAAATGCTTCCCAAGTACTTAACTATATGACAGAGACATTTCAGAATCTTTGAGAGTTAACACTCCACTACATTGCCTTCTGCTGGAAAATATACAAATACTACTGCCAGATTAAATACTCGCTGCATGTGTCAGTCGAAAAACTGGCTCCTTCTGACTTCTTAAAGATTCTGTCATAGAGAGACAGATGTAATGAAATTTCAAGACAAAGACAAGTGACTGATGCTGCAGCACTTAAACTGAGCGTGTGAAGATACTGGCACTGAAACTTGTTAGAATTTATTTCAAAATGCTAGAAGCACCTGGATTAAAATACCAGCTGAAATGCAAGCATGAAGTTGTTTTGACTGCCAACACTTTAAGTTTAACTGCAGAAGCCCAGGGAACAGCCAACCAGTGCTGAGACTAGTAGTATGTGCTTTCCACTGCACGCTTCTGTAAGTCAGATCCAGATGTTCTAATTCAGAGTAAATATAAACTAAACAGGCATAAAGTTCAGGACAAAATCACAATACTAATCAAACGCCGTTTAATATAAATAGCGTTAGGAGTGGAAGTTCAGGTTAGCTGGCAAACTAACCAGCCCGTGGTCAGAGTCCAAAAGTACCACCCTGTCCCAAAAATCTCTTGAAAGATGGATGGTCTCAAATGTTACATCAGCTAAGAATAATACTCGCACACAGAAGCACCAGGCAGGCACAAGTATGCCAGCAGGAATTCCTTTTGCATGCAACCACAATTTGTAAGACATTCCATGCACCCCACTGAACTTTAAATTTCTTGAGATCCACACCTGAATTAGCAATGAATCACTGATAAAAGAACATCAAAAGGATATATTTGTGACTGAATTTATTTTGCATCAAATATAGAAGAAAGGCTGGAATGGTGACGAAGTGCAACCTGTTGCACTACACAAGTCTGAAATATTTGTCAACATACCAGAATTGAGACAAACTGATAAGATTTCTTCTTTTATCAGCAATGCGATAAATCACACACCTAGATAGGTTCTCCATCCAAAGTAAGTCACATGCGCAAAGCCAGCACTAGCTCTCCTAGCAGCTTTGCTGGCAGCATGTATGGGATCACAATGTTAGAGCCAACTGGCATCTGCTTCCCCCCGCCCAGGTTTTGACAAAGAAATAACCTGGTTAAATACAAATCCCTGAAGGCAGACTGTGTGTGACTGGTAACTAGTTACAAAAGGAAAGGTTACTTATTCAAAATATGCATTTTAAAACTTACAGTAGGCCTTAAACTACCCTTGCATTAAATAGAACAGTACTGGAAGAATAACTGGCTAAGAGATAATGAGGAACAAAAAGCAAGAGGCAAAGCAAGAGATGATGTTGAAGAACAGATTGAAGGAAAAACAAGGAACTGAAAACATTTAATCATGCATCTACTTCCATGAGAAAGCAGCAGTTCCTTATATCTTCCCCCCCGCCCCCGCTACAATACACTGTTGTTCCTGAAACAGGTTTTTACCAGGTAGATCTCTTACCTATTTTATTTAAGCCTCAGAAATTGTTCGGTGGATTCTGGGAGTTACAGGAGAACACTGCATTATTATTTATCACAAAGTTTCTACAAAACTTCCCTACACAGTTATAACTACTTAATCTCTCAAGGTGTTGAGCAATCCTGGAACTTACTTTCATAGCTGAACTGCTACTGGTAGTTGGCACCTAAATGCTGTAAAGGGACCGGTACTGTAGGAGAGACACCAGCCGAGCTGTACCGAAATTACTTACAGCCTGAACAATCTCAGGCTCACCATATTAATAGCACAGATGAACCAAAGTAAGCCAAGGACATTTTTGCAACGTTTTGCAACACAGGTACGATTCATGTCTCAGCTACTGTATTGTGCTCTGCTTTGTTCATTTTTCTTCTGTGATTTCTGACAGAACATGCTTTTCGTTCAAGCTAAGATCTGTGTATGAATGGAAAATCATCCGCTATCAACAGCACTTGCAATTGCAAACTATAATCAGAATAACGTTGTGTGCAATGCCCTTCCAGAAACTGTGGTAAAGGATAACCAAAGTTTAGTTTCATTCTCAGAGAGCTACCACATTTCTAAGAGGTTACATTCAATGCTACGTAAGAACAGCTCTGCTGACATTTGGATTAGCTGTATTGACAAGTATGTCAGTGAACATGGTTCTTAATGGGGATGTGTCTCAATAATCTGTAGTTTCTCTCCAAACGACAGTACTCACGCTCCCATATTAAAACTAAATTTTGATTTGGTCTATTACAAACTAAGACACACCCACAATTTTTTTCAAATCACTGATTAATCCCCCTAAGATGTCCTGAGTTCTCTCAGTAGAGTAGGTGGAAGGCTGCTCTGAAGCAAGCAGATGACTTGCCTCCGTTAGCGTGATTAAGTTGCGATAAGGCAGCAATCTCTTTAATGATACCAAATAAAACACTTGAAGGTCATATAAAACTATGTTAAGTATTATCAAAGTTAGAATCCCTTCCTTCTCTATAGCTGCCAGAACAACCTTGACATTTCATCTACAAAACCTTTTATGTTTTATAGTTTACATTTCTTGATGACATTGAGACTAACAATATTCCAGGGGCTTTGTAACTCTAGGATTTTACATACCTCCTATGCAGGCTGCTGACAAACATAAATTTCAAGTAAAGTGCAATTTCTTTCAGTTTAGAATAAGTGCCCTACAATACTCTGTGTGTGTGTGTGTGTGTGTGTGTGTCCCAAAAAAAAATTTAAAATCCAGATTTGCAGCAGATGGAACAGTTGCCGAATTTTAACTTTGCAGTGGACAAACACTACCATGCTGCCAGACAGTTTCTTCCTAATACTGCTGGTGGACAGAAATAGTTTGGAAGACTGGTCAAGTCACACTGGCTACACCCAAACTTCTACCCAGCACACACACTGTATAAGTGAAGCTGTCACGGGATGTGCATTGGTTGCTGTAATGTTTCAATAATGAGTCACACAACAGCCTGGAAAATCCATAAAAAACTAGCAAAGACATCAGGAGCCTGATAAGGCAGGAATAAGTAAGAAAAGGCAGATCCCAACAAAAGAGAGAACAATCACCAGCATGAGACTTCTCAAAATTTATGATCAAGCTCAACATTTAGTTTTGTTAAATAAGTGAAATTTTTATATAAAACTGTTTACATTCTTTTTTAAAATCTGTGCTTTACTTCCATTGCACTAAAAATTCTACTCCTATGCTAATCAGAAAAAACCCAAAGGTGGCAGTTTCTGAAGAGTTTTGGTTTTCAGCTTTAAAAAACAGTATTTCTGTCCTTTTAAGTTACAAAGGTATGCATGAAGAGGTATATAAATGTCTACCAAGTTTCAAGAAGATATCTGAATATTCTGAGGATCTGGACAACAAGGACTCTGACAGTGAACATACAAAAAGGTAGAATATGGTACAAGCAACAGCAAAAAGGAAACCTGGGCCTGAATCATAAAGCTCTAGAGCTTAGTATTAGTAGTAAAGCCATTTCCTTTTTCTCAGAGTGATCCCAAAGGAAACACTCTGGTTTTGAGTTTCTTGTTTCTCCCTGTGCTCAGAATGGGAAAAAAAACATGCAATTTTAACGGGTGCATACCAGACAGAAGTAACAATAAGAGACAAAAACTCCAAAGATTCACAGGCCTTATCAAGCCTTTAACAGCTATGGGAGGGTTGGAAATAACACGAATCTTCATGAGCTATCTGTTGATCTTACACGGAAAGGATAACGCATGTACTAAGAAGACACATTTTCAGCCTTAAGACTATACAGTATACATATAACAAAAGAAGCGTGTAGGTTTTTTTTTTTTATCTGCTATAAACACACTGCCTAGTCAACTTCTGTTTGACCTAAGAAAATGAATCCCCAAGCACTCATGCCAAACGGCTGGGAGTAGCTCCTTCACTAATACACCACACCCATATCCATCCCACACAGGCATGTTTCCCATATATTGGTTCTAGAAAAGACTGGCACAGAAGAATTTTAAATTAATTATCTGGCCTAGCTTTGTCACTGATGACTACTAGGGCAGGCTAACTCTAAGTGATACACCTGAAATTTACTGTTCTCTAAAGCACTCTTACTCTGTCTAGCGTTCACTTTGGCTAAAGCCACACGAGCCTCTTTGTTAAACTAATACTGAAAAACGAAGCTTGAAAAGCAACAGTTCAACTCAGCCAGTTTTACTGAGGTGCAGAGTTAGGCAGGACTTGAGTTAGTACAAAATTTATGAGGGTCTTTAAAAAATAGGTGTGGAACCCCAGATTCGTGATGAGAGGAAGAGGAATTGAGGGCAGGAAAACACTGGTGCTAAAACTCTTTTTGCAGCAGTGTAGAAGAGCTGGTTGAGAAAGGGAGAGTAGAGAGATGATCGCAGTATCAGAAACAAGGAGAGAACTACTACGTCTGTAAACTTAAGAACTACAGATGAAGAAAAAGCATCAAGTTAGATTGCATCAAAACCCACCCTGAGGGTTACCGTCTGCAGAATGTACAACGATCTTGGCTTTTTGGTATGTATATTAGAAAAGCAATAAATACCTAACAAGAAAATAGCTTTACGGGAGAAAAAAAGAAAAACCAGAAACCACCACCAACAGCTTTTCTATTTCAATTATTTTCTTCTTGGTACTTAAGACATTTTTGTCCAAAGCCACCTTTGCTGTTTGATCCTTGAGTGGAGATACAATTCTGTTTGTTTGCAAGTTACCATGAAGATTAATGCAAAGACCAACTTAAAAATGCAATTCTCTGTTGATTCCAGCAGGAAGACAAGACAAGCTGTAGGTCCACATATGGCAATTACCAAATATGGCCAAAAAACCCTAAACATCATCAAATGGGTCTAAATCCACCCACTTCTCCATGCAAAGAGTCCACCTAAGTAAAGCAGATTCTGCATTTCTCTTATGGGCAAGCACCAATTGCTCGGTGATTTATCAGTGCTGGCCTAGTGTGAACTTTAAAGGCAGCCAGCCTTAGTCACATGTTAAAGTAAGGCTGTCCAACAGCTAATTCTAACAGAAAAAAAGTTTCTCTGGAACAGGCACAACTGAAAAAATGCAGGACATCTAAAATGCATTGACCAGTTTTCCACATCTCCTTGAAAGCTGTATCATCGCCCTCAGAGTAACAGCTCCCTCGAGAATCATCAGCAATACTGTTACCTAGCACCAAGTTACAGCTTCTTGAAAAAATGTCTCAGCTATATTAAACAGCACCCAAGTTACAATGACAGCACCAAACTGTGAAGAATCACCAAGCTCATCACGAGACACTGCAGTGCAATCCCACTAGTTCTGGTTTGGGGTTGGTTTTTTTTTTAATTTAAAACCATAGAAAAAAAAGGGGCAGGGGGGAGGAAGCTTTTTTTTTTTTTTTTTCAATGTCAAAGTTCTGGTGAAAATTTTCTTCTGTCAGTTGCTCAAAAACTAACTTTTGCAGAGTGTCAGTGAGCCAAATTCAACCTTGACTATGCTGGAGAAAGGTCAAGCACTGTTAAAGGCAATGCTGCTCAAAACCTAAAGATTCCATTGATTATCTGTAATTATTCACTACTTCTAAAATTTGAACCCTTAAGATTCATCTCACATGTAAATCCGAACCAGAGGGTGTAACTGGGATAGAACAAACACTGAAACTGAAGTTTGACATTTGAAACCAGTCTCAATGTCACTTTGCCTTTCACTTGACAAGGACACAGCACGCACTAAGATCAGGAAGTGTCTGTTTCAATGACCCTTTATGTAGAAATGCAACGCATATACACGCGGCTTGGTGAGGGTTTAAAGGCACCCCGAAAGCGTGATGCACCACAAGTGGTTTCTCTGGCTTTCGGAGCCACTAGGCCTTGCAGGCACCTACAGGTGAAACGCCACGGCTGGGCCCAGGCACCCGGCACCCGCACCACCCCATCCCAAAGGCAGGCTGAGCGAGGTGGGTGCCGTGCTGCAGCAAAGAGCAGAGCGCTTTCTTTCGCAACGAAAAAAAAAAAAAAAACAAAGAAAAAAAGACTCGCGCGGACATTTACAGGCGGAACCGGCTCCTTTGTCTGTGACCGAAGACGGAGCCGCTTCGCCGTGTGGGGCTCAAGGAGGGGAGGTCGCGCCGCCGCCGCCACCTCGGCACCCCCGGGCAGGGCCCCAGAGCACTTACCCAGCACATCTGCCGACCGGTGCCGGGCCACGAAGCAGGCGTCATCCCCGTAGCACATGCCTTTCTTGAGGATGCCCTTGCGGAAATCTTTGCCAAAGCCACAGCTGGCTGTCACCAAGCTGTAGTCACGGGAGTCCGTCTGCGAGAGGCCGCCCAGGACTGCCCGTGCCACCAGCCTGCCATAGGAGAGCACCGAGAACATGGCGTGGGGCGCCCAGCAGCCGAGAGCCAGGAACGCGGGGAGCCACCGGCGCAGCCGCCTCCTGACCTGCGAGCGCCCGCCGCAGGGCGCCAGCCTTCCGCTGCCCGCCGGCCCGGCTCGCCTCAGTCCCCCGCCGGACCGCGCTGCTGCCCCTCCTCGGCCCGGCCCCTCGCCCTCCCCGCCCCGCCGCAGGCCGCCTCGCCCCTCCGGGCCGGCTCCCGCCCTCGTCCCCCGCGCCGCGCCTCACACCGGCCCCTCACGGCCGGGCTGCCGGCAGCGCCCCCGCCTTCCGCGCCGCACACACACACCCCCCCGAGGGGGGCTCTGCCTCCTCCCCGGCCAGCCGGCGCTGCCACGCAGGCCTCCGGGCGCCCTCCCGCCGCGCCGCGCCCCACCGCACCGCGGGGTGTCCCGGTCAGAGCCGGCAGTGCCCGCTGCGCCACCCCCGCACCCCGCCAACCGCCGCTGCCGCCGCCATCTTGGCCGCGCGTGCTAAGGCCCCGGCGCTCGGCAAAGCAGAGCGGGCGGGCGGTGAGGTCAGCCCCGCCCCCCTCCCCAGCGCGCATGCGCGGCAGCCTGCCGCCCCTCCCATTGGCTCCCCGCCGCGCCTCATTTGCATGTTGCGGGACAATAACAGCGGGTGGCTCCCGGCAGCCCCTGCGCTGGCGGCTGCGGCACGGCGGGGCCGAGCGGGGTCTTCCCCAGCAGCACCCCGGCCCCGCAGCCCCGAGCGGGGGAGCCGACGAGCCGGCCAGGCGGTTCCCCGCCTTGCTGCGTTTTTACCTGTAATTATTCCAATTACGTTTTCAACACCGGGGCGAGCGAGGCTGCGCCTAACCCAGATACTTGCCCTCCACGCCCATATCAGGCTGCATGTCTCGCGTGCTCCAAATAACTCGAAGGGATTCGGTGGCCGTTTGTACTTTCTGGCTATTAAGGACGGTTATGTGAGTCATACCACACAAAAATTTATTTTTAAAGGACAACTCCTGTTTTCCCCGGCGGGGCGCAGTTAGGAATGGAGCCAGCTCACTACGGCGCGTGATGTTTGTGGTTTCTGTGGAAATGCATGAAAGTGCAGAGCATTAACCTGTTTTGGGTAAGGGATGGAGGATGCCAAGCAAAACCCTCACAAGAAGGCCGTAGTATGCAGTCACCACACAAAAAAAACCACTAAAATCATTTTAACTGCAGGTGAGTGTGGTACAAAGGCACCAAGCTGGCTTTCAGGTGTCCCCCTGGACAACTTCAAAGGCATCAACAATTTCAAGGCATCAACACTGTACAGACCCACCGGGCTCAAAAAGACCCAATTCCTTGTCTTTTGCAGCTCAGTTTTCTGTGCCACTTGTGGGCATGCAAAATGGCTTATCCCTTTGGAAATTCCTAGCAGGTACCTCTGCGCAATGTGAACAAATTCATTTAATGCTGCCACATACATGTATGTAAAGAGGCTCTTAATGTGTTATATAACCCAAGATATGTAAATAACAACAATATAGGGTGTATATAAAGCACAGGTAGGTGTGAAACCTGAACCCCAAGCTGACTCCAGTGAAAGGAAAAGCTGTGTGGCACACTCCACGGACCCAGCCCACGGGGAATGTTATTAAAGCACATCATTATAATGGCCTTACAAGACTGTAGGCATTTCACTTGCTGTGTATCTTGACAGAGGCAATATTCCTCCCCTTGAAACTGCTAAAGGCTTAAGCAATACATGAAAATTCTCCACCTAAAGCTGAAATTGTATCCAAACTTATTAAAAGATTAATCTACCCCTTAGAATAGGGAGAAGGAAAGTGCAGGGGACACAGAGGGCAGGCCAGCGCAGCCCATGTGAATTAGGAAACTATTATGTAGCCGAATTTGCCAACATGCTGGAGACAAGGGTGTGCTGCTGCCAAGGCCCGTCAGGGTGTGTGAGATGACAAACAGTACTTGCAAGGTAGCTCTCCCCAGGAGCAAACATTGCTGCCTCACCCCCTCCCATATCCCTAGCAGGAAAGGGAAGCGCATATTTTCAGAGTTTCCCCCACAGAGTCATTCCTTCCCTCCCCCCATTCTCATTCTTCCTCCTTGTCCAGGTCCCTTCTAGGGTAAATCCAGCCTGCCCTTACCCCTTTTTCTTCAGTGCAGCAGATTTCAATACTGCCTACAGTGCCAGGGTGCCCTGAGGCAGCTCTGGTTAGTGCAAGGTGATCTGTCCTACAGTGGCTGGGTGTGCATTGCTTCTCAACCTGCGATCCCCACCGCATTTTCAACTAAACCCAGGTTCTCCGTGCCTTCTAACAATGAGCCTCCCAGAGCTGGACAGGACGCTCTCCGTACCACTTTGCCAATCAGCCACGTCTTGCAGATTGAGAAACTTAGTATGAGCACAAGATTGTCAAACAAACTTGGCAGAGGATGACTCCGTGTTTCGGGAAGGGCTCCCAAGCCAAGGCATACAGTGAGCCGTTCATAATCCTGCATCCCTGGTCACCCACCCAGGTCTGCCCAGACAGCCAAGGATGACTACATCATTTACATGATAATTAGTAACCTTTGCTGAACTCCTTCACTCCTGCACGATGACACTGTACCCAGATGGAAAACTGCTATTGGTTTTCATGCAGAGGATCACTCGGCTCCTGTGAGGCAAAGAACAACCAAGAGGACAGAATTGTTTTTCCCCACTGTTCAGTATCAGTCCTGATAGATCTCCCAGTAAATCCCTCCCAGTACATGCCCTGCTGTCTCACTCAAATTATTCTTGTAGCCTGAGGGTCGATATCCTGCCAAGTGATATTTGTTTAAAATTCTCAAATGCACAAATTTGGCACAAAAACTGGGGCAAAGGGCATCCCCCTGGTTACTGCAGCTGGGTGGAATCCTTCCACCTCAAAGTCCAAGATCCGTTTACATCAGGTCATTTAAGCTGCAAAACAAAATGAACTCTTCCTGCTAGGCTTGCTCAGACAGACTAATAAATGCAACGGGGAGCACTAAGCAGAAGTGCAGTACAATGTAATCAACTGTTGAAGGCACAAGCAGTTTTTCAGCTTGTATTAAGAATGATTCACTTGTTGCTGACGTCAATCCTGCCTCCCTACTATCTTGGCCTTGGGATTGGAGCATGATAAATATTACCTGTAATGCCATCTGCTGTACAGAGACAGCCCAGGCTTCTCACTATTTATTTAAGGGCTAATGTTGTGCTAGACCAGAATGCAGTTTATTTCAGCCTGATTTGACTTTGTGTTGACTCCAATTAAAAATGCCTGTCCACTCGAATTTTTACAGTGAT
Organism: Phalacrocorax carbo; assembly: GCF_963921805.1. NCBI lineage: Eukaryota > Metazoa > Chordata > Aves > Suliformes > Phalacrocoracidae > Phalacrocorax > Phalacrocorax carbo. The sequence goes on along the minus strand of NC_087527.1, from coordinate 9,172,619 downwards.
CTGTCATAGAGCAAAACCAATGTTTGCCTTTAAAAGGTGACATTCAAGACAGCATAGTTAGCCTCAAACAGAAAATGAATGTGAAAAGGACAACACTACCAGACTTCTCCACATGGAAGAGTCAAGAGAAGATGCAGAGTCAGATCACCATCTCCGGATGGGGACCTAGGACCTCCCAAATCCTAGCTGTCTGAAATCCTGGAGAGCTAATTTATTTTGTGTATTAGTTTCTCCCTCAATTCCGTTAGATCCTCACCCAAGTCATCCAGCTTCTGTATGAAATACAAAATACTGTAATTTAATGGTGACTGACTTTTGGTCAGGGTAAAACTTTTTTGAATGGCATCAAGCAGAAAATACATATTAAGATCAAGTAATGCACATAGTGTTTCCTCTTATGATTTTCTCCTCATTTTAAAAGTTTACAGTAACAGGAATTATACCACTTCCTAGAGAAGCTCTTTCATGATAGTAAGTCTGTTAAGCATTTTTTATTACTAAAACCTTCCTAACACTAAAACCTGACTCAGTTAAAAGCCTTATATATGGTGTGTTCAGAAAGGGCTGCACACATTCAGCCAACAAAAAGCTTAAACACCTGGTCCATCATAATTTATGAAGACCATGGTTATTAAGCTAATTCTACTCTGAGTTAGTTTAAATGTCCAAAAATAAACTGTTTAATCAAAAGGATATGTGTCCATGGGCAGAATTTCTGTCACTGACCCGCTGCAGAGAAACATGTTGACTTTACCAGTTTACTTGCTTAGATTTGCATATTCGTAGCTATGTTCAGGACAGATATCAGTGCACTATTCTGAAAACTCTAGTGTCTTTTGTTCTGAGGAACAGAAATAATTTTGTATGTGTAAAAGTAATTAAATTATTTAAATCTCAAGTAATTTTAAAAGGGAAGGGCTGTGGCGAAAGCTATACAGATAAAAATTAAAATTTAACCAAATTATTAAAATAAGCTTGGATGAGAGAAACTGAACTATAAGTGCTTTTTGCTTAGTCTTAGCATTTCATAAAAGACATCTCTGTTAGTTTTATTTGTGTTTATAATCAGTTATTTCCCCTGGTTTTACTGTACTTCATGGGACTTAATCCTACAATGTTTGGATTGCAAATGCCATGCTATAATGCTTAAATGCACATCAAAATCTTGCTGCTTAAAATATTATTAGAATAGCAATACAGTAAAACCCTTAACATGTTTTTTAATAGACAGCAATCTACCACATCTTAAATGGCTTGAATTTTCATTTTATAGGACCTCCCACATGAGGATCACAGTGCCCTTTTTAATTATTAATTAACTCATGTTGATAGGATAAATTAAAAACTGTGATGGAGAATGTGCATTATTTATGTCCCGATCTTGTCCTACACACTGTGGAGTTTGCTTTTTGGAACCTGCTTCAGAATTCTAACATGAGGGTGTTTTTTGTGGTAGTGAGATTTTTCAAATGGTTTTAGACTTGACTTTTGTCTTGCCTTTCTTCTCTGTATGACAAAGGTGGGTTTTTTTCTATTTTCTTTATGCTTCTTTCTGCAGGGACTTTACTTACTGCATTCTGTTTGTGTGCGCATATTGCTGGAGAGGCATCAAGACTATTGAACCATCACATCCTACAGTTAAGGAATTCAGAGTTAGTCACTTAAACATTAATAAAGAGGAAACTGAAGTGACACAACAGCTATGTTTGTCCTATTCTTTTACAGCAAGTATTGGAGATGGCTTAGGTGAACTGTTGGTCTGAGTAAAGCCCTAACTTCCTTCTGAAAAAAAAAAAAAAAGGACAAGAGAAAAACAGATTAATTAAATTAGACTTTGCTATTGAGCAGCTGCCCAGTTCTATTCTATTTCAGTGGTAGATGCAGTAAGAAAGAATACCTCCTTATTCATCCAGCTCCTGCCCACATGCATTCAGGGTGCAATCTGTGCCTGGGAATAGCTTGCAGATTTCAGCAAGTCTTCGTTTTCATCTAGGAGCTTGGTCCCCTGTGCACCATCAGCTGTGCAAAGTAATTCTGGATGCCAAAAGAATGTATTAAATTATATTTTCCCTTGTGCATTGTCAACAGCCCTTTTTACTGATCGTAAATGCATCAGAAATGCGCAAACTAACACATAGGGGTGCTTTAATATGAATTATCTCATGACACTGCAGTTGAAAAAGTGATACAGAAGACAGACTACAACCCATGATGATAAAGAATAAACTAAGCATCACTCTCCCTCCAAGCCTGCAAACTAAATTCCAAGCTTCAAAATTTGCAGGACTTCTAGGTAGGAGAAACGTCACCATCCTTGGTAAGTGCCTGACCATATGTAGTGTATGGGAGATTAGTCAAGGAAGTTCAAGGGACTGTGAGCCCCTAAGTCTGCTTCACCCAGAGAGACGTCTGATCTCAAACATATGGCAGCGAAGGAGAGAGCAGCCATAAGCCCAAACTGTTCCTTCCTGCCGGCTTGCCTCTCCCAGTTGGGACAAGCACCACAGCAATTAAAAGTAAAACACCAAAATCTGTTTTACTTTCCCTCAAGCAAGAGGACGCAGAAACTTCGCTCTCTCAACAGTGACAAAAGTAAAGAGCTTCACTTGCCTTTTAACAGGCAGGAAAACATGCCTCCTTTTCATAGGGGACTGTTCCCTGCCTAAGGCCTCCTTCTTGAAGCTGCAAGACTTCTAACTCTGCTAGCTGTGAACAGGTCCTTGGCTGACTGCTACAACCTGTGCCTATCTGCTTTATTAAGCAGGGCAGACACTAGAGTTTTCAGAGTAGTGTACCAATACCTATCCTGAACATAGCTACAAATATGCAAATCTAAGTGAGTAAACTGGCAAAGTCAATGTGTTTCTCTGCGGTGGGACAATGAAAGATACCGCTTTTTAAAGTTTCCCATTATTTCCTTCAAATATAGGCACATACTCTTTTCTATGGGTGCAGCCAGTCCTGGCATAGCCTGAGTGAGAAGGAAAAAGGAGGAGGCCCATGATGCCATTTTTACAGTCACTTTTCAAAATTGAAGTGTACTTGAAGTTACTGTTACTCTTCAAGCCTGAAAAAAAACCAACCCTAAAACTAGGAACATCATTTAGGAGACCTTATTGAAAGGAAATGCAGGAATGTTTCCAGTTGAATCAAAATAAGCTCAGAAACAGCAAAGAAACAAAGAGACTAAGCACATCAGTTCTCCTTCCCCAAGCAAGAAGGGAAATACAGTAACTTTGGGTTACATTTGTTTTAACAAAAGGAATGCAGAATGGAGACTCAGATGAGACTATTACTGCTGGCAAGGCACATGGGGGCCTGAAGTACAATGGAGTACGCTGGTTTCTCACCTTCATATCACCATGAACGAGGTCTTTCCAAGGGGAAGGATGACTCCAGGATTTTGCACGTGATATGGAGCTATTTCAAATCCATCCTAAGTTACCAGCTCTTTGATAATATCAGATGACCTTGGTAGCCTTGTACTGCACGAGGCAGACAGTAGTCTGTCTTGCATAACTCATCAAGACCTTTGTGAATAAGTGGCTCTTGTGCAGCAGAGGACAGTGCAAAGAAGTGACAAAGATGCTGTGTGCACTGTGGAATTATTTCCGTTTTCTACAGAAGAAGCTGGAACACCTCCAATGTACTAAATTTGCATGGCGGCATGAAGTTGTGATGTTCAGATGTTGTGACTGGCATGGAGAGCAGTCAAGTGTATTAAACGTAAAAGAGAACATGCCCTCTTGTGGTCTTAAAGCTTTTGTTGGCTTCCCTTCAAGATGATAAGAATGAACAGAAAAATAAGAAATATTGTGTAACAATGTCCTTGTCAGTTTAATACAGGAACAAATGTAAAGTTGCTTTTGATCAGATAATGCAGAATTCAAACTTCAGCAAGTTTAATTTAAAAAAGTTGTCTCTTGGTTGGACTTGAAACCTGGATGTTAACATTTCTAAGATAACCTTAATCATTTAATCACTCTCTAGATCATTTTTTTTCCAAATTAGTATAAAGATTCATGTATCTATTACAAGATTATTCATGAGATTAATTAACGGACACTGAGCATGAAGGACCCATGCATTTTGAAAAGGAGAAATTGATGAGCCTAAAAATTAGCTTACGAAAAGCAGGTTACTAAAAACAAAGTTGCAAAAATAGGCTGAACGTAGGGTTTTGTAGCTCACAAGTGGCCATTCCCCACATTCAGTTTTTTGTGTATGTCCTTCCAATATTTTTGCCCAAACCATGTACGTGGCTTACGCTTAAGTGTAACTTATGGTGTGACTGGAGGTTACTACACCTTAAATCTTTTCCTGTTGCCCTTGGCTTGGTACTGAGGGCCCACTGACACCCAGATTACTGCCACACTGAGCTGTTTCTGAAGGGTCTGGGTAGCATGAGTGGACACCTGAGACCACCACAAAGTAGCAGTGGTGAGGCAAGCAGGAGGTCTCACAGGAAGCCATGTCAGCCAAAGGCCTAGTGTGTAGCCTCACCCCAAGTCTCCCCTCGCTGAAGGAGGCGGTAGATCATGGAAGCCAGGCACGGCCTCGCCTTACCTCCGCTCCCGCCACAGCGCCTGGGCTGCACCACCCCCTTCCCATCATGCCCCGCGGCCGCAGACCCCCCCCCCCGTGCCCCGTGATGCCCTGGGAGGGGCCGGGACACGCCCTTCCCGTGATGCTCCGCGTTCCCTAGTAACCGCGCCGTTGCTACGGGCGGCCTGGGAGCGGCCGCCATGGCGGCGGCCCTGAGGCTAGGGACCCTTTTCCTCCTCATCCTCCTCTTGCCGCTCCGGGCAGCGGAGCCGAGCGTGGAGCCTGCGGTCAGTGAGGCGGGCCCTGCAGCGCCACCGGAGACCCGCGCTGCTGCCCGGGCGCGGCCCCGCAGCGGGCCGGCTCCGGTCACGGATGGTGGGTGCTCGGCGGGGTGCTGCGGGTTGGGTCTGCGGGGCACCGGCGGCCCTTCCTGGGTTAAGGGGAGCGCTTCTCACCGCCTCTCTCGGGCCTTCTGTCGTTGCTGGGCCCTTCTCCCCCTCTCCGGCTCCCATTGTAGCCGCCCGGGGCTGCGACAAGCCTGCGCGCCAGCTGCCCTCCCTCTCGCCGGGATCGCCCGGGGATTTACCGGGCTGTGCTACAGGGCTGCTCTGAGCACACCTCTCTAGCAGCACCCACTCCAGCCAAGGCTCGGAGCCTCCTCAGGCAGGCAGGCTCAGCAAGCCCCGCACAGCCTTTGGGTGCTGGGCAGGCTGATCCCGGCGCGCAGAGTCCCGCGAGGGCAAGCTCTCCTGCCCGCCCAGCACCCTGCGCCGAGCCCGCAGGGCAGAGCTTGGCCTCGCGGGGGAGGCCCAGGCTCGCCCCCGATGTGCCTGGAAATTGCCGCTTACACACCGAGCTGGATGTGCACGCAGTTTGCCCCTAGATTCCTAATTCATCCCCAGCTCTGTGGGTATGTACTAGCGCTATGGCAATACCAATCACAGATTTTTTTTTTTGTGCTGTCAGAAAGCGTTTCCCACTGTTTTTTAATTGGTAGGTATACTTTCATTTAACTTTTGATTTCCCAGTGTCGTTGCCATCAGTTCAGCTTCCCCAGATTATTTGCCAAATTAAACACGTTGTCCCAGCACGTGCCTCCTTAGGGAAAAGAAACTTAAATCCCTGATCTGAGAGAGATAACTGTGCAATCTAATCATCCATGTTTAAACTTCTCTTGTTTACGAGGTGAGCTAAGGATTCCGCTGCTAAACCCGGCTGACAGAACAGCCAGAACTTCAGAGGTTCCAGGAAATACCTGGATACTGTTCAGATGGTCAGAGAGCATCCAAGTGGCTGTAGAGAAATGGGCAACAGTCAAGTTGAAATAAAAGAAGCAGAGCTGTAAAAATGAGCTTTCTTTGAATGTCTTGCCTACAGAGTGTTGGTCTTAATTTTCAACATTCTGTGCTACGCTTGTTTAGATTTATAGTAGAACAGCAACTCTCCTAAACAGTTCAGTAGAGTAATATCTGTTCTTTGAATTTATAAACTTGAAAACCTAAGAATGTTTTAAAAAGCTTCCAAGTGTATTTTACCAAGATAGTTTACAGTATTGCTAGCAATTGCTTTCTGTATTATTACAATATTTCACAGTATCTAAAGACAGAGAGAAAACACAATTTCAAAGAAGTCAACCATGGTTATTTTGGCACATCAGGAAAATCTATTACTGGACCCTGGGACATACTAATGCTTGTAAACATCTCACTACTCTATCAAAATGTTTCTTCCCTCCCCCCCCCCCCCCCCCCCAATAAGCTGAAACAAGTGGATAAGCATACAGGGTTTGTATTTCTTTCTTTTTTTTCTCTGCAGAGCTGAGTATATTTTCTTACCTTCAAAATTCTTATTAACTCAAGTTGGTTTTTGACCACAGAAAATTATGCCCTTGATTTTGTTAGCATTCCAAATAGGTTTGCTAAGTAGCAGAAAAGATGGCTTTTAAAAATTACTTAAAAAAAAAAAAAAGCACGTGAATTTGGATATAGACTTTTGACCATTGTCAAAAAATAAGGCGAGGTGAAAAATGAAAGTGTTGGGGAACATGCTGTTATGTGTAAAGTTCCAGTTCTAATTCTAATTTAAATCTCTCCTCCAGTTGCCAAGCTGTGTGTTTGTGATCTGTTGGTGGCACAGTGTGATGTAAATTGCTGCTGTGACCCTGATTGCAGTGCAGCAGATTTCAGTCTCTTCACTACATGCTCAGTTCCTATTGTCACGTAAGTGGATAAATAGCTATATGAAATACAAAATCCTGTTTTATTTGCTGCATGCCTTTATAAGGGCTCTGTCCTCTCCTTTTACTAATTCATAACCCCGCTCCACCCTAACTCCTGCCTACCTGTTACCAGTCCTTCCTGTACTAGGCTTGTAAACTTTTGGCCCCAACCAGATAGAAGAGCAAACTGGCCTCCCACCCCAATTTATCATGCACTTATTCCCTCTTTCCTAAACTCATGTGCTATGTGCTACCGTCTGTGGGCGCTTAGGTGGTGATGCCTTCTGTTGGGGGAAGAATAATGCCTCTTTACACTTTCATCAATATAACAGTGTCTGGAAGTTAAGGAAGCTGATATTATGGAGACCATCTGGCCACCTCCGTAGGTCATCAGCGATTTATCAGCAGCCTCTTCCATTATGGTTTATGATATCAGCTAGAAAGTTGATCCATTCAGGGCTTAATGAAGTAGCATGAGCATCATTCTGATCCTAGTTTTACAAGTCAGTGTCCCAACCTGCTGCCTTACTGCCAGTCTGTCACTTTACAAACAGTAAAATGTAGCTTTTTATCAGTGAAGTAATGCCTGTAGTTGTTTCTTTGCTATTTGCAGTTTATCTGGAAACACCTTTACCCAATTTCATCCCCTCAAAAAGGAGTTAAGAAAGCTCACTTCAAAATTGTAATGTAAAACTCACTTGGTGACTTCTCAGAACACTAAGTACATTTCTTCAACCCACCTTCTGCATAAAATATGCCAATCTGAACACTGTAGTTTATTCTCAGTGCTTTGAAATTTGAATTAGAAGTCACCCCAGACTGCCTTTTCTTATTGTTCTTGCACACAGTGACTACTGCTACCCATTTATAGGTACTTATATATATCAGAAAGATCTAATCAACGCCTCCCTGAGTGACAGTTTAATTATCTCAGGTGACTATTCTGTCTTTGTCAACTAGAAATGCATGAAATGAAGTTGTGTTTCTTTCCCTGAATTCTTTTGTGTAAAATGTTCATTTTTGCATAAAAATCCATGGGATTTTCAATGACTGCAAGTATTGTGGATCTCACTATTTACATCTAGATTTATATACACTTGCATAATTGCGTTAGTTACTGAAAGGATTTGACTGATCACAAATGAGAGACTAGCTGGTCTCTGAAACAGGGGAAAAAGGGTGTTTGATTTGTGATGTGATCCTACTAACAAACGGAAAAGTTTAATGCTTTTAAGCCATGCTTAAGAAGTAATTTCTAAAAGCCATTTCACTTCTTCGGTATCTGTCCTTGACTGTTTCAACTCTGCCTAAGATACCAGTTTCACAAGGTTTGTCATCTTGTATTTCTAGCAAGTAGGACACACCAGTACTTTTCAGGGTATGAACTGGCACATTTGCTGTGCAGCCTACTGCAGTTCTGGGCTGCTGCTGCTGAACCCACGGCACATCTACAAATACTTTTCCTAGACTGTATGGGTTATTTCACCCCTCTGTTTCTTACTCTGCCATTTCTTTTACATGCATCTCAAGTAGGACTTTTTCCTGCCTCTCCTCCGCCCCAAAGGGAGTATTATTCCAATATTCACAAAACTGACCTTTTTACTGGTCTATATACCATCACGTTACCCTAAAGGTCATACTCCCCACTTGTGTTGTAAAAATAAAAGTGCTTCGGAGCTGTGTATAGCCTGTGGTGCACCCTGCATTTATGGTGTCTCACACCATCTGGATCCCATCCAACTTGTCATTTTAGCTCTAATATTATTACTGTCAGGCACTTCCCTTCCCCCTTTTCTGTCTCTTACCTTTCTTCATGTTCCGGCTCACACTGCTATCTCTGTTACATAAAACACTTTGGAGAGTTCTTTATTATTTATTACAAAGCACTCAGTATAAAAAACTCAACACATGAGAACAACTTTAAAATATGGTCAATACTAACTTCTAGTGGATCATTGATTTTATTATTATTGTTTGCAGAGGTGACAGCCGTCTTTGTAGTCAGAAAGCTGCTATATATTCACTTGATGTTGAAGCAAATCCACCAGAAAGGATATTTAAATTAATTGATCAAGTCAATCCCAGTGTTTTCTGCATTCACACTGCAAACTGTAAGTAGTGTTGTTGCTAATATTAAGCATTGTGCTGTTGTTTTTATAAACTCTTTAGGTACCAGAAACAGACTAAAATTAAAAGTAACTAAACCTGTCAGAAAATTGGTTATTTTATACGCTCACAGTCCATAAATTGTAATCTTTTCACTTGTGAAACTATGGAGTTAAAACATCTTGCACTCTCTTAGTCGTCTTTGTTGGAAAAAAAAATGTTTTCTGGGTTTTTTCTTGGTAAAGAATTTACCTCAATAAATGACACCTAAAGTTGTGTCACAGGGAGGCTGACTCCTTCCCGATCTGTTACTGTAACTACATAATTGTCACCAGTGGTACAAAGCCTTTATGCCCAGCTTTGAAGTGACTTGCAGGGAAGTAAGAAGTGATCAGTACTGTATTCTCTTAATTTAATTATGACTGTGCAGTAGTCATCTGAATACTTGGCATGGAAACTGTAGATACTAATTGGCATGTCTTTGTTTTGGAACTTCCACTGTTAGAAAGCGTGATTTTGAAAGAAGGGGACTTACCTCTTTCCTTAAGTTTAAGTTTGTGCTTTCATGGATCTGGGTGAAATTACGAATTAAGATACTGCCTAGCTTTTCTCTTACAGAAAAGAGAAAACTTTTCTTTAAGAAAAATTATGCTGATATTTTTCTGTAACAGAGTCTTTAACAAGTCCAGAAGGAAAAATTGTTACTAAATACTGTTTCCGTATCTTTTATCCCGAAAGTTCTCTCATTCTTGAAAATGTTTTGGCAGATAAACAAGCACTCTCCTTCAGTTCCCCTGAAATACCTACTTCTGAAAACTTTGATCAGTTGCTTCAACAGTTCGGAAGTACTTCTTTCAGTGCTGAGCCTGACAGCTGGAACATGAACACAGATGCTCAAAATCCTTCTGATGTGAATGAAACTTACAGGTACAAGGTAAATAATTATCTGATTCAATTAGCATTAGATCGTTCCATAAAAGAACAAGTGAGTGTTGTTTGCATCTGCTTTAAAAAAAAAATGCAGTTCTCCTGGAAAAGACAAACTTTATTTTGATCTTTAAGTATAGAAATGTACAAATAAGAAGTGTAGCATTTTGTGTTAGCTCACTTAAAAAGTGAACAAGATTTTCAAGATCTTTGAAAAATAAGTAGCTGTTTTGCTATTGTAAACATGAAGCTGTTAGCAGTGGCTTAAGAATTGATGCACAAGGTAGTATACAGCATTGACAGATATAGTGGAAATAAGTACTTCTTTTATTCAGATTTATTGTTAACACAAATGCTCTAAAACTTTCCCTGGACTGAAACACACCTATATACTTAGATATGTTGTTTTATTTGGCAGTATGGTGTTCCTATACAGACAGTGGATACATTTCTAAGACTACCTAGTCCTGTTGTCACCTCTTGGTGCTCTGATGCGAATCCTGCAGGTTAGAAAATGCATTTGAATTCCAGTTTATTTGTTTTAGAGTATTCTGCTCTGATTTGAACTTAGCCAGTAAATTGGCACACACACAAATGTAAATTCAGATAAAAATTTATTAACAAATGTTTTTCAAACAGCTTCTGTTTCTATGGGGGTTTTTTAGACGTAGATTGGAACTATATGAAACGTTCAAAGTTAGATATGTAAAGCCTTGAGAGTTTTGTTAATGAGTTGTTAATGCAATAATAAAACATCCTATTTGGCAGAATTAGTTTAATAAAATAGTACAAGGGTGACACCACGAGGGAAGAGGGTATTACACAAAGCAAGTCCTAACTGGGCAACCTTTGTAAGATGTCCCTTTGGTACAATGAGGTTTCTTTCACAGCCTGAATGCAAGTCAAGTCAGACTTACAGGCTTGAGCTGTGTATTTTAACCTTTCACACAGTTTCCTGAAAATCTGCAGAGGGGGAGGGGCAAGAAAAAAAGACAAGAAGTTACAACCACAACCAAAAGCACACACCTGCATTTTCCAAAACCCATTGTTATTATTAAATATGGTATCATAACAGTCATGATGATGACCGTAGGAAAACTGAAGTCTTTTGTAAAGAAAAAAAAATCTTATGAGATCTCAAAAATGAAGTATAAATCTTCTAGCTTTTATTAAGCTTCTATTGTTAAGAAGTAATATTTTGACCCATAGCATTTCTGGAGAATCTAAGAAAGTATCATTCTTTATAGCTCATAAAAAACCTTACCTGCAGTAGAAATTACCTTCACCTTTGCTTTTGCTTATACTTCAGGTTTTCATAATTACTCTTTCATTTACTTTGTGACTTTTCTTCAGCGTTTTTAGTAAACCAGGCTACAAAATGCACTAGGTCAGTAAGTGTGGAAAACTGTGGCAACATTCAAGCAGTTAGTATGCTGTTCTATATCAACTCCAGCATTTTGGCAGTAAGTATGACTTGAAACATATAGCTGACTGTTGATATTACATATCTTTTTGTGTCTCTAGAATTAAGTAACTTGTATTTACGAAAGGATTTGGTGTTTTATTTGGATTTTTTAAATAGTGGGTTGGGAAAAAATTGTCTCTATGCAACAGACTTCTATACAGAAAGCCTTTGGAAATGTCTTTTCTTTAAGCTTTGGTAACAGAAGCATTTACTGTCCCCTGCTTAGCCAACAAAAATAACAGTCTAGAAGAGACAAGCTTGTATCACTGAGCTAGTGCTTGCTGCAATGGCAACAGTTTTATGCTTTTGTGCATGTTTAAGCTTTTCTAAGCAGCCTATTACCAGAGTGCATAATTCTAAGAAGTCTGGGTTTTAAAAAGTTGGTAAACATTTGTGCTTAAAGATTTGTGTAAGGTTTAATCCTCTGCCTTATGTACCTTTCTTACAAGCCTCAGTTTTTAATAGTGAGGTATTGCCCATGCATGCTTCGCCTTCCTTATACTCCTCCAAGAACATGACCTTTTACCGCACTGAGAGCAAATTTGTTTGTATCCAGCCTACTACCAAATCCAGTCTGTGGTTATTTTTCAAAGCTTTTTCATTCCTTTTTGAACTGGAGGGGGATCTCTTATGTATAAATAAATCCCCTTTGCAGATACGCAGGAAGACAAAGAAATTGTGTATGCAAAATTGAAATGGAAGTACATAATCTGATAGCTCCTTCCAGAAGTTGAAGGTCATCAAGAAACAGCATATGCTCCACCATTAAAATGCTTTTAATTTATGTAATTATTTAAATTAATTTAATTAGTATTCCATAGTGAGTCACTGCTTAAAGACCCCTTCTGGTCTCCTCACAGATTCCAAAGCTATCAATGGTAAAGGAAAGCCCACTAAGTAGTTCACATTCTCACAGGTGGGATCGTTCTCCTGATCTTTGAGGACCTCATTGAAACCAGCAAAGGGTTGTTCACAAATGTTAGCTTTTGATCATCCTACTGTGGAGGAGGTGGAAAAAACTCTGCCACAGAAGGGCTTTGAGTGTTTCCATGTGCACCTGAAATTAGAGTTCTTGGTGGATGTAGAACCAGAAAATAAAAAGCATGTGTCAGGACAGGCTCCAAGCAGCTGAATGTTTTTGAATTAAAAGATGAATTCTGCTTCCTCGCTAGAACAGTACATAACACATTACCCACGTGCTGTTTGCCAGTTATAGTGGCCCAGCTTAGGAGAGGTCAGACTTCTGTCCAAAGTGCATCAGAGATTCAGGAAGGATCAGATGCAAGACCTGGAGAAGGCTAGATAGATGCTAGACATGGTTTGTAGGAGACCCCCCTCCCCAAAGGGAGCTGAAAATGCGTTGTGACAGTAGAGAAGTGACTTGGTGTTGAGGACAGGGTGGTCACAGGGCAGAGCAGGGAGCCCTTCCAGTGCCAGCAGGTGGAGCTGCTGGCAAAAGAAATGGCAAAACAGAGCAACCCAGGAAGGCTTGCTGGAGACCCTGGTGGGAGGACTGGTACAGCAGTTCCTTCAGAAAACCCCACTGTTATGAGCCCGTACTCACTGCCAGGCTTGGCACCTTGAGTGATATGATGGTCTTCAATTGTCACAGTTCATCTCAGCTCCCTGCCCTTGACTGTCCAGCTTACTCAAGGGGCATTGGGGTGCTTGGATCCCTCAACCAGGAAAGATGCTCATAATGTTGTGATGCTTCATATTATGGTTAGTGTGTACTGTGGGGCTGCCAGAGCAACGCGCTGCTGCCTGCTTCTGCTTGCCTCCCTGGCTGGTGGGAAGAGGAGTCAGTGGGAGGCAGCAGTGAGGCTGGAGTGCTGTCTGCCAGTGACCTACAGAAACATAATTCATCACCCTAGTCACAGATAAATAGAATTTTAGGAGCTGTGATCACTCCCTCTATCCTAGTCAGAACCAGCATGCTTCCCTGAAGGACGACTCTAACCTTTACAAGCACTTTTAGTCACACAGCTGATTCTGATGGCTGAGCTGTACCTCAGAATGTTGATATAAGTATGTGACAGTGCGTGACAGACTTTACCTGCATCACCTTCAGGTCTCCAGCTTGTAGGAATTATCTGCCCTGATGTTAGATGAGCAGACCAGGCTCTGTATCCTGTAATAATTCTGCAGAACTTCCTTCGTGGTCAGAGTATAATTTTTGGTCCCTTCCCAAAGCTGTGAATCAAACACTCATTGGGTAGTCACAAAAATAAAACTTTTGACAAAATGGTGCTCTGTGTGAGTATTCTGTAGACCTGATTGATGACCTTGGTCCGACATTTCTGCCTTTCCATGAAAATTTGGTGGAAATTTTCCAGTGGGGCAACAGTGCATGTCCCTGTGCTTTGTAACAAAATGGCTACTCGCTTCTTATTTCTTTGTTTAGAGACTGTGAAACTATGGACTTATTACCATCAGAATGGGACAACAAAAGCTCTTCATTTCTTTGGGTAGGAACAGCCTGGCAGACTTCCTAAACTGTCAGTCTATGAATAGTTAGACGTGTTTTTGCACAGGTCTGCAATAGGAACAATGTTCTCTGACACCCTCAGTAGGTGAAACAATATGATGCACGGTAACAGTTATGCCAAACTGAGGTGCGTTTCTCAGGTCACCTTTCTGATGCAAGTAAACATTTTCAGTGTTTCTCTGTTCTGAGTTGCAAACAGAGTGTCCAAGGGAAACACGAGATTCATCTACTACTTACTGAATGCACTGTATATTTATTGGGAACGTAGTCAAAGCTAGGCCTGAGGGAAAACTGATGGGAGTCACTAGGAAATTTTCCAGTTACTGTCAGGGGAGGAAGAGGCTTGGACTATAAGATTTTGCCTACTAGCCACAAAGAATAGCAGTTATTTGCACACTGCCTGGATACTGTAGTATATATCAAATCACTCCCACGATGTAGAAGTTATTGTAATGATAGAGAGTTAATTAAATAGGCAAAGCAGCTAACCCTTCACTGCTTTACTTAACTGGTCATACCTTTGCTATTTGTTTGTCATAAAAAGATATGTTTCCTATTGTTTGATTTTGTTCTTTTATTTTCCTCTAGGTACCCAAATCAAGTCAGATGGTAAGTATCCTTCTAACTTAGTTGGAACAGCTGGGGGCAAAATTCTTATTCAGTTATAATTAGTGGGAGTTTTTTCACTGATGTCATCAGAACACAGATGTTATCTCTAATCTTTAAATCAAAAATTTTCTATCATTTGCTATCAGTAACAATACTTAGCAACTCCAAGATACTATGCTACCTGCAAACATTTAAGCCTGGTGCATTCCCCTCATATAAAACTCCCTCTTCTTAAGTAACTCTAGTTACTTAAAAATAGAACTCTGTTGAATTTCAGCAATACATGTAACATAGCAGGTGTTCAGGCAATTATTGACTGCCCTTCTCTGTGGAACAGAACGTGAAGAGTCACAAATATAATAATACAAAAAAGCGCCAAAAATATACACAATATTCAGAAATTACATTAATTTGTTTTTCAGGTTAATATTACTGTCCGGTCCATAGTTGCCCAGTCTCTGAATGGAACGCGGACTTTACTTAACGGTAGTGATGTCCTCAGGCTCCCCATGATTTTGGACGAACTGTGCATAAATATAGTTCTTGGGGTAAGTATGACAGTTCTTTTCCTCCTCTCATTTGATGGAAAGCATGTATGCACCAAATAATTTCTGATTCACATATTACAAAGATGTGAGAAAGGCCTTGCACAGTTTCCAGATATTGTGACAGCTCCAAAGCAAATGTGACAGGAGAAACACTGACTTTGGGATAAAAGCGAGTATTTTGCAGCAAAATAATAACTATATGCAACATAACACAGAGACAAGATGAACTCCTTTTCTATTATTACTGTGTGTATAAGACATAACACACAATAACGTTAATTTAGAATCTACATTGTGCTTAGGAGAAGATGACTTCAGGCACAGTGGTGGCAGAAACAGAGGAATACATAGTGCAAGTTGTCATCTTTTAATCTTAAATAGATGAACATTGGGCTTATGCTTAGAAGAGGTTTATCAAGAAGTCAGTTTTTAAGAGGCTCCAACCCTAGATCTGTTTCTGACCGTTGCTACTCGGTGGCTTGGTTTGGTAACAATAATGTCCTTTATGCGTAAATCTGCTGACATGGCTACTTTGTGCATGTCATGTTTTTGTCCGTCAGATCAGACCACAGCTTTTTTTCTTGCTGCTCTTGAAACTTTCTCTTTGCAGACAGGAAATGAGTGACAAACTAGAATAAACAGGCAGTATTTCCAACGCCTGTGTCTTAATTTGTAGGAGAAAGCTAGATCAGCATCTGGAGGGAAAGTATCTAATCAGTGCCAAAGTATCAGTGCCTATAAAAGCATGCGCTACCTTGGATATAGAGGCAGGTCTTTGTGTTTTTAATGCATACTCATTGTAAAATGACTAGCCACCTACTGAACAGTACTTCAGTTGCTCCTGTTTTCTAGGCCCATCCTTACTGCAATTGAGGATATAGTATATCTTTACCATGTAGTTGAGTGTTTCGTAAGCAAGGAAGGAAGAAAACAATACT
Organism: Phalacrocorax carbo; assembly: GCF_963921805.1. Classification (NCBI taxonomy): domain Eukaryota; kingdom Metazoa; phylum Chordata; class Aves; order Suliformes; family Phalacrocoracidae; genus Phalacrocorax; species Phalacrocorax carbo. The sequence continues at coordinate 9,156,775 of NC_087527.1, read as the reverse complement.
TAAGAGAGTTTTAAATTCCTTTTTTCTAGTTTTGTACTCTTATGTATCTGTTCTAACTAATATCTAAAATGTTTAATTTTCAGGTGAGTTATCACATTACATACACAGACACAGGAGAAATAATAGAAGCAGCTGCTTCTTTTGTTTTGGGGGCAATTAATAAAGAAGCACTTTCAATACAGCAGAGCTTTGAAATCAGCTTTACTCAGGTAACTGCTGGAGACGTTATGGATGACTTGTTTAAAGACATTTAATTACAAAACTTATTAAACTTGAATCAGAATAATTGTTAGCAGCAAGGTAAAATGTAACTTACCCTGGATACGCAAATGAGACAGCATTTCAGAACTAGGCAATAAAGGTCTCTGAAGTCTGTTTCACATTTAGAAGAGTCATCTTGTGACTCTCTATAACTGTATCCAGTGAAAGCAAAGTCTGCCCCAATGTTATAGAACTGTTACAATTTTACAGAGCAGTCTTACTACTAGCATTGTTCAAGGCAGTTAATAATCCTAAAATAAGTGAAATATTTGTGTTTTCCAACCATTTCAGTACAGGATAAGAACTAATACTGTAATATTTGCATTGCAGGTAAATACAAAGCCAATTCCTCTCAGTGGTAATCCTGGTTATGTTGTTGGACTGCCTGTAAGAGCGGGCTTCCGGCCACAAGGATATCCTTTTCCTGATGAAAGTTTGTTTGTATCACTTGTTTTGGTCCATCTTCACAAACACTTTCTAGAATGGACATCTATAAAATGTATCTGTTCTTTAAAAAAAGTAAAAGTTTGCTTTTCTGGCTATGTTTTAGGAGGAGCAAATGACTCAGTTCTGACTGCAGTCTCCTGGGTCGTCTTAGTGAGGTAGATTTAGACTTTCATTGTAGGCTGTAGTGCTTCTTTACAGTGTAAGAGGAGTCTTGAGTTATTATAGCATTTTCAGATCTATTTTAAGGATATGATTAAGGATTCTTTCTTTCTTTTATGCTATACATCAAGTATCGAATTTCCCTTTAACTGTGTGTTACATCTGGCATCATTCAGAATACTAACAAATACAGTCAACTTACCATTCTGCAAAGTACATCCAGCCAGGACTGTCTGGCAGCACAGGGAGCCAGAACCCCCGTATTATTTGGTTATAATGTGATATCAGGCTGTAAGTTACGGTAAGAAGGCTTTTTTTTTTTAATTTAGTACTTTTAACCCTCTGACAACCCTTTCTATTAGCATCTGTTCAGATCCTAGGACATTTATACTGCTGTAGGAATATTTAATTATTAAAAAATGTCATTTAATTAACAATGGTCTTTCTCTTGAAAAGATTGTGTACATTAGCAACTGTAGCCAGAAGGCTTGAACAGTGCATGAGAACAAGGAGAAATTATTACTGTGCCAAACCAATGGATTTTGCTTTAACTCATCTTTTTTTCCTGGAAGAATTACTGCAGCTATGAAATGTCAGCCTTTGACTCAGACCATCCTAGATTTACTGAAGGGACAAAGCTTTCCTGAATATGTGGCCTCGTTTGGAAATTCTCAAGCCCAGGATGTGCTCGACTGGGTGCCAATAACTCACCTCCACACCTCAGAACAGGTGAAGGTTACACCACTACCTTCAATCTTCTGTCCTGTCTCCTGAGATCTGTACCTGTACGGCAGCATCAGCTTAGACTTCTCAGAGCTATGGGGAAAAAACTATGCAGAAACAAACTGGAGGAAAGTCCTCTTGGAATATTCCCTATTGAGGAGTTTCGCTCTTGCTGTAGAAGACAAGGTTACTTTTAATCAAGCTGGTGGTATCCAGACACCTCAGTTATGGATCAGGACACCACGTTAGGTACAAAATGAGTTCTAGCCACAGTTTAGAGTCTTGCTCTTCAGATGGGATGAAGCACAAGAGGTAAGGTTGAAAGAGTGAAGTGACAGAACCAGTGGTTCTCCTTGGTGCTCTAATGCCAGATTAGAGTAAGATAGCAAGAATCCTTTAAAGCACAGCAGCAGCATACTGGAGTGACCCAAATGCTACATTTATCCTTAACATCATCTGTACCAGCCCTTTTCCTCCTGATGCAGTGCAGTCCCTGCTGTTGGTGGCAGGCAGTGCTGCTTGGCACACGCTGAATGACAGCACCCCCTCATCAACAACTTGTACATAGGTTTCTTGCATGCTTTTGCAACTAAACAGTAAATGATTTCTGTAACCAGAAACTTGGCAGTTCAAGAAGAAATACCTACAAATATTGAAGATTATAGGCTTCAAAATTCTGCTGTGGAAGCGTTAAGGATTTTCTACTGTCCCAGTGGTATTACTGAACTAAGTCTTCCTACTAAAAAGAGCCAGCTCAGCACTACTGCTAAGAGCCAAAGTCCTGCCCTACTCAGGTAGAACAGTCCTGCTTGAAGTGCAGTTACAGAGTCAGTTTGTCACCTATGGAGAAACTGCAGGGACACCCTGGGCCAAGGCTGCGAGCACCAGTGCTGCCTGCACAGGCACAGCATAGTTGCTCTGGTAACCTCCCAGAGTGAGCTTTCTGGGGGCATTCTGCCAGGTTAATAAGATGAATAATTAATGTGGTTGCTTCGGTACAAGTCAGACAATGAGAGAATTTATAATACTTTTCAGAGCTCATGCCAAATACCAGTATCACTTGAAATAGAAGTGAAGTGGACTAAATATGGATCCCTTGTCAATCCACAAGCCAGAATAGTGAATGTTACGGCAATGATCACTACCACCGCATTGAAGCAGGTACGTAATTAAATTACAGGATTTATGATAAAAAGAATGGCTTATCCTGCTTAGGTATCAGCTGTGTGACAGTGACCCAGTTAATCTCTTTATCCAAAGGTAGCACTTCATAGCAGTACGTATTACACCCAACAGTTACTCTTCCAACTCAAACACAACTGTGGGCTGCTTGCCAAAACACACATCAATAAAAATCTATACATCATTCACGAAGAGGGACATGGAACTGTATATGAATAAAACCTTTTTATAAATCACAACTGAAAATATAACCCCGTCTAAACAAAGCAGTCATGCAAAGACAAGACTGAAGCTAATGACCACTTGTATTTTCATTGCAGCTTCCCTCAGGAAGGGAAAGGACTATTCCTATAACAAGTTCTGTTGTTTTCACTGATATTTCTTCACCTGCAGAGCCAGGCTATAAAGCTTGGCCCACCATTAATGCCAAGTTACCCTTTGATTTTTTCTTTCCATTTGTCTAAGGTAAGTATTCATTTAAAAAAAAAAAGCAATATTCTGGTTTTTCTGATTTTTAGTCCATTTCCTAAAGAAGTGAGGTTTATCCAGTCACTATGATGGGTCATCAGTTTCTTCTGAATTGCAGACACATTGGGTTAAAATCGGCCAAGAGAGAAAGCGTGAGCCCTTGTGAGGGTTCTCAGAAGCTTTAGGGCAGGGAAAAAAAAATCATGTTAAGTGCAAAGTTCCCAATTATACCTCTGCCGAGAGGAAAAAAGGTTGCAGTATGAACTTTATAGCGGCTCTAGCTGGCCAGTCAGCATATGTGCAGCCACCAGCCTTCCCCCACATCAGTTGCTCTGAAGTAGCGCTAGTCCAAGCTGCCTGCCTAGCAGCGTGGAGGCAGGAGGGGAAGGGGAGAGCACAGGGACACAGCAGGGCTCCAAAGGAAAGTAGGCTTCATTATTCTGTGAACAGCGGAGCTAAATTGTTAATTAAAGTAATCATGTGCTATTAGATAAGGCCTTTGCTTTATCTATTTTCATAGATGAATAAGCCACATATTTCTAGCTATTTTTCCCAAACCTCTAATTAATTACCTTCCTTTAAAAATCTGAACAGTTAAGTTATGCTTTCAGAAAAGCTCAATGACCCTTCCAGCTGACTCTAGCTGAAACCAACTGGTGACGCCTGCTACGGTCAACACCTTTCAAAATTCCCACTTACTGGATCTTATGCTTCAACTATAAAAGAGTCTCACCACAGGGATCTTCTAGTACCTGAAAAAGTTCACAGTGTGTTCAAACACCAGCCTGGTCCTTTAGAATATGCTTTCTAATGGCTTTTCTGGAGTCTAACTGTTCCCAGCAGTCCACTCACCTACATCTGTTCTTATATATTCCAGTTCTTTTAATATGTTGATTTATGAGCTGTGGAAGCAGAAAGAACTTTGTAGCCCAGCGGGCCACAAACGAACACTTAAAATGGAAGAAGAGATGAGAGAACACAGTATCAGAACTCAAATCTGCTGCTGAGAACAAGGCACTGTTTGACGTAAGATGGCACATGTTTGCCTCTATTTTGGTGCTGATTTGATTGTCAATTAAAGGAGTGGTATGTTGGTATTTTTGAAATGATTGTTATATAAATAAAGTGTCACAAGCAGCAACAGAAATGAGGAAACTACCAACAATATGAAAAGAATGGTTGGCAAAGAAGAGATGTACTAATGATGAATGGTCAGCTTATAGAGAAGAAAAGACCTTTTCAGCCTGTATTCTTATCGTTTGTACTGCATGTTTCTACAAGCTGTTGCAAACAAAGAGTATTATCACTGAAATATTCAATTATTTAAAATAAGTGGTACTTTTGTGGATGTATAGCTTGTAAAGATGTGTCTTTATTAAATTATTTTGCAGTTTTGACTATACAACTGTGCAAGAAACATCTTATGAAATCACTGTTTGCAGGGAGTATGCATGATTAATTTTCCAGCAAAACTATTTTTGCAAACCCAAGATGTAATCAAAGGGTGGTCAAATAGAAAATGTTTATAGACAACACTATACAAGAGAAAGCAGAGAGACATGAAAACCTTTCAGGTCAGACTGGTAGATTTCAACACTGCACCCTCCAGGGCAGACCTCTCTGCCTTGGAAAACTGGCCTCCTATTTTGGCTCGCTCATGAGTCCATGCTGTTTTAATATCTTGTTAAGCCTCTCAATTTCTTGCTCCTGTTGGAGACAAAAGTAAAATCATTAATATAGCTCTTACATTTCAGCAGTGGGAAGATCTGTGGGAACCTGGGAAACTATTTTAAGGTATCTCACTGCAGTAAAACAGGACAACCTGGCTAAAGTAAGTAGGACAGAGGTAGCCATCCCTTTGCAACAGAAGCAGCAAAGGTAAGCACGGCAGGACAGGCAAGGCTGTGGTTCTTCAGCCCAGCTTACCCCACAGCTTTCTGATGAAGAAACCAAGCTGACAGTGGCAACCTTGCAAAAGGATCCCAAGCCAGCTTGTCCTGGGGGAAGTGGCCGGTGGGTAAACCTTGTTTAAATTAGAAGTGTTCTCTTACCTTCTCTATGCAGCTGTGTTCCAGTTGTTCAATCTTTGTTGCAAGTTTCAGGTTTGCTTGCTTTAGCTTGGTCACTTGTTGTTCAGAGCGGGTCTTTACCGATAAAATTATTCCTGTGAAACAATTCACAGTGGATTCATTTCACAATGTAAAACAGCCACTAGCAGGAGGTTAACAGTACACAGGGTCTGTACTCAAGGAGTTAAATGTGTTCCTCTCGAGCTCTGGTTCTGTCATCTTCAAACCACCCTTCCCAAGTGCTTTTCTTAATGAGGAGGGTTTTAAATTAGCCACCCCAGGGATTCAGATACCAGTAATCTGCTGGGAAGAGGCAGTCTGGCCTCTGAGCTGAATTAATCAGTCAAACTGTCATTCAAATCCTGAATTTGAATTTGCTCCCTTGGCAGAGCCCAGGGGATGTAGCTGGCAGCTTTGCTGTAACAAGGGGCTGCGTTTTTAGCCCGTTTCATGTAGTTGGGAGCCTTGCTCTAACAGCCGCGCACAAGGCTCATCCGCCCCCGGGGCCGATCACTCCTGCCTGGTGTAACAGGACATGGCACATCATCAGGTCCTTAAGGTTTTGGCTTCACCTTGTGCAGCTGCAGTGAGGGCACGCAGTTTTTCATTACAGCAGAGGTGTCACCTCTCTGCTGAAATACTGTTAGGTTATTACATGTGAACTGAGCCCCCACAGCGAAGGCTTTTTCTTCCCACCCTCTTCCATTGGGGAGGGGGGGAAATAGCTTGGTAAGAGCATTAAGAACATCACGTTCTTCCTCCCCGACAGAGCTCTCCTCTGGCTGTTGACAGAACAACGTGCACGAAGGCACGCACTGATGCATGCCTGTGTTTCTAGTGCTACAGGCAGCAGGCTTAGGGTTGGGGGGCTCACTTCTCTGAAGACAAAGCGGTGGTGCTGCTTATTTGCATTGATAACATCAAACAGTCCCCACCTGCCTGTAACCCGGGCCCTTTCAATCAACAGTGACTGAAGGCAGCGAACCGTGCCTAGGCTTAGATTCACAACAGCAGAAGCTTGGGGCAGGTTCTGTTCATCCCCTCTGTTGCTCCAAGTGGGTGGGCAACACTTGGGGGTGGGGGAAGGGGAGAACCAGAAGCATCCAAGGACAAGGAAATTTACTTGTAAATGCAATACTGTTTTTCTGCTGTAAAATGGTGTGTTAAGAGACACTGAGGTTCCTGTGGCTCACACAGCTGCACGCAAATCCGGTTTCTCTCTGACTTTCACTCTGAACTAAAAAAAAAACCACCCCACAAGCTGCTCTCACATCTTCCCTTTTCCCAGCCACTGCCACTGAAGGGGCATGTTCTCCCCATCATAACGGCAGCTGGGGTCTGCAGGCGGCAGACCACCTCAGCCATCCTCTGCTTTTATTCCAACTAATAAGACTTAGAGCTGCATCAAGTACAGACCGTTCACCAAAAGTGTGCTTGTAGGCACAGGACAGCACTTGGGCTGAGGGATGATGCAGGAATTAAGGACAATCGCATTGCCACATTTTTCTGAATCCCAAAATTCCTTTCCTGAGAAGGAAGAAAATGTTTCCAGCTACACTTGTTTCAGAAGTGTCTGAATTTACATCTGTTTGCAACAATTTACAATTATAACAGCAGAGTCGGTAAAGTCCGATTTGGGGACATCTTCTACTCCTCTTTTTATATTCAACCCTTTGAATCCAAGCAAGAAAGATCCAGAGTGAGATCAGGACGTTCCCTGCAGCATCTCTGGAGGGGATGACAGAGTCACAGCAGAACATCAGAGCAATAAAACCCACTCTGCTATAGAAGTAGATTCAGGAAGGTAGGGTTTTACACTACTCACTTGTTAAAACATTGCCAAAAGGACCCTACAACACAAACTTAAGATGTGAGCCATCCTCCTCCAGGAGGGAGGGACGCAAGAACAGATTATGGGTTGTTTTTAGGGGAACGTGCCTGATGCTGCCATGCTAGAGCTGGCCATCTCCACTAGCCCGGGCCAGCTGCCATGACCCCATCATCAAGGCATCAGATCAACACAAGCAGCAGATTGTTGCTGCTTCAAAGAAATTACAGCCTAATTAAGGCCACACTCCAGCAACAAAAACCACATGGGTGAAACTCTGAGTTCACTGGGAGAACACGACCCCAGGGTCTTGCAGAGGGCTTTGAGAGGGGAACAAAGACATGAGCCCAGATAATTCAGGTAAGGTCACCAAATCCAGACCATGCACAAGGGAAAGCTGACGGGCCACGCACACCTACCATTGATAATCCTGGCCACCCGCCACAGCCGCAGGAGTATCAGGAGCCCGACAGCTTCAAACTCGTGCTCCCGGAAGATGAGGACTACATCGAGGATAAACGACACGATGACGACAATCCCATCCAGCACTTCAAACTTGTGGTGGAAGAACTCCCAGCGGTAGACAAAGACTTTAAATCCCACCTCAACCAGGAAGAGGGTTAAAATGGAAAGGGAGAGGTAGTGGAAAACCTGGGAAAAGACAGCACAAGTTTAGGGCCAGGAACCCCTCCTGCAGGCACATGAGTGGGGCAGGCTGGAAAACCCACTGCTCAAGGGCACAACTGATCTGACTATGAGGAGGAGGGCTGGGGACTTTTCTTCTGCTCTGAAGGACAACCGGAGTGAGCAGAGCTGGGCAGCCAGTGGCTTTGGATAAGCCAGACCAGGAGGTGTGAAGACAACCGGGAAAAGGGTGAGGAGAGGGATTCAGCTCTGCCACAGCCCAGTGAAACACGAAGCTGCTGCATGGACTTGTGTGAGCTGAGCCAGGTTGGCCCCACACACTGCAGGGCTGTCACACAAGTCCCTGTGAGACCTCTGTCCTTGTGCCTGCAACCGTCAGCTCGGCAAGGCTGAAGGTCCAGGCCCTGCCTGCCCAGACGTCCTATCTAGCGGGCTTTGAACACCAAAGAGAGGGACATTGTGGTTCATATTGATCTTTCCTTGTATTTTACCTTCGGGGTTATATTGTATTTGTCTGGATGGATGATTTTCAAGTCCATAAGCAATTCCCCAAGGACCAACAAGGCATCCAGGATGACCAAGCAGACAACCAGGATCTGTCAGCGGAAAAGAACTGATGTGAACCCTCTCCCGGCACAGACAGATCAGCACAAAGAGCTGATGCAGCCTTCAGCTAAACACACCCCAGTGCCCTACATCCCCTGTTTGGCCAATTTCAAGGAGCTTTCTGTTGCTCCTGCCCAGTGGTCCCACTCCCACAGCCCCTGGTCAGTGGGTTATTCATGCAAAGTCTCACCTGTACAAAACTACTTGGCTCCCCACCATATCCAGCCATTTTCCACTGCTTGGCATGGGGTATCTTGGGGAGCTTGAGCCGGGGGAGAGCACATGCCTCCACCTGCGCCGTGACAAGCGTGCACCGAGGCTTGTCACCACTCAGGAAACATCTGTGCCTGCTGCAGAGCGGCTTGTTTCCAACAGGACAGCACAGCTTGGAGGCAGCAGACGTTCTTGCAGGCACAGCAACTGCCCACAAGCTCGGTGCTGCTACCAGCCCGCCTTGAGCTCTATTCCACATCAGCTCCGCTGTCACAGGTGCCTTTAGCCAAATCTCCCTTTGGCCTGGGTTTGTTCTGCCTCACCTGAAACCTGTGGGAGCTGAAGAGCTTTTTCATCATGGCCTGGAAGGAAACGCGGCTCCTGGTAGGCTCCTGCTTGATCTCCATATCTGGCTGCCTCTCCCCAGCCACCTCTTCCTCCTCCTCGTCCTCCCATTTCTGATAGTTGCTGCTCCACTGCACAGGGTCGTCGCCCACCACTGTGAAGTGCTTCAGGTACCTGGACATGGCTCTGGATCAAGCTAGCATCACCTTGCCAACGTCTGAGGGACAAGAGCAGTGTGTCACCTCCCCACTCGGGGCTGATCAAGGATGCTAAATCTCCCTCGTTTCACCACAGCGAGTGTGACAAGAGCGTGACACTTCATTCAGACGTGGCCGGGCAGGCAGCGTGGACCGACCCTGCTGACAGGAAATTGCTTAACGGAGGCGCCGCTTGTTTTGCTCACCTCCCACGGGTGCGTGGAGCCCCCCGCCACCCTCCCTGGTGCTGTTTGCATCCCCTCATGCTGATCTACAATGAGGAGCTTCCTCGAAAGGTATCTCCAAACATCTCAAAACAAAACATCAATTACAGGAGAAAAAAAAGAATGCCAGCCCTTATCTCGCATCTCATGATGCAAGAGGAGGCCGCTGCCTATTTCTTCTCGGAAAGAGCCATTGTGTTTCTATTAGACTCTGATCAATGGAGGTTATTGGTCAGAAGCTGGAAGCAAGCTATTTCCGTCCCTTCGTTCGCTCTCTCATGCCCTGCACGCTGGGGCAGGCTGCTGTTAGCATCGGATCCAAGACGAACCCTTGGCTGCTCTCCCAGAGCTGCCCTCGTCCCTTCAGGTGGCTGTGGATCCAGCCCAGCTGCCCCCAGGTCAACTGGAGCCTCCTCACCCTCCAGCCACACCACCAAGCTGAAGAACAGCCATAATTTCCCTTCATTAACATCAGGGGCCACTATTATTTCAGCCTTTGCAGGCAAAATAAGCAAGCGATCCCCATGTTTCAGCCTGGCTGGAAGGCAATGCTGTCCTCCCCCATCTCATCTCCCAGTATCCTCCAGAGCTGCTCCCAGCCCCAGGCATCCCGGCTTCAGCCCATCCCTGTGGGCACCCAGCAAAGGGCAGGACCGACCCCAAGCCCGCAGACAATCCCAGGTGCAGCTTGGTGCTGAGAACGGCTGCAGAAGAGGCTCCATCCACACCTGCTCTCCTGTTCCCCTGTCACAGCCCCGCCAGCTCGCCCTTCCTCTTTGGGCAACCGGGTGAGCCTGCCTGGCCCACAAACCCTGCTGAAAACCACTTCTGCTGCTGGCAGACAACCACCTCCCCAAGCCTGGCAGGCGTCTCCGTGCATCCGGCCTTGGCCAAAGCCGGCCGGGGAGCTCAGCACAAGCTGCTCTTGGCCCACTGGAGCTGCCGTGGGTTTGCCCGTGCCCCCGGGCTGCTCTCCCTCCAAGCGGGGGTCTCAGGGGGATCCCAGTGGGATCCGCTCACAGTGGCAGCAGCTGTCAGAGGGCATATGGGCTCGGGCCACCTTGTCACCCGCTGGCGGGGACAGAGGTGGCCCCACGCTGCCACCGCAGTGGCGGCACCTTCGTTCCCAGCTGCCGGGTGCTGAGCGGAGCCCGCCGCAGCCCCGCGGGGAGCTGCCCCAGGTGCGGAGCTCCCGGCCGGTTGCTGGACGGCCTCTGGGCTCGCCCGGGCCTCGGGGCCTGGAGCGGTCGGCAGCGGATGGAGCAACGAGGACCCGGGCTGTGGGTGGGGGTCCCCAACCCCCACCCCGCCTCCGCTACACCGACCCGGAGCGACCACGCGGGCTCCCCGAGCGGGGACGGAGCCCCGGGTCCCGGCGGGACCCCCGAGGGGAAGGACGTGGCTGCCCCGGGGTGGGGGTGGGGTCCCCGCTGCAAACCCCCCGCCCCGGGCAAGGTACCCACCGGGCCAAGCCCCGGGAGCGCCCCGGCCTCCCCGCGCCCCCCGACCCCGGTACCGTGCGCGTCCCGGCTGCTCCCGCCGCCCTGCGCCTGTCCCGGCGCTGCGGGGCCTTGCGGGGCCTCCCCCGGCCCGGCCCCGCCTCCCCCGGCCGGGGCCGCCCCGCCGCCTCCCTCCCACCGCGCCCCGAAAGGCTCCAGCCGCCCCCCCCCGCTCCGACATTTCCCCGTTTTGCAGCTTTCTTCCACCCCCGAGGCTCGCTGCGATGCATCCCCGAGCTGGAGCTGCCGGAACAGGACACGCCGGATGGCGCTTAGACTTGTTGTTGTTTTTAAACTTTTTTTCTTAATCAAACTGAGGGGACGTCCGGGATAGGCACGAGACAAAATCGTGAGCCTCTGCTGAGATCAGAGCTGGGCTGCTGAGCAGGGACACAGTCCCACAAAGGAGGTGGAGGTCCAGGGATCAAAAGGGTTACAGTAGCATAAACCCTAGAAATTAGGCCTGGATTAATCTGCCTCCATCTCCAGGTTCATACTTTATCAGAAGGCCTCTTACATAGAGTTCCCCTCTGTCTTTCAAACATGAGCTAGCTTTGGAAGTGCCCTGAGCAAACCCCGCTGCAGGAAGGATCAAGGACACATCTCTATTGCACCTCTGCTAGGGCAAACCTGAAATATTTCCAATTCTTCCCCAATGAAGAGGTGTCTCTCCACTTTTACACTTTTGAGGCCTAAAGACATTTGTTTCTTGGAAAGGGTTTCCTCATGGAGAGTGCCTAAAACTTTTCCCAGAACCTGACCATTTTCTAGCGCCTCATCCCAAAGTGCACAGGCCCATCCCCATCCTCCTCCCCAGGGCGATGGGGAAGCAGTGCAGGTAATGCCCTCCCACAGCTCTGGCACCCCCATCCCTCAACCATCACCCCAAACCACCTACTTGCAGAGATCAGCTGCACACCCCAGGGTGGGACAGCAAAGGCACAGCTCTGGAGCAGCAGCAGCAGGGAGGAGCTTTATGCTGGAACTTTCCAGCTAATTGAGGCATTTTAGTCTCAGCTGACTCCAGTAAACACCAACACAACCAGCTAATGGTGGAAGGCACCAGGTCAGGACTGGAACTACAGATGGCAGATCTCCTCCTGAGAGCTTAGCAGACCCACCCCCCTTTTCAGTAAGGAGTGCAGGTTTTAAGGAGAAAGCAGCCAACTTCCACCCCCCAATGAGCTGAGTCCTCTTCACATCATGGACCAGCATGGGCTCACCTGGTCCCTGAGCACAGCTGCTGAGCAGAGCTACCAGGCTGACTGCAAATGTGAAGCCTCATTCTCAGAAGTTAAATAAAATCCCAATAATCAGTAAGTGCATGTAGAGCTCTGATGGGCTGCTTGTTAACCATGTCCATGATCTGCCTCAGCTTTCCAGCAGGAGGGGATGCTGTCAGCAGAGCTGCCAGCTCTCGGTGAGGATCAGGCTAATGCCCAGGGCACGATTTAAGGGTGAATCCAGCATTACAGGACTGGAGCAGGGGGAGCTCAGCTGCCTTGCCCCAGGGCCTCGTCTTAAACTTCTTCCTAGCCTGCTGGTGGATTAAACTCCTGATTTCTACACTTCTTTTTATGGCAATAGCACACTTTTTCAGAAGCCAAGTCTGTTAATCTCAGCCTGAGCTTTCTGCTCTGGGATGATGGGGGTCAGAACCATGTGCCTGAGCTGCAGAGGGTGAAGCCCACGGTCTACCCAAAGCAGCAGGGCAGAGCCTGGAGCCCAGGGCCACCCTCAGCACTGCTGCCACCCCTGGGACTGCCAGTGGCTGCTGTGGCCCCAGGGCAGGGCATCAGAACCAGCCTCAGCCCCCGGCAGTTAAATTCCAGCGTAGGAGGGACTGATGCTGCTGGGTGTCAGTGCCCGACACCTGCAGTCAATGGGTAACAGGGACAGATGGCCATCGGTGGAACAAAGAAGGGATCGGGCTGCATCTTACAAAGAAAAAGAGCTTTTTTTAACTTAAACACAAGTGCCTGTGAAAACAAGAGAAAACAAAGATGCTTTCTAGCATTGAAAACCCTGAGGCTCAAGCCCCTTTTCTGATCAGAAGTGGGAAGGGTAGAAACCCTGACTGCTTGGAAAGAGCTTGACCTCAGGAACTCGACAGCTGCCTAAAATCCCCACGGAGAGCACGCTTTGTGTCATACATTGCAAGCCACAACTTTAAATAAAAACTGCATTACGTGGCACCTTGGGGGCCTCTGGGGCAGCGCACAGGCAGCTCAGCCCACCTCAAGCACCCCACATCGGCCCCTTGCCCCCTACATGACCCTGCCACAGCCCAGGGGCTTTGGCTGTGAGGTCCCGATGCCTTGTGATGCACAGGGGCCTGATGCTGCCGCACCCCCAAATGTTCTTTCCTAGATCCAGTTCTTATTCAATAACTAATATTGTTCAGAGATTAAACTTGGGTCTAAAGTACATTGTACACAACCCTGTGCCCAAAACTCCTGTATCCTCCCATGGAGACCTGAGCACTGTTGGGGATTAGGTCTTAATGCTGCAAGCAAAATTAATGTTTTGTTGTTGGTTTTGAAGTACCACAGCTTCACTTAACAACTGAGGACTGAAGCCACAATAGCACTGACACATCCTAAAGCAAACCAGGAACAGTCAAAGACGACCTGTGCTGAAAAATAGCCTTTTGACAGCTAGGTGGCAAAGAGGACTCATTTCAGAGAAGCTAAAGAGAAACACACCACTACCTAGAGTAACACCAAATTGATAGGTAGTACCTCAGATCTTACTGCTCTTCTCCAGAGTAACACATTTCCCGCTCTGCGCTGGTGCAGCCTCACCTCGAGTACTGTGTGCAGTTTTGGGCACCACAGTACATTAAGGATATAAAGCTACTAGAGAGTGTCCAGAGGAGGGCCACAAAGTTGGTGAAGGGTTTAGAGGAGAAACCACATCAGGAGCAGCTGAAGTCACTTGGTTTGTTCAGCCTGGAGGAGAGAAGGCTGAGGGCAGCCCTCATTGCGGTCTGCAGCTTCCTCACAAGGGGAGGAGGAGGGGCAGGGCTGGTCTCTTCTCTCTGGTGACCCATGACAGGACCCGAGGGAATGGCAGGGAGATGTGCCAGGGGAGGGTTAGGTTGGGTATTAGGAAAAGGTCCTTCCCCCAGAGGGTGGTGGAGCCCTGGCACAGGCTCCCCAGGGAGGCATCATGGCACCAGCCTGGCGATATTCAAGAAGCACTTGGACAAGGCCCTCAGAGACATGGTGTGAATTTGGGGTGTCCTGTGCAGGGACAGGAGTTGGGCTCGATGGTCCTTGTGGGTCCCTTCCAGCTCAGGACATTCCATGATTTAAGTTGTGTACTGCAAAAGGCACAAGATGAGGATTGAAGAGAACATGGGTTTATCACAACTTTCCTGCTACCTTTCATGGAGATCTTCAGCAAGGCCTGGTTCCCCTCCCTGCTACGGTCTGCCCTTTGCAGCGCCTACAAAGCTTTTGGCCAGCAGGAAGGGGCGGCGGGGAGAAGGGCCCCAGGAGGCTTGAGTGCTGTTCCATCCGTTCCGTGCGTAAACTAGATGTTCCTACTGCTTTCATTATGGAAACACAATAGGAAGTCAGCATCTGGTGCTCCTTCTCTCCCTCCACTGATCAAAAAACCCAACCCCAACCAACGGGCATAGAATGTGCCTCCAAACTTTTGATCACAACCCGTAGCGAGATCAGGTCGTCTTTCCTTCCCGCCTCTGCTGTGGAACAGGAACCTTTCCGCCTCCACCACGGTGCTGTGGGACTTCCTTCACCCCGAGCAGCTGGGGAGCCCGAGGTGCATGAACCACCCCAGCGGAATGCACCCAAGCAGAAAACGCAGCCCAGAATAGGCATGTGTGTCACTAAAACTGCATTTGAGGAGAAAAAAAACAAGTCACGGAAGAAAAAGGTGTGACAGGGTGACATGCAGGGTGAGCTAATGGCTGCAGAGACAGGTTAATGCATTCCTTCAGATATAAGTCAAATAAAAACTGGTTCCACATGTGCACCATTATTCACCAGATCAATGCAAGACATGCAGGTGACTATTTTACAAGGATGGAGAAAAATTATAGAGCTATAAAGAAAACCACAAACGTGATTTAGAGGGTGAAAGTAAGTTTGTGAGAAAGCCTTTAACAGGCAGTCTCTGACACCAAATCTAATGAGTTCATCAAAAGTTACCAAGAGGTGGTTTGATTAAATAGCTGGGGGGGGGGGGGGGGGGGGAAGTCTTCAGAGTATGAAAAAGGCTCTTTCATTTGGCAGTTAAATACATTAAAAATAAAATCAATGGCTGGGGACTGCCCAGGAAATGCATTCTTGTCAAAAAAGCCCAGCTCGCTCCAGAAGCAAAGGGAAACTCATCGCCAAGCGGGACGCCAGAACAGCGCTGGTGGTTTATCCAAGCTGGGTATTTCAGTGACAGAAAGTCCCTCGCGACCAGCAGTTCATCACCGCAGCCCTTTTGGAGCAGGCTGGCAGCACGACCAAGCCTCCTCATTTGACTTTTACAAATCTTGCAGCATTTCCCAAAAGGCACACGAGAGGAGGTGGCGGCTGAAGGAACACAGACCAACATCTGCCTGTCAAGGGCAGCGGAGCCCAGAGCGGGCATCACACCTCACCCCTCCGTGCACCGCGCCTCGCTAGCGGCACGGCACAGGCAGCGGTGGCAGTTTACTGAACTTCCCTTTGCCAACAATTTACAGTTCTTTAAGAACCAGAGAAAATGGGTCTCTTCCTCAGGTGTGACCTGCCAAACAAGGCAGTACGTGTGCTCAAGGCAAACCCCACCCAAAGAGTGAGAAGCGTGGGCCGAGATGAACAAGTCCCCCACCTCATGTGCCTCTGGGAGCTGCAGCTGGGACGCCTCGCCCACAGGGCTGTGGAAGACGCAAACTCAGACACCAGCACCTTCAGCTGCTCGACTGCAGCCTTCCGGCTGGCCCAAGGGACCGTTCTGCGGATCCACGGCGACACAGGCAGCGCTCCGGGAGCTCCACACCTGCGCCCACACCCTCCCGGCAAGGGGGTGCCTGTATTTAAGGGCAATATGTGCCTGAAAACTCCAGAACCAGGTCTAGATCCACCACTCCTGTTTAAAACATACCTCTAGTGCCTGCAGCTTAGACAAATCCAAACCAAGAACTTGTGGGTTTCCAGAACAATTTATTTATCTAGAGTCAGGTCCTCGGATAGCAGTAGTGTATAATGTTGTGATAAACTGACACTGAGAAGATTTAACAATTTCTTCATTTAATAAGTGATTTTCACTACATGATATTGTACACTGTTATCTGTTCAAAAAAGATCAAGTTTTTAAAAAACAAGATTCTGTGAGAGATTTATATAAACCGGTGATCAAGATCAATGCCTCAGGTTGGCTTGTCAAGCTGTTTTCTAGGCTTCTTTGTAGAACAAAGTCTTTAGGCTAAGATGCGCAAGACCACTTGGCTGCCCGATCTAGAACCATTTCCGAAACCTCCAGCCTTCTGACGCGGGCTGCCACAGGCCTGATGCTGCCGCAGAACGGTCCACTTGATCAAACGCACAAAAATGTACAAAAACGCGTTTACCGTGAACAGAACGAACAGCAGAGCATTTCTGCTTGCTGTTTCAAGTCAGGGCTTGTTTTGTCTCCAAGGGGAAGGCGTGAATGGAAACCCCTGCCAACTCTGTGCGGTGGGTCGTGTACGAACAGTTTTCTAAGCGAACTTTGGCTTCAGGAAAGAGACACAAACACTTAAAATAATGGCTTTAATTGTCATTTGAAGCATACGGAGAGGGATGTGTGTCTGAATTAAATATACATCATACCAGTGATGCTGGCAAGGTTGGGGGTTATTTCTAATGTTGACAATAAAACGTGTACATGACGAGACATTAAAAGAAAAGCAATCCCTTTAAAACAAATTTTAACGTAAAAAAAAGTTCACAGTGGTTTGTATAAACAGTATGCAGTTTCCGACAGTAACGAATTTCTACTCTCACAGCACACTAGTGCCCTCTTTAGATCCTAAAGAAGAAAACAAGCATTTACACTACTCATTGTACAGATTCAGAAAGTCAGTTGTACAATTACCCATAACGGCAGGATAAGATGCTGTGGAGTGTACAGCTGTAACACCAACGAAAGGGAAGTTTAAAACTCTTTTCCTGGGAAGGAGAAAAGTCTTTCATTCGCTGTTACAACCAGCAAATGCTAGTCATCAAATCAAAAGGAAAAACCACAAACACATTACCTATTTTGAGCAAGCTGAACAGTACACATTACAGTTTTAAAAATGGAGGTTATATACTATAATACAAGTCCCAACAAGGCAGCGCCAAAGTGACTATTTCTTTGCTTGTTTTGTGATCATACCCCTGGGAGGCGTTACAGGTCGGCTGGAATTGGGCTTCTTTTTCTCTGCAGGTTTCAAAATCTGAAAAGATAGTGAAGTCACTTAGGAAAAAGTTTTAGCTTTCTTAAAATCAATTAATTCGCTAGTAAAGGCATTAGAGAGGCCATCTGGACCTGTCATAAATGTGCCAAGAAATAAATTTGCTTCCTGCTCAGAGCTAGGACAGGGCTTAGAGCAGCTGCTTGGAGAGCCCATGCCAACAGCATCAGGCTAATGGCTGATAGCTTTGCTTGCATGATTTAATTCCAGGGTAAAACAGTTCATCTACGCACAGCAGCAAGGGCTTATCACATTTTTGAAGAGATGAGGGCAAACACAGCCCTGTCTACATGTGATATCTGTAAAGATCTATTTGAAACAAGTATTATGATTTTGTAACAGTGGCACATCAACTCAAAACAGAGCAAATTTGAAGTGCAACCACGCTAACTAGGAGGTAAAATGTTCAGCTACTATACCTGAAAAGAGCACATTAAAGTTTCATCCACACTCATCATGGCACCCGCATTATCAAATTCTCCACAGTAATTTGGGGCAGAAAAGAGAGTTACCAATTGCCTTTTGGCAAAAAACTCATATCCGTCTTCAACAACCTTTAGAGAGAAAAGCAGAAATATTAGACTGGACAAGTCCTTCCTGCTGAGATGCAAAGCAGCTTTAACAGTGCCAGCAGCTGAAAAACTGGCTACATGTAAGGAGCACGAGTTCCAAACTTTTACACCAAAACAGGAAGGCCATAGCAGGATCCAGTTCACCAAACCGAGTCCATCAGCAATAAGAAAAACAGGATTCTGCCAGGTTCAGGACAATCTTGACCAGGAATCAGAGCCACAGTTTATATGTATTAAGAAAAAAGTGCTCATTACAAGGGTTATTAAACATTGGCACAACTTGTTCAGTGGTAGTGGAACCTCGATCCTTGCAGACATTTAGAACTTGGCTGTACAAGATCCTCACCAACTCGGGCTTACACTGGTTTGTCCCATGTTGAGGGCAGATGTGTGGGGTCGGAGCAGATGACCACCTCAGGTCCCTCTGAACCTAGATTATTCTACGGTTAAATGTACAAAATTGAAATACCTGATGAGCTCTACATATGAGATCCAGATCATGTTTATGGAGAAACTTAGCAACCACTTCAGCACCAAATGTGAAGGACACTCCTCTGTCGTTTTCACCCCATCCTAAGACATCCTTGTCAGGGTCAGACCACAAGAGATCACAAAGTAGACCTTGATCCGGTACATCAGTGGGGCGCATAATTCGTCTTATCTGTTCCATTGACTGAAGGTCTGGTGACAAACCTGTTCAGAGTTGACACACGCAGCTCACATTTTAGTCCAACTTTGCTCTGCAAGACTGAGGTATTAATTCAAGACAAAAATAATTCATATTCAAACTGATTCACCACTGCAATTTTACGTAGTTCAGTGGCAATGTTAACTGACATTTTTTTAATCCAGCATTTGTTTTAAAGCTTTTGTAACAGAAGACAAGTCACTTTCTAGGAGATTTACTGGAAGCAAGATAAGCAAAGCCATTTCCACGTTTTACAGGATTACAATAATCTCACTGTCATATTTTGCAAGTGTCTGTTAAAAGAACTGTTAAGTAAAAGAGGCATTAACACCAGAAATCACTGGCTATGTTTACTTTAACGATCAGGCCTAGTAGCATGAAATTCAGTATCGAACAGACCTCATACCATTTTCCACTGATATGTCTCCCTGGGAAACTGTAATTACTTGCAAGTGATAAAACATTTAAGGTGCAGTATGTATTTTATTACTTTGAAAAGCTGCATGAAGCAGGTATCACATAGCATAACAGAGCCAATTTCTACAAATGAAACTCCAAACTCAAGTTGGACAGGGCTTTGAGCAACCTGATCTAGTGAAAGATGTCCCTGCCCATGGCAGGGGCGATTCTACTCAGCGATCTTTAACGGTGCCTTCCAACCCAAACCATTCTACGATTCTATGAAAACATGTGTTTTCAGAATGAACATAAATTCCTAGTCATGTAAGTCTAAGAAAAAACCTTCCAGGATTCTTTACACGAAAGGAGAGGCTATTAAATATGCCTTTTGCTCTAAAAGGAAAAGCAGGTCATTGTGTCTGACGTTACGAAACTACCAGCTCAGTGATTCACAAAACTGACGCTAATCGAGCTCAATCCTTCTTCATATATGAACCAAGACAGAGAAAAATCCCTGAAGTTCTGAAGCATCACCAATGCAAAGACTAAATCGCCATGACTGATACTAGAGCACTGCAGTTTCTCAAACATCAGCTAAAGAGCTGTAACTTACCCCCATGACAGCAGAATATTTTCTCATCCACAATAGCTGCAATTGGTAAACAGTTAAAACAGTCTGTGAAGGTTTTCCACAGCTTAATATTGTATCTTCTCTTACCTATAAGACATTTTGGAGAAAAAACTCCATTCAATACACTTTTCTAATGCACCTACAACCAGCCTAACGTGGCTGCCTTGAGTCTACAAAGGCTTGCAAAGAGTTAGCGTTAAAGCCTATACACAATTTATCTTTTCCAATACCCACTGACACACTTTATTGCTGCTAAGAAAGTTGCAAAGGTCTCTCTCAGTATGGCAGAGCACTCTGAATTGGCTCTGAGGATAGCACAAGGCTGTTCAACAGAACAATGTTCTGCTCCTGACAGCCACTCTCCAGTTCCAGCTTCACTTTGGAAAATTATCCCTTGGAGAATTTGATCAATTTCAGAAAATCTTGCCATTTTCTTCAGGGGAAGACAGCAATACTTGTAAAGCAGATTTTCTTTAAACTCCTGCTAGTGCTTTACCACCTAGAGCCTCTCTAGGCAAAGAAACAGGACTGAAAAGTGAAACTGCTACAGTTTTACTTTCCAGGGGACCCTCCCAACAGACATGAACCCTGAACATATTTGTGATATATGACTAAGCTTGTGATTAATCTCTGAGGAGTCAACTCTGAAATACCACACATCTTTGTTTCCTCACTGGGGGAGAACAAGACATGGAGAGTACATCTTGTAAGCTACAAGCCAAGTATGTCCTGCAACACAAGTTGTGAGAATGCTTCGGTGCACAATTAATTTAACAGTTTAATCTCCTCTACATTATCTGGATTTGTTGTTGCATCCTTTGAAACATGAGCATACACTTCCACTTCGCAGCAAAATTACTTGTTATGGTAGTGTAAGGTCTACATATAGTCTCCGTCACAACAGACCTTAACGCGCTCCATGGCGACAGAGCTGGTACAGTGACTGCATAGCAACACCGTGTTTGTTCAAAGGAGTGCTCATGATGCCAAACAAACACAAGCACATTTCTTCCTTGAAAGGCTGATGCACTGGTTCAAGTAACAACTTCTGCAGCTGAAGCCACCTACTGAAAGAGCAAGTATCTGGTGCTCAATCCAAGGCATGCACTGCACTGAAGGCTTCACACACGCTTTGCCCCATTTATGAAAGGAAATACTGGTTTTGGCCAAAGCAACAACACATGATACAGCAGGACTGCAGCCAGAGACGGGCTAAGCTTTGTTGTTGTTGTTCTTTTAAACATTACAAAGTCACAGGCCTTAATATGAAATATATTGCAAGCACTGTAGCATAACCACAGTAAAGACCAGCCCATTCTCAGTTAAGTTATAACACAAGTATACTCCATCATCACCCCGTAGATAAGAGAAACAGAGGTGAAATTTTGTAAAGCACATCAAGTAAAACTCTCTCATTAGATGACCTCAGCTTACGAGCTTTAACAGCGTGTACCAGTGAGAACTGTTAGTTAACATAGCGGCCAATAAATAAAATTACCCACTTACATGCTGCTTTGTACTGTGAGGATTGGATTCCAGCAGGATCAGGGAAAGGACACATTTCCCTTACTAAAATAGGCCAAGCCCCCCGAAGCACACAAAGTTAGCAAGTTAGGAAAGAATCATCTGACTCTGCAACACAGCACCTCCTACCCTGCTTTCCCAAGCCAAGGGTGCACACATCTGTATTACTTACATTCATCATAAAACCCATAAATTCTGTTGATGCTGGCACATTCATGGTTCCCTCTGAGGAGGAAAAAATTCTCTGGGTATTTAATTTTGTAGGCCAATAGAAGACAAATTGTTTCTAAAGATTGTTTTCCTCTGTCAACATAATCACCAAGGAACAGGTAGTTGCTTTCTGGTGGAAAACCTCCATATTCAAAGAGTCGAAGTAAGTCATAGTACTGTCCATGGATGTCACCTGTAAAGAGTATTCAGAAATAATACATAAGTGACACGTTGCTACATTCTTAGATTGATTCTACAGAAAGAACAAATTAACGACGCTTCAGAAATAAAAACGCTTAGATACTCTCTACAATACACTTAAAAATTACTTTAGCTTAATGTATACAAAATCATCACATTCTGAAGCTTCACAACTATGTAATGCAATGGTTAACTGCATAAAGATCAAATATGTAGCTACTTAAAAATATTCACATACATGCAAAGCAAAAATCAAGATTCCAAGAAAACAACTGTGTGTTCAAATGGCAATCTGACATCAGTTAAACCCTTTACTTGACTAGCAGCTGTGAGATCAGGAACCTTTACCTCATTCTTGGTATTTCCATGCAGCATTAGTAATATTGATGGAAAACTGACCACTTGGGGAATTTGCTTTCCTTTGTACCACCTCTGGCGTTTTCTTGAAACATTCAGTAATTAAAATTCTAGCAGTGAAGTTGTATCAAAAATGAAATTGGTATTTCTGCCTTTGGTTTAAATCATGGTTTTAGATTACCAATGTTATAAATATTGAACAAGCTACTTCAATTTGAAGTAAATCCGCAGTGTTACAGTAGCACAAAATACTGTTTGCTGGAAGCTTTTTAAAGTGCATTTATTGAGGTTTTTATTTTGACATTCTTAATTCTTTTAGCATAACTAGACATGTATGTGTGTGCAAAATGAGCACCACTGTCTACAGGTATGGTGAAACCAAACTAGAAGGTATTCCAAGAAACAGTACAGAAATTTAAGTTTCCAGCAGGATTTTAAAATATTGTCAAACCACCATTCAACTCTGAATAGCAGCTACAATAAATTACTGTGGTTTCTTTTGTTTCCCCTCATTCAGTAATGCCTGGGCCAAGCAGTATTTCATTGATACAAAAACTCCTTTCCAAAACTTCCTGTAAATCCCTTCCCCAAGAGACCTGGTGAAACTGGACCAGTTACTTTTTGGGTCCAGATTATTTTGGTCCCCACTCCAATTCCCATGTTTGTTACCCCCTCCCCTCCCTACTCCTCTGCCCTAAGTATCCAGCAGGTTTTATTTTCCCTTTTGCTGTAATAATTTATTAGTTCCACTATTAATAAGCGAAAGTAACACCTGACATTTGTTCTCTGCTTAAGGTCTGCATCTACCTGACAACCCCCCCCAAGGCATCAAATCAAAATCACAGTACTCACCACATATTTTCAGTGGAGCTTCAAGTTCTAGTAGAATAGGCTGACTCAGAAAGATCTCTCTGGATTTCAAGCACAGTCCTCTAATTTCATTCTCTTGAAGTTGGACATTTTTGCCTGGTTTTGATCCTCGCACTGTTGGAAGGAGTCAGAAGTCAGTTATCAAAATCAACAATATCCCTAGTGCTATTTTAAGAGCCTGACTAAATGTCACTGTAATACAGAATGAGATAACAGGGTCATATCAGTCTGCTGAGGTGAAACTGCACTGCGTGTTACCAGAGAAAGGGTAGTGTGTTCTGTTTCAATTGTATGTTACTTTCATTTAACAGAATTCATGGCTCAACACTTCCCCCATTAAATGTCACATTTTAAATAGCATCAACTCAGTTCTGTTTAGTTATAAAACCCATCTTGGACAATGTGACTATATATATTTTTTTAAAAATGAAGCAGTTATACACTTTTCTCTGGAAAGCTGTCTGAACTTGAGAAAAGGAAGTATCCTATTTAATCAACATCGTAGCTCAGATGTGCAAGCTCCCCTAAACTCTCATATAACCTTGCCCAAGACAGTATCTAAACAAGACCACAGTACCAATAAATACTGAACTGCCCCATTCTACACTGCAGTTAGCAAACATGGAAGAAGAACAAGCACATGATTGGAAGGTCAGAACTACACTTAAGGAAAACAGTTTTGGATCATGACGACAGCTCTCCTTATGCCTTTGAGCACAGTAAAAGACAAGCTAGTAGGAGATCTATCTCCCAGCCTCAGACCACTTCCTCCACACCCCGCAATCCTTCACCCACCCTCCATTACTCTTCAATCTCCCCCACTGCAACAATTCACAATAGTTGGTTCTCTTAATATCCAAAGCTTGCTTTCCTAATCAGGACAAGAACACCACCAGCTTGGCCCGAACAAGTTTCTACAGCCACCAGCACAGCTTTCCCTCCATTTATCTATCTCATACACACACACACCCCCCACCCCATTTCCGATGCTCAGAAATACAAAGGACATTTCTATAGCAGCAATGCTGTAACTATGGCTAAATTGCATGCAACAGCATTTATCAGGGTCAGCACAGGACTAAATAAAAAATTGTGATTATGCCATTGCTGGTGAAGCTTATTATATTTTTATTTGGTGTCAAAAGCAGTGACAGCATGGAGCACTGATAAGGCTGAAGCAAAAAACCAACCAACCAAAAAAAACCCCAACAACCTATAGCAAATTCCAGTAAGGTTATGGAATAAGAGCAGTCATCTTCTACAATTTAACCTATTGGTTTAGCCACAAAGCTGAATGACCTCAGAACTTTAGCTTCAGATGCCTGGAAACACTCTTAACAACTCCAGAAACAAAAATCACTACACTGGCAATGTTGCCTAGTTAGGCGACTTACTGTGTACCACTCATATGGCATTGAAACTTTGAAAAAGCTATGTTCTTCCAAAAAGGCTTGGTCTTTAGTTGCAAAAAAAGCAAGCAACAAGCCCCAGACCCTTTCAAATACAAGAACCTGTGCGGTATTATCTTCCTGAATTCCGAAATAACCTTTTAGACACCATTTCAGTCTAATTCCCTTGATAGTCTTTAACCTCAGAGTGAGAAATTGGAAGCTACAGATGACTCAAATATCCGTAGTGTCAGTGTGGGCCTCACACTATATGAAATCAAGTTGAGAACTGCAGTAGGAAAGGCTCAGGGGGGGTGGGGGGGGTCAGGGGCGTGTTTAGGAAGAATAGGAACAAAACTGGTTGTGTTCCAAAGGGATTACAATTTCTCGTTAGCACAGAAGTTTCCTACTTTTGTGCAAGCCTCTGATCAAGAGTAGAAACTGTTCAATTGGCATGCATCTCATCTAGACCAAGAATAAAATAATGATTGTGTAATATCCATCCATAAAATCAAGCGTCACTGGACACAATCTCTAGCAGCACTTACAGGATTACTTCCAAAACAATAATTCTACTCTGCACACTGACTCCCAGAGACCCTAGTCATAGTGGCACAGGCTGCCCTACAGAATCATTGACGATACGCTACAACACAACTCCTCCTCAAACAAGCTTCAAAATTAAACTTTAGTTCAAATTACAATGTATACTGCCAGTGACGTTAATTGTAGGTCAAAAGTCATGGCTTTAAAAATGTTCTCTTTGAAGCAATACATGCTCCTTTATTATTCCCTGCCTATGCATTATCACTCAACATTGACATTACACAGCAACACTGGAATTACCACTAAACTTCATGTCTTCCATTAAAATATTTGAAGTAATGAAGCATATAAATGAAAGTAAGATCTTTGTCACAGCAATTTATCACGCATGAGGCTTTTCATCCACACAGTCATTTTTTTCAGCCATCAGTAATTTCCCAAACACTCCTGAGCAATGAGTACTTTACTCAAAACGCAAAATATCCAGAAGGAATGAAGGACAGAAATGTATAGAACAAAGTGATCAGCTGGCTGAATGATAAATGCTAAATTCTCCCCTACTCTTCAATTTTACAATTCGCCTTTGAGATAATGCAGTATACTTGTATTTAGTTTTCTGAGAAGCCAAAAATCTAACTTCGCATGATTTGGTCTTGTCAGAAACTGCTAAACACCAAACCCTGTATCTCACATCCATAAATTAAAAAGTATAAACTATTATACAGACTATGTAATGCACTGAGTCACTAAAGCTCATGAATAAAGCATATGCATTCCTTTTTGCTGAAGATTAAATGAACATCTGAAAACTGACTGTTTCAGATACAAGTTTCTCATGTTTCTCCAATACATTTTCACTGAACCAATATAATCTTCATGCAGTTTTAGCCATCTGCTTGTAGAAAGCCATGACAAGATAAAATGATGCTTTGTTGAGTTCACAAACTCACCAGCACAGATACCAAAAGGATGAAAGACTAATAAGACAATTTGATTCAGTTCTGTAGCATGCTGCCTACCAATGACATTCTGACCATTTTCATCCAACACCGAATCGGCACAGAAGAAATGACTGTGTTCCATTTCTTCTAACGTTGACCTATATATCCTGAAAAGCTAAACACCCCCGTATTTTTGGATTCAGAAGAATCAAATATGCAGTAGTGCACGTTGGTTTGAGAAATCTGTATACTTAGTGCAAGGATTTTCTCATCCACAGTGGAAGAGCTGGCAAGGAAACACAGGATGTTCAGTCTGAATGACTTCTTAAAAGGTTTCTCTGACTGAGCCTTCAGGTTACTTAGCCCCACTAAGAAAGGATAAAAATAATATACTATGAAAAATGTTGTGTTTGCAGTTTCTTTTCTCTGCTTTGGACCAAACCAGTGCAGCTTGTAGAGATTAGACAGTGGATACTAATTGGCAGCTTGGTCATAAAGTCAAAAGAGCAGCTCAATAGTACTGTACATGCACATTTGTTCTTTCAACACATAAAATAACCTCTCAGAAATGACAGTCTGCAACTGACAGCCAAAGGTTAATCAGTTGAGGGGAAAAGTCAGCCCATTTCAAATAATATTTTATTTATGTCTTGTCTCAACATACTGCTGGACTATTTCCAGACTAATATATTCCCATCCTCTTTTAGGCAGAGATGCTCCTGCTCTTAAAAATAATTTTTTGAAAGTTTGAATTTCAGTGTCCGTTCCAGACGGAAAGACAGTCCTGGCTATCTTCTAACAAGTAAAATCCTCTCCACTGTGTATGTATGAGACGTTTCAGAAAAATAAGCGCTCTACTGGATGGAAAACACTACAGAAAAGACCCCTCCCTGGAGCCTGGATAATGTCTGCAGAGGTACTGACTTGAACACAGGTTCCAACTATTAAAATTAACATTGCTTTCCAAGACAAGAAGGAAAACTGCTGGAAATCAACAACAGACACCAACTCTAAAATAAAGATGTAGTATAAACAGAGGTGAGTGCAGTACAACAGCTGCCCAGCAGAGGGGGAAAAGGAAGTAAATGGAAAAAGAGCAGGAACTTAACAGCACCCCTGTAACTTTGGTGCAAGCAAACAGAGCTAGTACAAAGCATAGCTGCAGCTGCCAGGAATTAAAACACCACTTAACCTCCAGGGTAACTTTTATACTTTTCTTTGTGAAGGATGAATGGGTCAAGAACTGTGGGATCTAGAATGTACAACAGTCAGATGACCACATGCATGTAGAGTACAGCAGACTTCTACACCACATCCCATCGCCAGCATTTTCCAGTGTTCTGCCTGGTGCACACAATCCTTTAAAGAAGGCAAATGGTATTATAAAACTGAGTATATTACCTCATTCAATGTTAATATTAAAGGGTTAGATACTTCAGAAAGTATCCCAAACCAACAGAATACTCAAAGATATTAGAAATTTCAAGTTGTCCAAACATCTCATTTTCCTTCCGTATTACGTTAAAAGAAGCAGTTGAAACGCTGTCAACTAAAGCACTAGAAACAAGTTCTTGTACAGAAAATGTTTTCAAGAAAATAGTCTATCGGGTGGTCAGTTCATTTTTTGGCTTATTAAACAAGTCTCTCAGTTTTACAGTATTTTACATTAAAATGTCTGCAATCCTAGAGACATTTCCAAAAATACTGCAGGTTGTTTTTAATCTTGTTTTTAGCAGTTCCTGATGACAGTTTCATATTCAGTTTTGCACCACAGGCACAAAGGGAATAAATAACTTGAAAGTGGTTGACGTAAAAAAGGTTTTACTTTACTGCAGGCACTACCAACTTTGATCAGATCATTTCAAATTCAAAACTGAAACTGAAAAGCAACTCCTCAGTGCCCAAGCTTCTAAAAAAGAAGGCCCTAGTCTACTTTTTACTATGGCAAAAGTTCACAGCAGCATTATCAAACAGAAGATTCTGCATGACTGCAAAATTTTCATCTTCCACACTAGAGAGAGCTACGTAGCAACAGGTACTCACACCGACCACAAATACTCAGATATGACAAATTCCTCCACTTCAGTGACTAGGCAACAAACACAGAATTTAACTAACTTATTTGAATCCACAGGGCTTGTAGGAATCTATTCCTCATCTTCCAAATGCAGAGCTCCTATTTCCCGTTATTAGAAACTGCTGCAACACAGGAGGAAACAATTAGCATTAAGCCACACAAACTATGGAAAATTATAGTTTCAGGTCGAGAAGTGCTGCTTGTCTATCAGAAACTTTATCACAGTATCCCACCTCATCAACAAGTGAAATCTGACCACATTTCAGATTAATGTCTGTGAGAATCAGAGACCTCAGTATATGAAGCTAAACAGCGAGCAGCCCTTCAGACCCAATCAATGTTATATTTAGCAGAAAGGTGAAAAAAAAATTGGAGAACTGTATTTGTAAGAAATAGCCTTCTCTGTTGCCAGCACAAGTTTATCCATACTCTTTGGCTCAACTATGTTTAATAACTGGATGATCCTCTTTCCCCATTTAAAGCAAATTAGAAAGAATATCTCCTTGACAGCTATACAACAGGCTTTACTGGGAATAGAAATCTGTGGGTGTATAAACAAGAAAGTTTGAGGATTTAGAGTCTTTTTGCCAATTTTAGTGCACTAACCAGGATTTCAGCTTCCAGAATGGATACCACCATTCTAGCCTCGGATGGCTCTATCCAAAGTAGCTTCCATTCATTACCTAGTTTTTCCCTTAATAGAATTTGCAGAGGCTGCAGCACAGAAAAGATTTTTCAGAAACATACTTGAACTTGGGTTCCACTTACATATGTTGAAATTACGCTATTTTACCCTATTACTTATCATCACTATGGTAAGACTAGTACATTTCTATCTTGTTTTCTAGATATATTACTATGAGTTCAATTTTCTTACTTATCTGTGAAAAGCTGTCAATGATAAAGGAAACAGGTAAGGGGCTTAAGTTACAGAACACCATCTGACATGACACAGAAGGGAAGCGATGCTCATATTCAGGGAATCTTGGGGTTTGTCACTCATTCTTCACCTGGAGTTGAGCAGGAATTCTGCCATTTCCTGGAACCCTTTCCATGACCACACAGATGCCACTGATTTTTCATCTTACAGAGAGCTTTCCTAGCATCTTCTTGTCTACTGGCAGCCACAAGCTCAGAACCATGAAGTTACTGCCTACGATACTCCCCCTAGAAGAGGAGTAATTTGCTCTCATGTTTGCCCCTTATTCCTCAGTAACGTCAGCTAGCTCCATATTCAAGCCTTTATCTACTATCAAGAACACTTAGGAAACATTTCAATACTCAGTGCAGGCTACTATCATTTACCATACTTGAGAAGCCTTATCCTTGTGAAAATTGTTGTTAGTACAGTTACTAGAAGTGACAGAATTAGACAACCTGTACTCATTAAATTGTTCCTAGAAGAACACAACCCTCATTAGTAAAGAGGGTAACAAATATAAATTCAACCACAGCAAAAGATCAGTATGTTAAATGTTTTCATTGAACAGCTTTCCAAGGTTAAGAACAGTGTTACTGAAAAATGGTTTTTGTGACATTTCAATGCCAAATAGCTCTGTACTATAAACACTGGGAGCAAGAAAGACTTAAATATTTACCTTAGAATGAGAAGCAAAATATATACTTCTAGGCCTTTTAAAGAAAAAACTAATAATTTCAGCTAACTAGCCTTATGTGGGTGGGAGAATATAAACTATTAGGGAAAAAGTAAGAATAATGTCATTTGATCAGAGAAGTCAGGACAGAAAGCAAGTAAAAGCCCCTCGCAAATACATTATTATCTTATATTAACAACAGAGCTAGAGCAATTTATTATTCACCCTTTAACTTCTTTACTTTACCTCAACCATTAGACTAGATCCACTACTGGCATAGCTCTCTTCCAACACTGCAACACGAAGGCATCTTATAAAACACAAATACCTACTTAACTGTATTTTATAATTGAATTTAAATATTTCATCAAGAATCTCCTAAATACTTGGGTTTGTTACCTTTAAAAAGAAAGGGATAATGCCCCCTATTCATAGCCTTTGCATTTTATTAGCAAAATCACCTAAAGTTAACCATTATAAAAATATGTAAGTATACAGTTTAAAGACAACTGTAATAAAATACCAAATTGCTCTAAAAATTAAAGCTTGCACAAGGATTTGTGCAACTCACTTTGCAAACTGTTTATTAAAACAGATTTTGCAGTGTTTTCATGTTTGAGTATGATTTTAATCCATGCACAACCTTGTCTGAAAAGGGTATCCTGTGAAACAGAGTTCTGGTGCAGACACACCAGACTTTGTATAACTAACACTATGCAGTTGTTCTACCAGAACCGCACTGAAAAACAATTTGTTTGCTCCAAATCTAAATAGTATGAGAATCCTTACACATACTTTAGATACTTTTCCCCCTCCATTTAATACCATGCAGACCTCCACTTTAAAAGTTCAGTCCTGTCATCTACCTCACCAGACCTTAATAATTTCAGCAAAAGGATGAGTCAAGAAAATTTTAAACAACCAAGGAGAATGGCATTTGCACAGCAATTCACAAAATTTAGCACTCTATCAAAAATGCAGCGTTTGCTAAAATGCAGTATCATCTTACCCTTTCTGGGAAAAAAGTATAAAAATGACACACTACCACAAAGGTCAATCACTACTCTGTCTGGAAAAGATGTTTATAATAGACATTTAATAAGCAACAACAAAAAAAAATCACTAGCATAGGTTACTAACATTTTAATTATTTTAAATATTGAAAGACATTCACTGCCTCAAGGAATCCAAAGTCCCAGATGAAATGTCAATAAAGGAAAAAAATTTAATTTCAGTTCTGGCAGCTGATGCAACCTCAGGTAACGACTTTAGTTTCATGAACCGCCTCTTACAAGATCTTGTCAGTAAACCTTCTGAATCCCGATTTACAAACTCTCATCTCCTTCACTTGTATAATACTGATATAAGCTGGGTAAGAATGTAACATATTGACATGCTATGAATTACAACTTTTTGAAACTTTAAACAAGCAAAATCATTCAAAATCGTTCAGGTCTCTTTCTAGGATTATCTTATTCCAAATTTTGATGTTAAGAACTTACACTTTGAGAAAATTGCCCTAGTTACACTAGGGGAAGTAAAGTAAGAATTATAACTAATACTTGCAGTAAAATCAAGCATGTATTAATATGTCACCAAACATATGACATACAGAACCTGACATCTACAAATTATACTACTAAAGTTTCAGGAAAATCCTGGTCTAAATTTATTAAGGGAAGCCTTTAGGTAATTCAAACCAGGTCAGCTTAAATTGGTAACAGGGAAAACCCAAAACGGATCAGAGGAAAAGCCCTATTTACTTTTACTTATTCTAGTTCAATAATCCCATCTACAGAATTTTTAACTCCCAATAATTTCACGAGTAGCACTATTGTTCCTCTGCCTGACCTTCTGCTATCCAAGTCATTACACAAGCAAAATCTTACAAGACTGAAGGGTGTAATATTGCTGAAAGACATTTCTTCACCATTTGTCTCAGTAACATCTCAAGTGACTTTGTGCCAAATGGAAAAAAGTTAAAGCCCTGACCAAGCTCCTCAAGTGTAAGTCCAGATGAGATGCCTGCCCTGACACGTGAAATGAGGCTGGAACAGGCTAGCTTCCTTCTCTGAATGATTATGATTTTCCTTGATACCTGGAAGAAAATTTGTCATTGGCTACTTCTCAGCTTTTTGCCCTAAGAAAGATCAGTCGCTTCTAGTCCGGTCCTGACCCCTGCAACCGAAGGGATGATGCTGAAGACACCCCCTGCAACTTCTAGGTTTTCCTTTGATTTAGAAACTCCCATGCAACTCTTTTCAACCCAAAGCACTAACAGTACAAGACAATAAGCCCTTCCACAGACTGTCTGAAACACTAAAACCGAACCCTCTATTCACACCTAAAAAGCCACCATATGTTACGAATTGAAAGCCAAAGTCCTATGGTAGCATTAAAACAAGAAGCTAATCAAAGCTAAAACTACGATATCCTAAAACCCATGCAAGTCTCCTCCCCACTTTCTGAAAAGCTGCCTCAACAGACTCTTTAAACACACTAGGTCTTATTTCTAGAGCCCCACGACTACCCAGCCAAGCACAGACCACGTGTGGAAGGCAAGAGAAAAACCCAGGTTTTTTTAAACACTTTCCTACGAAAATAATACTAAATTAAGCATCTCCTTAGAGCTGCAGGGGAGGAGAAGGGAGGCAGCCCGCTGGTCCCAACACTGCACCGGGAGCGCAGAGGGGATCAGAGGGCAGGAACAGCTCGGGAACACAAGGGCTGAGAGAAAAGTTGGGGCTGAAGGGCTTAGCCGCTCGGGGCGGCGGCGGAGGCGAGACCCGGGAAGACAAAGCGCCTCGGCGCCCCTCCATTTTGATCCCCCCGACCCCACCGGGCGGGCAGGACGCGGTGCATCGCCCGCGGGGGTGCCTGAGGGGGGACCACGGCGGCGTCGCACGGGCGGGCTCCCGGGCACCGGCCCGACCGCCACCCACCCCACGGCCACCCTCCCCGTGCCTTCCCCGACCCTCACCCTCCAGCAGCCGTTGGATGATGCTGTCGATGTTGAGCTTGTCTATATCCGCCATCGCCTCTCAGCGGCCGGGCGGACCCCTCCCCGCGGCTCCCCTCCCTCCGCTCGCTGCTTGGCCGGCCCGATTTCTCTCCTCGTTCTGGCTCGTTTTTCCCCTTCCTCCTCTCCTCCCCGCTCTCCTTCTTCCCTCTCTCTCTCTCCCCCCCCCGCCCCCCCCTCGACCGCCGGTCTCAGCAGAGACCCAGAACTGAACAAAATGGCCGCCGTCTCCTCAGCAAGCTCGGCCAGCGCACGAATACTACGAGCGCGAGGCGGATCACCGGAAACCCTTTATAGGCCGGGCGGGAACAGTCGTATGCTCATGTCCCGCGCTCGTGGAATCCTTCCGCTCACGGGAGGTGAAATAGTGCGGCGCTGCCGCCTCCCGGGGTCGGGGCTGCTACAGGTTCCAGCATCCGTCTGTTGGAGCCTTGGCCGTGAGCTGGACCAGCAGGCCGTTTGGCGTCTGCTGACGGCGGGAGGCCATGGCTGGGGTCAGGCTTCAGTCAGTGGGGCCTCCTCGTGGCAGCCGCGTTGCCTCAACCCGTGTGGCAGCAACTTGGCGTGAGGCGGTGGGCGTGAGGGGTGCGCTCCCCCTCTGTGTAATGGCCGCCTCCCCAGCCCCTGCCCTAAACCAAGGTAAACAACACCAAAACCACACCTTGCAGCTGCTGTCTCCCTCACAGGGCGCTGTGGTCTGCAGCCTCCAGCTGGCACTGGGCTGTGCTGGTGGCGGGAGGAGCGGGTGAAGGCGGCGGCGGTGGCCCCTTCCCGCTCTCTCCATATCCTGTCTGGACAACGTGCGGCCCCTGGCCCGTCGGGTGCCCTGCATGAGACCGACTGCCACTTGGTGCCCACCACTGCTGGGCTGTAAGCTCCCGTCTCTGCTCATACCCGGGAGCTTATGCAGCCTGAGCAAGCCCTTCAGCTCCTGAGCAACTTCGGATGTGTGGCTCTGCCCCTGCAAATACTTTAAGTAACAAAGGTACAGCACTTCAAAATCCTTATGGATGGAGCAATTAGCCTACTCTTTCAAGAGCATCTTGCTATTTTATTTCATGCTTCTGCTATTATTTTACTCTATATGTAGCTGTGGCTTAGCTATAAGCAATTAAATGAGGTTCTGCTCATAAATTGGATTGCGTTTGCAAGGGAGATGGTCTGTGAGAGCCTTTCCCACTGTTCAGTTTGCACCTCTGATTGAATATTGTTTAATTGCTTTATTTACTCCTACTTTGCAGGGATGGCTGTGTCAACCTCTTTCCTTCTCCCCTCCCTTCCCTGTGTGAATTGCTCCCACTATGCATGCCGGATTCCTCCTGATGACAGTTATACAATATTCATAACAGCTTATTACTGTGGAGGGGCCAGAGCAGAGTTCGGTTCCGTAAGGGTGATAAAGCAAAGGACTTGCAGTCTCAGCACACCTTATATCTGGCGGGAGGAAGGAGATAAGAGGACACAGACAGAGCCTACCCGAAATGCAGGTGCATGCTCGTTGCAAAACACAGCTTCAACACTCGACTTCCCTGAGCAAACGCTTATCGTAATGAGCACGCCCAAGCTGATATGCTAATCTTAGTCACGCTGGTGTAAGCCCAAAGTAACCCCGTTGAAGACAATAGAGTTACTTCAGATTTACTTCAGCGTGACAGCATTTACAGATTTACATCAATTTTTGTGCTGCACCTTCCCGGGGAATGGCCCCCCCTGGCTCTTTGGCACCGAATGCTTGCTTTCTCTTTCAAATCCTTTCTAATTCTGCAAGGCAAGTTGTTCTCTTGGACTTTGCTGAATTATTTAAAAAGGGAAATCAGTCCTATGTTTCCAGAGGAACCTTCCTGGCCTTGCTTTCCTTGCTGGAAATATCTCCATCTTATCTCATCCTTCAGCTGTTACCCCCTCTCTAGGGATGAGCCCTGCGAGGATCTGAGCACCTTAGGTGGGGTGCTGAGTCCCTTTCACTCCTGTTAATGCTCTGGGAAATGGGGTGGAGGGGGATAGGTCAGCACCTTCCAGAATGCTCCCCAGGAGATGTACTTGGGGATTCACTGGAAACACCATACTTCTGGAAGAAAGGATCTGGCCCTTCAAAAGAGGTCAGTGAGGGAAAAGAATATCTCTCACTCACTGAACCACATCAGGCAAGGTCCAAAGCACTGTCAATTCTTGTTAAAAGGGGCGTAGCCAAGGGGAAGGGAGAGAAGTGACAGATAAAGGCGAATCTGTCAAGGGCCCATCATCACCTTGATAAACAGCTCTCATTGCTACAGCTCTGCATCTCAACAGCAGCCACCAGTGTTTGGTGTCCCGCTCAGAGGGGGCTGTATTTTTGTACAAGGTCTTTCGCATTTACATTTTTGCTATGTGAGCATAAAGGATAAGGACCCTTACTTAACAGCAGTAAACTCTGTGATGAGCCAGAGATATTAAAATGTCACCGCAAAATTATCTTTTTAATAAGCTAACTTTTCTCTGCTGGAAATAACAAGCCTCATCCCACACCAGCTTCTCTGATTAGAAAAGGGACCCAGCCAAGCTGTTATAAATATCCTGAAACTATTTTGTTCTCCGGTGTTGCTCACAACAATGATTTATTTCTAGAGGGGGAACAATCAGGGAAATCCCTTTGTCCTTAAACTGCACACAGGCTTGAAGCATTCCATAATTTTTGAAGCTTATGTTTCATATAGTCCCCCCTTCTTCGTATTTGTCTACAATTTGTGTTCTAGTTTGCTAAATACATGATGATGTACAGTTTATCTTGCTCGCCGCTCTGAGACCTTTGTGTCTTTTCTTTCTTCCCCCCCTCAAAATTCCACAAATAAATCACTGCTTTGGTAACATTCCTTGGAAGCCTCCATATAAAATGTCTTTCCCCACTGATTTGTCCTCACTGTCTCACGCGCATGCCACTTCTGTTTATTGTATCGTTGCTCATAATCTGGCTACATTTAAATATATATATATTCTATATATAATACCCACCTACATACAGGAACAAAATAAGGAGCATTTCATTATTGTTCTGTGTGTATATATATATGCACATAAGATATGCACACACATACATATACAGGGTGTATGTATGTATAATATAATATGTATATTCACTATATATACACACACGTACGTGTATATATATGCAGATAATAATGAAAAGCTCCTTATTTTATCCCTGTATGTAGGTGGATCCTAAGAAATGCGAGTTACCCACGCTTCCCCTTGCCTTAGATTACATATTTGCTATATTCGTGAAATTCAATGTGTTTGTGTACATTTCAAACAAAGATCTACATGGACTGTTCAAACACTGCAAAAACAAGAACAGGTGACTTGTAGGTCAAATGTTATTTTTCCTAACACGATACACAGCCACAATTTAAATGTTTTCATAGCTCCTACTGTTTGCATCCAGATTTCCTTGTGTTACAATCAGGATAAACCTTTTATGCATTCTTCTTGCCTCTGATGTCTAAAATATTTTGCTGACCTCCAAATTTCAGATGCTGCAGAGTTTTGAGGGTAGATGGTGCCAATTTGTCAGGCAAAAGAAGAGCAGCTGGAACATGCTGTGAGGATGATCTGAAGATGTAGGGGTCCATGTCCTGTTTGGAAGTGAGTTGATGACGCACAGGCAGGTGTTTTCTTAGTGTCATATTTTATTTACAAAACATACAGTGCAATGATCTCCCTCCAGCAACAAAACCTGCAAACTGCAGGCAGGCAGCTGCACCATGTGGGACCTGGCGAGGAGCTCAGGGCTGGCTGCTGCGCCGGAGCCTCTGGCTTTGCCTTGGGGCTTGCCAAGGACTCAAACCACGTGCAGAAGCCGAATGAAGCCCCATTGCAGACACCCAGCAGCAGGATACCTGCTGGAGACTTTGCTCTTCTTGCTCTTGTACACCAGAGCCAGGCCTTGATTTCCACTGAGCCTACCGTTTTGCAGTCTCAACAACTGGTTTCCATCTGAAGCCTCCTGCTAACAGGAGCTGTCAACAGCAATGACAAGTCCATCTCGAGTTTGTTAATCACATTTTTGATAAAAAATTTTAAAAGAGTTTGCTCTGAAAATTTTGAGACAGGCTATTTTGACATGGGGGAAATTAGATTTGCCATTCTTCCCCTCCTAGTTGTTTTTTTGTTTTTTGTTTGGTTTTTTTTTTAAAAGTTGATATACTTCATGGGTTTCTGATGAAAGGTATTTTCCAATGGAAAAATGTTCTATTGGTGAGTTTTGGAAGGTTTATACTGGCAAAAATACTACCAATAAAATCCCTCTCATATAAAAATGTCAGAAATTGCTTTTTTTCTAATATAGCAGTGACCACAATAGAATTTTTCCTGCTGTAGCTATTTGGATTAAGAAAACACAGCACATTCCACTCTCTTGGTGAAATTTCTTATATGAATCCAGCTTTTAAGGCTAGACCAGGCACAAGAGCCGTTTTGTTGTGTCCTGTCTGTGGTTGAGCATCACTGGGCAAGTGTGGCGGTCGTCTGCCCCGTCGCTTAGAAAAAGAGGAGAAACAGCGCTAAAGGAGGCTTTGTCCTACTTTAAGTGGAGAACAGCCGTAGCAGATCAGTTGACGCTGCTTTGGCAAGGAGTGGAGCCCCCATCTTCCCCTCTTCAGTCAGGAATCTCTGCGCTCCGCCAAAGCCCGAGTTTCATAACCGGCTAGAAAGATTTTGCGGGTTTCCCTGGGGCTCAGCTGATCCGTTCACAGAGGGGGAAAGGGAAAAACATACACGGCAGCCAGTGCTATACATCCAGCAAATGGCTTTTCAGCTCTTCTTCAGCTAGTTTATCGTGGCGTAAGCACAATTTGCCTTTTCTCTTTGCTGTGCAAGGGTAGGGGCGGTGGGGACCAGAGTGGCGCACTGCACAGCTCATCTTGTTCTGCCTGGGTGTGGTTACAGAGGGATGTGAATTGTCCCATGGTGTGGAGCAGACCTTGCAAGATGGGGTGCAGCAACTGCTTCTCAGAAAGATTAAGTGGGACATTTTGTGTAGCTTCAGCTTCACGTGGCTTGAAGAAAGCACTTTGTGGATGTTCCTCATTGCATTGGCCAAAAATGTACATTAGCAGCTTGGGACCTGCATGTGGCTGGGCTGGGACACAGCTGTTTTCTTTGCTTCCTTTGATTTTACCCCAGCATAACTCTGCTTCATGGATGAGCTGCTTCTCTAATTAAAACTGATGAAAAAGGAGGACCAGGAGGGCTGCCAGGGGAGTGGGAAAGTGGGAATAAGATGAAGGTCTGTTGATTTGCTCTTGGTCAAATGGCTGCAGTGCCTCTGTTGACCCCAGTGGTACACATGACTGAACACGAGATGTGGGAGTGAGAAAGAGAACTTCCACGGACCATGAGGATCCCTGACTCCACTGGGGATTTTGAAATGCAGATGAAATACATAGGAAATCTGACTTGCAAGTGCCTGCAGGCTTCCTGAAGGCTAGTGCACCAAAGCCTTCCCAGGCCTGGGACAGGTGACAAGTGTTTGGAGGGCAGTGGCTTTGCTGATTGAGGTTTTATTTTCCCTTACACTCCTGAAAATCCAGAACCATCCCACTGACGGCTCTTGGACACCTGGAGTTTCTGCTTACATGCACTGTTTGAAAACATGGTCCACTTTGGAGGTAGCTACCATGTGTGCTTATTTATTTGTTTCTATTCTCACTTCCTTCTTGCTGCTCACTGCTCACGAGCCTGGCAGATTTTCAGGAGCTGGGCTGCTCTTACATAACATTGCGCCAAAATCAGTAGGAAAGAATTTGGAGGAATCCATGGCTGGAGTCACCTTGCACCCCTGGGTTCCCTTCTGGTTTGTCCAGACAGCTCAGGCACGCCATTGTGAGCTGCTGCTTTGCCCTGGGGCTTCCTCTGCCATCTGCATCCCTTGGGACCCGGTGTAACGTGGAGGACAAGGTCTCCAGCTGTGCCACTCCACGAGTGCTACCTTTGCCAGAGCCACCTTCAGCAGCCGCGTGACAGCAGGTGAGGTTCTGTGCTGGTTTTCCTGGGCACGCAGCCGCTTACGAGAGCAGCATGTCACAGGTCCCCGAGAGAGCGTGGCCCAAGTTCAAGCCTGTATAATTAATGGTAATTATCCGGTTGAGGGAGTGGTACAAGACAGGTTTAGCTCATCTGAAATCCTCAGCCTTAGTCGCACTGAGCTGGGTTCTTGGCTCAACAGACTTGCACCCACATCCAGAGGATGCCTTAAGCATCTTGAGGAAACCCTCTTTCTCCTGAGGCAGTCTCTCCTCCATGTTGTGGGCAGCTTCAGCTGGGCAAAGCCCATGGCACCCCTTGGAGATGACGTGGGGGCTCAGCCCATCAGCAGAGAGAGAGACCTTGTAGATCTCCTGCATGCCGGAGAGCTTGCAAAGCGCGGCGGGGTGCACAAGATGGAAAGGGGGCAGGACTCACCACGGCACCCATGGTGCTTTGGGTGCCACTGTGAGCTTGCTTAAAGCAAATGTGACGCAGGTAGCTGCAATCCCATCTCTGGGCTGCAGCACGGACAGACCCAAAGCGATGGAGCCAGGCTCTCGTCCATGCCAGTCTCCAGCCAGGTGTCTTTGGTGAAAAATCACAAGTGTTTCGGTTTGGATGTGGTGATAAATCTAAGGGCTGCAAATGATAGCATACACAATAGTGGTTTTTAGCCAATAAATCGGGCTTTTACGTATATGTTTCCATACACATGTATGCTGTCAGGCAGCAGGTGAAACAGGAGAGTTGGAAACATTAATCTGCGGAGAAAAGGGAGCCTTGGAAACTTGCCACTTTTGTTGCAGTCTCTGCTGTCCAGGAACACTATTTTCTCCTTCTTTTCCTCCGTGTTTTACTTCATGTGATTTTTTGACTTTTAAAAATTGATGCCTTGTTTGCAGTAAGAACACCCCACGTGTGTTTCCACAGAGGGTGAGATTCAGCCCAATGCAAGATGGGGATCAGGTGAGACTTCAGCATCGCATCAGCTTCAGCTCAGCCAGCTGGATGTGGGGGCTGACGTTAAACTTCTGCCTCAGACCTAAGGGCTGTGGTATTGGGCTGCTTGTTTCTTTCATTTAAAAAGAAAAAAAAAATTAGAGGAAGTGTTCCCCCTGCAGCCAGAACAGCTTTGGTTATTCAAGGATGCATTTAGGGTTCAAATCTATTGTTACATCTTGTTACCAAACTCCCCTCCTGTCCTTCCATTCCCTTCCAGGGGGTGCTCACCACTGAGTTTGATGGGTTTGGGCTTATTATAAAGGGGGGCTTGCAGAGATTAATGTGCTTTGTGGGAAAGGGAGAGAAGTACAAAGGCAAACTATGGACAGAGAGTGAAGCCTGAGTGTATATTGCCTTGGACAATCAGGGCACATGTGAAAAAGGAAGGAGCATTGTAAAGCAGAGGACTGTACCAGTTGTTTAGCCCAAGCACTCCGCACTGTTGGGTTAGATCTGGCTGCAGCAGAGGGATGGGTCTTGTGGTTCCACCCAGACAGACATCAGCCAGGACTCGTGGTCAGCTGCTGGGAGCCACCCCAGCTCGGCCCACGGCTGCCGAGCCAGCATAAGCCAGGATGTGCCTGGTGACAGTAGCCATCACGTCAAAGCTGGATCAGGGAAGAGACGCCCCACGTGAGGTTCTACAGACCTGATGAGGATCAGACTGAACCTTCTCATGGCACGTCCTGACAATCTCATTGATTCAACTCATGCAACTTGCCCAAACCTGCCATGGGGACAGGTCCCCTCCCATTGTGCATGAGGAAGAAAAGTGGATTTTGAGGCCAAGAGGCAGTATTTTAGAAAGAAAGTAGTCTGTGAAAATTTGTGCACACCTGAAGGTTTATCTGGTGACAATGTGAACCATCAGACCTTCTCCTTTTTACCTCCTCGTGGGCCACACTTCCCAACACAACTGCCTCTTCCCAGGTAGTTCAGCCTGAAACAGAAGCATCTAGAGGTGAAGCAGGAACATCTCTGGAGATGGAGAGACACACTGGGGGTCACAGAAGCCCCATGCATCTTCACAGCCTGCTTCTCTGCAGTCTCCACCGAAGGCAAAAGCCTTGGTGGCCTTCAGCCCTTGGGCTCGACTTTCACTCCTTTTCCGACACAGTTTGACTTCCTTGCAGAGAGTTCCTTGCGTGCTAAACTTGCTGTGAATTTAACTTTTCTAACACAAGGTGAGGAAAGGACCAGCAAGAGCTGCTCCTGGATAACTCCATGGACCAATGGATTTACACCGCAAGCTTCCCAGGAGAGGGGATTCACTGTGGGCAGTGCCTGCATTGGGGGTGCTTCACACCAGCTGCTGCCTCAGTGATCCCACTCTGCTGAGCCATCCTACCTTTGCCACTTCTTCCAACACAACCTCAAACAAGTGTTGGATATTTTTTTCTTGATAGCATGTAGGTCACTGGAGAGCCCTGGGGACCTGACAGCTGACATTCATCCTTGGTTTTGAATCCATGCGTCAAGCTTTCTGGAGGCGATAGAAGTGCAGTTGCTGGTGAGACCGACTGCCTTTTGTATGGCTTCAATTAAATGTCTTCCCTGGC
The DNA here is from genome assembly GCF_963921805.1 of Phalacrocorax carbo. NCBI lineage: Eukaryota > Metazoa > Chordata > Aves > Suliformes > Phalacrocoracidae > Phalacrocorax > Phalacrocorax carbo. The sequence continues at coordinate 9,115,891 of NC_087527.1, read as the reverse complement.
ATGGGATAGTTGCCAGAGCTCTTTTTTTTTGTTTTGTTTTGTTGAAAGAAGTGGGTTTATTTAGATATGTATAGAAAAAGTCCCACCTGGCTTTTTGGAAGGCTTTCGGATGCTATGTAACAGATCTCATATTCTTCTGTAAAAAGGTGAGCAGTATTTTTCAGCTGAACTTTTCTCCCTTTTATAGCTGCAATTTGGCACACATGAGGCGTAAGCAGCAGCAAGGTCACTGCCCTTTCCCAGCTGAGGAAGGAAAGCTGTGGCACGTGCCGGGGCTGGCAATACCGGGGCAGCTGCCGAGGACAAGCCCAGGGGGGATGCGAGCTGTGGGCTGACCCCTGAGATCTGCTCACCATTGGGGTCTGCACAGAAGCCCTGGGGTGGCTCAGAGACCCCAGGAGATGTGTGTCCCAGTTGCTGCGGAGCCGATGAGATGAGATGCTTTCACAGCCATGACCTCCGGAGAGGACCCATGGTCATGGTAGAGCATGTGCTGCTTCTCCCAGCCTTTATTTGCTTTGTCTTCACTGCTCTTTCAACCCAGGCTAACACCAGCTCTCTCTATTTTAACAACAGTGGGGCAATAGGTTCAAACAAGGCAAGCAGCCACTGTTGCCTCAGTTTTCTTTCTTCCTGCACACTTTTAAATTTTTGTTGCTCAAATGATGTTTTCCAGACCCGGGTGTCCTCCTGCCTCGTGAGCCATGCTGCCTGGTGTCGCCTGTGCCGTGGCTGGGTGCTTCGGTCCCCACTGCAGAGGAGGAGGTGGTACAAGCCAGCAGATCTTTGCTGCGGTGTTACATTCCTCAGCTGCAGATGCATTTTAATGAATTTATTTAATTATTTTTTTTATCAAGGTTGCACTTATTTTTATTAAACATTTACTTATTATCAAGGGTGTACATTGCAGTCTCTTCCCAGCTCCAGCTAGTGAAGTGACCTGCCCTATCTCATCCAGATTCGCTCCTTCCAGTGGCAGCAGGCGATGCAGAAACGCTCCCAGGAGCCACAGCACCTCAGCCCAGGCATAATATTTGCATGAGAAAGTGAGGAGTGGTGAGGAAATAAGGTCCAAAGGTAGAGAGGTATGAGTCACTTGGTGAAACTGTGGCAGTACTGCTGAATTCCCCAGGCCTTAAAACCAGGGTGCAAGGAGGGATTGGAAATCCCAGGGGTATAAGCAGCCAGGATGATGACAACACACTCAATCCTCGTTTGCCGGTAGCTCGGCCGTGCCGATGACCTCATTTCTGTTTGGTGTTTTCTGTTGTGCACTGATAATATGGAAATTGTCATATACACGCATGTTGGGTGACCACACATCCCCATGCTTTTACTGGTCCTGCTCTGGAAATGCCTTTCAGGTTGCAGGGTGTCCCCAGCTTCCCTGGGTTGCAGTGGGAGCATGAAACAGTCCTTCAAAGACTCTGCTTGCTGCTCCCAGGTTCTCCCAAGCACAGCCTTTAAATGTTGTGCCATCAGCTGCTTGATAAATTAATGTTCTTCTGTTTCAATTGTTTGATGATGATATTCAGAGATGTGACTGTAACTCACCTCCCAGGGCGGAGGCAGTCTCATGCATTGAAACAGGCTGGATGTGTATTTTTAGTAAAACAGTATTTTCAGCTCAGGATTTGAAGTTTCTGGTCATTTCCTCGTCCCTCTCTGAGTCACATGCCAAGTCCTTTCTGTGTTTATTGCAGATGTTGAAGGTTACAATAATCTGGGAGTTAAGTGCTTGGCTTTCAGAAGGAGAAGGGAGCGAGCAGCAGCATGAGCTCTCGCTGCTCATCGGCACCAAGCACCCGAGCTTATGGCAAGACTTCCAGGGAGCTCCCGTTTATATATATATATAATTACAGAAATAATGTATGGGAAAAGGCACATAGCAGGATTTAAGGCCACTCCACGTGATTGCTCAGCTCAGCTGAAAGAGGTGAGGGATCAGCCCCGCTGTCCTGGCCTGGAGATGAGCACAGAAGGGTTGTCTGTCCATCTGTCTGCCCAGGGTTCCTGCCAGCTGCTCCTGGGCCCCAGAAGCAGCAGGGTCATGGCACCAGAGGAGCTGGAGGGCTGCAGCGCTGCGTGGGTGAGCCAGGGTGCCCTCCTCTACCACCACTTCAGCAAATATTCCTTAATGTGGCTTCTCACATTTGCCTGCAGGCAGGGATTTAAGCCAGAAACGCTGTCAGTCAGGTTTGTCCTGCCTGTCCTCACCTTGGAGGTGTCAACCTTGCAACGGTGCTTAAACTGTGATGAATCTCTGCAGCCTCCCCAGCTGGATGCCAGCACTGATCAGGGCAGGGTCCTAAAAGCTGGTACCCTGGCATTTTCCTCCTTGCCCTTACACCCCAGATTTCCAAGCTCTTCAGCACTAGACATTCAGGACATGGAGAAGCTTCAGCACATGGATGAGGGCAGTGGTCTGCAGGCTGCTGGCATACCGGGCTTTTGCTGCAGTGCCAGAAGGGAGCAATGCAGTTGTGGTCTGGTATTTGCCTGCTTTGCTCTGTGCTGGGGCAGAGTCAGGTCCCCTGGCAGGACCCACCTTATCTGGGGAGGATGCTCGCTGCCAGAGCAGAGGAGCTGCTGGAAAATCTCTCTCCCAAGCCCAGCAGCAGCAGTTTGCTGCAGGTGGAGGGAGCAGGCTGAGCTTTTGCCATCAGGCAACGTGCTCTTCCCGGTCCAGTGGGTTCATGCTTAATTCACCATCACTCAGAGAAAGAGGACATGTGCAGGGGTGTGTGGCAATGCGAGGCCTTCCCAAAGCATTGGGCTTTCACGTTGGGCTGGGGCGGCAGATCTGGAGAGGACCAGACAGGCTGTCGGGAGCACTGAGCATCAAAGATGCTGTGCAGCCACTGGAGCTTTAGTGTTGGGTTTCTTCTCTCTGGGGGTGCATGCCAGGGCGTAAACCCCATTTCTGATGCGTGGGGGGTCCGCAGCCCTCCTGTCATGCCTGGGGTGGGAACAGCAGGGACTGTATGGCATCAGGGCCATCCCTGCACAATGCTGACTGCCAGCTGCATTACCTCACTCACCCGCAGCTTTGGGAACACCAATTTTTGCCAGCGGGATGGGTGGGACTCCCTGCAAAGCCCAGCTGGGCAGGGGTGCCTGGATGCCCTCCTTCCCCACCTTCCCCTGGGAATTTCAGAGCCCTTTGGACCATTTTGCAACCCAAAAGAGGATTTCCTACCAATAAGGGCTGTGCCTGCCCTCTGAGAGCTGTACTTCCAGCTACCTCCTTTCCTCCTGTTGCAGGAACAAAAAGTTCGACAATGAAAATGGAGCTGATGACAGTGCTAATTGCTTAAGAGACAGCATGGCAGCCTGGGCCCGAGGGGGATGGCACGCCGCAGGGTTTTAAAACTGCAGATGAGTGCCCAGTGGGACATTGTGCCAGCTCAGAAGGAGATGGGAGAGGGCTCTGTGCTGAGCCAGGGAATACGCTGCACAGGCAGATTTCTAGAAGCAGCACAAGTTGAGCTGGTAAATTATAAAATGCCACACTTGAGGCCTGTTATATAACATCCCTTTACAGAACCTGGGAGCTAAATATAAAAGAGAGTTACATTTTGGGCTGGTGTAAAATGATGCTCCAGAACGGGTTTGTGTGGGAAGGAGTACTTTGCAGCGCTGCGAGAAACGGAAAGGCTTTCGGGACCCTGGGTTCGTTCCCAGCCTCCATCGCTTGTTTTCTCTTCAACCTTGCAAAAAACACTTACTCCCTGGGTCTCAGTTTCCCTCTCTCTAAATCAGGAACAATAAAACCTCCATTTCCTTGCAGCTGCGTTGTCAAGATTAATTCATGTTTGCAAAGTGACCTGAGAATCTATAGAAACCCGAACAGTATATCATTATCCTGATCTAAACTTGGTGTATAATATCAGCGGGCCAAATTCCCCTCCCACACTGAAGGAGAAGGGATTGTGTCAGCAGAGCTGAGAGGAAAATTCCAGCCACTGTTCCTAACCAAAAAATCTAGAAGAGAAAAGCCTTTTTGGGCTGAGACCATTTTGTTTTCCTTGAGGAAATTCCCTCCATTAGCTCTGAGCAGAAGAATCAGCTCCCACACAAACTGGATCTTGCTGAAGTGCAGGGGGGGTTAATGGGATTTTTGGATGGCTCATCCTTCCCCTCCAGGGTGGTATTGGTGACGCTGGGATCCTGCAGGACCTGCTGCCATCAGTCATCATCACCAGCTCCTGCCGCTCACAGGTGACAAAGCCAGGAGCATCTCCTTTGGGAAACGCAAGGAGTGGAGCAAAGTAGAAATGCAGAGATATGCTGTATGTGTCAGGACCCATCCTGCTTGGTAGTGATTTGGGGCTGTGTTGCACTCCCTTGGCTCCTGCCCTTTTTCTTTTCAGCTGTATTTCCACCACCAAGCCCAGCATGGCCCTCAGCATCCTGCTCTGCTCGGAGGATGCTCCCTGCTGTCCCTGTTCTCCACAAAATGCTGGGAACCATCCGGGCCTGTCTTCCTTCTCCTTCCTCTCTGCACGCAGAGTGAAGACTGCAGATGCTGGACAGTCACAGAAGAGCTAGGTGGATTTTCAGGTCAGGCTTGACCACTCAGTTTGGGGGTTCAGGGAAGCTGGGTACAGACTGAAGGATGGCTGAAGCATGGGACATCAGAGGAAAGCCTGGCTGGGATGAGCAGGGGATGGTGCTGCCACAGCCTTGTACCTACAGTAATGAAGGGATGCAAAGACTGAACCAGGATCAGCCTAGTTCAGCTTCTCTCTCAGCCTAAAGAGAGGAAGGGGTAGCTAATGGAGGGCCTGCTGTGGCCAGTGGGACCAGGGAGCAGTTTGCCTGGGCTCACACTGACTGCTCATTTTGCCCCTGGAGGTGGCCCATACCCCATTCATGGGTTGCCTGCAGATGGGAGAGGGGTAGACCACTGCATCCCCTGTCTTTTCCTAGGATGTGGGTAATGCAGAGCATCATGGTCCCTGAGCAGAGGCTGAAACAGGGATGTAGGAGCCCCGGGAAGCCCTGTCACTCCCCTTGCAGCACTCCCTGCTGTGCAGAGCCGTGTTTTGCAGCCCGTGCATGGCCATGACCTGGCCAAAGCAGATGCACAGCCCCTCCAGGTAGGGTGTGTGGCTTCTTAAAACCACATGATCAGCCAGGCCTGATCCTGCACTGTGAAACCCACCTGAATCGCTGGGAAAAATGTTTTTTGACAGGAGGGAGATTTGCAGGGGAGTTGCCAAGCAACTGGCACAGCTCTGCCGCCTCCTGCTCCTCTCCTCCCTCTGAGCAGAAAGCAGGCAGGGGATGGCTGCATCCCTGCATCCCTCTGCCCCGGCCAGCCCAGCGCTCCCTGGCCATGGCACCCTGCTTCCACCTGCCTGGGGAGGTACCACTGTGAAAGACAGGGACTGTTCACAGCTGGTGGGACAGGATGCTCATGGCCAGTGGGAATGACCACTCCTGCAAGCCCAACCCATGGCAAATCGCCATCAGCAGCAGGGTTAGAAACCATCTCCGAGCTGTACAGCTTCCTTTTGAATTAGCCCCAGAAATGTGTGCTAACACACTGAGCAAAACACCCACAAAGACTCATTACAACCTGACTTTGATTAGTGTCACCTCTGCATTTCCTTGGGAGTCTCTTCAGATTTATACTAAGAGAAATATGCAGCCCAAACCCTTGGGATTTTCTTTTTTAAAGCTTTAATTTAAATCAACTCTTGAGTAACAATCGCTTGTTACAAAATTCAGCTGATGTCCCTCATAAAGCCTTGGATCTGTGGCGAGGGGTGTGAAGCAACGGCTGATGGGAGGGAAGGCAAGTGATAGCTGCTGTCTTGCAAAAGATCAGTTGCTGAGTGAGTGGCAATAAACATCAAATCCAGCCAGCTCATAGAAATGGCAAATGGACCAGACTGTTCAGAACAATCTGTTCCTTCTCCAGAGAAGGGCTGTGGTGCCGGCAGTAGGCTGGAAAGCGGTTATTCTCGGCATGAAGCTGGTCTGAAATTCTGCTTCAGAAAAATTACAGGGCCAAGACAGGGTAATTACTAGGAGACATGTCTTAAATCAAGTAAAAAGGCTGGCTTTGCTGGGCTGACTCTTCTACAGGAAGCTTTGTGCTGAAGGAGCCCTCGTCCCATGGACCTGCTCACTGCTGTGTCCATGGCTTTCTGCTCTGGCAATGCAGCCGCGAGGCTGATGCTCAGGCAGGGAAATCCTGCTGATCCACCTTGGGTCATTTGCCTGCGGCTGGCCATGCGCTTCACTGTCTCATACTGTCACCTACTTATTCGGGCATTAAGGTCACTGACCCTGAAGCAGAGCAGTTGGTGCACCCAGTTTCTTGCCTGACGCTGAAATTGCTGTTGGAAGGGGACACCCTAGAGAGACCAGACCTCTCCCATAAAGCCAAAATTGTGGAGACTGTCCATATTGACACCACACATGGCTGGACCTGGGGTCCAACTCCTCCAGGCAGATTTATGTCAGTTGTCTGGCTTTCCTTGGGGCTTGTGGGCCCCCCCCAGGATATTTTCCTCATCTGCCCAACCAGAGCATCAAGTGGCCTTCATTTGATTTGGAAAAGAAAAGTAAAGGAATATAAACTGAATGCAGATGGTGCAGAACACCCGTACAGCAGTTTAATTAATTGCCTTTAAATGTTAATTCAAAATAGTTTCCTTGAGCGATCTTATGCAGGCAAATCCCTAGTTGCTTTAAGCCACTTTCACAGTGTATTCAACTAATAAGGTATTTTTAGTCCTGATCAAGAGCATTGCATGGGATGGTAATCAGGAATGATTAATTAGAAATAGCTGTTCTAAAACAGGCTGTACCTGCTGCACTCTCCAGTGCTGCCCAGCTCTGCCCAGAGCTGATGGGGAGCCACTGGGGGACACAGGGAAGGGACTCCCCCATGATGTGCTGCTTTCTCAGCCACAAATCACTCTCCCACACCTCTTCCTAGCGCTCGCCAACTAGATCTGGCACAGAGTTTTCCAGCATGGCACCTAGATCTGCCAACAGACTTCCCTGGGGGAGAATGGGATCTGGGAAGTCACTGTAGGAATATATTAGCTTGGCTTAGCCATAGCCAAGCTCCCCATTGGACCTTCAGAGCTATTGCATTGATATCCCTCTCCTGAGCAAGACTGCCTCCTGCTTGGGTTTTATGCTGTGAAGTGGCTGTGTCCCTCCAAAACTGCTGAGGGATCAGCAGCCCTGCTAAAAGCGTTACTTTGTGCAGCTTTGCCTAAATCACAGGCAAAAAAAAAAAAATCCACACAGAAAACCTCATTCCTGGTCAGGCAAGACCCCATGTGACAGCAGCTTCTGCAATGGGTCTGTCCTTGTGTCCTCTGTTCTCTTCTCTTGCTTTAGCTAAAAAATTCCCACAGCGTATGAGTGCTTGCTACAAGCCAGGTTTGACCTCAGGCCAGTGAAATTTTCTTGCTTTCAGATGGCAGTGTGTCCTCATATATTTTGCTTCTCTGTTCTCTCACCTGCGGTGGCAGCCTTTGAGCAGTAATTCAGCACATTGTACACGCTGCAGTCAAAGACGCCTGTAAGTTAACACAGAGGGATGAAGCAAATCCATGTTATTAGGCTCCACTGGAGGGGCTAGGCCTGCAGTGCAAAAGAGTTTTGCTGTCCCAAACTCAAGGCCTGGGGAACTTGCTCCTAAAATGACCCTTTAAAAAATACCAAGTAATGCCATGAAGGAGTCAGTTCACTGCTGGAAATAACATTTCACTTGGTGTCAGCAATTCAGAAGAAACCCATCTGCAGGAAATTATGATGACAATTTCCTCTTTGAGTGAACAGGAATTGCAGCTGTAATTCCTCTTCACTGTAATCGAGGAGGCAGTGAACAGCCTCCTCTCCCCTTACTTAATACCAATAACTCTTAAAACTTGAAGCCATGTGCCCATACAGAGACATCCCTATCCCATTCTGCTACCTAGAGGCCGTGCTGCTGCACTCACAAGCTGTCAGGAAAACATACCCAGAGGTGAAAACCAGCTACTTTTGTGCTATTTTGTTGTCTCTAATGATGGATATGCACTTGTTATTTCTACACTATAAATTTTCAGTGTGAGAAGGATGTCCTGCTGCATGCTTGTAGAGTGCCTGGCATATTTGGCTTTCATTTTATTGAGATTTTAAGTGTTAAATAAGGAAAATAGCATCAGAAGTTTGCAGTGTTGTTTCAGATGCTGGACATGAGAACCTTCTCTCCCAGAAGGGTGCATGCTGAGGAAGGGCAGGCAAGAAGAAGTGATATGCAGGGAGAGAACGGCTCAGTGTTTGAAGACTAGACGGTGTGTATTTTGAAAGAAACTTTTTCTGTAAGAAACACATGGAGCAAAACTCAGGCCAATTGCAAAAGGCTGCAGGTCTACAACTCTCCATGTGTTTGCAATGCCTTAGGTCCAAAACTGGTATTACCCATTGAAGGCTGGTATGGTTCATGCACATATGAAGATTACTATTCTTCAGAGGAAATAAATAAAAATCTGGATAGAGAATGTGCTCATGGGAGGCCATTCCCAAGCAAAGTCTTGGTAAGGTGACACCATGAGGCCAAGGTATCTCTCCAGGTCCATGGGATGACATTTCAGCAAAGATGGACCAAGTGTGTGTCTGAATTCAGGACCTCTTCTGTAAGGTTTTGCCATCGCACTGCTGGCTGAGATGATCTTTCCCCATTTCCAGCTGCCTTAACAGTTGTCAGTGTCTTCCCGCTCCTCCCAGTGCTGTTGCTGAAGCTGACAGGAGTTTGATTATGATTTAATCCAGGCTTTTAGAGGGGGAAAAGAAGAAAGTTTTGACAGTTCCATATATAGTCCTCTGACTCACAGATTTCATGTGTCAAACACCAAAGACGGGTTAAGTAGAATTAAGTTCTGGATTTGTTATAAATAGGTATTAAGTAACATGAATGTATTACATTTGCATGAAAATATGGGCCTGATTCTTTATCTTACCCAAAGATTTTCTTGGACATCAATTGGACGCTCCCAGGTGAGCTCAGATCAGAGCCAGCCCAGCTCTGACCAGCCCCTGCAGCCACCATTTAACTGGACCTGGTGAAATGGGGAAATAATTGCTAAAATCAGGAATGATTTATGCTGCTTGCACAGATCTGAATTTGGCCCTTAAAATAGTACAAGTAGTTTTAATTAGACCCCAAATCTGCAGCTGAAGGAATAATTTCTCCATGTCAATCAGTGCTAAATGTACCTATTAAATCAGGGAAGATGGGTTAAGGTGAAAATTGCATAGAAAGTCGCTTTTCTTCTGTTTCCCCCAGAAGATGGAGGTTTGTTGGATTCAGATGTTACAGACGATCTCATCCTGCTCTGATTACCATTCTGCTTAGCCACAGCTTAAAAGTCCATCCAGACAATGAAGTCATCCTCACTCAGAGCAAGTCTGACAGTCAAGCATTGTTTGGGTGAAAACAGTCTCCTTTAGTAAAATAAATGCTTATGCAGTGAGTGTGACAGACATAGACTCTACCAAATCAGATTCCTCCTCAATAGTTTAATTTACTGACTTGTTTGTTGCTAAACAATTGAGAATTGGTCCATGGAGAAGGAACACAAAAAGGACAGACAATATGGGCTGTATTTTGAGGCTGGACTAGTCCAAGCCAAGGGAAAACAGAATTTTGAGGCACCCAGAGGCATTGCTTCTGGAAAAATACTGTCCACCCCTGCAGCTCTACCTTTATGCTGAACTGGAGGTTTGGCCCTATTTCTGCTGAGGGTGAAGAGAAGCAACTCAAAGAGAAAGGATCTGCAGTATGACACAGCCAGGGCCACCGAGATAGAGTGACAACCTCATTCCTGAGAGGCTGTCATTATTATCCCACAGAACTGTTGATCATGCAGGAACAGCATGATAAGCTCCAGGAGCTTCACCTGGCCCTGGTGGGACACTCAGGCTCCAGTGCCTTCCCAGCATCACTCTCCCCTTGGTTGCAACTTTTCGTATCTAACGCCACATTCTGCTTTCTGCCATGAAAATAATTTCTAATTAAATGCATCCTCAGAGCCTATCTGGCTGTGAATTAGCCTGGAACACGATGGCTGGCTTGTTAGCTCATCAAAGTCTCCAGGATAATGGGGAGGTGCAGCCTCAAGAGCAATGCACTGGTTGAGGATTTTGCTCATCACCTTGAACTTGTTGTAGCCCTGCAACATGGGATGCGGATGCCCTTTGCTCACCTTCAGTGCTTCCCTATTCCCCTTCAACCCAGAGCTGAGCAAGCAACACCAGGGCTACAAAACACAGCCCTGCTGCAGCTTCCAGTACTGTCTCATGCTTCTACCCTCCAGGGATCTCAGGGTTTGCTGAGTCGCTGGGAAGGAGCCAGCCACGCGCTCCAGCTTACAGGAGAGGGATTATCATGGCTCTTGTGACTCAGCCCACAGCTCCGGTGTGCTTCCCTGCATGGAAAGGAGAGAAGCAAGTGTGAATCCTCAATTTGTCCCCTATATTGGCCACGTAAACAGCCTCTGTCCCCAGGGACGTTCCCCCAGTTGGCAATGCCAACCATTGCTGCTCTCCCAACAGTGGGCACCTTGAGGGTGTCTGGATGCCAAGGGCAATGGCAGTGATGTGGTGATTGCTGCCTCTCCATGAGCAAAACAGATAGAAACCAGGTAGGAAGCCCAGGGGGCTGGCTGTTGGGCTGGCCAGGAAGGGGAGGGAATGGCAGCTCTGTGATTCCGAAGTGCTGCTGGGGACAGTGAATCTCTGGTACTGCTTTCGGGTCGGAGTGAAAGGCTTCGAAGTCCCAGGCTATGGGACGATTCAAACACTGCAGAGGGAAGCAAGAACCAGGAAAATGAGGGTTTCTGCTTGCTGTGGACATGCAGCCAGGGAGGCATCGGAGCACATGCTTCAGGGCTGGTTTTGGGGCATGGAAATCCCCTTGGTCCATGTAGCGTGGGCTCCCAGCACTCCCAAGGGATGGGCGGGAGTGCCCTGGCCACCCCCTAGCTCCACCCTCCTTGGCGACGGTCCCCATGGAGAACCCGTCCACACTCGGGTGTGATGACACTGTCATGGCAACCTGTTCCACAAGGCCTGGGGCAGTGCAGGGCGCAGGACACGACTGGCTCCCTGTGGGCTCTCATCTCTCCTGCGCTTCCCGCTGGAAATAGGGGTTGTTTCTCCGGAATACCCGACTGCCACAACGGTCCCATCCCCTGGCTGGAGAGGAACCGCCGCACCTGCAGCGGGGTGAGCAGCGTCAGGGGGAACCAGGGAGTCCGGGGGGCTTCAGCGGGGCTGGGGGGGGACCAGCTTTGGGGGTGAGGGCTGTGGGGTCAGCCCTAGTGCCCTCCCTGGCTGCAGTGGGACGGGGGCTGAATCAAGGCGATATCCCTTGCTTGCGCTCCCTGCGGGCTCTGCCTGCTGGCACGGCGGGGCCTGGCCTCGCTGGGATTTCTATGGAAACCCAGGTACCAAACAGTGTGGAATAGCTCAAACCATCTGTTCTTCCCCTACTTATAAACTCGATAAGAGGAGCGTGTTTCACGATGACATCACTACAAATGCTCTCCTTTTATTCATCGTGCAGCCATCTGTGATGGTTTCCTCATGTGCCAAACATGCAAGCAGGTGCTGAGGGATGGGCAGGGGGACACAACCACCCCCTTACCCAGGTTTCATTTCTCCCCTTGGAAAGCAGGCCTGGCCCTTCATCGCTCCCTCATCCCCTTCCCGAGGTGTCCGCAGAGGAACCGGCGGAGCTAGCTGGAAGAAATGAGGGGCTCAAAGGTAAAAACTGAAGCACAGTCCAAAGCTGAATTTTTCCACAGGCTTTATGGAGGATCTGCCATGGGGATCTCACCTGCAGAAATTAATGCCACAGCGCGGTGAGCCGGCCAGGCAGTGGGGAGCCAAGCTTTCTTTTTGCCAGCAAGGTGTTGGGTTGCAGTGGAGCTGATTCTGCCTGCCTTCCTGTGCCGGGGATGGGGCCATGGCCTGAGATGTGGATGGTGGGGGAGGCAGGGTTGGGGAATATATGTCAGCTGAGGACACAGGTAGTGGTGTATCTAACTGCCACATCTTCAGCGCTACCTGTTAGGCAGTTTCTCAGCTAAAAGTCATCTTCCCACAGCCAGGGATGTAAACACTCCTGCTCTACTCCTGGACAAAGTCAGCTAGGTTCGTATGCATCCCCAGCTTGGGTGGATTTGGTTCTGACTCATGTGGTCCTTGCCATCACGCCAGGTGATAAAAGAGGTGACAACCTGCTGTCACCTGCCCTCCCTGCTGCTGGAGGTCTGCACCCTGTCCTGGAGTTGAACTGCTGGCCATGGCTCAACTGCAGTGGTCAACAGGGACCAGTTTTTGTTGCTGTTAATACCTCCTTGCCCCAGGGAGCGGTGGTATCTTGGAGGTGGATTACCCAAGAGCAAAGCACCCGGTAGACTTTGCTCTGAAGTGGATCAGAAGCACTCACAGAGTTGGTTTGAGTGGCTCAGAGTTTCGGGCAGTAATGAATATCCTTGGTGGCAGTGAAGAGCTGAAGGTGGCGACAAACAGGTGGAGGCAGCAATGACATTAACCTGCTCCCCTGTGTCCAGCTGCACTGTCTACCACTGCTCTTTGTGTTTGCTCAAGTGACCAAGCTCTCCCTCTCTGTGGCAGCGGGGAGGGCCCTCTTTGAGGCAGAAGCTTTTGGACTTCCCTGAGAAGGAGAATGAAAAGCTGGCTGAGGCCGAGATCAGGAGACTGCAGAAACAGTTTTGGATAGCAGTGGAGAAGAGGAAATCCTACGGTGCCAACATGAGGCAGCAAACGCAGGCTCAGGAGTGAGTGCAGCTTTGCTTGGCTGCGTTGTGCTCGGAAAGTTCCTCCATGCTGAGATCTGGAGACCCTCATGCTGAGATGCAGTGGGGTAAGGACCTGCTCCAGCATTGCAGGTGGGATGTGCTAAACGTCATTTGTCATTCCATTTTTACAGAAAAGAAATAAAGTTGCTGACACAAAAACATGAAGACGTGTCATTAATGCTGAGACAGATCACGTCCCTGAGAAATGCAATGCTGGATGACAGAAGTTGTACAGAGCTCCAATGCCTTTTGCAGACCAAACATCAGTATGATTCTCTGATTAGAGACAGAAAAGCCCTGTTAGCTGACATGGACAACCAGGTAAGAGCATCTGGACCGTTCCCTGGCTGAGCGTGGTAGAGCAGAGCAGAGTCACGGAGTGAGCCCTATGGCTGAAACTCCTCAATGTAAAATGTATTTAATTCAGGCCTTGGAATATAATGCTGCCTCCTGGCAAAAGGCACATGACAATAACAAATGGATAGAGCCAGGCTCCCGTTCAAGTCAGCAGCACTGGCTAGAAAAGTAAGGTCTGACTCTCAACCTTGTTGACCCACAGGTCTCTGCAGCTCCTCTTTGATGGCACACACCTGCCTGGGGTCATGCAACGTCCCTCTTTTTTTCCCTTGACTTTTTTTTACTCCTGAAAAAGAGGCAAAAATGGAATATTTAATTGTGCTGTTTGAGACATAGCAAAGAAAAGAGCAGCAGCATGTGAGGGATGTCCAGTCACTTCTCCTGAGGACAGCCTGGTTGGGTTTGGTCAGTGGTGGGGTGGGAGCCCAAGGGAAACCCAGTGCTACAGCAATGACAGGTCTCTGCAGCTTTCTGCTCTGAACCAACTGCCCATGAGACAAGTCAGGGAACAGGCTCAGGTAGTTTACCATTGCTAGAGGTGCTGCAGAGCTTTCCACAACAGAGTTAGCTTTCAATCAGGGATCTCTTGGCTGAGTCATACCTCTCCCACCTGCCCCCTTCTTCATTGTTCTCCAACTGCTTCATTCTTCTCATGGATTGATTTCCTCTGGCAGCTCCCTACTTCTGGCAAAAGTTTTCCTCCACTCATTCCCAGGGAGGCCTGCACAGACCCCTGTCTGGCCAGCACAATACCACTTCCAAAAAACCATCCTCACTGCCTCTCCCACTCTACACGGAGTGCTGCTGTGCCTTGTTCAACACCTGCTGAATTTCCCTCCAGAGGCAGCTGCATTTCCTTCATGACATGAAAATAAGGCCATTTCTAGTTACAGTTTATGCTTCTGCATGTACAGGATGGGGTCCTTTGGGATTAAAGCTGCTTCTATAACTGTGAGCTCATTAATGACATGGTTGCTGTAGTTCAGGTCGACAGAGGGTATTTTCTTTGGCTAAGTGTCCTGACAAGAGTCCAGAACATAGGGGTGGAGATTATAATTTTTTTTTTTTCTCTGTGTTTGCAGATACTAGAGCTGGAAAAAAAGATTATGAGGCAAAACCAGGTAGCAGTGAATGTGAAGCAAGCGAACTGTAGCAAACGGCTGCAGAAGCAGATTGAGAGACTGGAGATGCGCCTAAACAATGTAAGCAAACATTTTGCAGACCTGTGGGGCCACACTGGGACCTGTGTGCAAAACACTTTTTGATCAGGACAAAGGCTAATGGTGCAAATGTATTTGGTTGACACAAGCCACATAAAGGACCTGGCTTGTTCGGCTGGCCTGATTGCTCCCAGAATATCTCAAAGGCTCCTTCAAGCTTGGTGACCCAAATGCAGCACTTGTGCCATGCCAAGAAGCCTGAAGGTCTGCACCTGTTTAGTGATAAAACCGGGCTGCCTGAAGCCACCTTGCCTTGGACAATGCCAGCTCCATGTCTCTGTTGTGACCGGCCTGGCCTACTGTTGCCTCCTCCCTGTCTCAGGGAGGAGGATAGTGCAGGGCCAATTTAAAATCTCTTGGGCTGTGTTTGTCCCAACCCTGGTCAAGGTCCTTCAGCAGAGACCTGAGCCCCCCAGTCCCGCACCAGCTTCAAACCTTTTGCTTCCCTCTCCCCAGGTCACTATCCATTTCGATACCATCCTGACCAGAAATAACAAGCTCCGAGAAGAGATTGAAAACCTGCGAATCCAGAAAGCCACTTTGGACAACTTCTACTTGAAACTCCATAAGAAGCTGGATCAGCAGAGGAGAAGGATGAATACTGCCATTGAGCAATCCGCACAAGCCTATGAGCAGCGGTATGTGGCCTTGTGAACCCTCGGGGGCAAACAGCACTGACGAGCAATGCCAGTGATGAGTATTGATGTAAAAAGAGACCGACTGCAACTTCAGAGAGAGGATACATCGCTTTTGCCTAGAGCTGGCTGCTGAGGGTTAGGTGCCTAGTCAGTGTAGGGAGACTGATACATCCAGGGTGATTTACTCCAACTATCCCAGATGTCCCTTGGGATGGGGTGAATTGCCCCATGGAGCAGTCTCTTTCCTCTGAGTCCCACCTGAGCCTGCATTTGGAATTGCAGCAGACCTGGAGCAGAGACCAGCCAGCTCCGGTCAAAGTGAGCCTGGTTGCCACAGTTGGGTGCTGTGTCTGAGTACAAAACCCCACCAAGAGGCACGTTAGCTTGCTGCTGGCCTTGGGCTAACACAGCTGTACCTGGGTGAGAGCTGGGCAACATGCACAGCATCACGGGGGCTTTCCTGGGTCAGACCGAGAGGTGCATGGGAATAGCCAGGAATACAGATCTTTATACCTACACATGGTGTAACCTACTGCGCTCTGTGTGCAGGATGGAGGCTCTGGCAAGGATTTCAGCCATGAATGAAAGGCACAGCAAAGACACTGTCCAGTACAATGTTGAGCTGCAGGAGCGGGAGCGTGTCCTTGACCAGGAGACCAAACTGAAAACCTTCATGCTTGCCAAATTTACAGATCGCTCTGAATTGGAGGAACAGGCCAAAAAGAAAAAAGGTATCAGATGAGAGAAAATATGTGCAAATGAGATCACAAACCAGGAGTCCATAGGGTTGGCAAGGAGGCTGCTTAGAGCAGTTTATAGCATTGCACCCCAAAGGCAGGACCTATCCTCTGCCCAGAGGCTCCTTTACCCAGCCTTCACCCTACAAGCAAAAAGGATGAACAGTCATAACCAAGTGAGACCACCCAGCACCATGTGTTGGGGTGCCCTTGAGGCAGAGGGAGGGTTGGGGAGGCAGGGAGCTGTCCCTATGTGCAACCATGGCTCCTTTTATCCTCCTGGGGAGGGATCCCACTGTGTTTGCCCCATTCCCATGAGGACTGTGAGCTCCCTGCTTAGTTTCTGGGTGAAATAAAGACACCCTCTGCCCCTCTGGCACTGCTCCTCCCTGCCCTGAGCACCACACCAAACCCCACAGCACCTGCAAGCGAAGGCTCTGCAAAGGGCAGCCTGCAGGGGCACACACTCTGTCTCTCCCACAGCCTTGAAGGCAGCCCAGCGGGCGAAGCAGCGCCAAGGGGAGAGCTTTGAGAGCCAGGAAGTGGCTTACAAGCGCCTGCTGGAGCTGGCGGAGGATGGGGACATCGACCGGCTGCTGAATGACTTCATTGAAAAAGAGGAGAAGAACTTCGCCTGCTTCAGCTACGTCACTGAGCTGAACAATGAGATGGAGAGCATGCAGCAGAGGATCAAGGACCTCCAGGTCTGTTCCAGGCTCTTTGTGTCTCCTCTTTCTCAGCTGGTGCTTTTGGGCTGGGGTGGGTTTTTCCTTTCCCATGCGTCCAGAATCACTGCCCACACCAGAGCCCAGCTCACAGCCTACCACAGAGGTGGGATTAGGGGAGTGAAAAGGGATAGCCAAAAATATAACTCCAATAAACAGAATGCTGTGTTCTCGGAGCTAAAAGTGTCTCAATGCTGCCACCGTGTACCCAGCAAAAATATTGCACTATCCAGGAGGGCCAAGAGCTGCCTCAGCCATGTGTGTGGCAGGCTTCAGTGAGAAGTGCTGCCTGTTGTGGGGTCATCACCTGCCCTCCTGGCCTGGGGACAATGGTCCCCAGAGTGGTCAAGTGGCGTGTCCCTGCCCCCAGGGTGGAAGAATGGTCCCCAGCCTCTGTTAGGCATCTCTGGTGGGCATTCAGCCAGTACCCCCTCCATGTGCTTGTGTTTGCACAGAATGAAATTTCAGCCCTCGTGACGGACCAGGAGTATGCAGAGAGCAGCCGCCTTCATGTCCTGCAGGAGCTGGAGGTACAGCAGCCCTGATTTCCCCCTGCAAGGGCAGGAGGCCCCTGACTGTCTTGGCGTGTGTCCTAAGGAGTCTTGTCCAGTCAATGCTGCTCTGGCCAACGGCTGCAGAGGCACGGGCATAAAAGGGCCCAGCATCAGCTTTGGCAGCCCCGTCTCCCAGTGAATGGTGAGAGGGTGACTGCAGGGCTCCTGCCAGCCCCAGTCCTCCAGCGCCCAGGGCCTTGGCTGCGGCGTGGGAAGCTTGGGATCCCTTTCATAGGGTCTTTCCCCTGCAGGGATGGGAGCATCCCACAGACCCTTCTGGGATGTCTCCAGCATCCAGACTGGAAGTGGCCAGCACTGCTGTGTGTGGGGTGAGGAGGGGGCTGGTATGACACCTAGCAAAACCTTTGCTAATAGGAAAAACTAATGAAAACCACTGAGGAAGCCAACTTGTATGAAGACAGATGCAAAGAGAGCAACAAAGTCCTGGGCCAGCTCAAATCTGGCATGGAAGCCCTGTTGAAAGAAATCAACTGTGATACTGTGATGATAATGAAGCAGCTTGGAGAAAACAAGCAGATCACAGATCTGAACCTGATGCAGTTTTTCGGTGGGTTGGGGCTACCTGTCTTCTGCTGCCACCCGGCCTGGGCCTTGTATGTCCACCACCCCCTTGCACTATGTTTTAGAGCTCTGTTTCTCCCCCTGCCCCACCGTGCATGGGTGTCCCTAATGTGCATTTGGGGTGCCAAATTCCCAGCAAATTCAGGAGCTAACCTGGCTGTATAAACATCCCAGTGTACCCCCAAGCCCTCATCTTGGCTCTGGGTGCGGGACCCAGCCTTGGGTCCTTGTCCCTGGGGAGACAGGCTGCCTGATGGCACTGTCTTGGGGAAATCCATGGATCCCCTGCTCAACAAACAGTTGGGGATGGATCTGGGCAGGAGCCCTGTGCGGGGCCCCTGCGGGATGGCGCTCTCTCCCACCCAGGTCTCGTGGAGAAGAAGACCAACGAACTCCTGCTGATGGAGTCCATCCTGCGCTACACATCAGCTGACGGCTCGCACCCAGCCCAGCCCTTCGCCAACCCGCTGCTGGGCGGCACCGAGCTCCTCCGGGTGATGGACCGGACCCAGCTCTGCCCACCGACCCCCACCCTGGACAGCACCGCTGACACCTGTGAGTGTGAGGTGGGAGGGAGGGGCCATGGCCACGCAGCCAGCCAATCCACAATGCCCCCCTGGCTGCCCACCCAATCCCCTGCTGCCAGCTATCCTCCCCAGCCAATCCCAAGCAGGCTGTCCTGCCCCACTGGGTATATAAGGCCTCTGGGATGGCGTGCATGATGGGGTGTCTGTTTTCTTGGGCAGTGGAGGTGCCACTGGACCATGGCCAGCTGCGCCAGCTGATTCTACAGAGCCACGAGAAGGAGAGGGCAACGCCGCCAGCACGGGCAAGAAGGGGAGGAACAGCATCAAGGTGTGAGAGCCCAGCAAGGATGAATTAAATAAAGTTTCACTCTTGAGCTCCCCCTCTGCTTCTGCACCCTGGATGTCGTTCCATCTCCCTTCTCCTCTGGAAGGAGCCCAATGCCTTCTGCAGGCCTCAAAAGCTTGCCGGGTGATATTTCATCATGGCTTCGCCCACTGCTGACAGCAGCCGCTGCCGGGGGCGGGAGCAGCTGCTCTCCGGCGGGGTGCTGTCCGTGTTGCACAGCCCAACACACTTCCCACGGCCAAGCACTGTGTGATGGCTAGAGAGATGGGGACCATGGTCCTGGTCTTGCACTGTGCCTGTCCAAGGGGCCTGGGGAGGGCCTGGGGGGATGCAGGGGGGATGGGTGTTCTTGCTGAGTGTTCCCTGCTAGGCTGGGAGAAGCAGGCAGCTCTCTGCTGCCTAAAATAAAGCCAAGCCCATGCTGGACCTGGGATGGTGGGACCAGATGGCTGCTAGCCACAGCCCAATGTGAAATGGGCTGTTTGGGGCTGGGAGCTGGGCCAGGCTGGGAAATGGCAGAGCAGAGGGACCTGAAGGCACATGACGGTGATGTACAGTACTGCCAGGAGGCTGGGGGCAGAGGGATCTGGGACATGTTTGGGGACTCTGGCTGGGCACAGATGCACCACACAGATGTACCACGCAAGCCCAAGCACCACTCACACCAGCAGCTGGATTTTCTCTCACCAAAAAGCAGTTTAATGTGGATGCCTTTCATGTGTTCCCCAGTGGCAGAGGTAAAGGGACCTCCCCATCCAGCCTAAAGAGAGGCAATCTTGCAGTGCCAGCCCCAGTGCTGAGAGTGGGCTAGTCCTTCTCTTCACCATGTGTAATGACATGGACAAGGTTTTTGTAATCCAGGTTGCCAGATATGTCTGGAGGGAAGGCTGCGAACATCTGATCGACCTGCCGGGAAAGAGCCACGGTAAAAAGGTGGCACAGAAGGGGTTTGTGGCTGGGAGGAAGGCTGGGGTTCTGTAGGGATGGAGGGCATGGGAGGCTGGCAGAGGGTGGGAAAGAGCTCGTACCTCTTCCTGGGAAAACCTCTCACCCTGTGTCATGAGCATTTCTTTGATGCTGCAAACAAGAGAGCGCAGTGAGCACTGGAGGGGCCTCAGTGGGGACACCTGTCGTCCCCCCTGGGCACCCCTGCACTCACTAGGCAGATTTCAGGCCTTTTCCCTCTGGATCAAACACCTTGAATGCATTCAGGATCGTCTCCTCCGGGTCAGCACCTGTGGGTGACATGGCCACGGCTATTGGAGGCAGCAGAGGAGGAAGCCAGCTGCAGCCTCCTGCTTCCCCCAGCCTTCAGGGGGAAGATGGGGGGCAGGCTGGGAAGTGGGGTCCCTGCAGGAATGCTGACCCCATAGCCCTCACACACCAGCTGGGGTCTCGAGCGCTGGCGGTGGCTCATAGAGGAGTAGACATAGGGTTGTGGTGTGCCGACAAAGCAAGCTCTGTTGTCACCACCCTGGCATCTGGTGTCTATCTAATCTTTTGGGTGTATTTATAGAGCTCCAGGCACAGGCCCTTGGGGCCTCATAGCTTCCTGGAGCTCTGTGGGGAGGCTGCATGCCTTGGGTTGCCTAAGTGATACAGGATGGTGCAGCCTGACAGGGCTGCTGGGTCAAAGTCACACTGTAGCCAATGCCCTTGCCAGGGTGGGCATTGGTACCACCATTGGTGTCAGCAGGCTCAGAGGTGCTGCAAGATCTCCTGTCCCCTCTTTCTATGGGGACAGCAGCATCACAACCTGTTGGGTTTTTTTAATGGCTGGGGAAACTGAGGCACAAAGACCTGCTCATAGCCCCCAACAGGTTGGAGAGACATAGGATGACATCCAGGTCTCTGGACAGGGAGCCCCAGCCCTGCCTTTGGGACTGTTGGTGTTGCAAGTCAGCATGAGTTTTGGGGCACAGGGTCCTCCCTGGGGAGAGTTCCTCAGGGTACATGACGCTGAGTTTGTCCTATCTGTGGTGTCTCAGGACGCGGAGGCAGGGAGAACAGCCAAGTCCAGGATTTGGAAGATGAGGACTGGAGGTCTTGGGGAGAGGAGTTGTTGCCAGTGATGGTCCTACCAAAGCCTCTGTCTTTGGCGGGGTTCCTGTGCCTCCACTGGGAGAAGGTGGCACTAAGGGATGCAGGAGGGATGGGTGAGGGACATCATTTCACTGGTAACCCCTGGTTGTCCCCAGGTGTCACCTCTTGACTGTGGTGTGGGAGGCGTCTTTGCTCTGACCCACTTCCCAGGCTCTGCAAGCTGCAGTATGGCAGCCGGTGCCACCTGCCTTTCCTTTAGCAGCTCCCACCTGAGGCCTCCGAGGAGCCTCTGACGGGTCTCACCTGGAAGGGTGATGGAGGCCCTGGGAGTTGGGTGGCTTCCCCAAGTGTGACAAGATAAGAGTGGTAATGTGGGTGCCCACCAAGCCCCCCGCCCCAGGTCCCTGGATGCCCTCTCACCCTTGAGTTTCTCCCCGAACATGGTGAGGAACACGGTGAAGTTGATTGGGCCGGGCGCCTCCTTTATCATCTCATCAATCTCCTCATTTTTCACATTCAGGCGCCCTAGGATAAAACATTGCTGAGTGAATTATCATAGAATCATAGAATCATTAAGGTTGGAAAGGACCTCTAGGATCATCAAGTCCAACCATCAACCCAACAGTACCGTGTCTCCTAAACCGTGCCCTGAAGTGCCACATCTACATGTATTTTAAATACCTCCAGGGATGGCAACTCTACCACCACTCTGGGCGCCCTGTTCCAATGTCTGACCACTCTCTCAGTAAAGAATTTTTTCCTAATATCCAATCGAAACCTCCCCTGATGCAGCTTGAAACCATTTCATCTCGTTCTATCGCTGGTGACCTGGGAGAAGAGACATGCATGTCCCTGTCCGGCTGCAAATATATGCAGACCTCTGGGCTCTGCTCTATGTGCTGGGAGCTAAAGGACACACCACAGGAGCCTTGCCCTGGATGTTTTTCCTCCATCCAAGGGAACCGTACAGCCCTCAGGAGCCACTTCCAAAAGAAGCGGCAGTGGCAGAAGTGAGGAAGGGAAATTCATGTACTGGCAGAGGATGGGTGGGCTGGACATCTCCAGCTCTGGATTTTCAGGTTCCAGGATCACAGAAGAGAGGGCTGCAAAGGACTGAGCTGTGCTGCTTCCTTCCCTTGCCACACTGCCCCATGCGTCAGCCTGCTTCAGCCCTCCTTGGAAGACGTTTTGGGTCAAAACCATCAGCACTGTAGTTGCCTCTGGCCCCCGGTGTCAGATGTGAACAGGTTTGAAAGCCTACATCATTTTACCTGAGGTTGAGTTGTCTTTGGGACTCCCTGGACCCACCCCTGGTTTGTGCTGGCCTCTGTGATGAAAGAGCCAAGCTCACAACTTCAAAGCTTCCCACAAATCCCATAAATCCCCCTAATGCCCATACACCCAGGGATGCTGTGGGATGGGCACAGCCAGGTGCTTCTTAGCACGCAGGAAGGCAGGGAGCATTTGGCTGTGTATAATTCAGGAGCCAGCTCTTCTCCAGTACCTATGGGATTAAACACCCGCTGCTGTGGGAGCTGCTCTAAGTCACCCCATGTGGGATCTCACTGGCTAACAGAAGTGGTTTCAGATCAAGAGGTTTTCAGCAAAACAGGAGATACAGTTAACCAGTGGGGCTTGGTTAAGTGGGGGCTGACAATTGGTTTCTCACTTAATATGTCTAATGTCATCAAAACTGGAGGGGAGAGTTCTAAAAGGGGGCTCACCGAGTGCAGCAAACGTGTCTCTCAGATCTGCCTTGTCAATGAAGCCGTCCCGGTTTTGATCCATGATGGTGAATGCCTGGAAACACAGGAGGAGGGCAGGTTGCACAGGGAGAGATGTTGGCCTTTGCAAAGGCTTTGGCCTTTGCAGAGGCAAAGGTACTCTTCTCCTCCTCCCATGGAGTTTCATGGGAACAGAGCACTTCAAACCCTGCACAGGATGGGGCTCTAGGGGTCCTCACCCAGCGAGGGAGCAATAACCATCATTTTAACCCAGCAGCAATCCTGGCCCTTGCACCCTTGGGCGATGTGGGGTGTTGGCTTCCTATGGCAGCCCAAACTGTAATGCCATACAGACCCTCTCCTTAGCCAAAGCCCTCTCACCCTGGGCTGAGACCAACTGGGGAGGACAGCCTGAGCCATCAGCTCCCCCAACAGGGACCAGTTATCCCTGTAACTGGGATCTACACTGGATCATGGGACAGCTGTGCAGGGGGTAAGTCAGGAAGAGCTCCTGGCACAGCAGGTGGGAGCTGGCTGGGAGGTTGTGATCCTGCTCTCCTGGATGCTGCTGTCTCCTCTGCAGGGCATGGGCTCTTAGGAAGCTTTGAGGCGATGTTGTATTTAACAAAGTCACCAGGTTGTTATTCACACTTTTAAAATAAAACCACTCAAAACCAGGCATGCTGCCTTTTGTCGCAAACCAGCTGTCTCTAATCTGAAAGCACTTAGGAAAAAGCTGAAGGTCACATTGCATCAAGGACCTTCAGTCATTTCTACCAAACCCACCTACCTCTTTGAATTCCTGGATCTGGGCCTGCTCAAACATGGAGAAGACATTGGAATTAGCACCTTCAATCCTCTTCTTGGCTTTCTTGGGTGCCTGCAGGGGTTCAGGTATGTATCACTAACTCACCGGCTTTTTGTGGTATGGAATAAAAGCATGAAACTACCCTATTCTTAGTCACGAGTCCTTCATGGAAGCACTGGGCTGGTGCTGCCACTGCACTTGGGTGCTTGGTGGTTTCCCCATGCAGTGCTCAGCAGCTCTGGTCACATGTGACCCCCCGAGATACTGCGGGGCATTAAGATTCCTGCTGAAGTTACAGCTCCATCTTTGCTTTCCTGATGAATTTAGCCAAATAGTTCTGAGGAAAGATGAGTTGGGAAATCTCTTCCCCACTAAAGGCTATGGAGGTAAAAGGATCGGCACTGGGGTGAGATCTCCCTGGGTGGAAACCTAGGTTTGGGAGCATGCTGCTGAGGTTGCATGCAAGGGCTATAGTTGTTAGGTGATTCCTTACCCTGCTGTGCCTCTTGCTAAGAACAAAGCACTCATTAAAATGTTTGCTTATTAAAAAAATCTCTCTCCTCCTGCACAGAGGCTTGAAATAACCAGAAATGACTTGATATGTCTTATAAACAGGAGCAGAGGACAGAGCTGCTCACCATCCCACCCTGCCCATTGTGCCTTGTTTCAGGAGGGTTTTGGGGGACACAACTGCCCTTCCCCTGGCTGCGTGGAGGAAGGGAAAGCAGAAGGATGGCATTTGGATGCCAGAGAGGTCTGCCCCAGTTGGAAAGCTTTGCTAGTGTGGGGGACACCTCTCAGTTCCCTGTGGATGCTGCCAATGGAGCCAGAAGCTCCCTGGCTTGCTCACCCCCTTTCCAGGGCAGGAGGGGCCCTTGGACATCAGATCCCTGTCACCTCCATCACTCCCTGCTGATTAAAGCTATCCTGGTGAAAAAGCTAACGGAGTTTTCTTCTTCCCGCTGGAGCTTCAGGCTCTCGGTACTCACCATGGCTTTGTACAGCTGCTGACGTTGCTGCAAGAGGCGTCTCGGAGGCAGTCCCTCGCTTCCCCTGGGCTGAAACAATAAATACATCCCACTCCGGGTTAAAAATAACCCCATGCCCACTTTTGGCTGTAATAGGTAAGTTAGCCACCCCCAATCCTCTTGTCTCTGACTTTTTCTGTCCCACTCTCTCTAATCTGGAATAGCAGCCTGTCGTTGTCACTGGCTGACGTGACATGTGAGCCAGAGAGGGTTTCAAGGTTAATGAAGTGCCAGGCGGCCCCACAGCTCCCACACTGGAGATGCTGACCCGCAGCAGGGACTGCACAGGGGCAATCCCACCTGTGTTTGTCACTCGGGCTGGGGCCAGGCTTTTCCCTTCCACTGGGACATGCAGGGAGGACTTGACCTGGGGGGACCCCCGGCTATAGTCCCCTGAGCCTTGGGTTGTGGTTGTTTCACCTTGGTCCTCCCAGGCATCTTTGTGAGCCTTGATGCCCCATCGCAGCATTGGCACGGCAAAGCTGGGCGCTGCTTCGCTGCTGGAGGTGGGGGAGTCCCGCTGTCCTGGGTGCAATGGGTTCCCATCGCTTGTGATGCTCAAAGAGCAGAAGCAGCTGTCTGGCCACCCAGTCTCTGGCCAAAGGGGACTGTCCCTGCTGCAGTGCCAGCTCAGATGCAGTGCCCCATCTAAGCGTGCCGGGATGAGGCCGGAGGCGGATGCTGAGCTCCCACAAAGCTGGGCAGGCATGCAGGGCTCCTCTCTCATGTGTCACCCCCCACCAAGGCACCTGTCGCCCAGTTAAGCCAAACACTTGCTTCGTCCTGGTCCCAGTGAGACCCACACAATTAACTCTCCCCATCCCAGGCTCTGGAAGCCAGCGTGGGGCCACATTCTGCAGCACCCAGGAGCACTGGCGCTCACATCACCCAGCTGCCACAGCTCACCAGCCCGGGCATGACATGGCCGCACTGACCAGAGGCTGCATTTCTGCAGCAGGAGCCACTGAACCTGTGGGCAGGCAGGCAACAATCCTGCAAAACCTCTGCCGGGGTCTGCTGTCCTTGCGGAACAGAACTACTGGCCATCGGGCCCAGGCCGTTTGGTGGTGCTCTTTTGTCTTCAGTATTTTTGGTCTGTTAATTTTATCCCCCCTCCCTCTTGCTTTGCCCTGGCGTGCTGGGGTGGGAATGGTGCTGGCAGCCCAAAGATGCCTGTCAGCTACCGCCACAGCCCCCCAGGCGGCTGTGCCTGGCATGGCCCTGACCAGGGGGCTGGGGTGCAGGGGGCTGGGGTGCAGGGGGCTGGGGTGCAGGGGGCTGGGGTGCAGAGGGCTGCGGCCTTGGTGCCTGCACTGCTGCCTGGCATCATCCCCTCCGTGTGCTGAGGAGGCTGGTGGGTGAGTGGGGAGAGCTGTGAGAGAGTTGGGAACAAAAGGCAGTGTGAAATGGGATCTCTGGAGCTCTGGGCTCTGCCCAGATGCTGCCCTCCTTTCCCCAGAGGACACAAACATTGTGTTTAATCCCTGGCACTTGCTGCTCAGTTGCACCTTGATGCCTGACTGCCACTGCCAAGCCAGCGAGGATGGTATTATGGGGAGGATTTAAGTAGACAGCAGGGAAATGTGTAGGGAAAAGTGCCCTGAGAGGAGAAGAGTCCTGATCCAGGAATGACTGCCTTGTCTGGGTGAAGCTTCAGCTGAGGGAAGGGATTTCAGGATGGGTTTTGGGGTCTGTCTGAGCAAAAGGGCAGGCAAGAGAGCCAAGGGGCAGAGCTGGGGTAAGGACCAGCTGTGTGGCACAGCTGGGGATGAGTGGGATCAATGTCAGCGTGGACACTCCCTCCTCCTGCCAAGTTCAGCTGGATTCATCAGCCAGCCGAGCCCAATTACCTTAATTTGTGGCATTAAGGAAAAATCCATAAGCATCAGGGAAGTGATGTGTAGCAGTTTAACGGGACTGGTCGGCCGTGGAGCCGCCGGCACTGCCTGGGTGCAGCCTGTCCCTGGCTCTGTGTCCATGCTGGGGCACGGCTGGTGGCATGGGAGGCAGCCCTGGAGCTGTGGAGATTTCCCAGAATATTTTTTTTTGGGGGGGGGGTGGGTGTGGAAAGCACCTTTTCTGCCTGCACAGCCTGGAAGAGATCAGACCTCGGTCTCTCCCTGGTGTTGCTCACATTGTGGTTGAGGGGTGAGATGATGGCTGGGGGCTTCCAGTGGCTGGCTGTGCTGAGCACAGCACAGAAATCCTGGCTGGGGATGGGGTGCAGATGGCTGCCTGTGTTTCTGCCTCAATTTGTAAGACGGTGCATCTGCTCCGCTGCTCGCTTCTCACTGTCAGATGTGATCCTCTGTGCTGCTCAGGCCGGATCCTGCCCCCTTGGTGAGGACCGTGGTCCAGCCTGGGGATGGAGGCAGCACCATGCACATGTTTTCCTTCTCCTGATGTGGATATTGGGGGACTTACTGGCATCCAAGAAAGAATGAGTGCTTTAAATATATATGTATGTACATATATGCCTGTAGAGCTCTGTAGCGAACAAAAGAGCTGTTGGGAAGTGGCTGCAGTCTGTGAATGGATGTCAGGGAATAACACACGTATCTGTGCCATGGCAA
Organism: Phalacrocorax carbo; assembly: GCF_963921805.1. Taxonomy (NCBI): domain Eukaryota; kingdom Metazoa; phylum Chordata; class Aves; order Suliformes; family Phalacrocoracidae; genus Phalacrocorax; species Phalacrocorax carbo. The sequence goes on along the minus strand of NC_087527.1, from coordinate 9,089,187 downwards.
AATCAAGCATCGTCCCTTCTTATCTGCAAAAGAGCCTGTGTTTTACATGAAAAAGCCTTTCTAATTAATAGGACAGCCCCTCTTGAGCTCGATAAAAAATGGAGTCAAAAGGATTTGATTAACCCCTGCTCTTTTCAAGGCACGTGCTCTGCCTGAGCGAGACGCGTGCCTGTGCCCGAGCCAAGTCCTGCCCGCGGCCGATAACAGGCTCCCTTCGTCCCAGGGAGCCCGGCAGCATCGTGCCCACAGGTAGCCCCAGGTCTGGACATTGACAGAGCCAGTTTGGGGGTGTCCTGGCCCCAGGGCTGCCTGAGCATGGCTGCATTGGCGTGCCAGGAATGCTCCAGAGCCAGCCCATGCAGCCACTTGCCACGCCGTTGCGGTTTCCTTATGAATATCTTTTGCTCCAACCAATATTTTTTTCTGCAATCAGATACATTTGACTAAACTAATACATATGTATACATGCCGGTACATTCCCATTCAAACCAATGTAAATTACCTTTGACCAATACATTTTCCTGGGAAATCAATGCATTTTAACACTGGATAATATTTATGAAATTGAATTTTTTATTGAAGCTAATGTAATTCTCTTCTATTTTATGCATTTTTATTAAACTAATGCATTTTAAATTAAACTGTTGTATATTAACTACAATGGCTGTTGGTACTTACAGTAAAATAATATATGTTTGCTGAAATCAATACATATTCCAAACCTAGGAATTTCCAGTTAACAAGGCTATATCAAGTATAACAAATACATGTAGCTACTTAATTTGAAGCTTATATACACTGGCTGGTATATTTGTTTATTGGTAATGATTATTTTTAAAGGGAGAAAGCTTATTAAAGGTAGAAAGATGGATTGCTGTGCAGCTCAGAGCTGCAGTTTGAAGCTGGCAGTGATGGCCACCCTGTCCCTGGTGCTCCTGCTGAGGAGGGCTGTGGGGGCAGCCTGCGTGTTCTGGTGTTGGCTGGTGGCTGAAGCCCATCTCCTCTGCCATGGATGGCCTCTGGGCCCCTGGCCACATGCCTGCACCTTGGTTGCCGCTGCATGGGGGTCTGGGGGCACCCTTCCCTTTCCTTGGGCTTGTCCTTGCTCATCACGCTCCCCTCACCTCCCCTTTCTGCTGGCAGCATCTTCAGGAGCTTTCAAAGTGTTTTAGCCATCTCCCCTTGGTGATCAGAAGGTTTCAATGTTTAACAGCTTATTCCAGACAGACTTAATTTATCAGCTTTGCCTGATTCTGCTCCATTTTCACTCAGAAGGATATATTAGAGCAATAATGGCCAGGAGGATTTCCCCAGCTCATGGGTCTGGGGAAGAGCCACTGCCCGCGCAGCAGAGCTGGCAGCTGGCTGGCCTGAGGATGGGGCAGGTGATGGGGATGAGAATGGACGATATCCCCATTCCTGAGCTGCTGGCCTGTCCCAGGGATGTGTCCTGCACTGTGCACAGGATGTGGCCCCAGGAGAAGGCAGCCATCCTGGCCTCCCGAGCGGCAGCATTGACAGGGGAAAGCCATAAATAGCAGCATTATCTGCTGTGCGCACGCCGAATGGCGCCATAGTTGAGATAATTTGGGCGAAACAATAAAGGAGGAAAATTAATTAAAAAGCATGTGCTAATTGTAGGGGGAATGTGCTTGGAAATGAGTAGCCTTGGCAGAAATGTGGCCAGTGGAGGGCCTGGGTACCCTCCCCACGCGTCCTGGGACACCCAGGGGGCACGGCGGGCTGAGACCGGGCACAGCTCAGTGCATGCCCTGCGGGAGCCGCGGCGGGCACCGAAGGCAGATGGAGGGGTGCTGTGCCCCCGCCCCCCCACCGGTGTCTCAGCCTTCACTCCCGTGCCCCCCACGTACACCCCTATGTCCCTTAGCGTCCCCCTCGGGGTGTTCCCCTGCGGTGACCACCCGTGCCGCCCCCAGCCCCCCCCCCCAGTGCCTCCCCCGTGTCCCGCCGGGCGCCCGCGCCCCGGCCCGGGGGGACGCGCTGCAGTTACCGCGGCGGCCGCCAGGTGGCGCCGTTGTAGCGGGCGCGGCGCGGGCGCTGCCCGGTCCCCGGCGGGCCGCGGGGAGAGCGGCGGTGGGGGGCGGGGGGAGAGGGCCAGGAGGGAGAGGGGCGATGGCCGTGAAGCTCCATCACCTGCGGGAATGGGCTTCCACCCCGTCAAACACTTTAAATCATTTGTGAGAATATGGGAAGAAGGCTGGAACGGCCCCGTACCCCGCCGCGGGGGTGGCTCCCGCTTCCCGGGGCCGGCGGAAGACCAGGCAGAGCCAGGGGTCGCTGGGATGGCCCTGGCCTCTCCCGCCGGAGGAGGCAGAGACCCTGCAGCGGGGGGGCACGGCGGGGGCGGCGGGACCCCTGCCAGGGTTTCCCGGACGCCAGGACCCAGCTCCGCTTGGTGACAGCCGGCAGGGCTGCGCTGCCTTCCCCTGCGCGGGTGGGGACAGAGCTCCGGAGCGGCTCTCGGGGTCTCCACCAGGGTCCTTCTGCCCTGCGCCCAGCGCTGAAGCTGGGCCCAAACTCCTGGCCAGCCCCAAGGCCTGGCTCGTCCCCGCTCACCCCGATGGCACTGCTGTCCCTCGGTGCTGCTCCGGGCATCCCCCTGCCCGTCCCCGGGACGAGGCAGCCGAGCGAGCGAGCTCTCGCTGCCAACACCGCGCCTCAGCCGCCTAATGGGGCCGGATCACCGCACAAAGGACTTATCGTGTGGATCACAAATGGCAGGAAGGCGAGAATAAATTAACGCCTGAAATGGGAGTGTGCTGAAATCTAACAATATTTTTTTTTAAGTACACAGAAAAGCCCCTTCCATATTTTAATTAAAAGCCTTTCAGAAGAGGAGGCAAGGGGCTGCCATTTACAAAGAGCTATTGTCAGGTGCACAAAGCAAACCGTTCTGGAGACAAACTGATTTATTAACCTGCACCTTGCAGCGCTCCCCGGGGTGGGTGAGCCGCGGGTGGGGAGGTGGCAGGGCTGGGCTCCCCTTGCTCTCCCCAGGGCGCCCCAGGGCCAGTGGGACAGTGCCCAAGGGGATGCAGGAAGAGCAGGGACAGAGCGTGTCACCCTGCAGCTCTCCATCCTTCTGTGTGGCACTGGGTGCAGCCCCTTTCCTCTTCCTTACAGCTCCTATTGATTTATTAATGATTTGGCCAAACAGAAACATTCCTCCAAAGCCCACAATTTAATTTGCTCACCAAAGATGCCAAGTTAGTTTTATTTCTGATTTATGAGCAGGCTCTTCTGTTCCCTCAGCGGCAGAGCGGGGCAGTGATTTATGACATCAGCTTTGTGGGTGCAGGAAGAAGGCCCCCTTGCTGGTACCCATCTCTGATGGTGTCCAACAGCACATGCCTGGAACATCTTGATCATGAACAGACTGAGCCATCCCCACTGCTGGCACAGAAAGGACACCTTGGTATTGAACAACAGGAACCAACTCTCACCCCACCTGGGTTTATTGACCCATCCTGTAAACAAACATCCACCTGTGCACGGCCCTGAGAGGGGGATGGAAATGAATTCCCATGGGGAGATCCCCCCTTGCACAGCCTGTGCTCTCACCCCTGGATAATTACAGCCTCATTAAGCACAAGGAGAAGCACCTGTCTGGTACCTCCAGCAGCCCCAATCTCACTACAAATCTCAGTGCCTCCCAGTGGTTTGAGCTCTTTGATTTTGGAGGTTGTGGGGTAAAGAGAGGATCTACTTATAGTGCTTCGGTTCCCAGAGTAAACTTGGGTGTATCTGAGTAGGTGCAGCAGCATCTGATGGTTGATGTCTCAGACTATCCACAGCATTTGCTGTTGATGATAATAGGGTTGAGATTTCAGGTCAATGTTTGCAATTGCATCTAGGGTTCACCAGTTCCAGGCAGATGCTTTTGTTACAGCCCTATGAGGTGGGTCTGCTGCAGGAGTCCCTTTCTCCAGCCGGCTCTAAAGGTGGGGAAGAGGCTGGAGCAGGGCCCGCAGGAGCATCCAGGCTCTCTCTAGGACAAACTGCCTTGGCTTTTGCAAATCCTTTCTTTGAACTTTGATTTTCTGTTCAGTTGTTCTTCTGCCTGAGGCATTTTGCAGTTGTGGGATTGTGAGCAGCAAGAGTTTCCCTGAGTGGAAGAGATGAGAAGGACGAGATAATTTCCTAGCTGTTATGCTACAGTGTGGTGCCAAGACCACTTTGGGTGTCTGCCTTATCCTTTTGGACAGTTTGCCTGGCTCAGGTGAACTTCAGAGAGCAAGAAGAGGAGCAGCAAACCTATCCCTGTGACAGTCAGAAGCGCCTGCAGAGCAGGGTGCAGTTTGAAGGAAATTCCTTTTCTTTGGTGTCTTCTGAACTCAAACTGTTGCTTTTTAGTGGAATCTCAAGAGTCCTGCAAAATGCATGTAAAGGCAGCAGGACAGTACCTGGGCTGCCAGGTGGGGCCAAGCTGCAGGATGACCAAGGGGCTGCTTCCTCCCTCACCCACGTGCAGAGCCAGGCTCCAATGCTGCAAGATCTGCTGCAGTGAGAGGAGCTGAGAGCTTTGGGGCTGGGACAGTGAAGGACTACGAGTGACAGCTGCAGGAGCACTTGTCCTGGGCTTGCTGGTATCCGTGCAGGTGGGCAGCAGAGGCTGCTGGGACAGCTGACCATCTCCCCCCAGCCTGTCTGAGCACAGGGGTCTCTGCAGCGGCAAATGGTGACAGGTAAGATGGGGGGGGACCAGCGTGCTGGTGAATGAGGTGACTGCTGCCTGTCGCCCTTGTCCTCTCTGCAGTTTCAGAGGCAAAGCAGCACCCATGGCTTGTGAGCCCAGGGCGATGCTTCAGTAATGCCCTCTCACCCCACGCTGGGCCTTGGGGAGGGGAGCTGGGATGTGGGTTTGTGTCACAGCCCTGCAGGAGCCCCAGGCTCTTCCATGTACAGAGGTGTGCACGTGTCTGCAGGACAGCTTGGGGAGTTACCTGTTCCTTAGCAGGAATATTAAAATGCTACACTTGCTTGGTCTGCAAATAACCACCTGCAAAATGTACCTGGAAGGGCAGATCAGCCTTTCTATGTTCCAAAGCAAGTCATGGCCAGCAGTGTTGGGGTCCCTCCTGTGCAAACGTGGCATGGCTCTGCTGGGAGGTTGTCGCTTTCCCCGGGGAAAGGAAATTAATGCTCGAAGACCTTTGAATGTTGGTGTGGTTGGTACGATAGAATATGGGATAATCTGAGGCAGAAGTCGTAAAGCTTTTTTTTTTTTTTTGGTAGGAAAGCAAAGGGGAGTATTTCTGCACAGGCTTTGTTACCGCCCAAGCGCTTCCAGCTGTGCCCCATACCTCCAAGTTGTATGAATTCTTCAGTGACCAAATGCATTAAGTAATTTAAAAATAGGGTCCTAAACCAGTCTGAATTTGGGGATTTCTCTGGCTGTGGTGTGCTGTGAGCATGTTTGCTGTGGTGAGTCCCACCAGAGTCAAAGGTGCTGGATGTGTCACGAAAAAAGAAAAAACCTGAAAAAGTTTAACCGGCAGCTTCCAGATGCCCATTTTCCACCTTCCCGACACGGCTGGTGTTCTTAAAACATTGATTTAAAAAAAAAAGAAAAAAATCAGTTGTGCCGCGGCTCAGCGCCCCTTCCCCGGCGGCGGCCTGCGAGGGGGGGGTCCCACGGCCCGGGGGGGGTCCCACGGCCCGCGTGGGGCCGATGCCCGCGGGCGGACCCGGCGGCGGGGGGCACGGGGGCCGCCCCCTCCCCGCGGAGCGCGGGCGGGGCGAGGCGGCGGCGGGGCCGCCCCCGGCGGTGGAGGCGGGCGGTCTCCCCCTCCGCGCCGCTCCGCGCCCCTCCGCGCCGCCGGTCTCCCCCAAGATGGCCGCCGACGTGGGATCGATGTTTCGATACCGGACGAGGTTTGATGTCCGCCGCCGGCTCCAGGTTGGTGGCGGCGGCGGCCGCGGGGCTGGCGGCGGGCGGAGGAGGGGGGGGGGGGGGGGACCCGGGCGGCCGCCCCCAGCCCTCCCTCTCTCCCCCACCCCCGCTCCCTCCCTCCCTCCGCCCGCCCTTCCCCATCGATAGGTATCAGAAATTGATCCCCGCCGCCGCCGCTCTTTGTTCGGCGCCGCCCGGGAGCATGGAGCAGCGCTAGCGGCAATGGAGCCGCGCCGCCCCGGCCCCCGCCCCGCCGCCCCCGAGGTGACAGCGGGGCCGGGGGGCGGCCGCCGCTCCGCCCCGGCGGCAGGGGAGGGGGGGAGGGAGGGAGGGAGAGGAGGGAAGTTGCGCGGGATGAAGTTGCGGGGAGCGCGGCCCCCCGTGCCGCTCCGCCAAGTTTCTTGCGGTTCCCGCCCGCGGAGCGGAGCCGCAGGTGCCCGCGGGCTGCAAAGTGTCCCCGGTGTCGCGTGTGCGGTGTCCCCCCCCGCCCCCGGTAGCGGCTCTGTCGCCGCATCCCCCGCTCGTCTCGGGAGCCGGGCGCCGGGCGGGCAGAGGCGCTGTATGGAGCCGATGGATGCGCGGTAGCCCCGGGGATGGCGGAGCGGGGCTGCCCGGAGCCCCGCCGCGCTCCCATTGTTATTCAGGGCCGGGGGTTTGCGGTGCCGGGGCTCGGTCAGCCCTGAATGTCAGGGAAGGCGGCCGGCTGGGGTCCTGCGAGCCGGCTCGGGCGAGGGCTGGGTGCCGCCGCTCGGGACTTGTGATGGATGCGGCGGGAGAGAGATCCTTTGTGGCTCTGGGCAGGTCACGGATGCCGTATCCCGCCGTAGTGCCCTCGGTCTGTCAAATTAACGGTAAGTCCTTTGTTAATGTGTACGAGGGAAGGTTTGTCAGGGGATGCTGACAGTTTGTGACCTTAAATAGGCACCTATGTAGCGGGGAGGCGGATAATTAAAACAATAGCTCTCCCAACATAATGGGATGAAACCCAACCTGGATCTACTACAAAAGCCGAAACGCTCATTTACATGGATATTAAAGGGGTTTATCCCTTTAGGATATTATGGAGTTTAAAATGCAGCATGCTTCATAGGGGAGTAAACAAATTGAAATGCGATTTATGGGGCTTCGGTACTGTATCAACAGTTCCAGCATTTAATACATTTTGGCTTTTAAGCAGATTATGTGCTACATCTGTGATACGCAACCCTAAAAGTAATGCAGGTACCGCGGCCGGTCGGCTTGCCATGACTGCTCATTTATGGCGTTGTGGTCGGAAAGGGATTACGGGTCTAAGCGCTTCGGATACAAAAGCATTCCTCGGTACATCATGCTAATGACTTTTCCTGGGTGCACGCAGACCTTTATTTAAAGAAAAATATTGGCAGCTACTTCTTCCATGGGTTTGTTGGGGGGGGACTTTGCCGGAGGGAGAGGTGGGCTGGGAGGTGGGCAGCTCTCCTTCCCTGCTGTTCTGCTTGACCGGGTGGCCGTGGCTGGGTACGGAGCTGGAGAGGGAGCAGTGGGGATTGACTTCTGTCCAGGCAGCAATTCTGCTGCCTTGCCAGGATCACGGTGGGAAAGGTGACCTTGTGCCAGCTTGGCCTAATGCCCTCTACTTTAAAAAAAAAAAAATAAATAAACAAAAAGAAAGAAGGGAAACAATCCATATATTATTCTTCCAAGAGCTTTTTCCTTTTTTTTTTTTTTTCTTCTTTTTTAATGCATGTGTCTGAGCAGCTCTGCTGGCCTGGGGCTGGCCAGGAACGGCAGAGTTTGAGCAACCCTGATGAATGGTGGGCATATGTAAAACATGTAGATAATGTGCTACTCGGCAGCACTTTGATCGAAACAGCGTTGAGCCTTTTTACAGCAAATAGTCTCGGAAATGAGAAGAGATAAAATTCTATCAAAGATAATACCAGACATATTTCACTGGGTTATGAGATTGGTTTATTGTGTACATTACTAATGCAGTATTTTTTTACAGCTTTCTTGTGTATAAATCTCATAGCAGGACTCATACCTTTATGGGTTTTTTGTGTTTTAATTTCTTCTCAGTTTATTATGTTCTGGTAAGCGTTGTATGGATTACACGCTCTGTGTGCCGGATGCCGTTTTAATCTAACCCGTTCTGTGTTAAAACGGCAAAAAATGGGAAGAGTTGAGCTGCTGATTTGGGATAATAAATACAGCCGCGAGTGAGGGGAGAGAGACCGATTATAGCCATCTTTTATAAATGTCTTCACATCTCATTATGCAGATGAGCTCTGGCTATACAGCTCCAGTGTTTGGTTCATCAAATAAAATGCTCTTCATCTTATTTCCCCGTAATGCAAATGCTCTCCGCGTGCCGGAGCGGAGTTGGGCAGAAACTTTGGCGGCGGCTCTGCCGGATGGCGGTGTGCCGGGAGCCTCAGAGCGCCGTGTGGTTGATGGAATGTTTTTGCTGCTCAAAGTTTAGGGGAGAAAAAAAAAAAACTGTGGATGTGATTAAAATATTATAACCTTATGATATTCTGAAGTGCATAAATTTTGCATATCAGCTACAGAGGGAGTTTAGACATCCATTAAATGATATGACAGCTTGACTTATCTAAATGTGCTATCATTTAACAATGTGTCAAAATTCTTCTTTATATAGACGACAGCAGTAAATAAGCTATCAGTCCTCTTGGCTGAAGCTTAATTCCTGGAGCTTGGACTAATAAACTTAACTGCACTCTTGTGGAGTAGCCTGTGGGCAGGATAACCTCGTGGGGGAGGCCAAGGTGCTTTTGGGGCTGTGAACAGGGGGAACCTCACCTCTGCAAATTCCCCAGGTCCCATGTGTTTTTTAGGACTCTTATGGAGAGAGTGGTGGTACCTTCCAGTTCCCTCCAGCACCCAACACTGTCGTTCCCACCCCTGCTTTGCAGAGGTGGAGGGTGGGATGGAGCCTATGGTTGCTGTGCCCAAGGGGGGGAGCCCAAGGGGGCTCTAGGTACCCCCGTCTTGGAAGGAATTTGTCTTTCCAAGTTATAATCTCAGGGTTTAAGGAAGTGCAGCCCACGCTCAGGCTGGCTGGGGAGCACTGTGGGCTTGTGAACATGGTTTGTGCTTTCCAGTGGCTCCAGCTGTGCGTTGTGGTGTGGGGGAGTGCGGGCTGTTTACAGCGTCCCGGGTAAACAGTATGAATTTAGGAGCAGTGGCACTGATGAAGCCTGGTTCTCTGCAGATGTCTGTCTCGTGATTGGCTTATCTGTTGTCTGATAGTTGTGTGCTCCTCTTGAGAGGTTCCCAATGACCAGGATGTTCATGATTGTGCTCTTCATGTGGGTTCTCCGCTGTCTTCTATTGCGGCTGTGCTTTGTGGACTGTCTCTTGGCAGGGACACAAGTGACGTTTCTTTCCTTCACCAGGTGCCCTATTTCCTTACAGATCTAGGGCTATGGCAGCTATAAATGCTTGTCCCTTCCATGTGCCACCAAGGAGGTTCAGCTGAACTGACTACCAAAGCGTAGCTGGTGCTCCATCATGGCCCGTTAAAACCTTGGCGACTGGGGGCCTTGTGTGTCTCTGGATGTCACCATCACTGACCACTTTGTGGTGTCCCCTTCCTCCACACCTCCACAGCAGCTCCCTCCTTCGGACAGGCTGAGGTGCAGCATCCATCCTGCATCCCATTCTTCTCCCCCAGATTCTTCATTAGAAGCAAATAATTGATATTTCTAATATTTCCCATTTATATGTGAAGGGAAGAATGAGACAGGCCATGTTCCTGGTCTCACCAGGTGTTGGGTTTGTTTTGTGCATCAGCAGAAAGTTGGACCGTGAAGTTCCTGAAGCAGAACGTGGTGGGTTCCCCCCCCCCCCCCCGTGGCTGAATAATTGAGATGCTGCCAGACAAGAAGAGAGCTGCAGAAAATGAGAGTTTATCTTTAGCTCCGCAGCTCTCACTTTAGAAACTGGTGACCCCAATTCCAGCCCGAAGAGTGACTTCTTCTCTAATTAATAAATCCATTAATTAATTGTGTGCGTGCTGCAGCCCATTAGAGATGTACGCGCTGGCCTCCTGATCCAGTTTAGTGGATTGTCTCTGTGGCCTTGGGGGTGTGTGGGGGAAATGGGGATTGTGACCAAGAGGTGAATAGGGGACAGGGATGGAAATATAATTTGATTTTGTGGGATCAGGGGGAAGGATATCAGCCCTGCCACCCCCTGGTGGGTTATCCAGCCTGGAGATGGGCATGGGGACAGAGAGCAGAATGCTTGGGGTTGCTGTGCCCACCAAAATGGGGGACACCATGGAGGGGGGTTCATGGGGTGGAGGCACCTGCCTGCTGTCCCCAACTTGGGCCAGCATGGGCCGTGGAGGAGCATCTTGCATTGATGCCCTGTATGGCTTGATGGCAAGAGGGGAGCCATTTCATTGGGGTCCCCAGGCTGCATCGTCATCTGCTGCTGCCTCACAGGCAGCGAGTTTGGCAGGGCTTTTTTGTTGCAGGTGGAGCTGAATGTTAAAATGTTTGGTGATCCGAATTATTATTTATGACCAGATTAAGCAAACGGTACACTCCCAGCCTGTGAGTCCTTTAGGAGGTACTTGCTTAACTAGATAACCTCAGTGGAGCATGCAGAACTCGCTATTCATCTCCCTCCATATGTTGGCACAGGAGCTGCTCCCTTCAGTTAATTTTTCTTGCTGTCTGCAGAGACTTCAAATAAAAATGCAGGCATAATTGTTGTGCGTGCCAGTCCCATAGCTACTGTTTCCTCTGCTGAACAGAAAGTTAACTGTTGGCAAAAGAAGCACCATCTTTAAATGCAGAAGGTTTTGCTTTTCTATGGATTTGGGGGCTGGAGTGGCCCGTCTGCTCCCTGATTTTTCCCTCCTATTTTTGATGATTGGAGAAAAGCAGTGTATTTGGCTTCCCAGGGGTGGCTGTGTGTCCTGTGGGATGACAGTGACGCTGCTGCCCTCCTCCCTTGGGTGCTGGTGCAATCACAGTGCCGTACATCCCCGGCTGTGGGAATTCCCACGTCTTGAATTTCAGGGAATTATCCTGGGATCTGCCAACACAACATGGCAAATTGAAAATGCAGGGCCATTGTTTGCAGGGATGGAGGGTGATGGAGAGCTGCAGCATCCTGCTCCTACAACAGCCTGCCTTGAAATGAAATTAATTCAGGGTTCAAAAGTGACAGTGTGTGCTCCTCGTTGCCAGACCTCAAGATAAAAACCACACTGCTGCTCACTCCCTGTATTAATGGTGTAGCAGATTCCCTCTCAGATTGGAAAAGGCACTTTAGAGGCATCCATTCCCCCCAAAAAGGCAGCGTGAAGTTTCTCAGAACATTTTGTACCATCCGCTCCTATTAACAAAAGATGTAATTCCCCAACTTGGGAGATAATAAGCAGGTATTGACTTCTGCTGGGGTCATTATCAAGATTTATTCAGTCAATATGGCTTCTTGGGTCAATAAATCTTGAGGTTGATAAAGGAGGAATATATACTTGCAGACTTTATTAAAAAGTTTTCCCCTTCGTAACACTTTCTTGTGCATGTTGCATTAGGATCTATGACTGAGTTTCTTTTAATTACCTTTTTTTTTTTTTTTTGTGGTGCGCATTTTCCTGCAGCTTTTGGTGTGTCTTGCCGAGGCAGCAAAAGCTGGGAAGGAGGATTCAGCCCTGTGCTGGGTCTGGCTTGCTTGGGAGCTCTGCCTTGCTAAGATCCCTCTCTCCTGGCTTGGCTTTAGCAGTGAGATGGGGGCTCGGGGTGGGGTGGGGGGGCGGGGGTAGGGTTTGTGGACATCTTGCCCCAGCATCTTGCAGCTCAGCAGGTGGGGAGGATGGGGCTGAGTTTGAGCATTGGGTTTTTCTGATGGAGAGTTAAAGCTCAGGATTCCTGTTCCCAGCCCACTGTCAAATAACGGGATTGTGTTCCCTTCCCCATCGCAGGCTGAGAAATCTCTGCAATTTGGGATGGAGTAAAATGCCTCTGGCGCTGAGTCAGACTCTGTCCCAGCACCCACTTACTTCCTTAGGCAATGGTTTTGTGCCTCAGTTTCCTTGAGGTACAAGGGATGGAGTATTCTTCCAAACCAGCATTTCGGAGCAAATTGTCCCAAAAAGGGGCCTGGCAGCATTGTGGTGGTTGTGCCCATGCCCTGGGTACGTGGCTGTGCATTTGTCCATCGTCTCCTGCAGAGAAAAGGGCCCTTGCACGCAACCCCGTCCACAGTTTTGGTTGCCCATGCGCAGTTTCAGTTGCCCACGCACAGGATCTCAGCGGGCATCTTTGCAAAGAGGTCCAGCATGTATCAGCGCAATGAGGAACTAGCTCTTGAAGCCAGCAAGATGCCAGCCACAGGGGGTCATCAGTAAAATCTAACCAAAAGGCTTAGATAGCCTGGAAAGCTGAAGTGCTTGTTATTTACCGCAGTGCTTGTTAATGAGCAGGGCGCAGCAGCATCCGCCCCTTCCCAGGCCAGCACTGCCGCATCCCGGCTTGGGTTTGGGGTGGTGGGGGAGCCCCGGACAAGGGGGGCAATAACTGCTCACCCTGGGCTTGCAGGCAGGAACCCTGTCAGAAGGACAGTGTGTGATGACGGGCTGCTTCAACTTCATCTGTGTATTTAATATGATTTATTTTGGCTGTGTCTGCCAAAGAGCTGCTTTGCAGTGTCACTACCATTGGTGTTTTTTCTTTTAAGTTGAGCTTTGCGATTTCATGCAGCTGAACATGCCAACAACTCCTTCCAAAATGGTTTCAGTGCTTTTTTTTTTTATACGGCCTTGCTGTGTAATTATTTTTTTGACTACTTTGGTGTAGCACTTAATGATTTCCCCAAAGCTGCAACAGGACCCCAGAGTATTGATTTAGCTGCAGTTTAAGCGACTCGCCGCTAACGCGTGGCTGTTTTAATATTAATTGCTTGGCATGTGCGTGCTAGCTAGTTCTTCTGCAACACAGATTTCTAAAAAAGTAAATAACCAATTTGAACCCCGTGTAAATATTCCTCTGGTGGGAGCTGTGCTGTGCGTCAGCCGCTCTGAGCATGCTACCGTTGCCTTTGGTAACGCTTCTGCAGTTTTACACCGAAGTCAGGACCTTGGGCATCCTTTGTTTTCTTCCTTCGGGATAACATAATAAAGTATTACCTGATGCTGGCAGTGGGTCTTGTAATGTGCGGTGTAAGCACAGCCGCTCATCGGCGCCGGAGACGGTGTGTTATTGCTTTAGCCTGGCTGCAGAGGACATTTATTCTTTATTAATCATGCCGACGGGGAGAGCTGCCTTCGTCTGCGGCTCTCGGAGCGGTTTGCAAACATTGCTTCATCCGTGGGAGCTGGATAATTATTACCCCTCTCGTCCCCCTGGCTTCTCGGTGGAGGGGGGAGCGGTGCGCTCTCCCCCTGCGGCAACACAGTTTGAGGGAGCAGCCTTGCTAAAATCCCCACCGTCATGCCCATATGTGATGTGGCAGTGTGTGGCGGCTGGGACAGGGTGATGGGGAGGACAGTGCCCTCCAGGAGGAAGGCTCTTGGGGACCCCCACACTGCAGCTCCCTGTACCCCCAAGGACAGCGGCTTACCACCCTCCCTGCTGGGGCAGAGAATTGTGCTGGGTCCTATGAGGTCCCCTTGGCACCACCTTTGGGGCCTGACTTCAGCACCCGAGTTGCCAGCGGAGGCTCCTCCGTGGGGTCTCTCCCATGTGAGCATTTGCTCATGGCACATTCATCGCACTGGAGCGGGATGCCCTGGCCGTGCCGCTCTGGTTCCTTCCCTCTGGCACTGGTGATGGGCTGCACTCTGCTGATCCCAACCACCTCCTAACGCCCCCAGCCCCAGCCCTGGCAGAGCTGAGGGCTGGCGCGGGCCAGCGGGGGCCTGGGGCCGGTGGGACCCAGCCCAGGGCACGGCTCCAGTACCTGTTCCAGCATCCAGGATGGCGGCAGCTATCCAGGGCCAGCAGCTTTGCCTGCTCCGTTCTCCACTTGGCGCATGCTGCAGAGGTAGTGTCTCCTGTCAATGCACTTTTCTTTCAAATAAAAGCAGCTAATTAACATTATTCTTTAATTATTGCCTTTATCAACAAGGGGTCTGGTTTATACCAGCAGGATAGTTGCTTTCCCTTCCACTACCCAAGCGAATGCTTCAATTCCTGTTGCTTTTGAAATGAATTTGATGTCATCTGCCCATTGTCACTTAATGGGGACACTTGGGTAATGATTGCGCGCTCCAGCCCTGTTAGCAGCACTGCGAGCGTGTAATTTAGCCCCTTAGGCAACGGTACTTTTGAAATCTCTGGATAGTTTTGAACTCTCTGTTCTTAATTAAATATGCAATTTTTCACGGTAACCAGGTTAATTCTTTTGTGTTGTGTTGTAATACTGTTAGGAATTTTCATAGTTCTTATTAAACATTATTCAGGCATTGTGAATTCCATAATTAAAAAAAATGAAAAGAACAAAGCTTGATTCACTTCTTTCTTTTCCCTGGTTAATTTATCAAATGAATTTTGCAAATTTTTCTTTTTCTCCCCAGACGGCGTGCCAAGTGTTTTAAAGGGGAAGGATTTAATTGCTCTGTAGGGATTGGTTGGTTATGAAGGATTTGGCTGTTTGATTAGTAAACCCTATTGGGAATGGTTTAATGCTCCATGATCTTAAAAATTGTCTGATTGTTAGGCTCTCCAAGGATGTTTTCTCTTTTCCTTATGTACGGCAACAGCTTCACACAAGTGTGATTATTAGATAGCAAGGAGGGAGCGGAGGGGTAGATGGCCGGTGCTGGGTGAGCCTGCCTGCCCCGACAGTGCCGAGGGAGCTGCTGCAGCCCCTGGAGTGGCGATGATGGTGGCGAGACAAACCAGTGGTTGTTTACTTGCATCCCTGCAGATCATGGGAATGGATCGCTGCCTGTTCCAGGATGGGGCTGCTCCCAGGCCAGATGCTATGGTCAGTTTCCCTTTCAACACCTGTTCCCCAATATCTACCTTGTAATAAATGAAATTATATAGAATATCTTAATTACCAAGAGGCAAGACCCTGCTGTGTTCTCCATGTCTCAATCGCTCTGGTATCCCACTGGGCGGTATCCCTGTGAGGAAGCTAAAGTGCATGGGGAGGTCTCGCTGGGGGCATCCATGCAGCCCTGGAGCTGGGTGGGCAGGAGTGCGCACGAGGAGAGATGCAGGGCGCAGCCTGCTGGGGGTTCAATCCAGGTACCCAGAGTGGGCGGGGGGCGGGTCATAGAGCCCCAGTCCAGGAATTATGTGGGCAATCAGCCTGCTCCAACTGGGATGTCCTAGGGATGTCCAGCAAGAAGCTTTTAATGAGGGAGCCTTAAAAAGGGGGAAAAACAACACAAAAATGTTCTGCTTGTTTTTTTTACTGGTGGGGATGGTACCCATTGCTCAGTTGCTGCTGCTTTTTTTTATTTCTCCCACTCCTGTGTAAGAGGGGGCTGTGCCCTGCCCTCAAACCCTTAGCCCCAATGTCCTCAACGGAGATTTGAATCCAAAATTGATGGAGGTGATGCCTGTGCACCGACACTGGGGCTCTAGGGATGGGCTGTGACTTCAGCCACTTCGGTGTGTGGGGAGAGCACAGCTCTCCAAAATCCCTGCTGGGAAAAGCCTGGGCTTCGCTTTCAGGGTGGCTGAGGAGCATCCCTGCAGTTGCTGCTGCTGCCAATGGCTCTATGGGTTGTTTTTAAAGTACTGTTGGACTTAATATAGTAAAAAAACCAGTCAATATCTGGTGTTTCTCATTGTACCTTGCCCATTGGGGTTCCCTGGGTCCTCCTGAGCTTGTGGGGTAGAAGGATGGTGATGGGATCAGTATTAAATAACTGGAAAGCTCTGGAGCAGTGCTGGCACCCAGTGGGTTTTTTGTTGGGGGGGTGGGAGGGGTTTTGCCTCCCATCTGTTGCGTGGAGCATCCCAGGGGAATGCTGCTCTCTGGGAGATGGCAGCCCAGCCAGGAGCAATAGTGGCTTGTCTGAAGGGGGTCCCCAGGGGTTATCTGGGCTTTAAGGAGAAGTCAGAGTCATTAAACATTACAATTTAAGAGAAGAGCTGTTATTATCTTTGAGCTTGGTTTACGTGGCGCCAATTTTTCCCCATTCTGGTTCAAGCTGCTTATGCCAGGTGGATCAACCACTGGAGAAGTGCTGTCTGCGGCTGGGGCAGCACCCAAGTAGCATGGAGTTGAAAATAAAATGTTCAGCAGTGTTGGGCAGGGGTCTTTGCCCTGAAAAGCATCAAAACCTGCACTTAAAACTGCTGCTTCCCCACCCCACCCTCCCCACCCCAAAACTTGCAGAAAGACATGGATTTGAGGCTTGGGGAGCCAAGTGATGCTGCTGTGGCTCAGCTGCTGGTGATCCTGGCTTGCTCCAAGTGCTGGCAGCAGTGCAGGGTTGGAGCCCGGGGTGAGGCTGGGACTCGTCCATGTCCTGGGTGCTTTTGGGTGAACGGGGGTTTTTGGGGAGGCGCAAGCCAGTGGTACGCAGGCACCCAGGCTCAGCGCTGGGGCCTGACAGAGCTGAGCCTGGCCTGCACCAGTCAGGTGCCCCCTTGGCACGGTGTGACTGTGGAGAAACGTCACCAGCCCATAAAGCAATATCCAAGAGGTACCCTGCAGGGTCATACCCAACCTCAGCATCAACCCGTGGCGATGTTCCCATCATCGTGTTGACCAGCGTGGGTGAGGAATGCAAGCACGGCTTCAAAATAATTACTAAAATTTTTTTTAAATCCTAATTGCTCCCCCAGTTTCCCTGTTCCTCCATGGCTGATCTGGCAGTGCTGGGCTGCAGCTAAAGCAGGGATGCAAACCATTTGCTCTATGAATTTTGCTTAATGGTGGCAACCTGGGGCTTGAGCAGAGACCAGCTACGCCCACAGGGCTGCCTGGGCTCTGCTGCACTGCTGGCATGGGGCTGTGCCTCCAGTGCCATGCTGAATCCAGAAAGCCATTTATAAAACAAAACAAATCCCCCACCCCAAAAAAAAAAAAAAAAGAAAAAAAAGGACTAGACATTTGCAAGGCGAAGCCGAGCAGATGCTGGTAATGTATTCCCAGGCATGACACAGAGTGGCAGTGTGTCGTGAACCGTGTCTCTGGGGACCCCTGGGTCTGTGATATTGGCTTTAACCCCCACTGGCTCCGGTCGGGGTGTAAATTCATCAGGCTTATGAGTATTGCTCTTGGACTACTGAATAATTTACAGTTGCAGAGCCCAGCCAGGTTCAGGTCATCGGGGTTCATGGGTTAATAACAGGTTTGGTTTTTGTTGTCAGCAGCTGCCTTGATAACATATGAAAGAATCCTATTCTGTTGATTAGATTTTGAAATGGATCAATTTTTAATCAGCA
The DNA here is from genome assembly GCF_963921805.1 of Phalacrocorax carbo. NCBI lineage: Eukaryota > Metazoa > Chordata > Aves > Suliformes > Phalacrocoracidae > Phalacrocorax > Phalacrocorax carbo. The sequence goes on along the minus strand of NC_087527.1, from coordinate 9,071,904 downwards.
GAACATCTGACTCACTCAATAAGAGTAGCGTGGCGGAGACAGGACGAGGGTCTCGTTATTTACAGGATTGTTTGTTTTTACTAATACGCAAATCCTTGCCAGGGCTGGAGCCTGCCCCCGCCTTCCCCCACCCTGGCTCCTCCAAAATAAATCGTCGGGATTATCTGCAGCTTTGCACCAGGTATTTGATTCATCTACTGATTCGGTAGGAAATCCATGGTGCTGTTTAAGAGCTCCGAGGGCATGCTGAAGCTTTGATTTAGCTATCTGTTGCTATCGATGGAAAAACATTTACTTACCAATATCCAAATCTAATATGTAAAAGCACTTTGGGGTACTTGGCTCACCCCTTCCTGAGCATCTCTGTGGGGAGTTCCCCCCCTCAAGGGCCACCAAGAAGCACCTTCAAGGTGAGCTTGTGGTTGCTGGGAGAGCAAGGGACAAACCCTAGTGGGATGCAAAAAGGTCCTGGCCAAATTCCTGGGGGCAAGCAAAGTTTCTGAGGGATTAACTTTGATTTCATCATTAATACTAAAAGAGCTGGATTCCCATTAAAAGTTAAATACTGAGTGGAGAGCTGAGCAGGTGCTTTTTTTAAAAAAATTTTTCTTTTTTTGTCACTTGGGGCACAAAAAGCATCCCAAACTTGATATATTGCACTGCATCTTGATAACTGCATGCATTTCTTTTTGTAAAGACACGCATAAAATACGTCTTTTTTTTTCCAAAGTGGAATCCGCTGGGTCAAAATTTTGGCTTGAAGCAAGCGATAACAACCGCAATAACGGGACTCCCTGAAAATGAAACTCTATTCTTTAATAAAAGAAAAGGTAAAGGTCTCGTAAATATAACTTTGGGAAGAGTGTCACTAGAGTACAGATGACTGCGGTTGCTGCATGGGCACTGGTGGCTGGCTGGGGACGATCCGTTGCTGGCAGATATTGATATAGATAAGAACTAGGTTGTGATGGTAATTTGCATGGTTTTGCCCTGGGTGCTTTGGGATTTTACTTTTAAAACTTGTGCCTTCTGGCAGTCTCCTTAACTTAAATAAATATTTTCCCTCTTGCCATGGATCAATTAAGATCATGGCTGTATGGAGGCTTGCTCCTGGCAGGTTTTTTTCTCCATTTTTTTCTTGAAAGAGTTGGCTCTTATTTAAAATTGGGTGTATATATGAATTTTTCTACATCTTTTTTTTGTTTGTTGTTGATTTGATGAGGTAATGATTTATGCACCAGGAAAAGTGTGCTGAAGCCTCTGGCCAGCAATGGGCATGCCAGCAGCGGGATGTGTGCGTGGGGATGAGCTCCCTGGCCCTGCTGCGTGCTGTAACCGATTCCAGCCCGCGTGGGCACCCACGTCCCCTGTGTTTGCTGGCCTTTGGCCACAACCAGCCAGGCTGCAGCGTCTCCTTCAGGGCTTTGCAGTGCCCGGTGTTATTACAGTACCAGAAGCCCAAGGGCTCATTTCTATAATCTGGAAATAATGCTGCAGGTAATAGGTGTTTGCTAATAGCCACAGCAATAGCTTATGGGCTTTCGCGCCTGTCGGCGGGCATGGGCGGCATATCAGTTTCTGCTAAAAACATTAGCAACATCAGAAGGTTAAATATGCATATTATATCATCCCTGGCGGTTTTATTTTCAGGAGAGCAATAGGTGTCTCAAGTTCACGACTTCAAATTAAGTTTATTTTAGTGATGGAAAGTGTGCTCTTCTGAGCATCTGCTGGTTATTTTCTGAGGTGAGTTGAAAGAAAAACATTTTTGCAAAGAGTAGAAGGGTAACTGACCTGTTTTTAATTTAATAACAGGTCCTTAGAAAGCATCGACGGAGGTGATCAGTCTTTAGCATCTGGTGTTGGGCAATGGACCAGTTTTTGCTTGAGAAAGGCAGCGGCTCCTCTGGTAACTTATTAACTCTTAGAATTGCCCTTGTGTTTAGCAACTGAATAAATGAATCGCTGATGGGTCCCTGGGTTTTAGCGTCACTGCTCCAGACAGGATTGACCCAAAACTGCACCGGGGCTGGTTCTGCTGCCCCCACAGGTGTAGCATGGTGGGAGCTGGTCCTGTGCTGGGTGTTGGGTCCTGTGCACCCGTGCTCCTGGTGGCAGCAAACTGCACTGGTGGGGTTGGAGATGGTGCTTTGCTGCTTCATTTGCGACTGAAGGGCATGCGAGGGTGTTGCTCCTTTGCAGCTCAGGGTTCATTTTGGGTGTATGAATTTGTACTCACAACAGTCCTAAGGCTGGTGGGTACAACCCCGTATGTTGCTTGAAAGCTGAGCTGGTTTGATCTGGAGTTACTGAGACCAGCACATAGCCCTGTCCTTTTTCCTTGATTTTTAAGCTGTTTAGCATGGTATGAAGCTCCAGTAACTTTGGTCACCACAGGGTATTTGGGTTCGTTATGTCTTGCTATGGGGACATGTGGATTGCCTTTTGGCAGCAGTCCTCCTTACCCATCCCCTGCTCTCTTATTGAAGACCTCCCCCTTCCTACCAGGATGCATAACCTGGGCCTGGAAGGGTTTTTGATTTGGTCTTTTTTTAGGCAAATAATTAAATGGTAACAGAGCCCAGCATCTCTTTATTTAAAGAGCAGATGGGGCATCCTGAGTCTTAGCACAGTCTTGGCTCCGACAGCGCCAGCAAGTCCTGGAGCCTGCGTTTGGATGTGCCCCCCAAGGACCGCGTTATTGTGCAGGCAGCAGCCCCGTGGGATGCTGCTCGGCGGCAGCGCCGGCTCTGCCACTCAAAACGGCAAGGGCATCATTAGGTAGAGGTGAGCCGAGATGCTTTTTCTGCCCCTCCCTTCCCATCCTGCGGCTGAATCCCGGCGAGCTACTTCAAAAAGCGCTTTTGGGCCCCGATTGGTCATAATTCTTTCCTGTGGTCTGAGTTGGCAAAATCTGGCACGCTGTGGTTGCCGTGGGCTCCGCCGGGTGCTGGATGCCTCTCCCTGCACCCTGCCTCTGCGAGCAGCTTGTGAGCGATCCGAGGAGCTGAAGCTTTTACAGTTATAACCAGCGTGGGGTTTTTTGGTGGCAAATACTTTATAATGGATAATCCCAGTCTGCTACTTTAAAAAGCTATAAAAGAAAATAGCGCAAGCGCTGGATGCTGAGCTTGCCCGAAGCTGGTTGCTCCCACCTTACATCGTCAATGTGAAGCTGCAGCGATGCATTTGTGGCTGCAGACACCATCGTAGGGGGTCCAGATCAATCACCAGCAAAATCCCCGTCTTCCTCATTTTGTCTCTAACCAGCACCACCATCTAGCAACTGTGTTGTTTACCTCCCACACTGATTTCTCATTGAAATGCCCTATTTTTATTTTTTTCTTAAGCAGCTACAATTGATAATTTAGCTCTGGATAAAGCAACCTTAGAGCTTTTTATTTCTCAGAGGCCAAACATTGATGTTGTGTGAAATGGGAGCTTTGAGGAGGCTTTGTATGGAACTTAGCTTCCTGAAAAATTTATTTACTGCGACTGTGATCTGCAGGAGCGAATTGATGTTTATCTATAGTAGTTCTTGCCAGAAAAAAAAAATGCATAACTGCACTTTCTTGGGAAGCCTTGAAAGGCCTTTTAAATAAGTGTCTAATAGTAGGCTCTCAATAGCAAACAGCCAGCTTGATAGCTGTATACAGTATATTATTAACTATAAGCAGGCTTAATCTTTTTCTCATGTTTTAGAGAATGCTTTATAACCTTGTGGCCAAAGAATTCATGATCGTCAGGTATTTGAAGCTAAGCAAAATTATACCGGCTGTTACTGCTGGGAGATCGATACTGCCGGGAAGCGTGTGCGGCCGCGAGCTCCTGCTCGCAGCCCGTGTCCTGGCTTCGGCAGCTCCCAGGCAGTCCTGGCTGCGGAGCTTGGATTTAGGCGATGTGTGATCTCCAGAGAAGGGTGCTTGCGGGGCGGGGGTGGGATTTATTTATTCGTTCTCTTTTGCAATTGTTATGTGGGAGCCAGCAGTCCCGGCATTGCGCTGGAGTCGTGCGCAGGTCCCAGCTTGGCAATGCAACTGCGTCAGAGGGCAAGATTTGGCCCTGGTGGGATGGAGCTGGCTCACCTGCATCTTTCTTCTGTGGCACAAAAATAGCAGAAGTTTTCTATCTGGCAGCGTTTGCCCCAAGACGAGGGTGCTGAAGTCCCTGGTGAGCCTCCAACCACCGCCTTTGCTTGCGGTTGGGGGCCTTTGCTTTCGCCAGGGTGATCTCAGTCACGTGCTTTAGTGCCTTCATTTGCAGTTGTGTTTTTCTGCTTTTCCTGCCCATGCTGTATTGGATCCTGGGAGCTCTGGCCAGGAGTCAGGGAATCGATAGATGGTTAAGGTGATAAGTGGCTTTGCTAAAAACCAATTTTGCAAGAGGAGTTTGCAAAGAGGTTAGCAGAGAGGATCTGCATCTGCTCCCCAAATGGCTCGCTCCGGCCAGGAGCTCTCCTCCAACCTGAATTAACTCAGGAAGCGTCCTCAGCGCGGGTTGCAGCTGCTCTTCTCCTGCTTCTGTAAATCCATGTGGATCCTATGGGAGGGTGAGCCCAAGGAATAAGTCTCCTTGCTCCAAAGAGGGTATCTGGGGGGAAAATCAGACACGTGGATGTGCCTGAAGGCAATATAAAATTAAACAGGCAGAATTTGCTCAGCTGATAGCTTCCAGCCAGTCTTGGAGACGGCAGCTCCGCCAGCATTACGGTGGCGGTATTTACATAGGGATGAAGTGTTCCCATACGGCTCCTCCAGCACGGCCAGGTCTAAGCAGGATTTTCTCTAATCGCCACAGCTGGCTGCTGCTTCCAACTCTATTTTTCCTTGAACAAACATATTCATTGCACCCACCATTGAGAAGATACTGTGGCCGCTTAGGGGTGTGATCCCTGCTTTTGGCAGTGCCAAAAAGTGCTTTTGATGGTGCCACGCAGGGACACCGTGTTGTCACCTGGCATCAAGCACAAGTGTCCCTCAGTCTAGTGTTACCATGTAGACCCTGACCATGTGTTGCTGCAAGAGGGGGATTTGGGAGGAATGGGCCGAAATAGGGAGCAGCACACCTCGGGTGTTTCACCAAAGCAGTCCAAAGTTTTGACCACCAACTGCTGCTATGTGGTAGGAGGAGATGAAGCTGATGGCAACTAAGATCCTCCTTTCTAACTAAATTTTGCAACTAATTTCTGTCCCTTCCAAACGCAAAAGCACTCTGTGCATGTGATGAGTCTCTTTAGACATGATACAACTTGCTGCCATCTCCTTTGCTGTATCCAAGGTGTCCCAGCTCCCTCTTGGGGCTTTGCTGATCAGGTCCTGGTTTCATAGGTGGCTCCTTGTCTTTGTGGAAGTCCCTGAGCCGTGCCTGCTCCTTGGGGCTGCCTGGTTGGGGCATTTTTGGTGGTACCCCACAGAAGTTAGCCTGGGCTGTGGTTCATCAGGCTGGTGATTTATTCGAGGGCATTGTAATGTTCCTCTGGTTCATCCCATCCCTTGCGCATCCTTGTCTCCGCTGCACTTGGGCTACGAGGTGATGAAGGTGTGGGCTTTCCCACCTACACGTCTTATTTTCTGTGGCCAGACAGATGGTTGTTTTTAGGTTTTCTGGCATTTCTCAGGCTTGACTCATCTTTTCCCACCTACAAGGCCAGGGATATCCCCCAAACTCCTGCCCAAAGCTGGGGCGCTGGGACTGACAGCAGGATGAGCCACAGCAGCATCCCCCTCCCCTCAGGCAGCGGTTCTTTATTCTCTCTGTTTTCCCATTTATCAAGTGGAATTTCCCTTTGGCTGGTGACCCCCAGAAGCACCATCGTGGGATGCTCATGCATTGCTGTTGGGCTTTGCTTTTGTGCCGTTATTTATTACTACATCGCCTCATTATACATCCACATTTCTCATGCTCCGCATCAGAAGCTGCCTCTGCGGCTGAAACCACCTTATTATTTTATTTTTTTAATCATCGTGGGGAAGCTGTTTCTGGATGCTGATTGATGGAAACATCTTATCTCCTCTAGTCAAAGTGTCTCTGCTTTGCGTGGTAATGAAATAGTTTGACACTTTGACATGAGTGTCAAACACTTCCCTGACGATGCAAACAGTGGAGACTTTGATCTAGGTGCAAACTGGTTTCATTACAACAAACAGACCCCCCCTTTCATCCAGAAAAGAAGATAAGGGGTTTCAATCAGTGCTAACTACCAGCTGCTCTTAATGATTTTAAAAGTAAAAATAAGAAAAAAAAAAAAATAATAGAACAGTTAAGCTATTATGTCATGTTATAAACTGGCCCTAGTGCTGTAGAGTGAAATAAAGTAGGCGAAATACCAACAGTATGAATGATAAATGTGAGAGAATCCTCCTAGAATAAAACAACAGAAATCTCCTCTTTTGGGGAATTCACATTTCCCCCCCCCCCCCCCCCCCCCAGTATTTCAAGCAAGAACACTCTTCAGAAATGCCTTTTTTGGAGCAAATGCATCTTGTTTTTCATAAAAGTGGCATTTTCAGTGAAAAAGAACCACTTCTACTATTAGCTTTCTTTTTAATCTCCCCCGTGATTTTCTCCCAGCCAAGTCTGGAGATATATCCAGTCCTGGTGGGAGGGTTGGAGGGAGGAATCCTGAACATACCCCAAGCTAACAAAATTCTGCTTGATCATGAGATTTTCTTCTTCAATAGACAATTTCAAGTAGAAATGGGTAACATTCCTCCCTGGTGTAACTATGTCGGCGTTAGGCTGTGCTGTGCCTGGATTTGGCCTGAGTGTGTCCAATTAAACGCAGCGGCACCTTTTTTTCTATTTTGAGTATCGGGTTTGTGCACAAATGCCCTATGAGCAGCTGAAGAGAATTTATGTGACATATGGAAATGATTAGGTTACAGCAAATCCTGAGGTTTACATGAAGGTTTTCTCTTCACTCTCCGCTGTACGGACACAAGCAGCGTCAGACCAGATACTGCATTCAGTCTTCTCACTTCAGGAGTTCCGCTTTTAACCGTTTCCTTAGAAATCTTTTCCCTCTGAACATCTTGAACTAGATAATTGTTGTAGGTCACTTCCAACTGAACCATCCCGTATGCTATATCCTGCTGTGATGCCTGGCGCTGGTGGCCCCGGCGCTGGTGGCCCCAGCGCTGGGTTTGTTCCCCTCCCTGCTCAGCCCTTGGGCATTGCCCCCTTTAGTTGTCTCTGCGCAGAGCCACGGGGCAAGGAAGCATGGAGGTGGTCACACATGAGCAGAAGCACTTAATTTAGTGCCTCCTTAATTAGCGCAGCAATTCCTGCTCCTTGCCCTCGTCCTTGCCCTCTCCATGCCGGGGCCTGGAGCACAGCAAAATCCTCCCCGGGAGATGCTGTATTCAGAAATGACAGGGGATTTGGGGCTTAATTTTAGCCAGAGCATGTGGCTCGTTTGTCAGATGTTTCTCAAGCCAAGTTGCGGTGTCTTTGTTATAGTTGAAGAAAGGAAAAAAAAAAAAATCCCCGAAAAACTAGAGAGATGATGTGGTTTAGATGGTATCTCTCCACAGACGGAGTTATGGAATTTAATACAAGGAAGCTTTTGCGAGTTGCCCGATCGGCGTCGGAGCACGGAGAGCCTGCATTTGAGATTAAAACTCACATTTCATTTTTATACACTGTGCTTAATCCAATAATGATTCCGTGTTGCAAACGGCAATAATATCTTTCAGCATAGTTAATCAGAAGAGACTTAATGCTGTCACTATTTATTAACCTTTGTTGAAAAGCAAGAAGTTTCCTTACTAATCTGTGATTGTTGCTCTTGTCAGGCTCTATCAAGTGCAAACCAGATTTGGCAATCATTACAGCGGGGACGATGCTGCTGCGTTCTCTGCTGTGTGCTGCATCCGACCCCTGTGTAGGGACGTGGTCCCACATGGTGCCGGGGGAGCGGTTTGGGTGCCAGGAGTGGCCAGCATGGCTGGTCCCCTGTCTCCTGTCCCCATACCTGCAGCTCCCAGATGGGTTACAGCCTCATCTGCTCCTCCAGCCACACGGATCCTGGTGCTGGGGTAAAGAGGCAGCTTTACCCCTCTCTGGGTTAATTTTTGGTTGTCTGGCCCATGTTACTGCATCCAGGTCCCCCTTGGGGGCCATTAGAGGCAGCAGGCTCCCAGTGTGGGAAGATGCTTTCCTGGCTGGGTAGCACTGGGGCAGCAGTGTCAGCTTCTGATGGTTTGCAGGAGGTTAAGTGGCTTCCAGCGGCTTCCTCAAAAGCTCAGGGGATCCCCCCCACCCTGTTGCCTGCATCCATGCCGGGGGGAAGAGGGTGTCACTGGGCAGACTGAGGGGTTAAGGGGGTTTTGCAAGGATGCAGTGGCAGGGGCTGAGCCAAGGCACGTGGGGGTGGCTTGTCCCTTGCATCTGAAAAGGCATCCCTTGCATCTGAGCATCGCCTCAGTCCCCAGCAGAGGCAGGCAGGAGGCTGCAGGCAGCATTGCCCTTGAAATCATGGCCCTGTGTCAGCATTTCCCAGGACGGTGGCTCGTGTGGCTTTGCAATGTCAGCCAAGATGTGGGTTTTGGGGAGCAGTGGAGGGTGCGTGGTTTTTTTGAAGCTCCATGGTGATAAAAGGTCAGTGCATGAAGGAATTTCAGCCTTCGATATTCTCCCGTTTGTCTCCTGTTGCAGGGAGGCCAGTGCTAGAATTGGCTTGTAGGAGCACCTGGAATTAATGAGCCAGCTTGGTGCCGTACAGAAATCGATGCTTCCTGCATTAATTGCACTGTGTTCGAGCTTCGGCTTTTTATTCTGAGTTATGTAGTTACAGGGAGAGATGTCTCTCTCCAGCACTGCCCTTGGGCCCGGGGGGAAAGGATCCTTCTCCCTGCATCCATCCTGCCTGGGTGTAGGTGGCACGGCCCACATCACTGCCAGCTGTGGGATGGGATGCCTGGCACTGGCCAGAGTGGAAAAACCAAAAACTACAACAAAAATAAACGCCAAGTCTCTGCTACCTGCCCTGTAATTGGCCAAAGGAAGAGACTGCTGGTGGTGGTCAGGCTGGGTGTACATCTCAAGGTGGAAAAGCCACAGGCACCCAGCTCCAGTTTGCAACGGGAGGTGGACAGGCAGGACCTGGGGAGGTTTCTATAGAAGGCCAGTGTCTCCTTGCAAGTGGGTTTGCAGCAGCTTTTGCATTTATTTGCAAATTATTTATAGTTTCTGTAACTAAGCATCCATGTGGACGGAGAGCAAAGTCCCCCAGAGCCTCAGGGTTCAGGAGCTGTTTTGGAAGAGCAGGCGTTGTGGTTATTTCTTATTTTTAGTGTGGATTAGCATCAAGCACTATTCTGATCTCAGCTTGGGCACTCAAACAGGTGCAGTTATTTTACATACAGCCATGAAGAATGCCACTTTGCTAATATTGTTAAAGCCTAAACATGGTATTTATATTTTTAGCAAATTGTTCTTCATGGTTTTGATTTACATGCAATGTAGTCCTTGCATGAATAACTACCATAAATCTGGAAGCATTTATCATCCAAAATAGCTGTGAACTCGGTCAAATCCTTTATTTGTTAGATACGATTAAGGAGTTTAAACTGCAAGGTAGAGAGTAAAATGTAAACTGTATTTTTTGTGACCAGCTCAGAGTTTCTGCCAGCCAGCCCATTGATCTGTGATAAGAGGTAAGGGTTAAGATAATTTGGCGAAATGAAATAGTAGGGAATAAATTACAATAAATGGGATCTTTGATCTGGCCTGTCGATATTGGGGATGGTGCCTGCCTCTGCCTTCCCTGCCTAGCAGGAGAAATTAACTTTTGAACTCAGTGGCTCCAATCTTATTCTCCTGACTTTCATCCTTCATGCTGATGCGCAGCGGGGATGGGCACTTATTTGTTATCCTATTGATACCGAGCCCAGGAAAGCCGGGCTTTGTGGACCCAGGACTTACAGAAATAGTCTAAATCTTGTTCGGTATTTGTGAAACAGTGATCATATTAAAAAAACCCAACTCCCAAGCCCTCGCTGGTGCTGTATGCCAGACATGGAGGGCTGGAGTTCGGAGGGCAGGAGGGTTTCTAAATTTAGCCATTTAAAAGAAGATTATGGACTATCCACTTGGGACTTTTAAAAAGGCTTTCACAATAACTCTTGAAAGCCTGATGCCTTTAATCCTGAACTTTAATTTAAAATAAAGAAATCTTTTCAACTCACTTCTTTCCCCTCCTCCATCCCACTATTCCAGACTTAAGGTTCTTTCCAACTTGCTTACAGAGCAAAGATATGCTAAGCTTTTTTAATTTCTCATGAAGATATTTATTTTCTTAATAGAAAGAAAATCAAGTCAACACTTGAGAAGGGCACACAGCAGTTTACCGCAATAGGAGGAATTAATCAGTCCATAAAGTTCAAAATGTACAAAGAGGGAAGAAAAAAAAAAACCCCGACTGATCAAACATGAGGCTCTTCTCTGAGATGCGAAGATAAAAGCCTTTTCGTCCGCGAGCTTCTCCACTACTGGCAGCCAGTGGGGTCAAGGTTTTTTTTTTTGTTATGGAAAGCTCGAGATAATTAATGTTGTTGAAAGAGGACCGTTGGGTTGGCGTCTAGCAGGCTAGCCCCCAAGTCTGGCATCTTGTGAAGCAGCAGCGAGGCGGGGGGGGGAAAGTTCCCCACCAAGGGAACTGCCAATTTAGCAGAGCAATAAATAATATTGAGAGATAAAAAAGAGCATTTAAAAAGGAATGTGGTGCTGCTGTTGCTGGTTGAGCCTCCGTTCCCTGGCTCAGCATCGTGTATGGGTGTTTGTGAGGACTACACTGGTTTGGGATCTTGGAACAGGCTTCCTAGAGAGGTGGTCGATGCCCCAAGCTTGGCAGTGTTTAAGAGGTATTTGGACAGTGCCCTTAGTAATTTGCTTTAACTTTTGATCAGCCCTGAAGTGGTTAGGCATTTGGACCAGATGATCATTGTAGGTCCCTCCCAACTGAAAATATTCTATTCTAGTCTAGAATCCACCCGGCATTACTCCTCTAGATGCCTTTGCAGGGCCAAATACCTGCACGCTCTGCGTGGATACTGAGAATTATCAGACGGGACTATGTAGACCTGCTTGCTTGATCTCTCTTGTCTCCTAGAGCTCGTTTGGATGTGTCCTGTTACGGTGTTCGTGTTAAATCTGCCTGCACTAATAATCGATAGACATATGGTCACCCAGGCTGTTTATGTATCTCTTCTATCAAAGCCCTGACAACAGGAGATCAAGATGCGAGCAGGCAGGCTCATACATTGAATGCTATTTAAAAAGTGGAATGAATTAATTAGCACCATTAATGACTGGGGAGAGACTTTAGGAAGCTTCAGCTGATGGTTTGGAGCCTCGGGCATGAGACAAACCGAGTAGGTGGTATCTTATGGTACTTTGTCGATGATGTTTCAGCTGATGTCTGGGTTACAGTGGTCCACAGTCTTCATCCACGTCCTTTCAGCTGGTGGTTGTGAGACTGACCAAAATTTGTAGGGTGTGATGAGTCCCTGCAGATCTGACATGCTAGGAACGAGGGCATTTAGATATATCTCCTCCCCAGTCCCTTGGGTCCTGCATTAGCAAACATCCCTCCAACACCTCTGGCCGAGCATCCTCATGGGATGATGCATGACCGATGGGCTGTGACGGTCCCCAAATGTCCCACCAGCGCACCGGGGCTGCATTGGCATCATTACAGCAGAGCAGTCGCAGACAGATTTGCCCCGTATGGCTGTTTGCTCCAGATTGTGTTAATTATGATTATTTTTTAATTGCATTGGGGGTATTTCTGTTCTTTCCTAGCCCCCATCGAAGGAGCCGAGACAGTACAGCTGATCGTCCCATCCTCTGCTGCCTTTTTTTCTATTCCAGTTATTTATTATGCAGCATAACCAGAATTGCTCTCAGACAGGACTTGTCAGCTATAAAAGACACTGGCAAATTTTATTAGTTGACAGAAGGGTTTTGGTTTTTTTCCTCCTGAAAATATTAAAAAGTCATTTTAGTTTAGAAACCTAATTTTAATTTAGTTAGGTTTTAATTTAATTTAGTTTTTAAATTCATTTTCTGGCAGAACTCAATTTTTCAAGTGTAATTTGATGCCGTCAGTGGCTATAATGTTTAATGTCCTACCTATAAATTGTGAGGATGGCTTTGAGATGATTTACAGGATTCAAGGGGATAAAGCTGTCTCCTGGCCCTGCATGTGGGAGAGGCTGGAGAGAAAATGGTTTTATTGTGGCAGCCGCAGCGGCCGGTGCTGTTACCTAAGGAAAGATGAGGAAAAACCTTAATTTTCCTCCTGGCTCAGTGCTGGCTGGGGATGGATGGGGTCTATGCTGGGTGGGAATGCTCCAGGGATATTCCTGGATGTTTGTGCTCTGCCTGTCCCTGTGCTGGGGTGAGAGGGAACCCCAACAGAGGCAAAGGGGATTTGAGATGGCAGCTTTACCCTAGAAATCCATCCCCTTTCCAAAAAGTGAGCCGAGCCCTTTCTGGGTGCAGAAAGCAGGCAACAGCTGACTGCTCAGGGGGTTGAAGTCAGGGCAGACCCTTGGAAAATACAGTGTAACTGTGTAAAATACCGTTCCAATTTCATCCATCTAAGCATTGCATCTAATTACTGGATTAGATAAGTCTTCAGACCATGTATTGAACATTATAAATGGGGATAAGATTATTCTGGTAATGGCTTAATAAAACAGGGGAGGTAGTTGAGGCTGTCTGTGTACAGCTTTGGGCCTGGGCCAGATCAATTTGGCAGAGGAGGAGAAACCCCCCGGCGCTTTGGAGTGCATGGCCACAGGGAGGGGTTGATTTTCTTGGTTTTGGCTTCTGAGCCGCAGTGGTTGGCTCCTTCTGTTACCCGGGGGACGTGCCGTCCCCTAGGGAATTCTTGCCTAGTGGAATACGTCTAACTTTTCGGAAAGAAACAGCCAAGCTGTGTGTTCATGGGTGGGAAGGGAGCATCTGGGGCGGCTCCCAGGGTAGGGTTTGGGGAGCCCGCCAGCAGCTGTGCCTGCCCAGGCATCACCGGCAGGGCAGGTGGGTCAGGGCTGTGGGTCAGTGCAGCCGTATCTCATCTTGTAACCAACTTCGGTGCAGTTGGAGTTTCACCCTGGTGGGACCTGAGATGTGTTTTGGCTTCCAGACTTGGTGCTAAGGGAGCAGACGTGATCCTGGCTCGTGCTGCAGATGCTGCTCACAGCTTCAAACCCACCATGGGCTGTGGAAACTCATGGAAGTTCCAGGGTCCTCCCAGAGAGGAGGACCAGAGAGGAGGTCAGTGGGAAGCAGAGGAGGGGTCTGTGTTGGCTGTTCAGACCCTAAATCCATTAGCTCATTCCAAGTGTGCATTTCTCTAAACATACAAGCCCTTGCCCTGCAGATGTGTGCTCTGAGGTCGCTGTGCTGGGCAAGGGCCTCCATCCTGGAGGATGCAGATGGAAGGAAAAAACTCATCCACATGAGAGAGGTGCAGCCTTGGACCAGAGGGATGCTGGGACCTCCATCCTTGGAGGTCTTCAGAGCTGACCAGGACATGACCCCACGTAGCAGGTCGGGCTGGAGCCCTCCAGCCATCTCTCCTGACTGGCACTTGTGCAGAGCAGGACGCGCTGCCAGCTCCCCAGCTGTCAGAGCACCACGGGCTGGTTGTGCATCCAGCCAGCAAGTTCCGTGGCCTTTCAACCCCTCCAGCCCACACCATGTGCCATCGGGCAGGGACCCCTGTCCCTCCATTCCTGGCTTCCTGCATGGCTGAGGCTTGTCCTCAGTGTCCATCCCCCTCAGTGATGTGGATTCCTTAGGTTAATTTTAACCCAATTATTGGAGATGTGCTTTAAGAGATATTCTGAAAACTTTCATGAAAATGGGCTGCTAGGCTGCCAAAGAAAAAACACCTTAAACGATTGTCCTCCATGGAGAAAGGTGGTGTGAGCCCAGGCATCATATTAGACACTGGAGAATGCACATGGGAGCTGTCTGCCATTAGCTGGGCTGTTCCACCATCCTCCCATGCCACCATCCTCCCATGCCACCCTCCTCCAGTGCCACCATCCCCTACGGCTTCTCCTGGTGTCACCACACTGACCTGGGGCTCCTGCATGGTCCAGATTTTGCATGGAGGGGTCTCACCACATGAACGCCCCCCATGTTCTATCCCAAGGCTGACATGCTGGCACCAAAGGTGAAATCCCAGTGCCCTGCCAGGTGCCCGTCTCTCCCGGTGAGATGCCATCGCTGCCTGGCGTCCCCTGGGTTGTCATGGTTACTGACGCATGGGACCCCAGAGACCTGTCTGGGAATTAATGGCAGCCCGGGATAAAGGATTCCTGTCTCGGCTGAGTTGATGGATTACATTGATGTGCCATTTGTCATACCGTAATTGTTCTGGCAAATGTAATACCCACTAGTATAAACATTGTGCTGCTTTGCTAATAAAACTGGAAATAGGAAGAGAAAGGATGATGCAGTGTTATGGTCAGTTAAAGAGACACCGCCTCCGCTCCCTGCCGGCACTGGGGGCTTCTGCCTGGAAACCTGCCCTGTCCTGCCCTCTTCATCCATGCAAAACTGGCAAAGTGAGCGGCGAGATCCTCATGGGATGTGTGTGCAGCTGGGGCAGCTCTTGGCATTGCTTTGCCCATCGCTGTGGTGCTGGATCTGCCTTTGTGCGGGCTGGACATCTTCCTCGCTCCCCAAACGGGGAGCTGGGGACCCCAAGGACACACTTTAATTGCCTTGCAAGAGGTAAACGAGGGCTGCAGCACATTTGGCATCCGAGGGGGCTGCTCTCACCTTGACAGGGCTTTGTAAACAGTGGGATTTGTGGTGCAGTGGGTGCCTGCCCTGCGTGTCACACGCTTCTCTTGTTTTGAGAGTCACCAGGGTCTCCCCTATGCCACCAGCTGACAACACCAGGAGCAGCCAGTGCCCGAATCCCCAGGTAATTTTGCTTTCTGACTAGCCAGCCTGTGGATTAGGAGTCCAGCAGGGATCTCAGCTGGGGCTGAATTCCTTATCCTCCTAAAAGTGAGCCCCAGTGCTGTCTCCATGGCAGAGGTGATGGAGAGGGGTCGGAGATCCCCTCCAGCTGCTACCATTCCTTGCTGGTGGGACCCCCTGTGACCGTGGGGTGATCTAGTGCATCCTCCCTGTGGCCACAGCTGGGCTGGGCACCAGGTGATGATGTCATGCCCATGTTTTGGAGGACAGGACCATCTCATCCCTGTCTTTTCCCGTTTTTTTCTGGACTGAAAAGCTAGGGTTGAGGAGGAAGAAAAAATCCCCCTCGGTGTGGCCTCCACTACCCCCTGCTAAATCCTGGGGTAGGTCAGAAGCATCGTGGTTTATATGAATGTATCTCCAAATGTTTTTAAAATTTCTGGTTGACCTGATTCATAGGAAAAAAAAAAGATAAACACTCTTTCTGTGTTTGCAGTCATATGTAATTTTTATCTCTTGACCTTTAAACGTAAGCAGCAGTAAAATGAAGAACTATGGCAGTCATTTAACACCCTGCCTGTACTAACTGGTTTCTGCCTGTGAGCCGTGGTTTTAAATTGGCTAATGCAGAATACTTGCAGAGCTAATAATAATTCAGATTACTCCTGTCAGCTATTCCGGTTTCATGGGTAATTTAGTAGTTGAATAAATTTTTAAAAAAATTCATTCGTTCCCATGCACTGTTATGAATCAGTAGATGGTTTACCATTGGCAGCAGTAACTGTAAGAAGATTTAAATTGCTACTGAAAAGGATTTGAGTGAAGGTAATGTTTTATAATGTTCTAAGCCATATGCACTACTTTCAGGCCTCATCAGTTTTACATTGATTCCTAGTGAAGTGTTTAATTGCATCATGAATGCAATATAATTCAGTTCTTTTGGCTAATATGGTATATATCTCAAAGTGATATACAGCACTGACAGTGAAGACTCAGGATTTTCTTAGGGTTTGAACATATACGTCTGTGTGTGTGTTCGCACGTGTGTGTACACATCTGTATGTGGCCAGGAGCTCTTCTCATGGGGTAACTGCTGGACTCTGGGTTGGGTGCTTGGTGCTGAGAGCTGCCGGCTCTCCTGGGATGTCTGCGTTGGCATCAGCAGGTAGGGGATTTTCATATATATAAATAAAAATGAGTGTATAAAAACTGTGCTGATCTTACAACGTGACTGCTCTGATCTTGACTGATGTGTGAGGGGCAGCTCTGCTCCAGCCCTGGTGCTGTTTCAGTCCTCCCGGCGCTGCTCACACCTGCAGTAGGCGATGGCATCTTGGTCGGAGGCGCAGGCATGATGCTATTAGAGCTTCGTGGGCAGTGGATTAAAAGAAGCACGCTTTCATGTTAATGCGAAGACAATTTATTTGAGTCCATAAAAGGGCTAATTAGGGATGCGGCAGATCGCTAACCGTTACTCGGCCGCTCTACACCAGCAGCGGGGAGATGTGCGCTGGAGATGCAGCTCGGGAGCCACTCATCCTGACATAAAGGCCATTCCTGTCCCGCTGCCAAACGTGCTGAGCTGTGCGGGGTTGGCTCCAGAGCTGCCGGTCTGTGCCTGCTGGCAGCCCTGTGTGCTGGCCCCAGCTCCCTGATCCCTCTGCACCCTGTGGGGAAGGGATCTTCCCTGTCCCCCTCCCTGTCTCCCTCTCACTGCTTGTGCTTGTTGCAGCTTTGTCAGCTAGTTAAAGACTGGGGCATGTACCTGTGCTGGGGTCTGTGGGTGCTCTGCAGAGCCCTCCAGCATTCTGGTGGGGAAACTGAGGCAGACTCGGTGCATGGCTGGGGTTTTCCCATGGGAGGATGCTGGCTCTCTGCCGCAGCAGAGCATGCATCCCCCAGCCCCACTGTAACCCCAATCGACCCGGCTGCATCCTGCTGTCTGCTCGGCTTTTAGTTCACAGATCTCCATGGCTCTGGGGGAGAGGAACAGAGGGCTGGGAACGGGTCCCTGGTGCCACCCATGACACCCAGCCTGCCCATCCCCAAGGGGTGGGTGCTGTTAGGCTGCTGCCATGCGGCTGCAGCTTTCACCTTTGGTAGTCTTCTATTTGATACGAACGGCTTATTCATTCAGGATGCGGCACCCTTTATTTTGGTTCACGTCTCACCATTGTGACTGGGGAAATGCTGCCCTGGCAGGGATCTCAGCTCAGCAGCGCAGGGCTGGGGGAGTTCTGGGAGAGGTTGGCGAGCGCAGGATCTGGCCCCACATTTGGAGTATTCCCGCTGGAGGCTCCTCCTCAGCTGCTGTGCTCCCCACCCGGTGCTGCTGGGGCTGGGATGCATGCTGGCAGTAGAGCCTAATGCGATATCAAAGTCACTAACATGATTATGCTTATATATCATATTAGGGAAAATGAATACTAATTCAATACAAACTACTAATTCAGTAGAACAGAAAATTGCTGAGAGAATAGAAAATTGCTGAGCGTGCCGAAGCTGGGCATTGCTCGAAGGAGATACGCTGCCTGCCTCTGTGCTGGAGCTATTTTCTGCAGTGGTTGGTGGCACAGTTGGCTGGGGCGGTGCGGAGCATCCCTGGGCGTGTGCCGATGCCAAGCTGGGAGGCAGCTCTGGAGACGGCTCTGTTGAGGCACTGGGGCAAGAAACCCCCTTTGCTTTTGAGCCTGAATCTCGTGGCCAGGGCTCGGGACATGTTAGGTGCAACCTGCAGGAGAACTGAAGCAGAGGAGCAGGAAAATGGTACCAGGTGCTGGAGGCGAGGGGGAAATAAAGCTGGCATGAGAGGGTGAGCCTCCTTTCTGGGGCCGTCTGCCCCAGCTGGAGGAGGCTTCCTGACAGAGCTGGTATTTTAAGGTGTTTGCTTTTTCTAATGCATGCATCATATCTCGTTCCTGGACTGGTGCTGAGCTTGAACTCCCCGAGGGCCAGGGGAGCATCACTGTCTCAGGGACCAGGACACTGGCTGGGACTTCCCATGGTCTAGCCTTCCTCCTCAGCATAAGCTCTGGATTTCCTCCTCCTCCTCGTGGCATTTCTGCTTGGGAACGTTTGCCCCTTGACATCTTGCTGCCTCAAACTGGTTGCGGAGTCTCCTGCTCCTTGGGATGGTCCCCATCTCCGCAGCTGCTCCCACCGGCACTGTCACGGGTTTGTGCCGGGGAGCGCTGGGGGCTTGGTGAGAGGCAGCTGCTAACACTGAAACTACACAACTGGCTATTTGGTTTAATTCAATTCCTCTTTCAAATTATTATTGCTTGTACAAATTTTCAGGCCATGATGTTTCCCGGAGCTGTGGGGTGTCCCTGGGTTGCAGCAGCTGGCTTGGCTCTCCAACCAGTGCCATGGCCGGGGGACCTCAGCCCAGTTAGCCAGTTGCATGGTGGCGGGGGGTACCTAAATTTCACTAATTTACTTCTGCATAAGGAATTTTCATTGCAATTTAATGCATCCACTACAGGTCATCGTCACTGAGGGAACAGAGTTGGGTCCTCAGTGCCGGACCTGGCATGTCCCCCGTGTCCACGCATGCACCTTCGGACACAATGAATGTGACTGGTTTTGGAAATGCTGGGTATTTACCCAATTCAGAGAGAGCTGTAACTGGGACACATGATGTTTCTGTACTAATACGGTAGGAGAGTCTTATTGTATTAGCAATTTCACATCAGATCATGTCATATTAGTATTGTATTGTATTGTATTAGTATTTGTTTTCACTAATGTGATGTGAAAGTTGCTAATATGATAAGACTCCTGCATTGTATTAGTGAAAACAAATATTAATATGATAGGATGGAAAATAGCTAATAAGAAACTAAGTTGCTAATCTGACATGATGGATCTCCTAAAAGAATTGGTTGTTGCTTTCCTGTACTTTTCCAGAACCACCTTCAACCCCACTCAGCAGGAGAAGGGAAGGTAGCAGCAGTGACATGTGGCACTGGAGGGTTTTAAAGGGATGAATCCACCCAGAAAGTGAGAGCATCTCTTTTGGACTTAAACCCAGGCTTTAGCTGGGCGGGGTGGGGGAAAATCCCATGCTTGTGGATAAGCCTTTGTGTGCCAGCAGCCCTTCCCAAGGGTCCTGGGACAAGCTGGTACCCGGAAAGCTGGAGCAAATCTGAATTTAGGCGGGGTAGAGCCATTCCTCCGGTGGGCTGGAGGCTGCCCTGATCTGTGGTTGTGGCACAGTCTAACTATGATGAGACATAACCAACGTTTTCTTAATTTTTCTTTTTCCTCCAGCCACTGGAGCAAAATATCAATTTCTGACATTGAGAGCCAGGGTAGGTGAACCAGAGCTAAATAAAAATAAACATTAAACAATTATTGGAATTTAGGTTTATTTAAAAAATCAGCAGGGTTGAGGGAACGAGCCACCTATTAGCGGGGAAAAAGCTATTGGGCTTTTTAACAACATGCTGTTTCTTGGCGGAGGCTGGGGTTTGGGCTGTGCGCGGTGGCAGCCCTGGATGTTATTGATTAAAGATGATGTAGCAGCAGCACAATTATATCACAGTTTGCGCTCGCCGCGGTGGTACCGTTGGCCTCTCATTTGTCTGTCGGAGATTGGTTTGTTTGCCTTGCCCTTCCCGGGTGTCGCTCATCGCTCCAATGGGTCAGGTCACCCGGCGCCGGCGGAGGATGCTCGGGGCAGACAGGGACTTGGCTTGGTCTTGGTGGTGAAAACGTTTTTAATTGCTTCTCGTCCCCTGTTGTTTTTGCATTTAATGGTAATTCCAGATTCTGCGCTATCAACTGCATCGATACAAATAATAGGGGAATATTTTGTTTTGGGAGGAACCAAGCTGCCCGGGGCAGATCCGCGGTGGCGCTTGCCCTGTGCCGGCGGGTCCGGTGTTTCTCCTAGGTCAGGGCAGGTCCAGCCTCGCAGCGCTGCAGCCAGTGCTTGGGATGTCATTGTGGGCAAAGCCACGGGGAAGGGTGGTTTTAAAGCATTTCCAGAATATTCTGTGCAGGTATTAAGAGGCCAACATAGAGGCGATGGGAATGGGCTGCGCAGCATGCAGGAGCAAGCAGATAGCTTGCGGGGAGCGTGCATCTTCGAATCAGTCTATAATGCAATCAATTCTGTATATCCCTAGTGAAACAGCAACATTTATTTAACGTCTTTTATAGAGCAGCTGAGTTTTATCACAAATCACATTCCATTTCTATTCATCGGGGACTCCTTGAAGTCTAAAACGCACTTACTTTCCTCTGAGGAAGTTTACCAATTCTTCAATAAAGCCCCATTTGCCTCCGTATGTAAAATTGACACATTTATTGAATATTAAACATTTGCTGGTTGCTTGTGTGCTTCTTTCGACTTTATCTGCTGCCCTTAAAAGTCGTTAAGGGAAGGATATATCAAAGTCGCAATAAAGGCGTGTTTATGGATGGAAAGGGGATACTTGAATCCGCTGAAGAGGTTGGTTTATCCCATTCGGTGGCTCCATCCTCGGAGCCCGTTCCTCCACTGTCTCTTGGCAATAACGATTTAGCAACGTTTTTTCTCTGATTATTATAAAGGATTTTCCGTGCATAAAAGCTGTTTTGTGTCAGGTGCTGGTCGGGGTTGTGCTGGGTTGCAAGGGACACGCTTTTCTAACCTGGAGTCAGTCGAGCTAATTAGCAGGAGGTCCAATAAAACAAGTTTTTCTTTTATCACTGTTACTAAGTGCTGTTGTAAATCAATTAAAATGTATTCTAGTAATTCTATTTTTCCTTGGCGACTCTGTTTAAAGAAATACCAAGCCATTAACAGTATTTTGTGTATGTTTATGTGTGCATTTATGGGAGAATATTGAACTGTTGCAGTTGAGTTCGGCGCTCAGTGATGAGTGCAGGAGCATGCTGTACCCCTCTTTCTTCCCACAAGCCATGTGAGTCTCTGCCCCCTTCTTTCGAGAAAGGTCCAGGTTTTTTGAAGGTAATAAGGAAGGAATCTCCTCTTCCTTGAAATATGGATATTCATTCCAATGGTTGTCCTGATTATTAATTGCTAAAGATGTAGCTGTGTCCTTTGAGCGTGTTCCCAGGGGTGTTTTTTGGGGAGTATTAACTCAGGAGGATGCGAGAGCGATGTGTCGTAGTCCAGCAGTAAATGGACCTTTAGGTCGGTTCCCTAAAGACATCACAGCCTCTGTGCAGTGGGAAAAACCTCGGTAGTTGGAGGAAAAAATTTGCCAGGAGGAAAAGATTGGGGATCCGACTCTTTTCTGCAAGCCATTGTGTATCTCTTTCTTATTCCCCACCTTTTCTCTTTTTTAATTCACATTCTTTATGTGGAATTTATGAACATGGGCCTGCTTGCCCTGCTTTATGGGTAGTTTCTCCCAGGCCACTGGTTAATTGAGGACACATCGTTAGATGGGGAGGTGGCCGCCGGGTGGTTTCACTGACTCCTGAATACCAGCAGAGCACAAGCAGCCATTTAATGATGCCGGTTCAACGTCTCCAATGACGACCTACCTGCTCTATCAACCTGGAGAGATGAAGGGACTATTAAATCCTATATGGAGACAAACATCTTCTCTGCCGTGGGTTAACTCTTTAGCCCCATCCAGGATTTGTTTTGGCAGCAGGGTGACCCATGCCAGTGACTTTGTGTGGGAGAAATGTCCCCAACCCACCCTGGTCCATCAGCTGCGCTTACAAAAAAGGAACTTTTTAAAGCAATACTTTGCTGAGCACTGGGGTGAGACCGAACTATCGGGTGGTTTGTTTGGTTTGGTTTGGTTTTTTTTTTCTGATGTGGGAAGTTACTAGCAGGAATAAGGAGCATTAAACTTCAGATTTAGTGGTCAGTTTTTTGTTTTTAAGGATTTAATTTTGCCTCTCCTTTGGAGCAAGGCAACTCTTGCATGCCACGGGGATGCAGTTGGCTGCAGGATGGGGTCTGGCTCCTGCTTTGCCATGATTGCAGCTCTGTCTCTGTATGCTGAATTATAATGCCAGGTTGGAAGGTGAAGCTCTCAGGGCTGAGACACCCCAAATTGTCCCAAGTGGAGGAGCAGATGAGTTTGCAGAGGAGCCAGCCCATCTTTGTAGTGGAGGTGAATTTTCGGGGCACTTGTCCATATTAATTTATAAAAGAAGCTGGCAAAATAAATGTCATCTAAACAGAGCTCCAGTAAACATAGCTCATCTTGAGTGTATAATAAAAATAATATATGGCTGCCTCTCAGCAACTCCTGTCTCACTGCTGGCCAGGAGGAGAAGCCCTTTTGCTGGGGATCCCACTGCCAGCACGACCCTTATCCCCGGCAAGAAATAGCCAAAAGCAGCTTCGGGCACAAATAACCTTTCCAGTGCACCAAGAGGCTCTTCTTTATGGGTGAGGGAAAGTGCTTAAAATGCTTAGAGGGAATAAACAGCTTTTAATGAAGTTACATTGCCACATAATGGGTATCATAAAATTGCCTTCATAGTACAGGGTCCCAGGATGGCTTTTATTATCGACTGAGCAGGAATCCTGTCTGTAAAGCTCCGGCAGCTGCAGAGAGGAGAATGCAAAGTCTTCTTAAATTACCTGATTGAAATAACCGGCAAATATTCTGCTTTGCTGCTTTGTTGAAGGCGAAGCTGCCTTTGGGGTGGTCTGTCAGACCTGGTTTGCAGCTTCTGAAGAACACAGGAGTTTCATTGCAGCAAAACAGATGTTCATCTTGTTTCTCTATCGGCTGTTTGATGAGAAATTTATTGCTCTTCTGCTGGGCTGGAGCTCCTCTGCTGCGGAGTCTATTAGGCAGCCCGGGAACTGGCGGGGAGCCAGGGAAGCCGCGTTTTGATGAAACCCATGAAAAAGCCTCAGCTTCGGAGGCGCCAGTAATAATGCATCGGCTAGACTCTTCGGATCGGGCAATTGATTGCTGTGATTTGATTTATTGATCAATACCCTCAAATTTGGCGTCTGAGAAGCTGAACTAATCTTTAACTGCTGTGAACATCTCTGCCTGGTGGAGAATTAGAGCTGATAAGGAATGTATGAAAGGAATCTGAGCTTATCTTAATCACACAGTGCCCTGGCGCTGCCTGCGCCAAGCGGGAGTGGATGTGTGCAGAACACAATCACCAGGCAGAACAGAGCAGATCTATAAATTGATGGAATTCAAAGCCTCCAGCATCGATTACCATTATAACAAACAGTGGCGCGCTGAATGTCTGATTATTTTTAGACAAAGATTCTGTGCTCTCAGCAGCAATTTTGCTGATGCTGTCACTGTGTCAGATGTCTGTTGTTGATTGCAATTAGATGCAATACAAAAAAAAAATTTAAAACTATCTCTGCCTATAGTTTTATTTCCACTTATTAAATCTCCTCCTTTGTTTGCCTCCTCCTAATGTCTGCAGCTGGATGAAATATTGCATTACCAGAAGAGATCTCTTACATTCAGTTGGGAATAATCACTTTACAGATCATTGGATTATATCTGATATGGTTCAGATAATCCTGGGGAAATGTGGGACATTTACTCTGCCTTGGCTAAATGTGCCCTGGTTTAGGGTTTTGAATACGAATCTGCATAACATTTGGGTTTCTGAAACAGGTCTGCAACCCTCCCAATGATCTAATTCTATTAAAACAGTAATCAATTCCCTGTGACGTCAGTCTGCTTTCCTGCCAGTGCCGAGACTTAGGTCCAACGTGGATTTATCCTGTCCCTTTTAAATAGTTTTTGGAGCTGCCACAGCATCAGCTTTAATGATTTAAGTAATTAATACCCTCCAGCAGTGACGGGGCGTGGGGCAGCGGGGAGCATGGCACACTGGGTGACGTGGTTTCGTGGTTTCGTTTGCCGGGATCCCTCTATTGCCGAGCGCATCCATTGGTTTGATGCTTTCCATTTCTCTCCAGTGTCAGCGCATGGCTGAGCAGCCACGCGTGGGACCGGTTGGTGCTGCAGGAATGGCTCTGCTGAGGGAATGCGGCTGGCAAAGGGCAGTTTCTGAGGTGGCTTTTCCCAATGAGGAAACCTCCTTGGGAACCCTCCTTGAAACCCAAATCCCTGCTGGAGACTGTGGGTGTATGCAGGGATGCAAAGGCATTGTGATTGGGGGGGGTCCCTCAGGAACCCCATTGGACCTGTCTGGGTGTGTCCAGCTGGGCGCTGGGCTGTCTCTCTGCATCCCACAGTGATGCCAGTACAAGATATTTGGGGAATTTCATGTCTTTATTTCAAACCAGGCAGGGGGATGTGGGCTTTGCTGTTTGGCGAAGCAGTGGCCATGGCCCTGGCCCTGACCTGGCCGCCAGGGGAGCGGGAGGTCTCCTCTTGAACGTGACCTCATCTTGCGCAGACACGCGCGGCTCCGGGGCTTGATGGAAAAATGCACCGCGGCAGAGGAGTTATGTGCTGCTGGCAGCTGGTGTTTTCTTTCTTTGGGAAATCTAATATATTGATTAGCTTTCTTCAGAACAGCATCAATAAAGCGTATAATGGCATGGCTGGTGCCTGCGGCGTCTCCTCCCCTGGTCTGAGTCCCTCTGGAGCCAGGAAGGACCTCAGCTGCTCCGCGCCAGGCTCCGCGTCCTGCCGGCTGCTCCTCCCTTTCCTGGCAGCCACGGGCCCTGCTCTGCCCAGCAAATGTGCTTGGCCGGACACCCTGGTCCTCTGCAAGGAGGCTATCCCAGGCAGCCTTCCTCCTCCTCCTCCTCTTCCTCCTATGCTGTGCCTCCACGGTACAGCTGCTGCGGCAGCTTTGGCTCAGTCGGCTCTGTCATGGAGTTGGTGCCTGGGGGCACTCAGCCGGACCCCAGCACATCCCTCCAGGGTCCGGCTACGCTGTGGTGCACGGCCCATGACATGCTCCTGCCCCGTCTGTCTCTGTCCCTGGGCAGCAAAAACCCCCAGCAGAGCCACCATCACCCGAGGTGATGACACTGGCGGTGGCGGATTGGCACCATGGCGGGGGGGCTCGTCGCCCCCCGCTTGGATCTTGGATCCCTTCCAGGAGCACGTGCATGCTCTGCCCATGCCATTGCGGTCCCTGGCGTGGTACAGACCCTCCTGGCTGCAGCCTGGCCCATGGTGCATGGATTGCTGCTCCAGCCCTGCGGTCATGGCTGGGGAAGATGGAAGGAGATACCGTTTCCATTAAAGTGTCTAAGAGAGTTTAGAGGGTGGTTTATTGTTGTTTTTGTGGTTTGGCGTTTTTCTTTAAGCTGATTGATTGCAATAATGAATGGAGCCCAGAAATCGGCTGGAGCCATGGCTCGAGGCCGGCCGCTGGATTTAAAGTCCTGGATGGCTTCAAACCCTCTCAACTATTTCAGCTTTCATCTGTAAAATACACAGAAAGCAAGCGGGATCTTATTTAGGGCTCTCCCAAACCCAGATCTGCCCTCGGATGCCAGTGTCTGTAGGATTGGGTGCCTTGCACTTGTCAAGAGCTGTATTATATACTGCTGGCTTATCTATTTCTTCGTGGTTAGCCGGAGAGCAAATCCATCTGGGGGGCGGCCCACTCCGCCGTGCAGCACCTTGTCATCATGTGGTGTGTGACGGCAGCACCATCAGGGATTGATCCAACTTACGGATGCTTTTATTTTTCTTTCAAGTCTGGTCCATTTATAAAAGGTTTGGAGGAGCATCCCAGACCCCCACCACCCCGGGATGGAGGTGGCCGGTCTGCATCCCACCAGCCAGGAGAAAGGAAGGGTTTTCTCTGCTTCCTGAGCATCTTGCTATAAGCTCATTTCAGAGAGAGATTTTCAGGGCAAACTGACAGCTGATGACTATGGGAAGATGTTTTCAAAAGAAGAAACAATTTACAATAATTAGAAATTTATAAAATGTCTTTAAACATGGTGGTAATAGGGATAAGAAAACACTTGCTGCAGTGTAATCAGTTATTAGCAGCTGATCATTTATCTCGATGGATAGTTGCTGCTGGTACATGAGACACGTAATAAAAGGACTCTTGATTAACTAATCTGAATATCTTTTGAGAACAAATTCTGAGTTCTCTTTTTTCTCCATTGTAACGGATCCGTACATCTGCGAGATAAACACTGAATGAATATGGTAATGAATATTATTCTGGAAGTGTAGTCCTCGAATGCTACCGTCACCATCCCAGCCCTGGCCTTGGGAAGTCGCTGTAATAGATGTAATAAGGAAAGGGCCTTAATGACACTGGCCGGGATGAGCTGAGGCTGCGGGACGCAGGAGAAGTGTGGTGGGGGGATTTGCAGGGATGGGGGGGTGGGGGCAGGGGCAGGACCAGGCTGGCTCCCTCCATTAGCCCCTCTTTGGGCTCCGGTAAGGAGCAGGATGGGAAAACACTGGGGCAGTGGAGCTGCCTGCGAGCAGCCACCAATACAACACATGAGATAGCATCCCTTGATATATGTTTTTTCAAAAAACACAGCTTTTTTTCTGTCTCCCCAGAATGGAAATCTGATGCGCGTCTCAAATCTCTGCCCTCTGCAAGATCCCATTACGGGTCTTTGGATAACACACTATAAACCCTGATTCCATTTTAGATGCTGAGACCTCACAGCTCAGCATAGGTGCTGCAGGAACGCAGACCACTGGTGGCCCTGGGGTGACTGGTGGCAGCAGTGGGACTGATCCCTGCGCCCTCCTGGCCACTGTGTCCGCTTGCTTTGTACTCACCTGTGCTGGCAGTTAAAGGATGCGGCCACACGTGTGCAAGCATGGCATGTCTGAAGCAGCTGGGAAAGCACGACAAACGTGTATTTCTCCTTCCTGGCACAGACGGCAAAGGGAGGAGGTGGCTGCTGTGTGGGTTAAGTGAGATCCGGTCCCAGCCCCAGTTGGTTTCTCCAGCAGCTCCTGGCCCATCATGCCAGCCGTCTGTGACCTCGCCGGCGGCTCAGGAGCGGTTCCTGCTGCCTGCGAGTTATTCATCGTCCTCAGCCACTAATGGACTCCATTCAAATACTTCTCCCTCGTTGCCTCCTCCTGAATGTTATGATTCACATTGTGGCTCAAAGCAGATTCCTTTTGGCAGCAAGAGCCCCAGATATTTTATATTTACGCATCATTTTCTTCCCGGGATCCCAATTTTCTCCTTCTCTCATCTCTGCCTTCTCCTTTTAGTTCCGTCCCTGGTCGGGTCACGCTGTGGCTCCATCTCCATCACTTGCCATCCACCCCCCTGCATGCCCAGCGATGCTGCTGAGGGATGGGGGGGCTGGATACGGCTGCTGCTTCTGCGGGGATGGGAAGGTGACGCTCAGAGATGTTGGCACTGCTCCTCCTCGGTTGTATTTACTGCGGCGAGGAGCAAAGTCCATGTATCTGTGGATGCAGTTTACAGGTAATTAAACTCAGCTTGGTGAGGATTTAAACATTAATATTGATGCTAAAGTTTTTAATAAAATATAGGTAGAGAGAGAGAGAAAGAGGTATTGATTCCTATAGGCTTTTTATTTTTTCTTTTCTCCTGGTTTTATTGTTGCGGGGAAGGGTTGATATATTGGTGAGCATGAAATAAGGATGCCCTGTGCTGGTATGGGGGTCTGCAGATGAGGACAGATAAAATCCCAGAAGGACAAGGTGGGGAAAACTGTTAGGAAAATGCATTTGGGATTGACCTGTATGGTGAGACCATTCCCGACCCAACCCTCCTGGGCACCCTCTGTGGTGAGCACAGGAGCAACATTCGCTTCTTGAGAACGGTGCCGAGCCTCCAAGGTTTCCATGCCTGCTTCTGCGTCCCACATGTTGCTCTCCATCGCACCCGGATCAAGACACAACCCCTTGGACCGTGCTGTCATCCGTGCGTCTGGGCTGCACCGATGGCACCGCTCCTGCTCCCAGCATAGCCCCTGTGAGTCTGGGATGGTGGTCCCCGGGGTCCCCTAGTCTTGCTGCCCCAAACCCCCTTTGCAACCTGTGTTCCTGTACCACACCAAAGGCCATTAAAAAGTTGCTGACAGCCGTTTTTTGCTCCCTGCTTCTCTGTATACACACAGGACTCAGGTTTATCTGCTTTCTCACCAATATTTTTTTATATAACAGTGAAATATTTATATTGTCCAATAAAAGGCAGTAAGCTTGCAATCTCACACAAATTCATTTGAGACCAGGAGCTTCATTGTCTGAATTTTACATCCAGCAGAGACCCCTGGAAATTGGCTCCATCCATTTTCAGCACCGCGTATTTACATAAGGCGTAGGGGATGACTGACGGCTGGGGTCACCCCGCCTGCCCCATGGCCCATCCAGCGGGGTGGGTGGTGGCCACCCCGCACCATGTCTCCTCCTGTCACACCATGGCATGGTCAGGCGGGTTTTTGGTGATGCTTATGGGAAGGGGAGGAAGAGCTCAACCCTATGCGGTTTGGGCAGTCCTGGCTTAAGTCCCCGCGGTGGTGGGGGGCAAAGCTGGCTCCGTGCCAAGCACGGTGATGATGGTCCTGAGGTTCTGGTGGGATGTGAGGATGGAGCAAACTGCAGGTCCTGCAGCCGGGACCAGCTGCTGATCCTGGCGGTGGTGGCTGCTTTTGCTGCAAACCCAATTTGCCCCAGAAGTGCCCATTTTGGGAGCCGGGCAGGGATGCTTGGATGGGTGCGTCGGGCAGGATGTGCATCGCCAGCAGCCAGAGCTCAGGGTGCAGCCGAGCCCCGCGCAGGCACCTCCAGGCCTCTGCCACCAGCATCTCAGCCCCCAATTTATCAAAAAGCAATTAATAGCCTCCCCCCCACCCTTCAGGTTTTACGGTTTCTGTCTCTTCTGCCAACTGCAGGGCAGTAATTAGAGTCTGTCTAATGAGGTTTTCATGGCAGGGATATGGTCTCTCGCCATATCTCCCCAGCAGACAAAGGCTTTGCCGTGGTTTATGGTGCTGGCATAAATTTTTTCTGGCTGTTTTTACTGTGATACAAGTCAGATAGGGCCTGGGACATCCCCCAGCACAGCCAGGCTGCGGAATTTACCTGGGAGCACCTGAGAGGTCGCTTCACACGACATCAACCCCATCTTTTTTTTTTTTTCCCCACATTCCACCAAAATTAAAGAGCCATCTATATCTTAAAAACCTTATTTATGAACACTTAAGAGTAAGTAAGTCATCGTTGGACGGCTTCCCTCCCTGCTGATGGATGTAATCTGGCACCAGGGTGGACCGGGAGGGAAATCTGGCAATACAATATGCTGTGCTTGACTATTTTGACACTCGGAGTGCGATGTTTTTTTTACAGTTACTGATGAGCTTATGGCACTGCTCCTTTTGGAGAAGCGAGGAGGAGGCTGGGGCTGAGAATATTGATTAGCGAGCTCCTGATTATCTCAACAACCCTCTCGGCTTGCCTTTTCTTTTGCGGGGAATACAGAATTTCTTCAATTATTCATATAAACCTCCTTGTCGATATCACCAACGCGCCCTGGCTGTGCGACACAGAGCAAAATCAGTCCGAGGGAATTATATTCCTGCAGTCGTAAAACCCAATGCTCCTAAACCACCTGTATTTTATTTTTTTTCCTCTGTGTATTTTTTTACCCTCCTTTTGTTTTTGTTTTGTTCCAGAAGGAGCTTAATTCTGTTGCTTCGGCGCTGGCAGCGCGGCGGGGGGAAAGCGCACAGTCTCATAAACATTTAATTGAACTCAGCCGGGAATTTAAGAAAAATGTACCTGAGGTACAGGAGATTTGCTGTTAGAGAATTAACTCGGCAGGACGGCGGATTTCCCTCCCGACAACTAGATTTTTGAGAATTGTAGATGTAAGTGACTAACAAGAAGGGAAGCTAATTAGCCACAAAGACAAATTATAGCCCCTAACCTTGGAGTATGGGGGATTTTTGCTGAGGCTGCCTCAGGTGGCTCCTTTGGATGGGCAGAGGTGGGTCCCGGGTTGGGGACAGGGGCTTTGCAGGGGGACACAGCATCCGCCTGGATGCATCCTGGCAGCGCGGGAGGAAACTTTCGGTTTCGAGGCATTTATAAAAAGCAAGCATTGAGCATTCGACGCCAAGATGCTGGCACCCAGCTCACAGCCCAGATGGGGGGAGATGTGTTGTTTTTTTTAAAAAAAAATTTAA
This sequence comes from Phalacrocorax carbo, assembly GCF_963921805.1. Classification (NCBI taxonomy): domain Eukaryota; kingdom Metazoa; phylum Chordata; class Aves; order Suliformes; family Phalacrocoracidae; genus Phalacrocorax; species Phalacrocorax carbo. Next base: position 9,041,915 of record NC_087527.1, on the reverse strand, counting down.
AAATATGAGAAGGGCAAAAAAAAAAAGAGCAACTCTAAAATAGTTTTCCTCAGAGGCCATTTGGGGAGGAGTGTTTTCTGCCTGCCTGGGTGGGTGGGAGGAAAAACTGGCAGTATTATAGGGGGATGCTTGAAGGAGAGGTGGGCAGGGGAGCCGGCAGGACCTGCCCTTGTCTGTCATGGTCCCAGGCATGATCCCAGCCCCTTCCCACACTGTCGGCTCTTGGGAGGTTGAAAAGGGAAGGGGAAACCCCTGGGAGGGACAGACTGGACCCAGCTTGGTGTGGCCAAGGTGCGAGGTCACTGTCCTGAACCCCTGAGCGTTTCTGCAGCTGATGAAATCCATCTGCTTTGCCTCCCCAGCCGGTACTGGTGGTCCTTGTGCCACACATGGGCAGGGGTGCAGGCAGGGCCCTGCTGCCAGCAAGCTTCCTGAAGTCCCCTGCAGGACACCAGGGATGGTGACCCTACCTGGAGAGATTCCAGGCAGGGGAAGGAGCCATCGCTGCTGGGAGGTGCCGTGGCATGGCCAGGAGGTGCTATGACATGGCCAGGAGATGGCATGGTGTGGCTGGGATGCACCAGATGAGGTGGCAACAGGCAATCTGAGGAGGAGCTGAGCACCAGGGTGGGACAACATGGTCCCAGCCCACCATGTTGGTGCCGAAGGCATCTCACTTCTTCATCCTCCAGCCTGACCTAGGTGCTCCCCTGCCCGTACCACATCCCCAGAGCCTCCGTGGTTGCCTTGGCTTTGGTCCCTGATTCCAGGAAGAGATGCATTGCACTTCAGGATACCTCTTCTTCTCCCCAGCTTTTTAATGCTCTCTCTTCGGGGGCTGCTTTCTCTGCTCCTCTAATGTGCTTCGATGGAAACCCCTGGAGAGCTGCCGGTACTCTGAGCTTGCCAGCAGCGACACATTAGGATCTGTCATCTGCTGAGCATTACCTGATTTTAAATCTGTCTCTTTGGAGCTATGGAACTGCATAAGAAAATATTAAAGTAAACAATAAGTGGATTTACACAAATGCGACTGATTTCCATATTTTTCATCACTTCATTTTATTACTGGGTTTACTGATATGCTCATTTATTTATAGGGCAATCCAGTATTGATTCATTCCGATGCACTATGCATAAACACATAAAAGAGAGTGATAACAATAGGAATACATTTTCAGTCTTTTAAATACTGCATTTTTTCCAATAGTCTTCATTAGATCCGCTACGAGAGTATGAGCTATGTCCTTCGGGGAGCCCCAGCCAGTCCCTCTGCCCAAGTAGCTCTGGATTTACGGGGGTGTAAGGGAGATCAGGATGCGACTCCCAGCTCGACAGCAGCTGCTTCCCTGTCTCTCCTGCCTTCTTCCCTCCCAGTTGTTTTTTTTTCCACAGGAGGTTTTGGGGGATTTTATGCCAAAAGGTGGATTCAAATCCTGTGAGGTCGGGCTTCTGGGTTGCATCTGTGCCAGGCAGCGCGGGATGGACACCAGCATGCTGCTGCTTCTCCTGGGGAGAGGCTTGCGGGGGCCCTCGGGACTCTTCTCCTTCTCTCTTTTCCTTCTCTCTTTATTACTCTTTTAAAATATTTTTTCTTTCACCCATGCCTCCCTCCCCTCTCCTTGCCCCCTCTTTTTCAAATTTTTAAAAATACTTCTTTAATATATTTTTTCCCTGCAAAGCACACTTTTCAGCACTCCCCATGAATATTAACCAGGGAGAACAGAGCGCTACATCATCTGCATCACGGGAAGGAGCCCATAAAGGCGCGGTGATGAATGGCGAGCCTTCCCTCTCCGCTCCTTCTTGTAAATGGGAAGGAAAAAAAAAATAATTTTGAAATATTAATCTGGGTGGGGGCAGATGGGCTTTTCGGGCCATTTCTCTGTGCCCTTCCCAATTCCATCCCATGTACATTTAGGCTCCAATATTCTTCCTATATAATTTTTTTTTGAAGAAGAAGAAGGAGGAGTGGGGCCAGGAGAATAAAATGTACCCACAGAGAATAAACCCAGCTTTTATTTTTTCCCCCCGATTAAGCTGAAGGGCAGTTTCTTTCTCTCACCAAAAGCTGCCCGTGACGGCAGTTTAATGGCAACAGCTTGAGACGGACAAAGTTTGAATATCCTTGCGACAGAGAAAAGAGCAAAGCGAAAGCCCTGCTAATTACAAAAGTTGCTTTATGAAAGATAATTCAAAGCAATAATTTAGCAAACATAATCAAGTAGCGCAGATGGGGATTTTGATGAATAGTTTGCAACATGCAATTAGCAGCTCTTGCAGTTACATATCATTAACCCTCAGAGCACAAAAATTATTTTCTCATTATTAGATGAAAAGGTAAAATTAAGCTGACTAGACAGTAAAGGAACAAACTACAATTAATTACCTTCATTTATTACAGTCATTATTTTAAACTTATTTTTTTTTTACTCTGATAGATAGATGAAAACATCTAAATTAAAAGTTTTGTTCTGCTAAATGGGAGGTGAAACTTTGTGATGCTCGGGGTGCGCCTCTCTGCTGGGGCCGGCCCGGCTCCAGCCCAGCTCCGGTCCGGCTCCATCCCAAACCTGTGGGCCGGTGGGAACCCCATCATTGCCCCGCTTCATCCGCACCAGGGGTGCAGAGCCCTGTGCATCCCTGCCCATCTCCTCTGCCAGCCTGGACCGCTACCACCAGCCACCTGGGGAGTTTTGCATAATTTTGCAGGAAAATAATTTTGTGGGCTTGCAAGAAATCTGGCCCCGCTGGGAATTAACGTGCCCGGGTGGCCCCTTCTCACACCGACCGTCAGAATTCAGCCTGCTCCTTCGAGCTGCGTTGGGTTCCATGCTGAAGCCTTTCGTTTTGGCGTGCGCATAAGTAGCAGATGGTTTGGAGTTGCCAACTGTCAACAAATGCACTAAAAAAATAAATTAACAAAAAAAAAAAAAAAAGGAAAAAATTAAGAAAAATACCCCAACTAAACCAGCCAGTGAAAAAAAAAAAGTGTATTAAATTATGTTGGTGAAGATGCTAAAATAAGCTTGAAATATATCCCCGCTTGCTGCATCATGACTGGAGGCTGTAGCTCACCTGGGGACGGGCGTCAGGAGGAGGCAGGAGGATGCTCCTGCCTGGCAGCAGGCAGGGGCTGGCAGGGCTGGCGCCAGTCGGGGGCTCGGCCCGAGAGATCCTGCGGTGCAGAGAGAGGGAAGAGTGTGGGCACCTTCTCCCAGAGCCGGCTGGGCCAGGATGCTGCGGAGAAAGAGGGGGGGAAAAAAATAACCTAATGAGCTGAATGTCCTCTGACTCTGCTCTCAGGAACTTTGCCAAAGCATCATTGAACTTGTCAGGAAGTATTACAACAAAATTAAGAACCAGCAGCAATTTTCTTGCGTTTGGGATCCTATGCTTTATAAAGTAAATTATTAATGCATTTTTTTTCCTCCGTTAAGCAGTTATTTGCAGCAGTCTTGGTATATTTCTCATTAGAAATAACATCATCTGAAGAACTTATATTGATTCTTTTTTTTTTTTAATCTCCGAATCATGAACGTGAACAACATATTTCTATGACGTTCCCTTTAACTAGAATTCTCAGGCTTTATTTTTATATTATTGATCTTTTTGACATGAATTGCTTTTTGGCCTTGTGAAAACGTGAGCTGCTTCTGCCTTTGGAGCAATGGGCTGAGGGGTGCGGCGGTGGAAGGAGTGGGAAAGGGGGGGTGGGTGTGCAGCGGGCGTGGGGTGTGTGCGCGATGGGTTTGGGGGGGGGTGTTAGGTTTACGTGGGGGTGCGACAGGTTTGTGGTGCGCGGTGGGTCTGCGCCTGTGTGCAGTTGGTTTGTGTCCACGTGCGATGGTTTTGGGTGGCTGTGTGATGGGTTTGTGCGGGTGTATGAGGGGTTTGTGCATGTGCGATGGTTTTCTGCATGTGCAGCGGGTTTGTGCGTGTGCAGTGGGTCTGAGGGTAGGTGTGCGATGGGTTTGTGGCTGCGCAGTGGGTCTGTGCATGTGTACAGGGGGTCTGTGTGGGTGTGTGATGGGTTTGTATGTGCGCACGGTGGGTTTGCGTGGTAGGCTTGTGGGTGTGCGACGGGGCGGTGCGTGCGTGCGATGGGTTTGTGGGTCTCTGCAGCGGGTTTTGTGTGCGTGCCGATGGATCTGTGCTTGTGTGCAACGGGCTTGCCCGTGTGCGATCGGTCTGTGTACATGCACAACGGGTCTGTGGGTGTGCAATGGATTTGTGCACTCGTGCGATGGGTTTAAGAAGCCAGTCAGATGCAGGGCACCAGGAAGGCAGCAAAGGGCCCCAGCACAAGGCAGGGGCTCCCCTGCACATGTCTGGTGCCGTGCTGGGGTCCAGCCCCCATCACCTGGAGCTCTCCCCTGGGACCACAGCTCCTTCCCAGTCTCTCCCCCCTCACCCCTCCTCAGCTCTCCCGCTCTTCCTGACTTTTTTACACATCAGCAAAAAAAGTGAGGAAAATAGGCTTGAATGTATTTTTTCATCAGTTTTCTTCAACATTTGGGGTCTCTGCTGCCGCTTTCTCCCCCGACAGCTGTTCCTCTCTGCTGAAAAAGAGCTCATTTGCGGTTTACTGCCACCAGTATTTAGATGGAAATAACCCACTACTTATCCTGCACTTGATCTCATGGATATAAGAATAAACTCACCGCTGGTGCAATGCAAATCCTGCGCCTTTGGAGAGGAGATGCTCAGACAGTCGGTCCTTGCCGCCGTACCAGGAGGAGGACCGGCTGCGCCGGGGGAGTTTTACCATTTTGTCAGTCAATTATAATAATATTTCTGCTTCCAAATGTTTAAAAAGTTGGCTTCGGAAGGTATAATCATGGCACAGAGGCCAGCCTGACAATAGTAATTAATTAGGCTATTACGCATTCTACAGTGATAATTGCTTTGCTGGAAAGTCACCAGCCATGAAAAGGACCCGGCGCGTAAATGTAATTCATCACGCGGCGGCGATCCCGCGCTGTTGCCATGCCTCACCTTGAGCCCATGGTTGCTGTGGAGGGAGACGGGGGGCAGAAAAATAGAAATTAATAGTACGTCGATATATAATGCAGAGGCAGAGCTCGCTGCTGGCTGCTGAGGGCTTTGCGGGCAGAGGACAAGCAGTTGGTGGTGGGTTTGCCATCGCTGATGGGCAGCATGGTGATGAGGGGTGCAGGGATGATGCCGTCCAGACCCCACTGAGCTGGGCTGCTTGCAGGGATGTGTCAGCTCCCCCATTTTTAGCAATTTTCTCCTCTTCTTAGCAGGACGCAGGTGACATCGCCCTCTCAGATGGAGACACAGGGTTTGGCCCAGCTTCTGCTCTAAGGGAGCAAACATTTGGGGATTTTTTTCAACAAAACCTTGATTTTAGGGCTGATGTGGGCTTTTTCTGGGTGTTTATTCAGCTCTACGTTAGGAGTAGCAGTGGTTTCAGGGGCATGAGCTGCGCTCATGCAGCATGTGGAGCTGCTCCGGCAGGAATCACCCCTGGCATTTTGGTGAATTATCCCCATCTGGAAAAGGTCGCTGAAAATTTTAAATATCTTTCACTGACATTTCCTTGAAGTTTAGTGGGACTCTGAAAAAGCAGAGCGGACGCCTGGCTCGCCATCCTGCCGATCAGCTGCGTCGGTGATGCCCCGGCGCTGACATGGGCTGAAATGTGCCGGCCCCGAGCTAGAGCTCAGCACAGGGGGATGGGGCTGGTGAAATGGCCCCCAAATGCCTTGTACGATGAAATGCCCCCAAGTGCCTCCTCACCAGCAAACTGCACGTCTTGCAGCTCCAGTTGAGATGCTGATGGTGGTTAATGGGTGGAAAGGCATCACACCACATCCGTGGGTGCTCCCTGGGAAGGTGGGCTGAGTGGCAGGTCGACCCCTTGCATGAACCAGGAGGAAACCTGGATCCATCCCCAGAGAGCCTGTGGCAGGTGCCTGTGGAGAGGCAAGGTCCGTGGGACCACAGTATGGGGATGCTGCAGGCTCCTGCCCACCTTGGAGCTACAAAGTTCCCAGTGGAGAATGCTCGGATCTCCATCGGGATTGCCAAGGAGAGGGACAGGCTTCAAAGGTTCCCCTGGAAAAAAACACTTTGTCTCTATGACGTGACTGCAGGAATAAAATTCAGTGGAAAAGGCCCGATTTGGAGGTCCGGGCTGGCTCCTCCCTGCTGGCACAAGTTGGGGATGTGGCAGGGGGGGCAGGCATGGGTGATGGAGAACACATTTGGAGTGGCTCTTTGCTCTTCACCCTTTGGTTGATGCCATCCCAGGGGTGATGAAGGTCCTCAGAGCAGCCCGAGCAGGTCCAGGTGTCCCCATCACCCTGCGGCAAAGCCATGCTGATGGGCTGTGCTCGCTCCCGCTCCTCTCCTGTACAAAGTCCGAAGGGTGCGGCAAGTGGGGAAGCATACAGGGCTGATGCCACGGAGCAGGCCAGCCCCGCTGTGTCTCTGCATCCTTACAGACCCCCGGCAGGGCTCCCCACACCACCCAACACCGCGTGCCGCCGGCAAATTCAGCAGGTGCGATGCTGTCCTGCTGCAATACGCAGGCGGTGCCGCTCACCGTCTGCTTGCTGCCTCCCCCCTCTCTTCCCCACTTTATTATTATTATTTTAAAGCACCCCGAAGCCAGACATTTTTGCAGAACACTGAAGAAAAGCCCCCAAATTCCTACTCTGCTGGAAATGCAGCGCCGAGAAAGTAGGTTTGTGTACGAGACGCTATAAAAAGCCTGGCTTATACAATTTTAACAATAGAAAAATGATCTTTGTGCTCCAGTGCCTGCAAGCATGGAAGGAGAAGGCAGTTTGCTCAGGTGGCTGCTGGATTACAAATGAGCGGTTTGCTTTGGGTTTGAATGACAAGCAATCGCAATCCGGGCTGGCAGGGTGAGCCGGGAGCTCCACGGCACGGAGGAGGCAGGTGGAGGGAAAAGATGCTCCGGCATGGGAGCTGCCATGGGGCTGAGGCACAAAGTTTGGGCTTTGTTTGATAATTAGCCTATAGGTGGCTTAAGAGTAGTTGAATTGATGAGTGTGCTGGTGGTAATAGCGTGTCTGCCAGCACTGAATGCCAGGTGGGCATCTCTTCCTCCATCACCAGTTGGCACAGGTGCCCAGTTTGGATTAAACTGGGCATTTTCTGGCTGGGAATGGGTCCCCTCCATCCCCGGCTCCTGTGCCCGGGGCAGCAGGGACACAGATGTCCATGCATCCCACCAGCACCCCATCCCATCCGCTGCAGGTGGGGCTGGATGTGCAGGGGTAGCAAGGGGACCCTTAACAAACAAGACATGCCAGAGCCCGGTGGGCAGCAGCCCCCACCCTGAGGTGTCGTTGTGCCTTGAAAAATTAAGGGGAGTAAATGATTCATGCTCATAAATGTTGGATGGGAGTACGCAGCAGATTAATATGTTGTTCGGTTATTAGCAATGCAGCGTGCTGTCTCCCTGCCGCCCAGCCGGCACAAGTGTCACCAGCACCCCGGCAGCCGAGGGGGACATGATGTCCCAGTCCTGGAGCACAGGGGTGGTGTGAGCGTTGCTCCTGCCCACAGCATCGCCCCAGCTGAGCCGTGCTGGGGAAGGCTCTGTGCCGGATCCGGCCCAGCAAGCACAACAACAGGCAGGCTTCTTTATTTCTTATTTAAGCGCCGACATTAAATTATAATTTTCATTTACTCAGAGCACATCAATGATTTAGGGCGACGTGACATGGCAGCGGCGCAAGGAGTTTAGCCAGAGGCAGCGAGCGGCTGCGCAGGGCGGGCACAGAGCTGTGTTGGGGGAAACCCATGTGCCAGTCATGGGTGGCACCGGTCCAGGTGGTCTGGCAGAGATGATTCCCTCCTCTGAGCTCGTCTCTCACACCCTTTTTCCCTCTCCCTGCAGGTGATTGCACTTAGTAAGAGAAATAAGGAGGCTGAGACGGCTTTCCTGAGCGTTTACAAGCAATTAATCGAAGCTCCAGGTAAGCAACGCGGTGGCGACCTGGCTGCCTAACGAGTTGCGTGCCGGCGCCAGTGCCGAGAGGAGCCAGCGAGGACCGCGGCAGCGCTGCCGGCCCCGTCCCCGGCGTGGCTGGCATCGCCGACCTCCGCTCGCGCATGGTGCTCTGGAAATACCAGCCGAAGAGAGGAGTGGAAACAGCTTTTGCCATCGCTGTGTTTCAGCCCCTGAGCCAAATGCATCTTGACATTAGGAAAGGAATACATTTGCTCAGCCCTTGTAATAACACTGCGGCTATCCCCAGTTGTCTTTTTGACGGTAAGTTAACCGAAATGACTGAGCTCCGGCTCGCAGCACGACCCCTGGCACCAGCCGCGGCTTGGGGACGGCTTTCCCCATTTCACCGCTGTGCCAGGGTGTACCACCCATCCAGGGTGCCATTTGGAGTCTTGGGAGGGGAGACTGAGGCACAGGGCAGCCCTGAGGCTTGTGTTGGCAGAGTCGGTCCTAGGGCCGGGTGAGGGGCCGGGGCCTCCCTCCCCACTGCTCCCCACTCCCTGCCGTGGGCTCTGCCACGCTCTGAGCCGGGGGTGCTGGCTGTGCCGGGCATGGTGGCACAGAGCATCCTCCAGCACAAGGACAGAGAGCTGCAAATGGCTGAAGATGCGCAGAAGGGCTCCTGCAGGGCCACTAATTCATTTTCCAGACATTTAGGAATAACAAAATGTTTTAATGATTTCTTAGGGGAATTAGGGAGACATATTTTTGTCCTCATTAAATTTTCTCCTGTGCTACAAGAACCAAATGTCAGCTCAGTTTCCAGAACCCAGTTATCTTCCCTCCCCACCTCCCCATGCTCACCCGCTGTGCTCCTCCTGCTTACACACGCATGCACACACGTGCGTGCACATGTACACACGTGCAGACAGATGCACACACACGCACACCCCAAAACTGCTCCCCTGTGATCTTTGCACCCCCCCTCCTCCTTTCCTCTCTCTGCTCTCCTGCAGCATCCATCTCTTGCTCCCTTCTCCCCTCCAGCTCCCCAAATCCTCCCACCCGTCGTTTTGTCCCCGTCTGTTACGTGTCCGTGTGTCTCTCGACAGGCGAACTCTTTGTGGAATACTTTACAAGCGCCACATAAGTCCTGATTCGACATTTTTTGCTTTGAATGGCTGCTGTCAACACAAATCTCTGGCAGAGACTGTAACGGAGCCTGATTGCTCAGCAAGTATTTTGATAAGTGAGCTGGCTGTGTGTCTGTAATTACGGGAGAAAACCGTAAATCTTTTGGATATTGTTCACACAGATGTGGTATGAAGGGAAGGGGGGAAGCAGTAAAATGTGTTAAAAGCATAATTAATGTCATTGTTGTTGGGGATGATTTGATTTAAGGCTGACTTTGACTCGTGGAAGGATTTGTAAGGCGCCGGTGGATGTGTTTAAGCAGGTTGAGATGGGGTGGTGGAGGAGGTGCCGCCCTGGTGGGAAAGGTGACAGCACCATGCGTGCACCGCAGATGCACCACGGATGCACCATCCATGCACTGTGGGTGCCCTGTGCTCTTCTTGGAGCTGGACAGCGGTGTGGGGCAGATGTCACCCTTCAGCCCACAGCCCAGAGACCTCCACCAAAGGCCAGGTCAAGTGGCCGGGCCCTAGCACAGGGATGAGCTGCTGGTCCCCCGAGACACGGATGCTCCCTGGAGCTGTGCACGCCTAGAAGGTGCTGAGCACCCAAGACTCCTTGCACCCCATCCCACCATCACACAGTGCCTCGAGCTGCTCCGGTGGCTGTGTGGTGCTGTGGTGAGGGTGTCCAGGAGCGGGTCTGCTGGTGGCCCAGACCCACTTCAGCCTGGGGAAAGGCCCCCAGCCCAGCTCTCCCATGCCGGGGCTGGGGACACCAGGAGGGACCCCTGCCCACTGCCCCCATCCCTGCTGCAGCACTGCTGGTGGCACTAAAGGACAGCCAATAACGCCAGCTAGTGGCAGCACTTATTATATGTATATACATATATATATATGTGTGTATATATAGCAGGTGCGCATATAGGGCAATAGGTGAGCACGCCTGGATTGCAGGTTCTGCTTTGCGGCAGGGACTTGCTGGCACATGGGTCAGCACGAGCCAGCTGCGCCGTCGGTGGGCGATGCCACGCTGCAACCCCGGGTGTGCGGGAGCTGCCGCGGGTGGACGCAGCACTGGAGCATGCGGCGCCCTATGGTCCTGTTTTGGCACGTACCCCTGGCGTCACCCGTCACCCGGCTGTGCCGCTGGTGAGTCACTGCCGTGGTGGGGCTCACAGCTGTATGACCGCTCAGCTGTGGCGTCAGCGCTGTCTCCAACCTGCCCGATGGGGGCCGTGACCCACGCAGGGGGGACCATCCTCTGCGCTGTGGGCAGTGTCGCAAGCCCTCCCATATGGCTCAGAGTGTGACGGCATGTGACGTCCGTGGTGCCTTGGTGTGAGCAGGCTATGCTTGGTTTCAAGCACATCCTCTTTCCAGCCCTGCAGCAAGAGGGTTTGTTCACTGGCAGCGCAAGCATGGCGTGAGCTTGGTGCCCAGTCCTGGCAGCCCTTTGCTGCATCTGGACACTTCACATGAGGTGGCAGAGCTGGCCCCGCAGCCGAGGACCATGCTTTCCTGGTGAAGGGATAGCATGGTATTAGCACAATGCAATTAATCCAGCCGGGTGTTTTGTATCAGTGGTGCCCCGGCTGATGTACGGAGCGCCACTGAAGCACTGCTTGCTCTTTTCCCTTCTAAAAGCTCCACTCCCAACCACATCGTCCCAGGATATCAGCTCCAAACAGGGAGCAGCATGCTGGGGGATCGTGCCAGCTGTATTTCAGTGATGGGGCTGCAGCTTGCAGCAAGGAAAACACTGATGCGAGGAAAATCCCCAGAGCTTTATTGCTCGGGCCAGTTCATCCCATATTATTTCTCATCACAGAGCCAAGAGGAGTTGCCGGTGCAGATCGGACAGGGTCTGCCCCAGTGTTAATCCCCACGGAGGTGACTCGCGGGCTGGCACAGAGCGCCTGGGGCTGGGGGAGCGTGGAGGGGACCCCTGGCCCCCGCAGCCTGTGAGCTGGGGCCCTGGAGCGTGGGGTTTAATTAGCCGTATCATTATCTCAGCTTGCATACTTATGGGTGTTATTAATGGCTGTGAGAGCATCCAGTCCGGTTCAGGGCTGTGCCGCGTCACCATGACCCCCTTTGATGGCACTGTCCCACGTCATTGGATTGGGAACCAGCCTGAAGGATGCCGAGCTGCAATTCCAGTGCTGGCCAAACACCGTGAGCAGCCTGGGAGGGTCCCAGCCAGAGCTGAGCCCCTGATTCAGTGCCAAAGCTGGCAGCGTGCTGGCACAGCTCAGCACCGGCCTCCAGCTGGGTCCCTGCGGCCCATCTGGGCACAAACCTTTTATCCCGGTGTGTCTGCGGGTTCTCTGGGACATACAGCAGAAAGAAGGGGGAACGTTCCTTGGGGAGAAGGGCGCTCCGGGAGCTTTCGGCATTAGTGTGCAGGGTCTGGCAGTTGATGGTCCTGTGGGCAAGCCACGTGGCGGGTGTTGTGGTGAGGCCCTGCACCCCACTGCCATGATGCTGCCGAATGAGAGGGCGGCAGCGAGTCGGGGCGAGCCCTAACCCCCATATTGGGGGCACGTGCCTTGGCTTTGCTCACTTGCAAGGAGCATCGATGTGGTGAAGATCACAGGCCAAATCCTGCGTCTTTTGGGCAGGTTCACCCCAAAGACTCCTGGTGCTGTGGTTGGGCTGTGCTGGTGCAGCCCCGGACCAGCCCGAATCCCACGGCATGGCCACAGTGGCACTGGACCCCCATCATCCTGCACTGCTGCTGTCTCAGCCAGGGACTTGCTGAACAGAAGACCTGCTCCGTGTTCCACTCGGAGCAGAGGCAGCCAGTTGTTTGATTTTTTTTCCATCACCGTTATTATTTTTTACCCTTGGATGCGTGCCACACATCCATGCCATACAGTAGCGTGCCTGGCTCCGTCCCACTTCCCTGTTTGTCTAACTTTTTGACCCTGGAGAATTCAAATCTATTTTCTTTCTTCTCCTTTTCTAAAAAAAACCACCAAAAAAACTCAAACCTATATTAACCTGGCTCAATAGGAGGCATTTTCTTGAACTTATTAAAAAATCCAGACTTGTAAATTAATTTGTTCATGTTGTACAATGGCAGTGCATATGGACTCATTAGCATGCACACAACAAATAATTATAGATGAATTTTTAGCTGGCCTGCTTAATGGGCTTGCTGGGTTAATTATGTCAATGTATAATTACATCAGCCCTGGGAGACATAATGGCACACCCTGCTGAGCAGACACTAGCTAATGATGGTGTAATGCTGACAGAGGGAAGACGGACGGCTCTGAATGCACCTGCTTACCTCGGCACAAACCGCCATTGTCTGCACCCAAACGGGCTGGCGCTGGTGGCACTGGGGCCACTGGTGCTGCTGGTGCCACCGGCTCGCTCGGGGAGGTGATGACCCCGTTCAGCCCTGCCAGTCCCTCAGGGCTGGCAATGGAAAGTGTGCAATCGAGGGGTGCCCCGGGGCTGGGAGGGCACTCACTCTGGTTTTAAGTGGGTTGTAGAGTGTGGCTGCCCTGGGGTGGGTGGTGAGGAGGGTGGGCAGCGGGTCCCCAGGAGGTGGGAGAGCTCACCACCACATACCATGTCCTACAGACCCTGCTCCTGTGCTGGAGGCTGCCCGGAGCCTGGAGGACCGGCTGCAGCAGCTCCAGCGCCTCGAGCCTGAAACCGGCCCCCTGAAGGACCTCAGACACCCCTGGAAGAAGCACCCAGAGCTTATCAGCACCAAAGGTACCCCCCAGCGCCGGCCACCTTGTCGGACAAGGGTGGCAGCAGCGGCCCCCAGCCAGGTCCCCCCATGCACCTCCAAGCACTCCTGGCGTGCAGGGGCTCTCGGGGCCAGGACCAGTCCCCTGGCCCATGGTCCCCGGCGGCCACCGCTGCTGTCCCCCATGCGGCTGTGTGAAACATGTCCCCCTGCAGAGCGCAGAGAGGAGACATTGCCGGCGGCCAGGCTTGCGGCAGCGGCTGAGCCCCTGCTCTCCAGTATCGACGGCAAAGCACTGTGCGCAGAAACCTTGCTGCAGAGAAATGAGGCAGAAAAGCAAAAGTACGTGAGTACCAGGGATGGGGTGGATGGGGCTTCACACCCCGCAGCCGGGGTCATTTTGGGGTGCTGGGGGACACATGGCTCTGTTCCCATTCCTGCACAGGGGTTTCTGTCTGTCATCCCCTCTTCTCCTCCCCTTTCCATCTCCTTTGCTGTCCAGGTTGAGAGCAGATGCATCCAGCCTGGAAACATGACAGTCTTGGGTGCTCTGAGCGTCCATCTGTCTGTCTGTCCCCTTTCCCAGGTGGTTTTTGGGCAGCAGTGGGCACAGGCAGAGCCGGGGCAGGTCCCTCCTGCCAGCCCCTCACGCCATCTCCCTGGCATGTGGCTTTGCTCGGACAAATGGGTTAAATCCAGGTCAGCAGATGAACCTCATTAAATGGCCTTTTAATTTGGAGGCTCCCGGCTTTCCCGGTGCCTTCATTGTTATTCCTTAACACGCTGCACCGGGAAACAAATGAGGAATCTTTAAACCCTAAATTGCAGATCTCTGCGAGTAAGTTCCTGGCAAGTGCAGGCTATAAATAATGCAGAATAACTTTTCCCTGATTGCTTCCCTCCCTCCAATTAACTACAGGCAGGGGTGGGCTGCCATCCCCCCACTGTTGGAGGGGTTTCAGTCACAGGGTTCAGGACTATTTTCAGCCCAAAGTGAATTTTTTACACCCAGGGCAATAAACCCCTTAATTTCAGGGGGTAACATGGCTTAGACATGTGCCATCATCCACTGGTGGGTCTTTCCCCCAGTGCCACCAAGCAACGGGGACTCAGCGAGGGGGGTCTCCCTGCACCCTCAGAGGGCTGCGGGGTTGGCATGGCTGCAGTGCTGCCGGCACATCACTGATGCCCATCTCTCACAGGGGGCTGCAGGAAGCACAGGTCACTTTGGCCACTCGGCTGGGGGAGGCAGAGGAGAAGATCAAAGTGCTCCATGCAGGTAGGGGGGCCGAAGCAGGGCTTGCCAGCCGTGGGGGGCCAAGTGCCCAGCACATGGCTCACCCTCCTCTTCCTCTTCGCAGCGCTGAAGGCCACCCAGACAGAGCTGCTGGAGTTGCGGTGTAAATATGACGAAGAAGCTGCATCCAAGTAAGTCGCTGGTCATGCCCAGAGGCCGTTGGCATGCCCGAGGCTGAGCCGAACTGCCTGCAGCAGCGTGGCAGTGTCAGGACATCCCTGTGGTGCTGCTAGATGACTTGAGGTGTTAAGATACTTCAAGTGACTGCAGCAGCATCCCAAGTCATGAGGGCTCCCTAAACCTAAGGCAGGAGCCCTCACTGGCCATGGAGCGCTGTGTCCCTTGCCTCTGTGCCAGCCGACACCTCTTGCTTTCTCATCACAGGGCAGATGAAGTAGCCATGATCATGACGAACCTTGAAAAAGCCAACCAGGTGAGCCAGGAGGTTACTTTTCAGCCAGCGCAGGGTGTGTAATCCACTCCCCCCGTGCCACACTTAGCTGCAGCCCTCCAGGGCTGATGGGCTTGACCCCACAGAGCCCAGATGCTGCACCCACAACAGCATCCAAGCATCCATGTGGCCTGGATGTCTGTCCCCGAAAATGGTGTGGGGTGGCCAGGCTTCAGGACTGGGAAGCCCTATAAAGGGGGCCCTGGTTTCCTTCTCCCAGCAGCTCCTCCAAACCAGCCCAGTGGGACTGCCTCTCCTGTGCTGGGGGGCACTTGTGTGTTTGAGTTCCCACTGGGCCCTGCTTCAGCTGCTGGAGCCAGCTTTTGTCACCTCCAGCCTCTCTTGGGTGTTTCAGGGCACAACCCACACCAGCCTGGTGTTGGTTTCTGGTGTAATTGCTTCTGGTCTTATCTATTCCTATTCATTAGTTTTATTTAATTCTGAAAATGTAGGTACAAATAAATGTCTGTGGATAATTAGAGAGGCTTAAAGACCAATTTGCATGTAAATACAGCCTTTTGGGTAGAAAAAGGCAGTGTCCTGGAGGCGGGCTGCTGGTGCCCAGGGATGGGGACCGGGAACTGTGTTAGGGTGTGGGGAGCTGAAATACAGGGTCTTATGGTGACAGTGGTGGGAGCAGGATGCTCCGGAGAGGCACGTGCTGGTGCAGATCCTGGAGCCGTGCTCTGCCCTGTGTGGCGTGGGATGGGCTGCAGGTTCCCGGCTTGATGTACTTTCTGCTCTCTTGCAGCGAGCGGAAGCGGCGCAGAGGGAGGTGGAGAGCTTGAGGGAGCAGCTGGCGGCCGTAAACAGCTCCCTCCGCCTGGCCTGCTGCTCCCCGCCAGGCGCTGCCGGGGTGAGGGCACCCCTCAGGGCTGGCAGCACCCCATCACGGCCAGGAGCACCCCATCAGGGCCAGCAGCACCTCATTGCAGCTGGCAGCACCCCTTCATGGCCTGGAGCATCTGTCACAGCCAGGAGCATCCCACTGGACTTGGGATCACCCCATCACAGCTAGGCGTACCCCATAGCAGCCAGGAGCACCCTGGCATGTTCAGGGGCATCCTGTTGTGCTCAGGAGCATCCCGTTGCATTCGGGAGCACCCTTTTGCATTTGGGAGCACCCACCATGTTTGGGAGGAAGCCTGAAATGCCCATGACTGAGGCATTTTTCCACCATGGGGTGGTACCGTTGGCTGTGCCCTACCTGCAGGTCAAGCCTCCTACGGGGAGGGGGGATGTGCACCCCCATAGCACTGAGCAGACATAGCTGGGAGACCTGTAAGGGCAGAAGGCAGGTCTGTCACTGCCCACAGCCGCATCACCCTGGGTCCCTGTCCCTCAGGGCTGAGTCCTCTGCTTGCCTGCCCCCCCTGGGGACGTGTCTGATGGGGAGGGTGGCCCTTGTCTCCACCTTAGGCAGCCAGTAGCTGACAGTGTCCCCTCTCCCAGCAGGACAAAGTGAACTATTCCATGTGCTCAGGGTCGAGGCTGGAGGTGGCTCTGGCTGCCAAAGACCGGGAGATCCTGCGGCTCCTAAAGGATATCCAACACCTCCAGAGCTCGCTGCAGGAGCTGGAGGAGTCCTCTGCCAACCAGATCGCTGAGCTGGAGGGCCAGCTGGCTGCCAAGAACGAAGCCATCGAGGTGCGCCCATGGGGACTGGGGGCTTGCTGGGGCTGGGGGGGCATGGGTCTGGCCATGCCGGGTGCGTGCCAGGAGCTGGCTGCGAGGACTCCCCCTTCTGCTCCGCAGAAGCTGGAGGAGAAGCTGCAGGCACAGGCAGACTACGAGGAGATCAAAACGGAGCTGAGGTATGGCTTGACCGGTGCCTGCCTGTCCCCTGACCGGCCAGGGGACACTTCCATCAGCCATAATGCTCAGCGGCTTGATGGCAGCAAAATGCTGTGCCCGCCAAGTCACCCCCCCTTGTCTCCCTCCCAGCATCCTGAAGGCGATGAAGGTGGCCTCCGCCAGCTGCAGCCTTCCCCAGGCAAGTGCCATGGCGTGTGCTGACATGCTGGCAGGGCTGGGACACGTGTGCCAGCCCTGCCACTGGTGGCTCCGCCACCCTTTCCCATCTCGGCTTGGCTTCTTGCAGAGCATATCGAAGGCAGAGGAGGCCCTGCTGCTGGGGAAGGAGACTTTCTACCCCTCCCAGAAGTACCTGCTGGAGAAGCCCAGCCTGCTGGCCAGCACTGGTAGGGTCCCCAGGTCCACAGCATCCCTGGTCCCACCAGGGGCACCCCTGGGAATGAGGGTGGCCGGGCTGGATCGTTCCTCAGCTGTGGGCAGGAGCCCAGAGACAGCAGCAGGCTGGGGGGTGGACAAGGGGAGGGATGCCACCCAGAGAAACAGAGGAGATGCTTCACTGCAAGGCCATGCCAGGGATGCTGGCCAGGGGGGGCTCTAGTGCGTTTCCCTCTTTCTTGTTCATCTCTAGAGGAGGATCACTCTGAAGACGAGTCGGGAAAGGATTCGCTGGGCATGGAGCAGCCGTACCCATCCCCCCAGCACGCCCCGGCAGACGAACCCGCCTCCCCCACTCCCGTCCCGCCTCTGCCTGGCCCTGGCCTGGCCCCCGACGGCCCCCGGACTTTCTCATTGTCCCCCTTCCCAGGGGGTGACCGGCTTTCAGGGGACCCCAAGACCCCCCACCTCCCACCACCTGCCTACAAGAGTGAGAGTGCCAGCGGGGGGCCGCCCTTCCCCTCCACCTTCTTTGGGGCCAAAAGCAGTGCCATGCCCCCCGGCACTGTGCCGGCTGCCAGTGCCACCAGCCCGCCCAGCGAGCCATCCGAGAGCAGCACCAGCAGCTCTGCTGAGGAGGAGCAGCTGGACACGGCCGAAATCGCCTTCCAGGTGAAGGAGCAGCTGCTGAAGCACAACATCGGGCAGAGGGTCTTCGGGCATTACGTGCTGGGGCTGTCGCAGGGCTCCGTCAGCGAGATCCTGGCCCGGCCCAAGCCCTGGCGCAAGCTGACAGTAAAGGGAAAGGAGCCATTCATCAAGATGAAGCAGTTCCTCTCCGATGAGCAGAACGTGCTGGCCCTGAGGACTATCCAGGTGCGCCAGAGAGGTGAGTGGTTGGGTTGGCCCCAGCCAATGGGTCCTGCCCCAGGATGCTACAAGCGGTGCCATGGGATCCCCTCCCGACGCACCCTGGCAGCACCCTGGGGTGCCCTGTGCCATGTCAGGGATGCCCGCCAACCCGTGATATGCTAGCCAGACAGGCAGTGATGCCACACGGAGTCACCGGTGGCATTCAGGGATTGTCCCTGGTGGTCCCCCTGCTCGCTGTGGGGTGGGATGGAGCGCCAGCAAATGGTAGCGATCAACAACAACCTGCCGTGGAAGCTGCATCCCCGGACGTGCTTTACTCATGTATTCTGACAAATGCCATTTAATTATTCATTAGGTTGTTTCGTGGCATATGAATCAATGTGCTCGGGAATATTTTGTTAAAATAATGAAGTCTTAGTGCTGTGGGACCTTGGCACAGTGTCAAAATGATAACACCCCGCTGCCTGCACGCACAGCTCCAGGGACAGCGGCTCCTGGCCCCGTCTCAGTGGTGGCAGTAGTGGTGGCTGGTCACTCATGTCCCTGCAGAGGAACAGAGATGGGGCAATGTTGGTCCGTGCATCTGCTGGTGTTTCAACCCAGAGGGGTCTGATTTATCCCCTGGATCCAATTCAGCATTAACCCTTCCCCTGCGGGAGGGCGCAGTGCCTGTGGTAGTCCCCGTGTCTCTGTCTGCTCGGCACCCTGCGTCACCAGCAGGGAGGGTGTGCCCTTGGATGGGGCGAGCAAGGTGCCACGCTGGAGGCGAGACCTGGCAGCTGGGGCTACTGGGGCTCCCTGTGCTTCGGCTAGTGACTAATTGGGAGTGACACTTGTCTTAAAACCAGCATCCCTAAAAATAACTGAACATGAGGAGCAGTAAACACTTCCTGACATACAAGCGGAGCTTGTAAAACCAGCGCCGGTGACAAAGCTGTTATCCTGCCTCTTTGATCAGGTAGTATTACGCCGCGGATCAGAACGCCAGAGACCGGCTCTGACGATGCCATCAAAAGCATCCTGGAGCAGGCGAAGAAGGAGATCGAGTCACAGAAGGGGGGTAGGTGCCAGTGTGTGGGTGGCCTGGGGGCAACCTACAGCTCCCCCTCTGCCCCCATGGGAGCAACACCCAGAGGGCTGCCAGCGGCTGGGTGCTGCATGGCTGCACCCATGGCACATGGCTGCGTGGCTGCAGGTCCCATGGCACACTGAAACACCCACAAAACTGACAGCGTCTGGCACAGGGGTCTCTTCCTCCCCTAGGAAATGTTAGCCAGCCCCTGCCAAGCCCAGCACTCGTGGCACAGTCC
The DNA here is from genome assembly GCF_963921805.1 of Phalacrocorax carbo. Lineage (NCBI taxonomy): Eukaryota > Metazoa > Chordata > Aves > Suliformes > Phalacrocoracidae > Phalacrocorax > Phalacrocorax carbo. Next base: position 9,022,995 of record NC_087527.1, on the reverse strand, counting down.
TGGGCAGGTTGGCCCTGGGCTAACCCTGCAGCTGGCCAGGAGCTGGCACCCGGGATAGACCAGCCCTGGCAGGGCCAAAATGGGCTTTATTTGGCATGTCTCCTGCTGACATCCATACAGATTTGGGACATGGTGGTAAGAAATGCTGATAAATACTGTTAGGGATGGAAGACTCTCCGTGCAGCGATATTTGTACCTGGATTTTCAGAAACTTTGGATCTACCCTTTCCTCCCCCCCACCCTGAAACAGATGATTAAATGAGGATGCACGATCCATCTGGCACAAGGAATCATTAAAGCAGCTGCGCTCACAGTCAATTACAAGAAATGAAATACATTAAAACAGGTAGTCTGCTGAGAAAGCAGAATCCCAGAGAATTAAATTAGACAGAAATGGTGGAAAAACAGACAGGGAAAACAAACATGTTTGTCTGTTGCCATCATTGGTAATAGAATTTATTTTGCAATCATCACAAAAGAAGCTTGTTTAGAGCTGGGGATGTCACAGCTTTTGCTTTGTGGGTGCTGCTGGTCCTTCTGATCTGCACTCATGCAGGGCATGTGCCTGACGGAGAGTGCTCCGAAGCAGATAGGGCTATAATCCCTTTTTTCCCGCATTTTGCATTTTGTCCGTGTGGTAAAACAATGCGTACTGCACCTCGGAGCTCCCCTCACCCCTTTTCTTAGCAGGTGAACCCAAAACGCCATCAGCATCACAGGCGCTGGCCAATGGGTCGAGCGGCAGCAGCTCGGAGGACGCCATCAAGAGCATCCTGGAGCAGGCGCGGCGGGAGATGCAGGCACAGCAGCAGGCACTGCTGGAGATGGAGTCGGGGGGCAGCGGGTGCCCTGGGGACACACCACCCACCGAGCGCTCCACGCTGGCTGCCGTCAACCAGAACATTGTCCCGACCTTTGTCAAGCAGGAGGAGGGGAGCGGGGCCAGCCCCGGCCCCCCACAGACACCCCTGGCTGTCCTCTCACCTGCTGCCTTCGTCCAGAGCATCATCCGGAAGGTGAAGTCGGAGATCGGTGATGCTGGCTCCTACTTCGACCAGCACTGGGCATCAGAGCGGAGCCTGCTCAGCCGACCCTACACCTCCGTCTCGCCTTCGCTCTCCTCATCCTCCTCAAGCTACTCCAGCATGGCCAACGGCCGGGGCTGGCAGCGAGGTGAGCCTGGCGAGGGTGGTGCCAATGAGGATGAGCTGCCACCTGCAGATGATGACCCCCACCGGCTGACGGAGATGAAGACGGAGGGAGCCGGCACGGAGCCAGCAGCTGGCAGTCGTCTCTCCTACTATCCTGCCTATGTGCCACGGACCCTGAAACCTACTGTTCCACCACTGACGCCAGAGCAGTACGAGATGTACATGTACAGGGAGGTGGACACACTGGAGCTGACCCGGCAGGTCAAGGAAAAGTTGGCCAAGAACGGCATCTGCCAGAGGATCTTCGGAGAGAAGGTACCAGCCTGGAGAAGGGGGGTCCAGTGTCCCATCTGCTCCACAACCCAGAGCCTGGGGCTCATCGGTGGCCTCCACCAACTCCTTCCACGGTCCCCGCTTTTCCCGGTGGGTTTCCCCTTGGAGGATGCTGAGTCCTCAGGGTCTGACCCAACCCCAAATGGTCTCCTAGTGATCACCACCAACTGGTTGGTTGCACTTCCCACCAGGAACACCCTGTCCCCTATCCAGAGCCCTGCAGGGACTGTCCTCCCAGCCCACTGGGTATCCTGGGGGGACCCACCATGGTCCCAGCATGGTTGGGACGTGCTGTGGGGCCATAAGCGCGGCAGCAGGCGGCAGCAAGCAGCAGCCTGCTCCCCCTCCCTTGATGTGGGGACAGAGGGCAGGCAGCAACCTGGCATGGGGGGGAGCATGTCCTGGTCCCAGCGTGTGACTCCTGCGTGGTCCCTAGGTGCTGGGCCTGTCCCAGGGCAGCGTGAGTGACATGCTGTCACGGCCCAAGCCATGGAGCAAGCTGACACAGAAAGGTCGGGAGCCCTTCATCCGCATGCAGCTCTGGCTGACCGACCAGCTGGGCCAAGGCATCAGCCAGCAGCCAGCCCCCTCTCAGGGTAAGTGCCATCGTCCCTGTGGGCCCCATGTGCCATCAGTGCCCCTGGCACTTCTGCATCTGCCCCACACATCATAACCCTGTCCCAGCACTGGGGAGAGCTACCCCCAGCACCCCTACCCACACCCCGATCCTGGCAAGCCCCTTTCATCTCCCTCTCCTCTGATGCATCTAACTCATTTGAACCCCCTTAATTAGTCGCTTAGACAATTTAGGGCTGGTTTTTGTCAGAAATGGGTTTTGAAAGTCATGTAGTTTAAAAAAAAAAAGGAAAACCACAACAAAAACCCTTGGCTTTGTGCCTGGCATGAAGAAGTAACTTTTTTTATATATTAGTGGTGTTTTCTTTCTAACTATTCCACCGGCTCCTGCTTTGCCATAGCCGCCAGAGAAACTCAGCTGGCATCCCTCCTGTCCAAAGAGCAGAGCCGTGGGCACCCCCAAAATAACCTCACTCCCACCATCCCCGCTGACCCCTCTCCCCCGGTGTCGCACAGCCAGCCTGGCGGAGCCCCAGCCGTCCCCCTCACCACCCCCCAGCCCCACTGAGCATGAGAAGGGCTGCCAGGAGCCCCTCACCCTGGCCTTGGAGAGCAGCAAAGAAAACCAGCAGCCTGAGAGCCGGTCAACGCCTGCACTGGGTGGGAAGATGTACCCCAACAATCAGGGACCTGTGGGCATACAGGAGATCGTCGCCATGTCCCCCGAGCTGGACACCTACTCCATCACCAAGAAGGTCAAGGAGGTCTTGACGGACAACAATTTAGGTGCGGACCCTCTTCCCGCCCGGGTTTTCAGGAGCTGCTGGTGAGGCTGCATGGATACATCACCCCAATTCCCATAGCTGCAGACCCACTCTGGTTCGCTGTGGGTGCTCGGGGGATTCTGGAGTGCCGGGGAGGATGCTGGCTGGGAAACAGGGTGCACCCGCTCTGTGGGGAACTGTAGTGCCTGCCCTGCTGCTCTGCCCCGCTCTAATCACTTCTGCTTCTCCTCCGCCAGGCCAGCGGCTGTTCGGGGAGAGCATCCTGGGCCTGACGCAGGGCTCGGTGTCCGATCTCCTCTCCAGGCCCAAGCCGTGGCACAAGCTGAGCCTGAAGGGGAGGGAGCCCTTCGTCCGCATGCAGCTCTGGCTCAACGACCCCCACAACGTGGAGAAGCTGCGCGACATGAAGAAGCTGGAAAAGAAAGGTGAGGGCCAGGGCGATGCAGCTCCCCCAGGTCCAGGGTGCTGGCCAAGGCGGGGGCTCCCCGGGCCGGGGGACGAGCAGTGCGCAGCTGGGTCTCCTCTCCCACAGCCTACCTGAAACGTCGGTACGGGCTGATGAGCGCCGGCTCAGACAGCGAGTCCCCCAGTACCCGCTCTGAGTGCACCAGCCCCAGTCTGCAGCCGCAGGACCTCAGCCTCCTCCAGATCAAGAAGCCACGGGTGGTGCTGGCCCCAGAGGAGAAGGAAGCCCTGAAGAAAGCCTACCAGCTGGAGCCCTACCCCTCCCAGCAAACCATCGAGCTGCTCTCCTTCCAGCTTAACCTCAAGACCAACACCGTCATCAACTGGTTCCACAACTACAGGTATAGGTGCTCCCAGTCTTCAGACATCTGATGGTGCTGTGTCACCAAGGTGGCATTTCTGCTCGTCTTCCAGCCCTCCCAGTCCCTCTTGCCTAGACGGGGAGGTGCAGACCCATGCATGGTCACTGTAGGCCCCCAGGTGCAGGTTTGCAGCTGTGTGTGCCCTGGCTGGTGGCTGGTCAAGAGGATCTTGACCGAGTCATGTTGAGCATCTAAAGAGGTTACCATGCTCACATCTGCCTGCTCACTGGTGCAGGACACCACTCACCACTGAGCAGGACCTCCGCCTGAAAGCCTTATGGAGGCTCCTGGAGCACAGGATCCATCCCCACAGCAGCCCAGCCCTGGCAACCAGCATGGACTTCATTCTTGGGCATTATTGCAGGTGGACACGTGGCTCCTGAATCCTTCCCAGACCCACACCAAGAGCCGTCTGCTTTCTGTGTGGGCAGCCCAGGTGATGGGTTGTACCCCGGCTCTATATAAACGAGTATAAAAAGACATATAAGTGCTTTTGTTGAGTCTGTGGAGCCTCCAACTCCCCCCAGGTAGCACAAAAGAGATTGTCAATATTTATGGGGGCCAGCTGAGGTTTCTCACATTAAACCACCGTATGGGAAGTATGGGAGCTTGAGAATTGGGCTTTTTGGTGAAACATTGACTGAACCTGTGACCTTTCCCCTCAGGTGGTTCCAGAAAAGCCCCTCTTGCTCTCAGTAAACACAGCCACCCTAAAATAAACCTTCGAAAACTGTTATGTATTAAACAACGAAAAAAAAGTAGTGGAAAACACTTGCAAAACTGGGTCAGTTTGGCTGAAAACAGCTCAAAGTGTTGCAAAATCCATTCCCTGGCAGTGATTTTCAAAAAAAAAAAAAGTTTTAAAGGCCAAAAATGTGGGGTTTTACACCTCAAGCAATGTTGTTGTATTTTTCTGGCTGGAGGTGCTTTTTCAAGATGTGCAGTGCCCACAACATGGGACTATGAGTGGTGGTCGCCAACCCTCTGGTTGTGTCCCGGCAGGTCGCGGATGCGCCGGGAGATGCTGGTGGAGGGCACGCAGGACAATGACACAGACCCGGACCCAGACCAGAGTGGCGGGGCGGCCATCCCTGGGCGCCGGGCCCCCCACAGCCCTGATTCGGACGCCGAGGAGCGTAAACCTGTGTTTGGGGGGGGTGAGCACCCCTGCGCTGCTGTGCCCATGAAGGTGAAGGAAGAGCAAGGGGAGGCGGGCAGCTGGGGCCGCCGGCGGGACTCACGCAGCCCGGCCGGGGCGGCCGAGGGGACCGGACCTCCCCAGGAGGAGCGGGGAGCAGCCCCCCATGCCGCTGCCCCCAGTGCCAGCAGCCTCCCGCGGCGGGGGGGCCGTGCCAGTGCCACCGGGGGACCCGCACCACCACCACTGCCGCACCCTGACAGCTCCCAGTCCTCTGCGGGGTCGTCCCGTTGCAGTTTGGAGGTCTCCCCGACATCGCCCTCAGCAGCCTCCTCGCCTGGCCTCGCCGGCTCAGCCTCACCGGGGCCATCCTCCGCCGGGCCGGTTTCACCAGCGCTCCCACCAGCCCCCGGCCCGCGGCTCAGCACCAGCGTCCAGCGGCGCCACGAGAAGATGGCCAACCTCAACAACATCATCCACCGCCTGGAGCGGGCCGCCAACCGCGAGGAGGCCCTCGAGTGGGAGTTCTGAGTCCCCCCGACGCCCTAAATATATATACACACCCATATATATATATTTTGTTAAATGCAGCGTGCACTGAGAGGCAAGAGGCAGCCGGTGCGACGGAGGGGAGCACCCATGGAAAGGGGGGGCCCCTGCTACAAAGCCACCCCCCTGCTTTGTTTTAAATGTGAAAAACTGGGAACAATTTTAGAAAAGAAAAGAAAAAAAAAAAACAAAAAATATTTATAGACCTCTTTTAGATATTTTAATAAAAGGATACTTTGGAATTTATTAACAGCTTAAGCTGCTTTGATATTAAAGATAGATATAAAATCAAGATGATGTAGCAGTCGTGTCATTAAATGTACACTGAAGTCTTGTAGTTTGCCACTGGATGAGATTAAAAAAAAATCAGACAAAAATGCCCCACAGAAAAGACTTATTGAGCAAAGCCATCAAGAAGCACTATGAGACTGACCAAATGTAAGAAACTTTCGCCGAGCAGATTCCATCTCTGTCTGTAAGACACTGCATCGCTTCTGCCCCAGCCAGAGACTGCGTCATAGTCCCTGAAGACTCTAAAGCAAAAACCTTGATGCCATCGAGTATGTATTTAGTTCTGGTGGTTTATGTTTTTTGAAACCTTTGTAACACAGAATGTCCCGTGCGGTTGTGTATGTTGTAGAAATGTCTGCAATAGCCTTCTGGAACAAGATGTAGCATGGTCTGAATGCCGTCCCTTGCGCTTCCTCCAGCCAGCAACCGGTGGCAGCCCCTTCCAGCTGGCGAAGTGCAGCTCCTTCCAGGTCCCAAAGGAAGAGAAAAAATAATACAAAAACAAAGCAAGCAACCTGTGCTTGCGAATTTGGGAGCAAGATGAGAAGCGGTACCTGGGTGTGATGCTTGGGGACAGCTCTGGCTCGCTGGGGATGGACACTCATGGGATCCTGGTTCCCCGTGCTCTGCCATTGTCCATTTGGGAAAGAAAAAGAGATGGCGCCTCTGAGCTTAGCTCCTGGGGCACTAGTGCTTGGGGACAAGCACCCAAAAATCATCAGCCACCTGCTCCCAGGGGGCCAAACAATGCTTGGGGTTGCTCCCAGCAGCACAGCCAGCTCTTGCAGCTGAAGCACTTTTGTTTAGGGAGAGTGCCCGGGCAGGAGGAGTATCCCCTTGCCATGGCTGTGTCCCCAGGCGATGGCTGCTGGTGAAGCCAGGATAAGTCCTGGGGTGTCATGCCAGGATCCTGCCTGAATTGGACAAGCTCAGACTGAATTGGGCAAAGCACCATCGAGCTTTGACTTTCCAGGGCTGACCCCTGTAAAGGCACAGGAGCTCAGCAGTGGCACCATCCCCACTGTGGCATGCTCCCCGCCACCTCCCCGATCCCACCACCACCACCAGCTGGCCTCTGCTAATGACATGCCTTTAAACAACATGGGGTGGCCTGTGCTGGGCTGCTCTGCCCTGTCCCCTGCCTGCACGGCATCAGCCATCACCCACCAAGTCCACCACTGTCGAGAGGGCTCCCCTGCCAGGCTCTGAGGCTATGCATCGACTAATTTTCCACTGTATACATTTTTATCAGAATAGAAGGTATTTTTATACTTGGGTGGTAGTCGATGACCAATGCTAAAAGCGGCTCTGTGAAGGCACAGCTCTCCTTGCCCACCTGCCCTGACCCAGCGAGCCCCAGCTTGCCCACGGCCGCTCTTTTCCCTGCCACCGTGCTGCAGAAGGTCGAGGCGCGACCATTGACTGCTCTTCTCTGTCGTGTGCTAGCAGGAGCTTTAGTGGAACGGGATTCAAGGAAGCACTTAGGATAGTCTTTAACACAGCAATCCTGTTGTATTAAAGCTAGCGGGACATACCGGTCACGTTTTTGTTAGGCTCATGTACTGTACTTCAAAAGTTTCTATGAGATCGATGAACTTTGTTTAACAATTTTGGAAGGAACAAGTTCTGTAAAGAGCCACTAAATACAGAAGTTGGATACGACTCTGGCCTTGGGGTGTGTTTTGTCTGGAGGCGACCAGGATGGGAACTCTCATGTTCACCTGGCACCTGGGTTGATTTTGGCTCCCTTGGAAGTCACAGCCTCGCCTTGGGTTCATGGCGAGAGCTCTCTGGCCATAAATACCTCCTCATGATTTGGGGAAAAAAGTGGGTGTTAAATGGGGTTAGTCCAGCTCCAGGTGCAATCCTGTCCCATGAAAGTCCTGTGCTCATCCCTGGTGCAGGTTTGCTCCTGCCCCTGGGGTAACTCAGCATTCTCTGGCATGAGGCTCGGCTTGGCATTGCCCAATGCCACTGCACCCCAGCATGACTCTTCTTCAGAGCTGGCCATCGCTGGGCAAGTTTGCAGCTTCCAACACAAGGCGGGGGTGTTTGCGTTTGATGAATTAATAAATCCATATGTTGCATATCTGTTTAAGCTTGTTTGTCGGCTAACATGTTGGGAAGGATTTATTTTTAATGAATATCTGAACGTCTGGAGAAGCTGGGCTGGCTGCCATGGAAACCAGAATCATCTTCTGCAGCCGACTGATGGGGCTGTGTTGATCATCTGGATGCTGCGGGTATAGCTGCGCCCTGGCTGCCCTTGGCGGCACTGCTCCAAATGCCGAAACAAGTAGTGGGGTGCTGTGCTGGGCCAGGAGCAGGGCTCCATGCTCTGCAGTGCTCTCAGCGGGCAAGTGACTCTGGCTGGCTTTGTGCTTCAGTTTCCCCAAGAGACATCCCCTACCAACCACTGCAAGACCCTCGGTTAGCAAGAAGCTGGAGATGTTCACGCAGGTGGGATGTCACAGGCAGGGACACAGGGACGCATTGGCCACTTCCACAAGGTCAGGGTCCCTGGTCCCTGTGTAGCACCGATATAAGCCCCTGCAAGGGGACAGATATTTTGCCCCTGGCCTCGGCAGCTGGCTGGGGACATCCCACTGAGGGTGCAGGGCCACCTGACCAGGGGCGCCCAAACCCGGGTGGCATCACACAGTGCTGCCTGTAACCTAGGGTTTGGAGGGATGGTTGTAACATCCCATCAAGCCTGTAATGCACCAGCAACTCACAGTGGGGCACACAGTGCCATTACCGCCAGTGAAACTGTGGAGGGTTGTGCTCCCAATCAGTCCTCCAGCTCTTTTCCAATGCCCAGTCCCCTGTGTTGGTCACCTGTGCCTGGTGTTCAAGCTGTCATGCAGGATAGAACTGTGCTGTCCCTGCCAGGGGTCCACCCTGGCACTGTATGTCCTGATGTCCCCAGGGTGGCATCATCTCATCCCATCCCACCCATCCATCCCATCCCATCCCTTCCCTTCCCTGTGGGCAGATGTAGGGCTCCAGGGCACTTGCGAGACCCTAGTGTTGGCTGTTTCCTACTTGGGCAACACAGTCCCTGTGCAGCCCCACAGACACAGTGGGGACAGACAGGAGGGGGTTAAAATGGAGGATTAATTCCCACCTGGGCCTCCCTCCCCAGGGGCTTAAAGGTGCAAGCAAGAACCAGGGTCAGGAGGGAATTTCTGAAACAACTTTTACTGTAGCAAAATCTTGTGCCTGTCCCACAGGGACAAAGGGAGCCAGAGCCACCCAGCCAAACCCAGGGCACCCCAACTGCTCCTCCCACACCTGAGGCAGGTCACCCCACCTCCAGGCCAGCAGCTTTAGCGTCGATATAAACCATCAGGGAAATAAAAGAGAAACACTGGCACAAGACATGCTTTGCTCTGTTTTGGCACATGAATCATTTGATACCCTCCGCTGCTGACACATACGTTCCCATTCACCGCTGCGAGCGATGCTTCCCCTTAGTGAGCCAGCCCAGGGATGGTGCCCTGCCCTGAAATATCTGCCCAGCAAGGCAGTCCCTGCAGCTGCTGTGTTCCTCTCAGGTCTGCCCCCACCATGGGTTCACCAGCCGGGCCGAAAACAGCAATCGCCCTGTGCAAAACACCCGGAGCCGAGTGTCACCAGCTCCCAGGGTAGCTGGGGCATGAGGTGCTGCTGCCATTAAGGAAGGACTGCACTCGCTGATATTTTCATTTTCAAACCACATCCTGCTGGAGCAGAGGGATCCGGTGGAGCTCAGCCAACCTCAGCCAATAGTTTGTGCTGGGCAGGGAGGGGAAGGTGGTAGCAGGCTCCCTGGCTGTGAAACACCCACACAGAGGCTCAGGCAGGTGATATCCCATCAAAATCCTCCTCCAAAAGCATTGTTAGTGCATGACCCCACTGCAAGAACATCAAGAGGTCCCACCAGACCCAGTGCAGTGGTCAAGTCCCAGGAAGCATCAGCCAGCAAGTGGTTCGTAGCACTGAGTGGATCACCCTGCACCCACCCCCAGGCATGGCCAGAGGGGTGCACCCCTGCGGGGAGCACCCACTGTCTGGCACAAGATGCCTGAGAGCCTGGCAGCCCCAAGAGCGCAGGGGTTTCATGCCTGGCCAGCAGCATGCTGAGCCCAGCTGCCATTGGTGCCGGGCTGGCATTTCATCGTCATGGAGCAGCACTAGTGTCCCTCGGCTCTGGGCCCTTGGTGGCACCATCAGCAGGTGTCCATCACTGCCACAGACAGGGCTGCACATCCTGGGGTGAGGAGGGGACCAAGGATGGTCACTTTCTCCCTGTCACAGGTCCTGGCAGGTCTCCAGGGCTCAGCCATCTCTCAGAGCCGGGGCCCACGCCGCCTCTCCAGCCAGTTCTGCCGCAGCTGGGCCACCTCCTGGCCATACCGCTCATGGAGCTGGCAGAAGGTGGATGGGCTCTCCGCCACGGCCACCCTGGCACTCCCTGCCTCGCTGCTTGATGCCCGCCTGCGTGGTGGCACTGGTGGTGGGCGCAGGTTCCCCTCACCGTCATGCCCGCCGCAGCCAGAGGTGTTGGGCGGCTGGTCCACTCCTTGTGCATTGTTCCACACTGCACAGCCGTTCTCCTTTGGCAGGATGGTGGGCAGAGCTGGCAGCCGCTCAGGGCACCGCTCTGGCCCCGAGGCCTTTGGCTTCCAGGAGCCAGGTGACTGCTGGCAGCCTCCGCATCCACTGGCCGGCCCCCAGCGCATCTCTTCCAGCTGCTTCTCCAGCTCCCGCACCACCAGGCGCATGTAGTCAAAGCTGGCTCGTGAGAGCGACTTCACCCATGACTCCATGGCGGCCTGGCTCTCCGCTGCCAGCACATAGGTGCGTGACTTGGTGCCGCCAAAGCGGATGGCGAAGGCAAATTCCTCAGCTGACTCGCAGAGCTCCACGGTGCAACCCTCCAGCACGATGACACCCACCGGCTCCCGGCTCTCCCGCTCCTCGAAGTAGAAGAGCATGTTGCCCTTCAGCACGAACCAGCGGCGATGGTATGCTGTGTGCCGCTCACCACGCTTGTAGAGGAAGCCGGCATTGTCGGCGGGGGAGTCACAGGTGGCATAAAAGGCCAGGCTCCGTTCGTTCAGCTTCATGGCTCCGCACCCTGCAGGGACAGAGGGTGCTCAGCTGCCTGCCTGCACAGGGAGGAGGGGTGTGCCTTAATTGCACGGTAATGAGCCATTGGCCTCTAGTTTCCAACTGCACCGAGGGCCCAGGAAATGGAGCCAGTGAATAAACAGCCCGGTGAATAAACAGCCCCGTGATCGCAGCGGGGATAACCCATTCCCAGCCAAGGTGCTGCATCTGGCACGTGCCAGGTGGGCCAGGGCTGCCCGGGGCCCCCTGGAGACAGGGTTTCCCCCCAGCTGAACATTTTCCCACAAAGCAGCCCTGCACAAGGCTCGTCCCGGTGCCCCACGTCACCCAGCACAGGTGACCTTACCACTGTGTGTTTGCCCTGCATCGCAGCGCTCCTCCCCACAGCACGCAGGGAGGGTTTATGGCCTGTGTGGCAGATCCAGCTGCCGCTCTAGTGAGCTGTGGTCATGGACTGTGTCACCCAGCCAAGGCCATGTCTCCCCTTGTCCCCTAAACACCGGTGGCCTCACCACGCCAGCTTTTCTGCCTACCTGGACTCTGCCTCTAGTTCTGGTCTCCAGCAGCCGCCAGCATCAGTGACGTGCGGGTGGCCGTGGCGGCCGTGGGAGCGCTGGATCCGGGGTCGATGGTGTAAGGGGGCCGTGGGGGCTGTCACCCTGGTGTCCCTGCTCCGGCTGCTGGCTCCAGCACCAAAACGCCTGTGGGTTTCGCACGTCACCCCAGCCTGCGCAGCATAAGGCGGACGTGTGCCAGGATTATTATTTTCCTACTAAGCCGCATCGCAGGGTTCAAGGAGATACGATGGGGGCTCCGGGGGCGCCCAGCGCCGGGCTCAGCGGGGACCACTTTCCCCCAGGCAGCTCGGGGACCTCTTTGGGGTCCCCAAAGTCTTGGGGACGTTTGGGAGCGGGGGAGCCGCCCTCCCCCGGCACCGGGCGGCCCCGCTCCGGGCGGCTCCCGCTCGCTGAGCCCCGCTCCGCTCCGCTGCGGCTCCGGCCCGCCCCGGCCCCGCTCCCGGCCCCGCTCCCGATCCCGCACAGCCACCTTTGTCCTCGGCTCCCCGCCGCCCCGGCTCGGCTCGGCCCGGCCCTGCCACGGCGGGCGGAGCGCTGCTCCCGCCCGGCTCCTCCTCTGCCACCGCCCCTCACCGCCGCTCGGGGCGGCCCGGCGGGCGTGGGGGGGCGGCCCGGCGGGCGTGGGGGGGCGGCCCGGCGGGCGGGGGGGGGGCGGCCCGGCGGGCGTGGGGGGGCGGCCCGGCGGGCGGGGGGGGGGGCGGCCCGGCGGGCGTGGGGGGGCGGCCCGGCGGGCGGGGGGGGGCGGCCCGGCGGGCGTGGGGGGGGGCGGCCCGGCGGGCGTGGGGGGGCGGCCCGGCGGGCGTGGGGGGGCGGCCCGGCGGGCGTGGGGGGGCGGCCCGGCGGGCGTGGGGGGGCGGCCCCTCGCCCGGCTGCGAATCTGCTGCGGAGCTCGGCCCCGGTGCTCCGGAGCTCGGCCTGGGTGCACGGAGGTCCTGGCTCGGCCCAAAGCCCTCGGTGGGTCAAACCTCGGGGCACCGGGACTGAGCGCTGGGCAGCGCCGGGGAGAGATGGGAGCACAGATCTGGGGGTGCAGGGGGATCTGTGTACATTCGTGGGTGTACCCATGGGTGTACGTGCAGGTATAGGTGTGGATGTACTCATGGGCAGGAAACCTGGGAGCTTCGTGCTGAAAGTGTCCGTACCACACTGAGTTGGGTTTTGGGGCAGAGAGTAGGTGCCCAGGAGTGTCTGGCAGAGAACAGGCAGAGGCTGATGGATGGGGTGGATGAAAAAAGAAGGAGCTGAGGAAGGAGCTGAGTAGTCTGGATGGGCATCCGGGGGCGGGGGGGTGGGGGAAAGGTGACAAGTGGCAAAAGGAGCTAGAAAGCAGGGGGTGACGAGCCGCTAGCTAGGCGCTGGAGCTGCTGGGCATTGTGCAACCATGTGGGCAGAGATCGCATCCCCCTCACTCCGTCCTGACGGTGGATGATGAGTGGCACTCGGGCTGGTGGTGCACGCTCTGATGGGTGGCCAGCTCTTGCCCCATCTGGGCCAGGGGCGAGCAGGTCCAGCAGTACCGAGCACTGCCCGGGGCTGGGGCTGCACTTCCCGCTGCTGCTACCCACATCCCAGGGCAACCATAAAACTTTTGCCTGGGAGAAGCCTCCAGGCCAACTTCTGCTCTTGGTTGGCCTCCCATGCTGAAAGTGTCACCAGCCAGAGGGCCACCTTGGCAGTCCTGCTATCCTCACCATGTCCCAATACCAGTGTCAAGGATTTGCTTCCTTATCACTGTCCCTTTTGTCCAGTTTCTTTGTTCCCTCATGGGCTGCATGGCAATGTGTTTATTTTAGCAAATGAGGCATTGGTGCTCATTTTGCAGCCCCTCAACTAAGAAATCCTGCCATCGGTGACACCCACGGCATGACTACTGTTGCCTGGAAGTCCTGGTCCTCATCCCTCTCCCCTGCCCATAGATGCCCCCATCATCCTACATGGCTGCTTGGGGCTCTGCAATCTTCTGCTTGTGGCAGTGGTTTTCAGTTCACAGAGGGTTTTCCATATCACCTGCAGGCTTTCTCTTTCAGACTATAAAAAGGGATTTAAACCAGCACTAAAACCATCTGGGCTTTATCTTCCCTCCTGAGCAGAGCGGCTCTGTTCAAGGCCACTGGTAGGAAGTCTTGGGCTTCTCTGCACCACTTATCTCCCTGCCTTGCTGAGAGGTGCCTTTTCACACGGCAAGATTAGGAGGGTGAAGGACGGTGGGGAGAAGTAATATCTTTATTAGACCAGCTGTGGTAACTGAAAAAAGGCAGTTGTGCTCCTGGCTCTGCCTTCCTTTGTTGGGACTCCAAAACCCCGGCTGCTTCTTGCAGCCCCATTGGCTTCTCTAGCAGAGGTTGTTCCTCCGCTGCAACCGCTTCCTGGGGAGCTCTTCAGAATCTGCTTTGGAGAATCGCCCCAATTCCTCAAAAATCACCAGCAAAATTCCCCCATGGGTTTTTGCTTCCCGTTGGGGCTCCCTTGGGAAGGTCGCGTGTTGCTGCACAGGCTCCACCACTTCCCGTTCTGGGCAGCCCCATGATATTTTCCCTGTTGTCCCTGCCAGCGAGGAGCCCATGCCTCAGTTTTCCCAGCTAGATCTTGCTGGGAAAGATGGGAAAATTAATTCCCATACTGAGCTTGACTGACAGTAGGGAAAAGGGAGAAGATAAGGGTCTGAACGGGAGCGAGAGGCTGCCAGGCACTGTTTGGGACGTGGGCTGCCCTTGGTCTCTGCTTCCTGCTGCTCCCATGACTGGTGACTCTGCGGCGTGGTTACGCAGTGGCGGGTGCTCGACAGCTCAGAGAGGTGAGCCGGGGAGCTCTGAGTCACCACCAGTGCTGGCTCAGTGGGGGCCGCTCCTGGAAATCAGGGGGTGCTGTGGGGTACCAAGGGGCTGCTGGATGCCCAGTGCTGTGTGTGTCCCCAGCCAGCACATGGAGAAGGGGAGCAGCTCTCCATCGTTACCAGCCGCGAATGGTCCCCAGGGACCCCAAATGGACCCAGAAGCTGTGCCCTGGGGTTCAAGGCGACCAAGTTGTGACTGCCACAGAATCCTCAGCGTGGGGCTGGCGTGACCCTCCACGGTGCATTTGGGGTGCGGGCACTCCTGTCCCGTTCCGGACCCACGCGAGATTCACCCTCCCACGCAGGTCTTCAGCGGGGCAGCCCGGGGGTCGGGCACCCCCCAGCACCGCCGGGGCAGGCGGGCAGGGCAGCGCGGCGGAGCCGGGCTGGGACGGGCGGGAGGCGGCGTGCAGTGCGGCGGCTGCCCGGGAGAGGGCGGCTGGAGCCCGGCGACGGCTGCGGGGCGCTGCGGGCTCGGCGGGGCTGCGGGGGACAGCCAGCCCGTGGGGAGCCCCCTCCATCACTACGCTGCCCATCACCACCCTGCCCGTCGCCCACCCTGCCCATCGCCCACCCTGCCCATCGCCCACTCTGCCCTCTGAAGGGGTGCATGAAAGCCAGGCTGAGATTTTTGGGGGGCACTGCCAGCTCAGCGCAGACCCCCATAGCCAAGTCTTTCCAGATGTCACCCCCAGACTCCCTCCGGGAAGAGAGGGGGGACCCTCATCTCACTGTGGGATGGCAGAGGTCCCCAGCAGCACATCACATCCTACCCCCAGGAAATGCTGATGTGCCACTTCCAAACTACCCCACGCATCCTGAAAACAAAGCAGGCCAGAGGCTGGGAATTAAAAAGGGAGGTGGGAAGGACAGTTGGAAGCTGGTTAAGACTCCTACAGAAGAAAAGAAAGCAGCAATGGTTAAAAGCTGAGCCAGTGCAGAGCGGAAGGGAAGCAGCGGCATGTGTGTGCGTGTGCGTGTGCGTGTAGAGGGGCATCTGCGCAGCTCTGCTTAAACAAACAGAAAAAGCAGAAGTCGGTGGTAGTGAATTAGCAGTTAGGGACTGTAGAAAATCCATACAGGAAGCAAAACAAAAGAGAAATCTCAGGCCACGGGGGCTGAGGACGCTGAGAGGGCGCTTTTGAAATATATGAAGCTCATAAAGAAAAGTGTGCAATAGCTGTGAGCTGGGACAGCCGCCCGTGGGAAGGAAGGCAGGCACGGGGTTCCGCCGACTGCTCGTCCACACTCAGAAAAAAAGCCAGAAGGTGCAATTATGCATGAAGCAACGGCAGGAGGAATTAAAAAGCAGCTTTTAAGGTAAGATTTTATCCCATCAGCTCCTCCCAACCACTTTCCTGTGGGGTTTGGGGAGGGTCGGTTGGTTGCAGAGTTGCCTAGCCCCCTGAAGCAGGTGATGCCCAAAGGGAGCGTGGGGTTATAGTCCTGCAAGAAAGCCTTGCTCTGGTCTGGGGTGGGTCAGTGGGTCTGGAGGGGGGCAGCAGGGCTGTGTCCACATAGGCAGCAGCCCAGGGCCGTTGCCTGGGGGCGGCCAGCCTTGGGGCACAGCGCCAGCCGGGGGCTCCCATTTCATTCTTTTTCCTGTTGGAAGGGTAAGGATCGGGAATAGATGGGGTGACTGGGGTGTGTTTTAAGCCATCACCGAGGATGGAGCCCACTGGTGGTGGCACACAGAAGCCCACTCACAGACGGCTTGGCATGCCTTATCCTGCTCTCCAAGGGCAAAATCCTGCTGCTTCCTCCTTCCCAACACCCACAAATTGATTGCGTGGTGTCTGTAAAATCCCAGGTGCCACTTCCCTGGGTTTCCCCAGCTTGGCATGCTGGGCTAGTGCCAGCCCCTGGGCAGGGCTGCTCTGCCATGGCTCTTGCATGCCCACTATGAGCTGCACCTGCGTGGGGGTCTGCAGAGCAAGGAGAGCCCCTCCATCCCTGGCACTGCTGCTGCTTGGGGAGGACGAGGCCCCAGAGGAGCTCTCGGGACTGCTGGTGACACGGGTGGGAGATGTCGCTGGGCCGGACGTGACAGTACAGGCTACAAACCAACCCTTTCCTGGAAAAAGGTGCAGTGAAAAGTTTATTGTCCTCCTATTTCCCATGGCTCACAGGGTGGGTGGGCACAGCTCTGCCATGCCACCCCTGTTCCCCTGGGATGGATGGCACCAGTACAGCCAAGCCTGGCACATGTGGTCCCACCCCAGCCCCCAGCGCTGCTCGGCACTGGAGGGACACGGCAACTGCTCCGCTCATCACGGCTGAAGCCCTCGCCCACGGTGCGGGCCAACTGCGGGCCCTGTGGCCTGACCCGTTCCCGCCAGGTGTGGGCAGTGCCCCGTGGTGCCTTTCACAGCAAGGTAATCTCCTCGACCGAAAGGCAGAGGAATATGATGAGAAACGGGGTTTGAGACAGCGTGTCGCCCACTGCTGCCACCGCAGAGGTCCCTTGGGTCCCAGTCCACAGAGACGTGGGAGGACACGGCCGGGCAGGAACAGGAAAGCGGGGTGTTTTCCTGCACACACCCCTCCCGAGCGCCCACACAACTCTGCGCTCGGGCTCCCTCCTGGCCCCCGAGGAGCAGGAGCCAGGCTGGGGCCGGGAGCAGCTGCGGTGCCCGGACACCCCCTAATCCCCACAGAAAAAAAAAAAATTAAAGTCATAAAAACCTAATAAATAAACCCAAAACCAACCCCCACGAGCGCAGCCGGGCTGTTTATGCCGCTGCCTCCGCGGGCGCGGATGAGATAAGATAAAGGCACCGGCGGGGAGGGGCGGCGCGGAGCGGTGCGCACCCGCGGAGTTGCCGGCGCGGTCCGGGCGGACGGACAGCCGGCCGAACGGACAGACAGCCGGCGCGGCCCCCCCCGCTCCGCCCCCGCGCAGCCTCCGCCCTCCGCCGCGCCGCTCCGCTTTACATAACGTGCGGGGGTCCGCGCCCCGCGCCCCGGCTCGGCTCGGCTCGGCGGAAATGTGGAGCCGCCTGCCCCGGTTTCCTGCCTAAGCCGCGCCGTGCCGCGCCGTGCCGTGCCGCGCCGTGCGCCCCGTCCCGTCCCGCCCCCTCCGTCCCGTCCCGTCCGGTCCCGTCCCCGGGCGCTCCGCCGCGCTCCACCATGGGCGAGCGGCAGCCGGACGCCTTCTCCTGCAGGTAACCGCGGGCGGGCAGCGGGGCCGGGCCGGGCCGGGCGTCCCCGGGAAGCGGCAAAGCGAAAGTGGCGGCGGCGGCGGCGGGGTCCGGCCGGGCGGGGGGGAGGTAGCGCCGCGGCCGCTTCTCCGGGTGAATGATCCCCCTCCCCTGCCACCCCCGAGCCCTCGGACCTCTCCCCACCCCCCCGCACCCCTTTTCTACGGGACACTCTTATCCCGGGTCTCTTCTGGTTCCCTCTGTCCGGGAGCCACCGTCACCCGCGGGGACCCCCGTCCTCCCAGCTCCCATTTTCCCCCGTGGCCGCTCCCTGTCCCAGGAGCCCTGTTCCCCTGTGGGTGCTCCCAATACTGGGGAACCCCATCTTTCCAACACCCCTTTACCCCAGAGAACCACCTCTTCTGGGCTCCCTGTCCACCTCAAGGTCCCCCTTTTCCCGGCACCCCCATCCTGGGGACCCCTGATCCAGGGGTGTGGCAGGCACGGAGCCAGCCCTGCCCCTCTCCTCTCCCTGTTCCCAGGCTGCTGCAGCCCCTGGCACGTGGGTGGCCCCTCTTGGAAGACGCAGGACCCCCTGCGGTGATGCCCACTTGCCCCAGCCACCATTGCGGGGTGCTGCCCTGCCTGTGGGGGCCGTGCCCCGCCTGCCTGCCCTGCTGCCCCCTTCTCCTCTGCCCCCGTGCCCACTGCAAGCACCAAGCAGAGGTGCCAGCCAGAGCCTGCCAAGCAGCTCCTCTGGCTTTCTGCTCCCTGTGGACTTCGTTGGCTTGCAGGCACTGCCTGGCTTGGCAGGCACAGGGGCTCGGAACACAAGGCTGATGCACCGGCGGGCAGTGTCCCAGCGGCCTCCCCGTGCCCTGCAGGCGTGCCCCGTCCTGCTTGTGCCAAGCCCCAGCAGGGTCACCCGCAGAGAGCCCGGACCCGCTGGCTCCAACAGTCATTGCTGCCTGGGCTGGGATTTACTGTCAAGGAAACAGGGATGAGTTGTCGAGCAGCGATTTTGATATTGTTGTTGCAAACTGATTCAAGAGTTGCTGGAGTTGTGGGCTGGCGGCCCAGGGACTTTTCGCGTTGCTGCATTTAGGTAGGAAAACCAGGCGGAGGAAGAGGTGGCCTGCGCAGAGACCTGGCACTGCCTGCTCTCGCATGTCCCCATCTGCCGTCGGGCTTTGCTGGCAGGTTATGGGATTGGAGTTTAAAGGCCCGTGAAATTACTGTCAGGTTTCGCTTTGACTTGTTTGGGACTAGATCAACGCCTCGGATTTCTTTTTTACTTGCTTTTGGTGCAGGAGAGCCTTGTCCCTGTGCATTCCCGCCGCCCCCAGTGCTGCTTTTATTTTCTCATTTGCTTTTATGTATTTATTGCCTCTAAAAAAATCCATTTTGGTTTCACCAGAGCCCACAGGACAGTGGGTCTGCCAGTACTGTGTATTGCACGAGAGAGATTTAGGTGCAAGTACTGGTGGCTTTTGAGGGGTCTTATGTCCTCCCCACACACCTGCATATCCATGGGGCTGCTGGGACTGACCCTGATAGTGACATTGGGAGAAATCCCAGTGGGCGAGATGAAGCAAAAGTGCAAGAGCTTGGCGCTCGTGGGGTTTGTGCTACTGCCAGCGCTGCCATGGCTCAGTGAGAGCCAAATCCAGCCCTGAGGTGACTGCTGTGGGGGTGAGGGAGAGCCAGATTGGCGGGGAGCTGAGCTACTAGCTGCTTCCTCATCCCTGTGGGTGAAGCCGGGGACCCCCAGCTGGCTGCTCCCCCAGGAGCACTCCCTGCACCCGGCTTCTCCCACGCCTACACCGCAGCGATTCATTTCATGCAACAAAACAAGTCCTGTTGAAAGAGGCCACCCCACTGCTGGGCTTTTCCGCACAGGCAGTGGGTGTAGGAGAGCATGATGATGTAAACTGGGTTGCAGGGTGCCAGACACCATGGTGATAGGCACTCGGGTGAATCGGAGCAGGCAGAGGGTCTTTGGGGGAGCTGGGCTGGCTGCAGCGGCTTCTCCCTGTCAGCTCCTGTGGGGCAAGTGAGCCTGGAGCTTGCATTTGGCCCAAAGCAGGTTCAGGATGGGCTGTTTCCATCCCATGTGTCCCAGTGGAGTGATCAGGAGAAGACAAATGGGTGGATTTCCCCTGGATTTAAAGTGCTGTAACATTGGCTACATCCCCAGAGGTCTGCAGCGCTGCTCAACCCACGCAGAGCCACAGATTAATGCTAGCTCTGGCCTTTAATATAACAAGCTGTGTAGTGGTGGTGGGTCAAATAAGGGGTGTGTATGATGTTCTGCGAGAAAGTGGAGATAGGAGACCAAAATGAGCCCCCCCCCCCCAATCTCCCAGCTTTTGACCTGATTTCCTAAGAAAACACAGCCTATGCAAGTGTGTGGTAGGGCCTCTCTGACCTGCTCCTCTGTCACTTTTGAGTTTGTCAGTTTGGTTCAGCTGAATGAGAGGGAGGGAAGGTCCTGAGACCCCCTGGGGTCCTCCAGAATTTGTGGAAACAGCTGGCAGGTCGCAGGGAGTCATGGCACTCAGAGGTACAGTGCTGTGCCATCACACTCTATAAGACCCCAGAGAATCCACACCACTGCAGGGGACTGCTCCCAGAGGGAAGAGCAGGACAGGACTGGAAAGTTTCTACTGTGGGTTGTGCTGGCCTGGTGCAGAAATGGCCTCTGCTGTTTTATAGTGATGCTGTAAGTATGTGGGAGCTGGTTTGGGGGGGTGATAGGGACCCTGTCGCCCTCCTTGTGTTCCATGGAGCCACTGCCCCCCCACCCCCCCAGGGCTGTGCTGTCCTGCGCACATGGCCTTGGGCTTTCTCTTCTGGTCAGGGGTAAATCAGCAGTATTTACCCCGCTGGTAAAAGCGGGCTGTTGGAAGGGAGAAGAGGCTCTGCTGAGGGCAGCAATAAAACTTCATGGGGCTTTCCATGAGCGTGGAGTCGGGGCTGCTTTCCATGGCTGTGCTCGCTCTGCAGCGAGTTCGCCCAGGGCAGGGAATGTGCCATGAGCATGTCGTGTTGTGACCCAGCCTGGAGGAGGGTGAAATCACAGTTCTCTCCTCCATTCCCTGCGTTATCCCACATCAGGAGGCTGCAGCCAGACCCTTTCCTACCTCTCCCTCTGCACCAGACCCTCCCACCTCGCTGAGCAGCTGCATCTCACTGCCCATCCCCAAATGGCCGCCCCGCCCTGCTTGTCCCCCTTTGCGCTCTCAACCCAGGGTTGCATTCAGCCGGTGTCCTGGTGCCCGCTGCCCCAGTCCCTGGGGGATCGGGATGCAGAGAGGGGCTGTGGGGCTGCACCAGCACCATCCCAGGGGATATTCCACACCACCCAGCTGTTACAAGCCCACCCCTAGTGCGCTGTCCCCCCTGGTGGCCCGCATCCCCCCAACCCTCCCCAGGGACCCTCATCCCCCTGAGCCCCCTGCACCGGATGCTCTCCCATTGAAAAGTGCTGTTCATTGTAACCCAGCCTTTTATAGCTGCCTCGCAAGTGGGCTGCGGGGCTGTGCCAAGAAAGGCTGCTGCCGTCTCAGAATAGCTCTTTTCATGGAGGACATCCTGGGAAGGAACAATGTTCCCGCTCTTGGGATTGTGGGAACTTTGTATTTCTGCCACTCAGGATGCCGGGAGCTGTGGGTCTGGTGAGGGCGTCTCCCAGCCCCTCGCTTTGCTCCCTCCTGAAAATAGTCCTCAGGGTGAATTTTGAATAGTGTTGTGCTTATAAAAGGGAGCCGAAAATGCTGCCGTCCGCTTTTTCTCTGGTTGGGGAACAGTTGTTTCTGGGAGAGCCGGCACATAAATCAGATTTCCTATTTATGTTGCTGGCGTGCATTTTCCTGGCATGGAGAGTAGCGGTAGAGTCGGGGCCGGTTTCATTTTCAGATCGTGGCGCGCTGGCTGCGCTGCACATGCTTCGGGGACGCCTGTGTACGCATGCATGTATGAGCACACCTTGCTCGGCACTGGGCACGGCCACACGGTCTCTGCTCCATAAGGTTTGCTTTCGAGGCTGGATTTGCAGTGCTGGGTGCTGGAGGGTGCCCTCCCTGCGCAGGTGCAGCCTCCGGTGTGGCTGTTTTGCGGTGGGAACATGGTGGGCCGGATCCTGCAGCCCCTCCATGGCAAGGCTGGCCGACTGCCTCCTAACCTCTCATCCTCCGGGATCGGGTGGCAGAGCGGCAGCACTGGCTCCTGGCATTGCCCTGGCGCTGCTTGGTGCTGCCAGCTCCTCTGGCTGTAATTAAACAACAAATGCATTTACTAGGATTTTTGCTACCACGAAGGAACAAATAACCTGATGTCAGATCCAAGCTATGGCCTCGGGTTACCGTCCTGGCTGGTGCCAGCACCCGCTGCTGCAGCAACACTTGCCAGGTTGGGCAAGAGTTTGATGAAATCTCCCGGGGGTGGCTTGGCTGCAGGGCTGGATCCTGCGCAAGCCGGGGCTCGCCACCCCAGCCCACATCAAAGCCAGCCTGCGGCTGATCCATCCCATCCCGCTCTTCCTTGAGCTCCTGGCCCAGCACCCCAAAACAACCCTGTGACGGGGCGGGCTGGGTGGCATACAGCTCTTCCAGCAGCGGGGGGGGACATTAGCCCCCCATCCCAACCAGCCCGTGGTATGCCTGAGGGTGAGCTGGATTCTCCATTCAGCTCAAATTAAAGCAATTAGCCATTGTGACAAGTCCTTCAGCTTGGTGCTGACCTGCAGGATGGCCGGGAGCCCCTCGTAGGAATGTATGAAGTATAAGGGACGTGGATGTAAAGTCTGCCTTAAAGCCACTGGCTGCCCAGTTCCAGCATCATGGAGCACGATGGGCTGGAGCAGGGGGAAGCCCACCTGGCAGTGGGCACTCACATCCCTGTGCCATGTCCCTGCTGAAACCCAGGGCCAGGTGGAGGAGCAGGATGCTGCTGCAGTAGCTCCAGCATGGATTCATCCGGGATAGCCATTTCCACATGGGAAGTGCGCGAGGCAGGAGCAGGGAGGATGGTGTCACGGTTTGTGCTGGTGCTGGCAGGATGAAGCACCGGGGTCGTATTTCCCATCGTTGCGCCGGCTGGGAAAAGCATGTTGCTGCTGGACACAGCCTTTGGCTGCTTTCCGTCGCGTGGCGCAGGCGAAGCCCAGCTTTTCCCGCGCTGCAAACCTCTCCCGAAGCCAGCACGGAGCAAGCCTGAGAACTTGGAAGGCAAATTCCTTGTCCTAGGAATCTCCCACCCACCTGAGGAGCCATCCGCACGGGTGCCCCACTTCCCTCTGCATTTTGGGGGAGCATCCTGCTGAGCGTGCTGGAGGTGCTGGTGACCGTGGCAGCAATTCCCGGGCGCCGGGAGGAAGCGGGAGCACAGCCGGAGGATGCTGAGTCATCGGCAGGCTGGCGGCACTGATAGACGGCCGTGCGCGGGGGCCCCGCCGGGGGTTTCGGCTGGGCTGCGGGCGGGCGCACGCCCGGCACTGCTGCAACACCAGCCGGCCCTCAGCCTTGGGCAGCTCTTCTGAGAAGCTGGGCCCCGGCGGGGCTGGTGGGGGACAGATAACATCTCCCCTCGCCTAGAAACTTTGTAGGACGTACTAGGAAGGGCGGCGGGTGGGCAGAGATAGAGGTCCGCTTCCCGGCGTTATCGCCTCCCCGGCTGCAAACAAGATCCGCCGCACTCCACATCGCCCCGCTCGCTTCCTCCCAGCCCCTCATTTGTTTTTTGGTTTTTTTTTAAAAAAATTTTTCCTCCCTCCGACAAATGCAATCATTTTTCCTCCCCTCCCAGAAGCCAGGGCACTGCCGCTGGGTGGCCGGAGTTTCGGGGAGACAGCGGCGCCCGTGCCGGCGCGGCAGGATCCGGGTGGGTTGGCCGATGTTTCCTGCCTGAGCGGAGTGCATGGCCCCGATAAGTGCCGTGGGTGAGCACGAGGTTCGGCGGTAAGCAGCGTCTTGCAGCCAGGCCAGCCGTAGGGAACGCCACTGCTGGGCTCAGCTGGGCACGCCAGGGTGACTGCACGCCAGCCGTGGGTGCTGTCAGATTGGCCTTGCAGCAAAATCTGCTCAGGGCAGAGATATGGTGTGGTTTGCCGGAGCCTGACAGCCCCTCAGTTCCTTAGGCAGCGGAGCATCCCCCTGGGGACACATGCTCATCCCTGGCTGTGCTGGTGGCACAGCTGTGTCTCCACGGGCCGGTGGGGCCAAGTAGATCTGGCAGGCGAGGCAGCTCCGTCCCTGGATTTCTGCAGCTTTTCATGTCGTTTCCTCTCATCCCGCCCTGACTCCAGTTTTATCAGCTCCATTGAAATAGGTCCCTGGAGGGAAACCCATCGGCGTTGTGAAGCCTTGGCAGCAGGAGAGCGGATGTGGCCCGGCCGGGTGTCCCTGCGGGGCGGCGGGCAGCTGCAGGCAGCTGTGCTGGCAGGAAGCCACGCAGACGCCCTGCTCCGGGACCTGCCTGCACCCCACCTTGCAGGTGGGGAAACTGAGGCACGGCCCTGCCAGATGGGGATGGGAATGCAGGGCGCTGTGGCGGGGCTGGATGCTCGGCATCTTGCATGGCCACCGCCTGTGCCAGGTGGCGGGTGGTGAGCCCTCCTGGTTGTTCGCAGGGCTGTGCCACTCACCAGGGAGCTGGCTTCCCCCAGGCTGGCTGCAGCGCCTGTCCCTGTGCTCTGTCCAAGTGAATGAAGCAGCTTTGACCAGGGGCCAAGCTAACGATGGTGTGCTCTGGGCCACTCGTCCGTCTGGAGCGGCATGCAGCCATGCCGGCCGGGGTCAGGCGGGGGAAGCTGTTGGGGTGTCGGGGCCACCCTGACGCGACTGATGTGCTCTGTCTTGCAGCGCGGCCGCCTCGCTGGAGCCACGGCAATGAATGGGCACGCTCTGCCAGCCGGCACGCCAGCACATCCCCGGGGCTGGCATGAGTTCTGCGAGCTGCACGCCATCAGCACCGCCAAGGAGCTGGCGCGGCACTACCTGCGCTTTGCCACCGAGCACCCGCACCATGACCTCCTGGCTGCTGAGAACTTCTCGGTGCAGTTCACCGACCTCTTCCAACAGTACTTCTGCCATGAGGTGAAGGAGGGCTTTGCCATGAACCAGCTCCACATCCTGCCCGCTGGCCCAGCGCGGGATTACCGGGAGGCGCACCGGCGGCACACAGATGCCTCCCTGGGCACCGTGGCTGCCAAAGCTGAGGTGGAGCCAGTCACCCGCCCTGAGCAGCCTGGCCAAGCTCCTGAGGCCACCCCGACAGGGCTGCGCAAGTCCTGGAGCTCGGAGGAGCTGGTGGGACCAGCGCGGCGGCCCTTCTCACTCAGCCAGCTGCGCAGGAGCTGGCGCAGCCTCTTCCGACGCCGTTCCTCGGACACCCTCCCCGGGGATGGGGATGGGGAGGCGGTGGCAGAGGCGGCTCTCAAGCCAGGACTGGGCAAGCGCATCCTGCCGTGGGGGCTGTTGCGGGAGCAGCCCCCCGAGGTGCGCAAGGAGGGGCTGCTCAAGTACGGGCTGCTGGACGAGACCTCCCTGGATAGTGGGACACGCTGGCAGCGCTGCCGCCTGGTTCTGCGGCGAGCGGGGACATCTGATGGCGAGGAGTATGTGCTAGAGCTCTTCGACCCGCCCAAGGTAAGGACCTGCCGGCGCTTGCCCATTTTGGCTGGGTGGTGCTGTAATTCCCTCAGGCTGGGGACAATGCCAGGGTGCCAGCATGTCCTGGGGGGGACAAGTGGGACCACGGTATTTCCCTGATCACAAAGGTTTCTCAGCACGGGTGGTGTCTGGGCACAAGTCCAGGACCCAGGCAGGTTTGCTCTGCCACTGCTCTCCCGCCACTGCAGCCACACAAGGCTGCACCCGGTTTAGGACCACTGAGAAGGAGAGCTGAGCCACCACTGTGGGCTCACATTTGTGGGGTGAAAGATGCTGTGACCATGTGCTGAGGGCAACGTGTGTGCTAATTATTGCAATTGGTTGAGATGCAATTGCATTTCTGCTGGCTGGGACCCCAAACCTGGGTTTTCCAGGCAGAAGCAGGGCGCCTGCCTTGCAGGCTGAGGATATTGGCTGGTGGCCTCCATCCCAGTCATCCCCAAGCCCATGGACTCGTCCCAGCAAGGTCACCAGGTCTGGCGAGCCCCAAATTCACCCTGTCCCCACTGTGCTGTGGCTTCAGCAGCCAGGGCATTTACTTGCCTGGGCAAGCTGGTAAAGGAAGGGGAAAATAGAAATCAGGATCTGTGCCTTCCTCTGCTCCCCATGGGACCTGTAAGGGACTTTACTTTTATTTTTGTAAGTACTTTTGTGGCTAGAAATTCAGATCTCGGCTACCCCAGGGAGCTCCTGTGGTGCTTAGACGCTGGCTGGAGCGGAGATGATGCAGGATGTGAGTGAACGGGGAGCAATGCAGGGAGAGCCGTGGTGTTTAATCTTTAAAAAGACAGTTCCTCCACATGGCAGGTCTTAAGCAGGCATGACGGGCTGTGTTTTCTCTTTTTTTTTTTTTTTTTTTTTTTTGGTGCTCATTTAACTTTGACTAACTTGTGCTTTGGAAGCAGGAAGCCTTGGGTAGAGCCAGAGCCTTGTCCCTGCCTTTGGGCTGTGTTTGCTGCTCACCGTGGCAGCTGGGCCAGGGAACAGCCAGCTGAATTCCTGCTATTTCTCTCAAATGACTCCAATATTAAATATTTAAGAAAAAAAAAAAAAAAGAACACCAAAATTGTGAAATCTGAAAGTAAAAGCCAGTTGTTCTCTGTCGGGTCAGGGGTTGCAGTTGTTTGTCCCTGTGGGAGTGTGTGTCCCCATCCCAGGGCATGGGGAGGTCTGGCTCCAAACAGCATCACTCTGGGGCTCTTGCAGGGTGCTCCCAGCAGCTGGGCAGCACTGCTGAGTGCTGGCATGGTCCGGACCCCAGCTCATCCAAGCAGCACTGGGCACATCTGACCCCGCCGCAGGGAACAGCCTGGCTGGTGGGGAGGAAGCGTTGGGCTGGTGCTATTTCAGGCACTGCTGCCAAATTTGCTGCCAGCTTTGCTCCTCCTCATCCTCGGTGGCTGTTGCCCAGACCTGCCCTCAAGGCTTTGCAAGAGCCAAAAATAAAAGTGCAGCAAGGGGATGCCCTCCCAGGGGTGGCTGTGCTCCTGGTGTGGGGGGCTTTGGCTGTCGGGGCTGAGCACACCCCTCCACGGGCGCCGACCCATGCCCCCGCCACCCGGGCACCAAACCCCTGCACAATTTTTTTTCCCCTGTGCATGTTATGGCTGCAATGGATTTGGCCACCTTCACACCAGGTAAAATGCATGGTGACCTGGCACAGCCATAGGGGAGAGCCGAGCTGCGCTTTCTGCCTAGCTTTTTCCCCCAAAGGCTTTTGGGTGCAATGCAGGGAACAGAGCCATCGCTCCCCTGGCACTTGCACACGGGAGCAGCACCCTTGTCCGGCAGGATGAGCTCCTGGTCAGGCCCCTGCTGTATCCTGGCTGCCCTCAGGCCCTGGTGCTTGCAAACGCTGCTTTTTCCCTTATTCCTTTTTTTTTTTACTCTCCCTCTCCTTGGGAAGCAAGCCCAGTGCACAGCACATTCTTCCTCTCCCTGCAGCCCCTGACCAGCTTTGACCCATGGGCGGAAAGCATTTAAAACAAGACATTTAGCAAGTTCACCCATCACTCTGCAGCATTATTCCTTGCAGTTTGCAGGGAATCTCTGTCCTACTGAGATTTCCTGGTGAGTCCCAGGACCCTGTGGTCCCCAGGGGCCCCGAGCAGGGGGGTTTCTCAGCCAGGTCCATGGAAGGGGGGATGTTCCTAGCTGGATTTTGCGAGTCTCCGGAGTAAATTGCTTCCTGTACAAATATTCTCAGGGCGGGTCCTTCCTCTCTAATTACTTGGGCCAAGGCCAGATCCTGTCTGCTTCACAGCAAAATCAATCCGGCCCCTTTCCCAGTAACTGCAGTTGAATTCTGGGGGTGGTGGAAAGCCCCCCATGGTGCTGGTGGGTCCCACTCCCCAAACCCAGCAAGGGGCCAAACCACAGAGTAGTGGGAGCGGAATAGCTTGTTGGAGGTTTCCCTTAAAATTTTCCTTTAAAGTAACTAAATAATAACCAATAACTCCCTAGGAAAGGCTGCAGGGAGCCCCCTCCCCTCCATCCTCTGGCCCTGGGATGCTCACAGGATTTTGCCGCTGCCTTTAGACCATGTCGTGCATCTGTTACTGATTTGAAGATGCTGCTGATCATCATGGTGGATTAATGGTTTTAAATAAGCTGTTTTAATGGTTTTAAATAAGACTGTAAAAACAGTCTTTTGGCGCTTTCATCCTGGCTGGTCTCTGGACTGTTAGGCTTGGTCACCCTTGAGATGCCCCCAAAAGTGCCCTTCTCTTCTCCCTTTCTACCCTTTAAATAATATGATGTAAATGGAAATTCAGCCCAGCTTCCCAGCTTTACAGCATCAAGCCAAGCCCCCAAATACTGAGCACCTTGCAATGACCTTGGAAAGGCAGGATGCGTGGGGAAAGGGGGTCTGCCCATGTGCGCCTCACCGCAGCTTGGCTGTTGCTCCCCCACTCTGCTTTTGGCAGCTTTTATTTTATTTTACCCCCTACTTTTCCCCCCGGTGTGCTCCAACAGGGCCTCTCGGCCTAATCCCGTAACGTGCCTGGCATCAAAGGGATCACGGCGCTTTGAAGTGGCCTAATCCCATTTACTGCTTGGGTGGCTGCAGCCCGCGCTGGGCTGGGCTGGGCGAAGGGGTGAGTGTTGGCGAGCTGTGCCAGAGCCGCCAGCGGTCCCTGCGGCGCTGCCCGGTGTGGGCATCCCGTCCCTCAGGGATGTGCCGGTCTCGCAGGAGCTTCCGCTGGATGAGATGGGACTTCCCATGCTTGCAGCTGCTGCTGGGTTGGTTTTGGTACTACTCCTTCCTCCCTCGAGTGCTGGAAAAGTGAGGTTGCAAAGGAGGGATTTGGAGATGATTGGATCTGGAGCTCTCCCGGGAGCGGGTCACACTAGGCTGCAGGGCACTGGTGGGCTCAGGGCACCCAGTGCAAGGCAGGGGGCACCTAGACCCCCACCCTGGGGACATGCGGGAGGGTGCCAGTGTGCTGGGGAGAGGAGGGCAGTGAGGATGCTGTGCCACCGATGGGTGCGAGGGCGAGGTGATGATGCTCTGTGGCACGAGGCTGCTGGGGCCAGACCCAGCACCAGCAGGGCCATCCTGATTTGCAGAGTGCCTGGAGCAGGGGGATATCAGGATATCCATAATCTTGTACATATGGATGTATATATACATGTGCACAGGAAAACCAGTGAAATCCTGTATGGTCCTAGGCATGCAGCCCAGGTGGATTCTCTGATGGCTAGTATAAGGGCAATGCTTGCCAGTCCTTCCATGTAGGCACTAAGGGCTTTCTCCTCTACCACGACATATATTCTCATATAACGTGTAGGATCAGGTAGCTCTGAGGCCTGTCCCTCTTCATAAATTTAAACCAAAGCTGGCAAAACAGGTTTGCATGTTTTAGGGCAGCCCTGTGGGATTTTGAGGGTGCCCTGTTCATCAGCTGAGCCCCAAGTGCCTTTTATGTGGCCAAATCCTGAACCCCATGAAAACTGTGATTTGCAACGGAAATGTCCTGAGCCATTTCTGTTGACCAGATGTTTTTACAGGAAGAGGAAGGGAAATGGGATTTGCATTTGTGCTGGTTTCTTTATAGTGTTTTAATGAAATCCAGTGCATCCCGTAAATTGATGGCATGCCGAGACAAGCTGGGAAGACTCCTTCCGCTCAAAACCCGCAGTGCCTGTGTCACGGCTCGTACATCTTCAGCCATGGCCACAGGAGGAGCAGTATTTTTATCTCTGCTCAGCGTGAGAGTGCTTTGACTTCCTTTTTTTCTTTCTTTTTCCCCTTCCTTTCACCTGAAGCTGGTTTCTGAGAACTGCCACCTCCTGAGCAAGCAGGTCCTGTGCCCCTGGGCTCTGATTTTTGGTGCCTGGGGCTCTGCACAGCAGCCGGCCAAGCATGGGGTAGGAGACATACTGGCGTTGTGGTCCCCATCCTGATTCCTCCTGGAGCTGCTTTGTACCTCCATGAGCAATTGGGGCTGCTCAAACGTGGCCTTAAGTGACTCAGCTGAGGATATATGGAGAGGCAGTAGTGGAGGGGGAACTGCTGCTGGTTCCTGCCCTCAGAGTTGGAAAGGCCATATTTTGGGAAGCCTTGACCCCAGCAGCAGCTGCATTTGCATCCCTATCCCAGGCAGAGACTTGAGCAAAACCCCTCTTTTGCAGCACAGTGCTTTGCTTCAAATCCAGACCATGCCCTTGTTGCCACTGCAGCCCCATGAGCATGTCCATTCCTCTATTCCTGCACAAAATGAAGCAAAGTGGACTTTTCCTCCCAGGGCCATTGTGAGCGGGGCACCCACTGGCTGCGGGTAACGGGTGCGCTGCAAGAAGGGGTTTGCCCATGATGGGAAGCATCTCAATGTCCCATCATCACCCTGGCCCATGGAAAGGCACGTTTGTGTCAGCCTGGATCCTGTCTGGTGTCACCTGAGCTGAAGTGGGCTAGACCATGTGTGCTCATGCCCTCATCCCCATGGTTTGCCCAGGGGCAAGCCGGCTCATGCTGCTTTTTTCTTCCTTCTTTGTTGCAATAAAAAATGTTAAATGATCCCAGGCTGGTGGGGGTTGCTGCCTTGATCCTCCAGCCAAGAGGGGACCCTGTAGCATCATCCCTTAGTGGCTGGACAGCATGTGGCCAGAGAGTGGCACCCCTCTCCTGGCATCTCCTGGGGTTGCATCTTTCTCCCAGCATCCCTATGGACCACATCCCTCTCCTGGCTTCCCTCTCCTAGGATCCCCAGGGACTGCATCCCTTTCCTGGCATCCCCAGGGCAAAAGTGGAGAAACCTGCTGCGGGGTAAGAGCCAGAGGGGTTTGGGTGTACTGTAGTTCCCTTGGGAGAGGTGAAACTGCACCCAAAGGCACCTGGAGCTGCACTGAAACCCGCCCGCAGACTTTCACCGCCAAGCAGGGCGGGCGGTGCATCCCCTCATTGCTTCACTTTCAGCGCCGCACCGCTCGCTGTTCTTCGAAGGCGCACAGGGCTGGGCATCCTCTCGACTTTTTGAGATTTTGGTGGTGAATTTTTCTATATCTTCCCCCCACCCCCCTTTTTTTTTGGTATCACAGGGTGAGGGTGCGTGGAGGGAGGGCGATGAGACAAAAGGTTATTTGTCATTTATTAACCACAACTTTTTCCATCCTTGGTCATGCACGGAAAAAAACACTTTTAGCAGTGTAACCACAGCCCCGGCGTTAATTGCTGAAGAGCAGAGTTTCTTATTTTGGAAACTGTGTTGCTGGGATGGAGCTCGCCGGCGCTTGATTGGGTTGCTAGGGGAAGGGTGCAGGATGGAGCCCCAGCCAGCCGCTTCCCCGGGCGTTGGGGTTACTGGGGTTTGCAGGAGGGGGGCTCGGAGGCTTTTCCTTCTTTTTAACCCCGTCCTTTAAAATCCATCCTACTGTTGCTGGGCGGGGGGTGGTGGTGGGTGTGTGGAGCCGGGGTTTGCCCCATCACTGTGACGCCTCAGCCCATGGCAGCGATGCTTCGCTGCCTGCCAGCACATGGCTGCTCATGGTTGGGGCTGTCTCCCTCATACAGATGCTGCAGAGCTGCTTGGGCAGAAAAGCACCACATGCAAGCTGAGAAGTGAGCAAAAAATGGAGATACTAAATGAATCACAGGAAAAGGGACTGGGAAAGTGCTCAAGGACTGCACTGCTTCGCCCCCCACCCCCCGAGGCTCCCGCAGCTGCAGGTGTGAGGGGCTGCGGGGTGCTGGTGGGCGCAGGAGGGTGCTGCGTCCCACTCAGCCCTGGCAACCAGTGTGAGATGCCCGGTGGTGTTTTTTGGGTGGTTGTCTCTCTTTTCTTTTTTTCTCTCTTTTTTTTTTTTTTTTTTTATGGCCCAGGATGTGGTTGTTTCAAGGCTGAGTGCTGCTTCTTTCAAAGGTAAATATTTATGAGAGCCTGCACAGGCAGTGTGGGGTCTGGAAAGATTCATCCCGGCGGTGGGGGCTCGGCTGGGTTGGTCCCCACTCCCCCCCACCAGGCAGCCAGTCCCAGCTCCCATCAGTGCCCATGATAGTATCACGATGTTCAATGTTGTCTTGAGATTATGTTAAAAACAAAGCATTTGGGGCAAGATTGAGTTCCTTCAGCCAGGCATGGCACAGCACCGGGCAAGGAGCAGGTCCTGCTTTAGGACTAAAATACCCATCTGGGGCAATCAAATGCTCCTGCTTGGGCTCTTGAAACTCTTGCATCATCATGGACGATGCAAAACCCTGGGTTGATGCAAAATCCTGGGACATTCTGGGGACCGTGGGGGCCTTATGGGGTCAGTGCTGGACACCCCACATCCCCCAGCCCTCAGGGGCCAGGCTTTGGGGTGACTCAGTCCCCAGCTGCAGCTGGCTCCTGCTTGCATGCAGACACCTTGTTTACTTTCCACGCTTGTTATTTATTCCAGGAAATTATTAAAGCAGCCCACGCTGGAAGCTAGTTTGGCTTAAAATAAAAAAAAAAAAGGGGGCTGGCGAGCTCTGCCTGTTTACAGATCCTGTTTATAGCCTCCATCTTCCCGAACCCCTGCTGTTAATGTGAGCTGCCAGGCTCTCTGGTTTTGGGGTGATTTGCAGGGTTTGGGGAGTGAGCATTGACTCATTTGCATGGATCTGGCAGCCACTGAGGTTTATCAATGCACAAAAGGGGCAGTCAGCCCCGAGGCCAGGGTGGGGGTTTCTAGCCAGACCCCTCAAATCCATCCCCACGGGTATGGATTTACCCGGCAGCTCTTGGGTTGTGTTTCACAGTGCCTTGGGTTTAATTTAATAAGAAGTAGGGGCTCAGTAGGTCGGCGGGGGTCCAGGCTGTGTTTTCTTGCGTCACCATTCGCCAGTGCACAGCAGCCGCTCAGGATGGGAACAGAAGGTGCTTTGTGCCCTGGCTGCCCTCGAGCCAGCGCTTCAGGGCAGCACAACAGTGCCTCTTGTCACCGCTGAGCCCAGTTCCCTCAGGGATGGCTCTGTCCCCTGCCGTGAGCTTTGGGGATGCTCAGAGGTGGGGTGTCTTGGAGACGCTTTTGTCCCTCTGGTGTCAGTGGGTTGAGGTACTGGCCAGGGTTTTGGGTGGGCAGATAGGAGTTTTTGGGGAGTTGATGGCCACGGTCTGGAGGGGTGATGGCCGGGGTCTGGAAGGCTTGAGCTCACAGAGCAGCCTGCAGTGGGGATTACCTCTCATGTTTCTCTGCTTAACAGAGGTAGGAAACCTCCTATGCCCGGTGCCCCAAGTCCAGAACAGAGGGCTCCATGATGGTGCTCACTGCTGCTGTCAGTAGGTTTCAGAGTGAACAACCTCTGCATGCAGTTAGAGAGGCCAGAGTGTGCCACCCTAGGGTCCTCTCCCGTGAGCTTTGAGGGGGTGAGCTGAGCTGGGGGGGCCCTGCAGTGGACATGGGGTACAGGAGGCACGTGAAAGGCCGGGGGTGTGCAGGGAAATGGCCCCAGTCAGTGGGATCCCAGCCCCCAGCCCCAACACTGGCATGGGACTACACGGGGTGGACCTGTCCCCTTGGGATCAGCCATGGGGCAAATGCCCAAGGAAGAACATTGGGGCTAGCTGTGCTACCAACCCCCCAGAGTGCTGGGATTAGCTTCTGGAGGACAGATGCTGGGATCAGCTGTGCTACAAACCTGCGAGGCTGAGCACTGGGATTAGCCATGGTGCAAATTGCTGAGGTTGAATGCCAGGATTAGCTGTGGGGCAAACACACAGGGGCACGCACTGGGATTATCTATCATGCAGAGTCCTCGAGGATGAGTGTTGGACTTAACCATGGCGAAAAAGCCCAAGGACAAACACTGGGATTATCTGTGACATGAAGTCGCCGAGAACGAACACTGGGATTACCCATGGTGCAAACCCCCCAGGATAATTGCTGGTGCAGCAGACACCTTGCACCCTCCAGCGCGACCCTTGGTGCCCACCCCCTCCCCGCCCCACAGGACCCCCCGTTGCTACCCTGCTGCCCTGCACCAGGGCAGTGGGACGTGTTTCCCCTCCAGTTCACCCGGCACCCGCCGGGATCTCCGTGCTCCTGGGAAACTTCACAAAAACTCCCCAGGGCTGTGGGTGGGGGATGTGGTTTTACACTGGCATAACCCATCGCTTGCGCTGCTGCAGATCTCAGTGGTCTTGCCTGTCATCCATCTGTCTGTCCACTGGCAACCTGGCAGGGCTCAGCTCCTCTGAGGTTTGTCCCATGTATAAGGGGTACGTGGCGGGTTCTGTGATTTATGAGAAGCGACAAATCTCACCCATATCTGTGGGGGAACCTTGCACAAGGGCTCGCGGCGCTTCCCCGCCTCCCACTACGTGACTCAGAGTGGAAGCGAAAGACCCAGCGCAGGGAAATCCCCAGCGCGTGGAGGGGCTGGCAGCAGTGCCCGCCGCTCTCGAAGGATTTGCTTGCTGCTCCGCAGTCTTGGTCTGCTGGCCCGGCCACCATGGCTGTGCCGCTGCCGTCATTGCCGTGCCACTGCCATCATCACTGTGCCACTGCCATCATCGCTATGCCACCGCCGTCGTTGCTGAGCCACCACTGTCATCCCTGTGCCACTGTCACCTTTGCCAGCAGGGGACTGGACAGTGGCCGAATCTGCTGGGAAGGGTGGGTGACTCCAGCTTCCTCCCGTGCAAACCAGCATTGTGGGTAGTGGCAGCGTTTTGGGGACCTGGCAGAAATGGGCTGAGCCCAGGTGCGTCTGAGTACCAGTACCCTGCTGGTCCGTGGGCGGTGCCATTGCCAGCCAAACCTAGAGGCACCACCAGCTCTCCCGGGTGCGGGCAGCATGGCAGTGTGATTTTGCTCTCTTTCTTGGAAAGCTGGCTGCCTTCTTCAACCAAGTGGAAGAAGCACTCCCAGCATGTGCCGTGTCCCCTGTGCATCCATGCAGGTCGTGCTCCTTACAGCGGCAGCTCAGAGCATCACAGTGAGAGCTTTCCTGGCACATGTGGGTGGGCTGGGAGGAGTTTTGCTTCCAAAAAAAAAAAAAACAAATCCAAAAAAATCCTTGTTGTAGATGTGCAGGGGTACCCACCGTGCCAAGCCAGCCCTCCTGGGCAGTGGTTTCCTCACCACTGCTCACACGTGAAAGCCAGAATAGCAGGCGGAAAGGTGTGCTGCGAAGGCTGCTGGAGGGAGGATCACCGCGAAAGGAGCCGGCGGCGCTCGTCAGCACAGGCAGCCCGCTGGCACTGCGGCCGCCCGCACGCTGGCCTCACGTAAACACTGGTAGTAAGGTGCTGCGAAGGTGCTGCGGTGAGAGCTGTTACCGGGGGTTTGCAAGGCGGAAACACAGCAGCTCCGCTCCGTGCCTGCAACGCCCGAGTGCAGCTGTGACCTTGGCCTGACCTTCAGCTCGCACTCCCGGCGCGACCACAGCGCCAAGCTGGTGTCGGTCTCTTTCCTATGTTTGCCAGATGCTGGCAAACCCCACTTTCTCCCGGCGGCCCTGCCCTCCCCAGGTGCCCGGTGGCCGCGGATGCCGTGCCAGCACTCCCCATGGCATGCTGGTGCTCCCTGTGCTGCGCCAGTGCTTCCTGTGACACCCCACGGGGACCCCCCCGGGGGCTGGGCGTGTGGGGACATGGGACGGGGGTACAGTGGGGTGTCCGTTGTCCC
This sequence comes from Phalacrocorax carbo, assembly GCF_963921805.1. Classification (NCBI taxonomy): domain Eukaryota; kingdom Metazoa; phylum Chordata; class Aves; order Suliformes; family Phalacrocoracidae; genus Phalacrocorax; species Phalacrocorax carbo. The sequence goes on along the minus strand of NC_087527.1, from coordinate 8,987,914 downwards.
CATCAGTGGCCCTGTCAGGGAGAAGGAGCTCGGGGGAGCTGGGCTGGATCCTGCGGCTGTCAGCCCTGTGAGCCAGAGATCATCTGTGTAGCACCCCAGGACAGCTGATTTTGCATGCCAGTTGTCAGGACCAGGGCTACTACAGTGACGGCATGGTGGGGGCTGTGTTCTGGGGGCTTGGGATTGCAGCTTTATGGGGCAGCATGTGCCCAGGTGATTTCTGGGAGGTGCTCCGCTTTGTGCTGGGGTTTCCTCCATGTGCACACGATCCTTTGGGGAGGGGTGGGGTGAAGCCTCTGGGGTGGGAGCTGATGCTGGTTGGGCTGGGGGCTGACCTGTGGCAACATCTCGCGCATCCCGTCCCATCCTGAGCATTCAGAGCACCCCAAGCCCAGCCAGCAGCAGGGTGTACCCAGCCCCACGGTGCTGTCGGGGCACGTCTCTTGCCAAGAAGTAGCCCGTGGGTGCCGGGAGAACACGCGGCATGTTGAGTGTGCAGTTTTGGTTACCAAGAAATCCCTTTCTCAGTACGAGCTGCCATCGAGCAGGGCATCTTGTGGTCAGGTGCGGCGGTTCAGGGGGTGGGGGCACCGTCCTTGCGGTAGGCACTTCTCCGAAGCCAGACTGGTTTTCAGGCACCGTATCTCTCTGCTGCATCATTTCCTTCTCCCTTCGTGCTCCCCATCTGCACTGTCCCCGGGGAGGGATGTGGGGGGCTTCGTTGAACTCCCTTTTCCCGGAATTACCCACTTCCTAGGAAAGCAAGAGGCCAACTCCAATGCTGCAGTGGGGATGCGTGCCGATAACGCCCGCTGTGCCGGCGAGCTCAGGGACGTGCCAGGCGTCACAACTCACGTGTGGTAAAGCAGCCAGGATGCTCAACCCCTTTGCTTTGTCCTGGCAGGACTTTGCACAGGACTCAGTTATCTTCCAAGGACAGCAGAAAAATAAAACGCCTTTAGGATAAAGCACTGGCGCCGCTGTGGCAGCTCGTGGCACCCCCCGGCCCCGCCGGCGACAGTGATTGCAACTGCAACTGCAATCACTGTAGCCGGCGGGGCCAGGGTGCCGCGAGCTGCCGCAGTAGCGCCAACCCTGTTGCACGATGCAGTTCAGCAAATGACTTCTAAGAACTTTCTTTTCAGCGCAGCTCAGTGTTGATAAGAGCTGATCCCTCTCATGCTGCATTTCCGGCCCCACGGTACACTAAGTCCTCTGTTGAGAGCGGCGGGGGGACCATGGAAAAAAAATAAAAGCAACTAAACATGGTTTGGTTGGGTGACCAGCACAGCGTGGAGCGTGCTGTGACCCCCAGCACCTAGTAGGGACCCTCCTGGGTTTGTGCAGCTGCTTAGGGACAGGGAGGGGGTGGCTTTGCCATGAGCATTGCAAGCTCAGAGCAAAATTCAGGCGCTTTGGTTGACAAAACGCTTGCAGCCTGGCATCGCACACAGGGACAGTGGCCGTGGATCCGAGGGGCGCACCAGGGCCAGCGCAGGGGGCAGCGACTCAGCCCATGGGATGCTGAAGCCACCGTGTGAATCACAGCCAGCCAAAATTTTGTCACGCTGCGCTGGCAGCAAGCCTGGCCCAGGGGGACAAATGTGCCTGGCACACACCGGCACTGGCTGGGCTTTGCCAGGTTGCACGGGGCAGCTCGCTTTCAGAGTTGTGCGCTTTGCTCCGGCCGCAGGGGCGAGCATGGAGGGGTTGGCTCCATCACCCAGCAGCAGTGGGGAGGGGTTGACTGTGGAGTATTTTGCACACAGAATGGTCCCCAGCACCCTGGCTGCAGCCCGGTCCTGGCGGTGGCCGGGCGGATGCCATGTGCCGCAGCCTCGCAGCGGTCAGTGGCTCGCTTGCCAGTGCACGGGGTGTGCTGGGCAGCAGAGGAACCGAAAGCTGCTGGGAGGGGTATTATTACCCTTTCTGGAAGTGTTTGCTCAGCGTTTTGTCATATGCCTGTGTCAGCGCCAAAACAGCCAGGCGGCCATGGGGATCTCTCAGCACGCCACCGCTGAGCGCACCACTGACACCCCCCCACCCCCCCCATAACCAGGGTACACCCTGCCTGCACCCCAGTTTCCTCTTCAGTGCACACAGTCTCCCCAGCACACACTGCCATGCTGGGAACCCCCTTCTCCCTCCTCTCCTCCACCCATCCCTCTGCTGCCAGGTCCCTGGGGGCCACCAAGATGTGTTCCCCACTCTGGGTGCTGCTTGGCCCACCCTGGGGTGCCCCGACAGCAGCCGGGCAGTGCTGTGCAGGGTATTTCCTTGCCACATGGGGTATTTCCTTGCTGGTGGGGTATTTCCCTGCAGAGCAGGGTATTTTCTTGCTGGCTGCCATGCCTTGGGTGGCTCCCAGCAGGCTCGACCCTTGTCCTGGCAGGGCAGTAGGACATGGGGTGGTGTTTTGGGGTCGGGGCTCAGCTTAGGGGTCAGGTGTTTGGTCATGGCTCAGCTTAGCTGCCGTGCTTCCCTCTGCAGGGCTCCAAGCCAAAACTGCATGCCACCTGCTCTGCCATCCAGGAGGTGCGAAGGTGCACACGCCTTGAGATGCCTGATAACCTCCACACCTTCGTCCTCAAGGTAGGGCCTGGCCAAGGGGTTCCACAGCCAGTTCTGAGGCCTTTCCACCCTCCGGGGCTCACATGGCTGCCAAAAGCTCCCATGCCAAATTTCGGTTCCCCTTCACAGCTAGGGAGGGGATGCACGGGGGGATGTGGCATTCGGGGTGGGGGATGCTGTGCCCTGGCTGGGGTCAGGGTCGGTCCCTGAGTGCAGATGGGTGGTGGGGGGGTGCACATCTCTCTCTCTGAAGCCCCCATGTCCCTCTCCAATGTCCCCCAGGTCACCAATGCCACCGATGTCGTGTTTGAGGCAGGGGATGAGCAGCAGCTCAGCTCCTGGACAGCTGAGATCCGGGAGTGTGCGCACAGGGGGTAAGCGCCCAGCGGGTGTCCCTGAGCCTGGGGACGGTGACAGGCACTCCGTGTCCCCCAGCACTGTGCCGGCCCCCCACTGCCAGCGCTCAGCCTGGCTTCTCCCATCCCTGGCAGGTCTGATGTGGGGGACCCCGAGCTCCTGGCATGCCGGCACCCTGACCCCACGTCCGCCAGCCCCACCACCAGCACCGACAGCCAAGGTGAGCAGCAGGGACACCCAGGGGACCCCAGGGACAGGACATTCCTTGCCAGGGGGGTCCCTGCATCCTGCCACGGCCAGCCAGGCTGATCGGGCATTCCCAAATGGCATGGCAGGGGGCCAGAGTCAGAGGGGAGGGGGACAAGGGCAATGGGTGGGGGGTCCCCAATTCCCTGGGGCACTCATCCCTGTGCCCTGGCAGGGGCAACACCGGGGGTCCCAGGGGAGGTGACGGGGCCGAAGACGGAGCAGTTCCTCTCCTCCTGCCCCTGGTTCCACGGGCCCATCTCCCGCGTGAAGGCAGCTCAGCTGGTGCAGCTGCGGGGGCTGGAGGGACATGGCGTCTTCCTGGTGCGGCAGAGCGAGACACGCCGCGGCGAGTACGTGCTCACCTTCAACTTCCAGGGCAGAGCAAAGGTATGGGTGGGAGAGGGGCTGGGGCAGGGCGGGGGGTGGAATATCACAGGAACCCCTCAGGCAGTGCCCCCGTGGTCCCTGTGCCATTGCATCCCACCCCAGGGAGATGCCCTCCTTGCCGGGTCCTTGCCCCAATGCTTGTAGCGGGACGGCGGCTCCATCCCTGCTCCTGGAGGGCAAAACTCTGCAGTGAGCAGGGCACCACAGGCTGAGGATGCAGCACACCATGCTAATGCTGTTTGTCCCCACCCCCACCCCAAATATCCCCATGTCCCCTCATCATGTCCTCCAGCAAGGGAGCCAGTGGAAGGGTAACAGGTCCATGCTCCTCCCCGCAGCACCTGCGGCTGGCGCTGACGGAGTGGGGCCAGTGCCGTGTCCAACACCTCCGCTTCTCCTCCATTGTGGAGATGCTGCACCACTTCCATCGCTACCCCATCCCGCTAGAGTGCGGGACAGCCTGTGACGTCCGTCTGTCCAGCTACGTTGTTGTCCTGCCCCAGTCACAAGGTACATGGTCATGGAGGGATGGGGATGTTCCCATGGGGTGCAGGGATGGGGGGTCCTGTCCTGGTGGGAGGGTCCCCGGGATCAATGTGGATGCCCTGGGGCTTGGCAGAACTGAGCCCTTTGGCTGCACGTGGAGGTGAGGAAGTGGAAGCATCCGGGCAGCGGCACAAAAGGTGACTCCCGAGCTCCTGGCTTCCTCTTTTGAGAAAGGAGAAGCTGCCCCAAACCACCGGCCACTCCCCTCTGAGGCTGGGGCGGGCGTGGGATGCACCCTGCACCCCAACCCCAATACCCGCTGTGGGGGCAACGGGGCAGGAGCATCCCACCCACCAGCTGTCTCTCCCCTCTGCAGCTCCCGGCTCTGGCAGCACGGTCCCTCTCCCCCTGCCTGTTCCCAGCTGGAGCCCCGAATTCAGCCTCACCTCCGCCAGCTCCTCCTGCCCCCGTGACCCTGACGAGATCCCCCCAGGTCCCCCGCTGGAGCAGATCTTCCACCTGGTGCCACCGCCAGCAGAGCTGGCGCAGAGCCTGCGCCCGAGCGGAGGGGCCATGGCCCCTGGCCCCCGGCACCGCGATTCGGACTATGAGGCGGAGGCACCAGGCCGGGGCCACATCCGTGCCATCGACAACCAGTACACGCCGCTCTGACGGACGCCGTGCCGGCACCAGGACGCACTTTCGGGTGGAGAAATCCTAGAGACCTTCTGGGTTTTCCATCAAGAGAAAGAATGTACCTAGTTTCTTCCTTCTGGTTAGGGATGATTATTATATTTTTGCAAGGAAGGGGGTAATTTTTCACTCCAGTATGGGTGTGCTCCCTGTCTTCGGCCTGTTAAAGGGCCTTTTATTTTTATTTTTGTTGTTATTATCAAAGCTTTCTCATTACTGTTTACACATGCTGCTCTTGCCTGCATCCTTGCATGCCGAGCATCGCGCCGTCGAGCTCAGTCTCCCTCCTGTCCCTGATATGACAGCACCCAGTGAAGGAACCGGGGTCTTGCATTACACCATATAATTGCAGAAAGGAAAAAAAAAAAGGAAAAAAAAAAAAAAAAGATTATAAATTCATAGACCAGTTGCTGCTCTGGGCTGTGCGCAGGTGAAGATGAGCCCTGTCTTCCTGCCCCAGCACGAGCTCCCACTGCTAAACCCACCAGTGAGGCCCGACCTGCCAGAGCTGAGCTCCCATGTCAGGTGAGGATGGCGATTGTGATCAGAGTTTGGGCTTTATTTTTAGATAAGGAAAAAACTGGCTCTTCTTGCTCCTTTTTTTTTAAATCTAGCACAGTTGCACTCACTCCCTGCACCAGCCAGAGGCATACTTATGCCATTAGCCTTGCTAATTAAGACGTGAACACTAACTGCTCCCTCATTAATAATGTCACTAGCTGAGAACTAACATGGAGACTGACAGCAAACCGCTCCTCCTGGTGATGAAGGTGTTTTATCCCAGCGATGGAAGTGTTTTATCCTGGTGATGGAGGCGCTTTTATCCCAGTGATGGAAACATTTTAGGCACAAATCTAAAGTGAGTTTTTTCCCCAAACATTTTTCTACGTCACCAGAGCAGGCAGCTGTCCACCCCACTCTCACTTGCCTTCCCCCCACCCAAACGCTGGGTAACCAGGAGTTTGGCAGTATTTAAAGCTATGCAATGGCCTCTCGCGGGCGAGGCGGTGCCATCGGCATACACCTCCCTGCCTGGAGGAAAAGCCGCTCCCAGTCAGCCCGAGCCCGCAGAGGGGCTGCAACCCCTGATGTGCCTCAGGTGGAGGAGCCCAGTGGGTCAGCATCTTGACAGCTGTGATTACACACACCGCAGGTACTTTAGCTCGTTCACCTGCGTGCATCTTGCCCTAGGAGCACTGGTTGCATGCACACCGAGCAAGATGTAACTCCCGTGGGAACAACTGTGCGTCCAGCAGATTCCCAGGGTTTGATGTCCCCATCCCAGGCAGCAAAGGCACGTGCACAAGGAGAGCAGTGCCAGAGCCAGGAATGCGGCCATGCCCCAACTTCTGCTGCTGTTTTCAGGTTCTGCAGTCACGGGTGCTGCTTTACCTGGGGCAGCCAGCACAGCCGCACCGAGAGAGGAACTACTTCTTAGAAGCTGCCGTTATTTTAAGAATAAGGAAGGGGCTGGAGCAGTTGCGACACACGGGAGGGGATGTTCGCAGCATTCAACTTCCAGATTTCTCAGCACAGACCACGCGGCGCTCCCTGGGATTTCGGATGCAAAACTTGTCTTGAAATTGCCTCACAGGAAAGCCTATTTTTTTTTTCCCTTGAGGAGGGAGCCCTCAGGAGCTTTAATATTTAGGAATGAATTTGAAAGCAAGCAAACAAAAAGCCTGGTGGGATAAAGTTAGCAAAAATCCAGCCTCTGGACTTTGCCGTTAAGCCAGTGCATGGTGAGCCCAGTTGGCAGTCCAAGCCCAAGAAGCCAAGCTCTGCTCAAGGTCAGGAGTTGAAAGGCAAGATCATGGTGCTGCTGTGCTGTGCTGGGCCAGAAAGGGCAGATGTAGAGCGGGCAGGGGCCAGGACCAGCCAGGGCCAAAATAGCCAGGGCCAAACATGGGCCAGGGACTGGCCGTGAAGGCAAATGAGGGCTGGGAGAAAGCGGATACCATTGACCTGAGAAACCACTTAGGATTTGCATTTTGTGCCTCTCCATCTCTTGTCCCAGCCCTCTCCTGGGTTGTCTTTGTACATTCAGAGCAGGAAAGGTCTTTTTCTTCCCCCTTCCTCTGTTTAAAATGACTTGAAAATGGACGCGTGGGGAGCAATCCTGTATTTCGGCAAGGATCAGCGTTTCTGTGCTCAGCACACACCGTCGCGCACTCCCTCTTGAAACCGGAGCATTAAGAGCAAATTGCACTCCGAGCGCTGCCAAACCCAGCGAGGCTGCTGGAGAAACAAAGGCAGCCCTGTCCTCAGCTGGAGCTTCTCAGCTGTATCTGCATCCCGTTGTCCTCCCTGGACCAGCACAAAGGCTGCACCGAACGGCAGGAGCATATAGCCAGGGCTGGTGGTTTGTGCTAGGCAAGTCAGCTCCCTTCCTTGCTAATAAATAACTCCCCGTGGTCTTGCATTTAGAGGGATGAAGAAGGGAAGGGGAAGAAGCATAGCACAAGTTGTTGGCTCTTTGCTTGCTTGGTGCATGGTTCCCAGAACATGCACATCTTGGAAAACACTTGCAAATGCTAAATCTTGCTAAGGTTCAAAGAGCTGATTTTAGTCCTGCTGAGCTCCAGGTAGCCACATTCAAAGGGGTCTCTCCCCAAAAGATGTGGTCTCACCCAAATCACCCTATGCTCAGAGCATCTGCAAGAAAGAACGAGCTGGGAAAAGGGATTGCTATTCACAGCCAGCTCAGCCCCTGCCAGATAAATCAGATGCTGCTGCTGCTGGGATGGGTTGTTTTGGCACGCCTGGACTTATTGTTCAAGCGCCAACAACTAAACATGCACATGCATGTGGTATTTTTAACCTGCAGTTTAATTGCAAGAGGTTTCTCTGTAGTTTAAATGGAAATTGCTGTGCTTGATTAGCAAAATATATGTTGAGTTCATTATCGCCCTGTCAGCCACTTCCCCTGTGCAAACAAACTCTGGTGGATGCAAACTCCTGTTCACCCCACTACTGAGCAGTGGGAAAGCCGCTCTGATTATTTAATAGAGTTATTTCCATCTCAGACCTCACCAACGAGGTAGCCAAGGGCTGTCGAGCCACGCAGCTCTACCATCTCTCACTTTAGTCCTCTGCTCTGCCACAGCTCAGCCCCGCTGTGGGCCTGACCCCAGCTGCACCGTGACCTGAGGGGTTTGGGGGGCTACTTGCCCAGCTCCTGGAGGGCTGGGTTTGAAATCCCATTTCTCCTAGAAAGCATCTGGCTTGTGATATAGGTCAGAGCGTGACATGCAGCCCTACCTCTGCTCATGCCAGCACACATTAATCCAGCCTGTAAGGTACTCCATTATAGCAGTGGGCAAAGAGCATTACGCCATTCTATTATATGGAATATAAGCAACCTGAATGAATTTTTATGTTCTTCTAAACTTGGGAGAAGAGCCTAGGACTTAGCAGGTTTAGTTTCCCAGCCCATGTGGACTTTCATCAGCCTTTATGAAGTAGCAGCACTGAGCTCTGGGAGGAGGGGAAGCCACGGGAAGAGCCCCCACATGGCTGCATGCTGCAGGTACAGCCGCCTCCTGGGCTCCCATGGAGAAAAAGGTGCGTTTCCTGAAGCTGAAGTAGTCAGATGCGACTGCCGAGGCTTGGCTTACGCCTTGGCCCTGGAGGTGGGCACGTGCAGCATGAGTTTGGACCCAGTCTAACAAAGCCACGACCCAACTGGCAGCGACTCTCAGTGCCTTTGCCCAGTGGCGACTCGCGCAGCCCCCCGAGGAGAGGGGCTGTTAGGGAGGGAAGCCCCAGTTCAGCCAGCTACTCAGGACAGTTGTTTAGGGCAATAGAGATGCAAAACAAGCAGTGCCTTCACTCTCTACGACAGCAGGGACCTGGCTTAGTGCAGAACCTAAGGCTTGGGTCCAGCCAGAACTTACCCCCTCATCTCCATCTGACATTTTGGAAGCCACTTGCTGTTTGCCAAGAGACCCTCGCTGGCTTTTGTGTGTCCTTACGGGTCACAGGTTCTGAAGTTCATGACATGAATCATTAATCTCTTCATTCATCCCTCCCTCCTGCATCCCAGCCCTGAAGAACGGCACCAGCAAACCAGAGCAGATTACCAAACACTGACACTCCCATGGCCTTGCCGATGGTTTTTGCATTGAAACTATTTTGGGGCAAAGCTCCTAGGAAGAGGTCCAGGTCCGGGACAAGGCCAAAACTTCTCATTAGCCTCCGGACCACAGAGCACTGCTGTCATCCAAACAATGCAGTTTTGCTCTAACAGGATATAAAGCCTTAAAATCTTGACTAACATGTTTGAGTATTCCAAATTTTAAATTTAAGCTTGTTCAGTGCGAACAGACCCAACCTTCACCAGCAACTACCAGAGGTGGGGGAGGTGACTGTGCATGCTCTAACTCAGCCTTTAGCAGGATGATTAAAGCCAACAGTTTGTTGGATGAAAAGCATATTGATCTGAAAATTCTACTTTTCACCTGCACAGAAGAGTTCTTGTATAGTAGGTTTTTCTATATATTGTTTCTGTATGTACTGTACACGTAACTTATTCTTGAATAATGCAATTTTACTATAATATAAAAAATCTGCTCTTAATAAACTGTTTTTAGAACTTGTTTCTCACTTGTAGTCTTTAGTCTGATTCTCTCTAGGTGCCTGGCTACTATTTTAACAGATACTAAATTAATGGCTGCTAAAAGACAGAAACCCTCCCTTCGAAATGAAAGGAAAGCTGACAGCCTATGGGACAAGCTGGTCCTTCTCAGAAGACTCATTCAGGGAGCCCTGCCCCAAGTCACCCTCACTGTCTGTGACCATCTCATGCCCCCTGCTGCCCACCTGGACACAAACTCATTACATCTTACTGCACTTCTGACCTGGAAAGATTAAGAGACGCTGCAGCAGTATTTGCATTCCCCTGTATGTTTTCCAACAAGCCACAGTGGAACGTAACTGCTGTCCCTGAAAGGTTGTACATACACAACAACCTACTTGTCCTGCTTCTGAAGCACGGCTGTAGTATAATCCAGTTTAACCAGCTTTTGGTTAGCCGTTGTAGGACGCCTGCACCACGCAGGACGGTTAGGAAGGTCACAGCACTTTTAAGCCATGATAACTAGTCTGCTACTGAAGGAGGTGGTAGTCACTGCTTTCTCCTGTCCTCTTCCCATCTTTTTACCAGTCATTTTGCTACGGAAAGCTTACCCCGATGTCTTCCTTTCCTCCTCCAGCAGCACGTCTTGTACAGTTTTACCACGTTAAGCCTCAAGGCCCGGTTCTGACACCTTCTGTGACACCAGCCGGAACGGTGTACAGCCGCGGCATTAGGGAACAGACCTGAACACAAACTGTTTAAAACCGGTACCGACCTTCTGACCTTGAAACTTTTGACTTATTTTTGCAATGGCCCTGCAAGTCAAACACGACTGATTTGGCTTCATGGCAGGGACACGCACACACACACAATACGGCAGCAGCACATGACAGAAACGCACAGCAAAGCTTACCTGATGCTAAATATAACATTCACTTCAGTTTGGATCAGAAGCTGGAGAACACATTAAAATAAGATACTGTTAAAACAAGACACAAACACTAAGTAGGTCAGTTTTTAAAACTTTTTTTATTTTTTAATTTTTTTTTAAGTTTTTATTTTATATTATCTACAAAGTAAAAGTTTTCTTAACTTAAAAGTTACATCACTGTCTCACGATAGTGATTATCTCATCAAACGTGATTTATAAATAATAATTCATCAGTTTGACGATTAGAATTTTTTGTTTTTTACTGAACCTGTTTCAAGTTTAGTTAGAAGTAAAAGGGATCTCCAAGTCTTGATTTTTAGTGATAATAGCAGCAAGAATCACTCTTGTTACTTCTTTTGCTAGCTGATGAGTTCATAACTTTGAAGGGTCATTAAAAAATAAATAACTTCCAGTTTTCAGCAAGCAGAGTTGGGGCACTTGCAGGACTCAGATACAGTGCATGGAATTATGGAATAGCCCACAAGTTCCTAAATGCCTCTACTCAGTCCGAATCTCTCCCACTGCATGATGAACTGTTAGCATTCCTAGTGGATGTTACAAGAAATCGATTTTTTTTTTTAAACAAAATAAAATGAAATTCTAGTTTTCTGTGCTTCCAGTTGGCAGAAGCAGTAGAAGGAGGGTATTTGGCCTACAAAAGGTATCCAGCCTTTCAGTTATTCCAGATGAGCCTTACAACTGCTGTTGGTGGTGGGCTTGTACTGTAAAAAAAAAGTTCAAATGTAAATAATAAATTGGCAAGCCACACAACAGTTTGCTAGTAAAGTGGTCACAGGACAACTACTGAACTGAACTTTTTTTTTTTTTCTTTCTTTTCTTTTTTTTTTTTCTTTTTAATGAACAAAACAAAACCCTGCATATAAAGATGTCCCTTGGATTTTTTTTCCCCTACCTAAACTCTCAGAAAGCAGCCTGTTCTGCTCACACATTCCCCAAGAAACAAAATCAGGTATCTAGTTCACTACAAAAGTTTAGAGGCTATTCGGCAACAAGTAACAATAAAGAAACCTTGGTAAGGTTAAATTTAAAGCGGAAAGAAGTCATACAGCACCTACTTTTCCCAAAAAGTAAAGCTGCAGAACGTTACTCTGAATTAAAGGTTAGAATTCAGTTGTCACTTTACTTCAGTCATTAGAAGTCTAACAGCCCTGCCCCCAAGCAACATTTTCACTCCTATCCTCAAGACCGATCACTTTAAATTTAATAAAGCCCCAGATCATTATAAACAGGCTACACAGACAGTCCATCCCCCACGGCAAAACCACGGCAAAACCTGGAAGAACACAGTCCCACAGTGCCAGTGTCTGCATAGTTATCCATTTCTCTACTTCAGCTAGAGAGAAGCAAATCCTTTACTACGTTAGCTAGATCTCGTACGCTTATCTAGGCTTGCATTTGGGCTGGCAAGTATGTATGCTAAATGCAGAAACAGTCTGCCTTCAGCAGCCTGCCGCTCTACAAGGACATCTTAAGGGTTTTTTTTGTTTGTTTTTCTTTTCCCCAAATCTGGTTCATAACAATTCTCCTCACTACTGTGACCTGGCTCAGTTAAGGTGCAGGTCTCCCGGGCACACACTCCTCACCTGAAGGGTGCGTCATATAGGGGAAATGTGTTGTTGTCGAGACTGGAATGGGCTGTAGTGCACTTTGAGCGATGGCGGCTTGGGGACCACCAGGTGGCTGTGTCGTCATTAGCATCATTGGAGCATGGGCAGTTGGGTGAGAAGGAACCATTCCTGACTGTACATGAGCCTGAAACAAAGAGCTCTTTAGTATAATGGTCACAAGGAGGCATCTCTCCTGGCCACATGACTATCAAATTTTCTCCAGCTGTACCAGTAAATCCAGAGATTTACTCCATTTTAACTAGATTAGCTATAGGGATTAAGTCAGAGATCTTAACACAAAAATAATAACTTTAAAAAAAAAGGCTCAAATCCTTACTGCTGGCTGAGTCACATTCTCAATTTTAGCCATTTGGACAGTGAGCACTGGGAAAAAACTGCCAGCATTAAACAGTGGGATATTTAAAAAAAAAACAAAAACCAAAAAAAACCAAACAAAAAAAAACCAACCACAAAAAAACAACCCTCAGCAACAAATCTTCAAAACATTACTGTCAGTAACTTAGATCAAAGCACTTCCTATGCAGGGAATGCACCGGGTACAGATACGAACTTCACATGCACTGGGAGCCTGGCATCCCTTCCTCAGCTGCTCATTACACAACTCCACATTCTTTCATGGCTCCCTGCCCTAGAAACCACACTCTCCAGTGACCTGTGCCCACATTATCGTTCATCTAAGCAGTCATTCTAAGATGAGTGATTTCATCCCTTTATTCTGTTAGGTCAGCTTTGTTCTGTTTCCAGAAGCTCATCACAGTTAAAGTCCTTGTGTAATCTAAGCAATCATAGTTAAGTCTCAGCGGAAAAAGGAGATTAATCTTTATGATGGCTGATCACCTTCTGGCAAACAAGTTCAGTAACTTGTCAGTTGGCTTCTTTAGTTCAGAGCAGTTCATGACTCTAGAGGTCATCAATTTTTTGGTTCAAAAATCTAGTAAACACTAATTTCTTAAAAGCACAAAACACTAAGGACCTCTTAGAGCTCTCGGTGAGTTCCTCTTGGGGTGGGGGAGGGAGGGAAGCATTTGTATCTAAGGTTTGCTTTGTCCTTCTACCATAACCCATTAACAGAGCACTATGGTGCAATAATTGCATCCTCATGAGTTTCGCATGCCAGTAAAGACAGATAGCAGGTAGTGGCTACAATTTTATTTCTTAAAGACAAAAGAGTTACTCGACTGATCACAGACATTCCCCAAACTCTTTATCAGACTTGTACTGTATTCGTAGCACTCAAGAAGCCTTTAAAGGCAGGAACTGCAATTCAGATCTCACTCTTGCTCTAAAAAAGGCTTAGAAGATAAGGCTGTGAAACAGAAATACCTTTCAGGATCAGCACCACTTTTACTTTGACAAACATGCTATAATAGCAGCCATCATTATAAAGCAGCTATTCATATAGCAGCTGTATTTAATACATGTTTAATACATTTAATATGTGTTGGATAGAAATTTTCTGCTGTGGCCCAAATGCTTTGCAGATTGGCAGCTGACAGCACTCCATAATGAATTTTAAAGTACTGTTTCTCAAGTGAGATATTTAACAGCTCAAGATTTATCTGATTACCTAAAGGGAAATTCAGCTGATCCCCTGTGTTAGCCTAACTGAAATTCCTACTACGTGATATTTCAGAATTGTGTTCAGAAGTTGGAAATGAGGCTGCTAAGAAACTATTAAATCCAGTGATTAGTTTCCCCACAATGGAATAATTACATGCATTTAAGATTTCTTACAGAACCTTAGTTATTCCTTCATTAAGAGATTTTTGAAGGGACTACTTCATTTTGAAAAGTCATTTAGTTTGATATAAACATCACGGATTTTAGACTGCAGTTTTCATCCTAAAAAAATTACAGCAGAAGAGACTGCGTAAGTCAAAAATGAAGGGTAAGGCAGGCTTTGCCTGTGATTGCTAAAAAATCCTGACTGAGCAGTCAGTTCTGACTAAAAATCACATCCGATTTGCTTTAGCAAGGTTTGCTTATTAAGTGCTTGGCACACAGAAAGGAAGGCAATGGCCACAACCCACAGCGCAGGCATGGGCCTGGCCATGACGTGTACAGCACAATTCATGTACAGTTTTACCTTTAAGCTGACCTTGAAACAAACATGTTTCATGTTTCAAGGCACAGCACTGAACATGCCGCTAACCCAGGAGCTTGCAGCAAGACCCTTCCAAAGGGTTGCAGGCAAGGCATCTTGAGAAGCTCTACAGCCTAGGCATTCACACCAGTGCCATCACACCAGAGCGGAGCAAGTAACTTGTTTCTGGCAGAAACCAGAGCCTGGGAGGACAGGGCAAGATGCCACAGCAGAAGTCAAGTTTGGACATCCTCTCCTTATCCTCCCACAGTAGAAAAGCAGAGAAATTAAAAGCCTAACGGAATTAAAAAGCTAAAAACTCAGTATCAGTAAAACAATTACTAAATAACTATTAATTCATTGGCTTAACTGGCTGTCCCAGGGACCAAAGCAAAAGATTTTATCAGAATTCTGCAAGGGACTGGACACCTATTAGACTAACCTCCCTAATTACAGTTAGTCATGATATCCCAAACTACTGGTAACCTGTATGAGAAGGCATAAGCCAGGCACCAAGTGCTTGGTCTGCAGAAGAAACTGTGCAGGCAAATTACTGATTAATTGTCCGTTCCTTGACAAAGCACACTAAATCCATGAGATTTAGTAAACACCAGAAAATCTTTGTAATGCTGCTTTATGCAGAGTTCTTGATCAATCAATCATGTGCTTCCCTTCCCCAAATCCTTTTTTTTTCAGTGAGTTGACCACAAGAGAGCAGTTAAGAGAAGTGGGTTTCTGATCCTGAAGTAAGGACTTTTGTTAAGTTGCCCAACAACCATCAGGGATCTCCTGCATATGTAGTTCATTTAGAATGACACACAGACACATATACACACACACACACACGCAGTTTTCTTTCAGCAAGGATTCTCTTGCAGTCATCTGAACTGAATCTCACATATGTCACTGCAGTGCCTTACTACTCCCTAGTAATCCTGTGTAATAAATCCTTTATTGGATGTACTTGTATAAATTTGACTACAATGCAGAGCCTAAAACTGCCACCAAAAGCAGTAATTCAGCCTTCCTCCACTCAGCTCTCACCTCCAACCTTTCTGTATGCCAGCTCTTCCTGTGATCATGCAGTGAACCTGAGTAGTGAACTGATTTGACTGAGAAATAGCCTAAAATGGGGGTAGGGGAGGCACACTTCAGCTGAAATCATGTCCCCAGTCTGGTTTGCTGCATGGCCAAACAGTTCTGTGAGTGGAATGGTGGGGCAGGACAAGGATTGGGGCCGGGAACTGGGAAGAGAGCTCAATTTCTTTCAGTAGCAGTGCCACCTTAAGATGTCTTCATTAAACTATAGTTGTAGATGCACTGGGTGTTGGCAGCTGAGGTCCAAATATCTTGTAAAATTCTAAATAAAGGCAATGTATAGACAAGAAACCTAAATAACACAATAGGTAGTCTGTGCTGAGAGGTGACAGAATGGAAATCACTTCAGCAGGCCCGACTGTCCTAACTTTGTGGCATTAAGACATTTAGTCTTGAAGGTTGTTAAACTGTGTTTACCTGGGGGACATGGGCCATGTGTGGCGGATTGGTATATGCAGGTTGAACATGGGAGGGATGAATGGTGAAGACTGTTTGTTGTGCTGTAGGAAAACTATTTTGTGGAGACTGCGTATTGGAGCCTGGCGTCATGGAAGGTGGGGTTGGAGCTAGGCCTGCATGGTAAATTGCCGACTGCTGCTGTGGGTTTGCCAGGTGGAGTGCCTGAGCAGCCTGGTGCTGATGATGCTGCAAAAAAAAAAGATAGAAGATCATTCAGGTTATGGTCTAGAAGTGAGACACATTTATTCTGTAAACTAGTGTAAGAGAAGTTTGGAAAACTGCTCTTGACAGTGAATCAATTTTAAGTGGCAAATCTAAGGATCACCACACCTATGGTCATGAGGAAACTCAATTCAATTCCACCAAGCTCATTTTCTCCTGGCACTATTAAGTCATGTGAGCAGAGGCCCGGAAAATGGAACCTAGACTGATGGGCAAAAACAGAGAGATCCTGCACCCACGGGGCTGGATAAACTTCACAGTTGCACTTAACAGCCTAAGGTTATTACCAGTAGGTAACTAAGGCATGCAGCGCTACCATGAGGCCTAGTTTGTTTTCATCTGCTTGTCTTTGACAAAATACAATCAAACACTTCTCAGCATCTCAGAAATCTGCTGCTTCCAGTTGTAACTCCATTCATATTAAAGCTCTGACAAAATGACGACTCTTCCTTAATTGTAACACGAAAACAAGCTATACTTAATCCCCTGCGAAGAGGGAGAAATGAATGGATGGACTCTGATACTGGTCCTTACTAAGGAAAAGGGACTTCCACAAGTTTCTCTGCTAGCTTATCTAACAAACTGTGTCATGAGCCTATCACCTTTGAGTCCTAGCCACTGCAAGCAGACAAAAATTAAGTTATATAGCTCTACTTCCTTACTTCCTTCCAGAAAGCAGAGGGGAATCTAGACAACTCCTGTATGAGATCTGCCACATGCAGTTTGTTTTGGCAACTCCTCCATCTTACTGTTTTTCCTCTCAAAGAGATCAATATATCTATGTCAAGCATCAGCCTGATGTAATACCTTCCAGTAGAGCGTGTTAACTACAATTCAACTCCCTTGAGTTCTGTTACCTGCACGGGGCTAGGAGCAGGGTGGCTTCCAGCATGTTGGCTTTGCTGCTGGCCAGTTGGTGTGGCAGAAGGCTGAGGATGCGGAGGATGCGGATGCAGGGTAGCATTAGGGTGGGCATACTGCTGAGCAAGTGAGCCAGTGGAAACTAGGATGAAAAAGGAGAATATTTAACAACAGATAGAGAACATGCATCTCATCAAGTCACCATCTGCACTTGAAGATTTTGCTATATCTCAAACATACTGTACATATATTCCCTCCCCCTTCTAAAAAAATATTTATCTTGCAAATAGCTGAGTATCTTACCTTGCTTTTGTGTAGTTTGGTTTTGCAGAGAAGTCTATAAATAACCATAATTAGACAGTTCATCTTCCCTAGTTTGACAATGTAACACATACTACATAGAAAAAAGCAGTATTTCATCTTTTCTTTTGTCAAACAGACCAGTTTAAAATATCAAATTTATCATTTTCATACAATTTAGTTTTTCCTGAAATATACTTTTCAAAGGTGTTACAAGCCATTTTTATTTCCACCATCCAAAAAATTCTTTGGCCTTATACCTGGCTAACCTCACCATGCTACTCTTCTGGAAATTGCTCACAGTACAGTCAGTGTAAAGTACATACATTGCATGTATGCTTTAAGAGCTATAGGGACACACAGTATATACATAACAGCTGAGAAAACTGAGGCTGCTTGAGCATCAATTTTTTGCTGAAGCCAGTATCTTGTACTAAAATAAGTATCTTTCCTCTCCCCTCAAGGGAGTCTTTTCTGGATTGCCACCATTCTGTGAGCTTCTCAACATTACCACGAAATTCTTAATTCCTTCAAACAGTAGCAAATAAGGTACGGAATTCCAAAAATGGAAAAAACTTAACAACATAAAACTTTCACATCAGCAAAACCACATCTGTTGCCACAGCCGCACCAGTCTCCAACAGCAAACTAATATCAAGTCCCTCCTTGAGAAATCCTGCCCTGTTCTGCTTTAAAACAGGCCACACTAAATCGTTTGGTTTCTTTTCTTTTTACTTCTGCGAGAATCTATGCAAATATGGAAAGTGTAATGATAGCAAGTCTTCCTTTAAACACAAAAGGATGCATCCAGAAAGCAAGACCCTAAGAAAACAAAGCTGCTTTGCCTATTCCCCTCTACTGCTTTTAGATCTTGTACAACCACCAGTCCACAGTTTGTAACTACGCTTCCACACGTGACAATGCGCACTACTCTCTCCAAGATTACAGCCTGTCAAGACCGAGGCTAGTTTTTCTGACAATAGAGGTGAAAGACAAACAAAGCAATCTATCAACCTGCTCCTGAATCTGCTCCCTGCAACTGTTATTTCTTTGTTCTGGTATCTTTTTGTCATTATGACAAGCCAATCACTGCTTACTACCTATCAGGTTATGGCTTTTTTTTAATGGGGTTTGAATTACATGAGAACTTGATGGCCAGTGAAGTGCCTGTCTCCAGCATACCTTTAGAAGTGATGTGTTTTCTGGTGGTGTTTTCTTGCCCTAGTAGACAAATCTGAAAAGCAGGGCACAGGTAGAAACTTGGAGTGCCACCGTTATGCTGCAACCACCTGCCCTGTGGATCCACAGCTAGTAAGGTGTGCTATCTCACTTTTGCAAGTAACCGTTTGCTGCAGCTTCTGAAGAGTTTCACGGTGCTGGGCTCTAGGTTCATGAATATACATAACCACCCAAGTATATATAAAGGACGAAAGACAAGATGGGTGTAGAAAAACGTAGCTGCATCTAAAAGCACAATATTATTCAGCAAAACCAAGTCTCAAAGGGACAGCAACCCCACTGTGCTCTATTAACCAGCCCTGACACACCACTACCCTCTCCAAGTACTTGTTTTCCTCCAGTTTGGTTTGCTATAAAGCTTACAAATACTAGTTCTAAAATATGCGAACTCACTAGAAAAACACATAGACAGTATCTTTTTTGCCTAAGTGAGCTTTTTCTTCCCTGTACAGGCCACTATGAAGGTGTCTCTTTTATAAAGTAACTGCCTACCATATTTAACTTAATCCTGCCCTGCTGTCTTGAAAGCTCTACTAAATCTTCACTGAGCAAATGGTCCAGCAGTGATGTGCACTACAGTTTCAGGCTATTAATGCAGATGAACTTCATACACATTTGTAACCCTAAATTCTTGCAGTCTGAGTTGATCCTAATGTACTTATGCATAAGCATGTAAGTGGGCTTAAGAACAAGTGTCCAGGCGTACTTGTGTACACTATAAGCATTTCTGTTTAAAAGGCGTTTTGAAAACACCTCGATATTTTCTATGCACACTGGCAAAACTACAGGTATCTTCTGCCATAGCATTTTGTTATGCTTTCAAATGTAAGTCCTTTTTTTTTCATATATCACTACTAAAATTTATTTTGCAGCAGCATCTCAACCAGGCTTCTATTTGACTTTCAACCACTGCTCCTTCACACAAGGACTACATGAAAATTATCAAAGGAAACACCAATCAGTTCTGCAGTATGAAGTTTACACTTTTCTACAGTAGGAAAATTTCTCAACCTCATTATTATACAATACTCTGAAGAAAGCCAGAAGTTATTATCTCTGTCAAAGTAACAGAAATAAATGTATAGAGGGATTGACTTGTTTGCCAAAGGGCATGCTACCAGAAATCTTCCTCAGCTCTCATCCCACTGCCTCAGCCACAGACCTGGCATACCTAACTACAAATTAACTTCAACTCCATTCAAGAGGTTTTAAAATGTATATGAAAATCAATTCCAAGTTGTAAGATATTCAAGGCTTCCCACATCCTGCCACATTACTTGTTAAGAGCCCCTAAAATAATGCGGTACTCCCTTAAACCATTTGTGGAATTCATCTTTCACTTCATTATAGCCGAGAGAAAAATAAACTAAGCTCTTCTGAAGCACATACATTACACAATAAGACTTCACGATGAAGAACTTCTCTCTTAAGAAACCAGTTAAACCAAGGAATAGTACCCTAAAGAACAGATACAGAAGCAGGAGGAGGATCAAGTTTTTGTCATAGTAGCAGCTCTTCCATAATATTCTAATGTATTTTATCCCACAGCTTTGCATTTGAAGTACCAGATTTTTTTATATTGAAGAATTTTTATTTGCCTAGCTTCTCCTCTCCCCCTTTTGTCTTTAATAAATTATTCTAATACGCTCTGCAAGGTTGGTTAAAACTAGTTCAGATACTGCTGCAAAGTATGCTTTAATAGTAATATTAAAAGTGTCTTTCAAAGAAATGTTACGTGGACACGTAGATAAGTCCTGTACAGATACTGCATACAAATCAAGACCAGTTCAGGATGAGTGGCAGCAAGTCTGAAATACAGGCATAGATCTTTGTTAGTTCAAACCCAGAGTTCAAACTTCAGCTCTAGAAATGTGAAAGGTTTTCCATGTTTAGCTAGTGCAATTAATAGTTCCTGACAAACCAATGAAATCTATGAGATCAGCAAGCCTGTGAGAGAAGTCTTGCAAAACAGTCACAAGAAATTCACCTGCTTAGCCATAACTAAACTAAAGCACTTTCACTGTGACTTTTTTCAAGAATTTTTGCCTGTTCATCAAAACAGCGCTCTACATGTATCAAATAGCAAACAAGATAAGACCAAAGTGTTGGGGGGCAGAAATCACCAATTATCCAACATCTTCCCCCACTGTCAGTACTTTGGAGATTTTCCAAATGGCCATCTAGTATCCAAGAAAATGCTGAGAAAGCTCTACAAAAGGACAGAACAGCTCTGCATATCTCCTTGCTGCAAGTAACCTCAGCTCATTTCGGCAGTACACTGTTTTTCTCATCCTTTATGCCTTACGTTCATCTCCAAGAAATACCCCCTGGGCTAACCTGCTTCACTTCAGCATCCTTTTCATCAAGTTGTTTCTTAACATATATCTAACTGCGCTAACCTTGCAGGGACATATAGTGAAGGTAAGTGATTCAGTCATGAAGTGAGCAAAATATCAGATGGATTGAATTACTGAATTCAACTCTACAAATGCGCAATCTGTTTTTCTGCGAGGTAAATAAGTAGTAGTCAGCCACCAAACCCACAGAAGGAGCTGAAATCAAAAGAGGTCAGAGCAGCAGAAATCAAGCAGAACACCCAGCTACAAGGGTATGTGCAAAAACCATGTAATGTAATTTCATATTTCCCTGGCAGGAATTTCAATGCTGCCAATGGTGGTCATCGTTGGTCGTCATCCAAAGATGCACTGAAGAGCCTATTTTCAAGAACTGACCAGTGAACAAACTTCAAAACTATTGCCAGACCCAGTAAGATGGTGAGGATAACTACATTTAAAAGACCTGAATGGTAGGAAGCAAAGAAATAGCAAATGATTCTTTCATAACACAAACATTTAAAGAAGTCATTTTACACAGGTAGAGTGGACTTCACTTAAAAGATTATCCACAAAAGGAACGAGCTTATTAAAGTTATTTCAGTGCACCAAACCAAGACACATGAAAACAGGACAGGTCAGCATCCTACAACACTAGTTCACGCTGAACCATTTCTGTACAAGAAACACAGGAAGTCTGTTTCAGAAGAGATTTTTGGAGAACAACTGGTATTTCTCACATCCCTCTTGCATGAGCTAACTCAAAAACAAAACAAAACAAAAAACCCAGAAGAGTGCCTGGCATAGGCTGCATGGACTTGCAGACACACAGAGCAACAAGTCTCACTGCAGGACAAGAGCATGTTCGAAAATACCCTGAAACTGCAGTCGTCCTTTCCCATGTCTTGGGTGACAAGTACAGTTCATCCTGCAGCCACCCCACTTCCCCCCAAAACCAGCTTCCTCTAAGTGCTATGAGGACCAACTTACAAGGCAGTATTTTTCAGTTAACCACCCTTCCCTGTACACACACGTAACTGAAGTCTTTATTAGCTGTTGTGTCCTAAGAGTATGGAGGACATCAGCCCCTCTCCCATTGCCTACGCTGATGTGGGTCACCAGCTCGGGCAACACCACACAGGAGCACCACAGCCACGTAACCTAACTGATAACTTCTGTCTCCCAAGGAGGGAGCATCCAGTGCTGTACACCAGCAAGGAGCCCTCATCTAGTCACCCTCTTTATAATAACAACTGCACTCCTTCAGTGACCCTGAGGTAACTCTACAGAAAGCTTCCTTCACCTCAGCTGCAACTCAAGTAATTTCCTCCCAGGGGCTCAGAACTTGAGCCACAGCTTTTTAAAGAGATGAGGCACAAGATACTTCTCCTTTTAGGAAGCAGATTAACTTGCCAAGTTCTAAAATCCCATTTGGGTCATGAAAGACAAGGGAGTGAGGCAATTCACCTAGATTTTAAAGCAGGGGCTATCCACATGCAGCGCTGACTTCTGGCTGCAGATGAAAACACTGGGTAGTAAAGTCAGCAATTATTCAGCATGCAAAATATATTTTAAAAGACTGACAAATCAGCTTCCTGTGGTCATATAGATCTGTTCAACAGCTTCATTCCCCCATCACGGAAAGGAACCTTCCTGCATTTTCCACATACTGGTTTGGTGCAAGGAAACTTGTTCCCTCAACACGTCCCATTCCTTTAACATCTGTTCTTTAGAAAGTGCTTTTCTGTACAATCAAAATTAGTACAAAAAACCCAACTCACTGGCAAAGTAGAAAGAAGGGCCTGTCTCCTTGCTGTATGGTATTTTGGGACATGCTGAATTTGGGAAATAGAAAGGTAAATTAGCCTCTTGCCACGTGCATACTTCCCGTCTTCTGGAAAGGTCAGCATATTTTTCTTTTTTTTTAAAGATTGTAGACCCATGCAGATATTTTTATTTACTTAGGTGCTATTAGACCTGGATATTTAGTTTTACAAATGAGTGGAGATGAAACAACACGTCTCAGGTAAGCCTTCCTGACACTGAGGTCTTCAGTTCTTAATTAACACAAAAATAAACTTGATGTCAATTAATGGTCTATTACAGTTCACTGTAATAAGCGGGTTAAAATATAATTACATTAAAACAGAAATTGGCCCCTTGCTTTTCAGCTATATTACTGTCATTCTTAACAGTTCCAAGACACCTTTGGTGACTGGTTCACTCTTAGTCCCTGGAGAATCCTCTGAAGTTTATATTATATCCACCATTGTACTATCAGGGTAATAGAATTTACTCTACTGCTGAGACAGAAACCAGATAAAGTTAGAGACAACACCAGACCAGTAAAACATATGCAGAAGGGGAAAAGGGAAGGGAGAACGGGGACAGGAATGAGAGCACAAAAAACAGGAAATGCATGTGTATAAAACCAAGGCCTGGTTTTACACAAGTTTGTTTTTAAACACAAAAGTAAAGTTTTTCAGAGGACTCCAGTTATCTGAAAACACAGGCAATTCAGCTACATGGTAAAACTAACAAAAGTTCATTGTCACAGGAATGAATATATCCACCTTCTACTTAGGTAACCAAATTTTCTACTAACAGCACAAGTTTAGGCCTTTGTGCAACATAGACCAAACCGCAAACCGTGGCCAGTAAACTCTACCAGCCCAATATTGGCATCAGAGAGATCACACAGAGCCAACACTTCCGAGAGAGATGGTGTGTTCTGAAACCAATGTGCGGTTCAGCAGGGTAAGAGCAACAACTCCACGTTCAGGTATGTGCATGCCACAGTTAAAGGTGCATGTACTGCTCTGCTGCAGCAGAGCCTGCATTTCAAACTTTTCTTGATAGGGACATCAGAGTGGCTCACGTCTCCAGAAGTTACAAGCTGAAGTGTGTAATTGACATTTTTATTGTCTGGCTGGTAGATGGGAAGACAGACAGCTGCTTGAACATTGTCCTTCCCAATTGTGTTTTGAGGGGAAAAACCCAATGATTTAAACACTCCTCCGTCATATGTTTAGATGGGTCTACTGGTGACCACACAGCTCAGCTGCTCTGCTTCTCTTGAGCTCTTGTCAACAGCAGGTTGTGAAACAGAAGCAGGACACTGTAATGACTGGCAAGGAAATCTCAGAAGTGCAGAAATATCCCATTAAACAGCATTAGACAAAAATACTTCCTTTAAAATTGAAGAGCTCCTATCAACAGATGTAGGTCACTGTTTGTATTTTGGACTCAGCTATCTCTTCATGAGACAGGAAGGAAAACAAAACCCAAACTTTTGGCACTGAGGGTAGTTCACTTAATGGATCAACAGGCATCTCTCTTCGCTGGCAGCCAGTTACTACTACTTGCCACAGACTTTCAACTTCTCCCAAACCATTAGTGAGGATGGAGTTTCAGATCTCACCAGAGAACATTTCACACCTTAAGAATACTTCATAAGCAGTACCCCCCAACCCCCATGTCTCAGTGCAGTTGTCCTTGCAGACATCTTCTCTCTACCAAATACATGGCGGGGAGCAAAGTTTGGTGAAGTTTGCAAGAATTGTTTCAAAGAAAGCACTAGGACCTTGAAGCATAAAAGGGCAGTATAGCCCACTGAATCCTGACACCATGGGGAGGGAAAATTATTTTTTTTTTTTAAATCAGATAGCAATTTTGAAGAGCCAAAATGAAGCCTGAGAACTTGTTTGAGCAAGTGCTCCAGAAATCAAAAGCAGCAGTAGTTGTTGTTTCTCAGGAAGTTGTTGTTCTGTACTTTCAAATTAGTTTTAAGAGAGGACCAGAATCAAAGTGCATCGGTATATTTAGCTCAAAGATACCATGGGTAAATTTAGGATTCCCCAAAACACAGAACCTAAGTTACAGATACTTTCTTATAGTCACTCAATCAGATGTGAATGATTCCAGCATGTTGCTCTTCAGCAATGTACTCCATAAAAAGCTTATATTTATCACTTCAGGCATTTCTACATTTTTCCCAAGTGTTCCCATATCGATAAATGGAAGCTGCAGCGAATACATTACAGATGGGCATGTTTTGAGGAAACACAATCCATCTAGGTAAGGTCTTCAAGTACTCAGCACGTGGAAGACTTGCAAAAATCTGAATTGAGACAGTGCTGCACTACATCAGAAGTCATGTCATATGTAGCTAACTGTAAGCTTTGTAGGTTAAGGGTACATTTGAACCAATTCATGCTCACTAGGCAATAAACAGGTCTGCACATGGCAAAAACATACTCTTTAAAAAAAAGTGTCTCATACGGAGTTCATGATCCAGCTGGGTTGAACGATTTCAGTAACAAGAATTTCAAGCACTTGATCATTTACTGGGAAAGCAGGAGAACATTTGGAAGAGTCACCAGGTAGCTACTTGAAAGAACACAGGAGGCCATACAATTTCTGTCAAATTAGGTGGCTCTTGAAAGAGTAGTATTTAATTACATGGCAGGAAATACCAAAGAATTCTCAAGTTTAACCCAACTCAGCTGTCTGTACTGGTAGGTAGTTACATACCTACAACAGACACTGTAAAACCAACACAAAATGAGGTCTAACAGTTTTAAGTTAGAATATCAGTGAAAAAAATATACAGACATCTGATCAAAGCCAATCAAGGGAACGGGCTTGTACTTCAATGCTGTAGCACCCACTGGTTACAGAAGATTATGATGGTGCACAATAGGAAATTGCCAGGAAGTCAAATGCAACCATTCTGAATCAAATCTCAGATTATCTCACGTTTGGTTTTATTTTAATTAGGATTTGAGAGGAGAGTTTTCACCAATAAAGGTCTGAAAGCCTTTCATCATTCACTTTATCAGAATTCTATTTAATCTAATGAAAAAGCAAACAGAAGATCTGTTTACGGGGATACCTCAAGCACAAGAGTTGAAAAGATCAAAGTAATACAATTAGCAAGGGCCTGTGCAAGAAGGACTTAATCTCTACAAGTAACTTCCATTTCAGCTTCAGCACAAATGAGCTGAAATGTTCTTCCTCCAAGTGTCAAAAAAGGTTTCTATTATTTTTGTTTCTTAGCTATGTCCCCATACCACTGCAGAGATCTGAAAGGATGTTTTCAGAGGGGTAAGACACAGACTTTTTAAAATCATAATTAATTTCACACTGAACTTCAGGTTCTTAGACTTTTAAGTTTTCATGACACATCATGGACTTCCATAAAGTAGCAGTGTAAAACTAAGCACCGGAAAACATACAAAGATGTCTAAAGGTACAGAAAATCTTTTATTAGAATCTAAGTCAATAGTATAAGTGACCCAATAAAAGTCTTCCTCAGATGCTATAACAAGTATTGAAATGCCACGTTTTCAAGAGACCATCTGCTGTTTTGACATTTTATGACAATTTCCAAGCCTTCTAGCAACCTTGATTCTACCTCTTTCAATAGCATGTTTTGCAGTGAGTTTTTTCCTCTGAATTGGGCATTGATTTATCATACATTTATAACGCTTCAGAAGTTCTTTCACATTTTACTTTGTAACAAGGTAACCCACATTTTCAGCCTTCACTGTTAAGTGAAATACGCCCATCTGATAATGCTGGAGACTAATTGTCAAAGTCAGAGCAATACATGAGCTGTTTCATATACTTATTCTTGACTTACCAAAAGAGAAAGGTAAGCAACACATGTTTTATTTTGCTTAAACAGCAGTGTTCATACTGTTAAAAATGCTAGTAGTATCATAAAGACAGCATTTCACTAGTTGTCAGAACTAATGTCAAGTTTTGAAACTGAGATCATAGCCTTGCAATGAAACAAGTCCTAATTATAATCAAGAAACAATCAAGGGATGTTGTGTCAAGAGCATCAAGAGAACTTGAACAAACTTCTTTCAGCAGATATTCTTTAGCAGCTCCCAGGTTGAAATTTCATCTTGGTCACTGGCATCCTACTGAAATCAGCATACTTGAGTTTTCATTTTAACCAGGTGGCTCAGTTTTCAATGCTCTGCTCATCATCTTATGAAATATAAACCACATCTACTGGTATAATCTGAACAATACCCATATTTGAAGCTTGAGATTAAACACATCCCTGCACAACGTAAGAATTTAAAAAGTTACATATAACACAAAACGTTTCCTACCATACATAGCATGCGTCTGTTCATGCGCACCATACTGTGTTGCAGAAGAAGATACTAAACCAGGCTGTGCGTGTGTTGGTGGTGCCATCATTCTAGCGTTGCCCTGTATTACAGGGCTATAAACATGAGGATGCTGCATTTAACAGAAATAAGAAAACACACAGTTAATTGGAAGACCATTACCAAGAAACTAGTGTCATCTAAACAGTAATTATGTATTTAGAACAGCAATACAATACCTTGGCCTTACTAAAATGCAGAGCAAACTAAAGATTTCATACTAACACAATTATCCTAATTATTTCTAAAAATTTAAGGACATTTTCTGCAGCGGGCTAGACACTGACAAAAACCATTGACATATCTAATTTTTGCCATGCTAATAATGTAGTGAGCTTACGTATGTAATTATATTTTTGTCCAATTACATACATATATTTAAATGCCTTTGTAGTAAGACGAATACCAAATAGTTTATTTTTAGAACACGTAACTAGGAGGTGTCGCGGCCATGACCTGAAAAGATTTGTTCGAAGAGCTAAAAAGGCAGTATCACTAATAAATGTCAGCTTCTAAAGTGACCTTAAAATTTGTTACAGGCTTTGAAGCACATTACACCAGCAATCACAGTACGCTCCAGAACACAAACTGTTCAGAGTGACTTCTCACGACTGGGGACAATAGGGTATTTAGGACTGAAACACTTAATTATTTCTGTTTTGACTTATCACTAACGCTAAAAGGACTCTTACCTGAGATTGGTAGTGTGGCACATGCTGCACAAGAGGCTGATTAGGAAACTGTTGGGGACTATATGCAACATATTGTGTGGAATAAGCAGGTGGCGTAGCTACAATTGGAGGGCCTGCTGCTGAGGCAGGATGCATCATGGTGCTCTGATGATGTTGGTCTTGCCGTTGCTGTGGCATATTTGGTACTACAAAGCAAAGAGTGCCTCACATTAGAAACACAGGACAAAGAATGATGGTCTTCCTGAAAGGTTTTACATAACAATGTCACTGTGACCAAGTGGAATATCCTCACCCCTCACCTTTAACTACACGTTAAGAGCACTATCAAAAAGGAAGAGCATGAAAATGAGTTCTTCCATGAAACATTCGATTTTCATCACTGCCTTTGAGCCATGTACAAGGCCACAAACCCAGGCCTGCTGCTTTGTGAAGGAAGGAAGAAAGGTGGAGGGAGAGAAACACTGACAAGAATCAGTAATGGGAGAAAAAGGTTGTATGAGGATACCTACATTAATCAAATTTGATCCTGTCCCCTTCAAAAGGCTTAATTCACCTTCTGTGGGAACTACTCAGCAACTGTTCCATCAACTGGAAAGCTGAGTCTGTTAAAATTACTTGTGCTTATGGCTGAGGAGAGAGAATAAAGGTCTCCACGAAGCAGCAATTTGAGGTATGCACAACTTTTAAGCTCTGGGCTACCCCTCAGGATAACAGAAACCAACTTTTAGGTCACAGTCAACACTGAAGGGGACAAGTCAACCTATAAGAAGAGGAGTAGGAATAATTAGAGGGAAGAAAGAGTAAGAGAGCAGAGCACTGTAGTGTGAGACTACCTGAGCTATCCTGGTAAGACAACCAACTGAACCACAGCAGCAAGGCACTAATTTGGCCTACTAAGCAACAGGGCATGAGAGTTCAATGTGAGCTCCAGCTTGCTGCAGTGAGACTGCAACTAATAACTATGCTAACTCAAGCACCTGTAAACTCCACTGCAGTGTGCAATGTAGACAGACCCCTTAGAGAGAGGAAAGGAGGGAAATGTTGAAGATGTCAGTAAATTCACTCAGTGATGATTGTATTTACACTGCAAATCAACAATAAAGTAAATAAAGGATGCAACTTGAACAGCTTAAAGGCACTGAACTTTAACCCATGCAGCTCCTTCAGGACTACACTGCACACAGAATCGATATGCAGAAAATAATGAAACTTAAAGGGAATTCAGAAGAGGAGAGCAGCCTCACACAGCAAGTGAGTATACAGCAATATATTTCTGATTAAAACAATCAGTGTTAGCAACCAAAAGATTTAATGGGTAAGGCCACAGAAAGTTAGTGTGTTTTAAAATAGAAATACATTGCAGGTTTTTGTCTTCTCTACATTCATAAAGCCTACTTGTTTATTTCTGAACAGCAGAACTGCTCTTTTAAACAATTTCCTCCTCCAGTGACTGGAGCTACAGCACTGGAACCTATCATCATGAACCACTGTATAAAATTGCAAGAAAGCATGCACTGTGTAGAATTAGAGCATTTTCTGAAACATGACTATAAAAACAAGACCATCATTTTTCTGCTCCTTCGCTGCACTGCACAGAAGAGAGTGCATCTCACCACACGTGGTCTTGTCTCCATAGCCACAGGTGTCACTTGTTAAAAACATGGCATTGTTAGTCCAGCTGTTCAGTTACTGTTGCAGAAGGAATGCAAAAGAACAAACTGGAACCAGCAGTAAGTTCTTTCCAGAAGAGCAGCGTGGCATACTCTTTCTGAAGAAATACCGATTTTGCTTGTTGACAAAAACCCTCTGTTAAAGCACCATTCACGGCTTTGCTGTAAACCAGTACAGAAAACCTGTACCTAAAGTTCTCTTTAAACAAACCCATAACATTTATGAAATATAGGGGACGATCAGCTTACACTAACATTCCAAGGAATGGAGATGCTTTCCTGTTTGGCAAATAAAATTCCAAACCAAGCAACTCCTCATTACTCAAACTTAACATGTTTTGGCTGAATTAGTTTATCTAGAAATGTAGTATTTCCACTTACTTCCCTTTATGAAAAACAGCATTTAAAAATATCAATTGTAAACAAATTAACATGGATTAGAAAATACACAAACATTTGGAATTTATTCATGCTGCATGCAGACTAAGAACCAAACAGGCAGTATTATTCTCACCTTTACCTGCTCTATATGTCTTGGCTTGGTTCACTGGCATGGGCGTCATGGGAATAGGATACAAAGGCTGAAACAGAAGGAGGAGTTAAAGCTATGATATGCCTTTAAAAAGTGAATGTGTGTCTGGGTGGGGGCCCCATTCAGCTTTGATGTGTTTTACTCCGTTATGTTACATGGTTTAGTGAACTCTGCCTAACCTATGATATTTTCTTGGATCGCTGTGATCAAAGTCTGCATGTACAAACAGCTAAGGCCATACGGTTTCCAACAACCAGTCAAGTAATGCTACTGCTGCTACTTCAAGCAACATACTAAATCACACAGCTTTATAACAAAGTTAGATCTGAATTCACAGTAATCCCTACAATGACCAGAAACTAGTGGGACACAGCTGGAAGCTAAGGATGAAAGAACAATTACTTAAAAAGAGTAAGACTATGTGTGGAGGACTGGGGGCCTAAGTTTCCACAGATTAACAATAAATGTGAGTAAGAGCTGCTGGAATTTACAAGTGTTTGGGACTATTAGAACATCTAGGTTGAGGGACCACCAGAAAAAGTCAGTATTTACATATTTAAAACTTAACAATGTAACTGTAACAATATTTACAAGGGTAATACAGGCTGAACCATTTCACTGTTTTAACTTAGGTCTCTTCAACTTGCTGACAATCATCCGAGAAGTGTTAACAAGTTTGCAGCATACGCTATACTTTACCTGCACGCCTGGACTCACTGGAACCGGGTACATCATATTTGGTGCAAAACAAACAGGCTGAGTGTACACTGGGGTTGGCTGCTGATGACCCACCATGGAGGGGCTAGGCTGAGCTTGTGGACGAGGGGAGGTTGGTGTAGTAGACGGTTTCGGCTACAAACAGAATTCATCAATACATACGCAAGATTAGCTTGATTATCCTCCAAGTAAAAGGTTTGCTTATAAAGATCTACTCAAAGGCAATCTTAAACAGTATCAAATAACTTACTTGAGCAAAAGATCGAGGGTTGAACTCTTTTGCATTAGGATTAAGTGTTGATTTTCTAACTTGCCTAAACATAAAGAACAAAAAAATTGTTTAGCATTATTCTTTTACAAGCATATCCACAGTACTGCCTAACAATTGAAAATTTAAACAAATGAAACACCTAATTTCCATCAGTGAGTCAGATTTTTGAGAACTCAACACGCAGCATGCAAAAAGCCAGTCTTACTGACAGTACTCTTACTATACTTGTTCATAAGAAAGTTTTCCTGCTGTTGATAGAACTCACATGAGCCAGGAAAACATATAAATAAGCATTTAGATATGGATTAGGCATCAGCAGGACCAGAGCTCTATATGCAGTTCTGCCACTGACTCATGACTTTCAGTACAGTCATTTCACCTGTTGTTTTCTCTATATAACAGAGAGAACTTATATCAGCCATATAAACATCAAGATATTACAGATTCATAATAGCTTTTTCTACAAATGGCTAAATGATAATAAGAGATGTGCTTATTCTAAAAAGCATAATTACTCACTCAGAAGTATCTTTCTTCTCCTCTTTATCCTCTTTATCTTGTTTACTTCCAGGCCCAGATGTCTGTACACCTTGTGAAGTTACCTCAGGCCCTCGCTTTTGCTCAGAACTATTACTTATCGAAGGAGAAACACTTGGACTATTGGGTTTGCTACTGCCACCATTAGAGTTAGTATTACTGCCAGTTTCTATGATAGGTTCTTTAGGGGTTGATTCTGTCTTTTCTTTAACTACATCTCTCGATTTTTCACCTTCTCGGGTTTTGTTTAGCAGCTGATCCACTGCATCTGAAGAGGAACTCGACTGTAACTGAAAAAAACCCAAGGAATATATTCAGTAAATTGATATACAGAACTGGGGACAGACAATCTAATGCTATCACATGCATAGAATAGAATACAGTCCTATAGGCCTCAATCCTCTGGAAATCACTTTTTAAAACATACATTTCCATTTCTACTAGAAAAGAAATCTATGAACATTGACAATGTTTTAAGCCTACACTGTGAAAGAAGCTATTCAGCGACTAAACTGACCTATATGTTGATTAGGAAGTGACAGGAAAGCTTAAGACAACCCTCTGGACTCATCCTTCTGTGTGATTTAACAGCAACACTTGAAAAGCTAACCGGATTTAATAAACCATTATAGCCAGGAAATAAGTAATATAAATTAATCTTCCATTTTCCTCAGCAAAATCCTTTATTTAATTTTCAAACAACTCTTCCATATGGAGTGTAAATGTCATAATTATTTGTACCTAATGATCAAACAGGTTTCAAGTGCTATTTTCAGTCTATTGTCAATATGCACATTTACGTGTATTAGGCAATTGTACTAGCAAGAGTCAGCATTGATTTTATAATATCTAGCATTAATTCTTATAGAGATTTTTATAAATTAAGCATGAGTAGTAAGGACCTGTTTTCCTGTTAACACATGCCGTTTATTCAATTCATTAAAATAAGCTGGATGCACAGAAGAACTATGATACCATTACGTTAACATACAGGGAGACTTACCCTAAAGTCATTCTTAAATTTCTTTAAATCATCAATCTGTTTTCTGTGTTCTGAAACAATTGGAGATACACCTGCCAAATAGAAGACCAACATTGTCCAAGCATTTCTATTACAAGTTTTACAGTTTATATATTACAAAGTTTGCAAAAAAGGTAATGTTTGCATATCTAAAAATGAAATAGTGATATCATTTAATCCGTTATTTGGTATAATGCCATGAACTACATGTACGAGCACACAAAAATACTCTGTGAAACCACACCATTACATAACTGACATATCTACAGTTCTAACGCATCACACCCAGATAGAAGCCCTGAGGTGCAGAGACTGCAGAACTTTGCTGAACATGAAGTATGCAACAAAACCCTCAAAACGTAACACACCAGCATTTCAAGACATAGCAAGTAAAGGTGAAACACTGATCAAGGTTAGGTTTATGGCTGGACTCGATCCTAAAGGTCTTTTGCAATATAAATAATTCTATGATTCCCAGTTCAAGAACATGAACACATTTTTTTGAGAACCAAATAAACAAACAATGCTGCAAAGAAAGCCAAACTAAAGTTGTAAAAGGAAGAAATACAGTTACAAATAAAAAACAGCGGGGGGGAGGGGGAAGAGAAGAAGAAAAAACACGAGTGAAAAGAAACCACACTGTCCACATGAGCATCTCTAAACTTTTTGATGATGAAATGGAGTCAAGAACAACATTTAAAATTGTAGGCCTGCCACTTCACAGCTGCATGACCGAATTTTTGCTGTAGAACACCCAAGCCAGAATGCCTCCAAGTCTTCCTTAAAATGCTAACTAAAGCAGTCAATATAGCAGGTGTAGTGCTTGGAATTCCTACATTACTCAAGTTCATATGAAAGCTTTTGATACAAACCTTTGTTTTCAGGTTTAGGGAAACTAGGAGAAGTCTCACTTGGCTTTATATTCTCCTTGTTTCCAGTTGCAGAATTTTGCCTCTGGTCCTGAAGCCTAGTATCTTTAGCTAGAAAAGAAATTGCCAAAGTTATTCTCATACACAACTCGAACTGACCAGAGACAGCAAGATAGAAACAGGTGAGAGATCAGGGTTTTTCTTTTGTAAGCTAAGGTACACATTTTCTGCTACCTAGCTAGGGCCTGGAGGATTATCCTCCCCCCCCGTCCCCACCCAACTGTCTTTAAAGCAAATGAAAGAGTCCCAGTGAAACATATCCCTCTCATCATACACAGAACCTTAACTAAGCTGAAAAAGCTATAAAACTTAGAGTAAATTATTTTCAGTAGTCCAAGCTCTTCATACAGAACGACA
This sequence comes from Phalacrocorax carbo, assembly GCF_963921805.1. NCBI lineage: Eukaryota > Metazoa > Chordata > Aves > Suliformes > Phalacrocoracidae > Phalacrocorax > Phalacrocorax carbo. The sequence continues at coordinate 8,954,506 of NC_087527.1, read as the reverse complement.
CAAAGATTTAAGAGTTCTTAGACATTTGACTGTGCTGTATAATGTGGGTTTCCCCCACCCCCTTCCTTCCACTATGCTCAAAATATCCTTTGAAACCAGCGGCCTACAATTCTTTAAATTAGAAAACAGCCAGGCACTCAGTTTGAAAAAAATCCTCACTTAAGTCCAACACCTATAAGCCCATACTCCTTAAAGGGCAGAAGAAATTAAGCACAGAGACTTATCAAAAAGCCTCTCCCCAAACTTAGTTTAGGGTTAGCATCATGAGAAAAGGGGAACTCACTACACAGTGAAATTAAATGCACCAGAAGTTTTCCCATCATTTAGAAGGCAGCCTTGCTCTTGTACAGGCATGTTCATTGTCAGGGATTAGGGAAAGGGAGCATCTGCAGGCTAGCTAGGGTAACTGACCTTCACTGGAAGGGGTAACTGCTCTGTTGGATGCAGGGCTGGCAGGTGTAGGAGAGGCAGCTGGAACAGGCATGGCAACAGATTCAGTGGGAATAGTACCAGGCTGAGGAGAAGGCAGAGCTGGTCCCGTGGGAGTGCTGCTCTGCCTTGGAGACCTAGGCCTGTGTGTTTTAGGGGATAATCTCGGAACTAGAAACAAACAGGAAAAAACAGTTATAGCATAAGTTTCCTCATCTGCTCAGCAGTTTGCTTATTTTTAAAATTACTAAAAACATGCTTTAAAATACTTAGTGGAACATTATATAGTAACTGAAAACCTGTTTACCTTTCAGGTACATCTAGCTCTTTATAACGCAGCATTTCAGATAAGTGATGTGATTTTTCTGCAGACTGTCCCCTAATATGTATCACTTCCTTGTAGTCCCATCATGAAACTTCAATATGCTCCCCAGCCCCCCACTGGTACAACTACAACAGCTCACATTAACAGTTTCAGGCAGAACAGAAAAGGTGGTCAGGTCTCCATACAAACAGATGTAAAACATTTTTAAAAGGGCTGAAAATACATCCATTTTACAGTGTCCTCTCTTGGAGGTTTGCCAGCTGGAAAAAAAACCAACATATCCTATTGAAAGAAGATTATTTGATGTATATTTTTGCCCCTGTGTTAAAGCAGAAAGGAAACTTGTATATTCTTTAAATGGTAAGTTGTACCTCCTGCTTCCTGCTCATCCCACTGTGGCCAGTTAGTTGCTTTATGTCACATATTAACTTCAAGTGAGCGAGGAGAAAGAGAGATAAGTCGTTTAACAGTCCTACTCACATGTTAATAATATATAAAGTGGGGAGGGAAGATGAATCAGACAGAACAGAAGAGTTTAAATCTTTTCCACAAGGCAACAGGTCTATGGGGGTCTAATTCATACCTTCTTTCTAAGAAGTACATTCCCACTACGCTCCTCTAGAATTCTAGAGCTGCTAAAAAGTATCAGACTCCAAACTGTCGCTCACTTGCCCTTCAATTCAAGAAAGCACCCAGCCGCTGACAACTCACTAGAACACGGCCTCAACTATAAAAGCTCAAGACTAGGGCCTGTGTCACAAGACTGAGCTTTATATTTGAAGTCTAATATTAAAAAAAAGATGTTAACTGGTTCAAAAAAAGAAGATACACTGACTTTATCTGCTACCACAGTACTTAGACAAATACAAAATGACCACTTAAAACCTGCATAATTTTTAAAGGAAAAATATATCCAACTTAATATAATTTCATCCTCTCTTTTAACACCAACCACCTTCTATCCAAACACCTCCTTCATTTGTAAACCACAGCCCAGGTACACTGTCATTAACTAAATTCAGTGATTCAATGCAACGTATGTAACTTTTTTTTTCCCCAATAACTTTCCTAAAAATTACTTCTTTCAACAACTAATTCCCACATTTTCCCTTCCTTTCTCCTCATACACCATCTGACTTAACCTCTCTGCAGTAAAAACAATACTGCACTTAAAGGACCGACTCACCAACTATTATACTAAGCTATCTGGCAAAATCCTTCTCCCACTTCATCTACGCAAGCTAAGTTAACAGACCAGTGTTTATTCAGAGTCTGAATTGTCTAGAAATGCAGTATTCTGCTCAGCATTCACACTCTAAAGTACCCCTGGCAAGCCATCTGCAATAAGCCAAGCTTTACCTACCCCCACTGACAACTGATGACCACGTCCCACCTGAAGGGCTGCCTCGTGCCACTGCAGTAGTAGATGCTTCCCCTGGTGCATTATGAGATACAAATTCTAAGCCACTTGAAATTGTACCCCTACCAGTAGAGACTCTGTGACCTCGAGGGTGCCGTTGTGCCTTAGGAGACATCCGTGGAGGCCCTGAGAAAAAGAAGACAACCCCACACAATAAGTACTTAATGTCCATCACCAGGAGTACCCAAACATACTAGCTGTTTTAAAAACTTTTCTTAATCTAATAATTCTCAATAATGGAGTAACACAGTCAAGCAATCTGCACTGCATTGACTAGAACCGGGGACCCACTAGACTAAAAAGGCCAAGCCATTGGTCCAGCCAGACTACCAACACACTCATCACCTTGCTATGACAGCTCACATTCATTGGTATTTAAAAGTTTTATCAGAATTTAAACAGGTATGCAAGTCCTGGATTTAAAACATTTGAATCCATGTATGCAGTATTGCTTACTGTGAGACAAGCCAAAAAGGTTAGTGGCCCAGCTCCCTCTGGATAAGCACAGCCCCAGCTTATCAAGCATTTTCCAGAAAAGGAAAAATTTCTATCACTTTTGTCAGGTGGTCAGTGATACCAAACATTTATTTACAGAGTAGTCACCACTGGCTGACCAATGCTCTTGGGGAATTTCAGCAGGGCATTCTGCACTGAGGCTAAACTGCCTGCAGCAGGTCACAATTCATTTACAAGTCAGCAAAATTGCAACTAAACAAGTTATTGTTATCCCAAGGTTCAAGTCATGCATGTTTAACACCAGAAGCTAAAGTCATAAGTGAACACAGTAATTCTGAACAGCTTACACAGCTGCCACAGAATAGGTATGCTCAACTCTAAGCAGCAATATAGTTTCTACATCCTAACAAACACTTTCTTTACAAGATCAGATTCAAATGTTCATGTGATTCTTTAAAAGGAAAAACTGTGTATGGACAGAAAACAATCTGGCTGATTACACTTCATTTTTAATGTAGGTCAATAAAAAAGAAAATTTCAGATAAATGGCTTTCTGGTTTCAGCTAAGGTTCTAAATTATCAAGTATCTCTTATGGTTACATAAATCTTTAAACGTCAGCCTCTATTTTAACCATGAATCTAAAGTACACTTCAATCCAAATCATACACAGGCAAGTATTTTAAAGAATACACACTTTCCAGCAATCCTCTTCTAGTAGCAGGAATTAAATGTTTCAGTAAGCAGCAGTTCACTGCATGCCTGACAAATCAATCGCAAGTGCTAAAAAATAACTGAATTTGCACGTGGAGTCTCAGTATCTTACTACATTAAAAAGCTCACATTGATAAATTGACAGCAGCATGCCGTACAGACATGCCTACTACCATCCACTTTCTGGTTACGGACCATCTTGAGCATTTATCAGGCAAGCTGCAGAACAGAGTTACTGATTCAGTCAGCGGGATGACTGTTCTCTCTCCCATGGCTCCAGTGGAGCCAGCTAGAGCAGAGACTGCAAGTTTCCAGTGAGTTTAGTATAACCAGTTTGCATTTTTCCAGGCTTGCTAGACTGTGCTATGCCAGCTAGTTTTAAAGTGCACTTAAATAAAATAAAAATTTTAAAATGTGTTCTTTACTGTACCCTCAGGAGGACAAAAAAAATTTAGTTCAGATACTTCTGCATACAATTACCAAAGACTCATGGGTTAGCCTTTCTCTGCGTATTACTGACTGCTAGGGAGCTGACTTATTGTTCTGCCTCAATGCAAACAGATCTAGAGTTTTCTACAGATTCGCCTTTGAAGCAGCTTATCCTATCCCATTCCACAGTGCACTTCTCTGAATACAGCATTTTTATTATTATTATTGGGGCTTTTTTTACAAAAGGTAATTCAATGATTTAGTTACATTTGAAATTAAATTTGAAACAGCTTTTTGTGGAACAACTGTATTAAAGTATTTGATATGTTATATAAATTTATATTCCTAAAATTGCCTTCCTAAAATTACCAGGTCCTGCATGTTGCTGATGGTTAAGTTAAGACACTGAGCAGCGTTTACAAAGCTGAGTTTATTTCATACCAACTTGGGAAATTTCACAGCTTTATTTTGTTTTTGTAAAGTTCTTCAAATAAAAAGGTTAATAGAAATAGTCTGATAAACTAAAGTTAAACACAAATTATAGGTTAAGTAATGAAGAGGAAAAACAATTTTGTAATTAAACTCACAAAGGAGTTAAACAAAGACAAACAAAAACATGAACAAATTGTGGTATTGTACCTTCTGAAGACATGCGTTTAGGCATAGTAGAGACAGGAGCTGGAGAACCATGAGCAGAGGGGTGAGACGGGGGCCTGGAGGGCCGCGAGGGGGGCCTGGAGGGCGGCCGTGTAGGGGTGGCTGCCCGAGGTGGAAGAGAGTTGGGACCTGACTGGTAGCGAGAAGGTGGGCGAGAGGAAGGAGATGGGCAAGGCGATGGCCAGGGAACACCTGACAGAACAAATGATATGAAGGAAAGTATAAAAACTAAAGAAAAATTATGGGGAAAAAGGTCAACAGAAAAAAAGTAAAATATGACAAAATGATTTTTCATGTTTAACCCTTTGGGGATAGATTAGTTTATTTCTGCAACCAATAAAATAGTCTCTGCAAAGTTATTTCCTTCACTTCTGGTCAAATTCAACATCTGAATGTCACAAACTCCCCAAAGGGTTAATTAGGATCTACAAATACTACTAAGGAATAGACAGTAAAGTTTGATCTGTTAGCCTATCATATATATGTTCTGCAGTATGCATCACTCTTGATGAGGTCCTTAAATAGCTACCAGAGGTTCTCAAACAGCGGTTCACATATATTATTGGCTATACAAACTGCTACTTTCAAACCAAATGATGAGCAATATCAATTCTAGGAACTGTATCTTTACAAAAAACAGCGGTGTTCAGTGTCTGAATCCTGACATTTATGCCTTTATCAGTTATCTGAAGTATTAATGTACTATTTTAATCTAGGATACAGGGTTCATTGTTTCCAAAACAAAGAAATTTAATCCAGCCATTCTGGATATTTTAGGTATATGATATTCATTCAGCAGAGTAATAGGGTGACAGAAACCACAAATACTATGAACAAATTTCAAGGTTAGCATTGTTTGGGTAAGACTCAGGTGTACATCCCTCATACAGCTGACTCTGTATTTGAAAAGGAAGTCTCACTTACCTTTAGATGTTTCTTAGACTTCCTCTCCAGATAGAGGCACTTGAGTATTATCCATCTTTCATTTATTCACAGCAACCTCATATAATAGCATTTTTAACTTATAAAAATAATGCCTCAAGGGTAGGCTACTGCTGAAATCCATCTCAAAAAATGGTGTTTGGTTTATGAAACACCGATTCCTGCTATACAGTGCCTAGTGATGTCTGTTTATAAATATTACCCATGTGCATAGCAGAAAATACTCAAATAGCCATTTGGAGAGAAGGTTTTTGATTCCTTTTCCCCTGACACTTCTCTTACCACCCCAACAATGATTTTCTTCCCCCACATCATCGTAAAGTGAGTTGCTTTATTCTTTTTAATGGGAAACAGAATTGATCCACGCACCAGAAAGGAAGAGTGATGCTTCCTTGGCTGCCACCTCCCTTTCACTAGGTGTCAGCATTGCTACTCCTCCACACAGAGCTTAGCAGCAGAAATACATAAAACAATTTTTAATCTTTAAAACCGCATACTGCACCATCAAGTAAGACAAAGGTGTTTGAGAAGGAAAAGAAGTGACATTTCTGCTCTGCAGAGCTACATATGGTGCAGTCAAATGCATGTACCATTATAAGTTAAACTCAAATCAAAATCACCACCTCTGTGTTAAATGATGAATGCTAACATATCCTAAGAGCACACCATATGCAGTTTCATCATAATTAGATAATTGACTGCAATTTTATAAGGCACATTCATTTAGACTTCAGATACTTGCCTCCGTTAACCACTCTCTGATCTGCTCCAGAGTTAGGACTGAATTCTGAAGTATGGGATCCAGACCTTGAAATTGGTGGGCCTGATCCAGACTGGCCCATCCTTGGTGAGTTTTGTCTTCCACTTCCCCAGGACAGGACATCTCTATTCCTCTGTCCAGGTGGAATGTATTTATTTTCTCTGAAACACAGCAAACTTCAATCAGTGTTGAGACAGAACTGAAAGCCAGTGAGAAGTACCTCACCAAGTGCTCTGCTGGTATTTCTGTCTTTCTCGAATCAAGCTAAAGGAAAATTCTAAATACTATCGGATGTTGACCTAACATTCACCTCATGAATTTGTTTTTGATACTAACAACACAGTCCACTTCCTACAAGCCCAGACACTGAACGATTTAGTACTAATGTCTGAAATTCTCCATGACATACTGAAACCGCTGCCCTTTCCTGTAATTTCATATGAATTCACCACAGTGACATATCAGAGGGGGGAAGTCTGTTTCAGTACAGAGATAATATAGGGCCAGGCAGAGGTGTACAATTTAGCATGACTGCCAAAAACAGCACGATTGTTTAAACAAGGCTCCTAACCTAATCAGCCCTGCTGAAAAAGCGCAGTTTCAATTAATAACTTGCTACTGTACCAAAATATGTATAGCATCTAAATAAAAATACTATTCATAGTGTATGCAAGTACCTAGTGTTCACACCATGTCCTTCTCGTTCATTAGCATTTCTCTGAACAGCAGTATATTTTTCTTCTTCTGTTCTTTCATCATTTTCCAAGGCAACCCGAGCTTTGTATTGGGCACTTGATTCAATTTCCTCTGCTAATTGAGTTGCTCTGGCTTCCCGTTTTAAAAACTCTTCTGAATTATCTCTTTCTAATGGCACCCTAAAAGACAATGGAAAGGAAAAGAATCTCTGAAATGCATTCAAAAGCACAAAGAAGCTACAAAAATTACACAGTGTTAAATCTAACCAAGTCAGAGTATAAAAACTTGCTTTTAAGCCAGCAGACTTGCTGTCTTTTTCAGTATGTCAATATTCCTGAGCTGGTTTGATATTACGTGCAAATTCAGCATCATTTACGTACCTAGTGAGCTGATGTCAGGGGGCAGAGCTTTTCCATACGACTTCCAAAATCCCCAGTCCCTAAAGCTATGCATAGGCTCCAACTTTTAACACGGTTGAGTACATTAGTAACAAAAAGCCTTAGTCTGTTGTTTAGATAGGAACCTACCATAAGAGACCAAATCTGAATTTCTTTAGCTATTTATGCATTCCCAACAGACACAAGAGTCCCCAATCCTACTGAAATTAGAGAGTTGCATGCTTAATCCTTTGATAATTCCAGCCATAGAATTTCAGCTCTTCCTGTTACGAATAACTGCAGAAAAGACGAATGCAATACATTAAAGCATGGGACCAGAAACCCATGACCCATTTGCCATGCCCTAGGACCTCAAAACCACTAATTCCATATATCTATTTTGGGTAATAGCTTATTGCAAAAAGCATACGTGTATTCCTTTGAAAGCCACCAAGTAAGAATTAAATACATGAGCAATGAAATACTGAAAGGGTTAACTAGAGATGGACATCATACCTGGCACTTCCTTCTGCCCACCCATGGTTTTAGTTTTTACCTGTTCTAATTTTTGTTCAAGTATCAGGTTTTATAAAACAATTTTGTGTTTTGTCCCTGATTCTGAGTTCCAAAAGCTGTTTCATCCAACCTCACTTTAAAATAAACTACATAAAAATACAGAACACAGTTGAGGCTTGGACCATGCTATGTGGGCCTTATATAATCACTATATGCACATATTTTGAGTAATATACAAAAGAAGAACCAAGAAAGTAGGTAGACATACAAGCCAAGTATGAAATAATATAGGCAAGATTACTCAAGTGTTGGTGTCAGAACTAGGAAAACAAGTGGCTTTGCCAAATTCCAAGCCAGCACTCAGCTACTACATCACAAGTTTTTCCCACACACATGTATTTTTGGCCAGTCAAGGCATCTACTGGCCTCATCAATGGTAACTGCAAGAATATTAAATTAAACCTTACCCTTCAGCGTAAAGCTTTGGCTCAAGTAAGATACGCATGAACACAATGCATACAAACCTGAAGTCAGGGGCCTCGCCTACCCTGTATTAAGTATATACACAAGAAAGGAGAACACCCAATACATCCTCACTTATTTAAAGTGACTGAAAAAAAAGATGAAGGTATGTATGCAGTAGCACTGATGGCAACCTAAACAAGCAAAAGAATGATTTTACATTTTCTAACAAGGAAAAGGCCATTGAAGATGGAACAAAGGGGATGGGCAAGATGACATTGTTCAGAAGGCCAGTGATGAAAGAAGCATGTACAGCAGCTGATCAACATACTAATGCAGTACATTTGCTAGAACACAAACTTGTACCTTTATGCAGTTTGACAGACTATACCTGCTAATGCTTAGGTCTAGGAAGAGAAAACAATCAAACAATAAATCCTTTACAATCCTTCAGTTGCACACATAAGCATTTAGCTACACTGCTGCTCATCGCATACTTGGAGAATCAGGAAAAGGGTGTCACAGTTTAGCAGACTGATATGCAAAGCAAGCTGCTTGACTAGGAAACAATGGAATTTGTCTCTGGCAATTTAGAGCCACCTTCATGTTTTTAATCTGTTTCCATTAATATCCATAAAGCAGAAAGATGGAAGACTAAAGTTCAAAAGTACAAAAAGTACTTAGAGCAGTGAAGTATACAAAAGAATAGCTTCCCCAGGATTCAAATGTAAGCCGATTAAGACACTGATTATCACCATGTTACAAGTCTATTTTAACAGAACGGTAAAACTAAAGTTGTTGAACCAGAGATCTGTAGACAAGTGCTCCAATTCTACACAAAATCACTGCAATTCCTCAACATTCAAAAATAAGTTCACACTTTGGGGGTTAGAAGAGTGGGAAAACATTAAAGACATTTCACAATGGCTGTTGAACATCTGCAATTGATTTGTTTTGCAGCTGCAGTTAACATTATAGTTGCACACTATTGGGAACATATCCACACTGCCGAAGTAGCCAGAGCAGGCTTTATACTACTTCTATATTCAAGTTGTTTTTCTATTGTAATCAAAACTTTAGTTTAGATCTGGACAAGTCTGCTAAACAAGTCATCAACAGCACGCAACCCCCCTTAGTTATCAGCAATATTTCAGCATCCCAGTATCTACCAGATCAATTGTCTCAATAAAATCAGGATTCAGCCAAGCTGCTCTGCTAGGTTAAACACAAACTATAGACATAGCAGCTATGTAAAGACGGTTTCACAATTTGGTATTTTCCATCCTATTCATAAATTTTTTTAAGAAATAAGCATTATTGCATGCCTAAATTCAGAAAATGTTGCAATGGGAATGAACTGTGCCCATTTAAGGGAATATATAATGATTACTACATCCAACTTCACAGGATGCTAGCAAGATTTCTTAATCACTATTCATTCGCTGCTTTTCCAGTTGTTCGAGTCTATAACTTTAGAAATTACATAAAATCATCTTCAGAATAAAGTTTGACAAACCAGGGAGAACATCAAATACAAATCTAATAACAAAATATTTTGGAACTTACGTATAAGATGATAAACTGCTGTCATAAGTTGATACTACACCATAATTTTCTTCATTGTAACGAAACATGTCATTGGGATCCCATCCATTAGACTAGAAGAAAATGATGCTCATTTTTCAAAGTGACACTGGAAACACATTCCCTTAAAATTAAGGGCTGACGGCAGAAGTTAAAACTTTTGCCCTTTTTCCTGGGCCTATGAATTCACTGTCCAGATAACAAAGTTATTAAAGCCACAATGTATTTCAGGGAACTTTGTTCATCTTATGCACAAATTTTACCTTCAAAAGCCAGGTTTTTTGTTTGTTGTGTATATTTGTATTGTTTTCATGAGGTTTTGGGGTTTTGTTGCTGATTTGTTGGTTTTTGTTTTGTTTTTTTTTTTAGTTGGGTTTGGGGGGTTTTTTGTATTTTTTTTTTTAAATACCATGCCCACTCTGTACTAGAAGATTACTGGCCAATGAGAAATATACCCATGAATGCCTTCTCCAAAAAATGCCAGTTGATACTTCTCAGCATTAGAAGTGTCCCTTGCTGTGGCAAGTGCTCAAACTTTTCAAACGCACTACTAATGCGATTATCTGAGACACACACACCACAGGAAAAAGACCTCTGTTGATCAGCACAACTTCCCCATTTTAGTAAAATTGCTATTACGGCACTCAAGCACAATGATAAATGTTTTGAGTGTTTTATAAAAGCACTGACAGCATTAAGTATTCTAATAAATCTCAGCTGTACAATATGTACACTAAAATTGACAGGATAACTGTTCTACCCAGACAAAGTTAATATGCTCCACAGTAACATGACTGGATTCTCCTCTAATTAGTAATATTATCTTCTTTCTTTAACATATTGCAGTCTGAACACCTTACTAAAAAGAATGCATGGTTGAGTAAAAGCTGACTGCTATGATACATAAAGAAATGACATTTGAGACCATACTCTTCATCTAACGACTCATGATCTACTGAGATTGTATCCGTGCTTATTAAGTCATGGGTCAGACTTCCATCAATTTCCTTCATCTTAGCTCAGAGACAGTTAGCTAAGCACAATTTCGCCATAATTTCCAAATGCAATGATAGTCAGACAGGAACGCTCTGATCAAACATAAATCACTTCAGTGTATTGCTGAATTTGGAGTCTTTAATAAAAGCTCCTCTTTCAGTCAGTCCATGAGTCAAACACATCCCTTACCACAGCAGCTGCCATTTGTCAATATTTGCCAAAAGTGGCATCTGAAATCCAGCCATTCTTATTCAAATTGTAAAAAAGTACTGTGGCAGCTGCTAGCAAAGACTGAACGTACAGCTACACAATGTAGGCCAGCAATTTTAGTCTGAAGTTCGCTACTAGATTAAAATTAGGGAATTGTTGCAAGGCATGTCCATAGAAACAGCTTATTTTCTGCATACTATCATAGATGATAAAAAAGCATTACTTACAACATCTGTCTCTAATGCCTCAAGCTCCTCAGTAGCGGTGGTCTCTCCTCCATCCCACGGTTCAAGATCCTTTTCCTTGTGTTCACCATTTACTTTAGCACTGATGGCTGAATCAGTAAAAGCATCTACAACAGAGTGGGGAGGGATGAGGGTGAAATCAATTTGATTAAGTACAGAAGATGTACACACTAGTTCATCTGAGGAACAACCAAATACAGCTGAAACACAGGCACATTAAACATTCACCTTCTCTTGTAGTTGCTGCATTTGATAGAACTACATTAAAAAGGTGCCTACTTCATACTTAGAATAACTCTGGAAGTACAGACTAACTTCTAATAGACCTCTTTACAGGGGTTTTTTACAATTTAAAGCATGAGACAAGGCATCAAAGAATAGCAGTAATTTCAGTTATTTCAAAATATTTAACACAAACTACATATATATTTTTGCTAAAAAAAAAAAAAAATCCACAAAAGAACGAAAAAACAACAAACCAAACAGAAAAAAGACTACCTGAGGATCCCCATTCCTCTAGAAAACCCACCACTTGTAAAATATGCTTTTCCAAACATCCCGCACAACTGCCCACTAACATATTATGCAAATGCCAAAAAAGCAGGAATGCAACCCAAACCCATTGCCTAAATAAATGGGCAGAATACAAGTTTCCCTTCAAATATTTGAGTTTCTGCTATTTCCTCAACTTCTCAACACACCAGCATGCACACAGACAATTTTACTCCCTTGGAGTGTAACTCAATTATCCGTTAGCTTGGTGCACCCGTTCACTGTGACATGAACGGAGACATCCTGTTTCCTGCTTTTTAAAAAAGCTTTTTCAAGGAACAGCTTACCCGAATCACACAGCAAGATTCAGAAACCCTCTAGCTCTCGTTCTCAACGACATATGAAAATAAATATACCATTAGGTGCCCTACTCAGTAAGGGTCTGCTACTGTTTATATAAATTATAAAAACATATATAAAATGGTAGATATAGTGAGCTTTTATTTTCACTTGTTCATGTTTCATTCAAACCAGACTTATGAAGGAATAATACTAGAATATTGAAGTGCTGTAGAAAAAAAAAAGTACAGAGCCATTCATCAAGGAAGCCAAGCTTTTATATTTGTAAGCAACTAAATCTCAGAGCTGCCTGCACATTCTTAAATTACTTAAACAGAAGGAACTTTAAAAAAATAAGCTTGTTATGAGCTTATTAATAAATAAATAAATCTAAAATAAATAAGCCTTCAATCTAAAATTTCCTATTAGCATTCTACTGATAAAATAAGGAGCAAACATTTCAGGCTTTTAGAAAAGATGAGATCAAGCCACCAGGCAGTGCCAGATATGGAAGAACATGTCTTAAATTAACTTTTGGCAAGATCTGAAATCTTACTAAGAAAAATGAACTTTAAAGCCAACATGAAAAGAATTTCCAACATATGAAGTTGGCCATTGATGTTACAGTTTTTAAACAATCACTGAAGATTTTTTAAAAAAAAAAGAGAGACTGCTGCCATAGCTTATTAATTCTGTTTTACTCAATTTCACAGTAAAGTTCTGTACATATATTGGTATGATCTGTCATAAAAGTTAACTGTGCTTAGTCTGTCTAATAACCTTCCACACTATCTCATGAAATGCTTGCTCAACTCATACACAAAGACCAAAGGAACTATGGATAAGCAATTAAGCATTGTTAATAAGCATATATGAAACAAAATGTTATAGAGGATGTATGAAAAATAAGAGAAGTTTATTAGCTAAACATTCATTTTAAATACAAGAGAATCAGTAAAATAAGAAAAGAAAGCCAAATGAAAGAAAGACATCTAACCAGGCACACCGTTAGGGCTCATGTGAAATTGCAAAAACCTGCATCAATCACCTTGCGAGACATCATAGTCTGCCAACCAAAGCTGCGACAGTACCTACGCAGCCAGAGGTTAACACTTTCACGTGAGATTATGTTTAGCTTTGCAATGCCTTTAGCAGGCACATTCTAGCATTACTTGTAAACCATTCTGAAACGGAGTCATTGTATCATTGTGCTACCTATGCGCTGATGCAAAATTTCAATCATTGCACTTTTCACTGTTCAGAATAGGTAAAAATCAAGGGTGAGAATAGAAGTCATCAGCTAACTGCAAGATACTCTAAATGATTCTGTGAGGTCACGCATGCATGTTTTATAGTGCCATAAATGTGCGAGCAAAGATATTAAGTTTCCGTTATATATTATGGTAACAAAAGCATTATGAAAGGCAAGATGCAGAGACATAGAGTGACTGCCAAAAAAGTTACCTGTTTCTGAAGGAACTACAACAGATATGGAGAGAGAAAAAATTGGAAGACATCAGATATAAATACACGTGGATTTTTTCACATTATATGGCTGAATTCAGGCAAAGCTAAACTCTTTCAGTCCCTCTTATGGACATATTCAAACTGATTATACCTCTCCCACCTTGCAAAGATCATTTCCGTAGTAAAACCTCAGCAATGTTCCCACCTGGTAACAGCCCCATTTATTTCCCCATTTTGCTTCACAAGAAAAGCCCCTCAAAATAGCCTACAGATTTCTAAGGTATACCAACTTGAAAGAAAACATGTTTCCCTTCACACAAACAGCTTTTCAAATATACCATAACAGAAGATATGTTTACATGTCATCTGAAGCTACATAGTAACAAGGTACCACCTCAATCCACACCTAAGTAGTAACCAAAGAGCACATTTAAGAGGGAGGCAAAAGTAAGGCACTCGTATCTGGAAACTCTACGTTTACCTTATCAATAACCCATAGCTAACTGCCATAACCCAGAGAGACCAGTGCTGCTTCTGTGCCAAATACCATTAATTCAACATTTCAGGTTTGATCCTCTCAGATTGGGCATTTGACACCAAATGCAAGTTGGAGGCTGCTTATGTCACTTAAGAAGCTGTGAAATTTGCTTCTACATTACTTCACTGGGAGTAGAGGGAACTCTTCCCCAATGAGATTATATGAGTTACAAGGACTGATGTCAGCACCTGATGGAGGTAGTCTGTATTTCAGAAGGATGTTTCCTTAATTTCTGTTAAATTACTTCAGAGAAACTCCACACACAACTATGCCATTTTGAATACTGTGAATAAAATACTAGGTTAACAAGACTCATCTAGTCAACCCACCAATTTTCTTATTTAAAAAGGAACATAAACATTCAGCAGAGTGTCATTAAAAATTAGAACCATAGAATCATTAAGCTTGGAAAAGACCTCTAAGATCATCAAGTCCAACCACCAACCCCACATCCCCAGGCCTCTTAACCATGTCCTGAAGTGCCACATCTACACATTTTGTGAACACCCCCAGGGATGGTGACTCCACCACCTCTCTGGGCAGCCTGTGCCAATGCCTGACCACTTTTTCAGTAAAGAAATTTTTCCTAATATCCAAACTAAACCTCCCCTGGTGCAGCTTGAGGCCATTTCCTCTCGTCCTATCACTTATTACTTGGGAGAAGAGACCAACCCCCACCTCACTACAACCTCTTTTCAGGTAAATGTAGAGAGTGATAAGGTCTCCCCTCAGCCTCCTCTTCCCCAGACTAAAATTGTAATGACACAGATGAACTTGGGGGGGGTGGGGGAAACCCGTAAGTCAAAACAAAAACTGCAGTATCTAACAAATGCTACAGATCTGAGTAAGATGTGTACAGTCAATGCTACCCAGTAGAATCCAGTATATCATGGGGCACACCGCTCTTCATTTCTCTCTCACTTCAGAATGAAAGTCACAAGTGAGACTGCAACACAGTTTAACCTCTAGAACTCAAAGAAAGTCCAGTTAGGATAAATCCAAGCTACAAAGGTAGACTTCTAGCCAGACAGTATGGTCTCATGAGCATCTAGCCAAAGTTTAAATGTATCAGAACAGTACCTCAAGGCACAGATCACTATTTTCCTGGAACAAACAGGTAGGCAGGCACACGGGACACCAAGATTAAAAATGCAGCAAGTCAAACAAGACTTTACCAAAATTAATGAACAACAAAATGGAGAACATACATAAGATACATTCTACAAATAATTGTTTCAAAAACAAAAATACTGCCTTTAAGATTATCAGCAAAGTAGAAGCTAAAACATGAACTGCTGCTAGAAGCGCCGACTGGCAGAGTAATAACAGACAAGATACCGACTGGGCAGGCTCAGCCTCTCCCTTATCTGGTGCTTCATATCTCTGAGCTGTTGAATGAGCAATTCACATGACACCTTGACATGGTCAAATTTTTAATCAATTCCTTTTCTACATGGTAAAACCCAAGTTAAAGATCAAATGAAAACTGGTCAAAGAGCTTGAGCTGTAACACTCAGTTAGCCCCCACTGCCTCTGTACTTGCTTAATGGGACATCTCCCAAGCAAAGAAATTTGATATCAAGGACCTCGCTTCTTGTTTTAAAGCCTTCTAACTGGAAAAAAAACAACCACACACCCAAGGACAATTTTATGTGACAGAAATTCACATCAAGTAAAGGCAAATTAAACACACACATTCTGAGAAAAACTCAGCTTGGACAAATTCTTCAAGTCTGTGCTATTAAATGAGTCAAAGAAAAAATTGCCAGAATAGAGCAATTAAGAGTCCAGGTTTAATTAATTTCAGTGTTTAACATGCTTGTTTTCACAAACATGTTTTGAGCTACTAATGGTGAAGGGCCCAAATATGCAATTAAGTGCAACTCTGCAGTTCAAATGCTATTAAACCAATCGGCATTATGTGCCAAAGGTGTTCATGCTGCACGCTGCAAGCTTTGATCAAGTTTAGCATGGCCCAAAGTAAACTGAGGTTTCATCTTAAAGGTTTCAACACTAAACTCTCATTTGTTTTGTAACTACTTACTACTGATTTGAAACATTAAAACCAGTTACCACCAGCTTTGCAGAGCCAACACTTCCTTCCTTTGTTCATAATATGCCTACTGCTATTCCCCTTGCAACACATTCTCTGGAAGGATGCCACTTCCAGTGCTAATTCAAGGAAAAACTTAAATAGCGAATTCTCCTCTGCCTGTTTTCATTGGATTTCTAGTCTTTTTCTCAGAGTGCAGTAACAGTGCCAAAAGAACAATAAAAACACTGTAGAAGCCTTTTACTTTAACAGTAGTTATGATATTGAATTGTCTTGTCTTTAAAAAGAAGCCAAGAAGGCAACTCTGAGGCCTTACTCAAATTTGAATCATATGCAAACCAGCACTGTTGACTGATCAGTGTTTAGGACTACAGGAAACACTGCTAGAAGCCTGTTCTGTAGAACACAGGAGAAATATATCCTCCTATTTCCACCACACAGCCCAAGTAATCCAGAAACTATGAGATCTAGGCACTTCACCTTTGCCTCAGAAGGTGAAGCAGAAAGACGTTACATGCTAACGCACAGCCAAGGATTTCAACCTGCACATTAAAGCGGATTTTTAGCAGTTGATTTCTGCTGCCACATGCAGAAGACAGTGCCCGTCCCTCTTTAAATGCAGACAGAATAGTTTGAAAGGGGGGTGATGGATATAATACAATTTCACCTGAGTTTTCCAATGCATGTTTAATTCATCAGCCTGCCTGTACTACAGAAAGCCCTAATTCCACAGTAAGAGACCCTCAGGTGACTCCTTTCCATTCATTTTGAAGCCTAACAGGAACCTACAGGAGCACAAAGGTCTATGCAGACTGACAGAATTGTAAATAAGGGCCCAGGAAGTAGGGGTAAATTTATTTCTTTAAACATAAACGGTTAGAACATTCCCATCCATGCAGACCTACTATTTCTTCTCCCAACCTTCCCGATTTCTACAATCTGGGCAGGCACCACACTTTCTCCACTGGTGTGTCTAAAGGTGTAATGTCATGCTTGGCACAAGCAAATCTAAGGCTGCTGATTCCAAACAGGGTGGTTTCACCCACCCCAAGTCTATACTGTCGTTACCTCCCCTGCACTCACACTGCTGACGTAGCTGCAGGATGAATTATCAGCTCACTGCTCTAAAGCTGCACAAGTACGATAGCAATGAAAGGTGCCTGGCAGACTATTTCAGATGGTTCTTTCAGAGACAACTCTACTTTCCGCTCCTCTGAAAGGAGAATCTATTCCCTTTCTCCCCACCTGCTGCTCTTTTCCAGCGCTCTTCCAGTGTTTTCTGTCTGACTCGGTCAGACAGGCAGAAGATGCAGCTAATATCTCTGTTGTTCAAGTCTGAGGGTACAGCAGAAGATCAAGACCCAGAGTCAGGAGCACCATTTGTCCACATTCCTCCAGCTCAGCACAGAAACAAATGCCAGAATAAAAATCCATGGAACTCCAGATACTTATACTGAACCAGGAAAACAGAATGCACTAGAATTTCCAAAACAGTATCTTCTGCAGAAATTAAGTTTACTTCATGCCTCCTCAAAAGCCTAGTAGCCTCCTAAGCAGTAGGAGAAACTACATTCACACACCCCAACAAACCCTACTCTAAGGTAAGCCTCTCCTATGGCAACAGAGTCCTTGTGAAGTGCCCTTTTGTTTGGCCACATTTTTTAAGTAGTGAGAGCAAGCTGCCTTTCCAACGAAATGTGTCCAAATTGTCTACTAACTTGTCTGTGAAAGCCAAAAAACATTGAAGGCTAGGCAATTTTAAAATATTTGTTCCTGGTTAAGTGCAACACTGTCAGACTTCTCCAGGCACCAGACAGTAACTATTTCTAATACAAAAGCAGCGAGGAACACCATCTCCTCACCTAGGAGTTCAGACTCGGTTTTTACTGTGAGTCACACAGGTTCATCTGACTCAGTACCATGGAGATTTGTGTCCGCTTATAAAAGGCCAGCAGTTCCCGCATGCATGTTCATACACTTCCATTCTTTTGAATCCTTGCTTATTTAATTTCCCAAAAAGTAGAAAGCCCTTCACTGCTCTAATTTGCAGGTGTAATCAGAGACTGACTTACACTTTCAAGTGTCATTTCAAGATAATACATTTTTGAGACAAAATGGAAAGCAACTAATTTACCCACTACAAGTTATCGAGTTTTGCAGCCTTCCAGTTTATCTTGCTCCAAGTCTCTACAGCTTTATTTCAGCTCTCCTCTCCAGCTAGTTGAAAGATTTAGATTCAGACATTCCACTTAAAGAGAACTGAGTGACTGTTCAACCTGAAGGAGTAATTTTCTTCTAGACAACTTCCATTGAGTAATTATTCCTACCAGTAGTAGTATATTTATTCTTCATTCCGTCTGCTCAAAATCTATAAAGATTGGGTAATGGAGAGCCCCGTTTGCATTTACATTAAAGTGATGTTCATAGCAGACCCATTATAAAACAGCTCTCGTTTAATTTAAATTCAAAGTCCCATCCAGAACCTGGAACTTATCTGCATTTCAATGCTACATTTGCTCTGACATTATGCATCATCTTCTGGGGAAAGCAAATTCCTTGAAACAACAAACCTTTTATTCTTCAGCTTTAAATTAGGCAAGAACATATGCATGTACGAACACAAGGTGAAAAAAGAAAGATCTCAAACGTCCACCAGTCCCTATGGATCTCTAAGTCACTGCTACATGGGAATAAAGGATGCATGTTAAAATGACCACTTAGCTCCCAGTGACAGTCGTTGATCAACCTGAAAATGTACACATATGAAATTTTACTCCATGGCACAGGAAGATATGTATTTGCTTTTTTTCCTTAGCCCAGCAAGTCAGGAACATTAGCATAAAAACCCTTGAGATTTGGTGCTCCCCCCCAAGAAAAAAAATCTGCAAAGGAACTAGAGCTGTCTGACTTAGAAGCCTCTTAGGTTCCAGAAAATAAGTAGGGTCTTCAAGGTCAGACATTAAAATAAGAAGTATGAAGACTGCCTGACTGCTGTAAAATTGTTTAATTCTGACAGTTTCAAGCCATGTCTTGAGATCAAGGCCACTCACTTGCCACCTCACTGGGTTCTTCTGCATTTTTGAGAACCGTAACTACAAGTAGTAAAGCAGAAATTAAAAACACAAATAGTAACGAATTTTTAGCTCCATTTACAGTAGTATTTTTAGAATATTTAAATATATGTTTAGAGACAAAAGTTACTTAACTAAATATAGACTATATATACACCAACTCTGAACAATAATCTTTATAAAAATAATTTGTGTATTCATGGATTCTCATAACATTTAACAGACTACTTTAGAAACATGTTTACAAAAAAACCTCAAACCAACCCCAGACAACCCAGCCTCCCACAAAATCTGTAAAATGTTTTGTAACATCACTAAGGATTTGCTTTCCAGACACCAAAAACAGCCACTCAGAGTGCCCTCACAAAGGTTCTGCAACCCATTTTAAAAATTTTGATAAATTTCTGATTTCAGGAGGTGCTGAGCATCCGCTCTTTCCACTGGCTTTAATGGGGTATTTGAATGTTCCACACTCGTTAAGAGTCTAAACATGAACTTTAATTTTTGGATCCTAAAACATCTACTTTGAAAAATCTTGACCTACGATCTTAAGACAGACAACTTTAAAAACAAGTATACCTCTTCTTGCATAATTGGTATCCATATCCTTAAAATGCACCATAACAAAATCTGAAGGCTTGAACAAGATACTCTCTAGTATGTCTTCACGTTTTGGCCCCAAACTGGATTCTGCAGTTTTCCGATGAGCAGCATCAAGCACTAAATCACACTATTAGAGACATAAAAAGAATATACTAACTTAATGCACAATAAGCTACTCAATATCATCACATACTTACAAAAACCCAGACATTTACAATAGTTTGCAAAAATTAATCTACTTGTGTAAACTTAGACACGAATAGTCAAAATAATTAATAATAAATACTCAAATTTTAAACAATCATTGATTATTCAGTAGCAGGATCTTTTAAAATAGGGAAAAATCAAAATAATAAGGAGATTACCTTAGGACTGTAGGTTTTAAAAACTCCTTCATATATACCACCATTTTTCACCTGTACTTCACATTTGGATCCCTAGAATGCAAAAAAATGAAAATACAGCTTTCTACCAGCCTCAAAAAAAATTACATTTGACTGATTTTCTCATTTATTTATTACATAAGTACAGTGTATAAAAATACGGCTCAGTTTTTAGTCAAATCTACTCATTCAACATTTGCACAGTTATAAATACACCACTGTGTTCTGCAGATACAAACAGCTGGGTGTGTACCAAAATTTGTTCTGAGGGGATTTAAAGATACTCACAGAAGCATATCTGGTACTCACAAGCCTCTTGACCAGTTATGCATGAAAACAAGGTTTTGTGCAAAACCAAAATCTGTGCAAAACCAAAATCTGTGCATACGTGTGAGTACAAATAACGATGAAGGCTTACCCTGGACTCTAGCAGACAGGGGACAGTCTGCCTTACTTAATTTTGGCATGTCAAGACTTCCCTTAAAATCTGGGGGGAAAAGCTCCCATTCCCTGCACACAGACTCATTTTATTTATCCATAACCTCTCTAAAGACAGAAAATTCAGAATATAGCCAGTGCACCTGAAAGATCTGATATACCTCTGCAAACTGTATTCGAACCTTTCCAAGCCAAAAACCACAGAATAGCTATTACTGTGATTCTTTAAAGTTCCATCTTAGCAAAAGATGCCTACTGTTAAAGTTTCATATTTGTTCTATTATACTACAATTAGTGGACTAGTTAACAGTTCTATGTCACTACAGAAACTGTTTACCCTCCTTCCAAATATGAAGACTTACAACAACTGATGTAAGTATGTGAACCATTCTCATGTTTGCATAGATGCCATCAAAAGAAATCTGAAAAATAAAAAAGACATTGTTATGAATATAGGAGGAACACTTGTAACAATTCAAAAAGCCAGCACACCAAAAATATCACAGGCTTTCATCAGTACATCCTTGTTCCTAGAAGCATGGGTCCAAAACCTTAGTCAATATACATACAACTTAGGTCACATGAGATCTCCAGAGGACCCTTACCCCTTCCTCTGATCAATTAAAGATCTGAACATCCTTTGAAACAAGATAAACATTACAGAGTGCCCCTAAAGTCACTCAGTAAGGAAATTCCTTTGCTGGTTAGGTGAAGCGGATATGCACAGACTCCTAACTGAAAAAGCCCTGCTACAATCCCCCTCTGGTTTAAGAGCATCAATGGGAAAAGGTACTTCAACTGCTTTAGCAGTAAAAAGGTGCTTTCAGGGCCTGCTGAATTACATCTTTTCATCTAACAGACCTGATTACATGCATTAACAGTAGCTAAAGTAATCAAATCATGGAGCACCAAAGAGCTACCAAACCTATCATAAAATTAGTCAAAAGTAATTCACTGCAGCATCAGAATCTGAGATCCTACACTAGAAGAGCTGACCAAGTGTCACCCAGGTTGCTAGATGACACACTCACATAAGCATACATGAAGGATGTCTGTGTTTTGTTGCAACATCTCCTATCGCTCCCTGTCAACTTCATGCTTGTGAAACAAGAGATGCTGAAACATGCAAGGACCTCACCATATTTTGAGCTTTTTAACTGACAACATATCTTTTAAACTGTCAGCTACTTAATCCACTTACTCCTGCATGTTAGCCACGCTTCCTGGTCTGAAAAGACATGTTTAAGGACACTTAGGTGCTCAACACTCAGCACAGAGGACATAAACACTTCTATGATATTTAGTGTTTGCATACAACATTTGTTCACCGCTCTTCCTCAAAGCTTCTTTATTTTTACTGAAGAGTCTTGGTATCTTCAATAAACATTTATATAGGTAAACTGTAGCCCTTTTAAACCTTCCTACTTCTACACCATTCCCCCAAATTAGTCATCCTTGAATAGCAGGCCAATAACAAATCAACAAATCAGTGCAGGTCAAAGATCCACTCTTTAAATTGAGATCCATGTCTTTAGCCTGGATAAAGTTATGCTCCATACATCAAGCCACACCTATACTTCAACAATATATAGCCTCGATAATAGCTAAAGCTACACATTCAGGTTACCAATAATATGGGATTAGCTATTTTAGAGTAAAGCTAAACAAAATTGTTGTTTTTGTTTAACTAAATACTGTCTTACTGTCATCTGTTTAAGGAAGAAGCCAGTGTCAGAATCTTCAGACAAGAATTAATTCAAAAGCATTGCCTTAAGGTAAATGTTACCTATATCTACAACTATAATTGCAAGAAAATGCAGATGATTTATAATGGTGTGTCAGAAGTTTAAGAGACCCTTCCCCCCCTTCACCCTCCCAGGAGCATTAAATGAATGCAAGATGCTACGTCTTTAGAAAAGCATATCTCAATCTAAAATATTCATCAAGGTATCCAAAGGAAAAAATTGAGAGAGTATTCCAGTATCTGCTATTCTTATGCTGATACTTGGGTTCACTGTACAGAAGTTGTTTCCTCATATCTAGGAAGTGGTACAATTAGGAAAAAACATATACTTACTGTAGGCTGAGGCGGTCCTTTGCCACTGCTGCGACCTCTGAAATTAAATACATACATGGGATATGATTAATAAGAACTGCCAAAACCGGTTAACTTCTTAACAAGTAAGAATTCAAAAAAAACATCTTAATTTAGTGTTGAGAACGGGATCAGAGAAAACCAGCATTCCCCTAGAGCAGAACTTGATAAATAAAAGGCCCACAGCATTATCCTCCAAACTACAGACCTACAAGCAAGTAACATTGGTTAGCAGGCAAGATGGTTACCTACAGTAAATTAAAGGGCAAAATGAAGATAATACTAAGCCTATGTCTTTACAAAAATCCAAAAGCATTATCTCTCAAGCAGAATCCTGTAACTAAACCGAATTCCAAAATTTACTGGCACACAAAACCAAAAACACTTCCAGGCCCAACCCCTACTTAGCACAGAGTCCCTTCTCTAAGACTAGAGGCTCAGTACATCGTCACTGTCCATCTGATTAAGGGCCACCCAAATAACTGACTCGTGCTGCAAGCTACAGAGGAGCCTTGATCCTACAGCCCTACCTACAGAGCTTGCTCATCGCTGCTATCACAAGCCCGCAAGTGGAACTGATGAAGTCTGTCCATCCCCTCAAAAGCACTCACTACTTTTAATGCAAATCTGTCAACATGTAGCACTTGGGACACTTAAAGACTTTAACTTAACCTGTATGCTCTTAAGATCTTGCAAACTGAGACGTAAGTCTATGTCCTCCACCTCCCTGCAGCCAGCAAGTCTGCAACAGCAACAATTCTTCAACTTCACTGGTGTGCCTTATTTCAAAGTTACTTCCTTGTACCAAGAAGTCATAGTTTCAAATATTTCTCATAGTGATTTAGATTTGTATCACAACTACTTCAGGAGTGCACACTGTAACGGTAGCCAAAATGAAGTCTTCTGTTCTATTAAAAAAAAAATCAATTTTTTGAATAGACTCACCTTACAGATATACAACCAGTTAAAGAGTCCCAAAGAATCATGTCTACATTTCAAAATATCCAAACAACAGTGAAATCTAAATCCAACTGAATGTCAACCGCATTCAATTGCTTTTCAAAATACTCTGCTTGGTTGAATACAACCCTGCTCTCAAAACAACATGCCCTTATAAGTAGGGCTCATAAGGTAGTCAAGAAATCAAAGGGACTTCTCCCAATGAACATAAATAGCCCTCCAATAAATTCTGCAGAAATAAGCGAGTCCACCAGAGAACCATGAAAGGCCTTAATGAGGAAAAAATGAAAAAGCACTAAACTATCACCTGACTCGTTTAAGAGAAGAAGCTTCTGAAACAGAAATGTAGCCTCATACAGCCTGACGCACATTGATGACATTTGCTGATTGGCAATAACTGCAGATTTCAGATGTCTAGCTGACATTTTCAGAATACTTGCAGAGTACTAATCTCATGAAAAAAACCTAATGCAAATAGCCTTTATTTAATTACCTATCAGTCTTAACTTTCCATTAGGCAGTGTCACAACTTCAGGCTTGCTCTGGAGACAAGCAAGTCTCACCACTTACTAAGTCTGCCATTTGTCAAATGGCAACCTATAGCACAGTGCTGAAGTGAGCTCTTCGTGAGCATAGAACATAATTTTTGCATGATACTCAGACAAATGATCCTCCTCTTTCTGAAAGTAATTTCACCAGATGTGAAATACCCGAATAAAAGAGAGGTACAGCCCAGTTCTGATTTTTCCTTTTATTACAACCAAGTGTCAACAACGTGGTCTTTTGAAGAACATGGCCAAAGCCAAACAATTTCACCAGTTCCTTCTGTTGGTCTCAAAGATTTTAGAAGGTACTCCTTCCTACATCAGCTACAGAAATGGTCATAAGTGAAGGAGTTTGGTGTCCCTGAAATACATAGAAAGCACTCTCATTTTTAGTGACAAGTATTCTTAGAACTTAAATAACTGGGTTGCTAGACTGCTCGGAAAGTTTGGAGTATTCCCTTTAAGTATAAACCTGAGTGTTCCAGATTTTACATATCTTACTGCATTTCCAGAATTATTCCTACCCACATTTCTTTAAGAAACAATCTGATTGCGTGCATCCACCTTGGCAAGAGGTCCCAACTTCTACATAAGACTGAGAGCTAAGCTAATTGCTCAAATTCTACATACTATTCCAATCTAACACATCTCTTTACAGACCTGACCTTTTCCAACTACAACTGTTAAAAAGAAACCTGTAGAAAAAGAAAAATATTCACCATTTCTGCCAATACTGCAATTCAGTTGAAACCAAAGGCATCAACTTTAGCTTTGTATTCCAACAGGTGAAGACTCAAGTTCAAACTACCCTTTGACACATTTTTGATGTATAATATGAAAAAAACTTAGGACCTTCACAAAAGCAGAAGGTAGACTGTCTCTGCCAGAAGTTTACCACAATTTAAAGCAGGTGAGTAACACTAAGAAATGGGGGTGGGGGAAACGAGAAGGGTCAGCAGCAATTTGGCTGCCTAAAACCACATCTTGATTACAGTAAGTGTGGTAAACAGAAAAAAAATACACCTTTTATTGCAGAAACATGGTTAAAGGTAAGCCTGGGAGAAGGCACAGCAGCTTGGCCAATCCAACTTGTAAAGCCTTTCTTTTGGGGTGGCAAAGTCACAAAGTCAGAAAAATGCTGCTGCACGACAACCAAGCAATTACACTTAGCAGCCAAGTCATTGCAGGCCAGCAGTTACACCTGAAGAGTCCAAGTCTCCATAAGGGCTTAATCCCAAATGCCACATAATAAACATTCTTCCCCAGCAGCAACTTGCAAATTTTTTTTCTATTTTTATGAGCATTTACTATCCTATTCCCCAGCATCTCTCACCTCCCACCCTAATGTTTACATGCCAAGTAGAGCATTTGTATAAGCAAAACAAGGTCACGCATTTATGTTTTTCCAGTTAAGTGACAACTAATGCAAGGGACACAAGTCTTTCCAGGATGTAGAAGGAAATCTCAGGTTTTCTCTCCAGCAGCATCTTCCCTTTGAGACTAAGAAGCAAACACAACCATACTGCAGTTAATGTCTAGAGCAGAAGTGCAACTACAAACACTGTTGAATTTAAGAGCGAATAGATGTTTCTGGAGCACTGACTGACATTACTACAGCTTTGAAAACAAATTTACAGGATACTCCAAAGAGTATCCTGTAACAAGTGCAGAGCAATTGTAAAACTTTCTTCTAAGGGAGAAATCAGAAGCACAAACTTTTAAGTGCAGTATTTGTCTAAGACAAATGAATTGAAGCTATCAAATTAAGATTATACAGGAAGTCCTGCAGCACTGTCTTCTGTAGTTTTTCCCCAATACTGACATTAATAATGTCAAGTCCAGTCTCCTTACAAGACACCACCTTCTGTAGGGTCTGAATATGTAAGTAACCTAACTCAAGTTTCACCCAGTGCACATCTGTAACCTACTGACAGACTTAAGTCACTGAAACACCTTCTTCACATACATTGCCATGAGTCAGTTGTTAAATTAAAACTTACTCAAAAGCATGTATATAACATCATACTGAAGTGCATTAAAAGCGATAAGGAAAGTGACCTGCAGGTTATGCATTCATTTTGCTCAGCAGTTTTTAGCATGGTTACATTAAAACCAACACACACAAAGATGTTAGAACAAACTAGAAAAACTCTGAATGGCACATGTGATCGAACCTCCAACACAGTCACTTCCATTATATCAGAGCACTTCAGCACTCAATATTCCGAGCTACTTCTGCCTGAACAGAATGGACACCTCTCTTCCGCCCTTTCCTTAAGCCTTTAGCTAGGCTGATAAAAAAGGCTGTCAAGGAAAAAGGAAAATAAGAGTAGGCAAGAAGCGTTAAGTCTCAAAAGCAAGCTACGCAACATGGGATCAGTTCAGTTTTAACTTTTTAATGGGCAAAGCCATTTATAAAAGCCAATAACTTAGAGTATTCTTAAAGGATCCCAAGTCCTGTTAGGCAAGAAAGTTACCAAATAAGAAGAAAAAAGACCTGCCACAATTGTAACCAGACAAAACCCAAGTCTAAGGTGTTTTGCCTTCAGACAAAACAACAATGGTGGAAAATTGGTAACAAAAAAGGATGCAGTGCTTGAAGGATTGCTGGGACAGATGCAACTTCAATCACAGGACAGCTAACCTTCCTGTGCTTGTATAAGGGTAAAACTGAACTAAAACACAAAAAGTAGATATTAGTGTTTTGACTATCTCAGAGGAGCAGGTTTGTGTATGAGGTCTATGTTTTCTCCAATTACAGTTCAACATGCTATTGGCATCCCCCCTACAGCCCAATTTCCCGTCTGCCATATTGCACATGCAGTTGCTATTAAACAAACATAGCATTTGGTTTAGTGCCTCTTTATAAAAAAGATATGAATCCTTCTGGTTTTTCTTGAACACCTTTAAAGTTGCCTTAATTTGTGATTTTTCCCCTATGTAAAAGAAATTAATGATATAATGAAAATAAATATTGTAGTGTCTTATTTGTTCACACAAGGTTTTACCTGTTCTAATATGAGACATATATCCATCATTATGAAACCATGGAAACAAACGTAGCGAGCAAAGCTGACCCTCCACTCGCTATCAGAGGTGGAGGGACCAGGTGCTCAGCCCAGTTAAGTCTTACAGTAATAAACACACAGCAGAAAATTAGGTCCAGGACAGTTAACTATCAGTGAGCTTCTACCCAAACCTAAGCCTTTAAGAGCAACTTAGCCATGAAAAGTAATGTTCTTCTGCATCTCAAGAAGCAAGAGAATGCTACGGCTGCAGGGAAATGAGCTGCTAGGAAGAACGTCTGGCATACACTGGAGATATTTAAGATTCTATTAAATTATATAATCTTCAAATTGGAACCAAGATGCAGGCCAGCTAAAAAACAATTTGATTTTTCAAACAGGAAAGCCACTTCACTCTTCATTTACATTAACACATTTGCAGCATTAACCATCTTTGAACTTGTACTCCCGAAAAGACAAGACTTTTCTTTAGGACAGCAACAGAAGTGCTCTGAAGGTGTTCCATGGGGCTCCACCAGCCTGAAGACTGTTATTTTACAGACCCTTCATTCAGAAATAACTTGAAAAATTGATTAACAAAAAAGAGAGTGTGAACACCTCTGAGGGAACATGTCAGTTGTTCAGCAGGCCCACTGGAAATCCCTAAGGACTTCTGAAGTGGAATTTACCTAACAAAACTATAAAGGCAACACTCACCGGTAGAAATCCAGTGGCTTTAATCTTAAAACTTGAGAGAGAAACTGAAGCTCACATCCCCTAATCTACAGAGACAAGTGTTCACCATCACACCAAATTAAAGAAAAAAAAAAAAAGCTGTAGGTTTTGTTGCCCTTCACGTTAACCTCTACAGTGCCACTGTGTGTTGGCAGGTAAGTGTTTAGCAAAGCACAGTAAACATCACTGTCCATCTAAACAGCCATATGTATGTAAAAACTATTGAATCACTGCAATGAAGTGCTGAGCTACTACTGTTATTGTTTATTTTGTCCTTTTCAACCCTACCTAAGCTTTTCCACTTCCAGTTGCAGACTGGTAACAAAGTAAAAACCCATTTCCAGTGATGTCCAACAATGGGACCACTGTAAATTCTGTTTTATTGCCAATGCATAAAACTGAGTAAGAATAAAAGTCAAGTTAAAGAGCAAGATGAATAAAACTTGAAATGAAACTGCTCTGAGTGACTATGACCTTCAAAATTGTTACTGTCCTGCTCTGATCGTTTGTCATGACCCCCACAGCACTGGAAAAAATCATAACACTACAAAGTTTATTTTTTCCCCCTCCTCTCTCAAATATGTGAGAATTTGCAGAGCTAATGCTCCGCGAGCAGGAGCAAGATCAATCTTCCAGAAGCAGTGAGACAGCAGGGCCTCCGCAGCGTGCGTGGGGAGGGGGAGATACAAGGAGGGGAATGTCAGCCTCCTGCAAAACCCCGAATTTGTGAAAAAGTGAGGTCGTGCTTGGAACCACCATCCACCGCCGAGGCCAAGGAGCGCCCCTGCAGACTCCCTTCCCGCGAGAATTTATTGCGATTTAAATTAAAAATATATATATATTTTCAAATAAGTAAGACTAAACCCCAGTGAGCCGAAGGTGCCCCACCGCGGGCGGGCCTCCGCCGGCTCCCACAAGGCAGAAACGCTGCCCGCCCCCCTCCCCGGGCCGGCCCCGCCGCCCCCCGGCCGCCGCCATCGCGGCCGGCACCTTCCCGCCGCCGTCCCCCCGCGCACGTGCGGCCGCCGGCTACGGCGCCTCGCCCCCGCCGCCCCCCCCCCCCCCCCCACCGCCGCCTCCTCCTCCTCCTCAGCAGGCGGGTCACGTTGGCCCGGGGGAAGAGGCGCCCCTCGCCCCCGCCGCAGGCCTCGCCAGGCCGCGGGGGTCTTCGCCCGTCGCCCCATGGTGGAAAATGGAGGTCCCGCCGTGCCCTCCCCGCCGTCCCCGGCCCGCCTGAAGGGCACCGGTCGCGGCCTGGCCTCACGGCCTCGCCCCGGCGGCACTGCGGAATCGGCGGGCCTGCGTCCGCCCCGCCCGCCGCCATGCCGGCTCCCGCCCCGCCGGGCGGAGCCCCCCGCACCGGGCCGGGCCGCGTCCCCCGCCATGCAGCAGGCCCCGCTCCCCCTCCCGGCCCCGCCGCCGCCCATGGACGCCGAGGGGGGGGGGGGGGGGGAGTGGGGGGTGGCAGCGCGGGAGGGGGAGCAGCGCCCGCGCCGGGCTCTCCGCCGCGGGGCCGGGGCCAAGGCCGGGCCCGCCGCCGCCGCGCACCCACCTGCCCATGTTCTGCCTCCCGCCGCCCGCGGCTGACGGGAGGCCGGGGCCGCCGCCGCCGCCACCGGGAGGCTTGCGGTTGTTGCCGGCGGCCTGCGCCGCCGCCGCCGCTTGCTTGAGGGACATGACGAGAGGGGGAGAGGGCCGGGGGTGCGCGCCGGGGCTGGGCGAGGGCCGTTCCACGGGGGCCTCGCTGCGCTGGCGGGGCCGGGGCGCCGCTGGCTTGGCCGGTTGCTCCCAAACAGTGCGAGCGGGGCGGAGGGAGCGGAGCGCGGCGCGGAGGGATCCGCGGGGGGGGTTGAGGGAGGAGGGGGGCCGGCGGGTGAAGGGAACGGCAGGGCGGAGGAGAGCGGCGGTCGTCCCCGCCGCCTCTCGGGCACCGCCGCGGCGGCGGCGGGAGGACGGGGGAGTGGCGGCGGGTGGCGGCGAGTCTGTGCGGGCCGGAGCGGGGCGGCGGGCGCGGACTCTTTACGGGAAGTCGGAGGGCGCCGCGGCGGTGCTGCGGCGGGTGAAGGGGCGGAGGCGGGAGGCGGGGAGGGGAGGGGGACACGTGAGGCGGCGGCGCGGGACGGCGGCAGCTCCCGCCGCAGCCCCGGCCCCGCTGAGGGGCGGCCCGGCCAGGCCCTACCGTGAAGCCCCTGCGGGCGCAGTCCACTCTCACAACCCGCCCGTGCCTTCCCTCCTCGCCTGCAGTAGCCGCAAGGGCAAACCCGAGCCGGTGCCGGCCGGGCGGACGCCCCCGGCGTGGCCGCTGCGGGCGGCCCGCAGGCCGCGGCCCCTGAGGGGAGACGTTCGCCCTGGCCTGGCGGCGCCGGGGCCTGGGTCGCGGCCTCCTCCCCGAGCAGGCCTGCAGGCTGAGGCCTGGCCGGCGCAGGGGCTGGCGGGGCCGGCCCCGCTCGGGCCTGCTGCTGCCCGCCTGGCCCTGCCGAGGCCTTGCTTCTCCCACGCCCCCGGGGCCGCTAGAGAGCGGGAGGTGGGAGGGCTGCGGGCTCGGGCCGGCAGCGCAGCGTTCAAAAGAAACCAGACATCGAGAGACGCCAACATTCAGGAAAAAAAAAAAAAAATGGCCGAGCCACCGACTAGCTGTAAAAGGCGAAATGGAGAACCCCAGGCCCCCCTGTGCTCACTTGCAAAGCTGCAAACTGGCTCCTACCTTTAGCCACAGCGATAGCGAACTATTGCCAATAAACACTTGCATCCCATTGCCCTCCTGCTCGTGGAGCCAACTATAGTAAAGCAAGATGGGGCCGGAGGGATTGCCACATTCCTTGCTGACAACCCCACAGTATTATAGATATCGGGGGGGTTCCCCCCCTAAATTGCTGCAGTCCGAAGAAAATAGTATTCCCATTGCACCAACAGAAACAGTATTTAAGCCCAAGGTGCAAGTTGTCCCATCACTCCGTCTTGTTACCTATCTGTCATCGCCAGGCTTCCTGCTGAAATCCAAGGTGCAGCGACTGTTTGGCTCTGCCATGTTCCTGCTTTACGCAGAGCAGTGGTTTCACCAACTCATACCAATACATAAAAATAAAGCCTGGTCTGTCCTTTTAAAAAAAAAAAAAAATCTATGTACATACAGGATTAGTAAGAGCAGATGTAACTTGAAAACCAAGAGCTAAATTGATTTATAGCCATGGTTACTCAAAATGCTCAGAGTTTAATCTATTCATAGAAATGCTCTAGAAATCCCACAGGATTCAAATGTAATAAAAAGGAGCTGTGCTCTTAGGCAGGCATTATTTATACACCTTGCTTGTAAAGCAACAGCTTTCCCATGCAGTTGAAAGAGTTGTGGGTGGCAGCACACAATGGTAAAGAGATAACAAATATTTAACAGCTTTCTTAAATTAGCATTTTCCCTACACTTTTGACTGTTAAACTGCTTGTTTTGTTTTACCTTACAGGCCCAAATAACCTTGTGGTTAACACATTGTTAGTTAGATGACAGATACTAGCCAAAATGGGCTCAGCACAAAGCATTTTTCCATCGAAAATACTTGCCCTGAACAGAGCCAGCAGTTTTAAGGAAACCACATTTTTCAGTCACTTGGTTGAATTCACAAGACACTTGTTTCTAGTGAAGAAAGGCCATTTCACAGCCACAGAACCAAGGGAGAAGGATATTGAATGTTTCCACAGTCCAAGAGTTTCTTTCTGTAGGAGACACTGAAACCTGCAGAGCTAAAGACAGCTTGCACTACAACTGACACAAATTTTAGGACCATTTACTATAAAAGCAGAAGTCTCTTTCACTGCACACAACAGGATAACTAACATTACCTAAGAGAAGCTAAGAAAATATTATTTTAATGTGTTAAATACATATATGCACGCACACATATATATGTGTAAAATCATTAGCATACAAAACCCAGCGTTTAACCAAACTCTTTAGGGTACTGTTTTTAAGGTCTTCTATATCTTTTGGTTGGTCCTACTGGACCTCAAGCAGAGGGCCTCCAAGTGCTACCACAACAGGGGAAATGCTGCAGGAAAGGAAGAGCCAAAATATGCCTTGAAACTAAGTCAAGTAAGCTACAGTTAGCAAGGATTACCAACTCAGTAGTGTGTTCCATCTGATAAGTGATCTGGATATGTTATATTCAGTCTCTTAATAGTTGGGGTTTTTAAAAATACATTATTTCAATGCTTTTTCAGCTAAGAAGGTTTACAGTGCACAGCAATTAGTCACTATTTATGTGGCTAAACATTAAGAACTATTAAAGAACCTGTGGTGTTTTCAAGTGGCAGCCATACTGTGGGGTCCTGCATGTGAAGATGGAGCCCTTTATATTCAAGGATGCCAAAAACACAGAAATAATTTCCATAGGCAGACATGGTTTCTAAGATGCGATATGAACATACTAAACTACATTTTGGGGCAACAATAAGTGTTTGGAAAGCAGCATATGTATAAGACTTGAGTTCATGTCTGTAGTAATGACTCAAATGCAGTTGTGGTTTGACTTGTTTTCTCCTTTAGTGTATTCTTTGTTTTGTTAAGCTCCGTTTGGCTTTCAGTGTGCCCTCCCTTTTTTGTTTGTCAAGCATCTTCATAAAAAACACATTACAAATATAGAAGTAATCAAATTAAAATAGCTCTGGCAGTAATGACCACCAGAGAACCTGCAGGTTGGTTTGTGAATCCAGGGGTAGCCAGCTGCTTCAGCTGCCACTGGCGCAGACACTGCTCCTCACTTTTTTGCTGTGGGTGCATTGGGACTACCCAAACTTCCAGCGTAATGGCATTATACTGCCATTTTGGTACATTGTTCCCTTCTACTCCATACAGCTCATCTTTGCCCACCATTCCCAATATTCTACATTAATTACAGTTTGGCTCTATCAATTTCTCCCTTTTTTGGCTAATCCCTACCCTTATAACTACCAGTTTGGTTGCAAATGTAGTTGTGATGGGGAACAGACAGCAGTCAGTGGGTGCAGCGGTCAAGCTGTAGAAGAGTTCAGGATTCAAAGTCACCTGCTCCACAGTCAAGAAAGAAAATCAACTATTTCTGATGGAGAATCACATTCAGTTTTGCCCTTTCTGTCCATGTTCCAGGTTAAAACTGCTCTTTCTGAGACTACTATTTTCATTCAGATTTGTGACTACATGTGCAGGCTGTATTTGCATATGAAGATGAATGAGTTTGATAATATCATTACTTACCAGGAAATGCTACATGATGTAACATTTCCTTGATCTAACCTGCTGTTAGGTGTTGGGCTCTCTTCCTTGAGCTACCCAGGGTGATCCTCAACAGCATTCAACAAGATGAAACATGCATGCCTGCGTAGGGATGACCGGCATGGGCACTCAGCATTTATTTTAAGCAAAATCAGCTGTTAAGAGAAGCTCAGAGAACTAAGCATTTCTACACATGCATTTTCTCTTCCTTGAAGACTTCTGCTATTTAGTCCCATTACCCCTAACCCTCTTCTTGGAGGCTAAAGCTTTGTGAACAGTGCTATGGGCACAGGGATCTCCAAACACTTGGAAAGACATTAGGAAAACAAATTGGGTCCCCTAACACACAAGCACTTCCCAGAGAGTTATGATATTAGCTCATCAGCAAAGCAGCCATTAGTTTTAACTGATGAATGCACTACTGGTGGAACCAGAAAGAGGTACGTACATGACAGTGAGCAAAACCAAAGCCCAAGCTCCAAACTGACCAAGCAGGACAACTGCTTCCCAGTTCTGCCTTGCCTCCCCACCCCAGTCACTGCACAGTGTCTTCTCATTGCCTGCAGCCCCTCAAATTCACAGCTCGATTCCAAGCAGAGACCAGCTCCCATCAGATACAGTTTTTGATCTGCACTTGCACTTTTATAGCTGTTTCTTCCCAACTTCTCTCAGCCCACCAGCATCCCCCTCCAGCTGAGTTCAGACAGGGCACAGATGATGGATGTGCCTTCTGAGCTATACGTGCCAGCTGCTTATCCAAGAGATGAAGGGAAATGCTGATGTCCACAGAGCTCAGGAGAGAGGTGCAGAAGTGCCAGAGCTCATTTTACCTACAACCTTAATGAACATTGCTCTCAGTTTCCATTGGCCTCGAACACCACACAAAGGCATTTCCTTCCTCTGGCAGAAAAGCTCCAGGACCTGTACAGTGATGCTGTAGCTCCATAGCAATGGTTTCAGGACAGAGCTACAAACTGGGAGACACCAATTGTGCCCAGCAAACTGCCAGGCAATCTTAAACCAAGCACTTTATGCTTTTAGGTTTCACATTTTTACAAAAGGGAGGGGAGAACCCAACCTAGCTCCTGCTAAGCAGCAGCAGCACACAAAGCAATCGTTATGCCAAGATTTAGCTCCTAAATCCCTCAAGACCTGGTGCTCACAGAGCATAAACAACCTTTGCCTCAGTCTCATCGAGCTGTACCTCCACGTTTCCCAAGTGCAGCTACGCAGACCCGCCAATACCCATCCTCTCCCTGTCCTTTCACTCAGACAGGCATGCCAACAAGAAAGCCAGTTGCCATGGCATTTTTTCCCCCTACAGACAGATGTCCATTAAAAACCAAGTCAGCCTCAGGTTTGCTTCACAGAGCAGCTTTCAGTTATTATTAGCAGCCCACAAGGAATTTCCACTGTGCCCCTTCACCTCAGATGTTTCAATGCACTTCAGTATTAATCCCTGGGGATTAGAAGGAAACTACTACAGAACAGGCACAGGTACATTCAAAGGACAGATTTAGGATTATGAGCTTGGTTTACATTTTTGGTAGATGACTACCACATGACCACATTTGGAAAGGGGTAAGTTTGTTACCTCTGGCACTCTTTCTCTTGTTTGCTAAGACTCTGTGCTAAAATCATGAGGCGAATTGGAAGTGAGATGCAAAGGTTTTCCCTTCCTCCGACATGTTACACCTGAGGCTTAGATCTGGGATTTTGGCTTCAGGAGGAACCTGCCTGCCCCAGCCAGGAGCATCATCAGACCCTCCATCCACAGCGAAGGGACTCTCACCACTCCACACAGGAGCCCCAGGCAGCCTCCACAAGCAGGGCCAAGCACAGGTGTCTCAAGGAGTGGTGTCTTCTTCCTTGGTTACAAGGCCACATTTTTATTCAAGATTGGAAAAACAGCTTAATGGATTCCATATTCCCCCTCAGCCCATCCTGCCTGCAGTGGGGGCCAAGGGCTTGTCAGAGGTGTCCCTAGGGAAAAGCAGGGGGGTTTCCTACTACAGTGCTGACAGTGCATCACCAGCATCTCTGCAGGATTGAGCTTCAGAGGGAATGGTCAGGTATTTTTATATGGACAGTAACAGCACTAAATGCATGAGAACTAGACACTGAAACTTAACTGTACAGTGAAGTTAGTTTTCCTTGCTAAAGCACCGGAGTGCTAAGGCAACTGTTAAAGAAATCCTCTCAGTGATGTCCAGGGAGGGATCTCCCCTGTCACATCTGGGTCTAAACCTGGCAGGGCTTCTAACACGTTCTTTGTTTAGGTTGTGGCACTTGGGAGACATAGACCTTCTGCATGGGAGCTGACATTTTGGAGACATTATTGCAACTTGAAGCATCTAGGAGTTTTCCACAGGAGCCTGGGTCTTCAAGGGAGCCAAGTGCCACTACTTCAGCTGTAGGAATGTCAGCTCCTAGTAGTTCTATCAAACAGCAGGGTCTGAGCACGTACCCAGATGCAGGGTCCTGAGGGAGCTCTCCCTTCCAGGCTCAGAGTCACTTCTCAAGATGAAGCATTTGGATTTCTCCTCTCAGTTACAGCTAGCACAGCTGCAAATATGATCAGAAGTATCTAATCCTCTTAACTGCTTCTGCGGTTTGACTCCTATCGCCGCAGAGG
The DNA here is from genome assembly GCF_963921805.1 of Phalacrocorax carbo. Classification (NCBI taxonomy): domain Eukaryota; kingdom Metazoa; phylum Chordata; class Aves; order Suliformes; family Phalacrocoracidae; genus Phalacrocorax; species Phalacrocorax carbo. The sequence continues at coordinate 8,918,689 of NC_087527.1, read as the reverse complement.
AAAATGCCGTGATTTCAGTGCACTGCCTGCATTCCCACGTGGCTGCCTATAAACCTTGGCTTTTACACCATTGTTCATTCCTCCCCATTGATTTCTTGGAAGGAGGAGTAGGTGTTTGGCTCCTTGCAATGAAGCTGCAGGGGTGTGTTAGTGAGGAGTGGAGGCCAGGAGCTCCCGAGTCCCAGGGCCATGCTCAGCTCTTGGTGCTCCTTCACTGAGCAGGCAGGATCCAACTGGGATTTCTTCTTCACTCCAGTGAACCTAGAGCATGTTTGAAAGCTGCCAGGGAGAATTGCTTGGAAAAAGCCGTCTTTGCTCCTCATGCAATCCCTGCAGTTGCAGAGGGAAACTCTTGGCTTGGCTGTGCTTGAATGAGACCAGCCAGCTTCCCCTCCATCAGCATGGGGCTACTGGCTGCAGCAGCATCCCTGTCTCCTGTGGACAACACCAGCTCACGCACCTTGCTCGGCTGCATCTCCTGCTTGGCTCCTCCAGCCCTCACAGAAGGTTTTCCAACTAGGACTCCACACAGACCATGGGTGCAAGCCAACAGCACTGGGAGTTTCTCCTGCCTACATTAATTCTGCTTGGACTACGATTACCAGTACTGTAGAGGAATTGTTCTAGGAGATCTAGTCATATTTTGTATGCTAAACAGGTTTATTGTGGATTTATTTTAGGTTTATAGAGCTCAGACACAGGTGCCACAAAGTTGCCTTGGAACCTCACTCACAACAGTGGTGGGGGTCTCCCCATCCCAGAGAGAAGGATCCACCAAGGTGGGTTTGTTTCATGTGCCTAAAGCCCTCTGTTTTACAGTGCAAGGGCATACATTTCTTCACCTAACAGCATCACACATCAAGAGAGACTACTAAATATTATAAAGTCACATATAGAGATGTGAGGGAAGAGAGAGACTAAGAGCCATAGACATGTAAACAGGTATCAAGACAGCATCTTTGCATCCAGAAAACCAAGGTACATCCTACACTGACATTCCTCCAAGGTCATTGCCACCACACACATAGGGACACTGATAATAGGCAAGAAAAACAGCTAAGTTACCATGTACCTCCAAGAAAAGCCCTCCTTAAATGCATGAGGGCAGCCTGACTGCTCGGTCTGGGGCAGCCAGGTGGGTTTTGTGAATGCATTGAAATCTCCACCAGCGTTAGGCAGAGCTCCCATAGCTCCCTGCCCAGCACAGGCTACTGTACAACCCCCAGCAGGACATTGGGGCTTTACCTAAGCACTTTTGAGAGCACAACCATGTCAGCAGCACACAGAAGAGAAGTGCTACCACTAAGTACCACCTTCAGATGACAAGGAACATGCAGGGCCCAGCACCAGAGACTAGCACGGCCCCAGGTATCTCAGGTTGGGAATAAAACACATGCTTAACACAAGGCAAGTGAAATAATAGCTCATCCTCACCCCCCTGCCTTCAGGCCCACAAACACAGATAACCTCTACAACCACCAAATCATCACATTACTAAACCTGCACAGAAGGGCCAAAATCTCAGTTTCCTGGTGAGCTCAGGCATGTCTGCTCAAAGCACAGCTCCCACCAGTGAGCAACAAAACTTCCTGCTGCTTCCCAGCCTCCATTCAGCTCAGCAAACCCTCCACAAAGAGCCCCCACCTACCCCAAAACCAGCTCCAGCTCCAACAAGGCAGCAAGCCTTCCAGGTGCAGCAGCTTTATAGGAGCTGTTGCCCCTGAAGAAGGTTCAACAGGGACCAGTTTCCTGGTGGGGAAGTAAACATTGCTCTCTCTGAGGTTTTTGATGTTTTTAACTAGCTTGGGATAGAAGGAGTTTGACTCTCCAGCTCCCTGTGAGAAGGTGGAAGGAAGCCTTGGGAGTATCTTGAGGTTTGTTGTCTAACTCAATTAACCAATTACTTCCAGGTCAAGAAGGGGCAAAGCTATAAATGCTGCTTGCTGCTATAAATAATGTTTGCTCAAGGGTGGTGCAGGAGCAGGAAGTGTTAGGTGTGGGGGTGTAACTTGAGCTTGAAATGAAAGCAAATATCACAAATTGCTTCCTGCTTCAAGCAGACCTGTCACTATTTTTCTCTTGCCCCTGAGAAGTTGGGGTGAACCAGTGCACAGAGCTGGCTTTTGCCTTGGGAAATGTGTGCAGGAATTCAGGCTGGAGAATGAATACACAGATGTTCCTCCTATGCTGCAAAACTCCCCTCCAAACACTGCTGTCTTGGTGTAGGATCTGCTGTGGAGAGCTGGGCCAGTGGGATGTGTCTGCCTTCAAAATACAGTTGTTAGACCAAAATGCCTGTTTATGTAAAAAGAGGAAAGGGGTGAAGCCTAGAAGAAATTGATGTGAATTTCTCAGAGCTCAAACAAGAACAGACAAGTCAGTTGGTGCAGATCAAGGCAGGAATTTTCCACAGGGCCTTAGGGAATTGGGTTCTAGTGGAAAGGTAAATGGAGCGGAGAGTGGGTGGTGGGATGGCAGCGCGTGCCTTTGGAGGGGCCTGGGCTGGCTGTGGTGCAGGCTCAGGGAGCACAGCATGGCCATGGGGTGTTCCAGCTGCTCAGATGGATGGACAGACTCCTGTGGGCCTTTGCTTGCAGGGTGACCCCATGTCTGCTCTGTTAGTGGCATCATGTGAATTTTTTCTAGGGCACAAACCAGAGAGATGTCACCTCACCTGGGACCTCAGTTCTTAAGAGAGTAGAACCTGTGTCATGCAGGGGATTAATTGGTGTTAAAGGACAGGTTCTTCCCAGGAGGCAAATTAGCCCACTGAAAAACTAATGAGTCCCTGGAACTGTGTGAAACAGAGCACTGTCAGCCAGGCATCTCGCCCCAAACTGCGGGCTGCACGGGGAGCAGCTGCTGCTGGTCTGGCCCCAGAGGGCTCATGGAAACCCATCAGCAGAGAGGCCAGGGGGTGCTGGAGCTCGGGTGGCCGCAGGTCTCATGGGTGCTGTGTTCCCCTCCCACCTTAGCTTGGGCGTGTGCTGGAGATGGCGGGTGGGAAGCCCACCAAGCCCACCTCACCATTGAGTTGAGCTGCTTTTGCCTCCTGCTAATCTAGTCTTTGCTGTTTGCTTATGGGGAACATACCCGGCTCGAAGCAGTGACAGCTGAACCCTGAGCCCCACCTCACCCTGAGCTGCCCTACATTTCCCTTCCAAGCAGGGGGACATGACTTTCTGTCCCTGCTGTCCCTCCAGCTGCGGGTGCTGCTGCTCCCAACCAAGGAGAAGCCATGCCAACCCATCATCCTGTCTAACTGCCTCTCCCCTCCGCTCGCTCGGGAACAGCTGCCGGAGTGAATCATTTCAGCATCCTCAAAGTGCGGAGGACTCTGCCAAGCTTCGTCCGATTTCTGGCTGTCACTCCACTCCATCTGTGTTTCTCCCTGGCCATTTTAAATCCTGCAGACTTTCCTGCGGTCCCCGATGACCTCGCGTGAGCAGGTGGGTGCTCTCACCACAGAGGTGCAGAGCTGATGTCGGAGGCTCTTGGGCTGCCTTGGGTGTTTTTGGCATTACTGTCCTGCCCGCATACGCAGAATCACGAGTCATTTTGCTGTTCTGTTGCCTCTCTGCCAGCCTGTGAATCAGGGACCTTTTGTGGAGAGGGAACAGCAGGATCCAGTGAAGTTCACAGAGCACACTGGCCACCAGCACCCCTTTGGGGGAGAGCAGGTCCCCCATTTCTTGCTCCTGCTGGAACATCTCTCTGTTATTGCCACATAGCCCACATGGCAAGTGCCAAGGGAGGCTTTATCCTAGAGCTCTCAGACACCACTTCAGGCACCCGACACAGCACCAGCAGAGGCAGTAAAACCCCACTGATGTTCATCCAGGGAGGAGGTCTGTGTTTCTTTCATGATTTAAAAAAAAAAAGTCTATTTTAAGGCTTTTAATCCTAGCAGGAGCTTGGCCAATCTCAGCTGTCCAGTGCTTGGGGGAAATTTTATGCTGCTGCAACCTTCTCCTGTGGTGATGTTGAGTCATCAGCCACAAAACTGACCTGTTGTTTGAGTCTCAGATGTCAAAATTTGACCGCAGGCTGGAGCCGTCCGAGCACCACTGCTTCTTCCAGGCACTTGGGTGTCTGGATGATGGTAAGGAAGAGTCACGGGCCAGCCTTTCCCGGGACTTTTCCCTTCACCACGAACCACGTGTGGGATCAAGCCACATCAGCACTGCTTCTGCCATGCAGCCAGACAGAGCATGGTCTCACCACCAGGGACATCTTGCCAGGAAGAGTGCCCTCAGCCTCACCCAGCAGCAACCTGGGGGAGCCCAGTGCATCTACAGCAGTGAACAAAGCCCCAGATGGACACTCTAGGTTGCTTTGCCACCTGGGATGATTTTAGGAGAAGCTGGTGGGGACTCAAGGACCGGGGGTAATTTGGTTTAACGCAAAAGTATTCAACAACCTTTGCTTTTTCTGCATGAGCCGCCCACTTCTCATGAGCCGGAGATAATTACCCTGTGTTATCTGCTCATATCAGCTCAGCTGAACCAAGCTTCCACCCAGCCCAAACATGGCAAAGAGCTCATTTGGACAGCTTTGCCTTCGAGTTAAAAAGTAGATGACTTCAAGAAGAGTAAGTCACATGTTTTGTCGTTCTCCCTGCCATCTCCTCCCTCCATTTCAGTTGAATACACAAACAAAAATACGGCACGCTGGTTTAATTTTCAATCACATTTTTTGAAAATGAATTCCAAGATACAGTACAGCATCTTAGTGTTCTACACAAAGCAAGCTTTCAGCAAAAGGTCACAGCATCTTAGATGGTGTAAAAATATATCTTAAATAAAATAGTTTCTATAGGAGAGCAAGCTGTGCTGTACATCTCTAGGTCCTTAGAATAATTTACAGAAGGCAGAAGCCTGGTTGTACAATCCACACACTAGAAAAGAGTTAGTGTACATTCATGCTATAAAGTTAGAAAAGGTAGAAGTTCCAGATGATTGGGGCAGATCTCCAAACCCAAGCAGTGGATGCAGCGAGTCCACAAACAAGTGCCCTGTATTTCAGAGTGAGGAAGCTCAATGCTTCCAGTCCATAAAGTCAGGAAGCAGATCATAAGGACTCACCTTCTGAGAGTCACTCTTATTTATTGTAACTCCTTCCTTTCAATTGGCCAAAAAGAACAACTTCCAGCAATAAAGGACTAGCTGTTTTATTTCTTTGTTCCAGTTTGGAGCAGGCAAGTCAGAGCTGCATTTTCAATGTTACAGACCAAGATAAAGGCTGTTCCTACAGTTTGAACAACAGAAAAGGATCATACTATGGCCTGAAGAAACAACTGCAGGACTCCCCCAGCCATTTTTAATAAAGGAATAGCCTTAAAATGCTCCGATTGATGAGCACAACACAGTAACCAGGACAGTCGCTTCTCCAGCCAGGGTGAAACTGTTCCCACCCCAGAACATCAAGCCTGGTATATAGTCTAAGTGAAAACCAACAAATACCACACACCCCCTCACCTTGATTTGTCCTCAGATTTTCCTTATAGGATCTGCACAGCTTTGGGGCAAAGAACACAAAAGTTTTGCCAGCTGGGATTTTGGGCAGAGCACATTTCAGAGCAGAACAGGCCATGCTAAGTGACCACAGCAACTGGATACAACAGCTGCATCTAGCGGCGGGGGTCCAGTCGCAGGGCAGCGCGCTCAGCTCCATGCCGGACCAGAGCACTGCAGCCCTGCGGGTGGGGGCTGGCAGCTACTGCAAAGGCTGGTTACAGGCACGTAGGAAGGGGGGTTTTAAAACACAGCGTTAGTCATTCTCCTCACCTCGTTTCAAGGATTGCAGCGCTGGAGCTTATGCCAACACACCCCTAGCACAGCTCATGGAGGGAACACATACGCACCCCACTCCAGGAGGATCAGACACTGTGGTAGTGTTAATATATAGCATGTACCCGTCTTTGCAAAGACAGCTCTGTTTAATTTGTAGAAACGCCTGTAAAACAATCACACTAAACAGCTTCCAGAATATAAAACTTCCATGCTTTCTGCCCCAAAGACAGCAAGCACTGGCCTTTCAAGGGCCATCTTTAAAATGAAGAAAGAGATATTAGCAAAGTCCCTTAAAGCGTTTAATATCCTAGGTTACAAGCCTTTAGGAGTCATTCAGCTTCTTACGCCACTAAGATGGTTTATTTTCCACACCTCACTCCTATTTACTTCCAAATAACAGTTCTACTCCTGCACTAGCAGTTTGCAGTGTCAGGACTGCACATACTTAAAGGAGATGTATACAATCTAATTTACACTGTTTATTAAATAAAATAATTTTAGTTGAGAATACTTTTAATCCAGGAGAAGAACCGGAGAAGCTTTACAGGCTGGGCCTAGCCTACTCTACAGCATCCCCTTAGGGAATACGATGTTTAACATGTACACACCCACCACCCAAAACAGTACGCTCTCCAAGAAGAAAGTCAAATGCATGATAGGAGGGGCTTTGAAAAGGTAGGAAGGCAAAATGGTCATTAAGATCTGCCTAAAAACAGCTAAATAGTGCAGTGAAATGCTTTTAAATACCACAGACACCTCCACTGACTGGCAGCCAGTTTTATGAGCAGCTCTGAAGACAATTTCTAGCTGAGCTTTAGTGAACTGGGCATTCCCAGCCGGAGTCCCGAGAGGTGAGCCTGGCCCACCACCAGCAAGGCCAGTTTCAGGTTGGGAGCAGGGCACTCTGATTCTCATTTGCCCCTCTTGCCACGGCCTCTCCTGGAAGAAGGTTTGCCTGTGCCCCCTGTGGAGGAGCTGGCAGAAGATGCCACTGCAATGTTGATCTGTCCTTCCTGAATCTCCTGTCGGGTCTCAGCTGGGAGGTGATTGATTTTCTGTTGCGTCTCTAAGTAGAACATGACATCCCGCAACTGCTCCTGGATCTCAGAGATCTGCAGGTCCTTCTGTTCGCAGGTTTCTTTTAACACTCTCTCCTCCTCCTTTAGTTTGTTCTGAAGCAAGGCTTGATTTGCTCGCAAACACTTATTCAGTTCTTGCTCCTCCTTCAGCTCGTTGGAAAGTTTAGCCACTTTGTTATTCAGCTGAGAACACCTTACAAATAGAAGCACACATCAGGAAAGCAGTGCACTATACCAAGATCAAACACCATTGCATCCTTTTTATTTCCAATCTCTTAGAGCAACTGACTCCCAGCTGTCCCCAGCCCCACCAAGCCCACCTGGAACTTGGTTTTCTGGCAAAGGGAGGCAACACAAGAGGACTCTGAAATCTCCCCCAGGATTTTCTACCCAGCTTAAGGCTTGCTAACACCTGCTTGTCTGTATGGAGTTGCCTGCATATCAAATATGATGTGAAGCAGAATCCCTTCCTTCATTCCTCCAACTGCATAACCCAGGAGAATCCCTTCCCTTGCAAGTTAGGCAATTCCCTCTTGTACCAGAGGCCAACAGAGGCAACAGACAGGGCGTGTGTGGAAGCATGGCACTGTAACCTTGAACATGCATCTGCAACTGACGTAACAGGCGCCAAAAAGGGCGTCCTTAGGGAGCTGAGGACAATCAGGGACTCCCAGATGCTGGCTCCCAGCACACTCTGAATACAAGACCCCAAAGATACCACTTCAGTTGGAAGCAAGGTGCTCCCACAAGGATATCAGTAACCTCATGTTTCACAGACAATGCTTCCCTGCTCTTAACAACCCAGTTCTTTTGCCCTGAAGTTTGCTGACTCCTTTCTATTCATTAGGGTGAGCTGCATGAACCACAGCTCACTAGCTTGGGTGTCCTGCTCCAACCAGGACTGCTGGAGAGGCAGCAGTGCCAGGGGCCTGGTGGGCTAGGAGGAACAGAGCGTGCGGTCCCACCTAGGCAGCTGGAACACACTGATCTGCACAGTCCCCATGCTTGACATCTTTCATCTAGGCACTTCCCAAGGTCTACGTTTTGCTCTGTGCTGGGTGAGATGCCTCTGTTAGGCTGCCTTTCTTCCCTTTGGATGTATCCGCCAATTGTGAAACAGACTGGCGTCTCCTTCTGAGCAGGCAGAGGGAGGATTACTGAATGCTAAATATGCAGACCATGTAAAAAGAGCCAAGAGCCCAAAAGCTGTGTTCCACTCAACAGGCACTTTCAGTTTGTGAACACCTACAGAAATGAGAGCTTTTTTTTAAAATAAGCTGTGTTCTCAGTATACCAGTTTAAATAGCTCAAAATTGCCTAGGAATAACAAGCTTTTTTTCTTTTTGGATGTCAGTGTGCAGAGTTTTAATGGCTGCACGGAACTAAACCTGGCAGCGGTACCCACTTCCTTTCGACAGACTGCTTTTCTTTAAGCAAGTCATTCAGCCTCTGTTCCAGACTGTCACACTTCTCAATGGTCTCTTTAAATTTGGTCTTCATGTTGTTAATCTGTAAAAACAAACACACAGGCATTTCAAAGAGATCAAAGTCCTGTGCACTTTCATTATGACATTCATTTTTCTGGAGTGGTTTCTAGACTTTGACCGATTACTATATCCAGGTAAGCAAAAGCTTTGAGTCAAGAAAAGGCTTGGTTTTGATGAAGACCCTCTGCATTTACAGTTCGCAGTACCCAATGAGGAACCATGTTGCCGTGGAAGCTGCTCACACAGAACAGCAACTCAGGCTGCAGATCTGTGCCAGGCACCCCATTCAAACACAAGCTACACCAGATCCTTAACTTCTTATTGACTGCAGTTAAGCACTTATTTTGCCATTCTCTCAGACTTTTTTGTATCTGTCAGCAAACTTAAATTTCCATCTTAAGGCTTTACAATGTCAGGCTTTTGCTCATTTTAAAGTAAACTTCAAGTAAGTATGGTCAAAGTCTGAAAATTAACATGCTACTTCGCTCAGCATTGACTCAGCAGCTTGCTGTCATAAGGCAGTGACCTACTGACACGAATATCTTACTCATGCAAAACGCAAACAGAAACACACACTGGCTTCCACTTCCCCTCTACTTCACAACTCGAGACTGCTACTGCTGAAGAAAACCAAGTTCTTGTTCTCTAGGCACTGCACAGAACATGCCAAAACCTCTAACATAAGACTTACAGGAGATTTATAGACAGAAATACTTGTTTTCCCTACATTAGTGCCAAAAGCACGCTTGCATGTAGTGGAGACAGGAATTTAAAGGGAAAAAATGGTTTTCTGGAGGAGCAATCTGGATAAATGTCAGTGTCAGCACACATGGTGCCTTCACTGATGCCAGAGTCAATGCACAGCAGGTTTTAAGCCTTCCGGCCTTAATCACTGAATGTTTATGCAGCTGATGGTTAATTTGGGGGAAGTAGCCTGAGCGCTGATAATGGAATACACTGCATAGTGGCACTGATCCAGACAAGACTTAGGCGGAGCGAGGGCCACGGCTAGAATTGTAAGGATCTTTAAACATGAAACCACATTTGGGGCATATATCATAGTTGTTTCACTTTGAAGTTGCTTTGTGGATCATGTTTCCTGGTCACGTGCAAGACAGTTTTTGCTATATCTTTTATAGGGCCCTCCATAAGATTTGTGGAACTCTTCTTTAGACCAAGGTAAATGACCACTATTTCAACAGTCATAATTTCTACACTTACAATGCTACTTAACTGCAGATACAAAATGGTTAATTAGAAGTCATGCAGAAAGTTCAGTTAAGGACTCAACCCTAAATCCTGACTCACTTTAAACCTAGGTGAAAGGATCTATGTGGAGTGAAAAGCATTAAAATATTCTCACTAGATTTTTGCTCATGACATTTTGAAGCATCCTGCCTACAGAACACTTTATAGGATGAGACTCTGAACTTTTCCCAAAGGGTGATGAGGAGAGAGAGGGGATCAAAAAGAAAGGGCAAATCAATATGCATTTGGAGCAGAAAGACTGCTACCACTTTCTGCAGCCAAGCAAATTAAAGTCATATTGTCTATGCTACACTAACCATCCCTAGAGATACATGTCAGGGTGAGACGGATGGCATCCGCAAGCAGGGATCCTGCAGCAGCACGGACTTGTTTTCACCACTGCTGCAGTTTCCTGAGCAGCACATCTAAATCAACCTTCAATCTAGGTGGCAATCTACCTACTTCTGCACCACTGAGCAGCAAATTGCTAGATCTGAGCACTGAGATAAGGGATACATCTTGGAGCCAATTTTCTCAGCTGGTAGTGAAACAGGCTATGCGAGGCCACGTCACGCAACATTCAGCCTGTATGAGAGACTGAACAGCCCATCTCCCTTTTAACTTAACAGTGTCCAGGGGCCTCTTTCAGCAGGCACATGCCCAGAGCAGAACTCACCTCTTCAGCTGTATCCTTTTCTATTCGGACAATCTTGTTTTCCCAATAGATTCGCTGCGATTCCAGCTGGCTTGTTAGCAAATATGAGTACTATAAACACAGAAGATATACACAGAACAGTCAGCTTTTATGTAAGGGTGGCTATGCTGATTAAGGAGCCCAAGGGACTCCAATATACAAATCAATTTAATCAGATGAAATTGAGCATACAGGACATTCTGAACATACATGCAAACTGCAGATCCAGCAGATGTGTTTCACCAATTTAATTTCAAAAATCAAATCACTTGATTTCCTGAAGTCAAGGAAAGCCTTCAGAGCACAACAGCAAGGATCAAATAAAAGTTCCACCAAGCTGTACCCAGTATCATGCCAAAAACTTTTTAAAGAGAGAGATTTTTCACAGTAGTAGCAATGAATCTCTACAAGTTTTACACTCCACAGGAAAATGAAGCAACAACCATCCTTGTCATGAGAGTCTGAGATCCCAAAGGCTGAGCTGCTGAGTTCCCCATCACAGCCCAAAACCAGGGCAGAAGGGTAAGTGCACGTATCTAGCTTCACTGTAAGAATGTCTCTACGAAAGCATCCTCAGCTGCATGTAACTATTCACAATTACTGTTCTCCAACTAGCACAGTCCATTCCAATGTTATTTTGGCATCTGACCAAGGATATAGGCCTTACATCCCATCTTTCCCCTCCTGGTTCTGCAAATGAGTTATGAGAAGGTTGGAAAATGTGATAATTTCTTATCATCAGGCTAATAAGCACCAAATTAGGCATTCACTACAGAATTAAACGTGCAAAAAGCCTCAGTAATATCAGAGCACCAAAATACACTGCCAAATTAATTCTCTTTAGAAATATTTAGAACTGATAAGCTAGATAGAGAGGTCTCATATTTTAAGCACCAACCTCCCAGAAGAAGGGTTAAAAATAGCTGGTTTAGCATCTAACCTTACTCAGAAAATTCAAGGAAAAGCAACCAAATATTTGTTTGAGCAATAAGCTTACAAAGTCTGGTCTCTATGGGCTTTTCCTCCTCAGATACCCTTGTGTCTAATGCAGCTGAAATCATGCTGCGGTGTATCTGCTCAGTGGAGCAATAATTCTGAGTTGCTCTCCTTTACCCTCCTAGTTAGGATAGGAGAAGCGAGCCAACAGGTGCAAAAGAATCATCATCTCTTCAAGAGAAGGGAGCAGAACAGGGCTGGTATCAGACAAGCCTGTCAGCTTCCTCTGATAGCCAAGGATAGCTATGGATTCCTACGTACTTGCTCAGTTTACAAGCTAAGCTACTCAAACTGACAGTTCCACACACATCCCGGTTCTTAAGCCAAGTCACAGATCCACTAGGAAGGGTCTGGTGAGTGAGTCTTGGCATTCAGACCCGTTTCTCTCTCCAATGACCTGAGTGTTTGTAGCAGCATAACCAGCTAATCTTCAGTCTACCAGTGACTACAGGATGACACTGCAGCCAGCTTACACTTAGCTGCATTGGCTCTGCAGAGCCAAGGTTTGGTTGTTTGGGGTTTTTTTTTTTTTGGAAAAAAAAAAAAAGAGGCAGTAAAAAACATCCTGCTTCTGCCTGAAGATGATTACTGACATGCAGGGAGCAGGTCTGCTGCATTAGATGATGTAATTTTCCTGTAGTCGTATCTGGATTTGAAACAATTCCACACAGCAGCACAATGCAGAGTCGAACAAGCCAAAATATTTACCTCTAATTGTAAGGCATCAATTTTTTCTTCCTGACATATATCTCCCTCGCACTCATACTGAACTATCTTCCCATCAGTTTTACTTGCAACCAGGCGATGGACGTAGTTATCTGAAGACAGAAAATTCAACCACAGGAGTTTTAGTTTAAGAACACCCAGCTTGACACCAGTGGAAATACTTTATGCAGCACAATTAACCATGCAGACTGCTGCAACAGCATATTAGTAAGGCAGAAAGCCAACAACAGATGTATTTGTTATTTAGCAGACTTCGCACAGACACCTTACAGGATATTTATTACAACAGCCCATTCCCATACCTCAGGGCAAATTGATGGAAAGGGAGTAACAAACACATTCCACAGAGACTACAGGACTGCCCCAGTTCATTACAGAATCATGTTCTCCCTCCTCCATCTGCTACAGACCCACAAAAACTGCTACTAGAGAGGAGATGGATGTTCCCAAAAGACAAGGTATTAGTACAGATGCAAACCCCTTAATCTCCAAGCAAACTCTGTCAGAAGTACTCTTACTAAATGGTCCCAAAAGCCCTTTTACAAACAAGGTCATCCTACAGGAGGGGAAGACAGGGCTCTTACCTCCAGCATAGTCCCAGACTCTGTGGTTGGTCAACTGCATTGCGTAGGTGTGCTGGGTCTCCTCAAAGTGTTTGTAAGCGTGTCGACTCACGTACCGGCCACAGCCTATGTGCCCACATATTAAGCAGATCCAAAGGTTCTACCAACAGAATGAGAAAGCTCTGTACATACAACACTGTCAAGCAGTGGTATCAGCACTTTGAGAAAGTGTGACCTGACACCAGTGGCCCACTGATGCTGTGTACATCCGGTCACTTCCTTAGAGGGCGAAGAGCATCTGTTTTTCCCCTCTCCTTCTTCGAAGCCTTGCTCAGCTGGCAGGCTGAAGAGAAGGAGGTACCTGCTCATTCAAGCCAATTGTGCTTGCAGGTGATGGGTACATCGATAGATTATCACAAGCATGGATGGAAGAATGGCCTTGACTAATGAATGAGGCACCTCAGCAGGACCACAAAAGCAAGCTCTGCAGAGCACAGACTAGAAGGGACCACCAAGTTCAGTGTTACTTTAGCTGCCTCCTATCATACTCACCTTACCTCACATGCTCTGATCAGCTTATGTGCTAATACTTCTTTCTAAGAATCAGAAACATCTGTCAGAATAGGAAACATGGAAGGTAAGGTCCCTTCCCAGTACTGATTCCAACTCAAAAGGAAAGCAGATGTACCAATGACTGGTAAAATCAGGCCAAAAGCAGCCACAGAATTAACCCCAAAAGCAACTAGAGCAGCTGTGCAGTCAGATCTAGTCCAGATCTCACTCACCATCCACCCACCTACTTACTTCTTGAACTCCACACTCGAAACACTTGTTCTCTTCCACTGGCTCAGGCGTTTGGCAGTATCTGCAGACAGGACACCTAGAGGGCAATAAGCATCATGATTAGACACAAGGAGCTCCATCTTAATATTACAGTAATTAAAAAGAGAGCCAGAGAGCTCAACCTAAATGCCTTATGCAGTGGGACACTCCTTACATGCATGCATCTCTCAGCTCACATTTACCCCTCTCAAATTTGCCTCCACTCCACATAAGGCTACTGTTTTTAAAGCCAGTAAGTGACAGAAGAACAAAGAACAGCTCTTCTGAAGCCATTACACAGTCTCAGCTTGATCTGGTTTTGCTGCAGTCCAGGTGTAGAGAACATCTGCAACCAAAAGCCTCAGTGGGGCTGCCAGCAACCTCAGCCTCTGCCAGTAAGCAAAAAAAGCCACGACCGATCTCCAGAAACACTTCCCTGCCTCAGCCATAAACACTGCAAGAAGCACTTGTATAGATGTGTTACACATCTCTAAACATTGCTCCTCCGGATTGCTGCCAACTGACATCTTCAGTTTTCCATCACCTGCAGGGTTTTATGCAGCAGCTACACACTGTTGTGGAAGGATGCTGTAAATACACATTGCTAAGGACAGCCGAGTAACAGAGGGAGGTACCTGCACTTTGCAAACATACCGTAGTACTTAAAACAACCCTAAGGAGATGAGGAGATGCTTCAATTTCACCCCAACTGGATGGATTCAGTCTCAGCCATTCCAGGAACAATATCCCACAGCCATACCCTAAAAGAATCAGTAGCAGGCACCCCACTATCATTTCTTTTGAAACTCTACCACTGTGCTGCCAGAAAGACAGAAGACCCAAGACCAGAAGGAACATTTGTCCAGACCTTAAGCACTAGAAACTCAGCTAGGGAGCAGGGTAACTGAAGCTGTGCATCCTGTAGCCAGGACAGTTTATATATTTTTTGTTAGCTGCTGGATAAGCTGCAGAAGTATTCAAGGGAGAAGACAAATGGATTGCAGTCAGCTTTCTATACCAATTCAGACACTTACAGCCTCCGTGACGCCTAAGCAAAGTGGACAGGGATTTTCTTTTATCGTTCTTTTAGACTGCGAGCATAAATTCTGCTTAAATTGTATATTAGATATTAAAGTGCTATTTTGGATCTTGCTCCTACACTGGCTAAGCTCCACTGCTTCAAATTTAAACTAGTTTTGATTTATGGAGCAAAGCAGCCCATAAACTTGCATAGCTACAAATCTGCTTAATCTTACCGAGGTTCTGTCACTGTCTTACAAATGATAAGCAGAGGCCTAAAATTTTCCTCACACTCCATCAGAGAATCAGGCAATCAGGGGTACCAGTGACAGAGAAGAAAACACAGCGAAGATTGGCAGCATTCTGATGCAGTATCTACGACTCCCTGATGTGCAGTAAAAGAGCAAGCAGTGTCCGGAAGAATGCAAAATATGCACAACTGATAGCAGCACCTGGGTGCCAGTCGGGGGCTCTGCACACAGGAGCTCACACACACTGAAAGCACCATCTACAAGGATGTGAAGAACGGTAAGAGCAAGAACAGGAAAGGGTTAGCAGTAGTGAAAAGAAGAGCTGCTTTAAGGACAGATGCAGGTCTGACCCCCAGCCCTGCCCAGTGCCATGGAGGGTCACACTGAGCCAGTGACACGGCCTCCCATCACTCAGCCCATAAACCACCTTGAATAATACAGCCTGTCTAGAGCAGCCACCTCCCCTTCCCGATTTACTGAGCGATCTTGTCATTATCCCTTCCTTCCCCACCTCCCTTCTGTCTCACTTTCCAGTCCTGTCCCCCTGTACGCCTGCTATTGCCCAGCTCTTCTTCATCCTCTCCCAGCATCTAAGCACAACGGGCAAGACTGCTGTGCTGCAGGGCTCCCAGACGGGCTCCTCAGCCCCAGCTGGATGTGCAGATCTGTCTACAGCACAGCCTCAGCTGTGTTGAGGAAACAAATGACCAGATAGATACACAAGACTCAGTGAAACAGGGCTGTGTGGGCATCCAGTGCTGTTTACCCCAGCATGTTTATCCTACAATATTTTAAAATAATCAGCATTACTCTACAACTCCCTTCCTGCCTTAGCAGTGAGGTCCATGGGAGACATCGTTCAATCACTTTTGGCAGGGAGATTCCTCTCTGGAAGTCCCTTAACGGGAAAAAAGAGCACTAGAACTTGCAGTAATTCCTGCCCCCACACTATGATGAGCAGAACCAGTCCTGTCAGCACATATTCACTACACTCAAACAGAGTTTTAGATGTGGAAATAAAGAAAAGTGCCTTACGTGGTGTCCTCCCACCGCTGCAGACACTGGCTATGAAAGCTATGGTTACACAGCGTGGTAAGGATCCCATTCACGGACTCATCCATCCTCTCCAGGCACACTGTGCACTTTGGGAGCTCTGTCAGATCCATCACAGGCAGGCTAGCCCCCTTCAAAAGAACAAGCAGAGACAAATTGCTCAGCACCTTCCAATCACGATACATTACACACCCACATAAGAAAAAGTCAAATTTCTGTCTCATTACTGCTGGTTCTAGAGTACAAAAAAACACTACAAAGTAATCCTGTGAGGCTACACAGCAGTTAGAAATTTATTGAAAGAGAAAGCGATCCACAACATTCAGCAGACCACAGCCAGAATCCTCTTCACAGCATGGGCTCAGTGCAGCTGCTGCATCTGTCACCAGCCCCATTCTGTTTTCTAGATTCACTAGATCTACTACCCATGGCAGGTTTAGCTCAGGGATGCTGCAGTGGCAAAGGATGAAGCCCATGAAGTCACCAGATGAACTCTCCCAAGTACAGGCAGTACTGGAATGGGAAATAGGGTTTGGGTTGATACAGTTCAGCAGTTCTTGGAGCATTCTGCCCAGTCCAAATAATCCTGTTAAAATTCTCTGAAGTGCAGGGAAAACAAAACAAAACAAACTTACGTCTTCTGATTTGAAGACTTCAGCTCTTTCCACGTACACCAGCTGGCAAACATCCTCCTCTATAGAGTTGAACTGCCGGCCATTGCACGTCATATAAAAGCTATCTGCATCAGCCTATGCACAAAACAAAGGAAGCCAGTTAAAAAGAGAAAATTAGCAGGTGATAAAACCGAGGAAGAGGAGGAGAAGCCGGCTGTATCCTCTCTTCTCCCCTTCACCAAGCCCTGTAACACCAGAGGAAGTATTTCAGACAGTCAGCTCCTGCCAGCAGGCATTGCATCTTGGCACTGGGTTTAGTGTTACCACTTGGAGGCAAGTAGTGAAGTTCACAGCAGTGACAGCTACTCTGATACTTGAGCATTCAGCGGGAATAACGGATTTCCCTTCAGCACCTGTTTTGCCCTTTGTCAGCATTTTCAGTGCATTTGCAAAGCAAATTTGTCTCTGCAAAAGTTTAAGAGGGCCGCGTTGCAGGACACAGACACTTGTGTCAGGGAAAGGAACAACAATTTAACTGTGGGAAAGGATCCATTTCAGGCATGCTCTGAACCATGCCCAAAAGTCACTTGTGAAGAGGTAGAACGTAAACAAAAATTGCCAAATACATCATCCATTTTCACTCAGTAACCTCCCCAAACCCTTTCTCTCACAATCACACCAGATTGAGGCAAATTAGCTGAACACTACATTCCCATAGTCCTGGTCACTCTAGCCAGAAGCATAAAAGCCCATGAGATTTGCTTTTGCTGCCTTTAGGGGTCACTGGGGAACAGGGCTTCAGGGAATTTCCTAAGAAACAGGTATTTCAGGGTGACTTGAGTTTTCAGATTTGCTGCAAGGCTGTCCAGCTCTAGATATTTGCCCATGAAATTTGGTAAGTCATACAAAAGAAGTGCATCTTTGCCAGTACTGCGAATAGCAGAAAACACACACAAATACAGCATCTGCACAACAGGCATGGGAAATATCTCATGCAGTATTCATGGGTGGGGGAAACCTCTTCCCCAACCCCAAAATAAGTCATTTGCAGCTGGGAGAAAAGAAGGTACAAGTGAGAGGGCCCACTCAGGAACTGTTGGGGGCAATGCTCAAAGCTACATAGTTCAAGATGACTGGTGAGCCTCAAACTGTGCTATCTGATTATCAATTCATCCCTTAGATGCTCCGTTTTGGAGGAAGACTGTCCTTTTCTGGCAGTGGCTGTGAGAGCACCCAGCTCCTCAGAAAAGCAGAACGAATCTTTCCTAAAATACAAACGAAGCCCGACCAGCTGGGCCCTTTCCGTTCAGCATAGTACAATGCGCCACTCTCTCAGAGATAGTGGAGAACTGTGTATCCTTACTATTTTTAAAAATATCCTGCCAACAAGAAACAGGATAACTAGAACATGGCACCCCTCTCTAGGTCAAGGTGTGGGACTAATCCTAGTCAGCAGCCCCAGGAAAGCTCTGGGCGACATGACAGGGCTGTTTCTCCAAGAGTAAAGTGCAATCTTGGCTAACAGGTGGCCAGTGAAGCCAAACGGCACTCCTCATCAGCAGCTACATACGAGAGTGCAGTCCCTTCTGCAGCAAAGGGACTTCAAGCTTTTCTTACCTGTGAGCTAAACTTTATCAGCACCATGTACTGGTTTGGAGTGGAATCTCGGATGATTTTCATGTGCTCGATTACTTCATAGAAGGAGGCCACAAACTTCATCAGGTCATGACTGGTCATCGTAGCAGGGACCGTGAGGATACACAGCATAGCGCTGCGCCTTACATCTTCTTTTAAAGAGGTCATCTTGCTGATAAGGCAACAGTAACACAACTGCATGTCATTTCAGAGGGGACAAAGGCAGGGCTGGATACATCACGCTTCCAACAGCTGCGGTTGCTACCATGGCTTTGCTGTCAATCTTAACCCTCTTCTGCATATTTGTAAATATTAAGAAAGAGAAGCAAGGGGTTGTGCTAAGCAGTCAGTGTACCCACGTGAAACTATTATTCTCTGGCAAAGGATTAAACTGGGCAGCTCCAAGAAACAACGGTTTTGTCAGGAATAATTTGACACCTGTTTTTCTATAAACACAGTTGAAGTTGGCAAGCTACAGATGCTCAGCACTATTCCTAGAACAAGTGAGCAATGTTTGTTACTATATCAAATGCACATTTTGTCACTCCTGATAGCTTTCGGGAAGATCTGAAAGGGAAGTTCTCACACAATTGTAGCAGAATGGTGTGGAATTGTAATCCCTGAAATCCACTTCAGACATCTCCCACCAGAGATCACAATTTAATTGTGGGATCCCCTGAGAACCTGCTTTCTAAAGTCATTTTTCAGGAACCCACATTCACCTTATGCTATTACAGGTCCCCAGCACAAGCCCTCTCCACCTGGAGCAGCATCACCCACAGCTGGGAGACCCAAGCCAGCCTCAAGCTCTACCATGAACACAAGGACCTGTCTGCCCTCCCAGCTGCGAGTCACCCTTCCTGTTTGTCCCAGCTCAGGAGCCACAGCCTCGGGTGACAGACTCATCCTTCCGGGTGGCAGCATTGTTCAGGAGTACTGTTCCCACTAGAGCTACAATTAGTCAAGCATTCTTACTTTGTTTTGTACAGATGCATAATGCCGTGAACGATTTCAACTGAGGGATTCCCGCTGAAGAAGGAAATCTGGTCAGGGAGCTGTTTTGAAGGTGAGTCTGGAGCAGCCTCACGCTCTTTGCTTTGATCGTCATGTTTATTTTTGTCCTCGGCAGATGCAGCCTCTGAAGATTTTCTTCCTTCCATGGCAGCTTTTGTTTCATCTTTTACAAATCAAAAGTTTCCACATTACTAACGGCGCATCAGAAATGTCTGCTGTTCCCTAAGCACAGCCTGCACATAGACAACAACACCCCAAGAAGTCAGATTAGAACCCTGGAAAGCAACAGAACGAGACACCTCTCATCTTTGCTGTTCCAGGGGGAACTCCAGAGCTGCCAGACATCTGGTACAAGCCCCTGGCAGGAGCTGGTGCTGCGGATCAAGCCAGGCAAGTTTTATACTATGCCTGGAGAAATCCCAACGGGCGCCGGTATCAACACGAAGCAACCAGGACAGGTTTGCTGAGCACGGGCGAGGAGAGCAGCGAGCCAGCTGCTCCTCCTGCACCGCTCTGATGGCAGCTCAGACATTCGGCTTGATGCGGAGTTTCTGTCTTGAAACTTCCCCTCTATAAGGGAATTCAGCATTTGCAAAGCTGAACAGTCCCATTCCTAAGGGCCTGCAATGCTTGCAAGCAAAACACCAACCAGCCTGTGGCATAGCCCAAAGTAAATTAACCCCTTAGAGCGCGGGAAATGTCCACCAGCGATAACCAGCTCTCCCGTCTGCACCCGAACACACGTTCCTTTGCTTCCCCACTTGTTTACTAAACCACCTGACGGACTCAAAACCCACAAACCCAGCAGCACCTCCACCACCCCCACGCTGACAGACAGCTGTCACCGGCGGGGCCAGCGCCAGGGAGGCGCCGGCTCCCCACACACTGGGTGGGCGACAGCTGCCGACCCGAAAAGAGGCATTTCTTCCCCCGAGGCCGTACCTGGCCGCGGCTGGATGGTCTCGATGATCACGTCGGTCATCTCCCGGCGGCCGAGGTGCTGGTGGAGGATGGCCGCCCGCTCTCCGGGGCCTTTCCCCTCCAAACAGGAGGGCACGGCGGCCGGGGCCGCCCCGGTGCTCTCCGCAGCCATCTCCGGGGCTGCGCAGGAGAAACAGAAAAAAAAGAAAACGTTGGGACGCCGTGGTGGGAGCGGAGCCCCGGTACCGGCACCCGGCGGCAGCACCGGGACGAGCACCCCGACCCGCTCCGCGGGCACCGGGGGACCGCGGGCAGGACACAGTGTCCCGTCCTACCCCGGCCCCGGCGGCCGGGGCTGACCCGCGACCGGTCCCCGTTCTCCGGCGGGAGGGAACCGGGCCGGAGGGACTCACCGGCCGCGCTGTAAGCGAAGCCGGCGGGCAACGGCGAGTGCTCGGCCAGCTCCAGCCGGATCACCACCAGGGACACGCTCATGGGCCCGGGCACCGCGAGCCGCCGCCGCGCTCCGAGGAGGCCAACGGGGATGAGGCGCCGCTTCCGCCTCCCGCACCTCTCCCCTCTGACCCCGCCGGGGTCACGCCGGCGGCGCGGTGACGTAGAGGACGCCGAGAAGGAAGAGGAGGAAGACGAGGAGGACGGCGGCGCCGTGGGGGGCTGCGAGCGGCGCCCGGCTGCTCCTCGCGAGACTTCCAGGTGTGTTCTCGCGAGACTCAGGGGCTGCGGTCAAACGGCACGGTGAAGCCTGCCCCGCTCCTGGCAAGGCCTGGCCTGGACTTGGCCTAAGGGGGACGGGGGCACGGAGGGGTCCGCTTCGCCCCTTCCGGGCCCTCCCCGCCGTGCCCCGGAGTCCCAAAGGGTGACCTCAGGGCCGAGAGGAGGGATGGGAGGGTGGGGGTGGGAAGGGGGGTGACAGTCCTGCCAGGGCAGGCCCGCACCGGAACCACAGGCCCCGTTACCGTAGCAACGCAGCCGGGCTGGAGGGACCCGGCCCGTCCCCCAGGCCGAGCACCCACCTCACCCCCAAAAAAACCCAAACCCCTTTCTTCCTTTCCTCTCACACCCACCATGCTGGTATCTTGCAGCTCAGGGCCCTGCCAGGCGTTGGTATGGTTCATGCTTAAGTAAAAGAAACTAAATGACAGCCCAGCCGGGAAATAAGGACTTTGCTTCATGTCTTAGAGCTGTCCGTGAAGGATAAAGGGTACCCCTGGATAATCAAGATAATGCCAGCACTCTTTAGCCTTTCTAGCACATCTTTGAAACCCTCTCAGCGTCGCATGGATCATAGAAAAGTAACTATAGCAAGACTGACTCCAGGGACATCAGCATCAATAGACAAGCTACAAGAACGTTGCAGAAGTATAGTCACTTTGCAAAGTTTTGCTGTGGTTAGTAATCAGTAGTGTGGGTGTTAGTAATTAGTCAGATTATATTGTGCCTGAATATTTGAAGGGTATAAGGACCCTGTGTACAACCACATTCTTAGTGCTATGTGCAGTTTGGGCACCACAGTACATTAAGGATATAAAGCTACTAGACAGTGTCCAGAGGAGGGCCACAAAGTTGGTGAAGGGTTTAAAGGGGAAGCCGTACAAGGAGTGGCTAAAATCACTTTGTTTGTTCAGCCTGGAGAAGAGAAGGCTGAGGGCAGCCCTCATGGCGCTCTGCGGCTTCCTCACAAGGGGAGGAGGAGGGGCAGGGCTGGTCCCTTCTTTCTGGTGACTGATGACAGGACCCGAGGGAATGGCAGGAAGGTGTGCCAGGGGAGGGTTAGGTTGGGTATTAGGAAAAGGTGGAGCACTGGAACAGGCTCCCTAGGGAGGCAGTCACGGCACCAAGCCTGATGATATTCAAGAAGCACTTCCACCCTGACAATGCCCTCAGAGATATGATGTTTGGATGCAGGACTGGAAGGAATACCAATTAAGTTTGCTGATGACACAAAATCAGGAGGAGCTGTTGACAATCTCGAGGGCAGAGAGGACTTGCAGTGACATCTGGACAGACTGGAGAGCTGGGCAATC
Source organism: Phalacrocorax carbo (assembly GCF_963921805.1). Classification (NCBI taxonomy): domain Eukaryota; kingdom Metazoa; phylum Chordata; class Aves; order Suliformes; family Phalacrocoracidae; genus Phalacrocorax; species Phalacrocorax carbo. The sequence continues at coordinate 8,896,729 of NC_087527.1, read as the reverse complement.
ACCAACCATATGAAGTTTAAGAAGGGCAACTGCTGGATTTTGCACCTGGGGCACAGCAACCCTGGATATACACACAGACTGAGGAATGAGAGGCTGGAGAGCAGCTCTGTGGAGATGGTCCTGGGGGTTCTGGTTGATGGCAAGTTGAACATGAGCCAACAGTGTGCCCTGGCAGCCAAGAGGGCCAGCCGTGTCTTGGGGTGCATCATGGCTAGTTGATTGAGGGAGGTGATTGTCCCACTCTACTCTGCACTGGTGCAGCCTCACCTTACAAAAATTGAATTTTGGGATTGTCCTGTGCAGGGACAGGAGTTGGACTTGATGATCCTTGTGGGTCCCTTCCAGCTCAGGGCATTCTATGATTCTATGATTTATGTGCTGCAATTTGGCTGGGACACTTCATGTGCATGAATAAATATTTACTCTTGTAATTCTAGACTTTGCATCCTAGCGTCTCTCCTCGGTCAGCATGGGCCAGTTGCGAATTTTCTGCAGCATGTACCTGAGGAGCATCACCCGCGCCCCTCATCTGCTCTGTGTCAGGATCCGGCAGCACCCACAGGGGTTAATTTGGCGGAGGCAATCTGGATGGTGCCATTATAAAGCCGTGATCTTTGATGCAAGTGGAGTGCTCCTCCCGTCCCCTTACAAGACAGCTGCAGGTGTGTATTCTCATTTCTCATTTGCCTCTGTTGTTTCTGTGCATGGAGGGAAACTAAATTTCAGGTGTCCCTGTCAGCTGCCTCTGGTTCTGGTAAGATATTCAAGAACTTGTGATGACAATGGTGGCACCCCCCTATGCCATCAAAATTACTAGAACTGACAGCAGCTGGCAACCATGTTCACAGCTCCAGATCAGGGCCTGAACTCATCCAGTAACAAAACTGTCCTGTAATGACACCGGCTGATACCACCCAGCATTGGTACAGTCCTTCAGGATGCTTTAAGAACTCTGTGTTTTTACCCCAAGGGTGCCACACCAAATGTAGAGGTGAGGTGCTTCGACTGGGGGAATGCCAAAACTTCTCTTGATGTCAGAGTAAATTACCCCAGTCTAGCACATTGGTTCTCATGAGTGCTGGTCAATGTATCAGACTTCAAAGGGATTTCAAGCTACTTTCCCAGTTATGATGCCATACATGTTCTCTCCTGGCTTTCTTACTTTTTTCTGTATAGACTGGGAGGCCCAGAATTGTATTCCAGCCGGCACCATCCAGCAAGCTATACTCTCTGGAGGGGAAAATAGTCCCTCTCTGAAGTACACAAGAGGAGAGCTGACGACTATGGAGTTTTTGCAGGAATTGGGACAGCAGTGCTTTGAGATTGTAAGCCAATTCCCCCCTCCTCTCTTGTGCTTCCTGACTGCAGGGAAGTGGGATCCTGCAATGTAGCAGTTCAGTGAGGAAAGAGGAGGATTTAAAAGGAATCCTTTGATGGAAGGGTCTGGATTTACCGTCTAGGAAGCATTGCTGTCTTATAAGGGCAGACTTTTCACTGCTATCATCAGTCTGGTACCCAGGCAGGATGGTCAGCTGAATTTGCCTTCACCTCCACCAGCCTCTTCCTACATATTTCATAACGTTTTTTATTTCAAGACGCCTCTAGGATCAACTGAGATGAGAAGTCAGAGAGTCAGACATAGCTAAAAGGCTTTTGCTGGTAGTTTGTACATGGGCACACTCAGTGGATGGAGGCTGTGTTCTCCAGGGAGGGTTCTTAAGATCAGTAGAAGCCCCTCCACCAGAGCTCTGTGAACTCAGTACAAGAATTCTCTTTTGAATAAAGTCTTTTTTGAACCAGCTCAGTCTAAAATGCAGATTCCTCTCCTGCCTGCTGAACGGTAAAGCAGTATTTATCTCTAACCTGCCTTGGTTCCATGGCAGGCATGGTCCTAGTGCATTTCTCTTTCCAAAAATCGTCTCTGCTGCTGCTTGTGTAAAATTAGTAATGTGAGAACGCTTGCTTATTTATTTGGTCTAAGCAATTTCGCTGGGAGATTCACTGACTACCTTCTGCTGCCAAAGGAAGGACAGCAAGATAAGATGATCAGGCAACCTGCCTACCCAACTACTCTTATTTTCCTCCTTGCTTAAAAAACATTTATGACTAATTATCATTCTTGGGGGTTTCTCTGGTTTCTTAGGCAAATGTCTGTGTTCCAGTGGACTCTTTTCTCTCGGACTTAATCAGAAATGAGATGATAAAACAGCTCCCCATAATGGCAGAAGCAGTACAGTGTATCCGTGCAGAAGGTCTTAAGACAGCTCTTCTAAGCAATGACTTCTGTCTGCTGAATGGAGAGAGCTTTCTGCCCCTGGACCGAAGGCACTTCGATGTGGTAAGCCCGGATGGATTCCAGAATGCATTTATGTAGCTACGTCTATAGAAAGCTGCAAGTGAATTTCTTTACACGCAGGTACCAAACAGACAGCAACCATCAGCACGTGTTAGTAGATGTAAATGTAACAGTCTGTGAAAATGTATCCTTGCATAATTTGTTTTAGTGAGGGAGCCTTGAAGAGGGTCTGAGTGAGTGGCAGGTACTTGTGCATTTGAAAATTCGTTGCAAAGTGACCACGCAAGTAAAAGACATAGGTAGTGATGTCGATAAAGGACTTAGAAGCTGGAACACTATACAAGAAATAAATGTTATTACCCAGTGCCCCTGCTTGCTTTATATTTAGTCTCTTTTAAAGCTTGTTTTATCCTGAAGAATTGCAAAGGATCCCCCATATTGGAAAAATCCCGGTACCCAACATGCCGATCTGTCTGAGCTGATGAGCAGGCAGAGACCCTTCTCCCAGCACGCTTCACTTTTGCAAAGGCGAAGCAGAGGATTAGTCATGAACCTTGAGGGTGGTTCAAGTGGCTTCACTTTAACAGGCAGCTGTGAGGACTCGCCTCAGAATGACAGAAAATTTGCTTTTTTGTGTGCCCCAACTCACATCTTTGACTTTTAGTTTATTCATGACTTAAGTTTGATTTATAGCTTTGTATTCAAAGAGGAATCGTATCAATACATTTAAGACCTGGAACTGTTTATAGTCACCTTGTCAACATTATATCATTATCGACTCAGCTTCCTGTGCATAATACTAGTGACACCAGTGCCTATGAAGTTCTCTTAGTGGAGTGATGCTCTGTTATGCTGCTCTATGGTAGCTTTCATCCCAGACTGTTTCAAAGCACTTTAATAACCATGGCCTATCTCTGTCATCACTCATGCTGTGTGGCTCTTCTGTAACAGCAGGCAACAGCACTGCACAGTAATTAGTGAAAAAAATTAATTGAATGTGGATTTCCATTAGGATTGGCTTTTATATCTATCTAATAGATTAATTTCTGTTCCTAGAGTGTCTGTCAGTGGAGGGGTGAAATATTACTTGAATTTTTTATGGTTTTGAGGGCAATGTGAGCTTTCAGAGACTGACTTACGAATTTTTTTGATCCAAATTTGGACAGATGATTATGGTCAACATCTCTGCTGCTGTGAAGATTGCTTTGCATGGTTGATAGGTGCAACGGTCAGGACACTGCTTTTCCAGATCATTTAGAAGGTGGTGCAATCCAAGGCTTTCTGGGACAGCATTGAGCAATTGGTTCAGCACGGTCTGGGATATCCAGTGAGTCTCCCACATTGTGACATCTCATTGGATATCTTCCACCCAAGGACTGGCTGATCCTGTTTAGCTTATTTGAGCTGACAGAGCCACAGCCAAGCAATTGGCGCCTACGCAGCCACTTGAATCGCGTCCTATCCAGCTCTGTCAGCTCTCCATTCCCTGTGTCCTTTATTTCACATGTTACTTAGACCGTCAGTCTCTTTGCCACCCTCCCATCCTCCATTTCCAACACTGCACAGATGTTTGTGGTCACAGTAGGCTCATGCATAATCCATTTGTTGTTGCCGTAGATGGTCGAATCTTATCGGGAAGGAATGCGCAAGCCAGATCCTCGTATTTACAAGCTGTGCTTGGAGCGCTTGGGTGTTCAGCCCCAGGAATCCATCTTCCTTGACAACAGCAGCCAGAACCTAAAAGCAGCAGCCCGGCTTGGCATTAAAACGGTGAAGGTACGAAACAATGCAACCAGGGCAGGCTTTGGGCATGGTTTCTAAGTCCAGAAGCAATGTTTGAATTGAATGGATTTCCAGTCACGGTGGCAGACTCATGTTGCCAAGCCTTTTGTTTCAGCCTGTCCTTATTCCTACAGGATGTGGCAGGGTTAAAGGGGAGGATTACTGGCAAAGTCTGCACTGGCCTGTTTCATTCACAGCTCCAAACCCTACAGCCAGTATATCCTCAGAGGAGTTGCTTCTCCTTTCTCAGTTCCCTATTAGAGAAACAGACCTAACCATATGGTTGAGACAACCACATCCATCTGATGAGATAAAATAAGACATACTTAATACATTTCTAGAAGCTCTGAGGCTTCATGGATCTGTCATCTGGGCACTGACTGGTTAACCCCCAGGCTTTAGAGATAGTGAGCACAGGGGTTTTACTTTGGTGAGGGGGAAGGACAAGCATGGGACTGGTGGGAAGAGTGAACTCAGCCCCCCTGAACTGCACACAGGGAATTCCAGCTCTTATCCCAGCCCAAGCTCACAGTGCCTGTGATACAGTAACAGGTACGTCACCGTGACTGAGATGAAGGTGGGAGGCTCAGCGAGTATTGGTAATGGCACTCTGTGCTGGCAGGGACTGACCAGTGAATTCCTCTGTGTCTTAGTGGATTGGTGCTGTTGGACTGACAGGTAAAAGCATGCCAAGTGTGCAGAGATCTTTCTTTCCCAGACAATTTTGTCTTCTAACTGTCACCCAGTGTTTCTCCCTCCCTCCTGCTTTCAGGTCCACGATCCTGAAATAGCACTCAAAGAGCTGGAAACCTATCTGGGTTTTCCTTTGCAAGGGTTTGTTCCATATACTTGTGCAGTGAGACCAAGCATGGAAATCCCAAAAGATCATCTGCAAAAGTACCTTGAAAATGTTCTCAGTGACTGGGCAACAGGTATTGCAGTGCTTTTTGCTCTTCAGCCTGAAAACTTGCATATTCTGGAGCCATTGGCTCTTTCCATCATATGACAGATGGACTAAAAAATAATGTTAATTGAAGGCTCCTCATCTCCAAGCAAATGTTGCAGCCATCCAGGTTTCAGTGATCCATCACTGTTTCCCAGAAATGGGAAACAACATTTTAGGACTTCCTTATTTGGGAGGGGTTGAGCACAAGTTGCCAAGGAGGTGCCAGGGATATTGCTGGCCTGTGAGCCATCTGTGGGTGATTGCCATGCTCTCCAGGGATTGGGACACAGGAGCAAAGTGTAGGTTCCTGACTGCTGCAAGTGAGATCTCAGACCCAGGTTCAATAAAGAGAAAAGAAATCTGGAGAAGTGGTGAGAAATAATTCCAGTTCATGCTTCTGTTTGCTGACCCTGTGCTCCCAACTCTTCAGGGCCACTAGTGTTACGGCAGTTTGGCCACGGACAGTCTACCCGGACCTATTGTGTCAAGTTTGGAGATCGCTTGCTAGTGCTGAAGAAGGAGCCCTCTGACAGCCTGCATCCCTCAGGCCCTCCTGTCAGAAGGGAATACAGGTGAGAAGGAGCTGTGCTCCTCATGCCAGCTGACCAGGGAAGACTCTTGTAGGAGATCCCAGACAACCCTGTCCTAGAGACAGTGCTCTGTTCCAGCCTTGGCTTTTCTATTCCACATCACACACACAGTTCACACACCTGCCTCCCACATTGTCCTCCCTGCATTATGCACAGCTCCGTATCCCAGTCTGTGGTCCTGGATTGGGAGACAAGGCTGTGGTACTGCCCTGCAGCTGGCAGTGAGCTTGCAGTTAGGAACCTGTGCCTGTGAAAAGCACCCTCCCGACTCCTGCGCTGCCAATCCTTCCAATCCATGGAGCACACTGCAGCTCTCCCACCACAGGTCGGGAGATGCAGGATCTCACTGCCGCGTCTGGCACCTTGGGTGGGAGAGAGGTTGCAGCACAACACTGCAACTGAGCAGCAAGGAGCCTAGCAAAGGGCTAGCCCCATGCTGGAGGGGTCCTGCTGCAAATCAGTTTGCTGTGCCAGAGGTCTTTGCCTCAGCAGCAGATGAGCGGGACACAGCTGTTGTGATCTACCCTTGGTTTTTCAGAGTGTGTTGGTCTTGGGCCTCTGGGCCGTACAAAGATTTTGGTGTGCATCTTTCCCCTACCCCCAGCCATGCTATTTTAGTGTGCTTAAAACTGAGCACAGGGCTCTTTTCTATTGTGTGTCTGCCTAGCAACAATGCAGTTCTAGTATCGATTCCCTAATGCCTTTCTGCGCTGACATGGCTTTCTGACTCGCCCTGACAGGGTACTGAAGGCACTCTCTGAGGCTGGTGTTCCTGTTCCCACTGTACTTGCTGTCTGTGAGGACAAAAGGTAATCTTGTCCCTCAGCTTTCACTCTGTGCTTGACAACTTCAGCCAGATTCTCCCAAAGACAAGGAGAGGAGAGAAGGAGCCAGACCTCACAAAGTGCACTGGTCTAATTAGTATTTGCCCAGTCTCAGGCTAGAAGAGCCTCTGGAAGTTCAAAGGACAGTAACATTTTTATTTGGCTTGGTTTGGGTGTGTCCTTATTTTAGCAATTAATCAAAATGCTGTCTTCCTTTGAAAAGCTGCTATAAAACAATGTTGTAGGGCTTCCTGCTGACTCAGTATTCTCAGGTTTCCAATAAGGAGGTGATTTTTCTAACTGCCAGTCCTCAGACCTGCCCCAAGGTCTACAGCCACGATAGCAGCAAGTCTGCGACCAGGACACTCTGTCTAGCCTGCAGTCAGCACAGCTATGCTCAAATCTCTGCTGGCTGCAGCAATAAAGTCTCTGCACTGCAGTTAAATGTGTGTCCACCGTTTGTGACGTTTGCGTGCAGTCTGACAGCCTGGCTTCAGAGCTCACTGCAGGGAGGCAGGGAGGTGGTTGGTGCTGTAGCCCAGCCCCAAGCTCAGCTTCCAGGGGCTGGAGGGAACGGGACCGATCGTGCCACAGCTATGTGCTACAGGCTGGCAGCCTGAGTTGGGCCTGAGCCCAGGCCACAGCTGAGTGCAAGTGCTTAAGTGCTGTTGAAGCTACTCTTCACCTTGCCACACAGTGTGGCCTGGGGGCACGTTCATGGTGCAGGTGAGATTTGAGGGGTGGCGGGTGGCAGGATTAACCTCATATGCACCGGTTCCACCTTGCTTCCCCAGCACCCTTGGCACACCTTTCTACCTGATGGAGTACTGTGCTGGCCGTGTCTACAGTGACGTCTCCCTGCCTGCGCTGCAGCCTAGCCAGCGGAGGGCTATTTATGCTGCCATGAATCAAGTCCTCTCCAAGATCCACAGTGTAGACCTCAGAGCAGCCAAACTGGAGGACCTCAGGGAGCATGGTGAGAGAAGGCTATGTATCCGCTATCACTGTTTTTTTCTCCTGTGTACAACATTTCAAGGGATAGGCTCGGGTACAGGACTTGGGCCAGATTTGGGGGCAGTTGGGAAAGTGAAGATGAGCAGCAGGGTGTCTGAATCCTCAGGTGTGGTGGGAGGGTGTGGAGAGCTGCTACAGATCCTCCAGGTCTGTGTTTCCTGTTAGCCCCCAGAGCTTCCTGCAAGAGCTGCGCTGTGGGTGCAGAAGTAACTTGTTTGCTGCCATCTCTGACCAAACTTCCTCAGCTCCTCCAGTCTCTGCAGGGCTATCTCAGCTTGTTGGAGTTGGTGGAGAAGTTATGTTTTTGTCCAGGATCTGATTATTTCCACCAGAATATCAAATCCATTGTCCAGTTAAGAATGTATGAGACCCCTGGAAATCAGAGTTAAACTAGGGTGCTGGGCTGAGACCTGCTTGGCAGTTTTACTTTTTCTGCATGCACCATTTATGCGTCTCTTCCGAAGCCTCTTTGTGCCTGTCATTTTCCCTGAAAGCCTTCGTTCCCTTTTTACAGGTAATTACATTCAGTGGCAAGTTAAGACCTGGACAGAGCAGTATCGAGCTATGGAAACTCATGTTATCCCAGCCATGGAGAGACTCATCGAGTGGCTGCCTCTGCATTTTCCTGAAGCTCAGAAGACCACAGTCGTGCATGGTGATTTCAGGTACTGCTTGGCTGACAGCACTGCCCTGGAGCACATCCCAGATGGTAGAGAGGGAGAGAGGGTGTAAAGCAATATGCAAACTCCAAAGAGGTGCTGAGTTGGGCTGGTGCAGCAGCTTCAGAGCAGTCCGAAAGGTGGGCTCTGGGTCATGTTCAGCATCCCCCAGGTAATGAGACCTAGAGGGCCACAAACCCTTTGCATGTCATGAGAAACATTCCAAGAGCTCTGACTGATACTGTCTTGCACCCAGAGCTCTCATATTTTCCCAGTGTTTATCTGTATGCTGATCTGTGGCAGTTTAATGGCAGTTTCTCTGCCCATTTGAGAGCAGGGAAACTGGGGCAGGAGCTGAAAGCCTGGATTCCTGATGTCCAGTTCCAATCTTCTTGCCTCAGTGTTTCAGTTTCTTTGCCCAACCACTATAAACACTGGTCTAACACTGGGGGATCATCACGTGTTTCTGCAATACTCAGAAATCAGTCCTGGAGCATGTTGCTAATGATATTTGGTGCTTAAAGAGTTTGGGTGGCTGGTGAGATGCTGCAGGATGTATGGTAAAACCTGCCAGTGTTACAGGTGAAGCTACGCAGGAACGTGGTGGCTGAGGACAGAGGTGAGGGATGCTGGGAGCTGCTTCTGTGTTGTCAGACCCTGGCTGCCAGGGATGTGAGGCTGCAGCGTAGGTGTGTGCCAGTTCTGGGCCAAGGCTCCTTCCCACAAGGTTTAGTTCACATAGTTCCTGCATGACTGGAAGCTGGTGAGCTCTCTGCACCCTGGCAGGATGGCTGCCCCCTCAGTGGGCTGCTGCCTGCTCCTGGGGCTCAAACTGTTGAAGGCTGTACTACACGTAATCTACAGCACATGACGATGCAGGGCCTGGAGTCACTGTGTACCTTTGAAATGACAAGAAGGTCCCCCTGGACAGTGACTTGCCTGCTTCACTTTTTGGCTAGCCTGTCTTGTAACATCTGTTAATGATATGAGGCCCTGAATAACTACGTTTCATTCTTTAAAGCACAGTTTAGTTCATCATTAACCAGGGAATTCACTGTTGAGTAATCTCTGTCCTCCCTGACCTATGCCTGCAGAAATTAATCTTTCACTTGTGCAGCTTCCCAAAGGACTTGGCAATTTTTTAAGGGAGAGAGAGCACTGGAAACCACCTACTGCTGCTGAGCACTGGGATATTTTTTCCCCTCTTGAGACTTTTCTGATCTCTTTTTCCCTCTGACACAGGATGGACAACCTGGTCTTTCATCCAGACAGGCCAGAAGTCCTTGCTGTCCTTGGCTGGAAGCTTTCAACTCTAGGAGATCCCATCTCTGATTTGGCGAATAACTGTATGGCCTACTTCCTGCCATCTCACTTTAATGCACTGAGAGGTACAGAGAGGGGCAAAGTTATGTTTGACACATGGAGAGAGGAACCAGAGTTCAGAAACCAATTGGCTCCTGCCCAGGGAGCTCAGTTGGCAGTTGGGCTCACTGCAGTTGGAAAGGGCTGTGGGTCTCATACCATATTCCCTGCTCTGCCCTTTCTCGCCTCCCTCCAACCCTCCAGGGCAGAAACATCTTTCTCCATGTGCAGTGATCGCTGTGCCATGGTCACCCCATCCCCAGTTTATTTCATATCTGCCACACATTTAGTGAGAAGATGCCCCTGGTATGAACTCTGCCATGCACTCCCTATCCTGATCGGTACTGTCGCCCTGTTCATGCACGTAGGTATTGGTTAGCAGCCGTGTCAGGGATGGCCCCAGAGAGGAGGGCCCTGCTTCACAGCTTGCAAAATGGTGTTTAAAAATTTGTTTGGATTATTTTCCCTCTCATTTCAGCTGTAAAGCTGGGGAGCTCTTGGATGGGAAAGCTGTGAACCAGGCCACCACAGCTGCATGGCTCTGCCACAAGTCTCACAGCATCCCTGGAAAGCTCTGAGCAACTCACTCTCTGCTCCTTCACTGTTGCTTCTTAACATCTTCCAGGCTTGAGGAAGTGTGATTTGGGGCACCTGGGAGTCCCCACAGCAGAGGAGTATTCCCAGATGTACTGCAGCCACATGGGAGTGGAGCGCCCCGAGAACTGGAATTTCTACATGGCCTTTGCCTTTTTCCGACTGGCTGCAATGCTGCAGGGGCTCTACAAACACTCCCTGGCAGGTGAGGAAGCCAACCACGCCAGCTCTGTTCTGCACAGGTCTCCAGCCAGACACACGACCACCAGTGTGGGGAGAGCTCTCACACTGAACTAGGGGAGGTCAGACCGGCAGCATATGCTGCAGGGTTCAGGCACTTCTGGCTGTTAGTCTCGAGAGCTCCAAAATTCCAGGTGCTACAGCAAAGCGTGGCATGTCTGGTGGTCTTGTGCTTTCGGCATTGAGCTCCTGTGGGAAATAAGGAATCAAAATGAGAGATCTTGTTTCACTCTGGAGATGAGTGACCTGGGAGTAATTGTGCAGCAAGTTATTGCTGCACGTAGACAAGAGGGATATGAATAGTGTCCTGTAAAGCACAGGGCTCCCTCCCTGCTCCAGGAGAGGCTCTGGAGGGTGTGAAGCTGCTATAACCTCTCAGGCTGGCTGTGTTGCATAGTCAGGTTGTGTCCTGCAAACAGAAAAAAGGGTCGAAGGGGAGCACACAGAGGGTATTTCCCCAGCAGGTGCTTGTTGCTGGATGCAAGATCTGGTTTTTGGATTAGCAAAAAATCCTGTTTGCTGTTTGTGGTGCTTGGAGGTTGCTGTGTGATCACTTTTCTTTCATGGGAGAACTGAGCAGAGGCCAGGGTTCAGAGCCCAGAGCCATGTCCTACAGGTGGAGCCCTCAGACTAAGCACCACCTTCGAAGAGAGACTTGAGAGTAGGGAGGTGGTGTGAACTCTCTGTGCTGCTTATTTGCATACATCAGGTCTGGCCTGCGGGGGAGTCTTTATCAGAGAAAAACAAGACGTTATTTTTGTGTTCCTTAGAGGAGAGTCTCCTAGAGTCCTGCTGGGCTGGCCCAGACGAGGGCACATGGCACTGTTTAGGATGTGACTACCCAACAGGGGCTTTTTCAGACAAAGATGTCCTGTTCCTCTCTTATCCCCAGGGAGGCCAGCCCCAGGTGAAAGCAGCCCAGAGGATGCAGAGTTTGTGGCCAACCTGGCTTGGGAGTTTGCCATAAAAGAAGGATTCCGTGTGTTTGACAGCCTCCCCACCACAAAGCCTCTTGCACGACGTTACAGCACCTGTGCCAGGCAAGGGTCGTTCCTCAGCAGGAGCTATGGTACCTGGCCACCCCAGGTAGCTGGTCCTGGGGCAGCTCCTGACCCCAAAGCTCCCTGGGTCACTCCCCCCACCAGCCTGCTGGGGATGGCCCAGGGTCTTTGCTGCAAGCTGGAAAAGATCATGGGTGTCCAGAGAAGTTTTCTGATTTCCCAGCCCAGAGGGACTCCACAACCTTTTCTAGAGCCAAAGGTGGGACATCTTCCTCCCTAAAGCAGCTTTGCTTTGCTGCGCCTACACCACGGTGGGGGATTGCAGCATGCCTCTGAGCGCTCTTGCTTTTCTGATCGCATCAGACACTTGGCTCTCCTAGAGTCCAATGGCTTGGAGGATGGGGGCTGGTTTCCCATTGCTAGCTACATTCAAGTAACAGAGTTCATATTCTGGGAAACAGCAATTTCCGAAGCCAGCACTCCCAGGATGAGCAGATTAATGCCAGCCCAGCTGCAATCACTGGTGCTGCTCCACCAAGGTCCTGCTTGCATCAGCACAACAGTGCTGGTGGAGTCCCCAGTCGTCCACCTTGGTAAAGTCCAGTAGTAATTGTCAATTTTGGCAAAAATGGTGATGGATCATGATATCGAGCCCAAGTTAGTCCCTATGTACTCTCGCCCTCATTCTCACAAGCTTTTGTTGTCCTCAGTAGCTCCAGAGGGTCCAGCTCTCATCTTAATTCTCTTTGTAAGAGTCCCTCCAGGTGCCTCTTTGAGAGGTTCCTCAGGGCAGGGAGCTGCTCGGAATCTCCACAGCTTCCTTTCCTCCTTTTTGTTCCCTTATCCTGCTCTCCCTGGCAGGGCTGTCCCTGCAGACATCCCTGCCAGCAAACAGTTGCCTGCCCATTGATAAGCCAGGTGTGATCAGTAGCGCAGGCTCTGGGATGCCACTTGGGAGTTTGGCCATGCCACCACCCTGGGCTCTCCTGCACAGAGCGGGTGCTGCTACAGCCCTGAACCCTCAAAATGGAGGGACATAGGTCATTCCTGGTATGGTGGTGAGGAAGCAGAAACCAGCTCCCAAAGTGACTTGCCTATGGTCATGCGGTGGATCAGTGGCAGAGACTGGAGTAGCATCAGCTCTCAAAATGTAGAGTTTTAATTACACGTCTCTTCCTTCTGCCAGTGGAAGGCAGGTCAGGTCAGTACACAGGTATCAGGGCACCCGGGTCCCCTGCCCAGGCCCTGCAAACTGTCTGGTTTCTCTGTGCTTCTACTTCCCAGACCTACTGGTGGCCACCATGCAGCTCAGTGTGCCCGTGGCTCTGGGCTGGCTGGTGTTGCAAACAGATTTGCTGGGAGTGGTGTCGTAAGTAATCATTCACAGGGTATGTCATGAAAGCAAACATTCCTATCCTTGGGATACCTAGATTATATTCCTAATATATTCTAGTGACAGTATCAAATTCTAGTGGGTTACTTAACCGCCTTTTAGCTGCCAAAAAAAAAAAATCCCATCTGTTGTTCAGCCTTTCAGAAGCATTTCCTTGTGCTCTGGCAGAAAACAGCAAACCCCAGCATTTCAGGATGCTTAGCAGCTGATCCCCTGAGAAGGTGGAAAAGGAGGGGAACCAGCAGCTCTGGGGAATTTGGAAGTGCTCAGATGAGGAGGTTTCCTCGCCCTTCTTCCAAACACTCATCTTCAGAGCTAGGAGTGAGTCACCAAGCTCCAAACATCAGGACTGCCATGCTCTGTCTACACCATGCATTGGGCTTGCAGTAGAGACATTGCTTCTTGTCCAGGGGACCAGAGAGCCCCGTTATCCCTGCCGTCTCCCTGTCCATCCCACTGCTCTTTCCCTTGGCATCGTCACTGTGCTGTCGATCTTTGCTGTGGAAGCATGTTGTGAAAGCCAGGGGAGGAGTCTTGCTGCCTGCAGCAGAAAGATAATGCAGTGGAGTGTTAAACAGCCAAGTAGTCCTGGCCTGGGTCTGTCACAGTGCTCATAAGCTGGGCAAGGGCCAGGGGAAAGGGCAAGCCTGCCTCACTCCAGCTGGCACTGCAGGGGTGGAGGTTCGTCCCAGCAAGCTTGGCAGCGAGATGCCCATGGCAGAAATGCTCTCAGCTCAACAGGGCAGCATCTCAGCTCATCCTGCCATGTCCTGAACAGGCAGCCAGCAGAGCTTGCACGCTTGTCCCAAAGGCTGCCTGTCCCTGCAGTTCTCCAGGGAGATCCTCTCCAAGGTTGCAGAGCAAAGCTCAGTTTCTCTCTCAGATTGAGCGTAAGTGCATCTGGCCAAAGCATTGGGCCCCCAGCTGCACTCCCAGCGTCGTGACTGGCTATCAAAGGGCGCCAGCACCAGGGTGGGGGGATGTAGGAGGGTATAATGTGTCTCATCCTCTTCCTTCAGGCAGAGAGTGCCAGGACCAAAGCAGGGACTCCGCCGATGAGTGTACGGGCCATGGATCAGGATAGCCAGGTGAGCAGACACATGCACCTAATGTTTGACCCTTCTCTGGCCCAAATAAAGCAATGCAGGGACACCTCCCTTTGGGGCCTCCTCCATGCCAGGAACAAGGCATTGCAGTCTGGGGCTGGTGAGCATGAGGGGTGATTTGTCCTGTCTGTTGTGGCATCCCAGGTGAGGACATTTCCCCAGCACTGCATTCCCCAGGGCATTTGGGAGGGGCCAGGGCATTTGCTGCCATGCTTCCCTAGTCCTGAAGCCCCTTACTTGCCCTGTGTGGGCTTTGATCTCATTCTCACACAGGTCTCTGGAGCAGAACATCTCAGCAGCACAGGCCCCAGCTCCTTCATGCGGACCTGAGCTCCGTGTCTGGCTGAAGGTCCTGCATGGTTCACAGGACAGCACTCTCTAAACCAGAGCTGAGCCACTAGCTGCAGCACTGGGGAGGCTCGGACGTGAGACGAAACTGGCCACTCTGGCATGGGAGAGGCTGTGCTAACAGCAGCCTGGGAGCTTCTGAATTTCAGCCGTGTTTGTTGTTATCTTGTATCTGGGCTCAGTACCTTTATTGCCAGGCTCAGTAGGGGTGGGGCAAATCCACTCCTGGGTCATGAGGCTGCAGACAGTCAATACACGCTTTACGGCGTGGGGGAGTTGGTCTGGAACGACCAGGTAGGGGTGCAAGTCTTGGTTTTGGGAATAAAGTGAATGGAGCAGGGTGTGTCTCCTCCTTCAGCACAACACCTGCTGCTACCTGCAGACTCTAGAGGACTTCAGTCTGTGGGGGGAGCTGAATCAGGTCCTTGAGGACTCTTGGCTTCAGGGGAGACTCCGGAGCTGAGGCAGTACCTGGCCCCTGGCACTGGGAGGGAGGACTCCATGGTCCCGTGGCTGCAGTGGATCTCTCTAGGTTTCTTCAGGGATTGGGGAGGATGCAGAGTGGATCTGTGGGGGCTTTCAGAGCTTCACAGAGGCCAGCAGCAAGGAGAGAACTGTGGGAACAATCCTGGGAGTTCCTAGGCTCTCTGTGTAGTCAGGTATTAATTCAATATTGAAGTGATGGGCACACTTTGAATTCTTCTGCAGCTTCTCCAGTGTGGGCACAGCCTCACAGCCCCCTTCCACAAGGCCACATCCATCTGTGCAGGGTCGCCACCACATCCCTGCTCTTGTTACCTCAAACATATACATATATATTACTCTTGGAAGAAATGGAATAGCACAGGAGTTAGTAGTAGTTAAGAAGGAATCGTAGTTAGGAGTAGAGACTTAACACCTGAGAATTTTAACAAGATAATAAATAATGCGTAGGCCAGGCAAGAGGGTATTAGCAATGAAGCCTCATTAACAAGAACCTCCTGAGAGAATACAACTCAGTAGAACTTCAAGGACTAACAGTGGAAACATCCTGCTACAAAGAAGGGTGTGAAGACAAGGGAAGGCTACAGATCAGTCACCAGTGACAAAAGGGAACATCTTGGCCCAGAAGCACAGAACCTGGGGGAAAGGTAATTCTGGCGGGGGGAGACTGGGGCCACCGACTCAATCGAGGGACAAAAGGGCTACCCCACCTGCCTCCTCTTGAGCATGCGCAGTGAATTAAAATCACCCTGTAGCTTTAAACTTAAGCAGGGAAGATACAGACCAAGGGGAGAAGGGGATGCCCAATCAGGTCAATGCTTATGTATTAGATAGGTGTGGTGTGTTAATTGTCATGCATAAATGTCAAAAAGGAATTATGGTAGGTGTGCATGCTAGGAGAGATCCCTCATGCACCCGGCGCCAAATAAAGTAATGCCTGCTCTTTAATACACCCGGTGTTAAGGAGTTTTCAGTGACACTCTCAGGGGCACAAGGGATGCTGCAGAGGAGCCTGGGGGCGGCCGTGCTGGCCACACACCACCAGAACCATAGTGCTGTAGGGAAGCGTAACCCAAGCTGTGGTTTCTCCCAGGGTCCAGGGTGACATTCTACCTCAGCCCTGGCAGTTGGCTCTGCTGTGGAAGGGGGAGGGAGCCTGTATCTGAGCCTGTGTCTGCCCAGCCCAGCCAGTTGGGATCATTTCCTAACTGGCACCTGGCCCTTGTGCCTCCCATCTCATCTTTCAGGCAGGCTCAATCCCAGCCAGCTATTGCAGGGCTGAGAGTTTGAGGCTGAGAGCTCGGTCTGCCACAAAGGTGTTTCCTCCGTTGCATGTGGTTTTAGAGCTGCTGGGTTTGTCTGCTAAGCCCCAGGGAAGGGAAGGGTCCTGCTCAAGAGGAGCAAAAGCATTAACAACAGGGCTAATGCTCAGTGTCAACGGTTGTCCATCCAGGTATCAGCAGAAGACATGCACAGGACAGCATAAGGGAGCTTAGCCCTGAGCTGGGCTTGGCTGGAGCTCAGCCCCGAGATGCGCCCTGTGGATATGCAGCCTGACCCCGACCCTCTGGGAGATGCACAGTGCACACCAGTGCATCTGCGCGGGTAGAACAGGTCTTTCTGGCACTTCCCCAAAGTGGTTTAATGCATGAAAAACCTCTGCAGTAGGAAGGAGAACAGGTTAGAACAAGTGGTCCTTGTGAGTGCCACCTGCGGAAGGGCTACCCAGGACCTGCTGGGGCACAAAGGGGAACGAGTCACCCTCTGGGGGACATGGGCAGCCAAGGATGAGAGAGGCTGAGAGCCAGCTCAAGAGGATTTCTTTTCAGCTCATCTAGGAAAATGGCCACCTAATCCAAGTCCTGCTGGATAACCTTGGGCAGTTGTTCTGTCTGTCTGGGTGTTGTGGTTCCTCCCTGAAAAACAGGGCTGATATTTCCCCCCTGAGTGAAATGCCTGGAGACCTGCAGATGCAGGAACTACCACCGTGCTACCACCAAGACTTTTAGTGACCTGGGTCTTCCAGGACAGTGGGTTAAACTATTTTTGAATTGATGCATTCTACAATCTTTCTGGCCCCATTAAGAAACCAGAGCCATCCATCCCCAGTTACCCTTCACTGAACGAGCCAAAGAGGTGCTGTCAGATAGAGGGTAACTAACACAGGTTTCTTTTGGAGGTTAAAAACTCTATATTTTTGGTCCGTTGCTTCCCAAGCGACAACAATGATAACTTGAGAACACCTCTGTTCCCTGCACACGAGTCTGCAGTCAGGCATGCTGAAGTTGCACAAGGCATCTTCAGCAAACAAGCAGAAAAGGCCTTTAGCCAATTTGTTACAGAGCCTCTCATTTGCATGCACTGAGCAATGCTCCTGTTGCGAGAGCACTTTGCTGGCTTTGTTCCATTCCTCTATACACAGTAGTTTATTTTTTTGATTCCGGCGCACATGCTAATGGTGGCAGGCCCAGGTAACCAGGGGTCCCCAACCTATTACCGCATCATACCACCTTCCCAGCGCAACAGAGATGTTTCTGGTTTTCCTCTGCCGTTCTCTTTCTTGTTGCCTGCGCAAAGCTCCCTGGGCACGGAGAGGGACAGGGAGCGACAGGGTCAGCCAGTTCCAGTGCTGGGCACTGCTTGAGACGTCCCCGCCGCGCCAAACCAAGCTGTGCCAATGTGATCTGAACTGAGCTGAACTGACCCAAATGGGGCTGAAGGGAGCTGTGCCCAGCTAAGGCATCGGAATGGGACCTAGCTGAGCCGAGCTGGGCCAAACTGCACTGCCCGAACCAACCTGAACTGAGCCAATTTGATCCGAACCGAGTCGTGCCAAGCTGGTTCGACTCGGGCCGTGCTGATGCGGACCGAGCCTAGCCGGGCCCACCCGCGCCCAGCCGTGCCCAGGCGGGCGGAGCGGTGCGGGGGCGGAGCGGGGGCGGCGCGGGGCCGGCCCAGAGGAGCGGGGACGGCACCCCACGCCCGGCCCGCCGCAGCGCAGCATGTTGCGGGCGACGGTGATCGCCTCCCGGCTCTGCCGGGGCCCGGCCCGGCCCGGCGCGCCGTTCTCGGCCGCCGCCGCCATCCCGGCTCCCAACCCGCGCCCCGACATCGCCTGCAACAAGGTAGGGCCGCGCCGGGGGCCGGGGCCGGGGCCGCGCCGGGGGCCGGGGGCCGGGGGCCGGGGCCGGGCCCGGGCGCGTCCCCGGGGCGGGTGGGCGCGGAACAGCCGGACATTTGGGCCCAAAGCCTTGCCCTGCAGGCGTGCTGGGAAAAAAGCAACTCTGGGTGCAGCGGCTGCTGTGAGGCACGCGGTGTGTGTCCTACGATCGGGCTCTGTCCCGATCCCCGCGGTTGCTTCAGCGAACCGCTGCCATCGGTGCAAACACTGTAAGGAGGAAACTACGCGAGAGGGCATGCAAAGGGAGGGGAAGGTGCCTGGCTGCATGCTGGTTGTCTGCACAGGTGAGCCCCTGTGCTCCTGGCTCAGCAGCCCTGGGGAAAACACCCTCCGTCCATCCCTGCGGGTGTGCTGGTCCGAGGGCTAGGAGCCACTCCTCCCCAGCAGCCATGACAAGGTCGGTGGCGGTTGGCCGAGCAATCGGGAAGTTCTTGGCAAACACGGGGATCTTTGCATGGACCTGAAGAAACAAATTTGCCCTTACTGAGGAAAAAAGAGTTGGTGCAAAGCTGCTGGTGGTGCCTAGTTCAGTTTCAGAACGATACAAGGGGAGCCTAAAACCAGCTGATCAGAGAAATGCTGCCGAAAGTGCTTTGTATGAAATCAACTGTATCATCCATGCCTGAAGCATTTTCCCACTGTTCGGTCTCCTGAGGCTCTTCGTGTCCCTGCACAGCTCCAGGGCTTCCAGGTCTTGCAGGGACCTACTGAGATAGGAACCGCTTCCAGTTCACGTGCTGTTTGCCGAGATGTGAATTCTTTTTATTAACTTGAGGCTGCGTCTTTTGTTGTGCACCTTTATGCTAAAATATCTCCTTCATATTGGTGCAGTTCTGGAGCCTGCGCAAGTTGAGTCCCTTTTAATCAAACAGCCTGCTAAGGTGCCATCAAACAACTAAAGCTCTAACTGTTTCATCTTGGCCTGGCTTTAAGGCTTAACACTACTTTTTTCGTTGCAGATTTTCATAAATAATGACTGGCATGATGCAGTCAGTAAGAAAACCTTCCCTTCTATCAATCCAGCAACAGGAGAAGTTATCTGCCAGGTCGCTGAGGGCGATAAGGTAAATGTTCTCTTGATGAGATTGGTTTGTTTTCCGTGTGAGCAGGTACACAGGGATTGCAGAAGACACTCTTGCCTAGGCAGCTCTGCCGAGTGTGTGTTAGCAGAAATTACGAGCAATAACGTAATATAGCAGAGTCTGACCTATACAAACACCATGTCGAGCGCTGCTTGTATTCTTCCTTGACTGCTGCTTTCAGCAAAACCCCTCCAGCTTTGCCTCTTACCAGTGGCAAGCCAGGACTGGAAAGGTCAGCGAGGAATAGATGTGGTATGGGTTGGGGAGCAGGTGTGGGTAGAGGTTGCTGGGGCAGGGCAGATGCCTTTGCTGTCCTGTGGGTGCTGTGCTGGTGGTGGGACCCAGAGTCACGGTAGTGGAGGAGACAAAACGTCAGGATTCACCTGAACAGCCCCTTTCCGCTGTACACATGCAGCGGGAGATTGTCCCCAGCCCTAGGAAATTAAAAAAAGAGAGTGTGATGGTGGGGAATAGAGTCATGTAATCATCCTGTGCCTTATGCAAGGCCCTCCTAGGAGTCCGTAGCAGAGCTGAGGTGGTGTTTCCCACCAATTTTGGGTTCTTTCTACAGTCTGGAAACTTGTCGGTATTCCCCAAGGGAGGGGTGAGTGAGGGAAACCCTTTGTTGTTTGCTTGTCCGCGGTAGACTGGCTTGTCCTGGCGAGACCATTGCAGCAAGTCAGAACAGAGAACCAACTAGAAACAAGTTAATGTCCTGACAGGACAAAATGATGGATTAGAGGTATTTGATCAAGGAAGAAACTCCCTTAGACTGTGCTGGTGAAACCAAAATCTGAAAGAGTGTCAAAAGCACACTTGTGGAGCTTTTTCCATCGTGTTCTAGGATGCAAATATTAAGCCAGCAGATGACATTGCAGAAATGACTTGACAGTATTTGCACTCCGCATAGCTGAAATAATAGAGTGTAAGCGCAGGCGGAGGTGGTGGTTGCGCAGCCGTTGCACCCATCTGCTTCACTGCCACTTCTGCGCCCACTTCCCTGCGGATGCAGCCTGGACAAGAAGGCTGCTGCCGGTCCTGCAGCAGCGTTTGTGCTGAGGCTGTGCTGCTGTGCAGCGCTGCCCAGGTTGATGCTCGTGGGCAAGTGGCTGAAGGGCCGCAGCCCATGCGTCCCCCTGCCCTGGGACTGGAAGTTCTTGCTGCAAGGCTGCAAGTTCTTGCACCAAAAAGGCTGGCGCTAACAGCTGCTTGTGCCATCTGGCTGGAGGCTGTTTTCTCCTGGAGACCAGGGGGAGCTTCAGGTGTGTTTTGAGAGTGAGTGGGGCTGGTTATTCCTTTCTCACCCTCTCGCCTGGACTCTTCTGCAGGCAGATGTGGACAAGGCTGTTAAGGCAGCCAAGGCAGCTTTCCAGCTGGGCTCACCTTGGAGAAGGATGGATGCTTCTCATCGGGGGAAGCTGCTGAATCGTCTTGCTGACCTGATCGAGAGGGACCGGGCTTACCTGGCGGTGCGTATCACACTCTGTGGCTGAGCAGCCTACTGCAATCCCTAACTTTGGGGAGAGGGAGGCAGAAACTGGTGGTTTGTGCCCATCGGGTGTAATGGGGACTTTAGCCACAGCTAAAACTGTGAGAGAGCTCCAAAGGATGGGGAAGTAGTTTTGGGAAGCTGAAAGCAAAAAGGCCAACATACGAAACTGATCTGAATTGCAAAGAGAATCAAATCTAAATGTATACGCGTAACTTTCCCCACCTCGCTCTTCAGGCAATCTCCTTGTCTTTTGTAGGCACTGGAGACTCTGGATAATGGCAAGCCGTACTCCATCTCCTACCTGGTAGATTTGGACATGGTAGTCAAGTGTCTCAGGTAGGCATAGAGGCTACAGTGACGCACAGTAACTCCTCGAGCTCCACACTTGTGCCCTGCTGGCCCGTGGTAGCTGAACTTCTGCTCGTGCAGTGACCAGATGTCTCTGGTTCCAAGTGTTGTGGCTGTCCGGGCTGGACCTGACCTGTTGGTTGCGTTCGAACCATAGCGGGGTATCAGAAACCGTTTTTCTCTGTTGTTATTTTTTGTGAAGAGAGACAAATGTTTGTATTTACTGTCCATTCTTAAAATAGCCTGTTTGGGAAATATTTGTGTTGGTACGTGTTTTATGAAGAGACTGAAGAAAGGAGGAAAGCAAATAGCTGGAGGAAGCCTCTCTCATTTTCTGGTGACAGGTGACTTGTTATTTTACATTCAGTGACGAAAATATTATTGTTGCTAGATACTTTGCAGGTTGGTCGGATAAATTCCATGGCAAAACCATCCCGATAGATGGAGACTTCTTCTGTTACACAAGACATGAGCCGGTGGGAGTTTGTGGACAGATAATCCCGGTAAGTAAAATGCATCAGTAGCTCCTGCAGCATTTCAACATTTCAGTGTTAGTGTGAAGAGTTGTCTTCAAATGCAAGTTGTTTTCTGTTGCTAACCACTGCTTCCTCCAGTGATAAAGCAAGCTATGTTTGCACCAGCTGGGAGGGCTGTTCCTTTGCTCTGGCAGTACAGAACTACTTGTTGATTTCATGGGCCCTGACTAAGATTTACTTTGTATCTGCTGGGGGAAAAACCAAAATAATTTAAACCCCTTTATAGGACTTATCTGGCTCAGAACCGCAATTAAGTTTTAATTCCTAACACTAAAACCAAAATTCTGTGTGATGAGGAAGTAGAGAACTAGCAAGCAAAATTCAGCTTTATGTATGTGATCTTATTTCTGTCACTGGTAGCAAGCCTAGCAAGGTGGTTTGTCAACAGCAAAGCCATATTTACACAATGATCCGTGGATGGTGTTACCTCTTCATAGGAGTAGCCAGATTCCAATTGTGGCGTACTGTATTTGCATGTTTTTCGTATTTCTGTTGAGCAAGAACTGAATGCAAATGCCTCACTGGTCTGTGTGTGCTCCTCTGTCATTACAAACAGGCTTTCTTTTGAAAAGCCTCAAAAGAGCATGTAACGGTTAAACTGACAGTAAAGATGAATTCCAAAAAAACTTAGGATTTTGCAGCGGTACTGAGAAACCTCACACTTCAGAGTACAGTTCTTCTGGACAAGCAGAAGGCAGTGCTTGAAATGGAGCCAACCATTAAGCAGCTACGGAAGGATCAAAGACTGCTTCCATAGGTGCTGCAGCCGATTGGAATGAAGCTCACTGGTTACTTACTGATTAATCGGAAACTTTCGAGTTCAGACCAGCAAATACCTCCTTGTTTTTCAGTGGAACTTCCCGCTGTTGATGCAAGCATGGAAACTGGGGCCTGCCCTGGCTACTGGGAACGTGGTTGTGATGAAAGTGGCAGAGCAAACCCCCCTGAGTGCTCTCTACGTAGCTAGTCTGATCAAAGAGGTGAGCGAAAAGGCTGGGTTTCCATCCGCTGCCTCGCGCTTGCTTCTGGGGTGTGGTGGGATGCAGCCAAGCTGGAGAGCTGCAGAGGGCACGTGACAGGCGCAGAGAAGGGCTTTCTGATCTGAAGAAAGGCCGGATTGTCTTGGATATCTCAGCATTTGATTTAGCAAAAAAGCTCCCTTGTCCCTATAAATGCGTATGCAGGGGAAATAAATCTTGATTAGGGAAGGACTCTTTGAGGTTCAATTAAATAACAAACTTCAGGGTGATTAGAAGGCTAACATATATATGTCCAGTCTCCAAACTATGCTTAGGATACGGGGTGGACAGGGGAGTTGTCCTGGTTCTTGGGAACTGAATATTAAAACTAAAGACCTGGGAAAATAAAGTGAAGTAGAAAAGGCTCTGTTCTTTGTGGGAGGTCTACTGAGGCAGTACTAACAGGTGAGGGTAGGTGAAATGCTTGGTTTGTGAAAGGAATAACACTGTGCTCTCCTGCTGTGAACCGTCAGGCTGGGTTCCCACCAGGCGTGGTGAACATCATCCCTGGCTATGGGCCCACTGCCGGGGCTGCCATCTCCTCCCACATGGATGTAGATAAAGTGGCCTTCACCGGCTCCACAGAGGTAAGGGAGTATCTTTAACCTTTAAGCCCTTGGGATATAAAGAGTATCTCATTGCTGTAATACCTTTTCTCTATAGAATACTGGCGGTGCCTTGCTTTCTGCACTTCTTTTTAAAAAATACAGCTGAATTCAGGGTGTGACATTTATTTTTCCTTTACATAAGACTTTTTAGGTGCCTCCTTTAGAATATTTCCTATTGTTTCCCTTGAGCTGCCTCTTACTAGAGGTGGAACTCTGGGCAGACTTCAGTTGTTCCCTTAAAGCCCTGACAAAGAAGGGATTATTATGAAACTGCTGACTGAGATCTAAAACCAGCTGCCCTGCCAGGCGTTGCTGTATGTAGGAGTTAATTCCTGATACCTGTTCTCCTCACAATGCAGGTTGGGCACCTGATCCAGAAGGCTGCAGCAGAGAGTAACCTAAAGAGGGTGACGCTGGAGCTTGGAGGAAAGAGTCCGAATATAATCATGTCTGATGCAGACAGTAAGCACCTGCTGGTGTGGTATTTGATCTGTACCCTTTACGTGTGCTGTCTGCAAGCAGCGCTGGAGGGGAAAGGAAACCTCTCCTGTGCTGTGTGGGTTTCCAGCTCTGCCACCACCTGGCTGCTCTTGCCCAGTGAAGTCTCTGTCCCTGTGGCAGCTACAGCTGCCACACCTGAGTATCAGCCCTTCTTCACTCCTGCTTCTTTCCCAGTGCTGTGAAGAAGTTCAGTTATCAACAAATGAGCGTTGTTTCAGTATCTTCCTTCAGCCTTAGTTCCATTTTTATTTTCATTTCTTTCTCTTAGTGCGTACTGCTCTTTTCTACTCTTAGGAGGTTCTGGTTCCCTCATCTCTTGCATATACTCATTTTTGGTCTTGATGAGCCAAGACATGTGCTTTTGTATGGCAGTAAGGAAGTTCTTCTGGATCTAAAATAACTTAATAGCTGATAATTTCAAAGGAGAACTGTAATCTGCCTCAGATTAGATTTTTTTTCTCTAGCATGGAGTGCTTTAATAGATGTTCATACTAATTAAATTCGTATGTAACTTCTGCTCTGTCAAAGCATGGAAAATGCCTGTCAGCTGAGAGGACTTTGCATCACTGACAGTCCAGCAGTCTGCATGATAGTTGTTCAAAAGTCACTTACTGACTCTGGTTGGTTTTGTCTGCTTATTTTTCTCTCCTCTCCCCAACCTTAGTGGACTGGGCTGTGGATCAAGCCCATTTTGCCCTCTTCTTCAACCAAGGGCAGTGCTGCTGTGCCGGATCCCGAACATATGTGCAGGAAGATATATATCATGAGTTTGTGGAGAGGAGTGTTGAGAAGGCCAAGGCCAGGGTGGTTGGAAACCCGTTTGACTTTAAAACTGAACAGGGGCCTCAGGTAAGAGCAGGAAATGTCCTGAACTGTTATCTCATTAAATAGTCCCACTCTTGAGTCATTGTGCATCGGTAGATTAGAATGACAGGTACCCTTCAGTCTCTTGATTAATCTCCTCTGGTCTGTGCCCATTACCTCCTTGCTTGTGCAGGAGGGAGAAGTTAATTAACTGTCCTGATTATTCTAAAACCTCCACTTGATGCTGCCATTTAAAAATTATAATTTCCTTTTGAAGCTGGCTCGGCAGCCTGTTGAAGTGAGGAACTGCTAGAGCACTGTCCTGTGCACAGCAGGTTATAGTTGAAACTTTTTTTAGCCCCAGTAAAGGTGAAGCCGATCTGTCTGTCCTTGTGGCTCTTAGGTGGATGAAGAGCAGTTTAAGAAGATCCTTGGTTACATTAGTACTGGGAAGCGTGAAGGAGCCAAGCTGCTGTGTGGTGGCAACCCCGCTGCGGACAGAGGCTATTTCATCCAGCCAACTGTCTTTGGTGACGTGCAGGACAGCATGACGATTGCCAGGGAGGAGGTGAGACCTGCAGCGCCGTTCCGTCTGTCAGCTTCTCATTTTGCCCCCTCTGATGCAAAAAAACACAGGTCTGCAAGAACTGCACATTTGTGAACTGCGAAACTTGATGCTTCTTAGAAAGTTACCGCATTAAACTTCCCTCCAGATTACATCCTGTAACTTTGTAATATGGAAATGATACTTGGAATTTGATGTCCTCTGTGATTTGTAGCATACATACATAACTCCAGCATCAATCACAGATTCCCCTGTGGTCAATTTACACGGTTTTTCACATGTTCTCTTTGGATTTTTCAGATATTTGGGCCAGTCATGCAGATTCTGAAATTCAAAACAATTGAGGAAGTCATTGAGAGAGCAAATGACTCCAAGTATGGCCTAGCGGCAGCAGTCTTTACAAAGGATCTTGACAAAGCAAACTATGTGTCACAGGGCCTGCGAGCTGGAACAGTTTGGTGAGCCTTGACAATTCCTTCTCCCTAGACTGCTGGATGCTTCCTTGCATGCTGCCATTTCTCGTTAAGCTTGCTCTTTAATAGCCTGTCTCTGGATCCAGTTTTACATGTACTTCACCAAATGTAATGTCAGACCTACAGCTGTAATGCTGACTGTTGGTAAAAATTAGGTTTATTAAGCTTCCGTGCTCCCACTCTGAATTAATGAATGGGATGGGGAAAAAGAAATCCAGTACTGCAGCTGGCAATGGCAGCAACTGCTGCAGGGCTCCAAGCGCCAGTAGTGATTAGATCACCAAGCACGTCTGTGTGGCCTTGGTTGCTGCAGCTGATGCTCCTCTGTGTTCTGAGGCCGTGCTGAACACTGTGCCAAAGTCAGTACTTCAACACCAGTTTACTGTTATGGCATGAGATATTGGAGATCTGGTATCTCACTATCTTTTTTTTTTTTTTTTTTTTTTTTTCTTGGATGGTATTGAGTGAACAAGTAGGTGCTTTTGGTACCTGTCCTCTGAAGGAGGTGTGGGTAGCAACCTAGACGCTTGGTCCTATGATAATGAGAGATGTGAATTGCTTTTTTGATGTTGTTTCCTGGTTGAGGATAAGGTTCCAGTATTGATGAATTCTGTTGGCTGAGAGAACTGACAAATACAGAAATCCTGCCTAGAAATTCAGC
This sequence comes from Phalacrocorax carbo, assembly GCF_963921805.1. Classification (NCBI taxonomy): domain Eukaryota; kingdom Metazoa; phylum Chordata; class Aves; order Suliformes; family Phalacrocoracidae; genus Phalacrocorax; species Phalacrocorax carbo. The sequence goes on along the minus strand of NC_087527.1, from coordinate 8,870,821 downwards.
TGTCCCTCTGTTGTAAACAGCCAACATGTCCATTTGCTGTGAAAGGGCTCTTCCATTAAGCAGTTCTGAAACTGCAGGTGCTTAATTCTTGGTTTCTGTTTCAGGATAAACTGCTATGATGTGTTCGGTGCACAAGCCCCATTTGGTGGCTACAAAGCTTCCGGGAATGGGCGAGAGCTGGGAGAATATGGTCTGGAGGCATATATAGAGGTGAAAAATGTGAGTATCCCTGTATCTAAGGTCTTCCCAACCCTCTGCCGTAGCTCCAAATTGTATTTGTGCCTGTTGGTATAGGCTGGCCTGAGAGTTGCAATTCTTCCTTCTAATGCTTGAAACAGAATGAAGTGCTTGAAATCTCATGAAATTCAAGAGGAGCAAGTGTAAGGTCCTGCCCCTGGGGAGGAACAACCCCATGCACCGGTACAGGCTGGGGGTTGAACTACTGGAAAGCGGCTCTGCTGAGAAGGCCCTGAGAGTGCTGGTGGGCAGCGAGGTGACACTGAGCCAGCACTGTGCCCTTGTGGCCAAGAAGGCCACTGGTGTCCTGGGGTGCATTAAAAGGAGTGTGGCCAGTAGGGCAAGGGAGGTTATCCTCCCCCTCTGCCCTGCCCTAGTGAGGCCACATGTGGAGTACTGTGTCCAGTTTTGGGCCCCCAGTTCAAGAAAGACAGGGAACTATTGGAGAGAGTCCAGCAGAGAGCTACCAAGATGATCAGGGGACTGGAGCATCTCCCTTATAAGGAAAGGCTGAGAGACCTGGGTCAGTTCAGCCTGGAGGGGGGAAGACTGAGGGGGATCTTATACTTATAAATATCTGAAGGGTGGGTGTCAGGAGGATGGAGCCGGACTCTGTTCAGTGGTGCCCAACGACAGAACAAGGGGCAACGGGCACAAGCTGGAACACGGGAAGTTCCACCTCAATATGAGGAAAAACCCCTTCCCTGTGCGGGTGCCAGAGCAGGGGCACAGGCTGCCCAGAGAGGCTGTGGGGTCCCTTCCCTGGAGACATTCACACCCCGCCTGGACGCGGTCCTGTGCCCTGCCCTGGGGGTGCCTGCTCAAGCAGGGGGGTTGGATGGGATGATCTCCGGAGGGCCCTGCCAACCCCCGCCAGCCTGCAATTCTGTGATTCTCTGAATTGGAGATGCACTGCTGAAGTAACTGCAAACACAATGCCATGTAACTGTATTTAAAACAGAAAGCTAGCCTTGCATTATACTGCTGAGGAAAACAAGGATATGTGACCTAATAGATTACTAGGTGCCTGCACCACTTGGCACTATTCAGCTGTTTCTCACTGTAAAGAATGAAATGTATGGACTTGTCTGTGAGTGTGTTCTGGGGAGAACAGAAAGAGCGTGTTTTGGGGGTACATGCCTCTCTGGTAGAAGCTTCTGCAGGTACGAACCAGCAGATGAGCACTGGGCACTCATCATTCAAGAAGGGGAATCTGAGCAGTGACCACCAGTACTTAATGCTGCTCTCTTGACTGCGCTTGGGTCCACGTGAGAGACCAAGGTTCCTGGTGTTAGGCAATCCCGTTGCTGCAGGCTGAGTAATTTCCTGTGAGACAAGGCAGAAGGGCTGTCACACTGCTGGCAGCTGCAGTGTCTAAAGGGTGACAGAGGTCTTGGGCAGAGGCGGTTTAGCCCATGGCCCTGGAGTTACAATACAGCAAAGGGCGTAATGGTTGCAACTGGCAGGGGGCTGATGTGGTGGAGGAGCTTCTGGTGAGAAGAAACAAGCGTGCCTGCTCCCACCTGTCGAAGAGTGGTGGCATCTCTGGAGAGATGCTGTGACCCAGCCTTCAAGCGTCTCCTCTCTTTGAGCCTTCCAGACAGGTCTCCAGACTAAGGTGATCCCAGTTAATGCCTGCTGACTGGGATATGCTGTCCTCTGGTTCTGATCCTCTTTGGCAGGATGCTGCTGCCTCTTGGCCTTCAAGTGAATATAACTGAACACTGTCTCCAGGAACATAACTTGTGACTGTTCTTTTTTTCTAGGTGACAATCAAAATTCCACAGAAGAACTCCTAAAGGACAGCAGCCTTTCTGTGTGTTCAGAAACACCTATGCAGCTTCATGAGATACAAAGCAAGAAAACCTCTTCTTAACACACACAAAACTTAGGTGGAAAATATGTAAGTCTGCGTTAAGAAAAGTTTCTTTAGACGGTGCCTGAAGGAGCTTTTGTTAAAAAACTTTACTTGATCTTTTAAAAATACCAAATATAGCCAATTGAGCACTAATGCATTACGTGGGTGTCCTCTTGTTGCATCTGTATCTGATTAATATGCTTTTTTTCAAGAAAACATTTAAATACTTGTCTAGTCTGCAGATTTTATAATAACTTTTTGTTGGTTTACGCAGCTAGCTCTATACTCCTTGTCCTATAGTCCTATGTGCCTCTGTTCCCCTTCTGTAAGCAAAGTGACCTGAGCTCAGTTGTGTAACTGAGCCAGAGCGCAACCTCTCAGTCTGAGCCAGCGAGGTTGGAGTCTCTTCTGGGCTGCTCCCCACCCGCTCTCCTTGCATCTACTCACAATAAACGTGCCTGTCTTAGTTAACCCTTCCTGTATCGGAGCCGTTTGTGTCAGGGAGCTAAAGCAGGAGCTCAAGTGCACGCATAAGTTTGTGTTTTCTTCCACCCATCGATTACCCTCTTGCCTCAAGAAATTTTTAAGGTTTTTCCTGCCTTTCTGCACTGCCTGCTTCCCTCATAACCGCCTTAAGGCTAAAGGCCGCCCTACGCCTGGTAACTGTCCCCAGCAAGCGGGAGAGGCGACCCTGCTACAACAAAGTAAGGGCGGGGGCTGGTGATCTGCGCCTCGGGGAGCGCGTCGGAGCGGCCGTGAGCGCCACCTTTGCCGTGCGGCCATTAGAGCGGGCCCTGCGCTGGCGGGCGGGTGCGCCCTGAGGGGCAGGTCCGCCATGAGGGACGGGCGCTGGCTAAAGACGGCCCCGTCACCCCCCGTCCCCTCAGCCCCAGCGACGCCGCTCGCGCCCCCGCATCTCGCGAGGCTTCGCCCCGCCCCCTCTCGCGGCCCACCCGGAGGGGGGCGGGGCGAGACACGGCGCTTCGCCCCGCCCCTCCCAGGGTCATTGCCGCCCTCCCCATCATACGTCACTAGAAAGCACCCGCCACTCGAAGGCCCCGCGTGGGCCTCGATGGAGACGTCGCGTTTTTAGGGGTGGCGGCGCCCGCCTGTAAACCGCGCCACCGCCGCGGCGGAAGCTCCTAAAATTCCCCGGTGGGAGCGGTGAGGAGGTGGGGGGCGCGGGCCGGCCTCCCGCGCGGGGCGCGGCGCGGGGCGCGGCCGCCGCGGCGGGACGCACCGCCCGGCGGGTGTGTCCGGTTCGGAGGTGCCGGCAATGCCTGGCTCCGGGGCGGCGCGGCCGGCGGCGGCGCCTCGGCGGCGTCTCCCGGGCTGAGCGGCGGCTCCGGGCCCGCCCGCGCCCTCCCTCTCCCGCGGCGCTCCCCCGCCAGCTCCCGGCCCCCCACTCTCCCCCGTCCGCCCCGGCCCGCCCGGCCGGGGATGAGGCGGCGCGGCGCTGGCACAAAGGCTCCTCCGGGGCTGCCCGTTGCCTAACGCGGCCCAGCGCCCCCGGCCCGGCCCCGCCGCCGTGCCCGCAGCCCCGCCGCCGTCTCCCTCCCTCCCCGCTGCCTCGCCGGCCCTCGGCCCCTGCAGCCCCGCTGCCCCGCGCTGGGGACGGGCCGGCGGCTCCCTCCCCCCCGCCCCAGCCCGCCCGTGGCCCCGTGGGAGGATGTCGGAGGATCAGGAGATGGACAAGACGATCAAGGTAGGCAGGAGGCGGCGGCCCTAACTCGTCCCCTGCCCTGCGAGGGGCGGTGGGTGCCTCGGGCAGGGCCCCCGTCCCCTCTGCCCGTACGGCTGCGGCTCTGCCCCTTGGACTCCTTGCCCACAGCGCTCCAGGCACCGGGCAGGGAAAGAGGAGCTGCAGGCAGGCGGATTCCCCGGGATCTGGCCTCGGGGGGTCGGTGCGGAGACGCTGAGGCCGCGGGGAGCAGAACCGGGGTGACTCGGGGCGGGCGGGAACGGCTGTCTGTGTCTCGGCAGCCCCTGGCTACGGGGACAATGCTGCCCCTTCAGTCCATCTCCGAGTTCCTGTGCGGATGCTGTCGTGAAAACAAATCTGGCATGTGGGATGTTTGTGTTTTGAGTGGCGGTAGAGGAGCTGAACAGATTCCGGCTTTTTTTACAGCGAGAATCAGTGTGTGAGCTTAGCGCTTCCCGGCGAATCCTTCTGTGACCTGGCTGAGCGGATTTCCTGAAGAAGCTGGGGAAACCCTTCTGAGATAAAGGGACAATAAAACAATGTTTTAAAGACTCTGCAGGTTCTTTACGTTGTGCAAAGCAGTCACTGTCACAGATTCTGGATGCCTTCATAAATGCGTATTTTAATAAGATGAATGAATTCCTTAAGGATATAGGTAGAAAGACCTTGTATGTTGGCATTTCCTTAGCCTTGCTATCTGCCACAGTGGGATTTGTCTTCGATGAGTTCATTGGGGGCAAAAAAATCAATCCAAGAAAAGGAGCAACACAGTCTTGTGGTGCTGAAATCTGGATTGATTTAAAATACATGGGTGTTGCCTTTTGACCTAAAAAAGCCCAAAGTAGAAGGAAGTCTAAGCGCTGTGTTCAGACAACCCAGATTGTAATTAAACTATGAGATGAAGTATCAAAATTATATGCTGTCTGTTCCTGCTTCATTATCAGTCTTGGCACAGTGCAGGCAAAGCAGCTGTCCAGAGGCTTTCAAAAATAAGTTTTTTCAAGTATTTCTGTGGTATTTCATGTGAAGGTAAAGATCTACATCAGAGCTCTTGGTTAAAAACAAAACAGCCAAAGTGGTTGTGTAAACGTAGGGACAATCCTGTATCTGCCTCCTGCCCCTCTCAGTTCAGAGGGGTTCTGACCAGGAACAGATTCTGGGCAAAAGTTTTGTGGGTTATAGGCATTGTCTGAATTGAAAACATAATTTAGCACTTTTATATATTATGCTGATTTTTCTGCTCCTCAAATACGTGGTTATTGTTCAAGTTTGATTGGTTTTTACCTGCGTCTGCAGGTTTAAGGTCTGTGATTCAAGATAGTGATTGCTGTTTAGGGCAAAGTAGCCGAAGCTGAAAGGCTGCATGTTGGAGCAGTGGAGGTGGAGTTACACTGGTTGTTGGCATTTTACTTGTTGCATATGTGGAGTTTGTCCGAGCAGCAGTCTGTATACTTTTAATTGACTGTAGTGATTATGCATTAAAGTACCTTATATCAAACCTTTTCCTGTTGGTATTCAGTGGAAACGGAGAAGTGCCTGAGCTTTCCCCCGAGCAGTCCTGATGCGTGGCTAACTCTGGAAGCAGCTTGCCAGAGATCAAGGCAGGAGAAATCCCAGAGTCCTGCCTTTCCAGCCTGTTAGCATCCCAGACTGCTGACTCTGCATGGGAGGATGCTCAAACCGTTGTTTTAGGTACCCTGAGCTTGCTGAAAGGGAATTGTGCTATGGAAGAGAACTCAAAAGTTTGTGTGAAACTTTTTTCAATTGAATAAATTTCAAATTAGTTTATTCCCTTTGCCCACTGGAAATTAATGCAAGGAGTGATCAGAAGTTTAAAGTTCCTTTAACAGTAGAGCAAAAAGGTTTTACTGTAAGAAATTGCAGCACTGCAGATTTTTGTTGAAAGCGCGCTCTCCAACACTCTTTTGCCTCCTCTGTTCCCAGCCGCAGCAGATTAGTTCCAGCTGACCTGTCAGCCAGTCTACAAGTTCAGTGCTGTGCAGCAGTGCTACTGTAAGGCAGTTTATTCTCCAGATGTGGAGCTAAGTACAGGATACTGTACCCTCTGCTGCCTGCGTTGTACAGTACACTAATCTAAATGAAGAGGCAAGGCACGTAGGCTACCAGTTGAAAGAGATTTTGATGTTTTCAGAGGGCAGTTTTATATCTGTATGTTTTAAACATTTCATGCTGTTCGAATGTTATGAACTGATGTTGATTTGCAGCTGCATATTCTTGGTGCTAGATTTGGAGCTCCTGTTTCTGAACTAGGAGATGTAAGCAATTCTGTATGTTGATGGACATCAAAGTTCTCAAATGCTGTGTTTTGTATCATTAGGAAATAGTGAATAGTGTTTCTTGATCACTAGATTATTGATTTTTACTTATAAGTTGTAAAGCTGCTTTTGAATGAAGATTGGAATCCAAATAAAATGCAGAAAAAAATCGTGGCTTTTTTGTTTTAAAACAATGGTGAATATGCAGAATATGAGAGGAAAATAATTTTTATTAAAAATGGACTTATTTGTAGTTGTTGAACATGTCCATCAGGGCTTGAGAACTATCAGATCTTACTCTTACTTCATTAGATTCATAGATCACAGACTTTCCAATTCCTAATCAGCTTCTCTGTTCCATGTATTCAGCTGGAATTTCAGCTGGAATCTCTGCCATCACATAAGTGGCATGAGGCAGCAGAAACTGTTTAGTCAAGACCGGGCTTGTATGTGGAGACAGTATCTCTTGTTAGACCGACCTGTGTGGTTGAAAGGGTTAGGTAAGTTTTGGAGCAGGCAGGCCCTTTGGTTTTGGAACAGGAGCAGCAGACTTCGAACCTCTATAAAAAATAATGAAGAATTGTTATCACTTAATCACGATGTTGCTCCAGAGTACTTTGACATTTGCTTCTCCAGCTCAGTGGTTTGACTTTCTTCAGAACTTAAACACTAAGTGTGATCTTGAAAGCATGTGCTGAGGAGGTACTCCCCAGTTCAGAGAAACTCTTTCTCTGCTCATTAATGCTCTTCTAAAATTGTGTTTTCATTCCACCTATGATGCCTTCAATTTTCTGTATCTGAGTATCAGGAAAATTAAATTAGCTTTTCCCTAATACACTTCTCACAAGTGAAATTTATGTTAGTTGAATTGACCAGAAATTTTCTTTGTGCTTCTACTTGAAAATAACAACGAACTGTGTATGATCCCCTATGCTTTTCTTACCTTCTTTTAAAACCCTTCATAAAACCTCCAGTTAACTTTAACTCTTTGCTTTACTCCTTTTACGCTAGTCATGCATGATTTATCTAATACCCACTCCAGACTGCATTAAAAGGCCTTTTTTCCTTTCATATCTGTCTTTTGCACTCTCTAATCCCTTCAGATCTTGCTTTAAATATCAGCTTTCCTCTCTTGCTTTGTTTTCAATCCGTGTGGCTCCAGCCTGGCAATAGTGTTAATCCATGACTGCTGCAGCAGAGGCCAGCGATCCCAGGTTAGGGACTGCCGTTTTCAGTACCTTAGTTGAGAGCACTAGTGTTCTCAGTTTTCTCGTAGTTTGCAGCATGTTCCTGAGATGCTGCACTGGACATGAGAGGGAAATTTTTCACAGTGAGAACAGTCAATCATTGGAATAATCTCCCCAGGGAAGTGGTTGACTCCACCACATTGGACACTTAAGATTTGGCTGGACAGGGTGCTGGGCCGTCTTGTCTAGACTGCGCTCTTCCTAGAGACGTTGGACTAGATGGTCCCTGAGGTCCCTTCCAACGTGGGGCTCTGTGGGGTTCTGTGAAGTTAACAGAAGGGGAAAATCTGATCAGAATGGAGTTGCGTGGCAAGCGGCAGACTCTTCTGTTCATTTTCAGTGTTTTGGGAAGTATTTTACCTGCTTGCTTAAGCTTCTCTGGTACTAGCTTTTGTTACCACCTTTTCCTGCAATTTATCAGAAAGCATGGCTTTTCGAAAGATGATTCTGAACATAGGTTGCAATGTTCATAAAAGAACAAAGGCAGAATCTTATGGCATGTATTACTTTGGCTTGTTTGCACACAACGTTTCCACTGTTCAGCCCTGCTCTGTTGTTAGATCACCATCTGTGTAACAGCACATGGCAGCGGCATTAATCAAAATGCTGCGCACTGAAGCCACGTTTACATCCCTCCTTGTGACATGTTTAAGCATGATAGCACCCAAGCTGTGTCATAACAAAAAGGGTTATAATGAACCAGGCTCGTGTTTATAAGACAAGCTAAAACTAGTCATGCAGTAATTTAATTTACAGTATAATGATTCCAACGGTTTGAAAATGCCAAGAAAGCAGCACAATCATATTCTACTGTACCAAATGACCAAACAGTACATCATAATACTGTAACTGGGCCTTTGTATTCAGTTGTGATTGATTATTTACAGGTAGAAAGCTGGACTTAAGAGTCGCGGGGGAAAAGCGCCCTTGATATGCTTTTTGTGTTGAAGGCGCAAGATCCCATTTAGTGTTATCAGTAATCCTGTTTCCAAATGCCGGGGTGAGCAGTCTCAGCTGCACAGAAATAATTTTAAAGTGAGATATATTATTATGTGAGCATTTGTATTTATGTTTAATTTTCCTAAGTGAAGCAAAACTCCAAAGCAGGCTCTTTCTCTGCTCAGGTATCTTGCAAATCAGGTCTGCTGAGCTGTGTTTTTTAGAAGGGATGTAGTTATTTATTTATTTATTTATTTATTTATTTTACTCTTTCCCCTCCCCCTGCTCCTTCTTGAATAGGAAACCTCCATTTTAGAGGAGTACAACATTAACTGGACTCAGAAGCTGGGAGCTGGGATCAGTGGTCCTGTTAGGTAAGACAATACACCTGCGGATTTGTATGTAATCTCCGCCTGTTTCATTAGCTGTGGAGAAGTGAGTATGTATTTTAATTGCAATGTGATATGTGGAAGACCTCTTTACAAATAAATAGATGTCTCTGTACTCCACGTGGGCCCTAGCTGATATGCAAGCGAGGTATTGTCTTTTATGGGGTATGTTTGAAGTAAAAACTTTCCTTGCCTCTCTGCCTTGTCCTGTCTCACTGCCGTATTCCCAAAGCAAAGCAGGAACAGGGGTCAGTTGTGAAATGGTAGCAGCAGAAAACTCTGCTCAAACACCTTTGTCCTTTTGATACTGGTGTCAGTGCGGTGCAAAGGTCGCTGCTCCCGTCTATGGTATCATGGCTTGGGGCATCAGCACTCTGCGCCCGTTAGCTATTTTTACCAGCTATTTTTTCACATCATCATCATGTGAGGCCAAAGCAGATAGTGCCACAAGCTCTGCATCTCATACCAGACTTGCCCATCATGAATTTCTAACCCCTGCAGGAACTGGATGCTTTCTCTAAAGCAAAACATATGTTCCCTTTTCAACAAGAACTCTCCCTTTTGGGAGTGGGAATTTGCACAAGTTCTGGAAAACAAATGTCTGCGCCTCTCTGTTTCTGAGCGCTTGACAGGGCAATTGTCTTTTTGCCACCATTTATCTTCCTGTCCAGGCAATTGGTTTCTGCTCATTCATTTTCTGTTGCTGCATTGCCTCTGATTTGTATTAAAATATCCCTTTGGTGCTTTTTTCTTCTAGCTGCCTGTTAATACGTGGGCCCTTCCTTCTGATGCAGTTCAACTGTTAATGTTAAATGGGGGAAAGAGAGAAAAAATGTGTGCGGCACAGTTGGTGGCCTTGCTAAAACAAGGATTTCCATTCAGAAACACTTTATTTATTGCAGAGTACACCCTCCACTGGAGATACTCAGGCTGCCACTGCGTGGTTTGGATTTTTTCATCAAAAGTGTCTCTTCAGGTTGAATGTCTAGAGTGCCTTCTGCTTGTCTGCAGCTACCCGTTGCTCTAAAGCACTTTTTCTGCATTGCTGAAAATATAACTTTGTGTTAGGTGTTTCTGTGTAACGAATCGGATTGTTTTGGAAGGCTGAAAACTGAGGCTTTCAAGCTGGGACGTGGTGACAGGTGCCCTATATATTCCAGATTGCGGGCATTCCTGTTAATTCCCATGTGGAGAGCGAACATGTAACTACAGATCAATTGCTTGAAGTGTCTCTTTAACGTTCTTGCTGACTGAATAATTTTATTGCTGTAATACCAGAGTCTGCGTGAAAAAGTCCTCTCAAGAACGCTTTGCACTGAAAATTCTTCTTGATCGTCCAAAAGCTCGAAATGAGGTATAGTTCCTGTTTATATTGTCTGTCTTCTGACACATCGCAAAGTCTTGCCCTTTTGGTGAATTGCTCACATGTGTTCTGCAGATCTTGCTGTGCAAGATTCCTTGGGTTTGAACCTCTAGGCTTGCTCTGCTCAGTTCCTGTAGGATGAGGTGGTGAAACAGAGGGTCTTTCTGAGTTTGCTCTAGGTGTTAGCTGTATACGTACAAGTGTAATTTATAAAGCTGCATTTTAAAGCTAGTGTTCTCCCTTTGTCCCGTGTAACGTAACATGAATAGTTTAGAACTGATTGTGTTTCCTTCCGTCTCGCTCTTGGATGTCACTACTCTGAGAATTGCCAAGAATGCTTCAAGTTGCACTCTAATTGGTATGGGTTTATCTGTGTATGAGAAACTAAATAAGCTCACTGATACCGTTTGTGACTTACTGTGGCTGGTGAGAGCGTGCCAAGCTGACAAGCTGTCACTCTGTTGAAAATGACGGGCAGTTGTTCAAGTTGTCACAAAGTGAAAGAAGCGTTAATTGTCCTCAAGGTTTAGGCAATTTCCATTTCTTGAAACTGAGCAAACTCTCATTTAAAATTCCCAGGAAAATATAATCTGTTTACAAAGTGCATCAAGCCTTGACATGATTTAGCAGCCCAGGTAGCTTTAAACTGGGGAAAATGCCTTAGGTTCCTGTTTCAGACAGTCAGAATGGGAGATGAAGTCTCACATGTTGTTAGTGCTAGACCTTGAGGCCATTAAAGGAGCCAGATTATGGAATTTCAAGTTTTATTAATGAATTTTCAGTTTCAGTCATATATTTATTGCTACTTTAAAGCTAGTTCTAGCCTTAAACTTATTTTAAAAACCCAAAGAAATCAAAGATTGGGCTTTTTCTGGAACTCTGCTGGGTTTGATTCCATGGCCTGTAACAAATAGGTTGGCAACGTATGATCTTTTTGTCCTACTCAGTCCAAGTAATGTAATGGCTCTTGGTCACCCATATAAGCAGTCGTAGGCACTTCCTATTTTTTGGATAATTTTAAATTGGGTGTGACTGTGCTGAGCACAGCTGGCAGCGCACGGGCTCGTGTGTGCCATAGTCTTGGGGCAGAGGGAGGAGCAGAACTGGTCAAGTATGTGCCACTGTGTACAGTAACGTTTCTTCCCTTCTCTTCAAGGTACGTCTGCACATGATGTGTGCAACACATCCAAATATTGTTCAAATTATTGAAGTTTATGCTAACAGTGTGCAGTTCCCACATGAATCCAGCCCAAGGTAAGATTACATAGGGTGATTCATTCCCACAGCTTGCTTTCCATGTTTAGGCCAAGGTATAGTGGAGTTTGCTTTTTTTTTAATCACAGTGTGACCAAAATGAATATTTATAGGGCGTTCCAGATATGATATTTATACTTCAGACTAAGCTTGCTTTTCTTGCCCTCTGTCAATACCCAGACCTTTGCATATTTAAATGAATGCGTCCTTCACTACTGGTTTTGAATACATCTTCATTTCTTAGGTTTTTCATTGATTCAGTCTGTGATACCTGCATTGTCTGAGAGAGTATGTTAGCTTCTAGCTTCTGTCCTGCTTTGATATTGCTTTAGTAGCTTGAATTGAATTGTAACCTTTGAGCCTCCTTCTGCTTTCAAAGCACTGTTAAAGCAGGATTGGAGCTGTGACTTGTGTTGCTATCTAGAATCCTAAGTGTGATCCTTTTACATGATGGTGATGCTTGTGAGCCACTGAGAAACTGAAGAGTGCCAGTCTTCATTAAAAAAGAAAACAAACCTGGAAGAGAGAATTTTTCTAGGTTCTGCCTGGTAAACTCTGAAGACATTGTCCTGCTTAAAATGAACATAGCAAAACATGAAGCAGACTTACTGTTTTTCGTATGTTAATATTGCTTGGGATAAAAAGATTGTCTTCTAATTGGATATTAGTTGAGGAAAAAAAAAAGTCAGAGCTGGGAGAATTAAAGAGTTGAGATCTGTCTTAGTCTCTGATATATCTGATTTTGATGTGTGGTGAGGAGAACTAGAAGTTAGTTTCTTGAGGGTCTAGCAGTCCTGATCTCCGCATTTCCTATTCGTTGTGCTTCATAATTATGGCAATAAAATGTAAATTAAAACAATGAGGTACAGTGAGTATCCAGACTCAAAAGCATTAAAGATAATTCCTTAACCTTCTGCTTCGAAGTTTCCATGAACATTTTTAGCGCCTAGGCAGATCGGCATGTCTGCAAGGATGGGTGCAGACAGGTGACGCTGCGCTCCAAGCCAACTCCAACCTGGAAGCTGTTTAGCCTGTTTAATGCAAGACTCTACTTGCTGTATTATTCTTTGAGGGCAGAGTTGTACATTGATGTGTCTAAATGGCTTCCAGGTCCAGACTGGCTTGCTGGTGGAAAGCGTGGGTGGAACTTGCATGTATCTGTCTGAATGCATCCATGTAGACATGTCCGTGGTGTTTGTTCCAGCTGGATGTGGGAGCCCAACATGAAGAGCAAACTATAGATTCCTGGCTGACAATCAGTGAGTCAGATTGTGCTGGGAGCCAGAAAATCCTGCAGTTTATATGCTCAAAGGCAAAATTATGGAACCAAAATAGTTCTAACTACTGTAGGAAAAGCAAGTATATGTCTCTCTTTTGGCCTGCGTCAGTAGATATGAAGTATGCATTATTAGCTTAGCAATTCTGTTATTTTTTTCGATTATTTTTAATATAACAAAATGAAATGCTTTTGAACAGGGCTCGGCTCCTAATTGTAATGGAGATGATGGAAGGGGGAGAGCTATTTCACAGAATCAGCCAGCACCGGCACTTTACTGAGAAGCAAGCAAGCCAAGTAACAAAGCAGGCAAGTTAACACCCATGTATAAGCAAATCCATGAATGATAATGGCTAAAGTACTTAACAATTTCTTGGGGTGGGGGGGGTGGGAAAAAGGGAAGCTAAAATAATCCTCAGTTCTGATCCAACGATCATTGCCTGCTTTGTTATAACCTGACAATGCCAAAGTTTTAATAGAAGCAAAGAATTTGAAGGTGGGGGCTAGTTCTTCTGGGTTGGGACCCTGGTGTCTCTGCTGTCCTTAGCAATGGTTTCCCTAACCTGGTCTACAGAACACTTCTCCAAAGAGAGCTCTTTTCTTGCACAGTCTTTCTGCTGTGTGCCTCGCTGTTCTGAAAGTGTTACCTCCAACAGTCCACAGGCTCTCACCAGGTGCCACGTGGCTCCTGAGCTCCAGTTTGAGAATCGCTCCTGGCCATGACACAGACTTGGCGTTTCTCACACCTCTTGGGCAGGGTAGCAGACAATAACATACATGTGTCCTGGGCTGGTGGTTTTCAAGCTGGGTTCTGTATTTGGTTTTGTGTAAGTCCTGCCTGTCATGGAAGATAACAAGAGGAATGTACCAATATAATGCATGTTTTCTGTGCTGTTTGTTCTGATGTCATTTTTCCTTCTCCATTTCTCTCTGCAACTCACTCTTGAATATCGTGTTTTATAGCCTCCACACTCTTTATTACTAGAGGTTTTGGTGTCCATCAGGCTGTTTGTTGCTTAGCAGTGCATTTGGTGTGACTAGCTTATATCGTGGTAGAGTAGGCAGGATGATGAAGCAGGGATCCCTAGTGTCGGTTCCTCTCAGTTCTGGGGTGAACTTGTTCCCTTTTGCTTCCAAGATTTGTGGTGCCCAGTCAGAAAGCTTGGATTAATGGGAGGGTTGCAGGAAAGATGGTATGGCTGTATGTTGATAGCCTTTCTAGGGAGCCACAGGAGAGGACCAGTAGGTTGCTGTAAGGAACCACAAGGTAAAAGGATCTTGCTGTCAAAATGGCTGAGCTCTTCTGCATGGGAATTGGCACCATGGCATGAAGCCGTGGGCTGGAGTTGCCATTGTTTGCTTCTTGCAGAGGTTATAGTGGCATTCCAAATAAAAGATACACGAACTGTAGGTGAGAGGCTATACTGGAGGTACTAATCAGTAAAGGTCCTGCTCCCACACCAGTGGTCACTGCAGTGAATTAAGGAAAGAAAATATAAGACAAGATATTGTGGCATTTGCTGTAAATTAACATGACTGTTTATTAATATATCCATATCCTGATTACTTGCTTCCCCCTGAGCTGGGGAGATAATGCTTGGTGCTGAGGGAAAAAGGAGGGCCAGATCATTTCATCTTACTTTTCTGTCTTGTGCTTTGACTTGTTTCTAATGAAATGCTAATTGTGCTTTTTGGTTTCATCCAACAAAAAAATTAGGTGGAAGCACAGAATTATTCTTGACAGTTTGTTTTCATGTCATTTGGGCTGTTTGATTTTGACAGTGCAAGGCAGTCTTCAGGATTAACATGTTGGGAAAATATTTTAAAACTATACCAAAAGACAAGACTTTGAATTAAATTCTGACTGTGTGTGCCCTTGGGTTATTTAAGTCTCAAGTAATTCTTTGACTTAATGTTTATACAAATGAAGTTTGAAAGCAATATTAAAGTCTTACTTTTTCATCTAGTGGTTCATCATTGTCTTGAACTACGGGTCTTAGTTACTTGTACCCAGTAATAGTTAAAAACTTGTCACAAAGCTACCTCATTTTCTCTCGGAATGCGTTTATATTTATTTCTGAGCTAAGTTAACACTGAAGTTCTCTCGTCACAGTAATTTGTAGTCTTCTAAGGACACAACGCTTCATCCAAGGTACTGTGTTTGGGTAGAATCCTGCAGAAGTCAATAGGAATACTTGTAAATAAGGTTCACGTGGCTTTGCCTTATTTCTGTTTCAATAATGGTGTTTAAGTACTTATGCTTTGGTTTTCTTTAAATGAATTGCACTTTGAAATGTAGAGTCTGTAGAGCTTTCATGACCGGGTTACAGGTTTCTAAACCACAGCAGTGTAAGTAGCTGTCTTTGAAAGAATCAAGTAATGCATTTCTGTGTAATATCCCATGAAACGAGTAAATTGCAGGCCCCATACCATCAAGAATTAAAGTGTGAAACTGCCTGAATGCTGAATCTTAAGTCAGTAACAAATGCAATAAAATATTTACTGAAATACTGATTCAAGAACTTGCTGATGACTGTTAAACAGAATGTAATTGCTGGCAAGCGTGCAAGCAAGACCTTGTAGGCCTAGCACAGCATATAAAAGGACACTGTCATGTTAATAATGCCCCAAATTAGTAAAACTAAGATGGTTGGGAAGCCCAGTACAACTTAGCTTTTATTTTCTGTTTGCCTTGAGTGAAATGCCAGCTGAGCAGCGTTGTGGGTTTCATTCCCATTCGTCACCTTACTGCACTATTGTGTAGTATGGCCAGGCTTGTCTTAGCTCAGAATTGTACCCAAGTGGAGTGAAGATGTTTGGGGTCTAAGCTATATTGGCAATGTCCTTTTTAAAGCTGAAATAACTGTCCAGGCTAAAGGAGGAGTTCTGTAACTGTAGTTGATTTATTGTGCCCTTTTTCAGATAGCTTTGGCTTTGCAGCATTGCCACTCACTAAACATTGCACACAGAGACCTCAAGCCTGAGAATCTCCTCTTCAAGGATAACTCTCTGGTAAGATGAAGGCTTGGTATTCTTTGTTTACTGCTGAATTGTGTAAAATGGCTCAGTGGTGATTTTCAGAGTAGTTGTAAAATTACATTAATGCAATGTTTTGGTGACAAAAAGGAATGACCTTTTCTGGCTTTGTGCCTTTCCATACTCTGCTCTGCTTGGATACAGGCTGTTGCTGTTAAATATGGGTCAGGTTCTCCACCTCAACATAGAATCCTGCTTTGCTGAGGAGAAGATCCGCTCTGCCACATTTCCTCCCTAGGTGTCATCAGGATGTTCTAACATGCATTATAGGTGCTTAGATGTATCCAAGCACTTGCCTGTTTCTTTCTTCTCCTGCTCATAACCACCCCGTTTATGCAGTGACCCCCCTACAACGTGCTTAGTGCTTTCCAGATCTGAGAGGGGGACTGCTTTTGACCCAGAGCACCCAGGACAATAAAAGTGATTGTTTCAAAGACCAGTTTATGACCTTTTAGCTGCTTTGTGGAATGGAAAGGATATAAATACAAAAGAGTAGTACATGTGGCAGAGGTAAGATGAGTATGAGGTGAGAAACATGTATTAGAAATGTTGATACAATGAGCTTTTGTAATGAAGCCTCTTCTCCTTGTTTTAGGATGCACCTGTTAAGTTGTGTGACTTTGGATTTGCCAAAGTCGACCAAGGTGACTTGATGACACCACAGTTCACTCCATATTACGTAGCACCTCAGGTAACAAACAATTAAAGTTCTAGGCTAAAGGGGAATCATGATTTTTGTTGCCTGTGCCTCCATAATCACATAATTTTAAAAGCCTTCCCTGTCCTATTAAGGGCTTCTGGGTGCAGGAATCTTGAGTAATTGTATGGTAGCCACCTTTCAAGATGGAGTGCCACAGTGATCTATTGATTACAGCAGGATATTGTGAGGCAAGTTTCCCAGATTGTGTTCTTAGCACTGACTTATTTCTGATGCCTCCTGACTCTCCCAGGCTTGACTCCTACCCATGAGACTACTCCAGGATTTTGACAGCTGGCCTGTAACTGCATTAAAGCAGTTGATTTGGAAAAGTCTGTGCTTCACAATGCTTCTTCCAGCTCAGGATCATTCAAGATTATATTAAAAACGACTATGCTGAAACAAAAAGGTTCTGTAAAGGCAATTGCTCAAAATGAGGGCAGTGCCAGAGGGTTACCCGTTCACCTTGGCTTGGCCCCTTTGGCAGTATGCAATAAGACATGATCTATAATTACAGACAGGCTGTTTTTTGCTGCTTTCCCTCCTCTCTTTTGTACTTTGTGTTGGAGTGCTGAAGAAAATGAAAAGAAAACTGCAGATAGATACTTAATTGCAGTATTGGGCATGTCGGCAGCCTTCAATGACTAGGAGGGGTAATTGCAGAGATCAGACCATGCAGCCACAGTCAAGTGCTCTGAAAGTATCTCCTCATCTGGAGCCTGCTGTTGAAGGACCATTTGCACTACAGAGGGGGTTTATAAAACAAGCGAGCTACCAACCCTGTAGAAAGTTTTCCTGAGCCTGTTTAAACTGAGATTTTTGTTGAAACCCAGAAACACAGATTTGATCAGTGAGGGACAAATTTGATGTGATTTGTTCACGGGAGAGGCAAAAAGGGACATCTCTGGAGCTGGGGTTACCCTCCAAACACACTTCAGGCTCTAGTTCCAAAGCATAGAGGTGTTAGATGTTTTGAACAGGTGTGAGCAATTGCTTTAATTCACATAAAACTGGAGTTTTCATCCAAAGCAGCAAAATATTTTAGCTGAAATTTTCCCCATGTAGAAAGTTCGAGTCTTTCTTAGGAAGAACAGTTTGAGTTTGGCAGAGTCTTCAGTAGCTGGAATAAGTCTAGCGAATGGAAAAGCATCAGGCATCTTCGGCATAGGCGTGGCTGTTTGTGGTGCCTGTAGATGAGATGTATTTTGCATTTTTTTCCCCTCTCATGGCAACAGGTATTGGAGGCACAAAGACGGCATCAGAAAGAAAAATCTGGTATTATCCCCACCTCTCCAACACCTTACACTTACAACAAGGTAAGCTATGAAACAGTCCACAAGTCAATATTTTTAAAGCACAGTGTCTTACCCACCCTCCCAAAGTATCTGCTGTAGAAGTAGTCTGTAGACACAGTTTATCACCGAAGGCAATAAACTTTGTTGCCCTGAAATTCCACACTTATGGCCAGGAGCAATAAAGTTTTTCTGATCTCTGTGACAGGAATACATCTAACTAGCCTAATATCTCACACTGAGTAAAAAGCAGGTTCTAGAGGAAACAGTAGGGAAATGTCAAGTTGCTTGGTGTTTTGTGTACACGTGTGTTTTCAGCTGTAAGGAAGGATTTAGAAAGATTTTTGGCATTGTATTTCTCAAAAGTGGGGTTCCTTTGGCTTTTCTAAAAGGAGTGACCTGGTATACAGTGGTATTTCTTCCCTTAAATATATCAGGTTCAGACCAGGTTTTGTTCAGTTGAACTGGCAAATTAGAAGATAATGATCTGTGCAGTTAGCTGTCTTTCTCAGTTTAGAAGTGATACGTGAAAAAGACGCTGCTGGCTCTGTGTTCCTTCTGATAGAGCAAACAATGAAACGCACGGTTGGTCCAAGCCTAATTAATGACCCTTTAATTAAAGAAAAAATATACAAACACTGTTTAAGGAGCACTAATATTAACAAGGTTTTGGAGAGAGTAGAAGGATTCTGCTGGAGCATGGTTGCATGGGAAGTTCTTTCACCTCCACAAGAGGCTAGTTCGAATAAAACCTCTTTTCTGCTGTCAGCCAGAGTTTCTGGATGTGAAAAGCACTGTTTAGGCTGTCTTGTTCAGGCAGCTGTGGTGGTTCCTTGTCTGTATCGAGGATCTTCTGCACAATGACCAACAGTGTATTGTGTTGCCTGTAGCAGTGGCTGTGGGCAATAACAGCTCCTGCTAGAGTCTTGTAAAGTGTCAACAGAAAGTGTCCTAAAAGGTTGTACTCCTTTTTGGTCATTCCAAAACATTTTCCTCCATATTACCATCACTGTGTCCTGCGAGCTTAGCAGTGTTTGACGCACTGAGTGTTTTTCTTTCAGAGTGTCATTTTTTAATTAAAGTCAACTGGTTTCTGATTGCAGTGCCAAGTATCTACACTGATTCCAGTTTTAAGGATGGTTATTTAACCCACCACGTGCTGGAGCGGGTAGTTTGTTATATAGTGTTGTATGTTAGTAGCCTTCTGTAGAGCTAAAGCAGAGACAGGCAGAGATAACTTTCACTGAATTCATCCTCATGGGTTTTCTAATCATGACTGCCTTTTTCAGGGTTATGATTATCTGTTCTCCATCCTGGAGAAACAGCTTGATGATTGAAGCCAGACACTTCTTTAAAAAAGTGTTCTCAGACAGGTACCAATAGCTTTTTTTTCAATACAGAGTTTCTTCTGCCCTCTCTCGTGTGAACCCCAGTCACAGGGAAAGTTGTCTTTTATAACTTTTGAAGGTCTCAGAAGAACTCCACTTCTGTGGGTTGAAGCAGATTTATTCTCCAGTAACAGCCTTTTCCAAGGGACTTCCCTCTCTTTCATTGTGAAAGGGTAGATGGAGTACCAGAGACACCTAAAATGGCTGCACACTGTTTGTGTTGGTAACAGTTTGACAACTGTTTTTGTTCTTTTAACGAACCAAAGAGCCCTGGCTATGGAACCTGAAGCAAAATATGGGCCATAGTTCTGTACAGAATGGAACAACCTTGAAAACAGATATCAAACAGAGTTAACTCATGTACTGACAAGGTTTGGCCCCTGTGATCTTCTGGGATTTACAATGTGATACAGTGATTTTATTTTGATGTTTAATTTAAAGAATTAATTGGTCATTCTGGACTGCTTTCAGCCATGGTGGCATTAATTGGAGAGACTGCTGGAAGAAGTGGCCTCGTCCTTAACTTGCCAAGTGTGACTCACTGGTAAAGCAGCATTTGGCATACGCCTATTTCCCCAAAATAGACTGTGATGAAGTCCCAGGTACACTGTCCTTTCACAGCAATTCAGAGCCTGAGTGGAAATGCCTTTGATCCACCCTCATGATCAGCAGCTCTATCCCACAGATTTAAGTTGGAGGAAAAAACATATCTTTGATTCCTTAAGTATTTTTATTAAGCTGTGTGCATATTGGATCAAATATAACTGTGTATGTCATGGCTGGAGGGGGTTGACTTTTGAGGAATAGAATCTGAGAACCATATCCACAAAGAATTTAGATGCCTGTTTCCTACTTACATACCTAAAGTTCCTCTGATTTCATTAGAAATTTTCTCTGGTCAGTGGAAAAATGATGAGACTTTAGGTACCTAAACAGAAATGTAGACTTCTGGAGCCATCTGAGATTGGCTTAAACAACTTGCTGAAAAGCATGCGTATGTGGGGTAACTCCTTGAAGCTTCTTTCATTATCATCATCCACATGTTTTGTAGAAGTCAAAAGGGTATGATTTAATGATCAGTATGAGCTGATCTAGATGTATTCCCTCCAGAAGGAAGCCCCTTTCTGGATTGGTGTTCATCCAGTCACAGTTATTGGAGTCAGGGATTCTGTGTTTGCTGAGTTCATCAGTGCAGCTTGATGAACGCTGGTGCTGTCCCAGAGTATGTGGTGGAATACACAGCCTCGGGCAGACAGGGTGGTGCTGAGGTTGTTTCACCTGGCAGCTGTGCAGACTTCTGTCTGTGTAAACTGATCACAGAACCTCCCCAGTTCCCCAAATCTGCCCTTGCGTGTCTTTCCACAGTCACCTGAACCTGGCTGGAGTTCAGGCTTCTGCTTATCCTTGGCTATGTGTTCCTGCTGATCCTCGTGCTGGCATAAACCTTTGGGACTC
This sequence comes from Phalacrocorax carbo, assembly GCF_963921805.1. Taxonomy (NCBI): domain Eukaryota; kingdom Metazoa; phylum Chordata; class Aves; order Suliformes; family Phalacrocoracidae; genus Phalacrocorax; species Phalacrocorax carbo. The sequence continues at coordinate 8,850,412 of NC_087527.1, read as the reverse complement.
CCCTGGAGGACTGATAGGGCTGGAAACCAAGCCAGTAAAAATAAATGATTGGCTGCACAAATGCTAACGTTGGCACAAAAGAAATGCTGGGAATGGATGGCCAGGGTCAGAGCAAGTGCTACCAGCGGCAGCCTGCACCATGCCATAACCAGGTGATAACAGAGCTGTATCCTTAAGGATATAGTCCAACAGAAGCTTGAAGTCTAGGCTGTTATGGTACTCTTTCCTTCTTCCCAAGTACTGTCTGTTGCCTGAATGCACAGAGATCTGGATGGGGTATAAGTTTTTGGCTGGATTCACCTCCTGGATGAACAACAACTGTATCACATCAGCAGTAGCACTAGTGCAAGGGCAGGGGCAGGAGCTCCAGGCTGGGGGTGGGAGGACAGGAGGGAGCGCAGTGTAAACAGCTGTGAAATACTGCTCCTGGCTTTCTGAAACTTCTTCATCTCCGTGCCTTTCAGGACGTGTTTTTTCATTAGACCTCTCTTAGTATCTCTGCTAGCTCGTTTGCTTGATGGTGTTTCTTTTTTTAGTCTCACATTCTAAAAAATGACTGTATTCTGTTTTATGTTCTGATGTTGAGAGATTAGGACTCAAGTATCCTGCGAGATGTAATAAATGCACAGCTTGCTCACGCCTCTGACGCACTGGCTGTTTCCATACAATTTACAGTTGCATAGCACAGAGTTACAGGAGCGCTTTCTGTAAACAAGCTACTTTTGGGTACTGGAAGTAGTTTAGCTTGGCAGCATGGAGTTATCTTGTGCTTACATATTTGCCGTATTTATCCATGAAGGTCCTCAGATGGACCTTTAGGAGGAGACTGAGCTGTGTTTCTGTTTTCTTAGGGAATCATGTAGCATGTTTAACATAGCTACACCACTGCTTGCTGCAAATTGCGCCCCAAAGTGATCATTTCCTTGCTTTCAGAGCTGTGACTTGTGGTCCCTGGGTGTCATTATTTACGTGATGCTGTGTGGATACCCTCCGTTTTACTCCAAACACCATAGTCGGACAATTCCAAAGGACATGCGGAAAAAGATCATGACAGGAAGTTTTGAATTTCCAGAGGAAGAGTGGAGCCAGATCTCAGAAATGGCGAAAGACATTGTGCGAAAGTGAGTCAGTTGAGGAAAATGTTGTATTGCTCTCTGCTTATATTAAGAATTTGGAAAATCACTTCCAAGTGTGTTATCACAAAGGGCTCATTTTTCCAAAGACGGGGGGAATTGTCTGTGGCACATACAGCTGAAAAATTTTCTATCATATTCAGCGTGAATGAAGTCTGGTAAATATTTTTCTTTCCCCCTCTTTATTTTTTTAACTCCCTAACTGTTGTGTTCAATTTTTGATGTTTCCTGCCTCTGAAGTTGCTAGAGTACGCTGTCCGTTTAGTCTCTAAGGGGAGTGGGTACACTACCTTCCTTGAGAACAATATAGACAACCAGCTGCTACATCTGCAAGTGCTCTGTAGGCACATCTCTCCTATGGTAGTGTTTAAACCCCTGTTAAAATCAGGGGGCACTTAGGCGACATAATAGGAACGGGTAGGTCTGTCCCGTAAAATCCTGTGCACATAATATACAGTCTAAAAGGAGTCAAGAGAGAGGCATGGAAAGGGAGATTAAGATCTGTCACAAGGTGTCAGGCTATGAGATAAGGTTTTGCATCGATATTTTATTCTAAATGCTAATGGAAACTGTTTTTCATGCAACACACATCTCAATTGCAAATGTTTCAAAGACTGTGATCCCGTGGTCCTGTTTGAAAGCAAGAATGTGGTACTGGTAAGGTCTTCACCTCACTTACTTTTTAAAATTTGAGAGAGACTTAATGTCTTTGCTTGTAGCACCAGAGGAACTGGAAGGATAAAAGCAACATAAATAGAAAAAAATCAATCCGTTAAACAATTTTAAACTGCCACTGTCTCCTCTGACATACTGTAAAATCTCCAAGGTCTTAACGTTGCTTGGAAAGGGTGCCGGGACCTGTTCATAGCAGTGCAGGAGAGCTCACAACCTTTCACCAAATAAACTGCAGATTATGTTGCAGTGAAACTTCTGCTTATACCAAGGTCAACTCTTGTTTCTTACTCAGAAGCTCCACAGTCAATAAGTTTCATTGTCGTTTAAAATGCCCGTGAAACTCAGGTCACAGAATGTTGTTACTTGGATTCAGTTCACTTCACTTAATTCTCTCACTGATGTTATCAGGACTCCCTCTCCTCATTGTCTTTTCCAGCCAATGGGTCTGAATCTGTGTTTATGGTGCAGGAATACATTTAGACTTAATAAAATTTCAGATAAGTTTACATTTTATTTATGTAGTCTGCTATTCATATGGAGTCTTGCTTCTGGAGGTCATATTTTGCATTCAAGCAGCTGCTTCCTTCCAAGCATGTCGAGGTGATTTCTGACCTCAAGCTTTATGAGCTGGAGTGCTTGATAATAGGTTTTCAAAGACCTAACATACAGAAAAAGGATGCATGTATCTTGGGTCTTGTATTAAAGCTGAACTTACGACCTGTTCGGCAGCATGGCCTTGCAAGTGAAATTTATAACCTAGCCTGCGGTCCTGCTGACATTTTGTAAAAGTTGTTTCCACTTTCTTGGTACATTAAACAATTCTGCTTTGCAGCCAGGAAGCTGATTTAGAGTATTGTCTAAGAAAGTGTGACAAACTCATCACGTCATTCTGTTTCTAATTTAGACTCCTGGGATAACTTGTCAGCACTCTGTGAAATTTTACTTTTTTTTTATTAAACAGTTGTGATTATCATGAGAACATAATTTATCTGCAGAATCTCTTTCCAAGGTTTTGTTATAGTAAAGTTTAATTCCGTGGAGTTTTCAGAGATCTCAGAATAAAGCTCCTTCTTATTTTAAGGTGCTGTAACCTGCCAAAGTGTCCATTACTTGAGGCTTTTGCAGGGGGAGAAAAGCTAAGGTTGCATGGTGAAAGCAGTTAATTCAGCAAACAGGTTTCCACCTTTGAAGCTTTGCCTTACTTCACCATTCCCAGAGTCCTTGGTACGAGTATAGACTGTTATATGGATGAGCTCTAGATGTGCATTTCCAGAGGGTGTTGGTCTGGATCATTTCCAGTTCATCTGGAAGCTAATTTCCCTTCTGGGAGGATGTGAATATAGAGTTCACTGGTACACAAGTATTATTAAAATGCCCTTCAATGCCTTTCTTTTACACTGAGCTGCTGAATATAACTGAATGAGCTGTGATGGCATGAAAATATCACTGCAACAAGGGTCAGTGAAGCTAGTAGAAAGTCAGACTGCTTTTGAGTCAGCCTAGTGTATTAGTTATTAGGAGGAGTTTCTTTTTTGGCCTCTCTAATGCTTAGAGATTGGTAATTGCTGTGATCCCAGGCAGAGCAGCGCATTGTAAATCAACAGAGACCTCTTTATGGACTGATTGATTCCTCACCCAGGCTGCTGAAGGTCAAACCTGAGGAACGGCTGACCATTGAAGGTGTGCTGGACCATCCCTGGCTCAACTCCACCGAGGCACTTGATAACATCCTACCCTCTGCCCAGCTGATGATGGACAAGGTCTAAACAACATTTCATTTTATAAAGAATGTTGCATAGAGGAGCCGGGTAGCTCTTGGGTGCTTTGAGTGTTTCCTTTCACATGGTGTTATTGCAGACAAAGAGCTCCCCTACTGCCTTAATGAGAGCCTGAGATCTTTGAGAGAAAATAGAAATGGCTCCATTTGAAATCTGGGTAAGGAGAAGATGCTCCAAGACTGGTAGTAAAGAGCAGCCATGTGCTAACAAGCAGAGAACAGAGTATGGTAGTAAGCATGTTTGAGGACTCCTGTAGGTCTTTTCTCTTTTTTCTGTGTTTTATATCTGACTATATCTATGATCTCATTATTTAGCAGCAAATGAATAGCCCTTCTTGTTTCCTTTAAACTCTGCTTGGAGGATTTCAGTCTTAAGCTTGTTAACATGAGAAGTAGGGATGACCCTCTGTCTTATTCAGACCTTGGGATATATTGTCCCGCAGTCAATGACTGCCGTTCTAATCGTGCCTTGCATAATGCAAACCTGATTTTTTTGTTACGCATCTCTGAAATAAACAGGATTTTGGTTTTTTCTTTGGGTTTTTTTTTTGCTTGTTTGTTTTTTGTCCGTGGCTAACATTGTCCATGTATTGTTCTTTAATCCACAAAGAAGCTAATTAAAATATCAAGTACAACTCTCTTCATTCCAGGCAATGGTTGCCGGGATACAACAGGCTCATGCAGAACAGCTTGCGAACATGAGAATCCAAGACCTCAAAGTCAGTCTCAAACCCCTTCACTCCGTCAACAACCCAATCCTGCGCAAGAGGAAATTACTGGGGTAACTCTCTAAAGCTGTTCTTGAAAGATCAAAACGTAGGCAGCCGTGTTGCCAGGAGAATGACTTTAAGCATGATACAGGTTCATTCAATTGTAACCATGCTCCTGAATATCTGATTTGGTTGATGACTCCAACGACCCACCTCAGCATGAAGAGTGCAAGTAATACTTGCACAATATGGTGTGTCTTCCAAGATCTGCCAGTGAGGGCAGGAAGGAGATTGGATAGTGCTATTACACCAGTAGCAGAACAGATCTGCTATGAGAAGATGGGTTACGTGTTGAGTATGGTAGGGCAAACTAGGAGGAAAAATTCCAATTTTTTTCTGATCCTGACATTAATTTACTGAAAAAGTCAGGTCATCTCTCTCTCTTTGTTCAAGTTACCTATCAGAAAAATATGATAATGCACTTCAGGATACCCTTACTTGAATTAATTTAAAGGAATATGTGTTATTCTTCGTATTTAAAGTAGTTTTGTAATGCAGGACGTTGTTATAATTAATGCTAAATCTAGCTCCCTGTCCCAGCTTTCCAGAGAGTGAAAGAGAGCTTTATACCAGTGCAGTTATGCAGTGAGTAATGGTCTTGAGTTGCATTCAGATTGTCTTTGTTTCCTCCTTGTTCTTTTGCAGCACCAAGCCAAAGGATGGCGTTTATATCCATGACCCTGAGAACGGAAGTAACGATTCCAACGTGGCTCTGGAAAAGCTCAGAGATGTGATTGCTCAGTGCATTCTACCACAGGCTGGTAAAGGTTGCCACTTTTAAGAAAGTTATATTCCTAAACATGCAAGAAACTGACTATTTTACTGTGTCTCAAGATCAGTCTGTCAGTAGTGAGGAAGGATAACAAAACTCCTGTTGTCCTAGCCAGTCTCAAGAGCAAAGCCTTGCCTGTGGACTGTAATATTGGTGCATGCCTAAGATTAATGTCAACAGTGACATGCAGAGCTGTTAAAATAACTTTCAAGCAGGAGCATCTGCTTTCAAAACAGATCTCCTAGTTTGCGTGAGGCGAGAAGGAATAATTGCACGTACTGTTTACTGAAGCCTGAATGTGGCTGCGAGGCAGAATTGATAAATCTCCTGTTTATCTTTGTTCTTCTAAATAGGAGAGAATGAAGATGAGAAGCTGAATGAAGTGATGCAGGAGGCGTGGAAGTATAATCGAGAGTGTAAGTTGCTGCGAGACACTCTTCAGAGCTTCAGCTGGAATGGTGAGGAACTTTGACTTCCACAGAGAGTAGTGCTAATGCTGGGTGAAAGAGGGGAAGCAGTGACCTTCGTATATGGAAATAAAAACAAATTTATTGAATTTGTGTCAAACTGATTTAGGTTTTGATGCTGTTTTAACCCATCTGCCAGTATAGATGTTCTAGAAATGAGGCTGAAAGTTCTGCTTTAAAATTTCTATTTGAGGTTCAGGGTAGAGTTTTCAAGGGCACCAAGTCATGTAGGAACATAACAGCACAGATGGATCATAACTTCAGAAACTGCTTTAGCTGTTTTGAGCTGGTTTCCTTCCAGCTGTTTATTACTGTCTTTCTGCTGGAGGCTGCTGCCCTCAGCTCTGTCAGCACAACATCTCTTCTGCTCACTTTGTAGAGGAAGCAGAATTAAACTAGGCCAGCTGCCTTGGGAGTGTTCAGATGGCTCCTTGACAAACCAGGTGGCAGAGGTGTCAGCCCGCAGGAGCAGGTGCTGATGAATGTAAGGGGACGAGGGGCAGCAGCCAGGTTCGCAAGGGCTTGGCCGTGCCTCTTTCCTCATTCTGCTTTTTGTTTGGTTGGTTCGAATTTAGGTATTTAGGTGCCCAATTGTTTTCCAGTGGAACTAAAGATCAAAACTCATGTTGTTTCCCTTGCAAGTGTTGTCCTGCATTTCTTTGTGAAGTACTGTTTTGTGTTCAGTCAGTGTGTGACTCCAGCCGTGATTGCTTTCCTCCTTGTGCCCAGCACCAGCTGACTACCTATTCTTCTCTTTTCAGGCAGAGGATTCACAGATAAAGTGGATCGACTAAAACTGGCAGAAATAGTAAAACAAGTTATCGAAGAGCAGACAAACTCCCATGACTCTCAATAGCTGGAGCTTCTTAATCTTATTTTTTTTACCATTTAAGATTTATTCTTTAACTGCAAAAAGTATTTTTATGTAAATTAATAAATCATAATTATTTCATGAAATTTCCATACTGCTTGAAAATGCTGTATAGTTGTAGATACAAAAAAATCATTGGTACTGTAATATTTTTTTAAAACTCTGTTCCTTGAGGTATATATGATCACTTATGTACTGTTAATCATGAGTCCCCCCAGACGGGGCAAACTATATTGTTAAAGACCATTCTTTTTCTTAATAACCAGTTGCAGAAGCTGCCTTCCATCTGCTATACATACAGCCAGTTACAATGACTATGTATGTGAACGAGACAGCCACAGTTTCTCAACACCCTGCTCAGTAAGTACTTGAAGCAAGTGCTGTGAAACACAAACTTCATGGCTACCCTTTGCACCTAAATTCTGAGTCTTTATGTAGAGGCAACTAAATAGCCTTCTGTTTTGCTAGACGACCCGAGAGCCATGCTTGGCCTTGCCAAGGGCACCTGAGTCCATATGCTTGCTGTATTTTTCAGTTCTGATCAGTAGCCCTCTTTTTGTTTCTTCTTCCCCATCTTCCTCAGACCTTAATGCGTACCCCTCTTTCTTTCTTGTTCCCCATCTTCCTCAGACCTTTTTTAAGGCTGAATTGGCCATTCAGACTCCTCTTTTTATCATATTGTTCAACAGCAGAATAGAAGAATGTTCTAGTTACTTATGTACAAGTTATTTTTATTTTCATGGTGGGATCTTCTAAGGACAACAATAAGCATGGGGTTCATTTGCTCCAGCCCCAGATCAGCAGTTGTGTGTGTTCCGCCCATGTACTCCATTCTTTTCTTTCTAGAAGATCCAACTCTTGGTTTCAAACTTGTCCTCTTGTTTGAAAGAGATCATCCTGGCAAGGGTCGTAGTGCTGCTGTGTGAATCCACCGGTGATCCTTCTCTTGTGTCACCCTCTGGAGTCCAAGCTCCCCATCTCTCCGATGCCTTCGAGCTCCTCCTGGGGGAGCAACAGATGCAGGGCTCCTCCTTGACACGTCCTTATGCTGCCTGGACCATGAGGCTGCCCAGGGCAGATTCTTACACTAGTCTGGAACATTGGCTCCAAAAGCTGCTTTTTTAATCTTAATTAAACAAACAAATGAAAAGAATCTGTACATATTTCTAGTTTTCTACCTTCTGATGCTTTTCTTTCTTTTTGAGACTGGTCGAAGGCTTTTTATAGAGATATTTTGGTACTAAACCTGTGCAGACGCTGAATGAGTTTGGTCTGCAGACTGAAGTGCCAATTCAGGGCTATTAGTAATGACTCTTGAACATTATTGTTATATTTCATAGCTCATTAATTTGGGTTTACATTTACAAACCTGAGCCATGAATCTCCCAATTTACTCTTACAGCAGTCCAGCCTTGTTCTTTTTTTGTCTTTTTTCTATGCCAGACTTCCTTGCAACCTTTAGCTTGGATGGCATACCAGTGTCTGACTCTTTCTATAAAATTTTTTAAACAGTGACTTAGTTTTTCTACATGAAGGAGATGCTTCATTTCCCGTTCTTTGTCAGCACCTTGTCAGCTTTCTTTTAATCCTGTTGATAGTTTTCCAATGCCTGATTTATTGCAGAGTAAGAACCACAGTCCTTACTTAACCATCACTTTCTCTGATGGAAACAGGGAGTTTTGTGTAAGCCAGAAACGTACCTCTGACACTACATGGAATATTTGTGCACTGACATCTGTCGATGACAACTGTAGAGAATTAGCAAGAGACAAGAGTATTTGTCATTTCTTGGTAGTATTAGCAAGTTTGCAGGCCCTATATGCGTTTCTGTCCTTTCCCTAAATTCTAGGTCGTGACAACATCCACACAATCTCTAGATTAAACAGATCATTTCCTTTTTAACTTGAAATACATGTTTTTTCTGAAAAGTCTCATTGTATTGGAACTTTTAAGTATGGCAAATAGAGACATAAACAAGGAAATCACCTTTATTTGAATGGGAGTGAAAATAAATTCCCCACAAAAGCACTTTGCAACTCTCCCCTCTGAGGAGGAAAATACTTGGGCAGTTTCTTGGAAGCCAGAACTTGTTAGCAGAAAAATGGATCAGATCGTAGCTACTCTCGTGGCCAACACACAGTGCAGCCAGCAGAGACCACTGCCATGTCACAGCCTGATACGATCCAAGCACCTCGTGTGCAACTTGGGAGCGTAACACCCTGGGACCTGTTTTTCCTCTGGCAGGTTGCTCTGGTGTTAAAGACGGCAGCAGCAAGGCTCGTACGCTGTTGTGGAATGGTCTGTAGGAAATGGCTTCAGCCTGCTTCTGCAGTACCCGTGTGCGTTCAGTACAGTGGGGAGCACCCTGGGGCGCGAGAACCACTGCTGCTCGCTGCATCCAAGGCAGCTCCGAAATAAGCAGAGATGATGGGATCTGACTGTGCATCAGGGTGTCCGTCCCTCCTCTCTTTGTGGTCCCTTAACTTACACGACAGAATAATTTCAAGCTGTTACAGATAGTGAGGTCAGTACATCTGTGACTGACCGTGAAATGTTTTGGTGTCTGGAGGGACGTCAAAGTTCTAAGGGCTTTTGTGAATAAGGAACTACTTTTTATGGATTTTCTATAGATTTTATTGTCTGTGATAAATAAGAATGGCCTGTTCTAAAACAGAGGTAGGGAGGGACAGATTAACAATGCACGATTTGAAGACTCAAGGTCAAATGGTTTTATTTCTATATGAGAAAAGTCGATTATTTTACTCTTTAAAAAGTTATGGTTTAGATTTCAAAAATAAATACACTTTTAAAAGGATTAATTCACATATTTTAAAGTAGTATTTTACTTTCTCCTTCCCGTGTTTTTTATTTTTCAATTGACATAAATGCAAAATACCTTGTCTCGATTATGTAAGGTTTTACTTCGTAATAAATCTACTGATCCTTTATAGCAGACTGTGAATATTGTAAATATCTTGAGATGGAAGGGTCGTGTGGGATCAAAGATGACATTCTTTGTACAAACACTAAAAGGATAGGGGAAAGCTCTGTAGGTTTTTTTTTTTTTAGAATTTTATTTAAGAGAAAAATCTCTGAAATCATTTGACCTTTCCAAAATTTTATGTATATCTGACTTCTCCTATGACTTGATTATTTTAAGCTATATGTATATTAAAAAGTTAGAAGAACTTGACTAGGCAAAAGAGTTTTCGATTGGAAATAGCAACATGTCAAAGTTTTGCTGTCATTACTTCAGGTTTTTCTTTCGGAAATCTGGGTCTGTCCTCATGCCATGTTTAACTTCTGTGTATTAAAATGTTTTCATTTCTTCTTTTCAGTGTTATCTGTAATATGTTAGTTTATTTTGGATCAGTATTATATTGTAAATATTACTTATCGGTGTATATAAATGATTTTACTAAACTTAAAAGTTACTGGCTGCTTTTGTTTGGTTTCCAAGTCCCTGTAGCACGAAGGGAGGAAGGACAGCTGTGGCCTGGAGGGCAAAGCAGGGTGCTCCTCCGGCCACCCCCAGACCCCTGCCGCCATGCTCAGTCCTCCGTCCCGCCTGCCTCACAAACGTGAATAAGCGCTTTGCTTTGTGTTTTACAGGAGTGCCGTGAGGCTTTGCGATAAAATAATGACTGCCAGGATAGGATGGATAAAGCCCTAGAAAATGGTGTGCTCTGCCCGGCAACATAACCTGAACTTGCCTCTTTAAAACATCGCTTTCCGTTAGGTGGCAGCAGTTACACGCCCAGTGCTGCAGGTTAACCCCCGCAAGGGCTGTGGGATGTTTCTTGTACCTGTGACTTTGGGCAGTCAGGGAAGAGAGGGGTGAGCTGTTCTGTGTTCAGTGACATTTCCCAGCTATAACCAGTTTCTTTAGGATGACGATCCTTGCGGGGTGCTGTGCTTTGCTGAAGGGGGAGTGCTGCAGGGACCTGTGGCCGGACTGGCAACTTGGGAGATAGCGGTAGATGGGAAACGGGTTGGCTTTCATCCAGGCTGGCAGCGCGCTTTGCCAGGGAGCACCAGAGTGCTTCTCCTCACCTCTTAGGCAGTCGGCCCTTCTGAACACAGGCTAGTGCTCTCGAGTATGGCACTTGTATGCTTCCTGGCTCTGGAAAGACTTTTATTGTCCTCAAGCAAGGTTTGACTGGTTTGTTGACAGCAACCCGATAGGCCCTTGTCATGTGAGCGTTTCAGAACAAAAGTGACACAAAAAGAGGTGGTGGGATAGCTGTAAGGGCCTGTGTGCACCAGGCCACCTTTTTTGTAAGACTTAACGTATATCTGCTTGGTACCTTTGGGGAGTTAAATAGTGTGTTGGATAGGACTGTCAGAGCATCCATGGCATTAGGAAGGGGAGTGAGAGAACAATTTCTAATTACTCCTGGCAGTGTTTAAGGTGGCCAAACCAGCTGCAAGCGCTCTATAGAAGTGGCACAAGAAAAGACTCTCCTATTCATAGAAGGATGTGTGGCCCAAAGAATGCCTCTCCAGCAAGAAAACTCCTCTCAAACGGCTAAAACAGTCAGTAACGTGCTCAGCTGAGTGATGACCCCTGCAAGGGTATCTGTCAAATTGACACTGAAGGGTCTCACTGCTGCAGCTGAAGGTCCTATTAGTAACCAAACAATTCTTTCCCTGGTAGTCTTCCATTGCTTTCCACTTATCAAAGCTTAATCCCCTTTTAAACAAATTGCTATAGCAGCGCTGGCTTGTCACGCAAACAGGGTCAGCCCAAGTAGGGTGCATCAGGCTTTTAGTGATGAAATGGGATGTATTTAATATGATGGCGGTCCTGCCTGTGCCAGTGTTGGGGGGGGCGGGGGGGATGTGTGCACTGGTGCCAGGGTGTGGGTCCCATCCTCCCTGTGGAATGTTTGCGTTCAAAGGGAGGCTGGAGAAACGGTCACCCCTCGGGCCCTTCTGTTCCAGCCCCAAGAGGAGCAGCTTTCCCTGGCTTCCCACCCCATGCCAGGTCCTTCCTGGCACTGCTTTGCTCTGTTGCAGTTGGATGGCAGGCTGTCTGGCCCGCCGGTGTGTCGCACCTCCTTGGTAGACAGGTAGACAAGGAAGAGCTAAGAAAAGGCACGCTGGATGAAGGGAGGAGGAGGTTTGAGCCTGGCTGCAGGCTGAGCAGGGAGAAGAGGACAGACTCTGAGGGCGGTGTCCTGGTGGTGAGAAGGGATCTTTGCTGCTGAGTTAAAGGCAACTTTTCTGATGTCTTGTCATCAACATTTTCCTCTCTTTCCTCCAGCCTGGAAGGCAGTGACCATGGCTCCAAGCCAGACACAGCCAAGGTGGACCCCAATGGGCAGAGGGGTTCTCCTCCTTGGACTGGGCCTCTCCTTCCTGCTCTGGGGGCTCCTGCTCCCCTGCACAGACTGCAGCCCCGAGCCCTCTTGGGGCTATGCAGTCTATGAGGTAGTAATTCCAAAGAAACTTGGCTCCAGGACAGAGAAAGCCAGCCAGGATGAAGTGTCCTATATCATCAGCATTCAGGGGGTAAATTACACAATTCACCTTAGGCAGAAAGACTTTGTAATAAAAAACTTCCCTGTATTCACTCGTGACTCCCAAGGGGAAATCGTGGTTGAACACCCCCATGTGCCAGCAGATTGCTATTACCATGGCTACGTGGAAGGTATCCCAGACTCTGCAGTGACTCTGACTACCTGCTCTGGGCTCAGAGGACTGCTGCAGATTGGAAACTCAAGCTACAGCATCGAACCCCTGGCAGCTTCCTCCATGGCTGAGCATCTTCTGTTGCGGAGGGAGGACGTCGTTCCTGGAACGGTGATGTACAAAATGCCCAGCGACAGTGCACATTTTCCAGGTCCTCGTACAACAACAACAAGGCAGTTCCAGCCCCGGTGGCACACGCGGTATTTGGAGCTTCTTGTCGTGGTGGACAAGGAAGGGTTTGATGCCTTTGGCAGAAGTATAACTAATGTGACGCTGGAAGTTATTGAAATAATCAATCTGGTGGACGGGCTGTTTTATTCTTTCCACCTTCGAGTTTTGATAACCGCACTAGAGGTTTGGGTGGAGAAGAACCCTATCAGTGTTACCAAAAACATAACCAAGGTCCTTCATAATTTTGACCTTTGGCGGAAGCAGCAAAGTCTTATGTATGCTGTGCATGACATGGGGTGTCTATTTGCCTCGATGGACTTTGATCAGGGTACGAAAGCATTGCATGTGGGTGGCAAATCCAACTTCGCCAGTGCATGTGATAGAAAACACGCCTCTGCTGTTGTATCATTTGCAAAACAGCCTTACATGGATACTGCTGTCCATGTTGCTCGTGTGTTAGGGTATGTCCTTGGCATGGAGCACGATGACAGATACTGTAGATGTGGAAACACCTCTAAATGCATCATGAGCGCACATGGCACAGTGAACTATCAATTCAGCAACTGCAGCAAAAAGCACTATTTCAATTTTATAGCATCAGGGCAAGGATTCTGCCTTAATAACGCCCCAGAATTGCGAATGACGTTTGCACTGCAGCGCTGCGGGAATGGTGTCCTGGAGGTTGGGGAGGAGTGCGACTGTGGCTCAGAGGCACAGTGTAAATTGGACCTTTGTTGTGACAATACCTGTCAAAAAAAAAAAGGAGCCATTTGCACTTCTGGAGGCTGCTGTAAGAATTGCAAACCTCTTCCAGAGGGAGAAGTGTGTAGGGAGAGTGCCGGTCCATGTGACCTGCCCGAGTATTGCAATGGGACCTCTGAGCATTGCCCAGCAGATGTGGCCAAGCAAGATGGGACTGTGTGCGCTGAGGATGGGTACTGTTATTCAGGCAAATGCCAGTCTCGTACTTTACAGTGTATGAGTATCTTTGGCAAGGAAGCAAAGCCTGCTCCACTACCATGTTTCCAGGAGGTGAACATGAAAGGGGATCGGTTTGGCAATTGCTGGGGAAATGGGGCCGATATCAACTTTCAGAAATGTAAGCTAGAAAATGTCCTGTGTGGGAGGGTGCAATGTACGAACATTAGACGTCTACCTCAGCTGGAAGATCACACAACCATCGTTCAAACCCCGCTGGGAGATACCTGGTGTTGGGGCACAGATTACCACTTGGGCGTGGACATTCTGGATGCTGGAGTCATTAGAGATGGCATGCAGTGTGGCGAGAAGAAGATCTGCATTAATCGGACGTGTGTCCCTGAGGAGAAGTACTTGACATCCCTCTGTTCTGCCAAGGGAACGTGCAGAGGAAAAGGTGTCTGCAACACTAGAGGAAACTGTCACTGTGACAACGGCTGGGCACCTCCCTACTGCCAATTTATTGGCTTTGGAGGAAGTGTTGACAGTGGGCCTGCACCAGTCACTAAAAAGGGGCTTTTTAGATTCATCATTGGAATTACTGTAGTAACTGTTGCTGTTATGGTGCTGGCAGCACTTGTCATTGTGCACGTGAGAAAGCTCAGAGTAACCCAAGCATTAAACAGATTAGTCGGATGCTTTTGGGCAACAGAACAGGCCCCTAAGGAAGGTCCAAAGAACCAGGTGGAAGAAGATGGCTCAAAACCAGCTAAAAGTCAAAACTCCCCTGTGTAGGACTTCATGTGGCAACAGTGGAAAGCTGGACTCAGTCAGTCACTAGATTCAGACCCCAGCTGTGGTGGACTCATTTAAAATTGATCTAGGTGCAAGCGTAGAGTTAGGGGACCTAGTTTTTATTCTGTAGAATAGCAAAATGAAATTGTTTCGCTTGACCTCACTCCATAGGAGAAAAAAAAGTCAATGACAAAAATGACAGGGGTGTTCAGGTTAATTTAAAATCTGCTTGCTGGTTTACACTGACAGACACAAGCTGAGCAAGGAGGATCCTGGGACAGCTGAGGCAGAGCCTTTTGCAAGGCAAAAGCAACAGTTGTGTCTCAGCCCAGAGCATGGGGGTCTGCAGCAGCAAGTCCCCCTCTCCACTAACCCCACAGTCCCCAAAGGACACCTGCTCTTCCCTCTGAGCAAAGAAACTTCTGGGCCACAGACCCTTCACTATGGCTCAGAGGGAGGAGTTCAAACTGTCTATACCACTGTATAGGACTCTGTCTCCACAGTGTATAGCCACCTTCTCCAGAGCTGGGGTCCTAGGTGGAGTGCCCACTTTTGAGCCCGTCCTGGGCATACCTGAACACCTCCTCTGCAGCATCACAGCCCAGGAACAAACACAAGCTGCTGAAAACATCAGGTGTTGTTAAGCGTGAGACAGGAGGAGGGATGAAAGGGTTCTAAGGCTTGATTACAGGAGAAAAAGATGTGGAATGTATCTGAAAGGAAATAAGGAAAGAAGATGGGGAAAAAATGAATTACTGCTCACATCAGTGGCCTCTGTGAAAAGTACAAAGCTGGCAGGATCATTTAGACAGGAGCTTGCAGGAAGGCTTTGAGGAGGTAAAGAAACTGTCAGCAGCATCCGGTCCCTGCCAGGCTGAGCCAACAAAAAAGCCAGGCTGCTGTGGAGGTGTCAGTGCAAGCTGGGAGCAGTGGGCGCAGGAGCAGCACTGAATCAGAACGGGGCTGGTGCAAAAAAACCACAAAACAACCAACCAACAAAAAAAACCAGAAACCCCCCACCCCCCCAAGTCTTTTCAGCACATCCTGAAGAAGAAGATAAATGCTGGGGAGCAGGAGCGCTTCATGGTAGAAAGGGGAATTTACCCCCTGGAATGGGCTATGGCTCACCTCCAGGTAGACCTGCTTAATGATAAATTCAGAGCTGCAGGCGCTCCTGCCTGCCAGTGCTCACATATATATATGAAATATGTTTTTCTGTTTATAGCAAGCTGTGCTTGACACCCAGCAGGCACAGCCCAGGCACGTGGGGGTAACCACTGACGAATGAATGCCCTGTGGGTGGTGTTTACAGCAGGAGTCGCCAAAGAAAATATTAGAGCTTCACTAGTATAGGCCTGTAATTTATAAATAACCAAATGTACATATGTTGGGGGTGCACGCTCAGAAAAATTTTACTGATGGGATGTGCGATTAAGAAAAATGTCTGGAGCCCACTGGTTTACAGACTGGCAAAGGAGGTGAGGCAGTGGCCAAGGGGCATCAACAATTGTAAAGTTAATTTGCTGTGACGAGTGTTATTGTGGTTAATTCTCAAATTCACGACCCACAGGCAATCTTTGGGCAGGGAACGCCTCCTTAGGGAGCAGGAGGAGGGGGTGGTGAGGTTGCATGGCTCCCCAAATCTCACTGAGTGGCAGGGGAGTGGCTCTGAAGGTGAATAACAGCTCCCTGGCCACAATGGCCACCCCACAGTGCCCTGGTGAGGGAAGCACAGTGGGGATGGGTGCTCTTCATCCCTGCCACCTCACAGGAGCACCCATGGCTCCTGTGCCATGGCCTTGCTCCAGCTCGGCCTTGTGTCGCAGCTGGCTGGCAGCATGGCAGCTGGGAGAGGTGGCAGCACTTCCAGAACCTTCTCAAGGGGCACTGAGGGAACAGCCACCCCTCAGGGCAGCAGGGAGCCGCATGCCTTCCTCAGGTCCCTGCGAGCCCTGAGGTGACAGCGCCAGCACAGCTACCACCTGAGAGCCTCAAGGGAGAGAGGGTCAAGATGTCCATGCAAGGATTGGTAGGACTCTCCCTGAGGTGTCTTACCACCATTTTGAAGGCACTGGCAATGAAATGGCTCCAGGCACATCATGGCGGCCAGGGAAAAGCATTGCTCCTCAGGCTGGGGGTCTGGGCAGTGTTGGTGGCATCTTTCCTCCCTGGGGCAAGCAGCCATCGTCCACCACCAGGCTATGCTGTCCATGAGATAGTCCAGCCAAGGAAACTGGCCCCCAAGGTGGGAAAAGCTGCAGGGGGAGGCGTGTCCTACATCCTCAGGGTGGAGGGGGAGAACCGCATCATCCACCTCATGCAGAAGAGAGGATTTCTGGTGAAAAACCTGCCAGTCATCACGTACAGCCCGAGGGGGACAAGGGTGGTAGAGCAGCCCCACATCCCCAAGGAGTGCTTCTACCTGGGCTATGTGGAGGGCAGCCCTGGCTCCCTTGCCACACTGAGCACCTGCTCGGGTTTAAGAGGGAAGCTGGAAATCGGGAACCTGAGCTATGGCATTGAACCTGTCCCAGGGTCCCTCACCTTCCAGCACCTTCTCTATCGGCGAGAGAAGACCCAGAACAAGCCTCTGATGTGCGGATTGACAGATGAATTGATCCAAAACCAACTGGGTGGAACGGGAGCTAAAACAGCCTTAGGAAGGCATGACTTGTCTCAGAGACTGAAGCGTACCATGTATGTGGAGATATTTGTTGTGGTAGACCACTATCTATTTTCCTTCCAAGGGAGCAATGAGACCTCTGTGATGCTTCTGGTTACAGATACGATCAATTTATCTGAAACATACTACTATCCTCTGAAGATTCGCATCTGCCTGATCGGGCTGGAGATCTGGACACACAGCAACTTCATCAAGTACAGCCAGGACGTAGAAGAAGTTCTTAAAAACTTTAACAACTGGGGAAATAGGGATCTTTCTCAGAGGATGAAATATGACATTGCACATTTATTTACTTACATGGACTTTGGACTAATTGTTGGGCTGGCGTATGTAGGTAGCATCTGCCACCCCGGTTACCAATCAGGTGTTGTATCATATATACGGAGAGATGTCACAACCTTTTCAATTATTTTTGCTCATGAGCTTGGTCACAACCTGGGGATGGAGCACGACAAAAAGCAGTGTGTGTGTGGAGAAGCCACCAAGTGCTACATGACAGGAGACTCGCTCAGTGGTGCCAAGGGTTTCAGCAACTGCAGCCTGCAGAGCTATTTAGACCTGATCAGCAGAGGGGATGGCGACTGCTTGCGCAACATCCCAGAGCCCCACAGTCTCTTCTATTTTAAGCATTGTGGCAACAAGGTGATCGATGAGGGAGAGCAGTGTGACTGTGGGGGGCTGCGGGACTGTCGAGGCAATCCCTGCTGTCACCAAAACTGCAGGCTGAAGCCAGGGGCTGTCTGCTCCATTGGGCAATGCTGTCAGAAATGCCACTTTCGCACTGCAGGACATAAGTGCAGGTTGGAGGCGGACGAGTGCGACTTGCCTGAATACTGCAATGGGACTTCTGAGTGGTGCCCAGAGGATTTGCATGTGCATGACGGGACACCATGCAGCAACGATGGCTACTGCTACCGCGGGAGATGTGCAACCTATGACAACCTGTGCCGAAAAGTCTTTGGGAAGGAGGCTCGGGGTGCTCCAGAAAGTTGCTTCAAAAAGCAGAACATAAAAGGGGATCGATTTGGCAACTGTGGTGGCGATGGGACCAAAGTTGCTTTTGTGGCATGTAAACCCCAAAATGCTCTGTGTGGAAGGCTGCAGTGTGCCAATGTGAAGAGGATACCTGTTCTGGAGGGGTCTGAAACCATCATTCAGACGCCAGGGCCTGAGGACTGGTGCTGGGGCACAGCCTACCATGCCAGCATCGATACACCTGATATCGGAGGAGGGCTTGATGGCACCAGGTGTGGGCCAAAAAAGATCTGTATTAACAAGACGTGCACAGATGCCATTGTCAGGACAACATGCAATGGGAAGGTTTTGTGCAGGGGGAAAGGGGTTTGCAACAACCTTGAACACTGCCACTGCAAAGCTGGCTGGGCTCCTCCAGATTGCCAGTTCCACGGCCTGGGAGGGAGTGTGGACAGTGGCCCTCCACCGCCTCTCATGATGACCATGGTGGAGGCTGTCCAAAATAAAGTGTTTCAGATGGTAACTGGGATCACAGTTCCCACTGCCCTCATTCTGATTGCTCTCCTCATTGCTGTAACCAAATACAGAAAGGCAATAGCTGCATTTTTCAGTACAAGTTTAGCCACAGAGAGAAGTGAGACTCCTGCAGATGAGGAGCAGAGTATGGAAGAAGAAGAAGATGATGTTTAAAAAAAACATGAAAGCAGTGGGAAACCCACCAGGTGAGGTTTGGAAAGGACTGCAGGCTCTGTGGGTATGCCCTTGAAGCTGGGCTGCTAGTCCCAGGAGATTTTGCACAAAGTGATTTACACAATGTAACTGTGTAAACTGTATGAAAGTTAATTACATAAATTTTGAGTGTTTCCTCTTCTTGTATTACCTACTATGTAAATAATTATTGGTTGGACCCAAAAAGTGAAGTTGTTAGAAAATAAAGAGTGTAAAAGTTAGAGAGCTGTTTTCAATGCAGCTAAAGATGTTTTATTTTCTATAGAACGGTGGCACATTAGTAAATAATTCAGCTGAGCATCTAGAACAGTACAGACAGATTAATGTGAGGTCCTGCTCACCTGGTTCAGGAGAGATGCTCCACTGGGTTGAAGAAGCCTCTTTTTCTGAGCATTGCAGCTGAGCAGGAGTTGGCATGAAGAACAGAAGGGAAATGCGCAAAAAGTCGAGGCACAGAAGTGAGCCCTCATTTTTTTTATGTTACTTTGTAATTTTTCATTCCTTGCAGTTGGCTGTTAGCACAGTACATGTTCTTATTTTTATAGTGAATTAAAAGTCGGAGATTGAAAAATATTCACCTTTGCTTTACTGTTAATTTGTAATGGCAAATACTTAGAGAAGTAAAACGTCCTTTGACCACCTACCCTCAAAGGGGCTCTACCAGATCTCTGAGCTGTTACATATAATTTGCTGCATTTCTAGAGATATTTCCATAAGGAGGAAGTCTGTACTAAAGATTTACCATGTTTAAAGAATCCATTTACAATCCATACAAACCTGTAAAATAAATAACTATCATCTTCACTGAAAGTGTCTGTCTTCAACAGCTCTGCTCAAGCTCCTCCAGCACTACAGCTAACTTTGCTGCTGGCAGGACAGTTCGCAGCAGATAGCCCGATACCGGCTCTGGCTGACATTGCTAAAATAAGGCGAGGTCTCGTTAGGATGCTGCCTGTTCTCCTTCGATGCAGGGATTCATCAGAGCAGGGTGGTCGTGGACCCCGCTGCGTTCAGTGGGCTGGTGGGGAGCGTGCTGGCGTAGAACTTCTTCTGGGAGCGCAAGAGAGGAGTCTGAGTGTCAATGTCCCGGCAGGCATTGCGTTTGAGGGAGAGGAAGATGTGCTGTGTCCAGCCATACACGATGCAGTTCAGAAACCCCTGGGAAGCTGCTGTCAGAGCCTGGGAGAGACCACAGGGGAGATCAGGGCTCTCTTGTCAGCCAGCACTGCACGGCTCCCTACCAGGCTGTCAAACCTTGCATGTTATGCCAAGCCTCCTGCTTCCAGCATGATTTTAGCTACTTGCATTCTCACATAATACAGGAATCTCACCGTTATTTTAATAATCTTTCCTAAATGCTGCCTCAGGCACATCAAGCAGCTGGATAAGTGTCATGGAGGAATTGCATTTGGAGGCTTTCATAGAAAGGGAATAAACTAACTGATTTCTGGGGATCCCTTCTAGTCCTATTTCTACAGTTTCTGTGGTGCTGTGATTTTGGTTACTGACACCTTTTCAGGCCTGTGAAAAACACAAAACAACTAACAAAGATCTTTGCCAACCAAAAGCATAAATCAATCAGACTTAGGTCTTTGTGGCTACAAACATGCTTTGTCTAGCAGAGATTAGAAACAGGCAAACACTCATTTTTCTGTTCAAGCAGAGAAGGCAAAACATAGGAGGTTGCAGAGGAAGACATTTACCTGTAGAATTAGAAAAGCCATGTAGATTTTGCTGTTTGTTGACACTGCCAGCTTCAGTGTTCCAAGGAGGACAGCTGTGAAAAGGGACAGACAAGAGGGTATTTAAGTCCAGCTCCTTGGAGTTCATTGCCAGGCACTATGTCTTAGGAGAATGGTGAGAAAATAACTCTGCTCTCTGCTAACCTGGGGCCCAGCAGCAGAAGAATGCAATGGGGTAAAAAACCACTCGTTGTTCCACCATCTTAATCATGGCCCACTGCTGATCCCCCAGGAATCCTGTGGAGTTTACAAACCTTTTGTACAAACCTCGGGCTTGACTGAGTATAACCTAAAAAAGAACAAGCATACATCATTGTTTGTACTTTGTGCACATGCTCTGATCTGGCTTATTCATCTAGGACAGAGCATCCCATTTCAGTCTATCAAACCTTTTCACGCAACAGTGTGCTCTCTGGGGAAGAGCAGTTGCTTTGTACATGACCTTTTCTGAAATGAAGACTGAACTGATTTGGGCTCTTGTTGGCCCATGCAGTAGGTGATCTCTGCTGCTGTGCTCTGAGCCTTCTCTACCTGCTAAATCCTTTTTGGGATGAGTTGACAGAACACAGGACTCCAGATGGCTTTACATGGTGGCACAATGATATTTTTACTCCCCTGCCACTCCTCTGAAAAGGGAAGCAGCACAGTTCTTCCCCTGACATTGCCTAGCCACTGGTACCACCCAAGCAAAAGATGAAAAAGGGCAAATCTTCTCACACTGACTGTCTAGGTGCAATGGTTAGTGTGCAAGGACTAGGTTTCTTACCAGAATGGCTATGAAGCAGATCAGAAAGGAAATGAGGAAGACCCCAATGCCATAGAAATATATCGCACGGCAAACAGACCCACTCAGGGTTTGTGGCTCACTGGAGGGCACGGCTATTTCTGCGTGCATTAAGAGACATCTGTGGGAAGAAAGGGAACAGCCTGAGCTCCTGCCATGACTCATATGCAGTGGGGCTGTTTCAGAGAGAGGCGTGAAGCTTACCCATGCTTCTGGCTGAAGTTCTGGTAGCAATTACTGCTGTTGCCCAGGCAAAACACAGGCACCATGAGAAGGAAAGGGATCAGGCTATGAGGAGAAAGGACAACGGCACAGCTATTAGTTACTGCACTGCACTGCTCCCATCCCCACCCAAACACAGGTTTTTCTCCTGTTACTATAGAGGACTTAAAAATTGTTTTTATTGAGACTTCTCTGGAAGAGTATTTTACCAGCTTTACTAACTTCTGCACTTTCATTCATGCAGGCAATACATGGGTAAAAGGACTACTTTCTGAAAAACAGCATATAGTTAACATAATTATAACTAATTTGGTTGGAGAAAAGCCCTTACATCCAAAACCTCTTACTCTGAGTTTGTTAGGTCACTCTGTTGTTACTGATAAGCTTTACAGGTTTTAGTAAAACTTGCTTCAAAATAAGTAGGAAGCAGAGATTGGCACACTACAGTTTACCAAAACCACATAATTCTGCCAGAGAGGATTAAATCTTACCTAGACGAGATTATTGCTATTCGGCCAATGCAACTCGCATAATCTACAACCTGCAAAATCCAAAGAGCTTAATTAAATTATCATTTCCATACAGCCACTGGTTCACAGGAACCAGCTCCCAGGGAGCACTTCAGCAGCTGAGGGTTCTTCAAATGATTAATCCCCAGACTGAGCACAAATGTTTGTTTCCATTTTGCACTGATTCAACACCGCTGAGTTCAGTCTGTGCTGATTTGCAACAGAAACAACTGACGCTTCCACCCACTTACTGCCTTGTTCTCCTTCAAGACTCGAGGATTTGAGAAGGGAACTTGGAACTGCGCAAGGAGCAGACACTTGATGAGCTCTCTGGTGTAACTTACTTACTCATTTTTTATTCTGCTTATTCACTTAACCTGGCCCCGTTCCTCAGAAACTTCATGTTCTGGTGAAGAAATGCAGGCAATTTGGAGTCTCCTGGTATCTGCTCACCGGGAAATGTACATTTGCAGGTGGCATCCACACACCAGCTATGACAATATAATGTGGGTACAGCTGTAGTGGTGGGGAATTCAGTGTTGTATTTTGAATGGGAGTCCAGCAAGAAGGAAACCACTCCTACAAGTGGATCCAAAACGTACAGACAAGAGCCCTTGAAATACAGACTGATCTGCCCAGCCTGCTGCTCCTGAACCAATAGGTGGAATATCTGGGATACAAAGTTTGCTGTGCAGAGCAAATGTGTGGGGAAGAAAAAGGCTATATATGGAAATGGGGCTGATGGGTTCAATAGGAAGAGTCGCATAAGGAATCTGTCATCTTGCAGCAATACATCAGGAGCAACACACTGGTTACAGCGATGGTGGTGCCTCACTGTTTAGCCAGGTGTGAGGAATGAAACAACTGCAAGGAGAGATTTTGATCATGAGGTATGTGAAGTGTTTGTTTAGCCTGCAACACAGAGCGTATTTTTCTGAGTACTATGTCCTTGTCCCTCGGTTCCCAGCGATTACACTGGCTCCCCAAAGGGCTTTTGTAAAGGCCAGGGATGATGAAGTGAGGACTGGCCACTGTTCACAGAGTGAACTTGTCCTTTTATCACTAGCTCACTTCCGTCACACCTCCTGTCTCAAACTCTTAGAATAGTTACTGACGCTCTCGAACACTGTATGGTACCTGGGAAGGACAGAAATTGTCGGTTCTTAGTTTCAGGCTGTCATGCACCCCCTGCTTTCATGTCCCCTCTGCCACGCACTGGCAGAAGGCAGTGACAGCAACAAACCAGTTACTGAGCTGGTGCAAATTGCTCTCCTTCTAACTGCAGTTAGAACTTCACCAATACCCAGTCCTGAGCTTTCTCTCCTCTGAGATGTACACTGCCATTGGCCTTTGCCTGCTTTAGTCTTGCAAGCCTAATCTTTCACTGAGAGCCCACAGCAGACCTAGGTGTAACTCTGCTGACCTCAGTGGGCAAGATATGTCAATTCATACAGCAGTGGGGCAGAAGGGCCTTCAAAGTCCTTGTGGTGGGATATACTGTTATGTCTGCACCTCCTAAATCCCACCAGAACCCTGCAGTCAGACCTTGGTACCCAACAGTTGTTGCATGTCAGTCCTACTCACCTGGGAGGGCACCCTGTGAAGGTTCTGATTGTATTTCATCTTTAGGTCCATGTACAGATGCCAGGTGTAGTTGACGGTGTATAGAAAAGAGGCCACACAGAACATCTGAGAAATACAAATGGTATTTCAGTCCTATAATAATAGTATTTCAGTGCTATAATAATAGTTTCTGTAACACTTTTAGTTCATTGCTGATGAACCCAAAGCACATAGGCCAGAGGCAGGATGCTAAACAGCATAGTGGACTGCCAAAGGTGAGGGTCCCTGCACAGCCCCAGTGCTCATGTCTACTGGGTTGCAGTGGGAGACCAACCAGGAAGAGCCAGGTAGAGGAGGAGGAGTTCCCACCTTAGACTGCACAAAGGCAGCTTCACTTTGGCCCCAAATCAGGGACAGGAGAACTAATGACAGCAGACTGTCTTGAAAATACAAATCTTTGTGACTTGGCTCATTTTCTGGCCCAAATCCTGGGAACAAAGGGCGCAAAAGCACTTTTACCTTCTCTATGCTACATCCATTAGGAAACACAACACAGATATGGGACGTAGATTTGCTTCTCACATAATGAGCTCACTACACAGTGAATTCACGGAAGCAGATAACAACAGTATATTTAAAGAGGAAAGTGGGGTCGGAGAATATCTGCACTAATCCTGAGTTAACATCCCAAAAGCCCTTTTCTCTCCATGGGAAAAAGGAGGAAAGAAAAGATGCAGAACACTGTTTCCTACAGAGTTTCACAGTCCTCAATTCCAGCTTGAGTTGAGACCAAATATCTAAAAGTTCCTGTAAACACCCCCCCATTCTTCTTGCATTTGTTTCTGAATCCATGGTTGCTCCAGGCAGTCAAGTATAAATAGCGCTGCCTAATCATACTATATAAGCGTGCTGTGTTTGCTACAGGAAACACATGCTTCAGCGGCAAAGGCAAAGAGGAAGGGCAGGACCAGTGAATTTTTCAGTGGATTTGCTATCCTTTGCCAAAGAGGCAAGGAGCACAAGTTGGCTGCCCTGGTATCACCTAAGTCTGGGAAAGCAGTCACTAAATAAACTTGGTCTCCTTCACTGAGATTGCAAATGCTCTTGGCTGACTCAGGAAGTTGAGTCCAAGGGGCTGCCACATTACAGCAGGAACATTACAGTGACTTTCCAGCTCATTAGACAAGGTTTAATGAGGGTTTGTTGCCCTTCTTCAATTACTTTCAGGGAAGGTCATCAAAACAGTCCACAAAGATCGTTCTCTTGCACTACAAAATGCCTTAGAGAGGCTCACAAAACATCAGCACTGCCTTCTTTTTTGGAAGAGGGAACCAAAAGCCACGTGTGAAGTTGCCAGCAGAAAGTGAAGGGAGTTCTGCTCTCCTGAGAGCCATCTTCGGGGCAACCCTGCAGCACTCACCATGAGGAGATAAAGCAGGGGCTGGGAGACATGAGAGTCCCTCATTATAACACTTCTGTGGCTCCCCATTGTGCTCACCAGCACGAGCGAAGCCTGCCAGGACATTATTAGGCCACTGGAACTGAACTGGAAGAATGTGGGGGAATTGTGCAATTATAACCACAATCTCTGTTCTGGACTTTATTATTGTAATGCAAAGGCAAGGCATGGAGGAGAGAACAAAGTCAAGATACAGCAGAAGGGAGCAGTATTTACATTTAACATCAACCAAATGTCTGGGGCTGAAACAAGGAAAGTCCAAGAAACAAAGCAATCTCCTCCTTTACGACACAGTATGGATGTTAAGGGAGTTCCATCCACTGCCATGTCAGCCCTTGGTGATAATGTGATGGTAAACAGGCTGAATAAGGCAAAATACTGTCCTGGTCCTAAGGCAATCCCTTGAGAACAACCACATCGCATGGCCTGTGGTGTGTCTCCAAGGGCTGCCATCTGCAGATGCCACTGCTGAGCAATCCTGAGCCTGTCCTTGTCGTTCAGTGCATTTTACACCTCCCAGGTGTTTGTGTGCAAAGAAGTCCCATGTATTTACGAGACACCCAATAACGCAACCCTTGCGAGACTTCTCTGCAAAGCACGAGCATAATGGGGCCCGGAGACATTTACTCATTTCGTTCGGTTACAGATCACTTATGCTCTGCAGAAGCTGCTGGTTAAACCTGTTACTGGCTCCTACTTATGCACAAGGTGTTCCCACCATGCAAGGGCGTTGCTGGGGTGTTTAGTAAGAAGGTGCCCTGCACTGCGTCACGTGCACCATGCGGGCACGGTTGCTATGGCAAGTGCTCCGTTTGTTTTAATTTCTTCCAGAGCAAACAGCAGCAACAGCTCTTGCCAGACGCAAGCTGGCTCTGCCACCCTGGTAGCTGCTCTGCCGGGGGTGGTCTGCTGGTGGCATGCAGGAGAGAAGGCCAGTGACCCTGTGGCTGAGGCTGGGATGTGGCAGGCACCCTGCACACCCCACCACTGCACCCAGGCTGAGGCAAAGGAAAGTCCTGTAAGGACTTGCCCAATGCCAGCTCTGCCTACCCATGCTGCCTATCCCAGTCTGAAAGTAAAGCTCCCACCTTGCCCCCAACCCTTGCTGGTGTCCCTGAGAAGCATGGACACAAGCTGGAAAAGCAAGGGCAGAAAAGAGCCAGGAGTGCATGGGAGCATAGCATGGTCTCAGTGTCTCTGCTGAGAAATTATGGTGCATTGTCTATATCAAGCCTAATTCTCCTCTAGCAGTGCAACCTGTCTTCTCCAGGCCACAAAAAGATCACACCAGCATTAAGAACTGTCCCCCAGGCAAAGCTGCAAGGGAAACAGCTCAGAACACCCTCAGTCCCACATGATCCTTCAACCTTCTGGCTCTGAAAATCCTCTACCAAGCTCGTCTAATTTTTCCCTGTACCATCATCTAAAAAAGATCTCTGATATTGTTCTGCATCATTCCCAAGTGGCCAAGTTACACACACCCTGCTGTTTTCTCTCTCGATGTGAACATATTGTGGTGCTTCCACAGTGGCACAGGGGAGCTAGAGAAAGCAGACATAAGCCAGGAGAGGAACAGCTGCTCTTGCCATCATGAGTATTAGAGTTTTACCCACAAGAACAGCTGTTGAAGCAACCTTGGGCTGCAGGCACCCATCCCCAGACACAACAGTGTGAACACTTCCATACCGCACACGCAGCTACTTCCCTGCCCTCTCTGAGGTACACGGAGAGCCTCTCTGGCTTTGGATGCTGCTGCTCAGCGAGGGCATTTCAGTTCCCATCTGCGGCTACCATCATGATCCCAGGATGTTGCCCGAGCCCACACAACACACATCAAGGCTCCCGACAACCACTTGCTCTTCCCAGCCATGTTTTTGTGGGTCCTTTGAAAGGGAACAGTTTCCCCCAGAGATCACTGCTTGTGAACTGCTGTTCTGGCCCAAGCTTGGCCGTATCCTGCAGAGTTGTATGAGAACAGTGATTTGCAAAGCCTAATGCTGAAATGGGAACTCGGTGGGACAAAAAGCAAACTGTCAGGAAAACGGTATTTCACTCACTCCGCTCCAATTAGTCTCCAGCACACAGAATCAGCTGGAAAGCAGCCGACTCGCTGGTGCATGGGGCTGAGCTTGCGCTGACGGAGCAGCCCCTGAGCATCCTTGGGATTGTTTGAAAGAGGATAGGGCCAGATCAGCAAGAGCAGGGCTGTTTGTATGAATCATGTTTTAAGTCTGAGCTCAAGCAAATTGCAGAATGTGTCTGTTCCTGCCCAGGATGGAGGAAGCATGAAGAGGAATAGAAAAGCTGCCGTGTGAGAGGCACAGAGCTCATCATTGGCACAGGTCCAACAGGAAATAGATTAAGACCCATCTACTAGCTTTACACAAGCAACCTAAATGTGGCAACCACAAAATCCCATGCTCTCTTTGCCTTCCTCATTGCCTCTCACAAACCAGATGTACCTAAAACCAAGCATCTTTATCTCCGTTTTTCACACAAGGCGAAGAGATTTGGTAAGTCAAGTTCACACGGGGAGTCTCTGCCAAAGCCTGTCTAGAACCAGTCCCCCATGGCCACGCTCTGATCACCAGCAAAGCTAATTACAGCAAAGGGTGCACAGTAACAACATGAATGGTGGTGCCAAAGCTACTCACTTGTCCTGTCGTTTGCAGGTTATAGCAGATGAGATCCTGCTTGGAGGTTGGTGTGCTATAGAGAAGTGCCCCAGTGAGCCAGCACATGCCCAGAAATAGGTCAGAGAGGCTCAGGTAGAAAAGTGGACGAACCTGAGAAAAGTGAAATTGGTCAGCAGGTCTGAGTGACAGTCACAACACTCCCGTGACCACCTACAGCAGCTGCTTTACCCCCTCATCTAGACACACTTTCATCCCCCCAGCTCTTCTGGTAGGGCAACTCTCCTAGCACGCAAAAGCCATGGTGATTCTTGCTCTTGGGAGCTGTTTCAGTGCAGATACGCCACCCTAATCACCCTTTCTGCCACTAGCAATGCCCCAGGATCCAAGAGCAGCATCAAATCTTACAGAAAATATTTCCAAGATCCAGAATGTTACAGTTCTGTAGAATGAGACATGTTGGCAGGGAGAAATGATGTTATTTGTTAAATCAGCTGATAGAGAAATAAAACTTTTGGTAAACACAAACCCTTCTCCAGGTCTGAAATAACTTGAAACAGACATTTTTCATATGTGTTTCATGCCATTTCAGTTGGTGACTAAGGCTGAAGCTATTTTATATGCCAGATTAATTTTCTCTATGAGAGCCACTAGTCTCTGCTGCACGGAGTTGTGTCTCCTCTAATGGCAGTTTCCAGCCCATTTCCAGTTTGCATGCACTGGCCAAAAGGACTGTAAACACTGTAGGAAAAAAATTTGTGCAAAATTCTGGCCCCCAGTTTCTTTGTTAGTGGGAGAGCAGACGCTCTGGAAAAGCAGCCTTATTATCTAGATTCCTAATTGTAGTCTTCAGTACCTAATTTTAGGCATCCTGGAGAGAAAATGATGGCTTTTTTTTTTTTTCCCCTCCAGGAAAATATAATGCTAAACACAGCATGGAAACATTTCAGGAGGCCTTGACTTTAAGATTTTTTTCATGCAGCTGAACTTTGGGTAAGATTTGCCTCAATATTGCCCTTTAAGTAAATGTTTGCCACCCATTGCATTGTGTGATATTCCCATTGCGTTTTGTGATATTTGTCTTGTTCCTGTGAGCAAAAAGAAAGAGCTTAGGAAGGTTGATAAGTGATAAGGTAGAGCTGATTGAACCAGATCTGTCCTTGTGCCACAGTTTGAGAGAGATCTGCCTGGTGTCTTCCAGAGCCCCCCACTGCCATGCAGCTGCGCAGCAGGTCCTTTGCCTTCTGCAGGATTTCTCTTCTCCAACACCCTTGTCCCTCCAGTTCCATATTTGTACCATCCAACCCAGAAACATGGTAAATCAGACTGCTCTTGCTAGCCAAATATCTGGAGTTAGTTTGTAGGTCATTGCATTTATGATTTTTTAAAAAAAAAACAACCCAGGCTTTTCCTTGCTGGAACTGAAGCCCTGGCAGGCAGTCATAGACATGAAAGGCTGGGAACATCGTCCAGTTTGTGAGCACGGCAGGTTAAAACCAAGCAGCTCCAAAATAAGCAAAGAAGCAACTTTTGCAATCAAACAGGCGACCCATTTCTCTAGCAACAAGTGTCCCTGGAGCAGGCCACCACTGTTTGGTTGAGGAGCAATTCTGGCACAGACCTAAATAAAGAAGTAGGTGATGTAGTGGTAAGTGAAAGGCATCATGGCTCAACCTTGCAAAAGGGAAAAAGAGAAAAAAAAACAAACGGTATTTATAAAATAGAGGAAGGGAATGTAAAGACGTAACAAATCAGATGAGCTGCCAGGCTGGAGTATACGTGTTGATTTAGCTCTGTCTGGCCACTGTCCAGGGACATCTGCCTGCACAGAACCTGTTGACATGACAGAGGAAATTCTTTGGTCATTGCTTGCCATTGTTCGTCTCTTCTGAATGATTTAGCTTAGGGTGAAGAGTTTTATTGACCCTGTAGAGACAGAAAACAAGCTTCAAGAATGCAATATTTGATTTCCTAGGCTGAGGGCAGGAGGGGAAGTGTTTATAACATTGTTCTCCTCCCAGCCTCCAGAGCTGTTTATTTTTAAACATTTTGCTCTGGAGCCTCATGACTCAGGGAATAAACTCTCTGTGGCAAGCTTTGATATGGATCTCTTCCAGCCCCTTTGTTTACAAATTTCCACTTGAGACCAGAAACATGGGGACAAGGCGATGGGGAAGTCAGTGAAGATCTTGCTGCTTTTGAAACACCAGCAACATGTCTCCCTTGGCAGCAGAACAAGAGCCTGGAAGCCTGCTGCAGACAAGGCACGCCAGCTGGTATCCATCCTCCTATCCGGATTTGCAGAAATAATCTGAGCAGAAACATCTGGTATCCCTTGAGGAGGAAGGATCCATCTGTGACCTGGAGCCATGTGTGGCTCACGAGCAGCTAGAGTGCAGCTCCCAAGCCACAGCCACATCATATGACTAATAGCAGGAGAGCTCCTGAGTAATGCAGCCTTCTTCTGGCCATGGAAGTAAACGGGTCGAGGCTGCTGAGTCACACTAGGACACCTGCCAAACCCAGCTCCATATCACACCAGAGTGGAGGACCCCAGGAGAGAACCATGTCTGGAGCTCTCCAGGTGCAGGAGATGTGGCAGAGGAAGCCTTTGATGCACCTTGTGTGGCACAAGCTCAGGCAGGTTTTCCATCTCAGCACTAAGGTGAAGTCCCAGCCTTCGTTCCTCCCTGGGAATGGACAGAGATCTCCACAGCTTGTTCTTGATGTGCTGGGCAGATCGTTTCGAAGAGGCTGGCTGCCTGGGAGCAAGAGTGCCCTGCATGTTGTAAGGGGTACAGATTTGCCCTGCAACCCTGGGCTCATGTTCTCCTCCCCACCCTGCTTCATCCAACGATGTGACAGTTGTTAGCTTAACTGCATGCCTTCCTTCTCTGGGGATATCTCACTGCATTCCCTGGAAGTCCTGTTCTCTGGGCTGCAGATCAAACCCATGAGGTACGAAGAACATGGAAGATGAGGGAAGTATAAATACAGCTTTTTTGCAACATAGCTGCCGGCTCTACAGTCCTACTGCTCTTAGCAGTAACCTGTTATCTGCATGGTCCACAGACCAGGCTGCCAGACATCTGCAAACCCTGGACAACAAACCCCACCTTCACACAGATCAGCTCTGTGCACTGCCTCTGGTAAGTCCTGGGCAGACAGAGAGGCTGTGTGTGGATGGCAAAAGCCTGGCAGGCTTGGGATGGAGGTCTATGGCTACTGCACATGTGCCAGCCACCTGCTCAGCACGCCTGATACATCCCAAACATGCAGGATTCCCTGCACACAGGACCTGGACGTGTGATGCACTCAGGACATGCCAGGCACTGCATTTGTGTCAGATCTGCAGTGCACATGCGGACAGTCCCACCCTGAGGGAAGTTTGCATTTGAGTCCCACTGCTTCAGCATTAGAAACGTTTGTGGCTCCTGCGCGCAGCCAGGGTAAATCTTCCAAAGCCCCACTGTGGAGCCCAGCACAAAAACCTGCTTTTCAGCCTGGTCTCTTTTTGCCTGAACTTTGCAGCAGTTTTGATAGCGCACCTGCCTAGAAAAACTACTCAGAAATACCTGAAGACGACACCGTAAATACATTTCCTACAGGGCCATCTCCAATTTGCACTTCAGCAGCTTTGTGCACAGCTCACCTCTCCAGGCGTTTTGCCCCGCAGAGGAGGACACCCTAACAAATCCCTGTTCCCGGGACGTGTCTGAACAACTGGAGCAGTTTCCCAGAGAGGCAGAAAGCGCGGGGCTAAGGAACTTGCTTCTCCCCGCACGGGTGCAGTTCCAGGTCAGTCCCTTCAACTCATATCACAGACAAAAGGCAAAACTCTCGGCAAGCCCTTTGCCTCCCAGCTGTTAAACAAGGTCTAACCACACAAGCCTGAAGTTCCTCCTAGCAGAGTGCCTCAACCACGGGGGTCTTTACTACACGCATGACCCATCGGCAAGGGACCAACACCTCGGCTTACGGAGGGAAAAGGAGGCGCAGACCTTACCTCAGGGGACCGCACTGCATTTTGAAAGACGGTGTAGGCAATAATTGAGCTGGAACCTATAACACTGAGAAAACAAAGCACAGGTTGGAACAGGAGCACATCTCCCTCGCTGGGATAAGCGATTTCTCTTTTTCTGGAGAAAATCCCGTTGCAATAGTAACTCCATCCCGGGAACGTGGGTTTGGCAGCACGTTGTACCTGAGCATGGCCATGGTGAACTGTATCCACTGCAGAGCCGAGTAGACCTGGGGAGAAGGACGGGTGGGAGCTCAGCACGCCGCGGTCCCACGCACGGCGGGGAGCGCCCCACAGACAGCCGAGCTGATTGCGGGGAGCCGCGGAACCGGGAGCGCCGGAGCCGGTCCCGACCCGCAGCCCCGGAGAGGAGCGGACAGAGCTGCCGGTGCCGCAGAGCGGGGCGAGGGGCGCGCACGGTCCCGGGAGAGGGGACAGCCGCTGCCCCCCCGGGGCTCCCCGTGCCGGCGGGGCTCGCTCACCTCCTGCCAGCTCCCGTCCAGCCGGGCCGCCTCCGCCGGGAGGGCCATGGGTACCCGCCGCCGCCGCCGCACCGCTCCCGGGGCTGCGGGGACCGCCCGCGCTCCGCCCCGGGGCCACCCCGCGCCCGGCCCGCCCCGCACCCCGGGCCCGGCCCCCGCCGTCGGGGCCGTCTGAGGGCAGCGCGCAGTCATAGAGAGGGGACTGAGGGGGAACCGGCGTCCTGGGGGACCCCGCGCCTCAGCCGCCGCGCATCCCCACCGGGATGCGAAGCCCGACCCAGCCCCGGCGGGAAGGTGCACCGCGGACCCCCGGACCACGCACCCCGAGCCGCTGCATCCCCGGCCGGCCACCCCTCCAGGAGCCGACCCGGAGCGACCCTGCTTAGCTTCCCCCCTGCCCCGCACAGCTGGCACAGGCCCCCCCATCGCCCTGGGCGGGAGCGAGGCAGCGGCCTCTCCTCAGGAGCCAAGCGGGAAGCCTCCCCTCACACGCCCCGTAGGGATCGCCCCCGCCGCCCGCCCTGTCGGGGGTCCTTCCTCCTCCCCTCCCAAGGGGGAAGAGGCCACCGGGCCTGAGGGACACCCTCCCGCCGCCTCGTAAACCCATCTCCGCGGCGTTCCTTTCGCTTCTAGGTGGCATCACCTGGCTGACCAGCATTTGCCTTCCCCTCTAACGGCAGAGATCAGCAGCAGTTTCTCTAGAAAGCAGTTTAAGAAGCAGCTGTTAACTGGAACCGCTTTTTTAATTATAGCGTTATTAACACACTTTATCTTGCAGCAATACCTGCTCCTTGTACCCACTCCAGAATTCAAAAGGCAGCAAAGCTCCCACAGGAATCAGTTTTGCTTAGCTTAAAGCGTAGCCTTAAGGTAAAACACTCAAGATGTTTCCCTTTTCAACTATATAGCCCTGATCGGGAGTACAGCATCTTCCAGTGGCCATCTGAATTCCACACAGCATGAACGGCACGTGCAGTATCGAGGACTGGCCTGATCCCTGGGCCAGGTATCTCCATTAAAATAACACAGACAAGGCTCCTAAGGTCACAAATACTTCTGCTTCCTGTTACAAGACCTCATTTTTAAATACTTAAACCTACCAAATGCTGATCAGGCTTTAGTTTGACAGTGTCAATTGCTTCTGAAGATGAAGCTGGAGAAAATATTTTGTTCATGTTAACTACAGCTTGAGACTTTCAGATGTCATGGGTCTCACTCCCTTTTTTCTGAACGCAGGAGATGAAGCTTGGACTGGAAGAACAGGCAAAATGCACAGGCATTGCATGTGCTCTTCAGCTGTAGGAAAACTCACTCATATATACCTCTCAAAAAACATGTTTTTACCAAACTGACACGACTAACTGTAATAGCACCTCAAGGACACTCTGCCCTTGCTCAGAGCTCAAATCACTGCTCTGCCAGGGCACCATGAAGGATTTCAGGAGAACATTTGCTGAAATGGCTGCTCCAGCCAGAAGATGAGGGGCAAGTTCTAATATGTGAAGGACCTGTCTTGACTATGCCTGCCAGCGTTTGGCTGATACTCAAGCCAAACAGAGACAGGAGCCACTGAAGAAGAAGGCAGAAAAAGGAAACTCTGGGTTTCTTAGTCACACATAAGGAGAACAAGACTTGGAGAAGGTGGCCTATTGCAAAAACAAAAGGTAGGAGGGGTAGATTAAAGAGCATTAAACCTAAGGAGACTAAGAACAGGGAAAGGTGGGGATGTGAGGGGCACCTGATCTGTACCTTTTACAACATGTAAGATGGAATGTGAGACTGAATTTTGTTATTTGTTTGCCAGGGAACAGCTGTAAAAACCACCAGGAATGTGCTCAGGCCAATCTAGTGCTTATTTTTTGGTCTGCTTTAACACTGTTATTGAATAGTATTACACAACACTGGTCTTGCTTTGAGGTGATTTTTCCAATATTCAGAATACTGTGTTTTTAAGGAATGTCTTCCTCTTGATCTTCTAAACTGATAATACCAGAAGGAAATCTGCTGCTCTCTTGAAGTCAGCGGGAAGTTTGCTTGCATAAGGAGAACTGGTTAGGACTCTTGACAGTGTTTCACAGCTTGTACAAAGTTCTCCAACATATCAGAGCTCATCTTTTTCATTATTCTTCTTCAGGAAAGAAGCAAGGATATTGAGGCTTTTCTGGAGCTCCTCCTTTTTTCCATCACTCATTTTGTTCTTCTCAATCAGTTTTGTGATTCGGACGACTTCATTAGCAGCAAACTCCTCTCCCTGCTCCAGTATCTTGCTCATAATTTTCAAGTATTGCTCAGCTGACTTCTTCTCTGTTTCTTTTGTTTTTTCTAAACTCTCTTGCCCCTTTTTCAGGAGGGACTGGCGTTCTGATTTCTCAGAGGTGCTCATAAACTTGCTGGCCAGCATGTCATACTCTTTCAGGCAGCCTGGCATCCCCAGATAGATGCCGTTACTCTTCAGCCAGCGCTGAATAGCCCCGGCCTTGATTTGGCCACTGTAAGGTAAGGGATTGTCAAAGTCACCATCCTGGAACAAGTGAAAAATAGGGAACTTCTCCTTGTCCAGCTTGTACTTTTCTCCCAGCTCAGTGTTCAGTTTATCACCATAGTCTGTCAAGAGAAAATGAAACACAGAAAAGCACAGTATGTTAATCAAAAGAAAAAATTAAATTAGGATTCTCTCCTACACGATCTGGTAAACATTTGTCTCCAGAGTTTCAGCACTTCCTAATAACCTCTTTGCCCAGAAATGCCATATGCTGAAATAAAAACACCCCAGAAAATCACTTCTGCAAGGCAAACCATCACTAGGTTTTTCCAAAGGGAAGTAATAGATTCTAATAGTGCTTTGCTGTGACTGTGATAGTGTAAGACATTGGCAGGACCTCTACCTACAAATGCAGTCCTCCTAACAGGAGATTAATAGCCATTTTTTCCCTTGTTTTCCTCTATTGATTGATTTAATTTTATTTTACAGTTAAAAGGATTTTCTTCCTGATCTATGTGCAGACTGTGTACGTGTATATACGTTTTAGTTCTGAGAGCATGCCAAGCTACAAGATGTTTTCTCCTCTTACATAAATTGCATTTATTCTTGAGGACAGGAAAAATAACTTAAGGAGATTTCAACTATGCTACTTAGCTAAATCCATCTGCATTTAGAGATGTCAGCGTGGGTGAAACTTCCCAGTTAGACAATTCCTGTAAGCTTAAATTCTTAATTCTACCTACAAAGAAAAGAGTGAGTAAGGTGACAGTGATCCATCCTTCGCTGCTTTTCTCTTAAGGCCAATTACTAGAACATCAAGTTACACCAGCCATAGCGCAAGGACCGCTTTCTGTGCTTTACCAGCAATAAACAGAGGGTTTGCTACAATGAACTAATCAGACCACATTTGCTTTGTTTGACCAGGCTAGTGGCTAGAGCATGATTCTTATAAGGTCTGTTCCCCAGAAATGGATAAAAAGGTTTCCCTCGGCAAAGAAAGAAAGAATAAAAAAAAAAAAGACAAAAAGCGTTAGACTGAGGAGGGCAGCATCCAGCTTAGCAGTGTGGGCTGACTTGCTTCATTAACCAGCCAAAGGGAGATAAGCAGCACTCCTACGCTGACCGCAAGAGGCTCAGTGACCAGCCAGAGCAAGGGCTTTGGTCTGACAAGGCTGGGCCCATCCCATTTCTCACTATCAGAATTACCTGTTGTCATCAGAAATTGTGGTGCGTTTTATTTCCTCCACACCAGCCCATACTGTACTAATCTGTCTGGAGTTCCTCACCTGATATTCCCACTTCAGCCACCAGAAGGTCTTCACTGGAGCCTGAGCTCTCTGCCAGCTTTTTAAACTCATCTTGTTTCTCACCATATGGATATTGCGTATCAAACTTCACAAGGACAAACTTATGCTTTGGAATCACCTAAAACAAGAAGACGAAGAAAAAAAAGACAAAACTTTAGCATTTCAGACTTGAGTGATTTCTAAGTGACCTAAGGTTGCTTTAGCTTGTTCTTCTTTTCCTGTGCCATGAGTAGATGCAGAGGGAGAATGGAAATTTTATAATTATGGCCTTTCAAAAATGACTCACTGCAGTGTGGAGGAAAGACTGAGCTTTGGATATATGTGTTCCTACACCAGATGATAAAGATGGTACGTGGTAGGTTTGGGGGATCTGATAATGCCTTTAATTATACATGCTTTGCCTGCTATAAATCTGATTAGCATCTTGGAAGGAAGCCAGCTAAATAATTTCCAGTGGGACATTAAGAGGATAGAGGCCAAGTGTAATGTCATTCTGAAGCGTCCCAGCATGAGAACTACAGCTCTTTGCTGAGAGAGGAGGCGCGGGGAGGGAGCAGAGATGCTGGAGGTGCCAGACTGGTTCAGTAAACAGAGAATTTGTGTTTTAATTGATTCCTCTTCGCTTGTGCCGTTGCTTTTGAACTTTGTTCCGCTTGGGTGATGCCCTTTCAAATGAGCTCGGAAATGGAATCCGTCACCTGGTCTGGGTTTTTTTTTTCTCCCTCCAAGAGAAGACCTTGCACAATCATTTTTTCTAGGGAGGAGGGTCAGATTGCAACACAGGTCCCCACCTACAAAGTGCACTGCAAGCACTGCTCAGGCACTGACAAAAGGCCAACTGCAACAGTTAACAGAAGTCTTCAGTCCTGGCCCTACTGATCGCTTTATTTACTGTCCCCGTGAGAAGCGAGCATGGCAGATGTGACAGCTTTGATATCTCTGCTGGTCTTTTAAAGTCCCTCTTTCAGCATTCTGTCAATTACTTCAAATTCTTCTCGTTGCAGAAGAGCTGGAAGCTCCTAAGGGCTGTACAGTGCCGTAGCGTTGAAACACCAAAAATGGTTTGTCACAGCAGAAAAATCAAGCTGGGGGCTGGCATGTGGCAAGAAGTATTTGCTCATGCCTGAATAGTTTAGGGCTGATACTTTTCAAACAGCTCAGCTTACTCTTGTCTCTTCAGCTCACACTGCCACAGCAGAGGCTTTAATCCTGCCATCCGACGGTCCCCTTGCCGTAGGCGCCTCACCATCTGCCTCAGGCTGGGCCTGCGACACCTGTCACAGCGCTCGCTGCTGCTCAGGTCAAAATCCTGCCACACTCGAGGAGACACCTTAACTTTAAAGTGATTTAGCAGAGAAAAAAAAACTGTGAAAGACCTCAGTCTGGCAGAAGCCTGTTGCTTTCTCTTTCATGAACAAAAAAGAAGTGAAACCGGGCCAAGCTGAGAGCGCTGGCGGCCCCGACTCGCTCCCCTGCACCGTCCTGCCCGGGGCCACCGGCACGGGCGGAGCGGGCGGCAGCCGACAGCAGCTCGTCCGCTCCCTGACCCGCTCCCGGGCCCAGCCAAGCCGGGCTCAGCCGAGCCAAGCCGGGCTCAGCCGAGCCGAGCCGGGCCGGGCTCCCGCGCCCCCCGTCCGCAGCGCTGCCCTGGCGGCCCCCGGCGGCACGGCTCCACTTGGACCGTGCCGATTGGCTGTCCGCCGCGGCTGCCGCTCTCCCATTGGCTCTGGCGCGGCGGGCCCGCCTCCTCGGCCGTTCCGCCAGCGCCGGGCGCTCCCCCGCGCCGCCGATGGGGTCGGGTGGGGGGGCTCGGCGGCCGCAGCCCGCTCCGCACCCCCGGCCCCCCAACACCCCCCCGGGCCTTCCCGCCTGTTGGTACGGCAGTAGCGACAGTGCACATGGCCGCCGCGCTGCCGGAGCGGCCTCCCGCCCCGCCCGCGCCCGCCGGGCGGGCCGTACCTTGTAGAAGGTGATGGCGTCGAGGGGCACAGAGCCCTTGGTGTGCAGCGCGCTGCCGCCGGGCAGCGCCAGGCCCAGCAGGCAGAGGAGCAGGGAGGCGGCGGCGGCCGCCGCAGCCATGGCGGAGCGCGGAGGGAACTGGGCTGCCGGCGCCACGTGACCGCGCAGACGGGAGGCCGCCCCGCCCCGTCGTTGCGCCCCGCCCCTCCGCCGGGACCCCCGGGGGAGGCGGGCAGCGGCGTGGGGCGCGCGGGGCTCCGCGGGCCGGGGAGGCGGCGGGGCGGCTGCTGCCCCCAGGGACATAAAGCCAAGCGGGCAGCTTCCAGCAGCGAGTGCGCCGGGGATGAAGGGCCGAACGCAGGATCGGGCCCTGCAGCGCAGCCTGCAGCCCCACGGCCGCGCCGGGGTGGGCAGGGAGAGGAGAGCAGCTGGTGGGGTGTCCATACACAGCAGCAGGGCAGGCGGGGTGGCCGCTGCCAGAGCAGTGGCACTGCCCTCCCACGTAGTTTTTGGTGTCATGCACTGCCAGCCCTTGCTTCTCTTACCCCTTTACGCGAGGATCAAGTGCGAGCGCTCAACGCAGAAGGCCCGACCAGCAGACTGACAGATGGTCACGTCAAAGCACAGACCCATCCGAGGTCCCTCCCCCAGCAAACATTCCTCTGAACCGGGTCCACGGAGGGAAAGCAATGAGCATTCCCCCCCCCCCCCCATCCCACCTCTTTCCACCCTTCCTCTTTGCAGGTAACTTGATTTTCTCTTTGCCCCACACCAGAATAATCTGCCTACACCAAGGGGGCTGACAAAGCTAGACAGGAAGATGAACACTTCAGTCGCTTCCAGACCATCCAAACAGAAAAATGACAGAGGCAGCAGTACTGATTTGTAACGAAACTGACTTTTATATAAATTATAAACCCATCCAGTTTAAAGCAGATCATTTGCAGTTGTGTCACTTAAGTCCATAGAAGGCTGAGGCATACATATCTTCTACAGTCATAAATTAATAATGAATAATCAAGGAAAAGAAAGTTCAGATAAGGCTGCATATACAACAAAAAAAATCCCATCTAAGATTACTAGCGGTTAAAGTAATGATTATCAATGACTGCAAAATATAAATGCAATTCTTGAACAGTTAAAAAGTACAAAAATGATGGGCAACACAAAGAGGCATTGTACATTTTGTCCCGTGTGTAGACAAAGCAGGGTAGGACTTCTGACCTTTATCTACATCAGACACCGATTTTAAGCAAAGAGTTGAGGAAATCTGTAAAAGGATCATGGCTCATGATCCCAGTAGTATAAAAGCAGTATTTTTTTCAGTCTGTAAACAGTAGTCTTGGTAGCTTCTTCTAGGTATGTTTTTCAATTCACCACCAAAAGAAAAAAAATCCAAAACAAAAACAAATCCCAAGAGTGGAAAAGGGGGAACAGCAGCAATGGGTTATAGCTTGAATTTCTTATCAGGTCCCTGTGGGACATATTCTGGAGGGGAAATGCTCTTTCATAAGAAATATATAATATATTTAACTGTACACAATTTATAGGGGGAAATAAATTCTCCCTCGGCCAAGCCCCCAAACAGTCAGTACAAAGTCATTTTTGTAGACCATTTCCTCCTATAGAGAAACTACAGCTTGTGAAGAGATGGCAGTTGCTTTTATAGAACACTGAGCAATAAAAAAAAAAAACTGTATTTGCTTGTCAAGCTTATCGTTTGTCAGTGGCTGGGACTGGAAATGGGACAGCAGCTAACACTGAGAAGCAGTCGGTATTCCCCCTCTGCTGGCACAGGGATGGTTTGAATGACCAGCCAACGCTGGCCCTGCGCCATGCCAAATGCTGTGACGGGAAGCAAGAGCTGGCCATGGTTCCATCTCTTCTCAGACTTTGCTTCAGATGACACACGTTTCTCCCCCCAGCAGTTTCAATTCTGCTTTTAAGGGAGCTGATGCAGAAAACCTTTTTTAAAGCAAGTTCTGCTTTCAGGCACACGGGAGGATTTTAAAAGCTTGGTTACATTAACCTTACACTTCACTTACATTTTCACCATTGCTTATTGATACTAGTTGAGTTCAACCTGTTGTAGCAGCAGTGGAAGGAAACTCCAGCATAAATCAGCCCCTGGACCATCCCCTCTGGATGAGGGTGCCAAGTCAGCTTTGCATTCGATGCTGGCGTCTGCACAAAGCCCCCTCCAGTTAGCACTGCCACGGGGAGGGAGGGGACAGGAACATCAGCAACGGCAATCTGCCTCCTTGAATGAAGAGGGGCAGTGCAGATTTCTGGCTCAGTGCTTCTCTATGAATTGCACCATCTCAGCAATGGGACTGTTTTCACTTACCCTACACATTTCAAAGCATCAATTTCAGTCAACAGCCTTGCTTTAATTTAAGGAACACACCCTTCTTTCCAAAAAGGTATTCCTATACAACATACAAGAATTCCGTTGTCATGTTGTTGGTTTGTTGTTTTTTTTTTTTTCCCCGGAAAAGTATTACTATAAAAAACAGACGTAACACATTTTGGTATTACTCCAGCCCAGAGCACTTACCAGACATTGCAATTAAACCATCAGGACATCCATGACAATTTAGACAACCTGCAGACATTTTTCTTTCCATTTCAGGATGGGGCAAAGCAAAACTAAATCCAGCAAGAGCAGCTATGTGATTTTTTTTTTTTTTATACAGGGGATTTATTTTAAAAAAATACTCTCATCAACATTCTAGCATTACTAACAAAACATACTCAGAAGAGATGACAAAGGTAGGATTGTCAGCTCTCTTAAAACTTTAAGTATAGACCTCCGATACTAGCCGCTTTAAATCAGAAGATGAGGAATCTGTAAAGTCTGATCTGTTCCTTGTATTGCAGGTACATGTAACTTTTTTGCCTACCAATTTTAGGCTGCATTACTCCTTTAAAATAAAACAAAAAACCAAACCAAAACCCCAGCAAAAATATGCATATTCAGTGGGAGCAGATGATGTGACTTTCTAATAGAATGCCTAATGAGCTAGTACATGAATAATCAAATATCAACTGCAAAAAGCAAGCATACAGTTACAAAAAGTATTCTCAGCCTCATACCACAGCGGAAGCAAAAGTTACCTCTGCCAACTTAAAACCAAAGCCAATAGGATTTAATTTCTATTAAAATATTTAAGCCTTAAAGTTTCAGTAATCTAAATACACTTTTTGAAAGTCATGATCATTGCTGTTTTACATTAAACTGACATAAAATCAGACCGCAGTGTCAGACTTCACTGCAGCTGTTATATACAAGGTCTCTGGTTTTGTCTTTTTTTGCTGAAACACCGATTCCCATCTCTAAAGCTTAATGGCCAAGTTTGTTCCTCATCAGGTTTGCAATTTTTCCAAACATGAAAACAAACTGTGTCCCCGCTGACACCACCTCTTCCCTCCAGCAGTCCTCCTCTCCTTAGAGGAACCTGCCTCACCACCAGGCACGGCTTACTCCCACCCCGAGGGCTGGGCTCTGCTGGAAGGCTGTACGCATTCTCCCTGCTGGACCAACACACTGATGTCAGTCAGTTGGACAAGGTGGCTGGCAGACAAAATAGGCGGCTCCAAAACGGGCTCATTTCATTGGCTGAACGCGGGCATCTACAACTTCTGCATTTCTAAGGCAAGGACCATACAAAAATTATAAACACTGTATGGTGATGAAAATACAACTCCTTTGAGATATATGCTTTACACTGGATTTCTATTGCTGCTTCTAAAGACCATCTCCAGTTGTTCCTAGAGATCAAAAGGGAAGAAAGTTAATTTTCTCCTGTTGCAGTATGCTTATGAACATGTATAAAAAGTGGTCAAACCCCGATAAGGGTCCCTGCTTCTCATTTATGTACAATAATTTAAGTCAGCTCAATATGTCTGTAATACCTAAAAAACCTGTTTTATGATTTTAAGTCCTTCATGCATTATGAGGAAGTTCTGGATTAAAGTGATGGTATATTGAATGTTGCTTCTGCCTGGACTCTGCGTGGCTCCCCTGTGGAGTCCGTCAACGATGCATTTCTCAAATCTTTAGTTTTTTAATGGTATCAAGTCTCTTTTTCAGCAGCTCTCCAATTTCCTGAACTGAGTGATGGTAACTGCTCTGGACCTTCCCTTGCACAGTCTTTGTAAACTTTTTTTCTTCCTGCAAAATGCAAAGAGAAATCATTCACTCCACAGCAAGTGTTTAAATCCTCCCATTAAAACATTCCCCACCATCTCAAACACTGAGAAGAATTCCATGAGGACCACAGTGTAAGTTTACAAAAGGGAATGTCATCAGCGCAGCACAGGCAGCACCTGCTCAGCAGCAATAGTTCCTGCAGATACCGGTAGCGCCCAGACAGGGCTGGTAACACATTAACATTTCTTCAAAACTTCCGGAACCATCCTTGTGCAAACTTTTTGTGGCTGAAATTGAGAGTGCGTGTAGCATTTTGTTTTAGTCAGCATTTATTAAAGTACAGAATTTCTTATACAGAGAAGTGAAGTCAAACAGCAAATGAACACTGACCAGCTAAGAGACTCTTACACCAAAAATCCCAAAGCAGAGTGAGCTGCAGTGCCTGGGACAGGTTCAGA
Source organism: Phalacrocorax carbo (assembly GCF_963921805.1). Taxonomy (NCBI): domain Eukaryota; kingdom Metazoa; phylum Chordata; class Aves; order Suliformes; family Phalacrocoracidae; genus Phalacrocorax; species Phalacrocorax carbo. The sequence goes on along the minus strand of NC_087527.1, from coordinate 8,808,208 downwards.
TGTCACTAATTCGGCGACACTGGTACCTCACTTTTTCCAAGTTATTAGATCCCCTTTAATGTGCCGTTTTCTAAAATCCCCATGCTAAAAGGCTTCTAGGAGGACCACCGACATGCAACATTGTTGGCATTGCTCCTGCAGGTAGAGCGAGGTTAGCACCGACCTATTGGGAACGGTGCTGTATTTCTGTATGCTGAAAGAGCAAATCCCAGTGCCCAAAGCAGCAGCCATAAGCACTGTTCTGTGAAGGGGTGACTTGCTATCAGGACGCCTTTTGCAGGCTTGTACAGATAACACAGAAAAGCCTGCAAGGCACAGCCTGAGCGAACCAATCCGATGTGGGAAAATCTCACACTGGTGGCAAGGTTCAGCTGACACATTACCAGTATCACTCCATTCACACCAGAATTTTCACTAATACCTGAACACGAGGACTTTTTCAAAAGCACTGTTTAGCTCTAAACACAGAGCTGCAAACACAGCCCAGGTCTGAGTAGAGCTATACAGACTGCATTTATCAGGGTTTACTGAGACAATGTCAAGCAACAAACAGAACAGCAAGTTCTGTGAACAAACACAGCTGCAGACTCCCACAGACGCTTCTGCTCAAATCCATGCAAATCTAATGGTTGGTTCTGCAGATCTGCCTTGTGTAGCAATTTGATGCCTTGCAACAAAGGGAAGACGTAAGGATTTGCTGATTCAGGGAGGAACCAGAAAAATTACAAAGATCAATTATCTGAAAATGTCTTATCCCTTTAAAGTGAAGATTCTTTGATAATGTTAAGAAAATGTACTTTTTTGTTTTACTCAAATTTGCATTAAATACAGTCTAAGGGATTTCCTTGCTTTCTATCAAATTTTGCAGGTTTTTTTTTTTTAACATATTATGAGATACTTCTACATCAGCCTCAAACAGCAACAAGAAAAGAGAAATTGAGTAACATGCTATAAAATAAACAGGACAATCTAACTGAGAAAATACAAGCTGACTAACAGCAGCTTAGGTGGACAAAAGTGCAATTCTGGAATACATGGGTGCAGCTTTTAAATCGCCCCAGCTCAAGAACCTTCAGATCTCCCATTTAGACAAACATAAATGCCAGTGTCCCATAGGCCAAACTTCCCTTTTTAGATAAATATATTAGAGACCTGTTTTTGTCTTAAGTGCTGATTCCTAACTGAATTTGTGGGGGTCCTGTGTAACACAACTTCTGCTTGTGCTTTCTCAAATCAAGTCTCTCCCACCCCCCAAACTAATTCTGGTGAGGGGACGACATCCCTCTCAAACCCTTCTCCTGGAATCTGCCACCCTTCTTTGACAAGGAGCACGACTCACCGCTCCCCCAGCCCCTCTCCCCTGTGTATCAGAAGATGATGCCCATTCCACCACTTTGCTACCTTGCATCTTTTATCTCCACCTGCGTTTCAAGAGCCCTGTAACAGAAATTCCAATTCTATGCTTTCAGTCACCTCTAGGCTTTTTAGCTGGACTCTTGACGCTGTTTTCAGGATCCCAACCACTGTTTTAAATAACTACATTCATAGTAAGTACTGAACTGTTAGAAGATCCCTTTCAACAGTAACATTAACTTGTCTACTTGTCTATCATAAAGTTTCTTATCTGATTGCCATGGCTTAAAAAGCCAAGCTTCCTCATTAGGCCCATGCTTCCCATGTCTAAATTTGGCATGAGGTTTGGCATGTGCAGTGCCTATTACTCCTGCCTTTGGTTTTCCATATATAGCTGGGGGTGGGAGGGGCGGGGAGCTGTCACTTGGTTTTCTTTAAAGATCAGGTACTTGTTTCCAGGGAAGCGACTAATCAGCAGTAGGTGAATCTCAAATGTTTCCTGGAGTAACTATTTTGCACCCATTATGGCATGCTAAAATCCATGTAATAGAGTAAGTCATATAACAGACAATAAAAGAACATTAAAATCTTAACTTTTTCTTCACTAACATACCACACAAAATGAAAGTATTTTCAAACTTCTGTTTTTAGATCTCATTTTTTGAGACTATTTTGTGCAGTGAGCTAATAAAGCTGATCAGATGAGGCAAAGTCACCATCACTATAAAAAAAATTTAACTCGCCACTCTAAAACTAAGCTTTCTAGCAGTCTGGTCCCTAACCTCTGGTTAAGAGCAATTAAGTCAATCATAACAGGTGGGTTTTTTGTTTGCTTTCCTTTTTTTTTCCCCTTCCAGTAAAACATATTTGGGAAATGAAGCTTTCAAAAAAGTCATCCCACAGGCACGTACATACAGGTGTCAGCCACAAATGCACACAGCACACAAATAACGATGCAAGTTCTTACCTGTAGAAGCAGAGTGTCTTTGAGGGACAGCTCTTCAAGTTTTAGTGCAGTCAGAATTATTTCAAGCCCTTTGATGTGATCTATTACATTGGAAGTTAATGTCTGTAGTTCAGTAACATAATCCAGAAAATGTGTAAATACAGGTGGCTATAAAAACAAATACATTTATGAACATGTTAATGCCTATTCAAATGACTATTCTATGACAACTCACTTAACTTTTACCATTCTATTCCTCCCCCCCCGCAATGCTAAGCTATCACCTACCTACCCAGATAACTACTACCAGTTAATCAGTTTACTGTAGTGCAGACAAGGCAGAAAAGGCTGTTTTTCCTATAAACAAGCTGTCACGTGATGTCAGCGATGTGGCATGTCACTATTTGATTTTACATAGAAAAGGAGTTTTAAAAATTAGTACTGAGTAATCTCTAACCTACGTCAGCCTCTACAAGACCAAGTTTATGAAAACCAGTTTAACATGGCATCTATCCTGATTTTTCTTTCAGTATAAATATGCTGTTGGAGTCAGGGTGGGGGAAGAAAAGAAAGGAATATTGTCTACCATAGCTACACTGCTTTCTTTTTTTTTCTTCTTCTTTTTTTGCAGGTTGGATTTAAAAGGTCGGAGGACACCGTCACAGTAACTTGATACCCACAGGGCAATGGAGATAGTCTGGAAAAAAGGTACAGGTATGTCACAAGTTGCATTTACATGAGGCTTCTAAACTCCTTGCAGTGTTCCTACTGGTAAGACTCAGAGTAGTTAGAATATGCAACAAAAACCTCTGCTTTCATGAGTGACTGAGATCAAAGAACTTTCACTGTGTTTTACTCCCAACAATTCTACCCTAAAGTACTCCAAAAGTTTTAGTTTCTAAAGAAAAAATACCTCAACAAAGAAGACTAGGTTTTCTAACAGGTTTGGATGAGTTTTCAAGGTGCCATCTCTGACTTCAATCAAATCACCTTTACATTTATTGAACAAATCTGAAAAGAAAAAAAAGAAAAGCCTTATTCAGGACACGTAGATCAACTTAAAGGCGTATTTTCTGTACAGTATGTATCTCAGTGCAGTGTGCAAAGCTGTCGGAGGACTGACCGCTAAACAGCTAATGATAAATTTGGCTAAAGCCTCTCAAGGTCCAGCTCTGATGTTTCCTCTGAATTGTATTTCATTACACACAGTACCTCCACTCCATTTATTAGCACACCTAGACCAAGTACCAGGGAGACAACAGTTGCTAAGATTAGGCTGCAAGGTAGTGAAACGATAGGACATAATGACATTCTGTGGCATGCAACAGCTTCATGACCAGACAAGCCAAGGGGAATCTCTGCCTTGCTCTCAAGTGTCTTTCGGAGGGGTCTGCAGACACAGTAACACACTTCCCCATGACTGCAGCACATCCTCAGAGCACCAGGAAGCTACCAGCGTTTGTTCTTGAGTTACCATTTACCTGTTAGTCGTTCTACTAAAGACTTGAAACTATTCCCTATCCTCTCCTGGATTTCTGCTGAATCTTCTGAAAGAAAAAAAAAGTAGTTTTAAGCTGTAAGTTTGTGTATTTTCTGCTTCCATAAAACTAAGAGGCGTTTAAATGTAATTTAGTGTTAGCAGTCAAAAGCAAACACAACTGCTTTCAAAGCGGATGCACTATTACATCAACATACACTGTACGAAAATGAAGCCTCGCATAAAACATTAAATTAAGGCGTGATCTCCCAGATTACTTAGTGTCATTCAAAAAATTAACACCCAAGTAACAGTTTGGGTCCACATCAGCCAACGCCTAGCAGTTTTCAAACTAAATGGAGACACATCTCACTTCCTCCCACCACACATCATGACAATCTGGTTAAACCCCTCCCTGCCCCTCGAACACTTACCTAAGCCATTGGTATCTAGTTCATAAATATCACTAACAAGATAAAACAAGCTAGTCTGGCATTGACAGCTGCCATTACTGAAGAAGCCAGCCATTCGGGTAGGAGGAGGGCCAAGGACAGGATACTAGGCAAGAAGCAAAGAAAAAGATAAAGGTGTTGCAGCTTTTCCTTATCCAGAACACAGTGTTTGTCTCTGGCACATCTCTCAGTCAGATTCATACACTACAAACTCAGGGTCAGTTAAGTGCATTCTGCAGCCTGCTGGACGTTACAAGATGCATTCAGTTTCTCTGCTTGCATTCACGTTCATTTAATATTTGGGGATAGCTTTTTCCTTAACGGGTACCTGAATTTTTTGTTCTAGAAACTTCTTCCCTGAATCCACTGCCGCTTCCAGCTGCTGAAGCAGGGATCGAATTGTATCAATCTTGGATGAGACGCCGTTCTCTGCAGTCTTTTCAGAGTTCTTTGGTTGAATAGTGTGACTAAGAGTTGGGAGTCCGCTTACTAGCCTTAAAGTTAAAGACCGGATTCTCAACCACATGGTTTCTTCCTCCAGTGAGTGTTTCCTATGTTCTTCAGAAATGTCCCTAGAGAAAGGCACCAAATGTTTTCAGGCAAATGCTTCGATTTTGCAAAGTAGCAAGCTTCACTCAGGTACAGAAGCCTACCCAAAGTACTGAATATCAAAGTGTATGAAGAAGAAGGAGTGGTCAGAAATTCAGAAAACTGTATTAATATGTAAAAAGGCAGCACTGCTAGAAGTGATGAATGATGCTTGTTAAGTTTGCAGTTAGCCAGCCTAGAGAATATTTAAATATGGCAGTTGCCCTGAAAGGGTTTTCTTCACCTTGTGTGCTGTAAGGAAAAACGTGTGACTCTACAGTTAAGGATATTTCTACTCACCTGTCTTTTGGATCCCAGTTAAACAAGACTGTCAGGTCTCTGTTGTCACGTAAATCTTTCCATGGAATGTCATCCTCCTCTGGGCTCAGACTCATGGACTTTATACTTTCTTCTAAACTGGTTGATCTGTACGTAAGAATAAGCAACATGAAATCAAACATTTGATCATCAGAAACAGAGAAAAGCTCACTAACAAACCACATTCTCTCTACTGTTCAACTCTTCTGATGTCAGAAATGTTACACATATGTGGTACTGACCAGGATGCTGATGGGGAAAGTGTATTAGCAGCAGAGAGAAGCAGCTCGCAGGTTTTTGCCAAAGAGCTGCAAGTGCAACTCGCTAAGGTCTCACATGGTCAGCGTTCTGCCTATGCACCAAACTCCAGTTTTTTTCACATGCAAGGTGCTGCACTTACATATTTGCTTCAAGTAAGAGGTCTAAAAACATCCGTTCTGTGCGAACTTGCGCAAAATGAAGGGAAGAGTTCAGCCTATTTCTGAATGCAATGAATTCTGGGATCTTCTCAAATGCTCCATACTTGTAGGCCTGAATTATATATTCTGAGGTCTGGAAGAAAACACACACCATCTCTGTATTAGTTACTTCCATAAATTCAGAACAACCAGAGTTTAACAAGGTCATTGCCAAGAAATTGCATTTCTGTGGTTTTCATTAACCCAGAGGTACAGAATCTGGCAGATACTCAAGCCCTGGGAGAAGCTTCCACTCTTGCTCGTCCAAGTCACCCCAGCAGTTTTGCTACTTTAATTTGAGAGTCCCCAGATGCTCCAACTGGGCAGTGTGTGATTGAATAACCAAGCCAACACTAAGAAATATCACGCTGCTGTCGCCACTGAGACTGAAAAACACTTAAAACCAGGGAGAGATGATTTTGGAAGGCTTGCTTTTTTTTTTTTTTTGAGATGCATTATTAAAATCATTGTTTCATTGTGAGAAGTACTGTCAGGAAAAATAAATATGTCCCAGATTTTCTGGAATTGACTTGGATGTGCATCACATATTACCACAACATAGATTAAAAAAATTACTCACACATTTTTTTATTTCTCTTTTTTTATTAGATTTTTGAATACAGCATCACAAGATAATACCACGCAGTGTATACACATTACAATACAATCTAAACACCAAAGGAAACTGTCAGGGTCGATGGGATAGTTTGCTTCCCCTCTGATGAAATGCAGCAATACCAGGCACGCAACTAATATTTCACATTGGTCCAAGTAATCTCCAGAAGGAGATTTATATGATGAAGGAGCCCCAAAACAAGCACCGAATTTAAATGAAAATTTCTAATGGTAGAGTCAGAGTGAACAATTTATGCTCCCAGTCAAGACAGATGGCTGTATTTTTTACACCAGAATTACTCCACAAGTGAGAAATTCTGGCAAATCAAGTATTTCCTTCTGAACAAGATTATGAAATGCACTGGAGATGAGAGGCACCAAAGAGGCCCCTGGTTAACTCAACTTTTTTATGGTACCAACAGACAACCTGTCTGGAAGGCTCTGAGAGACTAGAACCTGGTACAGACAGACAAAAGCCACTTTTTTTTTTTCTCCCCTTTAAAATAAGAAATGTCCTCTAGGTAGCTCTGCCTTTTTTTCCTAAGAAATTTGGTTATTCGCACTGTATGAAAAAAATGCCAAATATTCAACAACATACCCTCTGATAAACAGCCTTGCAGAGTTCATTGTCAGGCTGCGGGATTGCGCTATGGGCGCTAATTCAACTGCATCGACGTGGTTTTTAAATCCCCATAGGATACGTTGGTGTTCTGTTTGCCTGCAGTATCTGGAGAAATTAAAGACGGACGGACACAAGAAAATTAGAGAGATTACTTGTGATTCTGCATATTTAAAGGGGGACTATCTTGATAAAGATAAAGTTGCCTTTTTAGTTTTGGCCAAATATAGCAATACTGCCTTCTATTCTCCTCCCTGTCCTTGGCATCCTCTCCCAGAGCAGAAATATTACATCAGGACTGCACAGCATCCTAGATGGCTGTTACTCATGGGACCTACTCTTAAACAGGATTCACTTCAGGCTGTTAAGTTCAGCGAGCCAGAAGGAAAACATATTCATCCAAAGCAAACAATTTGAACTAGTAGCTATATTTTTATGCCAGACCACTTCGTTTATATCCCATGCTTCCTGTTCTAGGCAGAGTCCTACACAACACATTCTCTATGCTGTAGCAGACATTCCACCTATCTTAAACATCAGCCTCGAGAGGAGCAGGCAGTATCTGAGATCATGTAAAAAGGTAACTTTTAGACGATAGTCCTCCTTTAACATTGCAGTTAGATGCTGTTACGGGACTCGAATGGGAAGCTGATATCAGGACCCTGAGTATGAAGGGGCAACCCCAGCAGAACCACAGAAGAGAAACTGGTAGCAGATTCTGACCTTGTGATACTTTGGACATGTCTTGTTTTTTTTGTCTCCACTCTTGTCATGCCATCATCCTAGGTGAACAGTACCCCGAATTGAGCCTTCACCTCCTGCAATTTGCACCTTACAGTTGGCCTAAAGGACACCACTTGCTATTCGCAAATTAGTACAGCTTTTAATGCATTTCCCAAATAAGAGGATCTTAAGGTGATAACCACTCCAAGTGTCCAGAACACATGAGAGATTTGGCTAACCAAGATCAACAATGGCTCACGGTCCTTTGGTCGCAATACTCTGTCTCCAAGATGAGACATGATGCGAGTAGGTTCCAGAGTCACATCCTTATCTTGTAGAATGAGGAGTTATACATATTGCTGATTGCATCACTTTCACCCCCCCTGCAATTTCAACGTTTTAAGATGTGGTAGTAAGGCAGGTTGAACCATTCAGGCGCTGCCTTTCAGGATTTCTGGAACACAAGTTGAGTAGCATTTTCCTGGCAACAGCACTCGGAATGTCGCTGTCTTCGTCTGCACATAGATGTTGAGCTACTGGAGACAATCAGCTCTTCTCTGTTGCAAGCACCATTATCATTCATGCCAAAGGGAATAGCCTTCTTCCAAGGCAACCACACCTGAAGTTACTTCAGGTTGTTTTCCCAGGAAAGACAATTTCTTGATGCTTTACGATGCAGTGCTCCCGAGCAGACAAATGACACCCAGTAGTGTTTTCGGTTCACTTTTTTCACCTGGCACCCAGCAGTCATGTGTTTTATTCAGACAGTTGGTTCCAGGTATGCCTTGCAGTAACATTCACCAAGTGACTTTCAAACAAGACTGAACAAGTTACTCTTCCTCCTCATACACCAAAAAAAAAACCCCAAAAGGACAAAAAAAGCCGCCACTACCAACAACAGACACGTAGGAGAAAGTTGTCTGGATTGAGGGCTTCACTCCAGCATAAAACATTGCACCCAGGAGCCCAAAGACTCTTAGCAAGTAGAATCAGTGCTTAAACAATGAGCAAGCATGGGACGCAGATGAGGGAAGTTCCCATCGTACAATCTACACGCTCCTCTGTGCATCCCGGTCCCTACAGTGAAATTTCTGTGTCAGACTCAGGCCACAGTAACTCAGCATCTTCCAGGCACTGGTAAATGGCAACTTGTATCTTGTACGCAGGAATAGCCTGGGCTGCCAACAGAGCAAGGGTACTCTTCTGAGGGGTTACTGTGTGAGCATCTTTACTATCCAGTACAGACAAGCCCTGTGTTTTTAGTCTATTTCTGGGGTGGTGGGACAGCAAGTTGTATGACTGCAGTGCCTTTGGAGACAGCAGCTGACTGGAAAAGTTACAACTGGATCGCACCTTCGTTTCTTATGATGTAAAGTAAAAATCATTTTCTTCACCTACCTCTCAACAGTGATCAAACTGTAAAACATAAATATACAGGAATATTCCCACTCCTGAGAATGGGACTGCCTTGCAAGTTTTAGGGAGATGGACTGACATGCATACACCTCCCTACCACAATTCTGGACTATTTCTGGTCCTATTTGCCCAATATATTTCCACCAAAACTTCAAGAACATGTTGTTCCACCGTTCTCCTACCTAACCCATTTTTCAGGGATTCCATGGGAATTCTGAAACAGAATTGATGCCTTCCTTATGAATGTATCAGAATGTACAGAGAGTACTTTCCAAGTAAGATTACTGACAAGCACACTTACTCACCAGCAAGCTACAAGCACGCTAGACGCCATGGCGTGTATTTTACAAAGCACCTGATCTCTTTGGAGGAATGCAGCTACTCTCCCCATACTACCTCCTCCATCCCAGTCCCAAGATGCTAATTCAAGACACTTTCTCTTCATTCACACCACTTTTTGGTGTGAACTGAGTAAAAGAGGTAGTTCCCATTAGACCAGGTTTTGCAATTTGATCCTATCACTTCAAAATAATGCAGTTAGTCATGGGGCTCTGCTCTGCATTCAGTGAAGCAGACACTCTGAGACTCAGTTTTTCCCCTCTGAAATCCTCCCGCTTGTTCCTTGCGCTTCCCGTACCTTTTAAAGTGGTGTGCATTCCCCACCATCCCTGTGTGCCTAGGACAGCCATCACTAAGACACGCTGCTTCAGTGACTGTCATATAAAGGATTCACAAGTATGTCTCCACCATCTTGACCCAACATCCCTGGCTGCTGTATGACTTCCCAAAAACACTAGAAGTTATATGACACCAGGACTTATTTGCGACATGACATTTCACTTAAAAATTCTTGCACAAAATTACAATCCATTCATTTAGAAGTAATCATACCTTTTTTGAGGAGTATTAAAACTGTCTTTTATAAATAGAAAACTAAAGCAAAACCCCATAACAGTAAGTTACAAATTCTTGTAATGAGAAACACAGGCTGAGGCAACCTTTACTAAAACCACAAACTTGCACGTATTATTCCTCTCTGTTATCAACCACTACATTTCTGTCAGCCCTTATATAGGACACAGATTTCTGTAAGGCATCCTGACATAACTGCTCTGTTACATGACAAGAGGTTTCTTTCAACTTACATCTTTTTGGTTGGAGTGGAAAAACCTGAGTGCAAAATTGCAGGATTGGGATGCAGCAGCGTAATGGCCCAGTGATTCTGCGTAGCGCGTCAGAAGATAGCTGCAACACAACACAGCACAAGTCAAATATCAGCATGCAACCCTGGGGAAACCTGAATTTCAAACACAGGTCTGCACAAACTGCAGGACCATCCAGCTTTAATGAAAAGTCTGGAGATTTAACAGATGGCAATCACAACATTCATATTAAAATTTAAGCTTTTAACAGTAGTGGAGGGAATTTTTTTTAAAAAAAAACAACAGTATGTGGGGGCTTGGAGTTCCTCCATCCACCTTGCTAAATGTGCAAGAGCTTTACTTAATTAGATACCCACAAACACAATAACCAAGGCACAGCCATTTGTTATGTCTAACTAGTGCTCCCAAGCTTTGCTGAGCAATGACACAAGCCAGAACACCGTGCTATGACTGGCACCAGACACGTTTCACAAATTTCTTTCAAATTCCCTTTAGTTAGTGCTTAAAAAATCCCAAACTGATCTAAATCACACAGGAAAGATACTCCACGAGAAGGGGGGTATACTTCAGCAGATGTGCCTCTGGTAATTCCAAAACACTTCTACACAATGCAGTATGAAAAATCTGATAATCTGCTAACTTTCAGTAGCAAAAGAAACTGAAGATCTCAGGACTGGTTACTGGAGGGTCACCATCACCAATTATTCTCAGTATATACTACCCACCCGATGGTGTCGTGCTGTATGTGTTTTGCGTCAAGGCTGGAATAGAGCTCTGCGACAGGTTCAAATGCACCAAGCCTGCAGTAGATTCGAACGAGCAGCAATTTAAACTGAGCATTAGAAGGACTGTGAGATAACCCTTCTTCTAAGAGAGTTAGGCACTGCCACACAGCTGCCTCTTCACCTGGTGACAAAACACACGGACAGGCATGATCAGAGAGAAGAACTGAGCACTGACAGCACAGCTCATTCTGGCATCGAAGCTTCCTTCCTCAAGTTACACACCTCTCAAAATGGTCCCATGCATTTAAACGTGAAGGTGGCATTCATCAGCCACGATGCTGCCCTTAAAACGTAACACCCACCCCAGCATTACAGCTGCTCTCTGAGGGAAAGGTTGACGAATAATTCCTCACAGGGAGCATCTAGCTCACATTTGTACAGAGCAAGGCACTCACACATGGGCATGCTGCAGAAGTGACCTTCCCTGATGAGTCCTGGACTGTTCAGGATTTCTAGCTCATACGTACAGAGCACTCCCAAGCGTTATACAAGAGAGATGCACAGAGCCAGGAAATCAAGAGCCCACACTCCACCAGTGACCTGCCAGGAACCTCATGACGGGTTTACTCACGTTAAAGACTAAATCTTCCTTGGGAAAGACAAATGCATAACTGCTGGCTACACTGAAGGGCAGGAATACAACAGCCACCATTGGCGACTGACTGTGGGATTAGGAGACTAACAGGCAGAGCAGATGTGGTGTACAGAAATACTAAAGACAGGGCACAGATCTCAGCAGAAGGTCTAGAAGCAGAGGATCCAAAAGACAAAGTATGTCAGGGAGGGAGATAAATACTCTCAAAAATACCTCTGGTATCAGGAGGGAATTGTCAGCAGAACTCGTGCAAAGGGAGAGAAAACTTTCCCTACATGAGAAACTTGGAACAAGCTTCTGAAGACAGCCAGCATTGAGCTGCAAGAGTCATCAGCAAAACTCTGCCAGGACTTACAGGAATTAATAAGAAAAATTAAATCCCTTTAGACGTCAGTGAGGTTCATATTAAACAGCAACTGAACAGAGGGACATATTGAGGAAAAAACCCAAAACCTGGAAAGCTATGGGCCTAACAAGCCATGCCAGGTATACGCTGGCCACAGGGACACAGGCTCCTGGTCACATCCATCCAGGGCACTATTAGGCAAGACACAATTTTAGGAACATACCTTCTAGCCACAGATCAAGCAGCAGGTGAACTGCAAGCAGGCAGTAATAATCTGAAAACTGCAATTCAGTTTTCAAACAAGATTTCCCTAAAAAGAAAAAAAAAGAGTTACTCTTGAACTACTAACAGTGCTGTCAGCATTATCAAATGACACAGCCATCTGGCAGACGATAACCACAGCTTAATTTATAAAATCCAGAGTTGTCTTAAAAACTGAAACAACTGTATACATGCTGCATTCGTTCATCACATGAGTGGACTCTGGCCCACTTCATATTCTGACATCTGCTAGAAGTAGAAAAGAGTCTCCTAAAACTGGAAGATTCACCAATTTATATTCTTGCCCATATATTTGTCCTATGTACACCAGTGATAAAGCCTGTCTTTGCTTAGAAGAACAGGCAATTTTTCAAAGATATAAATGTACGAACTACCCAGGAATGTCTCATTTACCTTTAAGATAAACAACTGAAAAGAAAACAATTAAAAGGAAACAAATAATTCAGGTACACCCAAGGATATAATCATAAGGGGAAAGCAAAGTATTTTCTAGCAGCACGATAGGTGCCATCAGTGTTTGTTCCATCCCCCTGAAAAACCTCTGAACTTTTGCTCATAAAAAGCTGCAAGTGAACTGCAACATTAGGTTCAAGATTTTTCTCACCGAACTCCAATCCATGGCGGTATCTTAACATCAACTCTCGGACAGCAGTCAGCTTTTGCTTCTTATCCATGGCGTGATAGATGCCGAGCAATCTTGAGAGCTGCACCACACACAAGTGTTGCTGCAGGGCTTTGGTATCGGCTGGCAGTGCGATTTCATTCTCTGCTGTTGCCGACAGAGGGGTTACTTCCAGCAATTGACTGATGAACTGAAAGAGAAACACTGTTAAATTCTGCAGGACAACTGGGACTGCATGGATGGGAAGCATCATTTCCTCCCTCAAATCAAGCAAAGAAAGCAAGATGGAAATGTCAGTATCAACCCTGATGTCACACTGAAATCAGTGCTTGAAGAGCTGGTTTAAAAAAAATATTGACCTTTTTTTGAAAGGTGATAAGCACTCGGTTCCAGTTGCACTCAATAGCTTTTACTAAGTTTCAAATGGAGGAAAAAAATAAATCACAGGCAAGTTTCCAATACATTGACACACAAGGGAGTTCAAGCACCTGTTAACACTCAGAGTAATAACATATGCAGTTAAAATAATTAGTTTCTGAAAGGCTTCACAACACACTTCCAGGAAATAGTGGTTTTGTACTAGCTATTACATTTTCTCTCAACTCTGAAGTAATGCACTGTAATCAGTGAGGTCATCATCTTTGATTAATGACTTATTTTTTGGATTAAGTTGTAAGAAAAGCAGCCACTCACTGTTTACAAATTTAATAGGAGACAGCAGACTCCTCACAACATACAGTTAGGGCTGGACAGTAGTCTTTTGTTGCCCTAAAATCCAGTAGTGTTTACAAACTTAAAACTGAGTTAAAGCCAACTAATTCAGCTTTAATACATTTTGTCTTGAAACACAAGAACTACATCAAATGCACACCCCAGGCAAAAAGCATGACAGTGAGATCGGAGGAACACACAGCACCATGCGCACAGTTTTCCCATAGACTTTGATGAACACTGTGTTGACAAATCTTTTCAGTTTGAGATTTTGCCAAGCAGGGCAAGGTCAACCGAATCACTAGGCTGCATACTCCAATTTATGCCTCTAGGAAGTCAAGATTGATGTCACAACGATTATTTCTGGAAATCTCATGTGTCTAGTGGCCCAACAAGATCACCACATTCTCAGCTACTGAACTGTAACACTATTCAGAACTCAAAAAAAAAAAAAAGAAAAGCAGAAAAGACCCCCGAGCTGTGCATAACCTCAGTGTGACCCTGCTACTTCACCTAGGATACAACAACCTTCAGCATCTTTTGCTGTGAAACAAGAATAAAACTAAGACAATCTATAAATATGTTGTTACTTAAACTTTCAGATTTCAAAAATGCATCAGCACTTTAGCACCACTAACCCCCCTCAGCTGCAGGTCCCCTGCCCGGGTTAAACTGCTGCAGCTGCGTGCTTCAGAGAGGACAGACAGAAGGCAGCCATAGACTGGAAAGGCCTTCTAATGTGTCAGCGTGACACAACTATATCTGCAACTACATCATCAGCAGTTTTACGGCCAACCAGAAAATTTTAGAGAATTTATTCAAAGTCATGGTTTTACAAGCACTGTGACAAAACTGTAGCCTAAAGTATTATTTTTAAATACCATTCCCCCCGTTCTGGGTTTAGAATTTGTTTCCTGGAAAGTTAGGGTTAAACCTGTTCAGTGCTTCAGGACTTCAGGGTTCCCTTGCAATGGCAGCACCATTTCCAGAACTATGACTTAAATATCCTACTGACCATCTCTCTTGCCAGTGAAGTGAAAACACACCTTTTACTGTAAAACATCAGCAGCAACCCATACATGCCAGGGCCACCATTCTCCTTACTAGTGAGGCTTGGGAACAGCTTGCATCAGGTCAAAAAAAATTAATAGACTAAGAAAACACCACCACTATCCATACTTTGTTTACAGACAATTTATCACCAGCCTGGCTGATCCAGGATTCTCTGTCTAGCCCTCCCCAGCTCTGATAATTTTACACAATGGCTTAGAAAAACAATGGGGTGAGTGACAGGATTCCCAGCTGCTGAAGTCATTCAACAAGCTGCTCATGACTCTGCACAAATAGCCTTTTCAGTTAAGGAGAGCTTGTTTCAGAAAGAGATTCTAGAAAAGTTCCCCATGGTCTCTCGGTCACCCCTCAATCTGTATCAGTGTGTCCGTTCTTTAGACCTCCAGCAGAGCCAAGCAAAACATCTATGTGACGCCCTACCTGCATCAGATGAGGGAGCAGATTTTTCCCATTAAAGTTATATGTTTAATGGGAAAAACAAGCAATGAGGGGGATGGGAAAGAGGAAGATGGGAAAGAGGAGGATGTCTTTGTAAAACAAAAGTTACAGTACACAGCAATGAGAAGTGCAAATAAGTGAACAGGGTGGTCTTTCTCTTTGCTGTTTTCATATCACTCAATTTTGTAAGCTGTGATCTATAAACAAAAAAGTGATGAGAGATTACTCATTTAAAAACAAGCTAATCAGGTAGCTTACCAATTGGACTACAATTCCTATGGAGCTTTTCATTACAAGATACGAGCTCGTGTCTTGTAATTTTCATCAGCATTACAAAATTTTCATTTTCGATACAAGAATTCAATCAAGACCATCTCAGAGCGCCCTGACACCTTGAAATCGTAATAAAAAAGCCAAATGAATATTACATGCAGGTCTGAGATTCTGCAGGATCAAACTTAGTTTTTAGTCTCCAGTAGAAATCCTCTGAATGGAATGCTCAGTGTATTCAGATGTTCTTTATATTTTCTGCAGTGCAAAGAGTTTTCTGAATTTCATACAGAAGGTAGAAATTCAATGTTTCCAGTCTTTTAATATAATGCGCAGGTATTTTGAGATAAAGGGACAACAGTACAAACAGATGCTGTGGTTCCTGCCACCACTTCTTTATCTTTCCTTACCTTTGTGCATTGGCTGGATGGGAGGAGATCCACAAATACTTTAAGATCAGTAAAACAGCAGGGTTTGTCCCCAAATTTTTTGAAGTATTGGAACATTAGTTCTTCTGGGTCACCTAGGAAAAAGGCCACTTCATCTTTTTAATATGCTCTATTAAAAGTTGAATCTATAAAATCACTGAGAAATTTCTGTTAATGCCCCCCGCACCCCCCTTCGAGATTACATAGCGATTTAGAAAGCCGAAAGCTGCAGTACTGCAGATTTTAACAGAGGCTCAATGTCTTTGGTAACCAAGGACACATAAAAACCCCAAGAGCTTCATTCAAGCTACTTTGGCAGATAAGAGCTCAGCTTAACAGGCATGCATACACAGCCTCCCCTTATCTAACAGTAACTTATTTTTGGATGGAAATACAAAAGGAACTAGTAAGTAGCACAGGTGTTGCTCTAATCACATTCTCTCCCTCACTGATTCCCAAAGTGCAATTTTTAAAGGCAAGTTTTTAAAAGCAAAACCTGGTAATACTGCCAAACAAAAACAAAAACACAAAAAAACAACACCACCCAGAGATTACAGCATAACAGCAGGACTTTCTACAAAAGCAGTGCATAAGGAATGCACTTTTCATTACAATCTCAGTGACTGGATGCTCCTAGATCCCATAGGTCCTTTTGAAAGTTTCCATACGTGCTTTTACAAGCCCTGGAGCAGTCTGGAACTACCTGCCTTTCTTCAAGGCTCATCTTCTAATGCTTTCAAAAGGCTTTACATACAGACAACAGCACGTACATTTTCATAACAGGCATTGTATTTAACTCAGTGATTCAGAAAAGAGCTTGTTCCAAGTTTGCATTCTCTCTAAAGATGAATTTATCATCCAGTTAGTGGCTCTTACCTAGTTTATATTCATCATTACAGCCTCTGTATCGCAAACGTCTAATCAGCTCCAGTTTAGCTAAATACGGTCCCCGACGTGGCCGAGAGCTCTTAGATTCTTCTGTTATCCTCTCTTCTATAAATTTCACAGCTTGCTCTATAGAATAGTGTACCTCTCCTTCCAAAGAGCTGTGCAATTAAAGAGACAAAAGGTTCTTTGATTTCTCCCATTGCTAGGGCATTGATAACACGTGCTCAGCATATTCCCAGGATACTCTTAAGGAAATCTGGCATGATGGATTCTCTAACTCAATCACCATGAGAAATATGATGGGAAGAATTCTACAGCGTACAAACCACTATTTATACAGCTGTTTCCAATAAACTATTGCCAGCCGCCAAAACAAAGCAGGGAGAATACATCATTTAGGGTCTGATGTCAAGAAGTCACCCAAAGACACAGACAATGCTGTACTGAATAGACCAATGCAAACAATTTGCTGTAGCACAAAGGAAAAACAAACCCATGGCAAAACTGTTAACTTACTGCTCTTCTTCTGGTGGAGGTGTCCAGGATTCATCAATGAGTTTGAATGCTGAATCAAAGTAAGTTATATAAAACTGCCAATCATCTGAGCTGAAACAAAAATCAGGCACAGAACAAAGTTTAGGGAATTGCCAAAACAGTAACTCACTTCTAAAATTGCATTCCTTGCAAAAGCTGAATTTAAGGAATAGCACATATTCATATTACAGAAACACTAACTATAATAAGAATAATTTCTCCTTGAAAAGATTTCACATCCTAAGAATACTATCATCCTGAACTTCTTGAAATGTATTAAAGGAAAGAATTTCAATAAAGAATTGAGGCAAACTACACATTCTCCTCTTTACATTTATATTCCAATTGGAGCTCACGAATATCCCCACAAAATACTAAGGCAGAAGTTTCTTCTGCCAATGATCAGAGCAACTTAAGCGTATAGAACAGGAGATGCCTAATACAAAGACATAAAGCTGGAAATGTCCTTATATTCGTTCTACACGTTGTCAGTGCTGTGTTCAAGCATCCTGTAAAGCTGTTTATTTTCTTCAGTTTTTCCCACTGCAAATATATTTAACAAATATTAAATACCAAGAACAATTTCTCTAGAAGAAACATTTTGATGTCCCCATGGACAGTGGATGCAGACAGAACCTTCCTATCTTCAAGCCTCTGTATTTAGCTTATACCTAAGATCAGGGCACAGCTAAATACAAAAAGCAAACAACAAATCTCTCTTGACAGTTCCAAGAGACATATTTGATCACACTAGCATGCTCTCTCCTGATGCATCTGTTCAAAGCATTACATGCATTTCTCAGCATCGAGTCTGGCCAAGCATGAGAAATGAAGTTCCAGAAAATGACATGTAAATGCAGTTCTCCTCCTCTCCCACCATTAAAGTTAGAGCTGGACAACCAGGACAGCCTTTAGAAACAGAGGTGAACAAAATTTTATCACATTAACATGTCGCTCAAGTCAGCCTTCAAAGAGAAGGAACTACAGTCCTGACACTGCCTCTCCCTGTGACCGTCGCTATGTCCCTTTAACACTCCATTCTGCCGCTTTCTTCCTCAGGCTTTGGAGTGTAAACGTTTGGAAATGCTCTGAGACCCTCTGATGTTCTTCTATTTTAACCACCATTTACAAAAGCCACTAAACAAGGCAATTCACAACGCGCCCAGAATTTTTCTTCAGTGTTTTAGCAGGACGGCAGAAAAATCATCTCACTTTTTCAGCAGCAGCTTTCTTGACAGCGCATTGCACTCTGGCCACCTACACAGCTTCTTGTACATTGCCATACACTTGTTCTCGCGGCTTTGGAGCTCACTTGTCAGCTTCTCTAAATTAAAAACAGAAGGGCAAGTTTATTTAATCAATGCATTTCCTTCTCTACTTTCTGCACAAAGCTTCTTATTACAGCCAAGGATGCAAAACAGTAAGTGTAAGAGAACAGGAGAGGGGCCCTTGAAGGACAGAAAGGACAGATTTGCTATGGAAACCTTCATATCCCAATTCTTTAAAACTGCAAGTGCACTTTAATCACAAAAAAGTAGAATATTAGGATCTACTTTTTTTTTTTTTAAAGATGGCAGCTACAAACAAACATGCTATCAGTTTACTACTGCTAAGCATACCACTGCAAAATTCATCACTGAATAACACTTACATACCATAAACAGGTGGGTAAAACCAGCTTGCATGAGAGCATCTCCAGAGTTTGCACCAATGTTTGAAACTGTGCTAAGAGTCAGGCTTCTTACAGCTTTTTTTTTTTTTTAAACCAGTGGGCAAGTCTGAAGCAAAGGAGAACTGCTGTTCCTCCACACAACTGTGATTATTAATTGACGGAATAAGTTACCTCCTAGTTTTCCTCTCACGACATCTAAGGCTTCCTTATACTTCTCCAAACGTTCCAGAATCATGTAGTACAGTTCGACCTTAAAAGAAAGATTAGGCTGCAATGAAATTTGCCAGTAAAACAATATACAGGTTTGCCAAGCAATAAAGTGACTTGTGTTACTGTCATTAGAAA
The DNA here is from genome assembly GCF_963921805.1 of Phalacrocorax carbo. NCBI lineage: Eukaryota > Metazoa > Chordata > Aves > Suliformes > Phalacrocoracidae > Phalacrocorax > Phalacrocorax carbo. The sequence continues at coordinate 8,789,093 of NC_087527.1, read as the reverse complement.
TAGGAGATAGCCAGCCTTGCAAAGCTATCTTTAGCATCCCAGAGGGTGGAAGATTCAGGAATTTAGGTCTTTTTTCCATTCTCAGTCCTGAAGTTTCTCTTGGGGCCTCCCAGGGAGCATACCCAAGTACTTCACCAGTCAAATAAAGGGCCAAAAAATTTCCTTGGCTACATGATTCCAAATCCCTCTCAACCCTCTGCTCTTGGTTTTCCTTCTGCCCTGCTACACTCACATTTACTTCCAGAACATTACTGATTATTATCTTAGAGAACGGTTAAAGTAATCAACTTTCTTTAACAGTGCATTCCTTCTCTCAATAATGTTCAAATAAAGCTGAAAGTATCTGCAAGTCTTACTTCAGCCTCAGCTTCAATCTTATCCTCTTTCACCATTTTTTCCACCATTCTCTCAGCTAGTGGCAAAAACATCGTCTTAGAGAGGTTTTCATCCTGTGCTGAAATAGACTAAGGAAGAGGAGAATTAATATAACAGCTCATCAACTTTTTGTGTTGTCCCACCCAATGCTTTTTTCACATTAGAAGAGGGGAAAAAAACCCAACCCATCCCAGGTGCTTCCATCCCCCCAGAAACAACACACTCAGAGCTGCCATCTGTCACGTGCAGAGAGCAACTGCTCTGTTAAAAGGCAGCAATAAAACTAGTGGTATACTGAAAAGCTCGCTCTTGATTACATTGTCCAGAGACTCGTGCACCTAGGCACGCAATATCCACAGCAAATAACATGTAGCAAGAACATGTTTGTGTTTTCCATGGCACAGTATTATAGAGAATGTGATTAATGCTTCTGTGCTTATTTTTTGCTTGGCCAACATTGTCAGGTTTTTCTGGTTAGTGCCTGAATCTGCTACCCCAACTAACAGCAGAACAGCTGATCTGCTGTCTATTCCTACAGAGTTTCTGCAGTCTTAAAGACATGTGAAGTCCAGAGCTCTCATTTATTTTTCCTAGAGCCTTTATAACCTAGTTAGAGAGACGAATAGTTCTGCCTAAGGAGCTGCAGATACCCGAGGGTTTAATTAGCTCTCTAAACCAAACTCAACAGACAGTAGGGTACTAGTCCAGATAAGACAATAATTCAAGTTGTATAAGTGTGGTGCAGCAGACCAGATAAGTTCCATTACAAAAACACTACAGCATTCATGTTGAACCACATCAATAATACTGCTTAAGGAGGGCTCAGTCCTTCTCCCAGCACCATAGTGGAACAGTTCGAACAGACAGTTTACTTAGAAATGTTCCAGGTGAAGAGATTAGAGGTATTTTGTTTGCACTATACCTGCAGTGAAAGTCAAACTCATTTACAACACTGTACACACCTGCATAATCAGGCTCATCACAGACCAAAAATAGTAAGGATTTTTGGGTACAATCTTATAAAGTGCCATTCCAGCCTGAAAATATAAAACAAAGTTTCATCATTCCTGAAACATATCTTTTATAACCTCTCATAACAGACAATGCAAGCTTAGTGGCAATGATGGCAGCAGACAATACAGAATTGGCAGCTAGATGGGAGGATTTTGCACGAACCCGTGAGCCATTCCATCTGAACACACACTCTGAAGAAAACAGAGGGTGAAAATGTTTCAAAGATCAAGTACTTCGTGTAGGTTTGACAAGGAATGGCAATGAGCATGTGCATGTATGATTGCCTGAACAGATGACAGCTTTAATTAGAAGTGGTAACTACATTAGGAAGTGAAAGACTTATTCTTCAGGAGTGAGGGAGATATTTCCAGTGCTGCTTTTCACCAGAATGCTCAGTCAGTGCTAAAAGGCACACCAAACCACACAACCCCCTCATGTAAGTAACTGCCCTTCAACACTTGTTTCATACATACACATACTCAGATACCCAAAACATGAAGTCACCTATGTGTGCAAAGCAGTGGTTAAGCAAAGGTCGAGCTGAAAGCTTGGCTGTATCAAAGCAGATCCAAAACATTCAAGATTCTCTAGCCTAATGCAGAAACAGTTATTCACATATTTCTCCCACAGATTTCCAGTGTCTATATATAATGAAGGACAACACTTTTACCCATACGAAATCTGTAATTAATTTTTAAAAACTACATATAATACAGTCTACTACCACAGATGGACATTTGTGCTGATTTCCTGACTGCATTCTCAGTTTGCATTTTCCAGTACTTTCAGCACACAGGATGCTGAGGTTTATTTTCACTCTCCAATCAGTTAGCATCCATCCACTCCTCAGGCTGAAGGCAAAGGCCAGCCTGGAACATTCTACTCTCTGACAATGCCTGGGTAACTTAACTAGATACACATTTGTATGACATTTTAAACATACAAAAGGTCAGATCAATGCTAAATATCATTATCTGTGCAAGACTGGCATTTTTTCCACTCATGGGTGTAGACAGTTAGCATACATAGAATGTAGAAAATTAACACACAGTCACATCTCCGAAGTTTAGATTGTCATATGAGGCTTGTAATTTCATGTACATTAATAACTTAGCTCTCATCTACAGCTTGAGCTCAAACAGCATACAAGTTGGGCTACAATGGAGAGTAATACTTCTGCTCAATGTATTTTTTTAGTTATATAAACCAAGCTTGTACAAAAAATCAAGTCACCTTAATGCAGTGGGAAAGAGAGGGAGTTTAGGACTCATTTACTTAGCTCTCTGTGCTTTTTTATACAGAACAGTGAGTGCGCATGCTTTGAAAAGAATCTTCCATTTATAGGCATTCTCCAGGCACCTAATTTGGAAGGGATAAAAACAAAACTAACCAGCCTGACACTGTTCTGCCAACCGATAAGTAAGATGTACTTAAAGGAAGTGCTTTTCAGTTTTTCTTCACTGAATTACAACCAATACAAGCCTAGTTATGTGTTAGATTCCAGAAGTAAGAGCATGGGCAAGATTACTCTTCCCAAAGATAACAGCAAACTAAGGAGTAAACAAAGTCTGAAAACATGGATCAGATGACCTTGCTAGATCATATTCCATCTCTTCCAGAATTCCTTTATAAAACAGTGCCTGATATGTATGTAGCTGCCATACTGTTCAAGGCAGATTGATAAAAACCTCCCAGAACCACCAACATATTCTATCAGACCAGGTATGCACACAAAAGGCACTTATCCTATCCCATGTAAGGAAAAGAAAGCATTTGTCTTTAGATAACCCACCCCCTAAATAATAGTCCTTTAAGCCTTTCTGTAAAAACACAGAGTATAACTTCTACATTAACCCAGCTTAGCTTTCTGGAAGATTACTTACACTATGGAAAGGCATTAACAGTAAGATATACAGAAAAAGACACCTTAAAATGACCGGAACACAAATTGCTGATTGTACCTGTTGCATCTTCTTGTATTCTCCAACCCTGGCATAGGCCATGAAGAGGTGCGAGTGATACTCTTCACTGTTGGGAACCTTCTTTACAGCTGCCTCATAAAGTTTAGTTACCAGTTCCGCTAAACCAAAACCAGATGCTTGAGTTAAGACAAATTTGGGAATAATTTTAAAGCACAGCTACCGAAAGATAGCATCAGTGATACTCTGAACAGTAATCTAATTACACTCAACCACCACAGAAATGGTACTCTCTCCCCCAAGACCCCAAGCACTACAGACGTTAGGCAAAGGAGGAAAGTGCTTAAAAAACCCCAACCAACCAAACCTCAAAATAGAGTTAACGGCAACAACTGAACTTCTCAGAAGCATTTAAGTCTCTTTCTTAAGAAAGTTTGTCTATTTTGGAGCATTAACCTGAATGAAGATTTCTGTTCCTGCCAGAACAACTGCTCCATGTGAATTGTTAAAACGTAGAATATCGTCAGAGGCTAATATCAAATTATTGACTCTTATTGCAGGTTTACTCATTTTAGTCATTCCCTGTTATTTCCCAATTGCCTATTTTAGTACTCTTAACAAGAAAGATACTTCACACTGTACTTCTTAATATTAGGTCTAGCATAACTAAATACTTACGACACTATAATATGCAAAACTTCCTTTTATTTTCATCCTTACACATACAACCGTATCTCAGTACAGTATTAGAAAACTAAATGCAATTTATCTTTACATAGTTTAAATATCCTTGACACACATACATAAAACATTAACTACAATTTTCTTGCAGGTCAAAAGTGGAAGTGCTTAACACCCACTATTTTCTTTCTGAGTTATAAACCTAAAAGTTAGAAACCTGAGCTTAATGCTCATGCAAGTTATTTAGAATCACAAAAAGGCTGACATTTTCAGTGGTTTGTTTATGCTGAAGTCACACATACACCCTCAAATTTCGTCTTATTCAAGAAATGATAATTTAACTCCACATATACATACGCACATAGAAAGAAATCAACCAGGAGAGCATAAGCAATTGCTGTATCACAGACCGATACCAAATACCCATTTCTACAGAAGTTGTTTTGCCCCATTGTCATTGCTCCAGCAATTCAACAGTAAATGCTGCTGCCACCACCAAGAACCACAAGCTGCCAGAAACAACAACTGTTTAGAGCTGTAGATAAGCAGTACATAGGGTCTGGCTTCTTTCAGAAAAGCACATGCAATTTTACTCCATCACTCAAGCATTCATGATTTAGTATTTTTAAAATACCATACCACTACAAGGAACCATACTGAAAAAGCTAACGCAGTCAAATCGAGAGGCCAGGATTTCCCTTCCATTTGTCACACAGCTTCTTGAGGCCTGAACCCCTCGAATACGGTTGCACAGCATTAAATACGCTTCAAACCACACACCTTGTGATTGGTCATCTCTACCACATATACTGACAACAAATTCCAGTAGTTTTCATTAAAACAAAAAAAACCAACAGTGAACTCATAGGCTGATTGCGATGGATAATTATTAGTAAGCCATTCATTTAGGAACTGTGTACACAATAATGTTAATGAGAGCACCCTAAACAAGGTTCTTCAGTTTATGGTGATCACTAGAGTCTTAGAGGCTTTTATAACAGGTACCATTTAAATTCTCCGAGTCTCTTAATAACACACCTGTACACAAACCCTGGACTTCCCACATGAAACCTGGACTTCCCATGAAACTGTGAGTGACATATACTGCTGGAAGAATGTAAATAATTATGATTTTAAGAGAGACAAAGGAAAAAGCTTACGTCTATGCATTTCCCGGTAAAGAATAGTTAGTGCTTGCAAGGAATTATCATCTGTGGGTTCAAGTGCTGCTACTTCTTGTGCCAGAGCATACGCTTCATCTTGCTTGCCAGTTCTCTGCAAGCCAATTGCCTTTAGAACCTATTGACACAACACAGAGGCAGCTGTTAGAAACACAGTTGGCAGTTAGCAGTGAAAATCCTCTCATTCCTGGTGAGGAGAGGCTTTGCCCAACCACCTCATTACTCCTACAGAACTTCAGGTTTTATTAAGCTTCTAATCCATATGGCTATAGAGGAAAACTTCCAAATGCAAGCTGCATCAAATAGTGGGGCTTTAGATTTCTTAACAAACATGCAGGCTGCTCCAAGGCATGGGGTGCCACTCAGTTTTCCCTACCTGTAGACTGAAAACTGACCAGTCCTGCAAATTTTCATTTTTTTCTCTCAAAAACTGGCCAGAGAGAAGTGACATAAATGAGATTCAGGTCAATGACACTCGCTTCAGCTTGGGAAGCTTTCAAAATGCAGAAGTGGTATGTACAGTAGAGGAAAACCCACAGGGAGAAGAGAAAAGCAGAAAGATAGTAATACGTTCAGAAAACCGAGGAACAGAACTCCTCTGCCTTCAACAGGGGCACAGCAAGGAGGGCAGTGAACAAGAAGCAGAAGAGCAAATGCCTCCAAAATCACATTGTTATGTTTTACTAAAGGCTACACCTCCCAAGGAAATGTTCTGGGCCAAACTACTACAGAGAGGTACTCTGACCTAAGGTCTAAAAGAGGCATTTTTAGGGCACAGCCCATGTGCCAAGGTTGCTCGCAGTGGTTCTGACAGGGAGCTAGACAATTAGTACAGGTGTAACCAATTACACCCTAATCATTAGTCACCAAGAGGATCTGTACAAGTTTTCAGGCAAATGCAATACTGTATGAATTAGAACAGCCCGAGATGTTCCAGAGGGTTCGGAAAATACCGTGGTCTCTGGAAGATCACAGACACTGCTCAAAATACTCCAAGTCTCAGAGCTATGCTCACTGAACAAAGTCCGTGCACCGCAATCACTTACCTTTGCACAGTGAAGATCCTTGTGTTTTTTGAGCAGTTTATCCGCTTGCTGGATTGCCATTTTATTATTGCCATTATCGAGATAATCTGCATAAGAACAACATATATGGTATTATACCAGAACGCGAGACCATTCGGCAAAGCTATCTGTAATTTTACTGTGGAGTACGCGCTGTTAGTAATTGTACAAGGAAAATGCGGTTTGAGCTACTGGTCTAAGCCAAACATTCAGCAAACATGTCACTTTGTAGATGAAGTATTCATCTTGCTGCACTAGTTTTAGTCATTCAAACAAACAAGCTTTTGTAATTACTCCACATAGATCATTACAGCAACAAAAGAGACATAATAGAGCAGGTTCTGCAGCAACAGCTCTTTGCTGGCGATGGAGCTTAAGCTCTTGGCTTTAGTAAAAGGAGAAATTAATTTGGTGTGCCTTTGGGAGACTTTCAATGACTTTTAACAGGCAGCAGGTTAGAAAGCAAGCACTCACAATCCACCAATGCATTAGGTGAGAAGACCTTGTCTACACAACCCATACTTACACAGCAGACCCCTAACAGTGATCACTATGCTTTCATCAAGCTGGTTTTAAAGACGAAAGAGCAAACCTCCCAAGGAGAGCTTCGCTATTTCTTAGGGGGATCTAGTAAAACTTCACTGTCTAGTGAAACTTCAGCTGCAGAAAACCCCTGTCTCATGACCATTTTCTCCTTTTTTCAGCTTGGTATTACAATTTTTAGCCTCATCTACAGCGCATTATTAGACAACAAGCAATTTTAGATTATGACCCCATATGATTCCTCTCCCTCAAAAATTAATACTTACTAATCAAAACCTAGCAGAAAAGCTGAGCTGCACCTGACATGCCAACTGGGAAGGGTCTGCTCACACTGTTCCGGCCTCTCCCCTAACAAACTGTGAACAGAGCTAAGGCCAGTTAAGTGAAATTACATTACACATCTTTTTCCAGTCAAGACTGCAGTTCTCATAATGAGAGAGAACTCTTTACCGAGCAGAGAGGTGACCTTTTGTAATTCCTTGGTATATGGTACAAAGTGTACATCTATACTAATGAGATTTATATTCGGCAGCTTTAACATTCGCTTCCATAGCCAACTAAGTGCTGCAGACTTAAACTAGAACTAATTGGACTCCTGAGACCATACAGACAAAACCTTGAAGGAGGCAGCCTGCCCACACTAACCAAAACAAAATGTTGCTGCATAAAATAGAGTTTGAAAGTCTAATACGTTGTCTTTACGTGGGTTAGATGGCCATTTTAACTTACGAAAGCCTGTGCATCACCTGTAACATTACAACTTAAGCACGGACTTCTCAGTGAAGAGGTTTCTGTGGAACAGAACATCCTGGTGATCTCTTCATACCCCAGCAGAGACTTCTTGATTGAAGGATCTATTTTGCACAGTTCACTTACACACAAATTATCTGCCATGCTGCGCTGTCTGTCTTGGATTGTTTAATAACTGTGCCGATAAGATCTCTGCTTTAGGTCTCCTAAAGTAAATCAAATAAACCACAAACCTCTCTAAACTGCAGCAGAATAAAATGATTGTATTTTGCTAACAATAAGTAAGTCTGTCGGAAGCCAAAATAGCTGGCAACTTCCAAAGGAATCCAAGCTAAAAGGAAAATAAACTAAAGCCTACATTAGTTGCAAGTCTGTAGGAGGAGATGTTCAATGGCTGGAAACACAAAACATCAACTTTCAGGTGAAGGAAGAACAAATCAAGATGAAAGATAAAAATAAGCTGTCAAGGAACCCTGAGTAACCAAGGCACACGGTGCACACTGAAGAGCACTGCTGTAAGTCAAGAACCAGACCTTCGACCTCATCCACACATCTCCAGTTTATGGCTGTTGTAAAGTTGTGTATTTACCTCTTTAAGGATACACACTTTATTTTGAGTTCTGCAGCAGCAAAGCCTGAATTCAAATCTTACACGGCAGATAATCCTTTCTATTTTAAAGCTCTCTCCCTAATAGCTATACTCTCCGAAATGAATACAGTGAAATACATCAACATCTGTTTTAATATCGGTTGAACTTACCACGCTTTTTAAGAACATTTAAGAGGTTATATGGGTTATAACACAAATAATTGCATGCTAATAACAACAGCAGTCACAGCACGTACAGACAACTAAGGAAAACACTTAAAATTGTTACATAAAGACAAATTGCCCAGCTGCGCTCATAACTATGCGATGAACTTGAAGACATCTGTGTGTTTACACTTCTAATCAAGCAAAACTATCTTCTTCCATTTCACTGGAACCCATCACGGATACAAGCCCATACCACACCGTCCTCCCTGCCCGAGCAGCAAAGGACATTCGCAGCGCGCGTCCGTCCCCAAACGAGGGCAGCTCTCCACATGTTCGCAGGGAGGTTCTTTTCTGGTGTTGAAAAAGTTGAGGACGTTTTCTGAGATCTATATCCAAACTTCAATTTTAGGGAAGAAATTATACCGTAGCCCGGGGAAGTGTTTTTCTTTTCTCTTTCTCTATATTTGCATAAGCAGAGACAAGCTTGTCTACAATCTCTTAGGCAATCCCAACTGCATGTACTACCCTTGGAAATATTTGGGGACAGCTTAACACAAGAGGTTTCTTAACAAGACCGACTCCTAACTACTTCAATTGACTCCCAATTAATTTTCATAACACCGTAATTAGCCTGTGCCACAACACCTCAACATACAACTTGGAACGAGAGCAGTCACGGCAACCTTCTTTTATGAATTAATTTCTAACTTCCCTGCAGCAGAAAACAAACGCCGACTAAAGTTACCTTGACCGGGAGAGGCACAGACCCCCACCCCCCCTGCCGCTGGAGCGGTACCGCCTGCGGGCGGGCTGCGATCGCCCCTCCGCGCCTCCTCCCGGACGCCGGTCGGGGGTCTCGGAGCGGACGGAGCCGAGAGGAAAGCCCGGGTCTCCCCGGCCCGGCCGAACTCACGCCTCCCGCCCGGGGCGGCAGCCGCGGCCGCGCTCCGCGGCAGCTCCCGCACACACACCCGCGCCGCGGGCGCACGGGGGCAACGGCGGCCGGCGGGAGGAAGGCCGGGAGCCCGCCGGAGGGGGCGGCCGGGGCCGGGGCCGCGCTCCCGCTCGCCCTCGCAGCGGGGCCGCCCGCCCGCCGAGCGGAGCGCGGGGCTTCCCCCGCCGCCGGGGATGGGGCGGGAGCGGCGGGCCCCGCCGCAGGAGCCAGCCAGCGCTTGCCGGGCCGGGCCGCCCGGCGGGTCCCTCCGCGCCGTCCCCGGGCGGGCCGGGGTAACCCCGCGGGGCCGCGGCGGCCCGCCGGGCCGGGGGACCGGGGGGCTGCGGGGTCCGTACCGTAGATGGGCCGCAAGCGCCGGTCGTTGGGGTCCTGCACATGGCCCCGCGCCGCCATGATGAGAGCGCAGAACGGCAATGCGCAGCCGCCGGCCGGGCCGGCCCGGGGGCGGGGGTGAAGGGACCGGGAGGGAGCGCGGGGCGGGGCCGGGCCCGGTGCGGGGAGCCGGGGCGGTGGGGACGGCGTTTCCTCTTCCCGGGGCTGAGGCGATTCCCGCCGCAACCGGCCCGCGCCGCCACGGCGGGGTGTGCCCTCCCTCCTCTGAGGCCCACGCGCCCCCCGCCCCCTCCGCGGCTGAGGGAAGGGAGCGGCCGCCCTTCTTCCCCCGGCGAGGCGCGGGTGTCCCCGGCCGTGCGGGGCTGAGGGGAAGGGGGTGCCGCTCCTTCAGCGCCCCGGACAGAGCCATGGCGATAGCTGCAGTCTCCGAGGCGGAAGCCCGGCTGTGTGGCAACTGGTAAGAAATGAAACTGAGCGCTCGGGAGGGGCGTCTGTGTGTTGGGGCCTGTCCTTTGGGCAGGAAGCTCAGGGATTAAATAAGTAAGCAGTATATATTCCCTTGAAATGCTGCGGAATACTAGAAGGTGCAAATTAATAATGAGCATACTATCTTTTTAGAAATGTTTGGGTTTTGGTTTCACTTTGCAAGTATTAACGTCTTAGAAAGTAACTTTCCCAACCTTTAGCCAAGTTTCTGACTTAACAGGCAACTAGATAGAAACCAAAGTATTCAAATAGAAGTAAAGACTTTTAGCGAGGTGCACATGAAGTACTTGATTCCAGGTTTTCCTTTAGCAGCTTTGTGGCTCAGAGGCAGAGATATAGAAACAGAATTAATAGGCACATATTGTGGCAGTTGTTTCTCTCTGTAGATTCTCTTTCTTCAGACACTCCAATACGTTGAGTGATAATTATGTCATCTCATGAGTTGCATCTTGAATACACGCAGCTAAAGAAATTAACTTTTTTTTTCCTCAAAGAGACATCGCAATCCAAGCAGTTTCTTGCAACATCAGTCTAGTTTGTTTGCAAGCAGTGAGTATGCGCAGTTTAGACACTGCTGTTGGACTTTGTTGCTTTGCCAGGCTGTAGTGTTTTTCCTTTGTGATGTGAAAGGCATTAAGCTGTAGGTTATAAAGTTAGTTTTGGTGTTTTGAAGACTGTGTTCTTGTGTGCAGAGGGGGAATGATACATCCACCTAGAAATGATGCTGCCTGCTTGAGGGCAGGAATAAGAGCTTCTAGCGCCTCAGTTCTTTTTGCACCTTTTGTGTTCATAAGCCTTGCATCCTCCTCAGGAAAGGAAAATGAGTATCATAGAAATGAGGTGAGTTTGGGAATTTTGGCTATAGAGTGATATGGTTACCGTTATCATGCCCTGAACAGATCTGGCCTAACAGGATCTGTTCTTTATTTTATCCAGGCAGAGCACTGTTTGATCTCTCATAGCCAAGTTATTTTCAGGAAGAAACTTTTATCTTCTCAGATTAGTTTATTAACTTGAACCTGGTGATAACTTGTTTATGCTGCAAAATTTGTCTTTCCCACAAGGAAATAAATCCACCTTGATTTTATCTTAATAAAGTATGAAAACTGTGACCGTTGCACACTATATATGTTAGTATGCCAACTGTAAAGGAATGTGGAGGCCTGGTTGGGCTTGTGTTTCTCTGTCGTTAGTCAGTTCTCTAACCCGTGAATTCACAGAAAGCTTTCTTAGGATTTTTTTTTTTAAATGAAAAACTGCTTGAAATCATTGTCAGTGTATTTTCTGAAAAGTAACCTCTGTGACCTCTCATAGCAAAAAGGAGATTCCTGTTGCTAATTTCATCATGCATGAAATCCACTGCAGCAGAAATATTGAAGTATGCCGCTACTGCAGTGAATTAATCCCAAAGTCTGAAATGAAGAACCATATTGAGTCTGAACATGTGCAGGTGAGAAACAAATTTCTCCTCTAAAACTGCTGACTTCTATGGCAATTAATATAACAAGGACTGTTTATTGTAGGTGACCTGCAAGTGTAGCACGAAGATAGAAAAATTTCTCTTGAAGGATCATGAGGTTGGTGGACTTTATATTATTGGACACTTGGAAGATAGTCTATGGTATTTCTAAGCACTGATTCTAGACTGTTTCGGTCAGCCAAGACCTGGATTACAACCTGTGATTGATGCATCCTTTTTATTGAAACGTGCTTTCTAAATTCGCACCCGCTGACAGAATGTGGCTGGAAACTGCCTTAAAGTGGTGGAGCCTGCTCAGGCTTTCTTATGAAAGGGCTATCTGTGCTAACTGGTGATTTTGTCCTTGTCAGGGGTGAAGATGAAAAGTGGTATGCTATTTTAAAAGTACAGAATATAATTAATTTGACTTTTTAAATTCCTTTAATGTTACAGATTTCTGACTCTGCTGTGGTCATTATGTGAGTTTTAATAACTCATCGTGTCCAAACAGACTTTTAAAAGAGCTTGTAAAATAAACTAAAATGGGACACAGTGCAATTTTCTGAGTTTCTGAAACCAGTTGGCTGCTGTCACAGGCAGTCTTGTTATAGATATCAGTGCCTTCCCTTGCTCTCATGTAAAGCTCATTTAAAGGCAGCTCTGGAAGTGCCACACGAGTCTCCTTATTGGCGAGATAAAAATTTTCTTTGAAGATATGTCCAGTTCAAAACCCTGAAAGTAGTTTATCCTGCATGTTTGTGTGTAGTGCTTTTAGTTTTGTTTATAAAGCAAATGATGTATTACTGCAGCACCTGCAATTATAACATGTATTTCTTCTCTGTTTAACCCAATTTGAAGGGCAACTTAGCTGTCATTCAATGTAGTGTAACAAACATACGCAGGCAATTCTTGTTGAGTAGTAAATGTGCTGTAAATCTGCTCCCTAATATAGCACACGCTAACATGTTTTTAGCAGTACTCAGTGAAATCTGATTAGTACTGGATGTCAAGACTGTGTGTAAAAGCTAACTTCAAAAAGCACCATGTGAATCTGCTGTCCAAGCGTTACAGATTTAAAAAGCATTTTCTAAGTATTTGGAGTGCTTCAGCTGGTGTGTTTATACACAGGTTATACAACGTGTTGTTCTTATATTTCTCACATAGTATCTTATTCCAGGCTTTTCTTTAGTGTAGCTTCGGGTCTGGCTAAAGAAACAATAGACTGCTCAACTCTTAAGCAAACTGAGAACCTCCCTCCACCTTTGCCTCAGTCTTCCATATGTGAAGAATAATAATCCCTCTTTCTTTTTCCAGGCATCAGCGTGCCCTCTGCGCCCTGCCGTCTGCCAGTACTGTGACATACAGCTGAGTTTCAACAAGCTCCAGGACCATGAAATTTACTGTGGAGCTCGGACTGAGAGGTGTGGTGGGTGCGGTCATAACATCATGGTGAAAGATCTAAAAGACCATCCTCGAGTCTGTGGGCAAGAGGTGAAACAAGTGAGAACGGTGCCTCGCTTTGAGGATGAGGATGCAGACTTGCACACCCTTCGAGACCTTAGAAATGGACTAAGATCAGGTAACCGCACTGGGCCTTTGTGGAGAGTTCCCAGGGTGCTAGAAAAGCAGATTTATAGCAGCTGTGTAGGAGACAAAGCACTTAAGGACATTAGCAGAAGAAATGTTTCAGCAGCACAAAGAAGTCAAAAGTGAGGTAAGGTGTAGAGAGAGTAATAACTGGCTTCTAATTTGATGTTTGGCAGCAGATCCAAGTATAAGGTTTTGTAATTGCTTTCTGTAAAAACACTGAATAATGAAAGCTCCAGAGGCAATGTGAGCGGGACCACTTTACTGTGGAATAGAACTGCAAAGGTATAAGCCAACTAAATAGAGGACTGCTGAGGTACCCAGTGTGAAAGCCCAGTCCACTGCCTGTTCTTTTGTCTCAAAGCATCTAGCTTAAAAATGAAATTGGAGTTGTTTGCTCACTGCAAATTCTGTCTGTTTTTGTTTAGCAGCTGCGCTCCTCTTTACATCAGTTAAGTAGAAGGGTAGGTGAGATCTGGATGAGGGTTCACATATGTAGTGCTGCACATTTCCGCAGTAGTGTCCCATAGCTTTCCTACCAGAAAAGATTCCATGGTTTTCTTCTGTACATATACAATTCCCGCTGTTGTCAAATGTAATATTGTTAAAAGGAATTTGTTTTCCCTTCAATATACTGAGGAAACAATGTGGAAACGTTTCAGCCTTGTAAAAGGGCCGAGACTACAGTATATTTATTGGACCTCGTTCACGGTGTAGATCATAGAAGGTTCCTCCATGACTTTGCAAAGCTCCCAAGAAGCTTAAGTTCAAGCTTTTGGAGTAAGAGGAATGACTTCCTTCCTTTTCTCCTTTTTTGCTTGTTACAAACATAAATAGTTGAGTGTTTTCCTTCTTCCTCCTGAATTTGATACAGGTGTCCTTCTAGGCTTTGAAACGCTCACCTCCATGAGCGTCCACACGTGCACGTGTGAAACCCTCGTGGCTGAGCTAGTCTCATGCATGAAAGTGAACTGCTTGTTGCAGACTTAATGTTCTCTCAAATTTATATTTATCTTTTGAAGAGGATGAACTGGAGCAGCTGGAGAGAAATGAAAATACTCATTCTTCACTTTATGAAGAGTGGAACGCCGATTTAGACTATGTGTTGGCTCTTAGCCTACAAAATGAGAATAATCCTCTCAGTAATACTGCAGATGAAATGCCCAGTGACTTCTGGGAGAACTACTACACCAAAGAGTCTGTGCTGTCGGCCTGTCTTAATGAAACAGACAAGTCAAATATTTTCTCCTGTGACTCTTCAGTGTCTTTTAGCACGTCAAACCACATAAAGAGTAAGTATAAATGCTGTTGTGGTGGGTTTTTTTCCATAAAGTTTGAGAGAATGGAGAAGGGAAGTGAGGATTCTCGGACTGGGGAAGTCAAAGATTATTGAGGTATTTTAAAATGTCAAAATGAGTCTCTCTGAGACTCCCTCTAAATCATTTTTAGATAATTAATACACAGGAGAATAGGCTCTCTGTAAGTACCGTTCTTCCTTCCTTTCTTAAACTTTCTCTGGTTCCTCAAAACTTAGCAATATTAGCATTTAAAATAGTTTCATTCAAAGAGGTATTACTAAAGCAAGGCTGCAAGGGAAGAAGAAATAAAAGCTCTAGTGAATCTCTGACCTTGATATGTGTTGAGAGCTTCATAACAACTGAGTAGGTGATAACTTCCTTGGTGAAGTAAACATGATAAGAAGGGAGAATGTGGGGGAGACCTTAAGTTCTGGCTTATTTTGAAAGCAGAAATGGTACTAAAGAGTTTCTTGAAGGCAGTAATAGGCTTTTTTACCAGACAGTTCGATGTATCTTTGACTCCGAAACATTGTTCTCACTCTGGGTTATGTGAATTTGCTTTTGTAAAATTCAGCAAGTGGGGCTGGAGTAGCTATTTCTTCAGTGTTTGCTCTGGTTGCTGTCCTGTGGCACAGAACAGGAGTCTGTTGCTTAGGAATTTTGATGATAAGTCGAGCCGACTGCATTGGACTTTTCTATGGTAGAGGATATAACCATGACTTACTTTGCAGATGACGAGATCATCATGCTGCCATGTGAATTTTGTGAGGAGCTCTACCCTGCCGAAGATCTGATTCTTCATCAGGTTTAGTACTTTCTTGTATCGTATCTAAGGGTTTGCAGTAAAGACTGTGTTCTGCTGCTGTGACTGAACAAGGGTGCAGTCTTCACTCAGTGATGCTGTGAGAACTCCAGCAATTTTGTCTTTGCAAAGCATGATTTTTAAAGTCCAGAGAGCTAATTTTTCCATGTTGCTTGCCTAACAGACAGGTTGTAACCCAGCAAGTGCCTTTGCCTCGTTCAGTAAAATAAGTTCTTCTCTAAATCCACGAGAATATGATGGTCTACGTGCTACTGGGTCCAAAAGCCGTAGGTTTCTCTCTTCGTCCCAGCCCCAAGCTGTCCAGACAGAAGGGAACTTCATGATTCCATGTGAATTTTGTGGCATCAAACTAGAAGAGGAGATGCTCTTTCATCATCAGGTACTAAACAGAACTTGGTTGGTTGTATCCCATCCAGTTGTTCAAGAACTATGCCAAGTCCTGCAGCCTCTTATGTTTCAGGCATCCATGTAACTGTACCCTGTGCTAGATCTTCCTAAACAAAGCCTCTTGGGCCCCATCTGAAAGGCGGTGGTATGCTGAGGCTCTTACTGAAGAATAACTATTATTTTTGAAAGTCTTTATAATGAAAGCTAAAAAAAAGCCCCTGAAATTGCACAATACAAATGTTTGACTTTGACATAAAAGTTATGTTGAAACCAGGATGTATGAGTCACGGCTGAGGGGGGAGGAGAGGAGCACAAGCGCGTGGCCTGCGGAGGTAGGAGAGGAAGTAGACAACACAGACTGCAAATCTGGGAGATGGAGGAACATCTCAGAGGGTAGGTGGGGAGAGAGAAAGGGTAAGAGTGTGGATTTGTCTGAGGCTCAGCCTAAGAGAGTGGTGGTGGGTTTATGAAGTGATGGGTGCTGCAGAGGGCTTGCGGGGTGTTCTGATGCTTCTGTAATGTTGCTGTCTGATACTAGTAATATGGAAGGAATGCCAGGTCTTGGTACTGCTGAAGCTGTTACTGCTTTTCAAGAATGCTGGACAGGGACCAGCTAGACCACTTGGTTCTTTAATGCTCTGTACACCGAAAGAGCAGATTTGGCAGGCGGCGTGCACATAGAAGAGACAGTCCTCTGGAATTTGCTGCTGTTACAAAGTTACGAAAATGCTGAACTTGCTCATTTTGTTTCATGGCTGAAGGAACTGGGAAGTTAAAAGTTCCTACAGTCCTAACGAACTAGTGAAGCTGTATTTTGCTGGTTTGTTTTTCTAGGCCTTTCCTCTCCTTGGTGACAGCAAATGTAGTATTAGTAGAAATGAGATCTGATAAAATTTCATAGCTTCTCCTTTGCTAAATAGTAGGGCTTGACACTAAGGAGAAGTCCCATCCACTTCCTGTTACAGCTGGCTGTTGGAAGACTTTGGTGTTTTTCTCTCACCCTATCTATTTTGGAAATGCAGAGTGCAAAGTCGGCTTTATTTACAAGCTTCTAATATTTTTGGTGACGTTTGTGTACAATAATCAGGACTTGTTAAAAATCAGTGACGGATGCTGAGTTGCCACAATATAGTTTGTTTGCAAATCACAAAAAGGACACCCTGTATTTAAAGTTTTGTATTCCACCTGGTATTCCTGGTATCTAACAAGGGCAGCAAATGATTCCCTTTCTAGTTCAGGTTTTTGGTGTGTATCCTATGGGTTTCTGTCTCCTTGTTTTGTTGTTCCTTGATGTAATTAACCTGCAGAAAAACATGACAAGGGTAGCCAATGGGGGCACTTCTGGGGCAGCATGATTTGGAAATCACTTCTAACTTGATTTTTGTCATTAGATGTGGGTTTTATGATGGCACTGATACCAGGTTGGTATCAGGAACTTGATCAGAATTATAGTGACGGTCCCTCAGGGCTGCTTTCCCCATGCTTGGGACTGGCTTTGCAGGGTCATTTTTAGGTGTGAGAGGTGGAAGGCTGCATAAGAGAGGGTCTGGTTGTTGGCTGGCTGGCATCGAGGCCCCAAATACAGGGTTGTTCTGTTCAGCAGGGCTGGCTCATGCTGCCAGTTCCGTTTTTGCTCAGGCCCTGTGATAGCTAGTGGTTATTCCTAAGCTCTGT
This sequence comes from Phalacrocorax carbo, assembly GCF_963921805.1. Taxonomy (NCBI): domain Eukaryota; kingdom Metazoa; phylum Chordata; class Aves; order Suliformes; family Phalacrocoracidae; genus Phalacrocorax; species Phalacrocorax carbo. The sequence continues at coordinate 8,771,807 of NC_087527.1, read as the reverse complement.
GAAAGAGAGGATGTGGGTGTCAGCAAGCAATATCTGCCTCTTCCTAAAAACAATTCCCACCAACCTTAATCTTTCCAAGGGGTGATGCTCTGCAGTGTTTTTGCAGGAATGAGTCTGAAGGAGCTGTCGTTTAAACAGTCAAATGTATGTTTTGCTTTAGCACCATTGTGACCTGCGCCCGGCCAGGCCAGCAGCCAGCTTTCCATCTCGGCAGCTGCTCGCTCCTCAAGCCAACAGAGAGAGAAGAGAATCACCAGAGCTGGCTCGGAGACGAATCAGGCATCAAGGTGTGGGCAAAACACAGACTTAAGCACACTGTTTTCCTTTGCATTTGCAGGAACACTCTGCCTGTTCCAAGCTGAATAGGTGGTGTTACCCTGTTCTGTCTCCAAAACTTAAAAACCTTTGATCCCCTACCACTGGTCTAGTTTGACACAAGAAAGATTAAATCCGTGAAACTCAGTATCCTCAGAGATCTTGGTTATGAAGCCCTGTACTGCTGGAATGGAAATTAGGTCTAGTTTTGTTGTCTGACTAGTCTCTAATGTCTCATGCTCCATTTACTATTTCTATGAAGCGCTGTATTCTTGTCCTCTCAGGAGATGTCTCTCCTTGGTGCACAGAAGGCTTTGGGCAGCAGAGGCTCAGCCATCCTGCACGAGGGACCAAGTCACTGAGCAACACGGCAAACACCAGGAACACACTGCTGTCCTCTTCAGCGAGAGCTAGCGATGCTCCCGAATCAAGGGGGAAGCTCAGGAAAGCGGCTGGGAGCGAGGGAGGACCGAAGAACAGCGGTGCGAGTGAATCTGCAGGAGGGACGACGCCACGTGCGAGACCTACTCACGACTCTCATTCTGAAGCCTTCACATCCAGCTCCTCGAGAACTTCTCCAGCCCAACCAAGGTACTGCCTTTCTCTGCCATTTCAGGCAGCCAGCCCGGGCCTGCCCTAAAGCGTAAGGGCTCAGTGGCACCTGATGATTTGCTCTGCTGAAAGGGGGGGCGCAGCCTCAGGCTTGGCACATTCTGATCTTCATATGGGAGCAGCCCAACAGCAGCAGCAGTGACAAATCTGTTCTGGTCCTCTGCCTCATTTCCATAGGGTGCAAATCTGGATTCCCTCATATTTGTCTGTGGCTGAAAGGGTTTCCTTCAGCTTAATTTGACTGCTGCTTATCTGAGTCCCAAACTTTTGTATCAAAATAGAATGGACAAAATGGTCACTGGGAGACAAGGCGTTATCCAACACTGTTACCTAGCCGTTGTAGCACTCTCGGCTTTTCTCTGCGCTCCTTCAAAACTCAAACTTGCGTAAACCTAAAATGAAATAAAAAAATTTTAGCGTGGTGCCTTTATGGCTCATCACCTACTTTCTTTGCTGCTTAATTCAGCTTGCGTTACCGCTGGCCTCAGCCACCTGTTGGGTTTTTCCCCCTGCGGTGCAGTGTGTGTTACTGAAATGCCTGTGGGCAGTTGACCAGGCTGTGGTGGTTCTGCTACAAAAATAACTGGGTCATGGTTCAGGAGAATGAAGGGCTTCTTCCCAGACCTTCCAGCGTCTCCCTGGAGTGAAGGACCTACGTGTATTCAGCAGAAAGAGCACTGAAAGGGGTAGGCTTGCTTCACCAGGAAGCGTCCCTGTTCTTTTCCTACAGCAATGGAAGAGGAAGGAGCCTCGGGATGGCGGACGGTCCAGTTGGAATGAGGCGCAGGAACACCAAGGTAAGGCAGCTGGTGCCAGGACCGTGCTGCTTCGCTCGGTGGGCGGGTGCAGGCTGGACGCCTCCATTTCAGAGGGAACAGTGCCTGGCTGTTACCCCTTGAGCAATAGCTTTGCCAGGACAATGAGCTTATTTTACAGTCCTTCCTGCTTCAGGGAGGTGTTTATTAGTTGCTTGTTATCAAGTACTCTTTGAAACCAGCATTTTTACTTTTTTTTCCCCCGCTTTAGGCAAAAGTACAGAGCCCATCATCTGGTCATCCAGAGAAGTGATCCACCACTTACGAAAAACACATTCGGCACTCTGGACACTATTACTGTGCACTCGAGTACTTATTTAGCTGAGTGCAAGTGAACTCCTATATTGCCCTGTCACTGAGGACTTTCTATGAATTTAAATTTTTATAGACAGTGGCCTTTTTATATCTATCTCTAATTTGTGAGCATATACAACAAGTTTTTACTTCTGTGCTCTGTATTGGCACCACCCCCAGACAGCAGGTATGCTCCTGCCTTGGGAACCACCTGGGTTATGTTTCCGTACTGGCTCTTTGTGACACCCAGTGAAAGGGAATTGTTGACATACTGAGCTTCACACAGGTGCCCTGCTGCTCCTGTGCTAGTTAGTTATTGTGAAGCCAGCAAGTCGATGAAAACCAAAAGCCAGCTCTCAGCTTGGGCCCGCTGCTTCTCTGGCATCGGCCGGGAGCTGACCTGAGCCCTTCGAAGGCTGGGCTCTGCACTGGAGAGGTCCCGCCACTGCGAGGGCAGCTGGTCTGGGCAACTCAGCTGGGGATGCGGGGTCGCATCGAGCGGCTTGGCGCAGCCGGCCCTCTGCAGCAGGAGCTGGAGCGGGGGGCCGTGGGGTGTCACGAGAGAGCCTGCAGCAGAGCCCGTTCCCAAAGCTGCGCGGCATACCTGCCTCCCTGGGCAGGGCTCAGCCAGGCGCCGCTGCAAGCACCCCGGGGGTGGTGGGGGCTGCGCCTCCACCCCCACGTCACAGCTTGGTACCAGACGTGCCCGGGGAAGGGAGAGGGGGAACCACGGTTGTCGGGGAGAAGCTCTGAGCCCACAGCCGTAAGATGCTTTTTAGTGCTGTATTAGTCCCTGCTTTTTAAATTCCTTGTAATAAAGTTTTATCTAATCATGTCCCAAACCATCACATAGTAAAAGTCTATTGCACGAGGTGACGTGGGATCACAAATGCCGTTTGAGGGCAGGTTTCTCACCCCCACCTAGTGCTGGCCAGTTCAGAGTCGGGAGCAGCGGGCTTCGTTAGTTTGTGCTCCACCGTTATTACCTGCATTAACAAAGCCCTAATGTTCTACGGGAGCTGGGTCAGCCGTTGTGCTTTGGCCCAGCCTTAGGGAATTGGTAATGCGAAAGCTGGCCCGTGGGCATCTGCCTAAGCAGCGGGGTAGCGGAGGTGGCGTCAGCAGGGCTCGTGAGCCCGTCGCCCTTCTAGGGCAAGGCTGCTGCGGGAGGCTAATGATGGCTGAAGGGAGCTTGGTTTTAAAATAAAGACATTTTACGGACGCTTCCACCAAATGTAAGCGTTTATTTATACAAGAAAAGCAGAATAAAGGTATTTAAAAACAGGTGGGAAACAACCTTGCGATGGCATTTCTGGGGAAAACTGCTATGGCAAGATAAGGGACTCTAAGCTGGCTTCGTGTGGTTCGTGAAGGTGAACAGGACGCCTCGTTCAGAAACTGTCAGTGTGAAAAATAACTAACTACCGAGCCGACGACGTGGCTGAGCCTGCGTTATGCCTCAGGCACGAGAAATACTGCACTTTCGCCATTAAGGAAATATTAGCAATCATTGTGCTTCCTTTCCCTTTTGTACAAAATATTTACATTTCTGTTCCAAGTAAATACAAATTACAGTGTATTAACCCATAAAAGTGGGATTTAAAAGCAGATAACCTCAGCTTCATTTCTAGCAGTTCTAATCCTCTGCATCAACGCAGCTTTGGCAGTCGGAGGATTTCAACTATTTCCAGCCCCAAATAAGGACACAGTACGTCTAAAGGGATGTTAAGAATCGCCTTTATGCAAGTGTACACTGTATGGCCAAGAGCACTTAACAGGTTAATGCTGTGTACGGTACCAAGATGGACACACACCAAGCTAGAACTAATACCCAGCTCCAGAGTTTTTCCATTGTTTAGGATAATTTTACATTCTGAAGGAATATATAGTAAAAAAAAAAAAAAAAATCACAAACCGATCTTTGCTTTGACAAACAAGCCTAGTACAGACACTGTCAAGTTCCGTTAAAGCACAAGGAAGTAACGATGATTAGAAAAGCTTTAATTAAAAGGCCATTTGAGCTACAGTTGAACCACTGCAGCACTTCCTTCCCAGTAACGTAAAAAGAAAAGCCGGGCCCCCACCACGACCCACTCTCCTGCAGGGCTCATAGCGCTCTTCAGAAAAAACAAACCCAAGTCAATGAAGGTTATTTATTGGTGTGACATTTTTCCTGTATAAGAAGCTTCATTTACACAGCAAGGTGTAAACAGCATTGACTGAAAGTTTGTTATTTGTAATCATAAATAATTAATTGTAATAAATACGTATCAAGTAACTTTACAGCACACTTTTCAGGGCCAAGATGCAGATATGTTCTGCTCCCATGTGCTCTCTGGAAGGAGAGGACAGACATTAGCAGCAGTTTCTGACTCACAGCTGTAATCATAGCCTTGGCGGACACTGGCACACCGAGCTCCCGAACCCCTGCGAGCGAGGGGGCATTTGCGCTGCGAGCCCACCCAAAGCATTACGGGCTTGAAATGGGCGATTTAAGCCCAATGCAAACCCGCGATCCAATCGCCAGAAAGAAACCCCAGGCGTATCGTTGTCAGCAACAACAGTTCTGCCGTGAAATCCAACCGACCTTCTTCACGTTCCCTCGCGGCACCCGTTTGGGAGCGCACGTCCGGACGGGAACACGCCGCTCCACGCCATTCCTTCTGCTTCGTTTTCCCCTTGGTCTTTGTAGACTCCACGTGTGTTTGCGCTTACTCTGAATGATTTCTCAGCTACATATATGCTTCTACGTGGAAATGGACAAGATTGAAGAGTAAATATTCTTCCTACATGTATCTGTTCCTTTGAAAGGGCAATATGCAATAGGAGGGTTACACAGCTTTCCTAACCACAGGAGACTCCGTATGCCAACAACTATCTCTACAACTGCTGCACACACATTTTTCCATTCGCTCACAGAAGAACAGGAATATACACACTTGTTCAGGCTTTTCTCTCTTACATCTTCCAAGTTCCACACAATCATCACACCCAATATTCACAATAATATACAATAAATACAGCGGTTTCGATACCCATCACCACCGACAAGCCACGTTAGTGTATGCTGTCTTCTAGAGAGAGACATACAAGACCGACCTTCAAGTACAGTTACACACACACCACCCTTTGCGTGGCTGACGCGCGCTAAGCACGTCGCAAGGAAAACAACGGACTCGCAGCTCAGTGCTGGCACTTAACTTACATATAGCACCGAGCCGTCGCACAGCAGTGGTTTCAGCGTGTTCTCTTCGGTTCTGCAGCACGCAGGCAGTTCTCGCTCGTGCCGGGTTCTAAGCGATCAACAAAGCAGTGCCGTACTTTTAAACGCACCCAGCGCAGGGCAAGCGCTTTTATACGAGTAAAGGAAGGTACAGGTGTTGATGTGTTCTTTTGAAACCACCCCAGAACGTGTTTCACAAGATACAAAAGTCAGAGAATTGTTCTCTCTCCACAGTCTGCTATTATCTCTCCACAGAAAATAGAAGCTTCACCTTCAAACGCCTAACTTTGTGCCTTCCCCCACCTCATCCTCCTCTCGGGTGTCACATTTCCAGGATAATTTGCTCATAGATCAAAGATCATTTTTGAGTACAAAAACGAGTTCCAGGTGTTTAAGCACACACTGCTTATTCTGAGAGCGTGTTTGGAAATAGGATAAAGTCACAGATTATAAGCGTGAACTGTGGTATCTTACACCATAGAGAGAGAAGCCATTTTGTTTCTGCTAATATTTTAATTACAATAAGTTACTTTGTTGCTAAGCAAAGCAGACATTCAAGAACATCTAGGGCAAGAACACAACTGAATTATGGCCCTTTCACTGTTCTTTCCATTATAAATCTTCCTAATCAGAAGTGCTCAGCTGAAACCCCAAATTAACTGTGGCAGCTACCCGTGTGCTTGCTTAGAGTTTAAAAAGTTAGAAGAAAATGGTGGAAACGTAAACATGCAGCTTGGCAGCGTATTTCCTGCTCTAAAACTCAAGCAAGTGCTAGAAATTCTGCACGACCTCTGCCTGCGACAGAGGTACCGCGCTCTGCTCCTGCAGGTGCCCGCAGCGATTCCCTCCCCACACCCGACACTTTCCATTTTTGTACTCAAAAACGTTTCAGGGGAGAGCGATCTACGAGCCTTCACCTCCGAGTGCTCCCGAACCCAGAACGCCCTCACTTGCGTTGTGTTCGCATGGGTAATATCGTTGTAAATTACAAAATTAGAAATGTACATGTTTAAAGGCTTTTCAAAATTAAATTATACACAAACTGGTCTTTACTAAACTATCCTACAAATATTCCACAAACAAGGCAGCAAAATAACCAGTCCACCACAAAGTCTACAAATACAAAATGTAAGTCTTCCAGTAATTATTGTAACGGGAACAAAAGTTCAGAAAATAAATCAACCTCCAGCTCGTCACACAGTGTTACAGGAGGTATTTTTATGTGAATTGAAGGGTTTCCAACGTTAGCAGAGCCATGAAACAGTCCGGACAGTCACCTCCAGGCATCCCCTTCTCGCTCTCAGCCGCTGAGGGGATCCTCGCGGTAATGGATGGCGTAGCGGAGCTTTTCCAGCATTATGTCCAGCGAGGAGTACTGAGGAAGTTTGATCATAAACATGCACGTTTCCACACGGATGTACCGAGAGTCTGGCGAACCTGCGGGGAAGCAGCACCAGAAGGGTCTGAACATGCCCTCCGCTTTCCACCTTAGTCCCCAAAGACATCCTTCCCCCACGCCTCTTACTAAGAAGTATCAAAATAATAAAATTCCTGCCTGTAACATGTCCCTTGAACCTTAAATTCTGCTGTGCTCCTCAGTCAGACCTTGGGCCGATATTTTTCTGACAGTCCAATCAATCATTTTAAAATCATGAGATAAATACCATACAAAGTCTTTTACTGTCTCTAGAGGGCAATGTTTTAAGTACTTGAATTTATTTTAAATTTTATCTTTACACCATTTAAAAACAAGCTCGCTCACTTATTTACAGCCGTAACTACCTGCCCCCCTCTCGTCATTCTTTGTGCATTAAATACACTTTTAAATACAAAAGAAAGGGGAACTGAAAGCTGGAACCGCCAGGCGAGCAGAGCTGACCTGCCTTGCCGTAGGAGACAGTGGGCAAACGTACCTGCGGCTCCGTCGGGGGGAGCTATTTTCATGGGGTACGGCGGGACGTGGGCAGTGTCAGGGCCCCCGTCTTTGCAAGGGCAGGTGAAGGGGATTCGCTCCTGGTTACAGGCAAACTTTATGAACTTGCAGAGCTCCTCCTGAGTGAACATCTCTAACGCGCTCCAGAAAAACTCGATGTGCTGATCAGTCTCCATCAAGCCCACCTGGTACATGGTGTGTGCCTAAGAGAAAAGGAAGCAAGATGTCCTCTGCTGCTTTCAGCTCCCTTCGTAAACCTTCCCCACTTACGCTTTGAGAGGATAGAAGGGGGTGGCAACTACACCTCCCCCCAAGTTCTCCTGCCTTTTCAAAATCATGAGGAAATCCAGCCATGGTAGAGCCCATCAGCTTCTGTAACGGGCTTCTCTCAGCGCGCCTGCCCCGCGGTGCGGGCAGCGCACGTTACTGTTTTGTTTAATATGCAGGACTGGGGCAGTTCAGCATTGCTGCTCTTTAAGGAAAACACAAACCAACACTAACACCTGTGGATGAGAACGTTCTACAACTTCTGACACAAAAGACCAGGTTTTTTTATGGCACAATGCTTATGATAACGAAATGAAAGTGTTCAGGACCAGTTGTTGTCTGTTACAGATTAATTTTAGATTTTCTGAGGTAATTTGCAATTCAAAATAGGGGCGATGGCTCTTTCAGCCCTTAGCTCAAGTGGCAAGTACCAAATAAAGCTCAATAAGATCGAGATAAGTTTAAAATTTGATGTTAAAAAGCAAATTCATTCTTCCTCTCTGGAACAAGCCCCACTCCTATTATTTTCTGAATCCAGTGGAATCTTAAAAAACTCCCTTGGGGGCAAAGGGGGGTGCCCAAGTCCAGGCCAGCGTTCCACAAGGACTGTCCTGGCTACATCACAAGCAGGAGGCTCTCCCCTAACACCCTCCAGGTGGGAGGATCCTCTCCTCTACGTGTCAGAGAGGTAAGTTTTGCCAAAGCTGCAGTTCTTCACACCTTGAGGAACTCCAGGTTGATGTATGGAAGCCCACATGTCCTCAGCTCCATCTCTAGAGGGGTCAGCGTAGTCAGCAGCTGCAGGGGAATGATAGAGCCAAGTCCAGCACGCACTGCAGTCATGCACTCCGGAGTCTGCAGCTCACGCATCCTCAAGCTCCGGATCGCTGTTGCATACACGTCCTTGTTCTCCCATCTGCAAGGGCAGGATTCAGGATAAAAAAGGAGCGGGTAAGAGGCCTCTTGCCCTGCTCCAGGCCCTTACGTACAGAAGGGTTTTTTTGGAGATTCTGCTTTTGAATAATCGAGAACAGCTTTAAGCTATTTGAATTCTGATGCTTCCCAATTTCATTCCACTTTCCTCAGCTTCCTCTCATGCTTGCCCATTTCTCACAAGCCTCCTAACTGTGGGTGTTTACCGAAGCCCGCGAACAGCTGATAAGCGCTACTCCTCAGCTGTCAACCGCTTAAAGAACAAAGGGCAGTAAATAGCACTAGTGACTCCAAGTTCCTGCCAGCAAATGTAAAGCTTTCCCAGATCGTTCCAGCCTTCAGCTTGTTATAAAAGCATCTCTGAAGAGCCTGGTGCTTTGAAATTATTCTAGAGATGCTTCTTTCCCATGTAACCCAGCGCAAAGTCCTGCCAAGAAGGTGGTTACTCACCCCACTGGAATGTGCCTGCCTCTGGGACAAAGCTCCACTTCTTCCCCTGTCATGGTCAGGTAGGTGAATTTGCAGCATGGCTTGTTAGGACAGTCAGGGCTCTCTGTTGCTAGATGCTGAGAAGCAATTTCTGCACACAGAGCTTCCAGTTCTGTCTCATCATTTATCTGTCATGAAACGCAAGACTAGTATCTGACGACCAGCACATCGTTCTGCATTATTCTTGTGACTCGTTTAAGGTATCCCCACAACGTACAAAGCGCACTCGTTCTATCATCTGGAGACATCACGGACACTGACAGCCAGTAACCGCTTTGGTGGGTTATTTTCTGGTTTAGCACTGCCAAGTTCCAGTAAACATTTCAGAAGCCTAATTCCACTGTGCCTGGCAGCAGAGGAGACTGCGCAGCTTTTTCAAGCCATCAGGATGTAAAATCCTGCACCCAAGATGAGTCAAAACACTTCACGACCCTGCTCACGTGAAGAACACCTGCTAGCCGTGAAGCCAACCACCACTGTTTAAGGCAGGCAGTAAAGTTAGCAGTCACTAGAACAATGTGCTTATGGGGGAAACCCTGAAAAAAAGGAGAGAAGGGAAGAGAAAAAAAGTTCCTTACATTTTCAAATTTTTTGACATAGTTGTAGGTGAGGATGTCAGCTTCCTGGAGATCAATGTCAGGATCCAGTGGCTCTCCGACCAGGGTCTTCCAGAAGGAGGGCAGGAGGTCAAGTGGCAGAGGAACATCTGCTCGAATTGCAATACCCAAGAGCTGCCCGAAGAAATGGAATAACTGCTCCTCCGCATAGGTTATAGGGCTGGGCGTCAAAATGTACTTCCCCTTCAGAAAAAACACAGAACAGAGCACACAAACCCATACTTAACCATTGATGCACACCCTGCAGGTCCACAAGTAACAGGCTTGTGAAAACGCTGATTTGGGCACAATGACTACTGTTCACTTGGCTACGGAAGGATTTGCTCAAGCGTGTCATGGAGCCTGTACATATTACAGAGTGATATTATCACATTACCTTATAATTTAATGATCAAGCCCTGCTAATCAGCATTCACAAGACCTTTCTGTATTTACATTATCAGTTCGACAGCCAAGCCTTTCAGTTGTGGGATGTTTCTGAAAGACAGTCTGGGCATGCAAAACCAGGTTTGCTACGTAGCTACCTCGTGGATATTCCTAGGAAGGATCCTTACCTCAGCTACTGCAAATTCGTTGGGCCGTAAACTTTATCTTATTTCTATAATACATCTACTGCATGAAATAGGAGGACACTAAACATAGCACGGATGGAGCGTCTTGCTCTACTAGCAACGCGACTGACTTTCCTGGTGACGTTCCTGGAGTAACAGCAGCAGGATACGACCTCACTAGTTTGGGATGGACAATCTCGGTATCAGACAGCTGAGCCAGATTCGCTCCTAAGCAAACTTTGATAAGGAGTCTTAATTCTGCTACATTTCACAATTTTGCCTCCTTGGCTACTTCAGGCACCTGCGATACCCTTCGAAGTGCAACAGGGGATTTATCAACAGTCATTTTCAGTTTTATTAGGCGCGTGAGACCTATCCGGTCAGACGTGCTAACGGGGCCTGTTGATCTGAAGCTTCTCTCTGCATTGCTAACTGCATGTGTTCTACTCCTGTTCAAACACATACATTCAAAAAGAAAAAAGCAGCTTCATTTCTAGCACTGAGGTATCACACCTTATTCTTGTTGACTGCAGAGCTCGGGCACAGCAGGAGAAGGGAGAGCGAGGAGCTCTGCAACTCTTTACAGACTTGCCAAAGGAAGTGACGGAAAGATCCACCTGAAAAAGAGAGGGGCAAAATAATGAAACACCCTCTGAGGCTTGTTACCACTACCCTTTCAAGCAGAATTTGCCATTCATCTCAAAATCAGGTTTCATGCCTTAGATTACACGCTTACCCTCTCTGACTGCACAGACACATGGCTTAAATAAGGGTGGGGCAGATGCCAGCCTACTAGTCACACTTAAATAGTTAATTACATGCAAAAAAAAAATTCATTGAATTGCTTCCTGCTGAATTCCTAAGTGCTGCTTTGTCTTCCAGCACTTTATGTGTAAGACTAGCACAAACATTTGTTACACCAGTTGGCCTGCAAATGGAATTCGTTACTTGATTACAAGATGAATGGTGCTGTCTTCATAATAACAGAGCATTTCCACGTCTAAAAGCAGCGAGGCAATGCATAGGAAATCATTACAGATGCTGAGCTGTGGACATAACATTTATCTCTTTACAGATACTGTCAGTAACCACCACTGACCTTAAAAAGAAAATAATTCCCCTTGAGAGAAGGCGTCAAGGAGCCCTTTGTTCAGCTAATAGGTGCACACTGGCAAGACTTTTCCTTTACACAATTTGATAGATGACGCTAGTTGGTACCATGAGAAGTACATTTGGGGTTTTTCTCCTCTAACTCCATATACCCCCATGAATCTCCAAAAAGGGCCTAGTACAATCAGTTCCCAGAGCCTGCTTTAATTCACATAGCAGCCATCAATTTTCTTCTTCGACACACAGTTAATATTTGCCTTGACACCCTATCAGTAATTCAACAGATCTGCAAAGCAAGATTTTCTCGGCTCTTGTTTAAGTCAAGTCTCTTCCTGGAGCACATGCAACCCACGTAGCATCCACGGGAGCCAGCACCCCCAAAGAGAGGCAATATCCAAATGGGGCTGGACGGCTTCCACAGAAACCTCACAAATTAAAATACAGTGTCAAGAGAAGAGAAGGCATAATCATCTTGTTTAATAAAGTAAGGCACTTTCTGTTGAAAAGCAGGAGTCCTATGCCATGACGACTCTGTCTCTGTAACAATTAGGTCAAGTCAGGGCAGTTAAACGTTTATTCCTTTCTGAGGTTCATTCTTTTAACCAGTCACATGAAAATTATTAAAATTACTACAAGAAATACTGCATATCTCACAAAAACGAGTAAGATGCAATTTTAATACTATTTACTGCAAAAATTAAGGCCAGTTTTTAAAGCAGCAAACCCCTTACCATACTCACCGTCTCTTCAGCTCAGCTGGGACAAGGTGAAGTTTGTACTTCTGATGTCAAGTCAAAAACAATTCTCAAACCCACCTCGCTTGGGCATGACCATCTTTCATTGTTAACGCTTGCGTCTTCCTTGACAGCTACATTTGGTAATGTATCCTATACTAGTATTTGCTGGTAATCTATTGGCTATGCAACCTCACATCACTTTAACACTGATAACCACAGCAGCATCACCCAGCTCATTGCTAACAGGAAAGTACTAAAAAACCCCAACTTTACCATCAGCAGAGTCTGGGTTTACCATGGCCAAGCATCAAAACAACCTGAGGAGACATTCTTACTAAGTGTGCTCCCCATGCTTCAAACAACTTCATATTACTTTATTTACTGGCTTTGCGTAGCAAAGCCGCACGCCCAGGCACTCATACTTCCTGCTGTATTAACTAAAATATGAAAGTTAACCATCTGGCTCGCTTAATTCTTGGATACTTCATTCTTTTCCATCCGCAGGACTACAAACACCACAAAGTAACGCTGCTCCTGAAAGTCAATGTGAGCCACGTTCTGGTGAAAACTTGGATTCCACCTGGAGTAAGTTCTCACGACTGTACCTGATGTCACCCGTGCTGGTAACTCGGTAATCCTGACTTACTTGTTCCATGAACCTCCTCCCCTGTGAAGCGAATGTTGAAAGCATATGTAGGGTCTCCACCGCTGGCAAGTTTAACACAGAGCTGCGAGGATGGCACACAGGCTAGCTGTCTTGCTGCCTGACAGAAATAGGAATTTTCTGAAGAACGGATCTCCCCTATTTCAAAACAAGAGAAAGAAATAGAATCCCCACACTCAGAGTATTTGGCATCAATAAGCATCTGAGCTTGGTTAAAACAGATCTGAACTTGTTGCAATGGATTAAAATGAATTTTGAAGAGGACAAGTGTTTCCCGTACCTCCCACTATTTCCAAGGGATCCAGGGTGATTTCCGGGGCCGCATGGTCAGCAGTTCTTTGGACAGTCGCATTCAGCACTCTGTTCATTACAGTTACCTTTGTGTCATAGAAGATTAAGCCTAAATAAACAAACACATATGTCAGTATCCTATCCTTTTACATCTTATTTTCTGAAATTCTCTAATGGACAACAGTACAATAACAACTTCAGCTCCTTTAGGTAGGTAAGACATGGCTAATCCATCTCTTCAATATATATATTTTTTTTAAGTATTTGTTACTAATGTTTACTGGAAGCAGCACATTGGGTCAGAACACTGATGAACACAATTCCAATGTTATATAAACAGATCCTAGAGACTCCACCAGAATCTCTGTAAATCAGAAACACTTTGCCAAATAGCCTTCAGAAATCTGAGATGTTTTCTTGCCTCTAGAATTACTGTCAAAACATGATAAAAAATAGAGCTGTCACATTGCGCCATAAATACGGGCTCAATAAAGACAACTCCCTGAACACTCCTCACTCCTCAAACCATATTAGGTTCACAAGTTTCTTTTTCCTAGCTGGGCCACTATAAAAGCCTACTTACACCCACTGACACCTTTGGTGAATTCTGTATCTTCTTCTTCAGAAGAAACAAGTTTGGGAAACATAATGACCTAAATCTTGGTTTTGTTTGTTGTCTAATGAAGGCTTGTAAAAGCTATTTTAAATGCTGATCCACAGGAAGTATTTTCTTAATCTCTCTAATTCTACAGCTTCAGTGACCATGAGGATGCCAACACGTCCTAGGACTTTCACCCGATCTCCTGCTTGTTGACTAACAAGGAATTTTAATTTATGGATCCCCCAAGAAGATAAAGGCACATTTGAATGCCACCCACAGACAGAAAAGATGGGCCAACTCCCTCCATGGTCAAGAAAGGTGCACAGTGTCTATTAACTACTTGCAAGAATAATCCCCCTCACCTTTAAAAAACAAGAAAAAGAAAAAAAAAAACCTACGAACACTGAGAAGTGCCCTTGGGTTCAGGCTGTTTGTTGGCTCTCACCTCAGACAGACCATGTGCCAGCTTATCGGGCTCAGAATTAAGCCAATAAGCCTTTATTAGCACACTGAAACCACTCACTATCTCGCTTTTCCTCTCCCCTCCATGTTTTCCTTTCTGTCATGTGTATACATGCATTAAAATCTTCTGCAAAATATACTAAGAAATTCAGTGCGGTGCATAGCATGCCCTTTCAGGGCACCACGTTCCCTGAGAAGCTGACCTTTGGCCTCTTGCAGTAATGCAGCAATACTATTCGCGTACATCTCCGTCTGCCGAAGCTCCACCAGTGGCAAGAAGAACGTCTCCAATGTTGTATTGAGAGACTGAAGCAGTGCAAACCGTAGGCGTAGACTTTCAACAGGAACATCTGAGGTGGGAAACATCCAGTCAGAGTGATAAAGAGATTCCCTACCTAATGCAAAGTCCATCTTCCCAGCACATTCAGTCCAGGAGCCACACCAGCTGCCTTCCAAAGCAGCCCTTCCTGATCCCTGCACATCAACAGGAGGGCTGAAGATGCAAGAACAGCCATGATCCGTGATGCTCCTTCCTGGATCTCAAGTCTCTGGGTGTCCGAGTCCAGTACCTCCCATCATCACTGAATTTGCATTATCTGGAGGCCCTCTTAAAGGAACTTAGTGTGTAGAACAGGATTTAGGTGACTAAAGTCTGCCTAGGTCCAGAACTCAAATCCCACCTTTCTTCCCCTGCAAGCTAAACTCACCAGGTACCTTTCTGCTCCAGCCTGATGTAGGAGAAATGCTCAGAGAGCAGGGGCAGTTGCAGTGCGTTTCTAACAATGCTGCCAAAGGCACCGCGGTGCCCAAGCACACCCAAGGAGAGAGAGGACCTAGACTCAGTGTTCGCCCTCAGCCCACAGAGGCTCCAATCTGCAGCCTCTAAAGGAATGTCCCAACTATCTGGGCCACAGCCAGGTTGTTCAGAAGCACTACCCAGCTCTTCCATTGAAGAAAGCTTCTTCACTGGAAACAGTGCAAACAACCTATACGTACTCAACAGACAGGAAATTCTGGGATCTGCTGCATCAGCTGGATCCAAATAAACTTCATGGGGATGGAGTCGTGCTGGTGTAATTGCAAGGTGACGACAAAGCCTGTTAATATACTGCACAAGGGCTACGTCCATTTCCAGTGTCCACTTCCGGGACGCTTTTTGAGCATGTCTTGCATCAATGCAGGCACACCTGAAACGTAAAAGGCAGAAGACCTGTTGAAACCCAACTGCAATACTGCTTACTAAGAGCATGTTGCACACACCACCAGGTGACTTGTTCTACTTCTCTCCCTTTTTCTTAAGCAGAGCTGTTTCATTACAAAAATTCCAGTTTTGAGAATAAGAACTGATTTATCACCTACTTTGCCTCACTGTTATTAAGTAATAAGGAAAAAAAGGAACTGCCTATTAAGCTTACTTACTGCGCTACCTTCTTTACGCTCTGAAGCGGATATAGGGGCAGGAGATGTGGCAATTATCTTGTGGCTTGACACAGGGAGATAAGGAGGATTCATTTAAGGGACTTTCTCCCTGTGTAATATTAACAGGGAAGTAACTGTTCCCTCTTCTACATTACTACTGACTCAGTACTAACACTGCCAGTTTAAAAAATTACCCTGTGCACAGAACAGAAATCTGTTGTGGAAGGAAACCAGAGATGGCCAGATGGATCTACAGTTCTCATCAGGCCAATTTATTATACAGTTTGGAAGCTAGTAAGGACAGTATAGCATATGATTTTGTTAGTTATGTTGTGTACAAGTCAGGAACCTGCATTCTGACAGCACAGTGACTCTTTTAAAGCATGTTTTAAGAAAATAAGCAAAAATTGTGTCTACAGGCCTTGCAGCCATGGATAGGAGTTTGCACGTTACTCACACACTGGTTAAAGCTCCTTGGAGTAGGAACAATTGGGATCAAGGTTTGGTTTTGGTTTTTTTTGTTTTTTTTTTTTGGTCAAGTGAGCACAATTACTCAGTATCACCTTTACAAATGGATTTGCAAAATTTACCTTTCAAAATGTAGATCGTATCCACAGGACAGAATAGCTCTCCACACGCTACGGATATCCTGTTTAGATCGGTCAACCACAAATCTGTGAAATCCATCCAGCGTCAAATACTTCTCCTCAGGAACTGACAGAAAAGATATGACCATCAAATAGTTAATGACTTACTATAAAGTCTCCACACCGCATAGCAAAATGGTCGGTGAATGAGGTGGCTACCTGCCAGCTTTCTCCTCGGTCTGTCCATCCCACCATGGCTTGTTTCTCAAGTAGTTCTAAATATCACACTACTCAGGTCCAACCTGGCCTTCAGTAAGCAGCACTCATTCTTTCCTCTTAAGGACACAAACTCCCCCCCAGCTGCCCTCTGGAATAGCCCACCAACGTATCTAACCAGGTATCAAGGATCCGTACTTTGCTGAATGCTGAAATTCCCCTTTTCTGAGCTAACCTGGCATTTCCTACAGTGAAGAGCAGACTCCAAGCTCATGTCTAGTCACTCTTCCACCTGACTACAGAAAGAAATATCAAGCAAGACCCTGGAACTAATCCCTATCATGGCATAGCTGAGCTGTCTCCCTCTATGGGTAGACTAGTTATGAGGCATCTGAAGCTTCTCTTTCATCCAATTTTCCTCTTATAAAGGCAAAATATTAAGTTACAAGTTGAGAAACATGATTTAAAAACACCTAGTTCAACCCCATGATATCCTAATACCCCACTGTACTCACATGGCCTACACACCCTGTTGCATGAATTGCACGAGCACTTTGCTCTCACTTACATTGATGAGTCCAGATTTACAGATATACAAATAAAAGCGGCATTTTAAATCACTATTTAAAAAAACTAAGTTAGCCTCATTAAAAAGAAAGACAAACCAAATCTATCATGATGTCATATAAGCATGCCAATACAAAAAAAACGTATTTCTTTTCTACAATGTAATACTATAGACAAATTCTACACAGCTACTACCTTCCTGTTTTTTTGTGGGAGACTTTTCAGGGTCCTTCTCTTCAGGTTTGCTCTTCTCAGGAGACTTTGGCTTTACAGTAGGTTTCTTCTCACTTAAGGCTGTTCGACTAAGGGACAAAGTGAATGTTAGGATGAAAGATTTCTTTTGTCTCTTCAAGAAACCAAAATATTCCTTGAACACCTTTTACAGGCTCAAAGTCGGATTTTCCTCCTCTAATCCATACACAGAAATACAGAGGGAGCGGGAATAAAAACCCGGATTCCTAAAGAGGAATCAGATGGTTTCGCAACTGTCAAAAGGCTGAAGACACCAACCTGACGCTATTGAGCATAGACTTTTCCTTTGTAGGTGGTTTAGTAACTGGGCGCTTGGTGCTCACAACTTTCACAGGATGCTGTTCTTTACCCGCCTTGTTGTACTTGCTCTTGTCAAATTTCGGCTTGGGCACACCATATTTCCTTAAGATCTTCCAACACAGAAAGTGAATAATTACACAATGCAATTTAAGTCACACAAAAACATGCTGAAAATAGTTTTCAAAGCACTACCTGAGTAAGCTGGTCCTCTAGCACCTTCTTTGGAGGGCGGACATTTGTGAAGAACACATGAAGGAGGTTTCCAGGAGTCTGAGAATTTATCTGTTCTTTACTAAGATAGATATCGGCAACCTTAATGGGTTTCGCTGGAGTTAGGCTCAGCATTTGCTCAGAATGGACGCAGCTTTTAAATATTTCCGTGAGGACTTCCCGAGCACCTGGGACCAATTTCTCACCTAATAAAAAAAAATGCAAGATGGTACAAAATACAATGACAACTGTCACAAAATCTGAAACGTGAAAAACAACACTTTGCATTCAGCTAAAATATTGTATCACATGCCACTTGCTCCAAGAGAAAATCACTTAGGAAAATTCTACTAGCAGACCTGACCTTTCTGCACTCTAATACCCTCATTTATTATAGAGAATTGAATGCCTTCTCCTGTTTTGGCCACATACTGTAATTATTATTTGAGGAACTGTAGTGGTAATGAAAAAGTAGATTATTTATGATGCCAGTGTAGAAATCATATTGTGTAGGTACACACTGACACGTATCAATTGAACTAGTAGTGAGCTGAACTTCCGGCAAGCATTATCCTCCCCTGTTCCTTGATTCAGGATTCTGGCCCATTCCAGGTATACTAGGCTCTGTACAGGTTTCACACTGTTACAGAATATAAATTACCAGCTGTCCTACCTGAACAGTTTCAGTGGCAAATTATTAGCGCGGCTATTTTCTCAACTTACTAAACAACTCAGTCAATCGTTTTTTTGGGTTGGTGGGGAGTTGTTTCTCTTTTTTTGTTTTTTACTGTTTGATTAGCTGTGAGGCCAGTTGAGCAATGTTCAGCCTGCAAATAGCTGCTTGCCAACTGATGAGAGGGAAGAAACTTGCTTTGAAATGACTCCCTGGCTCCCCTCATTGTCACCCATCAATTAGTGAGTCATACTGAATTCACACCAGCAAGGACTATGTGACCCTTCTATGTCCCAGAAGAATGCACAATACAAGTGAGTATTTGCCAATATGAAACCCGCATACCTTTTATTGACTTATCATTGAAATAATCTTCTAGTGCTGGGCTCCCTTGTGTGTCAAATAAACTCTGATTTACAGTAGAAACAGTTAAAATCTCTTCAGTTGACATTTCCATCAGTTCATCTTCACCATCCAGGCTTGACAAACCAATGAGATCACTACTATTAAACAGACTGGCTCGGATTTTCTCTATTTTAGCTCTTGACCTTATCTGTACAAATAAACAAAACTAGTTAATAGGAATTCTGACAAAACAAATTAACATCCATTTATATGAATTTGGGTCTTAAGCTTTCTCCCCTCCCCATGTAGATAATCGCTACTGCATCTCTTCTAACATTCTTCTATATCAATAATTTGATACCAGAATTCAGGTTCAGCCTAGAAGACATCCTTTCTAAGAACATCTGGCTATTGAAACCACCATGGTGCAAGTTAATCAGGCACAGCTCTGAAACAGCTATTCCATTTCTTAGTCTGGAGGCAGCCCTTAGAAATATCAGAGAAGAGGGTGAAAGTTTCAGACGGGTAACCTGTCGTTATCTGCCACCATGCTGTCCTTGCTTCAATTCTCCAATTGGAAAGAAATATCTAAATTAGCACAGGCCTTGAAGTCTCAGCTACACAAACTGGGAACAGGAACAATATCTTCCTTTGATTCCAAGAATAACCACCATGCATCATTATCAGAGCAGCTACAGACTTGGAGTAGGTTTCACTGAATATGCTGACAGCTTTCTGTACACACTTCATGGTTTATTTCAACTCTGGTATCTTCACGTCAATTAATATCTTAAGAATAGCAACTGAAGATTTTCTGTCTGAACAAGCTGATTTTCTTCTAAAAGGGAAACTGAAACAATCCCAGACTACGGGAAAATATCTCTAACAATTCACAGGCTAGCAGAAATGGCTGTGCTTTTGCAAGCCTCTGATAAATTTGCAGCAAGCGGTTAGTGTAACAACAGAGAAGAAGGGTTCCTGTGCATAGCTGAAAACCTGCAGTGATCTGGTATCAATGACAACCACCTACAATGCTTTTAAAAATTAATTTGGAACCAGACATCAACAAAATTTGTCATCTCTTCTAAAGTAACTTTGTAGAGGAATCTGTAGATAGTTTAAAATATGTGAAAGTGTAGTCATTAAACATTAAATAATTGCTTTGTGGGTCAAACCAATGGGCCACCTATCTCTAAATTAATCTCCGGCAGTGGCCAGTAGCAAATCTTTGAAGAAAGTTACATGAAAGAGGAAGTGAATAGATCTTTTCCTTTACATATTCCCTCAGCCTCAGAAATGAGTGGTTTAAAGATTTCCTCAGCTGAAGGCTGCATTGACTGCTGTGCTTAATAGCTACCAATTTGCACATCCTCCATGAACTTAATCACTTATGAATTCATTTATACCCTTGGCTTCCACAACACCTTGTGGCAATGAGCTCTACACCTTGGAACATGCAAGAGCACTGCCTTCTGTTTTAAAATTGCTACTTGGTAACTCCACTACTAGGTCCTCTCTGTCCTTTGAGGGACAGTGAAGGCTTACAAGACCGTGAAGGATACAGAGGAAGTCAACGGAGTATGAAGTTCTGTGTTGCTCAGCCGTCCTGTCCGAGCTGAGAACTTCTAGTCTCCTTAGTCTTAGGAGCAGAATAAATGTATGTCAATGTGCATGCATGACCTATGCTGAGCTACACCTTGCTAACAGTACTTTTCACTCTCCATCATTCAAATAGTGTCCTCAGTCAAGCAGAAGAACCTTTACAGAAGAAAACATACAGCACACTTTTTCCTTAACAGTCAGACGGCAGTGTTAAACACAAATCACAATGTATGGTATTTCTCAAAGCCAGAGGTTAAAAAAACCCAAAAACTAGTATCAGATCTGATTATTTCAGAAAAAAACTGACCCAAAAGGCACCCTCTCCTGACTGAAGGCTATTACCTCCACTACAGCAAAACCTTTGATTGGCCGTGACAGAAGCGGCTGGTTGTCCAGGGATGTGACTGTGTACATTGATCCAACATCAGACACAGACGCTGTTTCTACATTGTCAAGTGGTTCTCCGAGGCTGCCAAGGCTGCCAAGGCTTCCAGTACTGCAGTGTGAAAGATCCAAACTCTCCTGGCTAGAAACAACATGGGGTTCTAGCAATCCTGGTGGGATGGCCAGTTCCAGTCCAGCTTGGAACTGGTCAACTGAGATATCACTAACGGTCCGAGATATACCCTGCGAGCTGCAGAGGGAAGCCTGGCTTGTAGATGCTGAAGCACTAACGCTCATGGCAGGTGTGACACTGCTGGAGCTGCTGATATCCAGACTGTCTGCACTACTTGAAACAGTTGGTTTTTCCAGTTCAGTTCTGCATTCTCCTCCCTCTGCTTTGTCCTTGATTTTTTTGGGATCCTCTTCCTGCAAAGGGATGTAGATCTCATCTTTGAAGACTCCACCATGTGCATTACATGCCTTTCTGATTGCACTTCTGACAGTACTCTCTTCCAAGTGAGTTGGTATTCCAGAAATGACAAGCAAGCGGCTATGAGCTGTGGGACCTACTAGTGCTTGACAAGCATCTGCTACAGCATCATTTGTCACACCCAACCCTTGTGGATCCTTTCTAGTTAGGTGTCTGAGAATTATAAGCAGAGTCAGTGCTCTATGAAACCATAACATATCCTCAGGCTTGCTCCCTCCTATACTGAGGATTGCAGCATCTGTTTCAGCTACTCTGGATGAAGACCGTTTGCCTGAAGATGATGTCTTTTCCCGCTTCATTTTGACTTTTTTCCTCTTTGAGAGCAAGCTTGGACTCTGTGGTGTCTGTCCTGGAGAAGATGAAGATGATGAGGAAGAGTCACTAAGATTTGGGGCACTTGTTGAAGACACCACGTTAGCTGTTACGCTCATATTGATAGGTAAGGTTACTTCTGCTACAGCAAGGCAGACTTCCATCAGAGCATGGAAGTACGTTGAAAATCTGCCTTGGTCAGCCACTCCAACGCCAGACCCACCGCACGCATTGCCAGACACCCAGTTTTGTGTTTCTTCATCATACAACTTGTGAAGTTCTGACTGCAGGGCCATAAGCATAGCTAGACAGGGATTTAGCTGAAGGGCAATAGAAGATGATAATCCTGCTGGATTTTTTTTCTGCTCCAGATTGTGAATTTTGCGAAGCAACTCAGCCAAGAGATGAAATATTAATTCCTTCACACATGCTGCCATGTCAGTTGTCCAGAGAAAGTTCCCTGTGTGTGGAAGGCAAGACACGGGAGTCAGCAGTATTTCAATGTTAGTAGCTTTATAACCTGAGCTGCAATAGTAACACTGAAGAAAAGCACAAGAGGAGGCTATTCCAATAAGTGCATATCAACAGAAGATTTCTGGAGTTTGAAGAAAATTTCATTGTAATGGAGGAGCCCAGAAACACTTTGTGACCGTAATTTTTCTTTTTTTTTCCCCCCAAACTCTCCATCTCAGCCAGCACACTATTGGTGCTCTCTACTAAGTAAATACTGCACTCACCTAAAAATTCCACTACTTGCAGGAGAACTGAAGCAGGAATAGTATCCAGCTCGTCTTCTGATTTTCCATCCCCATCTTCCAATTTCCAAGTTAACAGCTGTTCTGTGAATGCCATTGCCAGGGGGAATTCAAGGGGAAGAGAATGCAAGACCAACACAGCTCCAGGAGGAGGAGATACTCCTAAGCAAAAAGGTCAAAGAAAATACTTATCATGACTCTAGGCATTTGTAAAGTAGAAGTAGTGACATATCTTTTAGGGTTTTTTGATGCTAAGGGAGAATTTTCTCTGTTAAGTACCTTGTAATAAATGAATAGGAATGTTTATCTATAATAAGTTAATATGATGTATAATTATAAATGTACAGATAATATTTTGTTTACATGGCACATGAAATAGAATTATTTCTAACCTGTACATACCTAAATACATATAGGAATTTCACAAAACCATTTATTTGTAGTATGATGTGTCTGATCAGTATTGAGGAAAACATCAGAGATGCTGTAGTTCAGCAAAAGAACTTAAGGACCTCCAATGGAAAGTTTTAAGAGCTGACTGCACTCAGTCACCTTCACTGCTCTACATAAATCACACTGTCTCTCCCTTGGGCCGGAAGAGTAAAAAGAGTATTAACGATTGCTTTGGCTTGAGAGGCTGGAATGGCCTATGTATTACTATACTGCGTATACATTACTCTGCGCATTGAAGGGCCCTACAAGCACCTACAAAAGCAAAAAGAAGAAATTAATCTCCATCTGAAACACAGCATCTCAAACAGCACTAGCACCGATTTGAACAGCAATAGCACCAATCTGAAATACTCAAAACTAGTGCTTTGTGAACTCCTGCAATACAAAAATAGGGAAAAAAATCAGATCCTGACAGATTTAACAGAACTAACAAAATCAGAGTCAGATTGCTTCCAACGTTTATAAAACCATGCTTTCATGATTGCATGTTTCTACTGGGACACATTTCTTAATACCTTGTACAAAAATGCTGTCATAACCAATGGCAGGATGGGTGACAATATAGGAAGGTCTTACAGAGTCAATGATGATGGTTGTCTCACTTCTGAGGATACAGTTAAAAGGTTTCTTTTTTTTTTTTTCTTACCTAGTTTGATGTGGACCTTGTCCGTAGGGGTGATCACTGAAGGGTACTGGTTGGTTGTTGGGGGAGGTGTTAGGCCTGTGTTGGTTGGAGAGGCATCTCGAGGATAGCACACTGCTTCTATTAGGTTTAACTGACCATTCCTTTTAACTTTATGCCCAAGCCCATAGACAAGCACCCGAGCCCAAGGAGCTTTATACAGGGATGAACTAGGAAAAAAGCAAGAACAGTTCAGTTAGACTGTAACTAGCTACTAAAAATCCCAACCCAAATCACAGAAAGATGAAACACACTGTGGTATTTATCCCACCACCCAGAAAACAAGACTCTGAGAAGAGAAAAATCTAAAAAAAATATGAGTATCTACATACTCAGGGTTCAGAGAGGCTCAGCAGCATGTCTTTAATCTTTGCCACTCCTGGTCCCTCAATTTACTTACTCTTTGCGGAATCCAGACTGACTTTCTTTACAGGACACAATTACAAATGCAGCCCCAGGGAAATTAACATCCATATTGACTTTGGATTCTGAAATTGGGAATTCTTCAGCAGGAAACTGTTCTGGTGCCGTCTGTAACATAACATTTCATAATGAAAGCTCCCAAGCAGCAGCAAACCACCTCCTCCTTTTTTCAAATAAAATATAGCATTGCAAATAATGACACAGTGCGAGGCCACGTCACTTTAATATGCTCTGGAGTATTGCTATTGCTTGTTTTTTCAGTGTGCTCACTATGATCAGAATAGGAATACAATTCATCCAGAGAAACAATTCAGTGTGAGGGACAGCATTACGGAAGTTAGAATCACTCATAAAGCAAGGGCTCCTTAGAAAGGGGAACAACACTGCTCATAAAACATTACTAAGTATTTTACCTGCAAAAAGGAACAGATCTGTTTAGTGAGATCTAACAGACTCTCCTCTCCTTGATGCAGTGTCCGAGTAATGGCAACAGTAAGCCACTCTCTGATGGCTTGTGAATTGCCCTGGTAGAAGAGGTCTGTGGCAGCACAGTTCTGGGAATGGATGCAGTGTTGCAGGGACTGGGCCAAAAGAATAGAACTTGAACTGATTGTTCCATCTGTAATAACAAGTAAGATAGGACAAATTTGGAGATCACTTCAACATGTTTATGTAGCCTAGGAAACAGATGGTGGAAAGAGAAGTCTTAACACACTTGGAAGATTACAAGCCTCTATTTTCACTCCTGAGCAAGTGCAGAACTCCTCCCTGAGGTCAACAGTAGAAAGGATCCACGCAAGACTAGACTTGCACCCCTGACATGGTGGCAGATGGGACGGCCCTCTAAATGCCAGCTGTGTTCTTCACCTGCCTTAAGCCAACCCTTACGGCGGTCTGCCAGTCACTGAGCTGTGGGTTCACAGCTGCCTAGTTTTGTCCCATGTACGAAGGCGGGCATATTTCAGTTTACTGCATAAGTACAATGAGGACAAGTGACCAGAAGTGCTCTCTTCCCCACTCATTCTAGATGAGGTGAAAGTGGCTTTATCTGTTCTCAAGCTTTCCCCATATATGAACACATAGCTTCCAGGTGGCCCCAAGTGGGTTGCAAGCCCCAAGATCTCATGGCTGTCATTCTGGAACTGATGGGAGAAGTCAAAAAATAACAAAGTGCAGTGCACAGAGTGTGCAATTCACCAAAATGCCAGTTTGGAAACTGTATGTATTAGCAAGACTTGAATTAGACATATTTTAAAGAGGAAAAACTAAATAAAAGCTTGTAAAATTATTCTCAAAGCCATGCAAAGTAGTGCTGTAGCCTGCAAGAGGATCTTTTACAATGCGGCATCTGTTAGAGGTAGCCAAGTTTCAAAGTAATTGGAGGAGGGGACAGGATTCTTTCCAACAGTAAATAATTACTTCCAATTGTTAATAGCTTATATTTAGCACCTCCTACTTCCTCCTTATGCTCCAGCCACATTACACACATTTCTTTACATGCAAAATAGCTTTGTCACGATAATTGTCTTTGTTAACACTCACTTGAATTAGCCAAAGATTCTTTTCCATGATTCAGCACATACATTCTCTAACCAGATCTGTGATTCCAGTAGGAAAAGGACAAACCACTTTGTGAAATGAAGAAGAGTTGAATTTTGAAAACTGAGACACCCAACTGGCATTTAGTTTTACTACCCTGGATTCGAACTATAAAACTTTCTCAATAGCTTACAAGTGTCCCATATGGATATCCCCCCGCCCTCCAATAAACAGAAGAACACCGATGACAAAGGGATGGAAGCACACTGAATGGAATCTTAGGAGAGACTCAGAACTCTCTTGAACACTTTTAGTTAGATCATTAGCATGAATTTCAGTTTAGTACCCTATCATTAAGGTCAGGAGTCCATTGAGACTTTTTTTTTTTCCAAATATCATCATTATTAACAAATTAATCAATAAGTGCCAAATGAACTAGACTTTTTTTTTTGTCCCCATAAAACCATTGTACCAGAAAAGAGCTGTGATAAAAATTAGTGTTTACCAGGAAGAGGTGGTGCAAGAAGTTGGTTGGATAGCAACTGCAGGTGCTCCAGAGTGATATCACGGATAGCGGGAATATGAAACAGCCGAGTAAACATATGTGGAGATTTGGGGGCAAAAATATTGAGGAGAGCCATGCGGCAGTATAGCTTGGCCAGAGCAGCTTCACTTCGCAAAAGCTCTCTAGAAAACACAAACATCAAAACATAAAATTGCTTCACCACACTTAGAAATAAGCCATATCCAGCAGCCTGCCCCAAATCCAAACCTATATACCTAATTATTTAAAAGGTTCAAGTAGACTCAAATCTTTATTATTCACTTAAGACAGCACTCAGCCCATCTAGTTCTGGTACGAAATTAAGGCACAGGAATTAGAAGCCAACTCTCCACAAAGTCAGTAAAGAGTTCTTCAGCTTTTAGATAGCAACTGACTGATGGTACAAGAAAGCTAAGCTTCAAGGAAGGTACCTGTTAGACCAGCATGTATAAGACCACTTTCACATGACTAAGTAAAATCCTTCCAACAAGACAATTATAACCAATTTCCTTTATTACAAAAAAAAAATGAACAAAACCATCAACAAAAAAATCCACCAAAAAAATCCCCCCAGTACCCGTTAAAACATGAATCTTTGCCATCTTGAATCCAACAACTACAATAAGATTCAGAAGTTTACGACTGCTCAAAGGTTGCAGTAGATATTTGTACTACAGGAAATGCTATAGATCAAGTCAGATAATACAAATGCCTTCTAACTACATTTTTTTTTACCTGTGAATTTGGATATTGGTATTATCCAGGGTAACCAATCCATTTGTTGCAGTCCTCCTATAACCAGCAGGGGGCCTTTCCAACATGTCAATAGGATACCAATATCTTACCAGAACCCCTTCACTTCTGAGATATGTCTCTACTTGAACCAATTCATTTACCTGGAACACCAAACCCAACACTGTCAATAAACACAGTAATGGTAATATTTTTGTCCTTCAAGAAGAGCACCAAATCAGCATTCTAATCAGTTTAGTACACTTAATCATATTTGCTTGATGCTGATGTTGCATCAGCAACATGACGTGATGCTGATACATTAAAAGCCCCCCCAATGCATCTTTACTCACTGAATCAACATCCAGAACAACACCATGAAGACCGAATGTCTTCAGCATTCCACGAATAGCAAACTTGGGTAAAGCTGTTCCAACAGCACTACTGGTAACATTGTTACTGTCAGGACAGCGAGTCACCACCGTGAGACCTGGTCAGAAAGGGACAACACAGCTTTTAAGGTACAGCATTTTCCTCAGACTGACAGTTTATGAAGTGGATCCCAAGTATCAGAGCCCTTTAGCTTTTATTTTCCCCTCCAGATGCTTTTTGCTGGCCTTACCTTTTCGTACTTTATCAATTGTAAATTTGTTTGCTTCATCTTTGATATCCTCGATAGTAGGAAGGTACAGGTCTCTTGGGATGCCACCATTTTCCTCGTAGAGGAATTCTACGGTTTGTCGTGCTATATCAACCATTCCTGGAAGACAGAAGGGAGTGCTAGTTATTTTCCCCAGCCACTTGACGTAAGTTCTTATTCTCATTAACATCCTAAGCAGATGAGCTATCTAATTACTTAAACGTTCTTTCAGTCAGGCTGATAGGGATTGGAGCTTTCCTGAGATGCACTTGTATGCTTGTCACTAGGGCTCAGAATTCTTGCTTTGCTCTTACTATGACTTTCCCACAAACACGTCATCTTGCCAGACCTGCATTCATTTACAAATCTCCCTTTATTAAAGGGTTCCTCAAAAGTTTTGCCTTGCTATAGTCACAGACAGAAAATGCATGTAAATAGTTTCTTCCCAAACTATTATTCCTAAGTATTTCTCTATCTACATAACAGCATATTTAAATAGTCCAACTTAAGTAAAAGCGTTAAAGAAAAATCATGACCCCAAACGAAATTCTAAACACTTGATGAAAACAGCAAGTGATTTTTTTATTTAAAATTTCCAGCCCTGAATACAGTAAAACATAAAAGAAACACAGGCATTCACACTTATTGCACATCACACAAAACAAGGTGCATAGAAATAAACATAGCCATACCTAACTGTAAAGCTCCTTTTATCTGATCCAGCCCAGACTTCCTCTCAGCCTCATTACGGAACCTTCTTCTAATTGTAGGGAAAACTTTAGTTTCCCAGGCTTTAACCAACAGGGCGTAGTGATCCTCCTACAAAGACAGAAGTTGTTTAGAACACCAAGAAGAAAGAAAAATTAACAGCAGCTATATTTTCCTTAAGGAAGCAGGGAAAACCCATTGTGTGGCAAAACTTAAAAATCTGAATTACAAGATCTGTATTTAGGCTAGGAGTTACAGCAGGCAGAGCGTGCCATGTTCCTCACCCGGGGAATGTCATCATCGTCATCATCATCACTTTCATCATCTGCAATAGGAGGGGGATGAGGATCGGGGCCCGATGTGATAAAATTCTCATAACTTAATTCCATTTTATAGTGGCAAGATGTATCACTGTCATATTCTGCAAAACACATATGGAAATACTGAGATCATAATGCACTAGAAGGCATGATGCAAAAATATTCCATGATGTTTTTTATATATATTGCATTCCATGATCATCAATCGCTCTGTGGAAATGTAATGCATTTTGACGTAGCAAAACCAATTGGCTGATCCAATCAGCTAGAATATCTTACTGCATTCAAAGCCCTAATAAGATAATTTCTCACTGTAGTTGCATTAATCGAGAAAAATTTGTGCATCCATATAAAGGAAGACCAAAGTAAGATTTTTTTTTTTTTAATTGCCTTGTCTAAAATCAAATAAGCACCTATTTGACAATGCTTGTTGTACTGCTGTACCTAAACAGGCAGCACCTAAGGACTGCAGCCAGGATGCGCTTAAATCCTGTTTAATTGATTGTAATTTCTCCTGAAAGAGATTTTTAAAAAAAATGTTAATCATCACTTTACGTTGTTGAGCCGTTGCAACAGCAGCAATTCTACAAGGAGGTCCATGGGTGCCAGGATCAGAAGCTATGCTGGTGCCAGCATCGTTATCACTATCAGAAGCCATGGCAAAAGGCAACGCTTCAAAGTTGGCACTTATTTCTTCAGCTAGGTCAATACACAGATCAGCAGCATTCCTGTGAGCCTGCCCTTCAGCATAGGCAAATTGGCGAGATCCAAAGTTAGCACGGACTTTGGTGTTCTGAAAGAAGATGCACATAAAAGCATTAAGGTGAGTTGTGGATTGTTTTGATCCTTCTCTTTGCTCTTTCTAAAAAAGCTCAGCCAAAGGGATAAGCTGATCACATCTCCATGCCATATGGTTTTCCCAGCATTGCTAGCTATAAAACTGGATGCAGCAGGGAAAGTATTAATCTTCTAAATAGAAACACTGAACTCGCCTCTTTTCTAGCTTCAAGATACAGCATACTTAGCTAGTATACTTTGGAGCAAGGTCACTGCTGGGAAGGAATACTAATGGAAGGGCTACTAGTACAGAATAATGCCATCTTATCAAGCCAGCTGCATATTAGTGTCCTCATGGGCAAAAAAGTGCAAAATAATGACAAAACACCTATCCGCCTGGGAAGGGTAATGGAATACCTCAGCTGAACTCAAAGGTCAAAACTATTGCTCTACTTTTTTACAGATACGTAAGCAGGCTCAATACATTCTATAGTATGTTTTTAATATATTTTTAAAAGACTATATACCAAGCACCATATTTCTGTTAAAAACTTGCCTTTTTCTGAATGTGGACAACTGGCCACATTCCACCAGAGACATCTTCTAGGTATGGCCCAAGTCGCTGCCCACAATATGTAAAATAAACTCTGCCTTTCGCTGGCTGCCCTGGAGGGGGTGGAGTTCCTTCTGTTCTTTCCCATCCAATTCCTGCTACATCACCTGCAGAAAGAGATAATAATCAAAAGAATGGATTTAATGTTTTCTCACATCCACTGTTTCCCTTACATTTAGAGGACTTCCTGATTTAGCAGGTAAGCAAGTTAGCAGTATTCTTACATACCAGGAGAAAGAGTCACATCCAGTCTAACACTCTTCCACTGTAGCAAGCTGGAGCCATTGTAATGCACTGCTCGCCCATTACTGAGAAGTAACACAAAAAGAAAGTTAAAAAGAGCACTGAAACAAATAAGGATTACAACTCACTAAAAGGTAAAGTCTAGGTAACTGTGATACTGAAAAAGGCAACCCAGCTCTCCTTATTTTGATAAGGAGATATTCTAGTTCATCACTTTAACATTTCAATTAAAATGTATGCGTTGCCTACTACGTGCTCACAATACTCCTCCCT
Organism: Phalacrocorax carbo; assembly: GCF_963921805.1. Taxonomy (NCBI): domain Eukaryota; kingdom Metazoa; phylum Chordata; class Aves; order Suliformes; family Phalacrocoracidae; genus Phalacrocorax; species Phalacrocorax carbo. The sequence continues at coordinate 8,741,834 of NC_087527.1, read as the reverse complement.
AAGTTGCTTACAAACGTACTGAGGAAGACCATGATTTCTGATGCCCAACATACTTGTGAAAAAGACAGGTGCCCACTGGGTTTGTCCAGGCACCATCCCGTTTTTCAGCTTCTGTAGCAAATCCGAATGAAACTATTGGTCCAGTGTCATCATCTGTATCTCCATAGGAAACTATTTCAATTTCCCAGTAGAATGATGGTGCCTAGAAATAAAAAAATTTTAAAGTTATTTACAAAGCACAGGTAAAATAGAAAGTTTTATTTCTTTTTCTTTTCATGCACTGTTGAATATTAAATGACACAAACTGTTGCACAGTTGTGAGTTATTACCTGTACTGGAACTGGTGAAGTGGCATAGATAAATGTGCCCCGAGGAAGTCCCCCGCCTGCGCTAGGATCAGCCAAAAAGGTCACAGCTGTGAGATGCGATGAAAACATGCATGCTCGCACAGGGGGGAACACTCTTGATGGGCTCCAAGTGATTTCTTTGGGCTACAAACAGGAACAGAGCATTTTATTCTACTAATTACAGTTGAAGTCATCTACTGAGATCCAATGACACATTCTTTGATGAAGTGCACGTTTAAAACAATACATGCAACTACCACAACTGCAATCAAAACAAATCACATCCCATTACAGAAATTCAGATTAAATTTTTATATAAGAATCCAACCAGTTGGGCTCCAACACCACAGGCAGACCCCTCTACACTCAGTGCCTGACATTTGCAAGGGGCAGAAGACTCAGCACTGTTTCTGTGCTCACCTGTCTTCTGTCTGCTTGGAGTGGAGGGGGGGGAGGCCGAGCACAGTCCCGATACAACATTCGTAACCTTTCACACTGCATTTCCACAACAAGGAGCCTCTCTCCTGAAACAAACCAAACCGAGTCATGAGGTTCCAAGCAAATCTAGTTACTTGAATCCAACAATGCAATCTTAATGCTGGTAAATAGAAAACAAATAGAACATTTGCATTTTAAGATATCTGATCAAATAGTCTCACCTAATCAACAAAATTGAGGACCAAATCTAATGTAGACAAGCAATTGTTTCCCTCATGTTTGATTTATATTTGGTTACCAATGACACTTAATGTTAATTAAGATATAAAGTTCATTGCAGTGAGCAAGTCTATGACCCAGCAAAAGCAGAAAGTCAAAAAATCAGTATGCTCCCTTTTACGCTGGAGATCACATTGAAATCCACTTGGTTCCTACCCTAACATCCTTCACTTCGGCCACTTTTCCTCCAATGAAAGGCTCTGACATGTTCCTAAAGCTTGCCCTTGAACTAAGACTTCTGCTGGGCCCACTGCTTATCCTTAAACAAGAGGGAAGGAAATTCAGAGCTCAATGATAAAGAATATAAGAAAGCATTGTAAAAAACAGCAAAGAGGTCATAAAAAGAAAACATATAAATGATAATGGCAAGGAATACAGAGTAGGTTACTCTGGAAGCAAGAAAAGTGGACAGGGTTCAGAAGCACAGTAGTAGCGGCCTAGTCCTGGGACTTGCATCTTCTGTGATGCACAGGATAATCATATTCTGGCCTAAGCTTTATGCCCAATGTTTAAAATTGAGTCTGATTATTAGCTACTCTTACATTAACAGCTCTGCAGCTATGACAAGACATGCTGTACTCTGCCTGCTATCAAACTCTAAGTAGCTGGAGGACAAAAAACTGAAATTATTTTAAAAGCTGTTAGAATACGAATACGACAATGAAGCTGCAAGAACGTGTTGAATACCTACCAGGGCTGCACTCCTGTGCTACCAAATTAAGAACTTCTACAGCAGCTGGACACTGTTGAATGAATTCTTCACAGAATGAGCTGTCTTCTAACAGCTGAGCCATCACCAGGCATGCTCTTAATGGAAAAATAACATGTGTAAAGCATTACAAAAGTGTACGCTGAGTTCAAAGTTGTCTTTACACGTATTGAATTCAAGACCATTTTAAAAGACAGCACATCGACTAGTCTATTTCTTTGTCTGGTTGCTTAGCTATCCACTGGATCTTCTACAATGAGAGCTTTCCCCAGCTTCATAAGATTTACCAACATGAAGCATTTGCTCAATGCATTGTCAGTGTCACAGGGGGCACTTTATTTTTGGTGCTCATTTTAACAACATCCAGACACTAAATGTACTTAAGGAAGCAAACAAGAATTTTTGCATTGTCCCCTGCTGTCGTCTGTCAACACCCACAGAGGAAGAAAACAAGAACCCATGCAATTTTCTTGAACATTTGTGTATGGTATCAAAATAGACTGAGGTCCTGCACAAAAACCAAAAACTCACCTGGTTCTTATCTCAGCAAGAAGCCGGACCACTGCCATTACTGGAGTTGAGCCATCTCCTGTTGCAGGAAGTGAGGTGTGAATAGATAGACTTCCCTCCTGAGGAAGCAACATGGACTGGACTGCCTGTACTACCTTCTCAGTAATGGACAGTTTATGAAGAGGCAATGCCTGATGGTGGGGGGGCACGGTAAAAAGTTAAATTCAAGTAGTTAGTTTCTAAGAAATGAGGGCTTTTTATTACCTGGAGTTAATTCTCATTTTGTACTACCACAAACCAGCACCAAACACCAGTCAAAAAAAGAGAAAACAGAAATAAAACAAAAACCCTACACAGTACGCAACAGAACATCTTTAAGCACCAAAAGATGAATATCCATGTTACTTTAATGAGAACTTAAATATAGATAATTGTTAAGATATGTTTAAAATAATGAAGCAAATTTTACAAATAATATTTAATCAAAGATGAAACAGACTTTTTACATGCTGTAGATTAATTGCCAGTGTGCTATGACAGAAAAAATAAATAATTGATAGTATACTTAATATTGCATTCTTAAAACTACCGTACCTCAGATCTTGGAACACAGAGCCTAGATAATGGAATAGTTAATGTGTCTGATGCTTGTGAGGTCTTTCTACTGTCTATACTGGTAGGTGGAAATTTGACCGTTGCTATACCTTCTTGTTCATTAATAGATGCCACAACTCCAATGCTTCCTGCTATTCCTTTACCTAAAACCTACAACCAAAGAAGGTCTGCATAAGATTTCAGGCTGTTCAAACAAGAAACACTGAGCGCTTAGCACCACACACAGCAACTCAACACACAATTAGAGCTGGGTATTTTAGGAAAACAGGAATAACACACAATAGCAGTCTCCACAGGTGTTACTGCAACTGCTTCACAATTGCAGGCAGTCTGCACGCTGCTTCCCAAGTATTTCAATGCAGGCAAAACATCGCCAAAAGCACCAATTCTCATTTAAGATATAAAACGTCAGTGATGCTGTATTACCTGAACTTCAGAACCGATTTTAATTGTTTCCTTAAAGCCACCCAGAGCACAAAGGGCAGCTACTGCCTGCCGAGCAATTCTCTGAAGCTTAGCAAGTTTCCTTCCACTGCTACTTCCATTCTCCAAAATACTCTCTGCATACTTCCCAAGTTGTGGAATGTACATCAGAGCCCGAGACAGAACCTGAAGACAGAAGCAAAAATACCAGAGAATTACTTCAAAGCACAATTCAAACAAAAACCAATGCTCCAAGCCTCCAGCCCACACACAGTCTCAGAAGAATTATTTTTGTTCTTGAAGAGAATTATATAACTCAGAATATTCTATGGTCTCTGAAGTACAAACACCATCAAAGCCAGCTCCATTCCCTAATAACTTTTAGAACCACAAGAGTTACATACATAAGCTCAGCAGAAGTCTTCGCTCAAGGATTTAGCCTAAGCAACAGATTAGGTGCTACAGGATTCAGAGGAACATAAAAGCCATGTGTTATACTTTCCAGCCAACACTTTGGACCCTCAGAGGTCATGGAAATGAGGACTGAAGAGCAAACGTAGAGTAACCCGGCAAAGGCAAGATAACTCCGTAAACAAACAGCATTATTAATTACTGAAAAGAATGACAGGTGAGTTAGAATGTGTTGTCATTCTGTAATGCTGGATACTTTTTCATTATTTATTCCACCCTAACACATCAGAGAGATACATCTGCTAGAAAGGGCTACTTCTATGCAGTTACACATCCCGGTTTGAAGCATTAGAGGTAGTAAATCGGAAAGGAGTAGCTTAGGAAATTCCTAATATTTAAGTTCTCTTAACTACTCAGTACATGCTTGGTGTATAATTTGATACTTAGTCTTCTGTCTGCTTACTTTTTCAGCAGTTGTTGTCCATATCTGAGCTGCATTTGATTCTGGTGCCATCAACAAGCTATGTAGCAAAGCTATCACCTCTGCTGCCATGCTGTTTGCAACATGACCACTAATGAATGGCCTTACAGGATCCGTCCTATACAGAAGAAGAAAGAAATTTGCCTATTAATTTCAAGATGAGAAGGAAAAGCAGCTTCAGTTGTCAACAACACTACACAGCACAAAAAAGGGAATTTTATGAATAACCAGATTATTTTCTAGAGCACTGCAAATACTCGTATACAGAAAAGAAGAATCTAGACTCTAACTATAGTTAATCAAAGTGACCTACCTGGCAAGCTCAGAATTCCTCTCTCTGCAAATAGATGTTTGTGCAGTCTTCTTTTTGTCCCCCGTGGACAACCCACTAGCAGTTTCTGGATTGACAGTTTCTACGGGTGGCCCAACACTAACTATTAGACCAGACTGTGCCCACTTAGTTGCCTTTCGAAGAGCTGCAGCAGCTTCTTCTGTAATAACTTCACAGCAGCCACTCTGAAAATAAAATTGCCATAAGACAAATACTTGTCTTAGCTCTATTTGGCCACACTGAGTGATGCATTTAACTCTCCTCCCTCTGCATATGTAGAAGTACTGAGAAAACATCAACACACCCTCCTGTGTACGTATTAGTCATAGTCATAAGACAAATTTCTTCTGATGATTTTTCTCATCTACAAAGAGATCAGAGATCAATGTGGATTCATTGCCTTTAATATTCCATTCTTAGCTTAACACTACAGTTTCTCTTCTCTGATCAAAAAGTGACACCTGAGTATTTCTGGTGCAAATACCCAAGAACATGTCTGGAAATATACATGAAAAATTAATTTAAATATGTGGTTTAAAATTCTATCAACATGCATTAAAAAACATTTCAGGAAAGACAATATTAAAGGGACTTAAACATGACCTACAACAGCTGGAGGAATAATTAGCTGAAATACTTTTTCATCATTTACCCCTGTATTTATATCAATAACTATATAATGTTAACTTTACATATAAAGTCACCTTTCTGAACAGTTCTGTAAATTAAACAACGTTTAACAAAGGGGATTTAACATCAGTAAAAAACCCAAGAATTCTGACTGGCCACCGATTTTCACAATGTTGAGTAATTTTTAGTTATTCCTTCTCTTACTTTTGTCATGTCTCGATCCATTTTCACCACTTTCTCCATATTGGCTCCAGTTCCTAGTCGAAATGGACGACCTTCGGAGCTACTATTAAAGTGAAAACAAAACACATCAGCTTTGTTTTAACTGGTGGAAAAAAGAGCTGAACTATACAGTCCGATTTAATATATTACATGTGTTTTTACATTATTTGAAAGTAACCCTCACAACGGCATTGCTCAACAGTAATAGAAATACTTGATAGTTAAGGACGTACCCAATTACACTATAATTTACAAATGGAAATGAGTACTATTGAATGCAGTTATGTGCATAGCAATTTAATCCTTCCCCCCTCAAAAAGAAGCATCATGACATTGGCTTTTACTGAACACGGATGCCTGAGGGCTCCGAGTTAACCTTCACCTAAGAACACCCAACAGCTGTACTTTTTAGTAGCATTTTTAGGGCACAGGTTCAAAACCAACTTGGAGTGGGGGAAGAAGAGACAAATAGTACAAAATGCAAGAGGTAATGTTGGCTGTCTGACATGCAGAGATCACAAAATTGAGGTGGGTATTAAGAATACTAAAGAAGCTGTAATAGCAAATTATTACTCAGTTTTGCATTATTAAAAGCAATGCTTTTAAAGTCATTTTGCTTTGATAGTTCTATTTGTTAGTCCTACATATGTAATACCATAACAAGATAGATTAAATATTTCTGATGAAGCATCATTTAAATAGCTAATTTTTCAGGTGGTTTTTGTTTCAGATAGAATAAGATGTTTTTATGTTCCTTTGCCAGTGGCTTCCATGGTTTGTAAGCAAGGCAAAACCAAAACGTTACGCTTCGGACCTCCCTCCTCCTTTTATAGATCTGTATACTCTGCTCTGTTTCAACTCTGCCAATCTCATAATTGATAAATAGTCTTCTACAAAACAGAGAAGTCCAAGAAGCTTTGGGATTTAGATTCTTTCTGCTGCTGCCTCACCACAAATTCAGTATAGTGGTACATAGTTTTATCCAGGTAACAGTATGCTAAGCATCAGCCCTATAAACCTTTTTTGCATTATCTTATTATTTTGCTAGTAAATACAAGAAATTGGGAAAACATTTTACTTCCCATGTCTAGGACGAATTCTCCTACAGCTGGAGTGCTAAAAAAAGAAGGGAAATGGAATTGGTGAAATTGGTTGCTAATTCCAATCCAGTGAGTTAAGATTACCTTAGTAATGGCTGAAGGACTTCATGGGATGACTGGTCTTCCCGTTTATGAATAAATATAGAAAGTTTACCATCCACTGCCTCGCTTTCTTCTCCAGGATCTTTATCACCTTTTATAGAATTTTTAGGGCTGGCTTTTGCCAAAGTAGTATCCGGCTCAGAGGCAGTTGGAGAAAGAACCGTCTGGCATCCTTGAAGTAGAAAGGAGAAAAACAAAACAAAGAAAAACACACAACCATGAGCTCCATCAACAAACTTTCCTGCCCTTGAAAGTAACACTAACGCACCTGAGATGTCTAAAACATCACTGTGACACACACCTTAGTGTGAGAACAGTTAAATTAAGAGGCAGATGGAAAGTCACAGAAATATCATATCTTTCAACACGGCCATATCCTATACCATTTCCTGCTTGAGCTTTCTGTCAATACAAAATCTCCTTGCACAAACATGACTTGCTTCACAATTTCTCAAATTAGCATGACATGAGAAAGATGCCAGTACCTGGTACTACATAATCCGCCAGCTTTGCCAACAGCAGAGAAGCAATCTTGGAGGCTGGGTCACTGGGATCATCCTGTTCACTGTTCAGAGAGGGTACAGAGTAACTCCAGGGAGGCAATTCCACATTTCCACAGTCCTCGACACTCATGAGAGGCAGTGCAGCACGACACAACTGGAGGATTATAAGGACCAACTTTGGAGAAGGACGCTGATCCAAGAGAAGTGACAGAAGCTTGGACACACAGGCTGGCTGGCTCAGGATTGCTTTACCTATGTGACTCCTGAAAGAGAAAAAACCAGGTAACTGCTGTTTGAAAAAAAAAAAAAAATTTGATTGTTTGATGATGCTCTTGTAATAAGTTAATTTTTTTCAAGATGTAATTTAAAAGCAAAAATTCAGCATCTGACAAAACCTTATTGCAAGAATTCTTACGTAACCCAATAGCGCTGATTAAACACTGAGCGTTAGTTAACTTTCAAAGCCCTTCTAAAATTTGATGGTAATCTTACCTTCACTACTGTTAAGAAAAAAAAACACAAACCAAAAAACCCAGAAAGAACCCCCACCTGCTTTCATACATATAAAATAATACCCCAGAGACAAAGGCCTAGTACCTTGACAGGTCATTAAGAAGACTGAGAACATCTTGAAGCGCGTCATTTCCTGCAGCTTGATTACCACAACACTCTGTGGCTCGTGCAAGGTGGTTGGTGAGAAGGCTGGAGACCTGACGAGCCAGACCAGAGTGAACAGCTTCTGTTGAACCACCTTTAAAAGTAAAGCAAGAATACACAATTGTAATAATCAAAAATGAATGTATACATCTACAAATTCCTTACCCATAAACTGAAAAACAGTAAAAAATACTTTTGTGTTCCTATAGCAAAACAGTTACATATAAAATGTCTTAATTAGAAATAAAACCTGATAAGATATTTGTGTTCCATTATCCAGTAGCCACATGCCTATAAGATTATGTACATAATGGGTGAATCCAAACACAGGAGAAACGTGGAAGCGATCACTAAGGGTCTCCTGGTTCTGTGGTTATGTTTAGGCAGAATCAAGTGCCAGACCTGAAACTACCTGCAACATAAACATTCCCATGAGAAGGAAAAGCTAGAATTTAAAAAAAACCCAAAACACAATCACAAAAAACCCACCAAGAAGAAGATCAACTTATTTTTGTATCCACTTCTCTGTTCTAAAGAACCCAAACAGTGCTGAAGTCACAGTGAGTGAATGCCCTATTTAAAATATATTTGTGCCACTTCTCAGGCACTTGCGCCATCTTAAGTGCACAGTAGACACACAGCTGGCAGTGTTCCTACCTTCTTCTTTCTCCCATTCAACACACCGATTGGCTAGCACCTGGAAGGCAGCCCAAGCCATGGTGGCCACCTTCTGCTTCTTAGTCTGTTTTTCATTCGAACTGGATTCTGTCTGGCTGCTTAAACTGCAAAGCCGGTCCATAAGTTGTACCAGGCCACTACGTACCAAACACTTCTCTTCGCTCCTGTATGAGGAGAGAAATTCAGATTTTACTTAAGTAACTTTTCAGTCACTAACAACAGATTCAATGAATATCCCAAACTTGCTGTTAACTCAGCAACTAATTACTTTGAAGAAAGATGGTTCTGTCTCTCCCTGCCCTCCCCAAATGAAATTCTGTATTCTGAGAAAATGTAACAGGATGTTCTCAGATATTCCTCATTATGAAGAAAGGGAGTATATCTATATTACATAATGCTTCTCCTTAAGGCAAAACCTAATAAGCACAGCTGTAGATGCCTTTCTTCCCTTTCTGAGAGAAATACTTTCATACCTTGTGTAAGGTATAGTGCATAAGAGGCCAATGCTATTTGCACAAGCAATGGGGTAGCGAGCACACAGCGAGACCACAGATGTCATAGTCTCTCCAAAAGCTTCCTGGACTTGTTCCACCATCCCGCCACATGTGAGCTCTTCAATTCTGTTGGTAGGTAGATATTTGAAATGGTAGGCTTTCTAGGTTAAATAAAATTAACAAGCTTCCAAATATAGCTTTAAAAATAATAATCAGCATATATTAGGAATTACTTAAGGAAGCTTTAGAAACAACTGCAAGTCACTTAATGTTTTAGTATGAAACACATGTAAACAAGACAGTATGGTAGTTTTACCTCAGACATGATTGAAATTTTACTACAAACAAAATACAAAATATTTATCAAATTTAGCTGACAGTACTAGTATCAGCTAAATCTACCACTAATAACTAATCAACACTATTTCAGAATTAAGTCAGGAGAGTAAGATACCATATATACATACCTGTGGACATGTTGTTCTACTATGAAAGGAAATTTCATCTACTGCCAAATAAAAGCATTTCTTAGAAGTTTCTGCCTGTTTACCCCACAAGGGCTAATAAAAGCGGTTGTTGCAGCAATTTACCATCTTCTACAGAGACTGAAACATTCAGTTATTTTCAGAGAAGTAAACAAACCTTGGTCCTCCCTGAAGTACCATGGTCACTGGGCCTACGAGATGTGTCACACCACCAACGCGGACAGCTGCTGTCAGCAACTCTCTCATATGCACTAAGGCTTGCTTCCTTGTATTCCCACGACGCCACCTTGTCTGAGCAGCTAGGAGAAAACTGCTGCTGGACACCTACGAGATTTTGTTTTTGTTAATGAGACACAAGCAAGATGCCTCCCTTCTTTGTGAAAGTTTAAATTTTAAAATATAATGATTTAGCACATTTAAAATGACATACCGCTTGGTCAGGATTTGTTCCAATGAAGGCAAACAGTTGCCCCAGTAAGACGCTGTATGTGGGTTTATCTCTGCTATCCTCAATAGTCAGTGACTGGAGAAGAGTGAAAGAGCTGCTTCTATGGCTGGTAACATGGCGTCGCCTATGAGAATATAGGATAATTACACCTGGCAGCAGTAAATTGATCCAGTGGAAAAAAAATGCTATGCTTGCAAAGTTTATAATAATTTTATCAACACAAGCCACATTATTGTAAAGCAGCTTAGTGGAATAAACCCTTGTATACCTTTGACTTGATCTAGCAAACTCGATATCTTCATTACCAATCATTTCTAAGTCAGATGGTGCTGACATGCTGCGAAGGAAGACAGGCTGGCGGACTGCATGAGATATCACTTTTGTTTCAGATGCTGATTTACAGGCTGCAATATTACACAATATGAAAGAGTGTCACTCCTGGTGTAGGGGGTTATTTACAAACTGTTTTTAAAATCACTGTGGACATTCCAGCGAAAACTGTAACCTTGGGTGGGGAAAATACAGTCTAAGCAAGAACTTGCAAATCAGTTCTAAGGACTTTCCTGTTTTCAGGTATTGTTTCAAGTTAGTTTTGTTTTGATTAGGTTAAGCATTTTTCCCCCCAAGAATTCAGGAGACTAAAGTTTAATTTCCAGGTATTATTACTCAGACCTTAATTCACCATCATCATGGCAACCAGAAAACAAAGACTCAACTTCATATACCGTAAAATAATTTAATTAATTTGAAAATGTAAAAAAAAAAAGTTTCCTTTTAATTTAAGCAAAACAGGGAGAATAAGAGAAAAGGAGTAAATTATAGCTTTAGGGAAAAAAAAAAAGTACAATGCTGGTAATGAGATCTATACCTGGAGTCTCTGCAGGGGTACCAGATATACTTCTTGTGATACCAGACTGTGCTGCAATAGTGACATGTAATAACAGCTCTGCTCTGTTCATCAAGCTCTTGACTAATGTTTTTGTTTTTGCTAGGGGATGAGAAGTCTTCTGTGTCAGTGAATTCACCTCTTGAAAAAACTTCTCCCTAATATTATGAAAGAAAAATATGAAGCAAAAGCTCAATTACATTTTAATGCCTTCTGAAATAAAGTGTTACTGTGAGAAAGGTTATTTTAAAGAAGACATATAGCATCAAACTATTCTATGCCAATGAAGTAGAAAGCAGAAAAAAATAAAGTGATTTGTTAGTAACTACTAGTAGATGTAGGTACTAATATTAATATATTTAGCAAAAATTTTTTCTAGGAATTTAATCAGCTATTGCTAGACAGGCAGGAAAATTAAAGTATTTGCATCCCTGGTTAGAAGTTCACCTGAATGCTCCTGCTCCCAGAGACTGTCTTCTTGCTATAGGTCTACCAGCCTTTAACAGCATTAGACACAAAATGTTTTTGAAACATTTAGTGCCAGCTTCTGTTTCATATCATTAAGTGTCACAGGGTACAATGAAATTCAAGTGCCTACTTCAGTAAGTGTTTATGTTATGCAACCTTAACCCTGCATACCTACTTTTGGAACTCACTGAAATTCCACAGCTGCTTAAAGTTGCCTATCTTTTAAGTACCTTGCCTAGATGGTACACTCCACAGCCAGCTACTAACCTTAGTGCCAGGACCACATTCTCAAGATCACTTCCATCAAAAGAAACTTCTTTCATTGAACACAGAAGTTCTAGTTCTTTCATCTTGCTCTAAACAAAGTGAAGGAAAGGGATGAACATGTATTGAGAGAGCAGCATGAAGCATGAACACATGCAGCAGCCACAATGCTTACCTCATTGAAGTGATAATCATAAAAGAATGGGACATTGTTCTCCAGTTTCCCATGCAGGGCGTCATCTACCTCATTCTGCCATTTCTGCTCCAGCTCAGCCACACTCTAATAAAGCAACAAAAAAGTAACACGTATCGCAGTTGTTCATCTTAAGGAGTAAGAGAGATCTTAAAAGAAACAATCCAAGTACGTTTTGTATTTCTATGTTTCTAAAATGCTGTTAATACACCTTTATTCTCAAAAAAAGCCTTCTGGGTTTTTTGTGTAATTTTATTTTTACCTGCAATTGTCTCTCCATGGCATTTAGCTTCTTAAAGGTCTCTCCCATAATTTTACAAAGTAAATCATATTCTTCAGCATGTTCTTCCTGATACTGGAAATTTATCAGGGACTGGAGTGCATCAACCAAATTCAAATGTTTAATCACACATGAAACTACCATCTCCTCCATTACTTCTGGCTGAATCACTTCCCTAGGGTTATAGGTAAAGCCAAACTGATTAAGCAAGAATAACGGACAAACTTTGACAACTCATATTCACAATTCACTAGATGCTGCATTCACAAACAAGTATTTACAGACTATTAAACGCACACCATCATACATGACAGGCACGTCGCATCCTTACCATTGCTTTTTTAGCTCACTTACTTTGGCACCAAACATTTCAAAAACTAAAAGTCAAGTTAGAAAAAATAAAGCAAAACAATGACTACTTACTTTATACTTGGCCTAAACTGAGGCCGAGCACGTCCAGAAATTTCCCTGAGCTTTATCATGATTCCTGGAGGCAGCCTAATCCTAGGCAGATCAAAATAGTGTCCAACAGGAGGCACTAGAACATCAGAAGGATATGTAAATTCTCTATCTTCATCTATAGTAAGAGGCAATGGAGAAGGACTTGGTGTAAGAGCTGGAGATATTACACCATTAGCTTCCACCTGCCACTGGCACCTGGAAAAATAAATAAAAACAGATTAAAAGTGTTCCCCCCCTCATTCAGAAAGACACATTAGTCAACCACACATTACAAAGACAGACTACATATTAACTTGTTAGATGTGGCTAGTACCAAGCATAGCCTAATCCTCCCCTACTTTAAAGAAAACCTCTATTCTAGAAAGCATTCCCTTAGTTTTAGGCAACACAGAACTGCTGAACAAACTCTGCAGGAAAAAATATCAAAACATCACTTTAAAACACAAGACTTGGGCACAACTACAAAAGTCACCTTCCCTCAGAAAAAACCCGCACGGGAACTCAGATAAAAAAATTTTTTTTTCTTTTTACCTTTGTAATAGTTTAGATCTTAAGAGCTCTTGACAGGTTTCTTCATCTTTGGTAATTTCTGGTCCATTGTATAATATTCGCAGCATAGAACAAGCTAACACAGAAAGGCCAAGTGCCAGGTCAACTAAGAATGGCAAGCCTCCTGACACATCCTCTGAAGACTCCTGTAGTAGGAATAGTGATAAGCTGCACTAATCAATCAACCTTAAAGTCCTTCCCCAATACATTTCAAGAGAGGAGATTTAATATTTATATATATACTTTTATAAAGATATAGATATATATCAATCATATGTCTCTTACACAGAGGTATACTAAAAAAAATGCTTAACAATTAAAAGCAATATATAAAAGAACAACTCAAGACAAGAAACAAAGGATTTAAACATTTTTCTTCTGAACCAAGGAAGAAAAGGTAAAGTTATTTTTGGTTCAGTCATTCTCTGGCCTGCAGATCTGTAATCTCAAAGGCTAGGACTACTAGCTTCCTGGTAGTGGGATTAATTTTTCCTTTTGTTTGATCCCAGCATCCCTCCCCTCTCTTCTTTATAGACTGGAATCATTATTCCCCCATTAACTCTCCAATTTCCTCGTCGTTACAAGGTACCCATCTCTCCAAAGAAACCCTGATCTACAAGCAGCAAGAGATATTAAAGTGACTTCATCCAAGACCAGTGTCAATGACAAGAGATAGGTAAGACATATTTGGTAATAACTATCTTCACAAAACCGTAAGCACGCTACAGACCGTGCCACAAGGTATCTCTGGCTAAGGAAGCCAAACATCTAAAACTTAGGTCCTTTACATTGTAAAAAGGTGATTTGTCTTGTTGTCAACATAAGTAAGCTATTATTGTTTTAAATTTCAAACATTAACTTCAAACTATGAATTACACTTCTATTTGATCTGAAGTGTGTAACAGAGAGAAGATAAATTGAAGCTGAACCTATCCCACGGAATCTGTTATGTTTGAGTACCTGTGCTCGAACAGTGCAAGCAAAGCCCCACATAGCTTTGTCTGGAGTGTTGTGCTCACGACCACTCCGCATTTCAAAGGAGAAGGTGACTGTATCTCCTTCCACCTTAAAATTTTGATGGGGAGGAAGGGGGAAAAAAAAAAAAAGATACATTTAAGAATTGAGACAAACAAACAGGCTTTTCATAAATGTGGCTTATTTTATGGATTAATGTTTTTAATGACAGTTATCTAAGTATCATTTTTATCTCCGATTATATACTCTGATTTAAGATTCTTCCCTTTTTGTAAGGATATCTTTTAGTGGACAATTTGAGTTTCATTTTGCTGCTGGCTAACTATAGTAAAACAAAAAAAAGCCACCGTAGTTGTAGAATCAGAAGCAGAATTTATCAGTCCGTATTACTTGGCCTTGATTTTCATCAAAAAGCTTTCATTATTTGTCTGCAAGAAGCCATGCAATAATCAGTTCCCTTCCTGAAGGAAGACAGATAAGCTCTTGAAGAAGAATGTCAACATATTAAAAGAAGAGTTTGCTAAAAGAGCAGTATAAAAATCTGTGTCTGAAAAATAAATGAAATTCCATTAATTGTGGACAACGGAGTGCTTGTCTGAAATTGCTTTCCAGTTCATTATTTCTTGTTTTTCTTTCTGAAATTATTTTTTGTTACTTTTATAAGCCCAGTTTTAGTCTGGGACAATGTAGCAGCACAAGCACATACAAAAGAAAACCATACTGCAAAAAATCTGAGGGAACATACTGCAAAATTCTTGAAATATTGACGTTTCAATAAGTTTGAGGGATTTTTCTGTCTTAGCTTTATTGCCAGATGGATCCAATGTAACTTTAAAACCCAACACAAACGTTTGGAAAGTTGCTACATTTACTACTTGTTATATTTGTGGGTTACTGTTAAAAAAATTCAGTCATGCCCACAGACCTTAAGAAAATATGCACAGCCTCAGACTGTGGAAGAATTTCTCCTGGGAAGATATATTTATGAGAACAGTAGTGCCATTAGAGACTCCAGGTCTAAAACATACCGATAATGAATTCCAGTAAGACATAACAGAACAAGATAAGCTCAAAGAGAAGCATCACACATAACACACAGTTGAGTTTCAAGTTATTCCCCAAGGTCATAACAGGCCACTTAAGAAGTGATCTCATCATGGATAACTGTACACTTAAAAGCTTAGACTTTATTGCTATAAGGGTTGAAATGGACTTGACATGGTTTCCAAAGGGGATTTTTCTATGTGAAATATTGTTGGATTATAATACTGTACCTTTACTAAGTCTTTCGGCCAACCAGTTCCTAAGACACTACGGCTGCCATATCCCAGTGTATTGCCTCCATACTCAGCAACCTTCCTACTGTTTGTGTTAGGACCAGCATAGATCACCAACTTCAAAACATAAAATACACTGTTAGACTGTAAGAGAAAAACAAGAAAATCTAATAATAATAATAATACTTAGCACTTACATCGCGCTTTATATTTTCAAAGCGCTTTATCAACATTAACAAATCCTCACAACAGCCCTGTGAGGTGAGTAGGCAAGTATTATTATCCCCATTTTACAGATGGGGAAACTGAGGCAGAGAGGAAATCAAGTGACTTGCCCTCGAGGTCACACAGCAAGTCAGCAGCAGGAACTAGGAGCTGAAGTCAGGAGAAATCCTAACTCCCAGTCCTCATGCTGAGCTAACTAGAACATACCACCTCTCAACTACTGAACGGATTGATCCTGCTCCCATTGAAGTTAATATTTTGTCAGTGACTTCCATGGGAACATGATAAGGCCCAAAGTTTTCTGGAGGGGTTCAACCAGTAATGGGTGACATTAATATAAAGGCACTTATAAAAACTAATGGCAGTGAGTATCACAGGACTTGCTCTATGTCGAAGAATATATTGCAACAATTAGTAAGCAGCACAAGTAGCACTCTGATTATACAAAGTAAGTGCTATTAGTTGAGTTCTTGAAACTGAAAATACTTGTTCATATTAATCCATGTAAACAAGCCATTTATCATCAGGGCAGGGGGAGTAACCTTTCCAGTTCTACCCAGTTTAAACAAATTGTGCTAATCTACAATGTAGGCAGCTAGATTAAAATTTGAGAAATAATGAAAACTGAACAGCAGTAAAAATGAGAAGGAAGTCAAACCTTGACAATCTGAGCCATCATGAAATTAACTTTTAAAAAAATGGAAGAGTTGGTATGAATATCGGGGTGGGGGAACCAAAACAAAACAACCCTGCCCCACCGTCCCAAACCGCGTACCTCTGGAGCCTACTGTATTTCTGCTATTTCATAACTATCACTATTTCTGACATCTTTTGAGCAAACTAATTACAGAGCCTAACTCTTAACAAAAGATCCTCAGAACAAACAGGTTTTAAACATGGGAACAATCACTGCATATTATGTTCTGAAACAAGAAGAATTAAGCACATATTCTTTTTGGATTGTTTCTCCAAGTATAATAGAAATTAAACATGAACCATTTATCTTCATCTTCCTGCCTTTTCATGTCAACAACTCTGTACATTTTCTATCATTTACCTAAGTCTAGTCTTAAGATGAGACTCAAGAATTCTTTTGAGAAGTTATTCACACCTGTGCAACACCAGAAATAACCACTCTGCGTGCCTGTACTTTACAGCCTTCAAGTAAATAGACTGGGACATTTCAGTGTACACTAATAAGCTCCTCTCAATAAAAACCTCCTGCATCACCCTGATTACTGGAAATCAGGTGCCATGAAAGACAAGGGGCAGAGAAGATGAAAATGGGAAATGCTGCTGACGGAAATATATACAAAAGAAAGAATTTCTGAATTGGCCCTTGCTTACCTTATCGTAATCATATTGTGAAGAACATCTGTTGTCAAATCTAAGATATAAACAGCGGGCTCCTGGAATATGTACAGTTTCTTTAAATTTATAGTTATCCCTGACAGGATGAACTGTTTCTACAGTCTTCCCAGCAGCCCAGGGAGCAGGGATCTTCAAACCCGTAAGAAAACCTGGTTCTTCCTTCTCTTCCAGCATTCTGAAATTAGAGTGAAAAATTAGTCCTAAAATTCAACACACTGATTTCTACCATATATTCAGACATCAAACTATTAAGTACTTAAAATCACCTCTCGGTATTGAAACACAGTGACACAAAGTATTGACTCCTCATTTTAGGCATAACTGTATCGAGGGAACATGCAGAACTTAAACAGCATGAACTCTGTACATTAGAAATAACTATGCCAATCTCTAACCTGTGAAATCTGAACTTTTCCCTATGCTTTCCAATTTCCAAATGATGGTACACAAGCTAAGTAGCACCATAAAAAAAGAAATGGTACTGTCTATGGATTCTAACACACAATTGGTAGTGTAAAAAAATTTCCCTCCTGGGACAGCACCCAAAACTGATTATACAGTCAAAAACCAATATGTCTAATATTTCACTGAAGCTTATAATTTGGAGGAGGATTGAAAAGAAATTCTTCAGAGTTTTCACATAGTATATTACACATTATCACAAGCTGATTAATGCTACAAATTCTGCAACATTGCAAATAGCTATGATGAGTATTTTTAAATTTAATTTAGCTATGTGTTTCTGTTCCTAAGCAGAAGCTGTATAACTTTGAGCTGAGACACAGGATTTAAATGCAGGACTTTAAATTGCTGTATTTCTCTAGGTAAATGAAAGCATTTACTATCTTTCCAATGGTTTTAATACTGTATCTCATGCTGC
Source organism: Phalacrocorax carbo (assembly GCF_963921805.1). NCBI lineage: Eukaryota > Metazoa > Chordata > Aves > Suliformes > Phalacrocoracidae > Phalacrocorax > Phalacrocorax carbo. Next base: position 8,724,141 of record NC_087527.1, on the reverse strand, counting down.
CAGAGCAATATACATTTTCTCACAACGGTCTTCCTTAGCCTAATTATCGTAAGAGGAACATTTAGAATTCCTAATGCTTGAGGAGAGGGAAAAACCGAAACAAACTATACCCTATGCAAACAACTCGAAGATACTAATCATTTAGTTCTCTGGGCAAAAAAAATTTAGAACTAGTTGTCTTTCATAAATACTTATCTATCTTTAAGACAGCCTTACAAACCATTACAAATTTGCCTTTCAAAAAAGAAAAAAGTAAAATTGCTGCTTTAAGATTTGACCACACAATGGTCATACGAGCATTACAGCTGAGATATTTTATCCCATGAAAAGTCCCAAGTGTAAAGAAAAATCACCTCTCGTCAGGTAACAGCTTCCCTTTCTGTTCTGATGCACCACTAGGGGAACTGTTCAGTTCTGAGAAAACTGGAGACTGAGTTTTAAGCAGCAGTGCAGTCTGTGGCACAAAAGATACAGTGTTAGAAACATGCAAAGAGTAAATAATTTAAAAACCTTGCTATTGACTATATTAACAACCACACTGTGTGTTGTTATTGACCATAAGTCATTACATAGTAGCTGCTGTACAAAGTCAAAATTTAATATTCAGCATTATCAGCTTTTGTAGCTGTTGAGCAATTGTTAAACTATGATCTGTAGATCACTTACTGCAGAGAGTTGACCAAGATCTACAGCATTTTAGAACATACATGCCACATCTTTTTCCCTTTGAAGACAACTGCTGATACAAAGACCATACCTGACTTGTGTAAAGAACCAGCTGCACCAGCTGAGGCATCAAGGCATCAGCCATAGTTAGAGTTTGCAAATTTGGATGCATCAGAGATGTCAGTAGGACGGGAAGCAGATGACCAAGCATAGTAGCCTTTGTAATTTGCTCTAGGCCTTTTAATCTGTAAGGAGAGTCAAGACTTAGATAATGACAACTATTTTCATGTAGTATCACTACTCTTTTTAGTCATCTGCTTAACTTTGTAACAGACCGCATAAGTAGGCAATTCAAAATACAGAGACCATTTGCATTACATTTAAGAAGAAAAACCAACCAAAAACTTAGATCTTGAAAACATTATAAATTTTCCAAGTTTTGTCTTAGTCTTTGCTATCAATTCTTACTAAACAGTGATAGACCAGAAGACAGTAAATCAAGAGTTTAATAATTACTTAGAAAATTATAAGCTCCCATGGGCATGGGATGAAAGTCCACACCAAAAACGAATGTATTTGTTCAGTACGTATATCAGACTGCTAGCACATACAGCTCAAAGTACTTTAAAAGAATCTGTATCTATAAAAATATATTTGAACATGAAACCCATCTGAAAACATCTCAAAGGAATTGTGTATTGCCAAGAAACAAAACTGATCTTGCAGGCACAGAAAAGCATGGAAACCAAAACCTGAAACACAACTGGGAGACAGCGGTGTTTAACTAGAGAAAAGGTTCACAGCTTTTGTTTACATCTGATTTCCAACATATATTTTTACCTGGAGGGGAGACAGGGAAGGGCAAGGTGATGCTACCTGATGAAACATGCAGGATATCATAACAACATCCAAGACAAATAAAATATCTAGTCCAGCTACTAGACGTGTATTAGGAATTTAAAAATAAAAAAAATTGCCCTAGCTTATAGGATTATTCCCCACTGACTAACTACAGTTTGTTTCCAGTTACTCTGATCATAAATACTATTGCAACTGACTAAAACCTTACCAATTTGAAGAGCTTCTACAGACTATCAGGCTAGTAGTACTGACCTGGAGGGTCAGATTCTAAATTTTTCAAGAGCTAAGTGCTACGCAAATGCTATGGTAAGAAACAGTTCCCATACACTCAAAGCTCAAGTATGAAGTTATAACAAAAAACAAGTAATGCTAACTGTGCCTATACAATAAGCCTCAAAAAGAAAGTTTACTGTTTCCAAGTTAACATGCTCATACTTGTCTTACCTTTGTTCTCTATCAGAAATGTCACTGTTTATTAGTGCTGTAGTGACTTGTTGCAGCATTTCTAGGACTTCATCACATCCTGTCAGAATTTGTGTAGCAAGAGACAAAATGCTGGTCTTTAGCTCCTAGGTACAAAGAGAGTTACAGGATACTTAAATTCTTACGGAATACAAAAAGAAGGACAACAGAACAAAACGATGGATTTCCAAATTAAAATAATGATAGTGTGACCTGGCAGGCCTGCAGCAGTAGATTCATCCAAGACTTAAATTTGATTAATGCTAAGCCCCAAAGTGCTGGGAGAAACTAGGTGCATATTTTACAGGATGCACAGCCAGTTTCTAGAGGGAAGGAATCCCCAAGTCCAGCACAGGAGTGAGAGCTGTTAGCCAGCCAAGGTACAGCATTGGTGACAGAATGTCCTAGCAGGCATGAGGATCACTGTAGAGAGAGAAACTGAACAATGAAAACATGGGTGAATAGAGAGACAAGAAAAGTACTACAATATTTAGCATTTACTCAATGAGCCTGAACAAATAACTTTCAACTGCAGCAGATTACAAGCACACAAAATCTCAAAGAGCAGCAGACAAAATCAGCTTAACAAACAGTATCAGAAGTTGTGAAGTCAATAGCATTATAGAAGAATTTTGCTGTTACAAAATCTATTACAAGACAGGCTGCATGCTAGGACAAACCTAGCTTCTATGAGTTCATTCAAGACTATTCCAGCAGTAATATGAAATGACTGCATTTTAATAAAACTTATACCAATAAAACAACTACTGTCCACAAAAACCTTGTCCTCTAACAGTTTCCTTGCCACAAACATTGTTCATGCTATTTCAGACAATAGATGTAGGTTGTTCTACATAAGCTTTATAAGTTAAAACTGAAAAAAAAGCAGAAGCCAGGTAAGGCAAACGAGAAAATCCTTTTTATTTAAATCTGAAAAATTTTCAAAGACCATATAAGTGATTTGGAGAAGAGAAACTGGGGGGCGAGTAATGTGTCCAGAAAGGATTCCTAGAGGTGAATTTTTTACCAGCACATATTAATTAAAATACATTTTAAACCTCATTATACTTGTCTTTAGAGGAAGGGAAGTGTCTGCTTTCACTTACAATACAGAACCCAAGCGGGTTCTTGGGTTGAACCCAACTCAACATGGAACAATGGCAGATTTCAGCTGGAGAACAGGAAAAATCTGTCTACAGTAACTTAACTATTTAACTAGAGCAAAAGAACCAACAAAACCGTGTAAGTAGAATGCTTTACAGAAACAAGAGATGTCACAGGAACGCTGACTGTAGAGAGCCATACTAGAATAAAACTTGGTGTTTACCTGTACCTTCAATGTCTCTCCCTGCAAGGAGCTGTCACTGTCATCATTTTCATCAGGTTTAATCAAAATAGTGTTACTGAGGAGGTGGTTCTGTACAGCCATCAGATACCGCAAACACGAAGATGCAGCCTTTAACATAAATAAGTACACTTTACATTATCTAAACCCTTTAATCAACCTTGATTCTCAGGTAATCCTTGTACTTTGAAATATAAAAGAGAAAAAAGTTGAGGGAGAGGACAAGCAAAACCAAAAAATTATTCCCCTTCAAGAGAAATTGTATTTTGCTGATCTAACACAAGCTCGTTAATACATATTTAAGAGAAGAAGCTGGTTATAAAACACTGAATTGTGTCAAATAATTTGCAAAATATATATAGAAGCAGTACTATTTTGTTCAAGTATGTAACATTATAGCAATACTCCAATACCATAACATTAATTCTTGAAAGATAATGCCACCATAGAGCTAAATTTAATTCACATTCCCGAAGGTCATGGTTCCTTGCTACTACTCCTTTCCCATCCTCCTGCAGGCCATGACTTCCTGTCCCCGCCCCAGTGTTTGCATGCAAGCTCATCTGCCTTCGCCATCAGCCAGATCGGGGAGCTGACCCTGCTGAAAACACCTATGCATACTTTTGCCATTAAATTCACTCATATTTGTCTGTAAATGATAATCCTTTCTGCTTGTGTGAACCATTACACACAACTGCAAAAAGAGTTTGCTTTTTAATTGTTGTAATGTTTTGAAGATTGAGATACACAAACTTCTTTAAAATTGAAACAGCTACCAGAGCAACTGGGAAATATATTCATATATAAATCTGTTCTAGCATTACTGTACAATTTACATTGCTATAAGAAATTGTTTCTTCCTTTCCTGCACTGCATAAACAAAAGACATTCTTTTCCCGTATTTGTTAAGACACCCAGCTATAAAAGTTCCACCTTACATATTCAGTAAAGAAGATGGATTTAGAGGGGGAAAGGAAGCCAAAGGCAAATTTACTTTTATCAAAACACATTTTACTTACAGGCACAGTTGAAAGAAGCCTTTGAAAATCATCTTTAGATACAGTTTGGCACTTGGTGATTAAGACACAAGATTCTCGGACAACAATCTTGAGAATGTAGTGCAACAGCTCATCATTTAGTCTTCAAAAAAATGCAGGAAAGATGCAAAGCGTTAATAGACTAATTATTGTGTATTTTGTATTGTACATCTCAAAAGTCCCTGCAAGCTGTATCACAAGTTATGTGAAACCAAAACAAATACCTGTTCAAGTTCAGAGATGCAGACACAAAAAAAAACAAGCCTGAAATGTTTAACAACAATTAATCCAACAGATTACCAGTGATTTCCTGCACTGCACTGATACGTATCAATGACTTGTAATGACTCCTAAAATAGATTCCTCCCAACTTGAACAGGTACTTGAGACTGACAGTTTCACTGCTGAAAAGTCACCCAATGTAGTGATATGGAGAGCAATGTCATAATATTCTACTCCTGAATTATCATCCACACTTACCATATACATGGTAAGTAGCAGGGAATCCAAACATGTCTGTGCACAGAAGTCTCCAAAGTTTCCCCTAAAATATCAAACCTCTCTCTCCCTTGCCCTAATGAAATCCTACCCACCATGGACACAAAGATAGTATTTCAGGTCACACTGCTAGTAAGATAACAACAAATTTCTGCAAAATTTTATGCAAGCTTACCTAAGCAAACAACAGAAATGTACATTATTGGGGGGGGGGGGGAAGCGTATTGTGCATTTTACCTATAATGATCATCATCTTCACTTCCAAATCTGTTGTTCTGAAGCTGTTCAGCTAAATTAGTCAGGATAACGTCACGAAGTTGAGAGAGACCACTGTTTCTCTCTCCTAAAATGGAATGAAAAACACTTTTGCAAAACAGCATTTTACAGAATGAATTTATTTTTATTTCCTCAAATATCTTGCTTAATATATGCATGTTGTGGTTTAGCCAGCACAACGCAACTTTTCAGAAATTACTTTATTTACAGTGTAACCCTATTCCCTGTTGATATTACAGGCTGTTAAAGCTTACTCTGCACATCGCACTGTTTTAAATTCCAAGGACTTTGATGCATGAACACATTCCTATGAAGTAACGAATTACTGTGCATCAGCTGCTTCTAAGTCCAGACTCCCATTTCATGGTGAATGCAAGTAAATCATTACTCTAAGGACTAAAATTACCACTTGGTTACTGTGTAATTGCCATGGGTAACACTAACGGCTAACCAGGTGTTCTAAAATACAACCTGGACAAGAAACATTATTAATACTGACAAAAGAAAACCATAATCCTTTTCTATTTCAAATAGCTGCCTGATTGAGACAAATTTTCCTTTTCTACACCTAACAAATGCTTGACCATTCAGAAGGCAGCTTCAGAATATGAAGCATTCTGTAAATTCCTAGAATAGGATGGGTTTAAAAGCAGACTAGTGCTCAATATTCTGAACTTCTCTCCCTCCAGAGGTTGAGAATTATTTTCACTTTTTGTTTTCAATTAGAAAAAATACACTCTGACATGCCAATAAGACATTCTCACCTTCAGTTAAGACCAATTTTAATAAATTATTGATTTCTGCTTCTCCAGGATACAGGATATTCAAGCCAGAGCTAAAGAAAGAATAAAACCAGGTATTACTTAACGTATTTATAAGTGTACAAAATAATTTCAATAGATGTGAAAAATGGCATCACAGAATCTCAGCTTAGTATCTGATATAACACTTAGAATGACTATGTAATGGCTGCTTCTGACTTAAAAAGGCATCCTCCATATTTTAACATTTTTAACAGCCATAAAATACGGAGCTGCTTTCTGCGGAAATCCCTTGTAATCGACTATATTTTAATATTTAGGTCCCAAAGCTTCTTCAAGTGCTATTTGCTTCCCTCTGCGAAACTCCACATTAATCACTTTTATGTATGACAGCACAATCATTTTTTCAAGAAACAGACAAATGTCAGAAAAAACAGATGAGGGCTTAGAGAACAACTCATCTCTCGCAATGGGGTAAGAGCTGTGGCTTATCTGTGATAAGAACAATGGAAAATGCAGGAGACAGTAATCAAGAAGTCACTACACTATTACAGTTTTCTACTTATTACAGACTAGCTCCTTATAGAAGCCTTAGTTTAAGCTAAGCAGAAGATTCTAGAGCTAGCATTTCAGAAACAACACAGCTATGCATGAATACTCCTTGTGGAGATATTTTTCCCCTCTAACTTCTGATGAACTTTGTATTTTCTACATGAATTATCACATCAAGATAGAAGATCACAGTAACTTAAAAGGAGTACTTCGTGACTGTCTGAAGTGTTGAAACTCTTATGCAGACTTTTTCTTCTTTTCTTTCTCCCCTTTTCTCTTTAACACTCTCATAGAAAAGAAAACTGGTATGTTTTTCAGCTTCACACATAAAGCAGAGATTATTGCAGCTTCCCTCCCTCTGGCTCATGCTGACCAACTTGTGACACAAACATCAGGAAACGTTATCATACATTGCAAGCTAATTTTGAGGTTTCCATTGGCATCAGAAACCCCCAATGAGAAAACAGGAGGAAGGAGATATTACCTAATGCCCACCCCTGATTTTTTATAAGTCATTGGAGGATATAGGGTTTAAACAAGGGGAAAACGTAGCAGCTATCCATACAGTTGACAGGATACACTTTTTTCCCCTGTCAAAAATCAAGACCCTGAAAATGCTAGGTAATCATACTAAAGATACACTATTCTCCTTCACTCACTTAAGAATTGCATAAAGCCACTGAAATTTTGAACGTCGTGATTCACACACACAAAAAAATGCAGGTTGATCTTCAGAAGATTTTGTTCTCAACCTTTGGAGCACTTCCCACTTGAAAGCAGAGTATATTTGTACTTTGGACATTTCAGACAGCATTCCTTGTCCTTGAGATTTACATTATCTCGTTTTCGTGATACACAATCACACTTTTTGCTTGCTTCCCTGTACTTAGTCATTCTGGTATTTTGACAAGTTGGAGAAAGGAAATTACACAGCATCAGGTTCAAGAGATGCAGTAACTAATATGATGCGGAGTGAAAGCAACCATCCTGTTTAAGTGTTTGATGACCTGACGTACTAACCCAGAGACATAATGCTCATCCTTCTACCAAAAGAGATTCCTGTTTTCTAAACATAAAGCTGAGACTTTCTACAGTCAGTCTTAGTACTCTGCCAGTGTTTTTACCTGGGCCTTCAACCTTATAGCATTCCTCAGGTATTATTCATTCTGTTTCCCCTCACACTCCTTTTGTTTAGGAGAATTTCAGTATTGTCACTTGGAAGAGTGGTATAACAGCTGACATCAGCTTTACCTACTCCAGAACACCAAAAAACTGTATAAACTCAATACGGAAGTCATTCTAGCCATCAATGAAATGCAGAAAACTTTGCTTGAATTTAGCAGATCTATTAAAATAAACATTAAAAAAAAACCTCTAGAGAGAGCCAATAAAAAGCAACAAATGAAAAGAAGCATGGAAAGTAATTACTATCTGTTATTTCACTGTCATCAAGACAAACACATTGTATTTCCCTTCTTCCACAGATATAGATCATAATAATCGTATCATACTATGCCAACCTAAATTATATCATATTAATTTAAAATTAAACTGCTGAATACAATTTGAATGTTCACCTGTTACAACATTTTCAAATAATCTAAAATCTAAGTTAAGTTTAATTTGACAAAACAAATATTTACCTTATAGCTAGACAAACCTCCTTCTGAATTTCAGAGCAAATCTGATCCCTTGGTGCCATCAGTAACTGCCAAAGTAACAGGCCAGACCTCCTAACAATATCTCTGTTTCTTTCGGTTTGTGGGCTGAAGAAAAATTTAAAAACCACCTAAGAAAAGTTAAATACAACAAAATTAAAAACTTAAACATTGTTTGCATTAATTCTTCTTCTGCAGTCAGTTTCTCAAACTATTTGTCTAGGTCACTAGAAATCTCAGAGTCAGAAACTGGCTTTGGATCAAAAAAAGGAAAAAAAAAAAAAGAGAGAAATAAGGAATTAACCTCTCTGGGTTTCATTTTAATCTGTAAAGGTGACAATTACCTTTAAATTAGGACTCTTAAATGGGTGTATAAGATACTGTAAAGCCACTGCTAAGTTAACCTCCATTAAATTGAATGCAAAAGAGGGAAAAAACCAACCTAGTAGTGTTTTTAGTGTTTATTGTGAAGTACATTTAAGATGCCCTTATACCTGAAAGACAACAAGGATGCAGCGTATTATACAAGTATCTCCATTCACCATAGCTTTTTCCATAATGTCACAAATACTGCTGAGATGATGTGCTTCAATTGGATGTTGCTTGCCCAAAAAATTTGTTATGGGAAGATTGTTGCTGGCTGCGAGCAGGTTGAGTTGGTGGATACACATGGCACCAACATGGTGCAGTAACTGGTTAATAACCTCATTTGTGGTTGTTGCATCCCCTAGAAGAAGAAAAGCAGTTCAAATACTGTCTACAAACACCAACTATAGCATTAATATTTGCTTCTAAAACACAAGATATCACCATCATCTCTAACTTCAGGACACCCACTCACATGATAAACAAAAGAATTACACCACATCACTTTTTTAATGTGCTAAAGGTAGCAAGAATCTGGAAACTTCCAAACACATCTTGCTTTTTGCTTTTTCCTTTCTTAAAGCAAAGATAAGCCATGACCAATATTTATAAACAACTTCTCAAGAATAAACTCAACTTTTAATAGAAAGTTTCAGAAGGTAGTTTCTGTATATTTATTCTATTATAATTGTACATGTCACTTCCACTTTGTGTAAAACACTAACTTGTAGGTTTACGTCACCTTTGGGCTCTGTAATGACATGACTCACTCCCAGTCTCTGACAGACACAATGGAACGCCTGGTTCCCGGGATTACACCACTGATCAATATAATCATTAGAGCATGTCCATATCATGTTATTCATAGTATCATAACAGGCACCTAAGAAAAGGAAAATATTTTGCACATCAAATTTCAGACCGTTTGTTAGAAAACCAGACTAAAGTATTTTTATAGCAGACATAAAACCAAATTATTTGCTTTAGAAGTTCTCTGGCATGTGACAACCATTTAATAACAATGCACTGGAATGAAAAACATCAAAAGGAGATTTCTTAACCAAGGAATGAAGCGAATGCACATCCCTTTTGATGTTTCAAATAAATGTGCGACAGCATCTGTTTCAGGTAAATACTCCACAGTGCTCATTATTTATAAGGATAAGTACATAACATGTATTATTTTTCCACAAACCTATCATAGGCTGCCACAGTGCATAAACTAAAAAAATAGCCAAGCCTGGCATCAGATACTAGTAACTTCTAGAAATATTATATGGGGAAAAAATCTCAAATTTATTCTACTACAGTTACTGACAATTGAGCACCTTAGAACTTGTTTTAAAGGTCTTGTGGTTAATACGTAGTAGCTTTAGTAAAACTGACACTTTGCACAGTGCAACTGTTAAAAAAATATTAAGCTTAGAGACTCATTTCCTAAAAAGCTCAAAGCTTACAAACACAAGCAGGTCCAAAACAGTAAAAGGAAAGGGATGAGTGGATTATAGACACAACTGTTCTATGACAGAGGCATTTACCATATTTTAAAAGTTCAAAAATAACACATTTGTCAATATATTTCAAATGGCTGAGGTAAATCTCCAGTAACAGTAGCTAACAGGTTAACATATAATTATACCTACGCATGCACCCTACCATTTAGAATATTATTTAAAACTATTTATCTCTAACATTTTTTAGAATACATTCTTTCTTAGGTAACATAAACCCACTGCTTATTAAAATGGTAGTAATGATATACAGTGTTTGAGGAGCACGGACACTGTTCAAAAGGTTATTTTATTACACTAAACAGGTTTAAAAAAAGTCCCGAAGAAACACTCATGAGGTTTCAGTCATAAAGTGATAGGGAAATCGGAAATATATATGACAACTTTCCAGCTAAGATGCATTTATGTATTTTCAAATATAGAGATAAGATACTCAAAACTTTGTAGCACCTCATAGCATAAGCAGGGTATAAAAAGCAGACTTCTTTCAAGATTCTTTTCTGCGCTTGTGTGCAGCTGAAACTGCAAAAGCAAGATAGTGGGAATTCCAAACTTTCTAAAACGTTAAACTCACAAAATTTCACCACAGATGTGAAACCCCACTAACTGCAGAGTTGCTTAATGCAAATTAAAATCCACATAGATTATTCCCAGAAAACAGATCTACTTCTTACCAAGTCCTGGAACTAGAGCACCACGTCCAAGTGAACTTCCTGCAGCGTCAATGAGATCTGCTCGGCTTGTGAACTGCCCATCCGAAATGTTGAACACCAAGCTTGAAGCAAGAACTACATAGAAAAAAGTCTCAAATAAATTTCTGAGAAGTTTATTGAATTTCAGAAAACCAAGGATTTAAAAAATCTACCACAAGCGTATACGACTAACTTTTTAAAGACGACAAAGCACTTGTTCCTCCAAAGAGCGAGCGTGTTGCAGAACTGCCTGATCCACCTGGGGGTGGAACCAGCATCACCAAGTACGTTCCACATGTGTATATCGGAGTCTTCCGTAACATTTTCAGCGGCAGCCCACAGCTAGTGTTTGCAGCTGAAATATTAAACAGAAAAATATGACACAAACATGTATTTCTTCATAACAGGCAGCAAACAAGGCAGATTTCTATTTATGGCTTCATATAAATCAATATGAAAATTCATTTAAGCTACATTCTGCAGTATTTCAAAGTTGATTTAAGAAGTTGTGTATAGGGGTGGCCTCAATCCCACACATTCAGTATCAATCCCCAGAAGGATACAAGGAGTTTCATAGGTTATTTAACTAAAGAAAACAACTTTAAAATAATTTAAAAAAACAAACAACAACAACAACAAAAAAAACAAAACAAAAAGGCAATCTCTAATTTCCTAACCAGGAAAATTTGGAGCCTAAAATTTAAGTATAAACAAAACTGTTTTAAGAATTGTATGGTGATAAACATATTGAAAGCAGTATCTTAGAGCCAAATAATCCTTTAACATAGATCATTTGAGATTCACTACGCATTTACTATTTTAAGTTCTCCTGCTCCATATGAAATGTATACAGTCATAATGACTTAGCTCCTGCCATTGCTGATCAACACTTTTCTGAGCACTGACTAAAGAATTAGCCAAGAATAACCACTAACTCCTCTTCTTCTGTAGCACTCTAGTTGTTAACTGACAAAACACAGCCTTTAAAATAGCTCTTCAAGCCAACTCTCTGCCAATTTCCCTGTAAGCGTATCTATTTCCTGTAGGATTTATTTTTATGGAAATACCTTTAATTGTTTAAAATTGAAGATAAAACCCTCATGTATGTATGAAGGGAGAAGTAATTCAGGATGAACGGAATAAAATCTTAAAACCAATCCTATAAAGCTCCAGATTATCCTGAAAGCCATCAACACTGTTCATTCAGGATTCCCTAATTAACTTGGGTAGTTTCCGCAAGCCCCCCAAAAATATCCAAACATTTTGCAAATTACCTCAAAAAAGCCAAATTACCTCCAATTTATAATATTCAACTTGCCTGTGAAACAAGAGTTTCATTTTCTAAACTGCAGTCTATTTCTACATAACAATTAGAAGCCCAGTTGAACTGCCAGCAGACAAATGCAATTATCAGTTTGATCAAATGTGGCATAAACCAGTCCTATAGTTGAATACATGGGGAAAAAAGGGTGTTACAAGTATTCTTCCTGTTTTTCATTCCTACACTTTTCTCACAATCGATACCTAATTTAGCAAAGGAACTTGCAATTCAAGCATTAAGCAAATACTGCATATATATTTCAAACACTTATTTTGGAAAAAGAAAAAAAAGCCTGTTTTTTTTACATGTCCTAAGAGGTTTGTAATTACTAGAACCAATACTATATGTGTTAAGAAACAAACCATGAAAAATTACTTAGTCAGTAAAACCTTTTCTGACCTGCTTGGTCCTCTTTCAATGTATTGGAGATTGTAGAGCCAGTGAGAGCAGCCAATGTTGCCGATGGGGAGGCTCTATACCTAGACAGCCTACTCAGAAGCATCTCATTTATACTCTTTGCAGATTCACCCTCTTTTCTCATTAATATAATTCGTTCCTGTAGAGGATTTGCTATACATACACCATTTTCTACCTATTAAAATGGAGAAAATAAATATTTTTAGATACTGAAATCTGTAGGAGACAGATCACCTTAACTGAACAGTAAAATTGAACAATCCAATATATTAGGCAGGGATCTAAAACTTAAAATCTGCTGTCAGAATTTCTTGCAAAAAAAGTATTACAAAAGCTAGACAGATGAGCATTTGTTTTGTTTGCAACTTTGTGGTTGAACAGAATTATCTTCTCTTTGGTCTGTCTTTTAAGGACAGACCTTAAAGAATCTTCAGTTTATTTATGAAAATCTACTTAAAAATACTGAACCCTCCTGTATTTTCTTAGTGATGTTTCACTGGCAAGTTTTGTAAACAGAGGCCTTTAAATCATTCGCCAGCCAAAAAGTGTAAGTGGTGATTTTCTTAGACCATAATCTTCAGGGGACATTTGATTGAAGATCGCATCTCTTAATGAAGATAAATTGAACAATCCAATATATTAGGCAGGGATCTAAAACTTAAAATCTGCTGTCAGAATTTCTTGCAAAAAAAGTATTACAAAAGCTAGACAGATGAGCATTTGTTTTGTTTGCAACTTTGTGGTTGAACAGAATTATCTTCTCTTTGGTCTGTCTTTTAAGGACAGACCTTAAAGAATCTTCAGTTTATTTATGAAAATCTACTTAAAAATACTGAACCCTCCTGTATTTTCTTAGTGATGTTTCACTGGCAAGTTTTGTAAACAGAGGCCTTTAAATCATTCGCCAGCCAAAAAGTGTAAGTGGTGATTTTCTTAGACCATAATCTTCAGGGGACATTTGATTGAAGATCGCATCTCTTAATGAAGATAAGATCTGATTTACACCATTAGGTATTTTCCATAAGTTGCCCTACTACAGCCCACCAATTGTAGCTCCATCATCCCACTAAGCAGAGCTGTTGTACAGCAACTGCTGAGCAGACATACAGACAGTGCGCCCCAAGTACTCCAAAGCTAAATCCTTGTACAATTTCAATTATCAATACCAGAGGTCTAGGAATTGCTGTAAGCTCTGCTGTACAAATGAATAAGTTTTTAGACTAGCTGCTTCACTGTGAATTAAAATATGCACGCACATGTATACAAATGCATGCACATATATGTATATATACATACACATTTAAACATACATAAGCCATTGAGAGAAAAGGGAGTTCAAACTACTGATACATTTCTCCAGACTTAATATTTTGAAATGTATTTGGTTTTACACTAAAACCAATGATTGTCATACAACATAAAAAATATATTAGGTTACAAAATGCAGCGTAGACAAAACAATTGTATTTGCAACTGTGGGACTCGACTGGCTTTTAACACAATGAAGCAGATCCACAGTAAACAGTGCTTTAAATCCTAATGCACTGAATTAGTGTCCCACATAAAACTTAACTGCTAATTATAATAAAATATGTTTTATGCTACAAGACAATTCATATTGCTGGAATATGATAGTCGTACATCCTCTGAAGATAGAATGGAACAATATACCTTCTGTTCAGTTAAAAGTTATTTCGTAAACACATTACAAACAGCTATTCGGATTACAGATATCAATATCTTGATTTTAAAAGGCTGATATTTAGTTAAGCAGTAGTCATGCTACCAACGGCAGAGTAATAGAAAACAACATAATTTGCTTACTATAAGTTCGAAAATATCCATAAAGACAGAGTGGCCTTTTGGTGTTTTTTCATTGAGGCTTGCAGGAGACCAAATCCAGTAGAAATATGTGCCATCTGAAGAAAGATGCACGGTAGTCATAGTACTGCCAACTGGGAAGTGATTTACTGGCATTGGGATTATTTGACATACCTATGAGACAGAGAGCATCTTAACAGTTCTTATTTTGAAGTTTGTCCTTGTAAGTATTAACAGCATACTTTAAAATAAATAAATAAATAGAGATCAAGTGCAGTTAGTCCAAAAGAAGCTTATTATTGGACATCATAGTGCTATTATTTTATTTGTTAAAGAGCTATTCTATAATGTTTGCCAAATGGATCTAACACATACAAACCAGCTTATATATCTAAACATTTAACATATCTAAAAATAAAAGGCTCATGTCTCTAATGGTTGAGAGTGTACCCACAGTACCATAAGGAAAATACAGATGCTAAAGAGTTATCTACTCTCTGCAACTCCTCTGAAACATTACTGGAAACTTTGGAAGAAAAAAGGAATCCAAACATTCTCAGTTTCAGGAAACACACTGGACATAAGTGTGCACATCCATCCTTAAAACCACAGCAAGGAAAAGACCCAAAGTAAACAAGCTATCCATTTTGGCAAAGGATGACAACCGTTTATCTACAAAACACAATTAGGTCAGAAACAATACCTGAATCTTGTTACAGTAGAAGAATAATGAGCTGTTTAGGAAGATTATGTTTTCAGTTTAAGTCAAAGTCCATTTTGCTATTGTTTGATTGATTTATAATGTGACCATGCTATATGCTTACAATACCATCACATTGGCTCTTATGATACTGTCATAATACAGTACAGTGTAAGTCTATATATGTATATGTATACATACACATGCATATATATATACACACACACAAACACATAGGAACAGTAATATCTATAACATAACTTACAAGTTCTATCATGCAATGCTTTCAATAGGGGCTTATAAAAAGGCAGTTTCTCAAAGCAAAAAGAAGAAACCTCAAGGACAAAACTAATTAAAGCTAGAAGTGACTGTGATTAATTAAGAACGTTCTCTTACTCTACCATAACTCTGCAATGAACATCCTAGCTGTTCCTTTTACCTGAAGGGTATGCTGATCCACAACCTGGAAAAGGGAGTGAGGCTTATTATCAAAAGAGACAGGCCGATGAAGAAGTTTGCTGTTGCCAAAAGCAATCCACCCAGTCTCCAGCTCCTCATTACGGCAGTACACAAAACCTCTGGCAAAAAAGCAGTATATTAAAACTCTTTAAACCTCTATGCTATTTTTTTTTCTAAGAAAAACTCACAACCACATTCTTGAACTTTGACTGAACTTAACTTCAAGTCAGCATAAGGCAGCAGTTTCTGTTGTAAGACTTAAAAGCGATAAGGAAGCAAGAAGGTACAGTGAATCACATCTGTACTAATCATTTATACAATAAATGACATAAAAATATTTTCTTCTAATTAAATTCAGCAATTGTAGAACCATACATTAAAATGTCACAAAACTAGTCCATAGTATATGCCTCTCAGCAAAGAATACTATACATTAAAAAACAAATATCTAAAATACTAGCTATTCTGCTAGTATACCTCTTTGCAGGAGGTTGGACTAGATGGCCTCCAGAGGTCCCTTCCAAGCTAAATTATTCTACAGTTCTAGAAAAGCCATACTCAAGAACAATTTCAGATGAGAAAACCAGAACACTGAAATAGCATTTAATGAAAATGCATTAATATGCTCTAGTCTTGTTACACCTAACATCTAAGTGGTTTACCGAAACAATAACTTCCCTTTTTTTTCTAAAGAGCTCTGCAGAATAGCAAATATTCAACTGTCACTTACCGCAAAGTACCATGTAATCCAGATCCTAATTTGCTTATTCCTCTGCCCACTGAATTAGTTGTATAAAGATAGAGCCCATCTGCTGCAAGACAGCGTCCTAAGTCTGCATCTGAATCAGGAAGAAAGAATAGAGCAGAGACCTCCTCTGTAACACACAAAACTGGAAATTCTCCATGGTTGTTACGCTTCTGTGGTAGCTACCACAGTGACTGAAAACCAACAGATGCTCATGACAGGTCATTACCAACAGGTCAGAACCATTTTTTTAAATAGTGAATTTACTATTTGGTGTTTTAAGAGCTACTGTAACATAGTCAAAGTCCATTCTTTTCACAGTAGTTTCTTTACATTTCTTTCAAGCCTTACAGAAGTGCCCAGATTATGCCTAACTCGCCGACACGAATACTAGGGCTATTTAAACCTCCGGGTGTTGCCAAATAAACTTAGCAAGAATTAGGTGCTAGTCACTCAGCTTCTCTTTTGAGACAATAAATGACATTAGTGCTGTTTTTTCATGATTCAAATGTACATCATCCATTTCTGATTAATTTCATTTTCCTGCATTGTGTTCTCATTTCAGTATTAAAGACCTGCCTTTGTGTATTATGGTCCAAGCTTCTGGAAAAAAAAAAAAAAACCACACACCAAAAAAACCCACAGTAACCTTTTCTGCACACTATTCAAACTATAAACACAGTAGGAGCTAGACTAGCGTACCCAACCATGCTTGGGAACACAGGACTATTCAACCAAATTAATTTCAAGTGGAAAATTCCTTTACTTAAATGTAAAACAACTTGAGTATTTGCTATTAAATGCCCTCAGAATGACGCAGAGGGGCAGAAGACTGTTGCCTTCTGCTTTTGCAACAGGTAACGCTGTTCAGAACTGGCAGCAAGATAAGATACAAGCAATACTTATGACTATTCAAGCCTTTCTGGTCAGAACTGCTGGTATAACATTATTGTTTGTGGGAAAGGAATAATCCAATATCAAACCTTGATCTAATTTCTGGTACAACTCTGTGCTTCTCTTAAAGCTAGTAAGCAGACCCTTCTACCTCTGAACACCATTGAATTAAGACAGAATGTATTTCAAACATAGTAACTCACAAAGTAGTAATTATTAACAATCAAGATGGGACACGCAAGGCAAAACCTTGTATCAGGGTTGTTGTCAATAAACCAGTCCAGGTCAACCTACTTAAGTTCACAGAATCTGAACAGTTAGCTGGGGACAAAAACAAACAAACAAAACAAAACACAAAAAAACCCCACCCAACACAGCAAAACCCCCAAACCTCTAGTCACTCTCATAGCAAGAAAACCACTTCAAAATATAGATGTCTCCATTAAATTTGCAGATAGCCTAAAACGACAACTCAGATTTGTAAATTCCTATGGCTTGCATTAAACTTAATGAGATGTCAAAGCTTGAACTAATATTTCTAAAGCAACATGAACTCTCTCATTTAGTGGAAAAATAGTAAGCAAACAAAGCAGTAAAAACTGATAATTCAGGGAATTAACTACGAGAGAAAGCATTAAAAAACATACAGATTGGACAGAAACAAGACCAGAATAGGAAAAGGGGGGAAAAAGCAATGAACTTGTACTTCTAGATATAAATGTGCTCTCCCAATGATCGCTGTGGAATACAGTGATACTGCACAGAACAACAAAAAATATATGCTTACTGAAAGACTATCACGTAGATAATATCCAAACTCAGTTTGACCTCTCTGCAAAAGTCCCACTGAAGTGAGGGAGGGTCACTGTGTCTAGTGCTTTTCATGGTTTCCTACAGCCTGATTACCGACATTTTAAATTGTCCATCTGGTCTTCAGCAACTAAAAAGCAACACTTCTGAACCCCATTATCTTGTATGTAAAAAAAAAATTATACACCATACTGGACTTCAGTTTTAGGCTCTTAATTTTTATATTAACAGGGATAACTTTTTCTATATGGTCCCCAAATCAACCTTAAAAAAGCAAACAAATAATTTACAGATGTAGTTAGATTAACTTAATGAGAATAGGTATGACAAGCCAAACAATGTAAACAATTTAGTACTCCTACAAATTAGGGCCGTGTTTTCAAAACTTCAGTTTTGAATGTACAGACTAAGACAACTAAGTGTCCAGACAGTTGCTGCCCTCCCCCTCTCATTATATGTCAGGCTTCAAGACACTCCCGTGATGCCCAGTTCTCTCTCCAGATGGTCTTTTCTAAACCCTTCAGCTTTCACTTATTTGATACATACTGTACTTGCTTTTACATTACTTCCAACAGAAAAGGAGAAATCCTTTCCAACTCTAAAGCTTTACATTCTTTTTTAAACAATTACCACCATAAAAAACACCTTGTCCTCCCCTGCTAATATTGACAGTCATGAAATAATTCACCTTTATTTTCACTGCTGGAACTACTGTTGGCATCAGGTGCAGGTAACATGTCTTCAAAGCCCCAAGATACTATATGCTTTCCTCCAAGCAAACAAGAGGGTGATCCAGGTCCTCCCTCCAAAAGCAACAACCTTTCAACAGAAAATAAAATGAGAACGACAGCAAAATCTAGCTAAACCAAAAGTTAAGATGAAGATAAATTTAAATAATTATTCTCTGTCAGAGTTCATAAGCCACTTAAAAGGAATCATCAATATTTAATTAAAAAAATAAAAACTTAACATCCAACAAACAATTAGTGGATCCTTTTAGATTTGACTTTGTAATGTCTTCCTTCTGCAATTGACTAAATTTCAATCACTCTAAAGCCTTTTAATCACATTTAAAGATATTTATCTGTAAATGCACTTACACATTTTCAGAGCTGATGTAAAAGTGCTACAGTTGAAAAAGTCACTACAAACCTGTATAATACATCAGCCACAGGCAACGATCCTAGATCAGTCTGTTTCTGCAATAGATGCACTGTATGAACAAAGGTTTTCAGCGACCCTCTAAAAGGATAAGAAAAACATGAATTAAAGATGTCTATTGCAACAAGACTGAATGCACACAGACAACTGCATCTATGTAGAACATAATACCCAGTACCATAAAGACAGAATATCCAAGGTATGTCATCAAGCTTCTTTTCTGATTTGCATTTCTTTTCTTCATGAAGGAAGTAAAAAGAGGATGAGAGGGTAACATAAAGGAAGAATGCTGGTGAACTGCCAGTCTAACTCACGCTATATTTTTGGAGGAGGATGAAGCACCACACAGGTAGGGAGATCAGCAACCTTGGGCTGTGTCATGAAGAGTAAAGGCAGTCTAGGCACATAGTAAAATACCTCAATCTTGCATCTATTACAGACAGCTACTTCCAATATTTCTTGTAGCTGATTAATCATATTTAGATCTTCAAATACAATCTGCGGGTCTTCCTGGGGCTAAGCCAAAGTATTAGTAAGAGCTGTTGCAGACATAGCTAGAGGTGGCTTTCTTGACTAAAATAGAAAAGACCAGACTAATTAGTTTATTATCAAGAATCTGATTACTTTTGCTTCCAAACACAGATTTGGAAGCTTTTCCCTTTCTGAAATGATACATTTAAATGTATATAGGACTATATACTTCTGAAAACGAAACGAAATCAAAGTAGAAGTTGTTTCTAATCTTGCCTAAAAGTGAGTTCCTTTAAAATTTTATTGTGGTATTTACAAACATATGGAGTTTGTAACTATTTATAATTCTTGTTCATTCATAAGTTGAACACCTTTTTTTGAGAACCTATGAAATCTATATGTTAATCTAGTGGAAAACACCTGTCTTTTGTAGAAATAAAGAGAATCAGAGGTCTTTAAAAAAAATATTTTACCAGTTTCTGTTTTAAATGTCAGGGTAGTAGGAAGAAGTCATTTTCTGAAAGACACAGTGGCTTTATTTCTGGGCATAACAGTCTGGCTAAATATGAGAATCCTGACAGCACCTTAGCTGTAATAGTAGTCAGTTCTGAACTGATTTCTTCAGAAGCATGACTGTTCAACTGAAGAGATCCTTTCCATGCACTCTGCTGAATATAGCCTTTTGCTTTCTGTCACACGAGGTCAGTCTCAGCTCCTCAACTTTCCTCCTCCCCACCCCAAAGCCTGTTTTCCCCACTGTCATTTTCAGCTGTATGCTTTCACTGATAAACCTCAGCTTGGAGAAAGTTGACACTGAATACTTCAAAGCATCTCAATGCATTATTTAAAGCAATATTTACCCTGTTTTTTATTCTTAGTAATGTGAAACACCCAATACTGCAACTAGGAATCTCAATAATATTCTCATTTTGAGACTATTGAGACCATTTTCTAATAGTACCCCAACATGGCTTACATATTTAAAGGCAAAATGCAAGGCTTTCATAGGTGAACAAAGCACTCTGGATATTACAACTCTGTAAGTAACGCAAGGCAGATTTGCAAAGAAAATATAAGATCAACATTCATTTCAAAAGCTGTATTTGAAATGTAGCTCTTTTACAAATTCAGCTGCCAAAGAACATCCCATACTTCCTGAAAAATTGACATCTGGAAAAAAAATAAATGACACCATGTTTATCAAATCCAATTTATCTGAGCTATGTTCAAGCACATTGCTTTTTAGATAAGTCAGTTGTCAGTGCAGAAGAGTTTGCCACATAGAGTAGATTTCTCATTGACTTCATTAGAACAAGTACACTAGAAATTAAGTGGTTTTCATTTGAATAAACCCTTTTCTAAAACAAATCATGACATCTCCTGAGAACTTCGACATCTTAAATCACTGTTAAAACTTGACAGACAAGGCTGCAATTTGAGAAACATTACAAACAAGGCTTACAAAAGGCTACTAGTGACTTTAGACCCACATTCATATGGCTTTGCAGAAGCCAAGTTTTGTACACTCCTCCCCCTCTACCCAAGCCCAAGAAAAGCTGCTAAAAACGGTAAGTTTTTATGAGATGTTTTAGATGTATTAGAGTTTTTATTATGGCCACTTCATCCTCAATCACCTGATGCTGCGCTAAACCCATGCATAGTGCGGGGTACTTCAACATACACTGGTTGAATTCTTCGCTGGCAACAAAATGAAAAAAAAAAACAACTCCAGATGTTTCACAGGTGACACTGAAATCTGAAACGAATTGCCCTGAAACTTGGCAGTAACTTCCACCCTTCCAAATGAAGATGCACGAACTACAGGATTCAAGGGGCAGTACAAAGGGAAAAGTAGACAAATTTCTTCCATGATAAAAACATTTGGAAACATTCCTAAAACAGATCACTGCAGTAAAAGCAGCAATATGCACAAAAGGCATTTCTAACCTAGATCCTTCTGTTTTTACATATGCTAAACATATGCAAAAAAAATAAACACGTAACTTATCAGTTTCACCCTTTCCAAACCAATATTGAAATGTTAGAACAAAAAAGACTAGTGTAAACCAAAAATTAGTATCAACAACATGGTCACATCATTTTTGATTCTTACATTTAAATATAAACTCTTACTACCACTACCAGCCACAACATGTCATTTCAGTACAGTTTCCTTACCTTGCACAAGCCAAGGCAACTAGGGCGGCAGCAGCATTTTCTTTTTGCTTGTATGGAATCTGTTGGCCTGAAGCAGAAGTGTCTTCCAGCCAGGAGCACAGCAAAGACTCTATCCCATTGAGACAGTCAGCTGGTTCCTTAGTCAAACTCAAAGGCTGGCAGTCTCGAAGGCAATTCAATAGCACCTCAGCAGTTATGTTACAGAGAGAAGGGTCTGTTCTACTTTGAGACTGAATGAGGGGAAAGACCAATAGAAGCCCCATTCGTGAAGTAAATGGTGCCTGTTCAGGCTGCTGCAACAAGCCTTGACGCTTGAGCAAGGCCAGTGCTTCTTCATCCCCCGAGCTCTCCCGGTCATGCTGCTCCTCCAAGGCTAGCTGGCGCTGGGCATTCCAGAGTCCACGCAGAGCATTTAGTCGGTACTCCAGCAGTCGAGCATAAGCATTGCTCTGGTTTCCACACACAGATCGTAAGCGCTCAGCCAGCTCTGTTGGATTCTTGGTCTCAAATGTGAGTATCTGAAAGGAGGAAAAAAGTTGGTACTTATATAGGTTTTCTTTTTCTTAAGGGGAAAAAAAATAGTACATGCCAGTAGTATGATTTCTAGATCAGCTGTCCTCTACAACAGATTGTGGGACGGGTTGGGTTTGTTGTTTTTTTTTTTAATTTCTGGGCATGAATAAAAGTTGGAGGCCAAAGAGCATGCAAGGGGTATGGAGTCTGTTATTGTTGAGTCAGCATAGTCACTGAAGGCTGGGCTTGGGGATTGCTGACAGAGATTTTTAAACTTTCAATTGTGGTGCTAAGACAACTATAATATAGATTGTAAAGAAAAATACATATGAAACAGTATCTTTGAAAATAAAGACTTGCCTCCCCTGGAGCATTTTTTTTTTGTAATCGAGGAGATTTTGCTAAGAACTTCAAAAGGACTGAGGGGGTAGAGGGTCCCCAGGGGCTGAGTTTAGAGCCCTTCTGTGGAAACTAATAGGTCAACAATACTTTGTAATAAGAATGTGTATGTTCTAGTTTTAGAGCTTTTCAAACTAACCAGTTCTCTAAAATGAACCAAGAGTTCTGTTACACGCTCTCCCTCCTGTTTTTTTTTCTCTCCTCCTCAATTTTATCATATTGCAGTGAGCTACACATTTTGCAAAATATTACCAATTGCTGCCATAGTTTAAAAACCTAAAAGTCTCATAATCATCATTTCAGTCAGAAGAAAGAGGCATTTTTGGCACTTCTAAGTAAAACTGGAGACAAAGCTGGAACAACAGAAAACAAGTAAACTGTGACAGAAAGAAACATATTTATGGGTTAGTACCCAGCCCGGCACTTGAAACAACTCAGGATTTTAAGTAATTTACAGGCATCCTTTCTCCTACAGCATATAACAACAGTTGAGATCAGCAAAGTCACTTAAGCTATGGCAACCTCAAGGAAAACAATGAGCCAAACATTTTCTGATACTTTGGATCCAGTGTCCAAAAGGCTTCTGCCGGCATACCACACTGCTTCATCTCATCCACTATCAAGCACACTCTCTTTGGCCCATCTTTATGCTGCCCTTCCCTCATTTAAAAACAATAATTAAAAAAAAAAAAAAGGAATGTGAGATATTGAGAGATACAATGGGTAATTTCATACAGGGATATTTGGGCTGGTTTTGTTGCTGTTGTTGTGGTTTTTTTTGGGGGGAGGGGGTTATGTTTGGTTTTGGTTTTTTTAATTGTAGACAATAGTCATACAGAATATGAAATAGATGTTTATGTCTAATTGTAGAATTTTGAACAGCTTGATAAAACGCTTCAGGACAAATCACATCTGTCATTTCAACAAACACCCTTACTAAAGTCAATGAAATAGCTTTTCAGTAAAACACGTTAGAGTCATGAAAAGTTCACTTTAAAGTAATTTACATAATAATTACACTTGTATAGATGTTAGTACCGAGCTTCTTAAAACTAATGAACCTCTTTTAATTAATTTCTTCAGAGAGATTAAGAATATTAATCCCTAAACCACATTTTAAATGTATAACTACCTCATGTCAATTTGTGTGTTCTATTGTCTCAAAAATAAGTTTAATTGTTTCCTGTTGTAGATGCAAACACTTTCTAAGCCAGTTTGCTTTTGGGTTTCTTGAACTAAACCAAATATGTGATGGATTGTCAACTCATCTAACAGAAATGGAGGAAAAAAATGAATTAATGTTTTCATCTTGAGAGTTAAATGCTGAAGAAAATAGGTCTATGGTCCTTGGCTATGCTAATAAAAAAGACACCAAAAAGACAAGTTGTGGTAGGCTTAGTTTGCTTTCCATTTTAGATTATACTTCTGGGGCAGGGGGGAAGCTGCCTATAGTCTTCTCCCCTTCCCATAAACATAGTAGAACCCTGCAATCCATGCCAGATAATATTTCAGAGTTGTGCCCACCTAAATTATACCACTATGTTAATTCATAAACTTTGCACAACCTCATGTGAACTTTGAGCCAAGTGTGTAGCCACTGTGCAATAACAAGCAGAAGGTTTAAATATTCAAACACATGAAAATTGCTTTATTTCAGCCAAAATGCAAATGCAACCGAAGACTGAATTCCAACTGCAATTGATGAATGTTTTTTCAGTTTACTTCAAGCTACCAATATTTGGTGGGTTCTCACCAACAAAACTGTAACCAATTTGTTGCAGAAAGATCCACGTTTTGGATATAATTCAACCTTGCAAATTTTGTGACTCATTAGGGTCCAACTGAAGGTACACTTAAGATAACTAGTCGCACCGTGTTACACGCTCTTGTTCCTCAGGTCCCACAGTTTAGCAGGAAGATGGATTTTTTTTTGTCTTTGATATTGCTGTACATCCCTGAGACTGTCCTGTGTAAATCAAGACAGAAGTCAGTGTCAAATATTTGCAGATACACTGATGAAAAGCCTTTCCCTACTGAAGTTTTATCTTCTCACTGATCTCACAGTTTGTAATTTGCTTTATAAGCATGGCATAGTCTGTCTGGAATTGTTAGGAGTGTTTTGCCTTTGACTTTTGTAAAGGAAATATGCACTAATTTGGGTTAATGATATATGAAGTATACTAGATTCAACAGATTTAGAAGACAGTTCCAAAAAGAGACTTACAAATTTTTGGAAATAAAGCCATTTACATCATCTAGTTTTCATACACTGTTTATGGAACCAGTGAAAAAACGTAACCATTCAACATCATCTGAAGGTCTGAGTAGGTATTTGCACTTCCAGAAAATAACAGGATATTTGGAGAAAGGTGTACAGTCATCTACTATACAGGAGTCTTTTTTGTTCAATTCTGTTTTTCTCAAAAGACATTTTACTGACTAGAAGTAAATACTCAGAGCTACCTCTGAAAAGGAGCTTCAAGGCCAAATTTTACAGTGACTGTCTGTGACAAACAACTTGGGAGCTTTCAGGGTTCGGACACACTCCTAAGATCTTGCTGCACACCAGGGAACCATTCTGGTTCTCACTGGTTAGCAAAACACACCTCTCCCTAACCTAACGTTAATGACAGAACTTGGCTTGGTCCACACTACATATACGGCTTCCCTTTGGAGAGTCTAAAGACTTCATACAGAAACACAGCCCTTGCCAAGGTTTCCTCAGCACACTGACTACAGGTTTCTCATATCTTCAGGCAAAGCTTGTTGTCCAGAAGCTATCTGAAGTCAAAGCAAGTTAAAATAAAGTGCAAGAAAAAAACCCACCACATTTATTCACAAAGTCTGAAACAGACAACACAACTACCAGTGTATATAAAAGACATAGGTGAAGAAAGGAAATAGAAAATCTATGCTAAAATGATTTGCACTAAGATTGAATCATAAAGGTCTTCCCCATCCTTTACTCAGTTGATTTACTGCAGACCTCCCTGGCACGTGGCTGTCAGAGGCTGCCATTTGAACACCTTTTGCCCGAGGCTGCACCCACTAAAGAGGGTTTCTTCATGCTGTAAAAGCTGGTGTACTTTGCCAAATCTCCCTTTTTAAATCCCCCAGCAAAATTTAATCCTTCTCCCCCAAGTGAGCTTATTCTCTTCTTATCCAGAAGATCTGACCATTCTCTTTGTTAAAATAAGCACAGATTCATTTCCCCGCAGATGCACATGTCTGTTACTCAAGCTGTCCTCTCCAATATTGCATTGAACAACTGTTCCTCATTCAGCAAGAGGTAAAATTCCTTCTCCCCTGCCTGCTTGATGCCTCAGTATTTACACTTTAATTTGAGCTCTGATTTAGGACAGGTTTTCAGCATCCTTTTGCTAGTGGTATTTGAGCACTTTGGCTCGGTATTTACCTACACAACACTTGGGGAGATCTCAACAGCAGACAACCGAAAGCCACACATCACAAGCAGTCACCTGAACCAGTAAATAATCAATCACTTCACAGCACCAATAATTTCTGGCTAACGAGGCTTCAACAGAATCTAAGAGGCTGAAAAGGATGCAACAACCACATTGCTTTGCAATAAAATAAGTTACCTAAGTATCTACTTACATCTCAAAATACAACCTCTAACAGAAATAGCAGCTTAACAGTAACACCATGAAGCTAAAAACACAAACATATGCTTAAATGAAGAATACTAAACAACATACAGATTATATTCAGAATTAGCAGAAGATAACTAGCCAAGCTACAAAAATCATGCAAATTAATATACTATGAAAACAAGGACATGAAAAAGCTAAGATGTTCAGTAGCGGTTAAAACAACAGAGTCATTTTATAAAGACAAATATAAAGAGAATTGAGAGAAAAATTAAAGTCTGTCTACCTTACGTATATTGGTAGTGATAAAATAGTCCATTTTCTGCTTTTAGATGAGACGTATTAACATTTTCCTTAGGAACACTCAATACCATTAAGAAAAAATATAATAAAAATGTAAAGAAGAGTAGCTTCTAATGATCAGCAAAAAAAAAAGGGCAACGTCAGTGCAAAAAGTGTAATTCTAATGTAACCAAGTAATTCTAGTATAAGTTCTAGTGAAACTGAGACACTACAATTAAGGGAAGAAATAAAACATCACCTTTTAAGATTTTTTTTTTCTATATCTGATTTTGTAAGTAAAGTAAACATCACATTGGAACTTTTTGAAAATGAGAAACCTACTCTTCTGTCACTTTGAAATTACAGTTCATACACTGTGACTGTGATCATTGCCTGTTTTTCAACTTTGTCTGCTTCTAGTTAGCAAAGACTACCTTCGAAAAGTTTTGAAGTCTCACACTTAACAGCCTGAAGTTACATATAATTAAAAACTGTGTTAGTAAGCAGTTTGTCACTATTTTAATTTTGCAGTATCTTGACCTTAAATATTATTTCTTTGTTTAATAATTTAAATCAATTTTAATAAATATTTTAATTAGAAAATGGTTGATCCACAGTTCAATCGCTCTAATTGGTCATTGACATCATCTTCAACATGGAGAGGCACAAAAGGTATCTAGTTTTAGATCAGCTATGGGGAGGATGTCATCTTTCCTGCTGTATCCAGTTTTTGTCCTGTTTCATCCTACTACATGACCTTAACCATACATTTCTTCCCATTAAACAATATTTTGCCTATACTGCTCCAGAAGGTAGTCACTGGCATTCACTATTATTAGGGTAAAGTGTTTCTCTACTAATAGTAAATACCAGACGTACTACAATTAAGACACACTAATCTACACAAAGAGCCTGAGGTTTAAATTTACTTAATGTGGTCATAAAAAGTGAGCTATCACTAAAAAGCAGCTTTCTCCTCTGGCTAAAATTCCTGCACCCTCATCCCCTCCCTGGTGCTGGCAGTAGTGCCTGTGGGGTTTGGGGTTTTTTGGTTGGTTGGGTTATTTTTGTGGGGGGTGGGATGTGTGGTTTGGGTTGGTTTGTTTATTTTTTTAAGCTACATTTTTGGTTTAGACCAGCTCCCTGGTGTGGAACAGCAGGTAGAATAGAAAGACGCAGAAAGAAAAAGAAAGAAAATGCATGGCCAATGACAGATGTGAACAAGGACTTCTTGCAATATCTCTCCCAGCATACTAGCCTAAACAACAGTCTCTGTCTTAATAGGCTGGTTTCACTGATCAGTTTTAATTCTACCAGGTAGGGAATAGGTGAGTTATGAAACTCTCCAAAGATGTATTTTTTCCTAAAGTTACATATTACAGGTCAAAGCCTTTAAATCTCCAAAATAGCATTTAATTCTTTCTCTAAATAATTAAATTGGCTGAACATCACACATAAACATAACAACTTCTTGAAGATGGTGGTACATTTACCAATATCAATTAGATCTGTAATACCCCCCAAGTATTAAACAAGTATTATTCCCATCTCATGGGAGGAACAAACCATACGGAAAAACAGAAACCACTGCAAAATCATAAGGTTAATAGCAGCGTGAAAAAAAATTAACTACGTTGCTTTCAACACCACGTTACAGCTATAAGCTCATTCTTCTTGTACCACAGAGTTAACATACAGGGACCACCACTTGTTTACTTGGTTCTTTTGTCTCTAGAAATACGAATAAAGTGATGTAAAAAAGACCGAATTACAAAATATATAGATTACTCTATAAGAGAAATACCAGAATTGACAGTTTTAAAGGTACCCTGAAAATTTAAATACACATCAAAATTTAAATGGCTACCATAAGCAACATTGTATACATAGTCCTAGTCTTCCACTTTCTGTTGCTCTGCTGGGTAATAGCATTTCTGCTTAGGGCAAGTTCTGAAGACACACAGTAGGAAGCTGTCTTAGTGCAAACACTGCCTTGATTTCTTTTAAAACATTTTTTCTAAACCCTCAATAAGGCTTTTGTTTGATATACCTGTGTGTTTGTAAAATACGGAAGTATGCGCAAACATTTTCATCTTGATGTTTTAGATATTGAAATTTTATAGGTTCTTAGCAGCTGCTGCATACTTTACATTATGCTTTTAGTGTTGCAGTTGAAAACTACAAGTTTCAAATTTTTCTGATTTTTTCTCTCCAAGAAATTTTAACCATATCACCTTGTTCAAAGCCTCTACTGATTCATAATCCTGTATATAGCAGCACAGCTTTTTAACAACTCAGCTAAAAACATGAACTCTTTTCCCTTGTGAAAGCATTAGAAACCTAATTACTTGCTCAAAAATAAGCACTAAGAAACCAGTACCTTTTTACTGCACGCACAATGTTATACCAAACAATTTTTTTGTAACTGTAGAGATTTACCAAATAACCTTGATACGAGATGAATTACAGAGGACACCAAGCTGTAAACACAAACACAAAAATGCTATAAAATAAAGTGTTGTTTCTTTATTTGTTCATTTGTTTATAAACTATTTCATTGGCTCTTATTTAAGTAAAAGATTAAAATGTCAGAGAAAGGTAAAGATAAATCTTTGTCATTTGAACATCTTAGAGTGCAGATCACTGAACTAATTAGCTCCAACTGGTAATAAAAACTATGTTTAGGAAACATATTTGCAAAATCAACCTTTAGAAGAAATTTTCTAATACTCCTGTACCAGGAAAACTAAAACATGACTTCAAAAATAAAAAGCCAAGAGGCATGGTAGTCTATATTAGAGAAGTTCAATAAACTCAAAAAGGTCATTTTATGACAACTGACATTAACAGCAGCAACTCTTCTGGGGACTAAATCACACAATATTGGTGGTTTACAATTATCTAATGAAAGTGAGCTTAAAAGGAAAGCAATCAAGACTTCAGACTCCTCTCAAAAGGCAAGTGAGAGACTTACAATGATGCTTGAAAGAATGTCTTCAACTCCTGTGCAAAAGTAACAGCCAAGGCTCACGTTTGTAAGGTTATCTTCCTGTGCAGAATTAACTTCAAGAACTAGCTTCATCTGGTGTTACTCTGAAAGCTATAAACACTCTCAAAAAGAAATATTGGAGTATTTGAAATGGAAGGGGATGCAAAAGGCAGGACTAGAAAAGTTAGAAGCCTGACATACATGCCTGGATCAGCAGTTCCCAAGCTAGAGGTCATAACCCCAAGAGGGGTCATCCACTTAGTAAAAAGTCAATTGTTTATGCTGGCATTAGAGATTTTCATCTTGACAGAGGTGAAGCTTGTAGATGGAAGTAAGGTCACAACCAGAAAGATTTGGGAAGCACTGACCTAGATAATTACAGAGAACTACTCTCTCCTTCAGCAATCAGGGAAAAGTGACAAAATGTTTCTTCTACTCCCTGAGGAAAACAGGTGAAAGCTTCAAGTTTAGCAGATACCTTTCAGTCTCATACTCTGTCCTGCAACAACAGAGCTTGACAGGAGTCAAATCATCAGCCAAGGGCAGATCTGTACACGATCCAGACAGCTATTGAGGTAGGTGCTACACTTCTAGCTTCGTGTTAAAATATATTAAAGTAAAAATAATAAAGATCAGGTATTTAGAACTTTCCCAGGCTATGCAGCAGAGCAGCAAGAGCAGATATCCAAATGACTATTATCTCTGTTAGGCTGTTATGTAAAACAGAGTTAAGTGGAGTGACACATAAGGTTGTTCTACTTTATACTGGGACTATATACTGAAGATTTGTCTTTCTTCCCACTTATTTCCTTGTGGAAAAAAAACCAATAACTAAGCCTATCACTAGTTAGCTCAAAAATTGCCGATACTGCAAATTTTAAAATAATTAAAATACCGGCCACAAATTTGAAGATCAGAAAGAAGGCCTCCTCAGATGGAGGGATTATACCAGTAACATATGTCAACCAAACTGAACTGCCTAGATTCACATGAATGCTTTTTTGCCATCAGATGGCTACGGTGTAGTCTATGTGAACAACCACTATTCAGTAGTGTCCTTCTTATTAAGTTACCAAGGATTAACACATCAGTTTATGTTGCTGGCACTCTCATAAATCTCACATTGACTCTGGCGTACTGGCAGATTAAAACTCCATGGTTTAAAGGACCTCTACCTTCAGACATACCTCTTGCCCCACTCCCAGGGGTTATTGCCTCTCTGCAAGATGTTTGACTGGGAGGATTCTGGAAGTGCTGCGGTTTCCATCGTGGCACATTAAAGAACAGCTTATTTTCCATTAAGCTGTCCCTCCTGTGCAGGCACTGACATCCAGGGCAGAGACCGGACAAAATGTCATGGCAACATCTTCAGTTGTTAGTCACATAAGGCTGTCTCCAAGAAGCTGAAGACTTTGCACTTTGAAAGTCATTTCTCTGTATCAAAGGCTTTAAAACAAGGGTGCAAAGGCTTGCATAATTGCTAACTAATCTAGGTATCTTTTGACTAGAGGATTTTATTAGGAAACCCATACCAGGAGCAGCTTTTATATGCACATCATTACAAAGTTCTATCAAATAAAATTTTAAAAAAGTGCCCCCTTCCTTTTCAGTAATACATATTCTTTGTAAATATGCTGCTAGACAGTCTAAGAAGTTGGCAGACATCATTTAAATCACATAAGAAAATAAAAACAAAACAAAACCCTCCACACTCTTTAAACCTAGAGATAATCCTAGAAGTTACCTTCATAAGAAAGAGAATGTTAACACTTTTGTAAGGGAAAAAAATACATATACACACATATAAGTATATAAAAAATAAGTAAAAGTTTTACAGGAATCCATACCAGTACCATAACATTTTTCCCTCTGCTTCTCCTTTTATAAATAGGCAAAACCTTTGAACAGAAGGACAAAGGAAACACATCCAAACACACTGACATTACTCACCAATAAGATCTTTAAAGGGATATTTAAGCAACACAGACCAGAGTGATACTTCCCTCCCAAAAATATCTACTTAAGTATACTATGTTTTGGGGTTTTTTTAATTAAGCAAGTCATATCAGAAATTCAGTCAGGGTTCTGACCACCATTGATGAAGCATAAGTAGTGTATTAAAGAAGTTTAGTAATTAAAGCAGCAGCTGCAGCATCTCCTACCCTTGTCCAATCCCAAGAGATTTCTATCTGGACCATTTTCAAACATATTTATTACACTGCACGTAGTAGAAACAGTGCAAATGAGCTGTTCGCTGTATTAGTTGATTGCATGGTCACACTTCAATAAGATGCGTGCACCTATTTCCACAAAATGGCTCCTCAAAGCCATTCCAGTTTACCAAGGTAGCACTTTGTGTAAAAAAAAACAACATTAAAAAAAGGCAGAGAAAAGTTATGAGCTAAATAATTTACATTTATGCCACTTAAAATGTCACTATTTTTAACCCTCCCCCCTCAATACCAAAAACTATAATCCATTTTACAAACAAGATCTGAAAAATAAGTCACTTGTGGTCATCAATTCTTTCAGTAGAAGGAAATAAAATGCTTTAATATTCTGCAACTTAAGACTACAGATCAAAATAAGTACCACAGCAAAAAGTCTTATTTATTTATTTATTTTAAAGTTTCATACTGCAAACATGGCAACAAAACCGAAAAAGTCTCTGGAACAGGAAAAATTATCTGAATCAGTGGCACTTGATTGTGTAAACACTCATTATAAAAGTGTCACAGTAACACTAATTCCAACCTTATCTCCCCCAAACAACTATAGTTTCATAAACATTCCTAGCACAAACAAAAAATTCTCCAGAGCTAAAGCATGTGTCAAAAGAAGCTGTGTGTCAAGTTTCATGCTGGAAAATACTTCTGGTCTAGCTTGCAAGATCTTAAAAACAAGGTTTAGTTTGGGTTTTTGTTTGGTTTGTAAAGGATATCCTCCTTTATTATGACAGAACACAAATAATGCCGTGGGATCATGTATTTTTCTAACACAGTTATTAGACCCAATGCTGCTTCCAGAACTATGTAATGGAATCGAAATATTTTCTTGAATACAAGCTGTATTGAATGCCAGAGTGGACTCTGATCACAAGGGAGAATCATTCCACGTTTATAGGCAAAAGTCATCCACCTTAAAAGTCTCTCTCTCTCTTTTCCTGTACATGTGATATTTGCCAACATCCATTTCAAGGGAGCAGCTACCGTTACCATCCCAATCCCCAGCGTCACATCACACAGAAAATAAAATGCACGTTCAGCAAAAAATATCTTTCCTTAGATAAGGCTGTGGGAAGTTTGCATAAACACCATAAAGACTTCATGTCACAAGGTGAACAACGATGTCAGAACTGCAAGCCTGGCTCATGGGTTCTTCTTAGCAACACCCCAGATAGCAGCCAAAGCCTCACTAAAGGGTTTTGCGGCCTAAACGCTTGTGACCTAACATAGCACACAGATAAAGCTCCTGCTGAACCATCCCCTCTCAGCTCACACCACTCAGCTCCTCTGACAAAGACCCTGTGTCATTGCAAGCCACATTGCTAGAGAAGAGGGCGGGGTGAAAGACGAGAAGGGAGGCACACAGGGGAAAAAAAAAAAAATTCAGTCTACAAAATAGATGCAACCTACAGTCCATGACATTCAGTCCTTCACCATCTCCTCATAAGATAAAACAGCTGTACCGTCTGTCTGCAGCCAAAACCACCAGCAGTTTTGAGAAGGCAAAAAACCGGGATGACAAATTCAGCTGCCCTCCTGCCTCTTTAATAATGATCACTGTCAACAGCCTAAGCACAACACCCAGACACCCCAGCACCCTAATCATCTTATTGTAAGGCTGATTAATTAAAAACCATCTAAAAGTAACTGCAAAAAGATATAAAACCATAAATAAAAATAAACGAGCGAAAGGCCACCTTGAAGCACACGAGCGTGGTTCAGATTTCCTAACCCTACTGATACAAAACGGGGAGGTAGCACCAGTACTTCACCCTCCATCTTCACTAGCGCCTCACCACCCTCCTGCCCAGCTCCACTTTCGTCGTTATTTGAAATAAATTAGATTTGACTTAAAACAAGTAGACTGCCTCAGTACCAGTTGGCTCCACACCCCAAATGTTTCACCCTGCATCCGCATCCACCATTCTCCATCCCGGCCCCTCCAACCTCCCCTAGTCATTCTCCCTCCGCCCACCCCCATCCTCCTCCTCACGCCCCCGCTGCCAACTGTCCCCCCTGCCCCGAGGGCATCCCCCTCCTCTCCTCCTCCTCCTCACCACCCCCTCGCCCCGGCCGCCGGCCCTCCCCTCAGCCGGGGGGCCGCGGGCCCCGCTCACCTCCAGCTCGGTGTCGCCGGGCTCGGCCACCCCGATGATCTCGCTGGGCAGCTCGGCCAGGTCGGTGACCCGGATCAGCCCGTCGTGCAGGAAGATGGTCTCCTCCTTCACCGACAGCCACTGGGCCGAGTCGGTGGCCGCCGCCGCCGCCGAGGCGCCCGCCGGGGACCCCATGGCGCGGAGGGCGGGGGGGCTCCGCTGGGCTGAGGCGAGGCGGATCCCGCTACCCCCCCATGACGGGGGCAGAGCGGGGGCAGGGGTGTCCCCAGCGGCCTGGGTGCCGGACAGCCGGAGCGCGGTGGGAAGCAGCGAGGAGCGGCGCGTTGCCACCGCGGCGTCGGCGGAACGGGGACCTCCGGGAGCCGCCGTGCCCGCCCGCGGCCACCACGTCCCGCTCCCTCCTCACACACACAGGTGACAGCGCGACGCCATGTTGGGGGGGGGGCGGGCGGGGGGTGGGGGGTGGGGGCTGAGGCGGGCCCGGCATGCACCGCGCGAGGAACAATACACCCTACCCCCTCCCAGCCCCGCGGGGCCCCGCCCCCCGCCGAGCCCCGCCCCCACCGAGCCCCGCCCCCTCGGCGCCCCTCGGTGCCGCCCCACGGGCGCGGGCGACGCCCCCCGGCACTCCCGCCCCCCTCGGCGCGTCGCCCAGCACCGCCTCGCCCCGCACCGGGGGGCGCCCCCCTCACCGCTCCGCCTCCGCTCGCCCCCGGGGCCGCTCCCCTCAGCGCCTCGCCCCTCACGCAAGGGCCGCTCCCCTCAGCGCTTCACCTCCCTTCACCCAAAAGCCCTTTTCCTCAGCCCCTCGCCCGTGAGCTGCTCCCTGGGCGCCTTATCCCCAGGGGAGGCCGTTCCCCTCAGAGTGTCCCTCTTCAGCCTCACCTTCTTGGGTAGTCAGGGCCCCTCTGAAACTACCCTTTTCCCTTAAGGACGGATGGCTCTTCGTGCTTCACGTTCCCCACAGAGTAGTTTCTCCCTCCTGGCACCTCTGGTCACCCCTTTTTTGTCTGCCCCCCTCTCCTTCCAAAACGACCGCCCTTCTGCCTCTCTGTCACCTCCTTGAAGGGATCCTGCCACCTCTCTGGGAGCCTTTTCCCTAAGGACTCGTGAGCAAGCAGGTACGTCCCTTCAAATCCATACCTCCAGGTTTATCTATGTAATGAGGATGCCAGAGGCTGCAAAGCAAAAGGTTCACAGCACCACAGTACGTGTGGGAAAAAGGAGATCCAAAATAAAATTGACCCGTCTCTCTCTTAGTCTCTCTCTTTTGGGCACCATTGTGTAACCTTCCCCATTTTCCATAGTCTAAATTCACACTCCATTGCCTCTGACCTTCACCCACGCCTGTTCAGAGAGGCTCAAAGTGTCACAGGCAGCTGTACCTGACTGTTCAGCAAAGTACGTGCTTGTGAGATAAATCATGTTAATGAGAAAGACATGATGATAAATGTTAAATATTTTTAGTGTATAATTACTGTGGGGATTCCCATTGCAAGTGGCTGCTTTTCATGAAACAGTGACTGCGCACAACTGAATAGAGACAGAGCGCTACAGATTTATTTACCTGTTTGATCAGATTAAATTATTTAATACATTAGTGCATTATAACAGATGTGCTGTGGTATTGGAGGAAAAGCCTATTCAAAGCTGTAGTAAAACAAGCAAAATGAGATCTACCACTAGTGCTTCATGTCCTATTAAATCTGATTGGGAAAAAGTGTCTTTTTGATGTAATAGACCACCACTCAACGTACAACTCACACAAAGTGTCTTCATATCACTATTTCAGCAGCATGAGCATTCACACAGTTTGTCTTTGCAGCCCGTTCAGACAACATAGGGTCAGGTAAGTTCATATGAATAGCTGGTTACAGACCTGTGAGATAGCTCAGTACACTATATTTGGTAGGATATCACTGCCACTCACTTGAGAACAGAAGAGTCTCCAGGCTTGGTTTTATTATAGAAATAGGTATTATTTTCCTCTGCACTAGAGAGTCTTATTTTTGAACAGGGAGAGTATGGGAGAGTTGGTATCAAAGTTTTTTGTGAGGGAGCGACCGTTCATGGGCATCTGTTATTTTTGGTCAAGACATGACACAGAGAACAACGGCTGCAGATGGACATATTCATAGATACCGAATCTGCCCTGATCCTCCCACAGGAGCCCCACTAGCGCTCAGAAGAGAGAGAATGCTGAAATTTGAAGATTTTATGGCAGGTGGGACGTGGCAGCTGAGTTCTGGCAGTTGAGATAAGCTGTGCTCACAAGGTCTCCTTGGAGGAATGGGAAAGCTGCTGAGGTTAGATTAGTCACAATATTTCATTGCAAGATAGTGACTGGTGTTATTGTTTTGTTACCAGAGTAGGAGTTTTACATTGTTTTCATTCATTCACATGAAATAGGAACAGAGGAAGAGAAACACAAAGCGTGTATACATTTTAGTGGGAGAAACACTGAAAAAAATTTAGATTTTGTAGTACTGTCGTGGTACTAGGTGAATATCTTCCACAAAATCAATACAAATAGCAAAGCTGGGAGTAAAATGGGTTGTTCACTTCACAAACAACACTCATGCTAGGGAGGCTTGTCAACAGAAACACTTTGCACTGTTTTCTAGAGATGGCTGAGTTTTGGATGTATCTGTTGTTCTCCAAAGGACTGTTTCATAGGCTGGGTAACCCCCAGGCTGAAAATTCTTTGTCTCCAGCTCTCATGTGCTCTTTCCAGGGCCTTCTGGACTGCTTTACCCCACAGGAATATGGTTGTCACAGTAGCTCCCAGATAGGGAATGCGGGTTTGATATAGCTGTCAATTCAATCTGCTAATTGCTTTCAAACACAAACCAAGGCCTTATATTTTAATAAGGAGCTGACTCAGAGCTAGAAGAGAGGTGTGTGTAACTCTGGATGCGTTCATACCCAGCTAAGCATGGAAAGAGGTGTATGGCTAAATTACCTACTGGCCAGAGGCTGTGCTTTGTCATTTGGCTGGGGTTGGCAAACAGTTTCTCACAGTGAGCATTCTGATACATGTGTTTTCATGTGGTAACTTGAGATGCCCCTGAGTGAAAAGCAGGCCACTTAACTGTGAATTGGAGATTGTGCAGATGTTTTAGAAATCCCTTTTAGTGGTATTTGTGTGAAAACATCCCAAGCTAAGCACAGGGGATGTTTACCATTTCATAGTTATTTATTTGCTTATTTGGAGTTCTTCTGAATTGTATTGATTTGGCAAGTCAAAGTTAAAAATCAGTTATTGATTTAACCTAATGCCATAAAACTGAGAAATGTTTCCTGTCCTGCCTCAGCACAGGTAAATAAAATAATTACTAGTAAATGTTAAAAAAAAAAAGTGTTACTAAATTCTTTTCGGTGCCCTATATTCAGGAATTAACAGGATGTTGTACAGTCTATAAGCTTACATAGCACGGAATGCTGACATAGCTTTCTGCAAGAAATTTTCAATATTAAGGCCTGATCCTGTAATGAATTCAGCAAATATAATGCGGTTTGTCTGGTGTCTGCTGCAGAAGATGTTGTATAATATAATGAAAAACTAATATTATTTTTGTTCTGCATGTCACCAGAAAATGTCAGCCACTGTAACTTCCATGTAGCATTCAGAGGTGTACTGCAATAACTACAAAGAAGTCTTGTACTACATTATGGGTGATGGTGTGACTTAAAAAACAGGCTAGAATAACTTTGTGACATAAATCGTCAAGCTGAAGAAATAAAACTCTTAACTTGTAAATAGGCTTGTAGAGAAAACCATTCTTTTGCTTTAATTGTTTTTGAGCAGGTGGGTCAGCTGTCTACAGCTGGGCATCGCTGCTGTGGCTGTGGTCGGTCTGCCTCTGGCGGCCGTGTCCTACGTCCTGCAGCCGAAAATGCCCTGAGCTTCCCTGTGCATCAGGGGTACCAACATTTAGCAGAAGATGCGCCTGGTCTATGGGCAAAAATTAAGTCCTGCGAGCTGAAAACAGAAATTCACTATTCATGCTTCAAATTGATCATTTGCCTATTATGTAATGGAATTTAAAGGAACACTGTCTTGCCTTCCAGTTTAATTTTATATTACCAGCTATAACATATGGTGGAAATTCTTTCATTCTAAGGCCTTGCTGTACATCTTTCTGTTAATTTAGAAATGGCAGTTTCAGTTTTAATGACCATAGTGGCACTAAGAAATGTGTGAAACAGAAGAAATAGTTGCTATTTTTATGTGGTCTGCAAAAACCAGATTTCCATACCCTGAATCCTGGCTCCTCTGCCTAGTACATGTTATTTAGAGAGCCCGAATGCCATCATTAATAAGGCCACTATGCAAGGAATACTGGCATTTCTTGGCACACTAACTGTGATTAAAAAATACAGTTTCTTCATTTCTCTCCAAGCAAAACTTAGAAAGGACTGAAATGGAAAAAAAATCA
The DNA here is from genome assembly GCF_963921805.1 of Phalacrocorax carbo. Taxonomy (NCBI): domain Eukaryota; kingdom Metazoa; phylum Chordata; class Aves; order Suliformes; family Phalacrocoracidae; genus Phalacrocorax; species Phalacrocorax carbo. The sequence continues at coordinate 8,685,904 of NC_087527.1, read as the reverse complement.
GTATTTGACAGGGGAGAAAGAACAAACTAGGCAGTGAAATAAAATAATTTCAAACTTCAGAAATGTATTTTAATTGCAAAGGAAAGATATTAACATTTTTTTCCTTTTGATATATTAGCAATAATCTCTGAAGAAGGCTCTGACTGATAGCAAGGTAGGCTTGAGGAAGAACAAATAAAATGAGATTTTTATTAAAATGAATAAGGACAATTTTATTATAGGAAACATAAGTATGAATCACCTGGCTCGCAAACATAGCCTTAGTTAAATTGGACATGAAACAAATGTAAATTATAGAATCATAATGAAAATGCTGGAATGTTTTCTTAGAGACAGCCTAACCTGGTGCTGTGACCCAAGCTGTAGGTACACTACTGGTGACACATACTTGTCCCATCTAGAGTGATGGAGGCCCCACCTGTAATCTCTTCCATTGTTGAATTGTCATTATAGTTAAGGAGTTTCCCAATGCTTAATTGGACTTGTATTACTGTTATTTAAGCCTTTCCCTTTTTTTCAGCTTTTGTAGGCACAGAGAACAGCTCTTGTAGATGCAGAGAACAGTTTATTTCCTTCCTCTTATGTGCAGTCTTTTTCATGTGTGAAGGCTGTGACCACAACTCCTCTCCATTGTCTCTGCACTAACTAATCAATGTCCTTTCAAACTTTCTGTGTAGGCCATGTACTCTAGAAGTCGGATCATTTTTCTGCTCCTTGGGATTTCCTCCAACTCTGTCTTGAGCTGCTGGTCCTTTAGATGAAGCCTTATCAATGTGAAATGGTTGGGACATATTCCTGTGTCTCCCATGCAATACTCCTGTTAAGTGTTTCAGTATCATCTTTGCTTTCTCTGCAGCTGTATGATATCGTTGACTCATACTGGGCTTGTAAATGAAATAACAGCTTATGCTTAAATTCTGTTTGCGGTATTTCATATGTAGAAACAAAGAAAGCTGGCATTTAGCATTACTCTTGGTAATCTCATATCTCATTTTCTTATTCAAGAATTTAACGCAAGTAGCCTTTTATGAAGGGAAGTATTTAAATGCTGCCCATCAGTGAGGAAGAGTAGTTGGGAGCTGAACAGATCCTTTAGTGGTTGTCCTGAATTTCTGAATCTCTAATGTCTCAGAAGACTCATTATTAATATCCAAAAATAGGTAGGTTTTAAATACAGCTATTCGCTACTGTTTTAAAATTCAACCTCCCTGAAAACTGGTGCAGTAAAATGAGGGAAAAGAAATTAAAAAAAAAGAAAGTCTGCTACAATATTCTGCTCAATATTGTAAAAATATAAATGTAACAAGGTGGATTTATTTAATTGATACAAGTTATTACAAGGTCCACTTTATAAAGTGTTTCTCAGGGTTTGTAATGTTAAACTGGCAAAACCCTTAACAGCTTGGCCGAGATCTGCGGACTTTAAAATTAGTTCTTGAGAATGAGTTACAAAAATGGTAGTTTTTCAGATCAATGTATGCTGCAAGATAGGCAGTGTTGTCTTCCTCTTGTAAAAGAGAGAAGGACTGATTGGCAATGCTATTGTAATGCTGAAAGTGGTCAGCACAGAGATGGGGCTGGTACTTAGACACAAATACAAAATCTATCTTTCAGAACTATCAGAACTATCTCTAGCTTCATATATACTGTGCATTTTACATCAAGTTTTATTTAAAACTCCTGGAAAGAAAAAGCGACAAAAGCTGATTTTCTATTAGATTCTCAAGAAAGAGTTTGTGTTTCTACATCTGTATTTCAATAATTTTCTATAATTTTCCAAGAAAATTCATCAAAATATTAATGCTGCAAATCTCTGTATTTGCGGGCTATTAATTGGTAACAAGAAAGAATTTCAGTTACTGACACAGAACATACAGACTTTTGTTTTTTCTTCCAGGAGCATTGCTTTGGTACTCAAAGATGTCCTTTTGTTCCAAGGCAGACATCTAAAATGTCCAGTTTTTTTCTATTTTGTGTTAAAAGTCCTCAGCTTTAATTTTAGTAAAATCAGCATAAGTCCCACTTGGAGTCACAGTCCTATATCATAATTTTACATCTCAGATAGTTAAAAAATGGGAACAGATCAATTAAACATGTTAAAGCCCTCTCATTTTTAAATTATTTTCCTCCTTTACATTAAATAGTATGAACACTTCACGCTTGTATTGTAAGGGGAATTACAGTGTAAAGTCAATAGTACATCATACAGGAAATTACATGCATTAACCTCTGGATCACGCTGCTGTCCCAGTGCGGGGCCCCTGTGCACGAAGAGGCAAGCAGGATGTTAACTCCTACAGGAGATGGGTGCGGTGATCTGCCAGGGTTTGTGTCTGATTCATTAAACTCCCTGAAATGTTCTTTCAGTGCTGATTGAAGCATGTTGTCAAACCTGCCATCAGACTTCCTGGGGGAGGATAAGCATGTTCACATCACCAAAGCCTGATGGAAATGAGAAGCATAGGGATAGTAGCTGCAGCTGCATCGCAAGGCGGGGAAGCATCAGACCTTGTACTTGCAGGTGCTAAGGAGGGGAAGAGCTCCCTGTGGCCGGGCCACCAACACTGTGCCATGGGAAATCTTCCCCTGGTTAATTGGTCAGCTGGTTAACTAGCTGGCTAACTTCATGTTGTCAGTGGGGAGGCTAAGTTCATGTTACTTTATGTTGAACAAGAGCTGTAATGAACAAGATCTGTATTTTACAAAACTTACATCCCTAGGAGAAATGAGTTCTCTCTCCCCATCAGGATGGCCCTACACAGACATTCTTTTAGAGTTGACTGAGAACTGGGCAGGGTTTTATGCAATATTTATAAAAAATGCTCAATCCCAATCAGAATAAAAAGCTGAAATTTTGACACTTGCAATGTAACATTTCAGGGGGAAAAAGTACATTTCAGGGCAATTAACTTATTTCAGTTTTATTTTTATTTCAATTTTACTTTTTACTGTGTAAGATTTTAATTTAATCCATGTGTTATGTTGTTTTTATTTATTTATTTTTCAATAATTTCTTCTTAACTTTGATGCTGAATAATATTAATACTGAAATGAAGACTCGAAATACCTGTTTTAGCATTATACTTTATCTTGTCCAAAGTGAAGTTTTGTTAAATATGACTCATTCACAGGATGAGTTTATTTCAATTACTGGTACATTTTCTTAAAATCTCCCATATCATTGAAACTGGCTTAAGGATGGTCTGCATACTGTTGCAAAAAAATATTGTTGTGACATCTACAGGATCTTATGTTTTATTTATAATTTATTTTCCTTATTCATATCATTAATGGCAATAGAGGAGATGTTTAAATTATGGTACATACATTTCAGTACCTTTTATATCCCAGTCATCCCATCAGAACCATAAATAAAAATTCCTGGAAGAAGCTTCCTAGCGCAGCATTTTTCTTTCCCTCTCACCTTGGGATGGATGGTCTGTGCTGGCACAAAGCCATGAATATGGGGAAGAATGTTTTGACTTGGGAAGGTGCCTACCCAGTCTGAATTTCCGTAATTCTGACAGACACTAAGGCACTAGAGAGCTGTCACCTTTTTTTTTTTCTCTTTTCTTTTAACTTTAACACTGTCAACAAAGCCTCACTGAACTGAACTGGCAATTGGAAGTAAATGAAAAGTCAGAAGAAAGGATAGGTAGGCCAGTGTGCTCATATCCTTTGTATGCTAGTGGAAAGATGTATTTCCCATGAACTGTGGGGGTTGGGTCAAGAAACACAGGAATTAACTGCTATGGGTATTCTGTAACTTATATTTCCTATATAAATATCCCACCATATGTGTCTGTGTTGTGTCTAAATGTTTGCATCAGGCTTCAGCATTTTTCTGCTACAGTAATAATCAGTCTACCCTAACCAGATTTCAAACTCTTCCAATTCAGGAGCTACTCTTTGAGGATAAGATGCTTTTCCTCTGTGACAAAGCAGGACTAATAAAAAATTTGAAATTAGTCTCTCCTGGCATTTTCATTTCTTGTTGAGAAAAGTCTTGATTTGTTACAGAAAACATTTTAGGAGTAAAATAAATGGTAAGTTTTCATGGCTTTTTAGAGTACCAGAAAGTCAAACTATCTAGGAAAACCTATCAATACTAGGCTAGTTTAATTTCATTCATATATCTCAGTCTAAATCCATCATATAGTAAGGTTAGGAATATTTTGACATTTAGAGTTTAAAATACATATAATAAATACAGCAAAATTAAATGTATGAATAGGTAGGTGGGTGGAAAGCGGGGATTACTATGATGGACAAAAATTTGTCTGCACTACTTATTTTTTCTTATTATCTATAATTCTGTAGCAGCTGTCAGCTTCATTCAAAAACAAAATCTTACTGTGATGTTTTACAGACACAGAGCAGAACTGCTTAAAAGATAAACATGAAGCACCATGTGGATAGCTGCATTTGGAATTGATTGCCGTGTTTCAAGATGCCCATGGATGGGCTGGGAAGGTCTTGATGAGAGCAATCGGGCATCCTGAAAACACAGCCTGTGAAGATAGCTTGAAAGGATTTGGTATGTTTAGTCTCGAGAAGAGAAGGCAGAGAGGAGACATGGTAATGAATGTGTGAAAGCACAGAGAGAAGTAAGCTGCTGTTGACAGGACAAAAAGTCATGGGCTTAAATTGCACCAGGGGAGATACAGGGCAGACATCAGGAAACATTCCCCATTGGTATGGCGTGTTCAGCAGGAGAATTCCTGGATTGGCTTCTGAAGTTGTGGGATCTCTGTTAATGGGGGACTTTGGCAATGCACTAGGCAAGTGTCTGTTGGGCCTGATGGAGACTTAGCTGATCTCATGGTGCAGGATTAGATGGTTTTCATAGTCCATTTGCTATTTTCTATATTCTGTTCGAAGTAATTTGCATACCCATGGCAGGAAGAATGCAGAAGGACCTGTAGGGCAGAAAAGACAAAAAAAGGCAGCTTTGGGAATGTCAGGTAATAGCTTGTTTCAGAAAGAAGTAGTGATGGAGGGGATGATGGAAGCATGACTCAAAGATAGCAAGAAGCAGAATTTTACCAGCTTGCTTCCATCAGTCATGTTTTGTAGGTGTCCTGCAGAGTGAAAGGCCTGAGGCAGCTGTTCACTAAAAAAGGCTAGAGCTGGTTCTTTATTTAAGTTTTAGAAAAAGGTGTGCCAAGCCTGACAAAAAAACTGTTCAGTCACCCATGCCAAGCTAGCAATATTGGGAATAAAACCCACAACTCATTACATGTTATTCATCCAAAAATGACTTGCCTTTCATAAGCACATCTCTAAGTAAGGACAACTTGCGAGAGGGTTATGAAAGAGATAACAGTGACTAGAGAGTCTGAAACAAAAGGACACCAAAGAAAAGAGTCAAAGCAGGATTTTAAATGAGAATTTTAAATGAGGTGGCTTTGAAACTTTATCTTTGTCTTTTACCTGAAATTCACAAATCAGTTCCAAAATCCTGTGAAGTCTTAATTAGCAGGTTTTCACAGGCATTGCAGCACTAACTACCCTTTTTCTTAAGAAAAGGAAGCCAGGTCAGTGAATCCCTGGCCTGAGAAAATGGTTTAGTCTGTACTGATTTTCTCTTCAATAGTGACAGGCATTCAAAAGAAACTTAAAACTGAAAACCACTAATTGAGTACTGAAACCATGCGGCGCAAATTGGAATGCCTTTTCCTCTGGGGAGAACAATTTTGCTCTCTGTGTGGTGGTGTTTTGCAGCTATAAGTGCCCACATCTCCAAAGGTGCTCTTCCCATATACCTACCTCCCCTTCCTTTCTTTCTCAAAGCATTTCTCCAGCTCTTTCCAGTACCTCTTTCCTATAATTTCCAGCCAATAATCTACTTTTAAAGGAAGAGTAAGAACTATTATACAATAAAGTCACAGTGAGTGAACAACTTGATGGGATATAAATACAAGGGAGACAAACAAAAAAGGATACAGATGTCTGCTGTGGTTTTGTTAGTGAAGGGATGTTTCTGCTTTCTGTGAGAGGTGCAGTCTTCCTATGCTCACTATGACTCACCTGTTTTCCCTCTGTTTCTTACAGCCAGATGGCATAAACCAGTAAAGGCCAAATAATTCATCATTCCACAGACTTGTGATAGACTGTCCCCTAGATGAAGCCAGGATGGTTGAAAATCTTTCCATGCTGCTAGAGGTAGGACAGTTTCTTCATTTTTAATATTGCAGAATTGAGTTTATGAATGCTGCTGTGGAAGTGCTAATAAAATCCTGGTCTTGACAGGTAGAAGTCGGTCTTTTCTGGAATTGTTTTATAAACTGTTGACTTTATGTTTAACAACATAGCAGTGTTTCTTTAAAAACAACATCACAAGTAGCCTACAGATAAACCGTGAAGAACAGTTAATTGCCCTTCAACTAAAATAACTCTGTGACGGATCGTCAACGGAAGAACTGAGAGCAGCACTATCTGTCAGTCATCCAAAGCCAACCAACTATTTGGAGGACTATACCAGCATCACTACCTCATTAGATTATTGGTTCACATATAGTGTTAGCCCAGCCTTTCCCATGCAACACAGTGAGCATATTACGTGCATTGTGCTCATTCCTCCATTCTTCCAGACTTTTGTCATGTGGCTGTCAACTGTGCATGAGAAACACATAAAAGATCCATTTCTTAGGCTTGATTATGCACTTTCCCCAGGCTTGGTACAGTGGCCAATTGAATGACATGAAAAGTTGCAGATTGGGGTGACAGGATGGGAAGAATGATAGAATTCTGATGAGTATTCTTATAAATCCTCAGGAGACAGCACTGACTGGCTCACGCTGGGACACCCTTTTCAGGTACTTGTGAAATAAGCTGTTATTTCAAGTAAGCCCAAGCCACATAATTTATGATGTTATTTATGTTATTTTCATATTTTTGATCCAAGCTGCTAGCCAGTTTGGAGATTAATGGGTTGCATGTATTAGAAGATGGTTACATGATGATGCTAGATATTGCCTTGATGAAGTCCTGTTTATTTACAAAGCATGAAAAAGACTTGTTTCCTAGAGCATTGGATTAAGTAAACCACGGATTTTTGTACACAGTGTCCAAACTATTCTGACAAAAAAAAAAAAAAAAGTGCTTTCAAAGTTTTCTCTTGCATCAGCAGTCTCGAAATGTGGTTTTTCTTTTTCCCCCTCTGTGTCCCTAATATGTGTATGTGTTTGGTTTTTTTCTCTCACACAAACACAAAGCTCCAGATTTCAAATGCCCTTTTGCACTTTCTGTGTCAGTCCAGAGGGAAACCATGCAGATAATGTGCAATGTACAGAAGCTTTGCCATGTGCTTATCATTTGAGTAATAGTTGCTGTTGTTTCAGTTCTCTGATTCTAGAGGAGCATTTGTTTATTTCTGTGCTTATTTTAAGGAACAGTTATGGTTACTGACCAATTTCTATGAAATTCCATGAAACAGACCTTCATGTCAGCTTAGCAGGACATTCACACCAGTAATTTGAATATTGATTTTACCTGAACACCTCCAGTGAAACATTTTGAGGGTGCAACATTCTTTTTAGGGCCTTCGTATTTCCTTGTTCTGAAAAATAACCTTCCTCCCTTGTATATCAAGGACATAAGCTTGCTGCCTAGGACTGTTTTTGTACATTTATCTTTGTATTTTATTTCCTCATGTGAAAATGGGCATTTTGAACAATGGGAAACCATGTATAGCACATGGTGATATCTGAAAGCCTTAATTTTAAGAACAATTACATCCTAAGTGCATCTGTCAAGCGAGTGAAAAACCTCTAGATCAAATAGGACTGACAAAATAGATGAAGATGTAATTACTTCTGGTTCAGTCTCCTATTCTCTTCATGAGGTTTAAAGCCTTTCCTAGTGCTACTTGGTGTGGTTCTCTGCATCCCACTGACTTGCTCCAATGGACTGAATAAATAATTTTACCTTTGTGTACAGTTTCTCTGTATTATAATGGCAGTTTTTTACCTCTGCTGGGTATCATGAGGCCAATATATTCAGTATATGTAAAGTATGAGAAGTTGGGCAAAATGCAGAAACACAGAATGTCACCAAAAACTAAATCTTTTAGCTGTACTGTCCTGTACAAAGATAATGGACTAATTTCTGCAAAAAGTGACATTACAGCTGATAAATAGGAATATGAAAACATTTATTCCTCATGCCACCTGTGCCAGTCTTCAACACCACACAATGGTTTTATTTTTTAGTATTGAATGTTGATATGATCTCAGTAGGGGAAGATTAGAATCATGGATCAGGTCCCCTCCTCAGTGTCATCCAAGCATAGACTTTCTATTCGTTTATGGACTTTAGACTATTGTCATAAATTGGATGTCTGCAGAAATTTAAAACACTTCTTGTGACCCGATATGAGAAAGTATTGTTGCTATTCTGCAGGTATGTGAACACTGACCTTACTGAAATTAAGTTACTTGCTCAGAACCACACAGAAAATCAATACAGCTGAGAAAAAAACTGATTGAACTTCTTTAATCTCAAGTAATATTTTGACTACCATGCTTCCTCTCTCCTTATCGTTATTACTACTAATAAATATGTGTGTCTGATATCGTGTGAACCATGGTTAGGTCATAGAAGTTGATGGCTGTGTGTACAATCTATCATGTAAAGTCATTTGCACTGAAAAAGATAAATATTGAAATAATGGGGAAAAAACCTGGATAAAATGAACCAAAAAAGGCAGTCAGCTGACAAAGATGTTTTTTGACTCTTCATCTGTGAGAGGGTCAAAAATGGTCTGATCTAAAAATACCCGAAACCCAAACAAACTAGACAAGTAAGAAATTTCATGGTTGCTTATTGGCAAACATGTTAAATTCCACCTATAACCATCACAGACCAACCCTCTTGCATGACTCAGTGCAAATGTTAACTTCAGCCAGTGGGACTGGCTCACTTTGTTCAATTAGTGGCTTCCTGAACAATGAGTAAAAAAAATAGTGAGAACTATTATAAGATCCTTATAGAAATATGGATTTAATTGCTCTAATTACTTAACCAATGAGGTGTCAAGTGCTTAGTGCAGACTGTAATGAAGGAGAACTGGAGAAATCAAATTAACAGGTAAATACTTCCCTTTTTCCTGCATCGTCATATCCCACACAAGTCACTGGGAGCTTCAGATGCTGCCTCCAAAGCAGAATAGGAACAGGAGCTCCTAATGCTGTACGCATATGATTATGTCATTTATGTGACCTGCTACTTCAGTACAATAATGATGGAAGAAAGTGTAGTGGAGTTTACATGACTCTCTGATGTAGCTCTAGATCTCTTAGACTAAGCTGTCCACGTGTATGTCTTGTAGCAGAGTAATAGCTGATTAAATCATAGGAGCCATGATATTTGTAGATTGCTGTGCTGCTGAATCCTCTAAACAGCACAGGAAAATGGTGTGATCTTTTATTCTAATGGAACTTCAAGACACCTCAGTAACACAGCCTTCACCGGGAGCCAGGGGCAGCACAGAACTCTGCTGTCCAGTTTCAAACTGAGCAGGGTAATTGCTCGCCTGGAGATGGAAAACTGTAAAAAGCAGTTTTGATCTTGAAACACAGTTGATTTGATTAGGAGAGACCAGGAAACCCTCTGCACTGAAAGACAAGAAACAAAATGTACTGAAAGAAGAATATACAGAGAATTTGGAACACATTCTGTTAGTAAAATCCATTTGGATGGGGTTTCTAATGCTTGAATCATTTAAAGTGAGATGGGAAGCAGCGTTTGGAGAAGAGTAGAAGGAGTTAGCTTACATTTGCTAGAGGGAGGCTGCCCAGGCCAGCTCTTCTCCATGAACGGTTTCTCGGCTGATCTTGCCTACATTTTCTATGAGGCTAAACCAGAGCTTCTTCCAGTGGTGAACACAATGAAACTGTCCCCAAATTCTGTTTACTCTTTCCTGAGTTTGTGGGGAGATCCAGAATGACTTTTTGCAAAAGTGAGGCAGGGTATACCAATGGCAACAGTTCTGTGAACTATGAGGAGATGGAGGACAGAGGGCTGGTGGAAATATGCTGGGGGAAAAAGGTTCAACTGCCCCTGCATGATAAGGCACATCCTATCTATATCTATATATCCTGTAGCATAGGTGACCTGAGTAGCTGATTACTGGACATCTGGGTATTTGGCATATTGTCCTCAACACCTGGCCAATGTGGTATGTGTGGTAGACCTGTAAAAGCACCTTCACGCTCCAGCCATAGCATCTTCTCTCATTTAAGGTTAAAACCAAGTGTACCACACCTGAAATGCCAAAGGTAGCATCCTCTACAAACCTGGCACTGGAAAGTTCTTTGAGTTGCAAATAAGCCTCAGCTTCTCCTAAGGCTCCTGGTCCCAGAAGAAAAACTAGTGTCTGCCTCCCTGAGACTGCCGGCCACAGGGCAGCTGGGACGCAGCCTCTCTGGGCTGGACTGAATCCACCAGGTCATTTCACAGAGGCAGCTAATAGGTAAAAATCAATTCGTGTAGATAATAAGGCATTGCGTCTTATTACCAATTCCCTGAGAAAGCCAACATCCCTCTATCTTTCCTCTCAAAAGGATGCGTTATTATAATTACATATCACTTTATTAGGCAGCTGAAGCAAAGAGCACATTTGATGCTAATGAAGTGCTGTTGTGGTTGAGTCTGTCACTATTTTTGGACCTGCACATCTCCAGCACTTTTGATTGGGTGACTGAGGCTTCGGATGTCTCTAGCTTCTTCTGTGGGGGATGCTCAGTGAAAAGCAATGACTCAGCTAGCCAGGACTGCGGAACTGTTTACATGCTCAGAATGAGAAAAGCTGCGGGACAGCCAGAACACTCACAAAAGCTCTTTATGTGGTGGAAGTATTTTTCAGGTAGCAGACAGTATTATCTAGATTGAAAAATCCTTCTGAACATTCACTTTGTTTCTATGTTGGTCATCTGTACAGTCCTTGTTTTTCCTCTCTTCCATCCATCACCCCAGAGCGTTTAAGAAAAAAAAAGCCAGATTTCACAGAACTCAAGGGAAATATTTTAGAGGTTAAAAGAGAGAAAAATCAGAGCTGTCCACCGGCTGCCTTTCCCTATGAAAGATGAGTGTTTTGCTGTCTCCATTTTCTGCAGCAGATCCTGAGGAGCTGCTCGGCACTGCGAAGGCATGATTTGGTGTTAAAATTTGACTTAACAGCTAGCGCCCCCAGAAGCAGGCCTGCTCTCACACCCCTTTGTGCAGACACCAACATTCATCCGGTCCCACAGTGACTCAGTTCAGAGATCTAAACCAGCATGGAAACATTCCTTCCTCCCTCTCCCTCCCCACGTCACAGGGCTGTGCTATGGGTCACCACCTAGTCAGACAGTGGCAGGACTGGGGCGAGGGAGGCAACAGCAGCACGTGAGACCATTTCTCTGCACAAGGACCTGTCCAGACAACTGAGCTTTATTACCAAATCGCTTCCTGACAGCACACTGGCAGGCAAAGCCTACTCATCCAGTAAACAAGGCTAATGGTTCCAAGTATCATTTCATGTCTTCTGATACACAAACGAGGAATGTGTCAGACTAACCAATAATTATAGAAAATACCATTGTATCTAAACGCCCAGTTATTCTTAGGCTAGCCCTATTTTGTTACTCTGACTTCCCCGTTCCCAGAGGGGAAGGGAATGACTGAAGCACTAATAACTCTTACGTGTTCTCTTAGTCTTCAACTGTGTGACCAAATCTGTTTGCAGATTTTGCAATACCACGTGCTGCTATCAACTATTTTGACCAAGAGGTTTACGTACTGTTCTTGGACTTTTCCCATTTAGGTGTTCCCACATACAATTTTTACTTTAACTGAGCTTTCTAAGCATATTGGGTTAAGATCTTTCTTTGGTAGTATCAGTAAACTTAGTAGTAGCAGCGAGATGCGTGCCACGCTTCTGTATCTTTTTGGAGTTGATTTGTGTAAACAGGCCAGTCCATCACTGCAGTAAAATCTCGCATCAGCTTAAGAAACTTCTGACTATACCCGTTATCCACCACAGTACCCACAACAGAAGATGTAATTCATCACAGACATCGATGACAGGGAAAAATAAAATGCACCTTGCCCGAGCACCGCAGGGCAGAACCCAGCAGAGAGCAAGGCGAGACCTGCACCAGCCAGCAGGCCAGCTCTGCGTTTGGACAAAGCTTGCTCACTGGCTCCCTCTGCTGAACTGCTCTAACATTTAATACGTTAATTCAAGAGGAAGATGGTAGAAGAGGAACCAGTGCTAGAGACTTTCAGACTAACACCATCCAGCATCAGCTCTGAAGATGACCACAGCCCATCGGCACAGGTATCCGCTAAGCCAGGTATCCTGCAGGGATTTTGAGTTTTTCCATCAGCTCTGGAGCACTTGAAGCCTGATTCCTCCTTCCCAGTGAACATGGCTTGTATCTGACACATAGGCTTCCGCCACAGAGGGTCATATTACTCTTTTTTCTATCCCCTTTTCATGGATCTTGTATGAATTTGATGAAATCTCTACTCCCTGTCAAGTTTGACCTCATTGGCTACTTTCAACTACGAATTAATAGGAAGACAGATGGTGCAGTTATATAAGCCTCGTTTCCTGCCTCAGTCTGGCTAAGAAAGAGCTCAAGTGTGCCAGATTTGTTAGTATGTACATCCTCAGTTTTTGTAAAAGCAGAGCTATTACTACCCAAGCATCCTCTTCCAGATATCTGGTAACTGACCTCAACAGAAAAAGAAAACAGACAGGACTGGCTTTCTCAACTCACTGCCAGTTGGAGATAGGAAAAATTGTTGAGACTCCAGAAGCCTCCCAGGATGGAAAAATACTTGCTGTCTTTCACAGAAACAGCTTCTGCTTTTTAACTCATTTCTGAGCCTACAGAATTAAGCATCATGCTTTTGCTTTTTGATCTAAGAAGGAATTCTTCCCGAGTAAAAGTATTACATTCCACATGGATAAGAACTGGAAAAAAAATACCCAATTTGGGAAGGGGCGTACGTTCCAAATTTTGTTATGGTTCCAGGGATGAGAAGCTACCCGGCAAAACTAGAGTAATCCCAGTGCTTCCACTTCAAAATGCAAGGTGAAGCTCCTGTAATACCTCTAAAAAGTTGCTATATTTGCCGAGTTTTATGCAGTGACTGATGGATCAAAGCTGTTCAAATACCATCTCAACAAAGCTGTACACAAGCTTTAAAATGCTAATGAGTTACCAAGCAGTGGTTTGTCGCTAAGACCTGGTTCTTCACAAGATACCTGAAGCACTGGTTTCAGAGGAATAAGCCATCCAAACATTGGGCTGGATGGTTATTCCGGAATGTGTCCTAATGGGTAGTCAATCCAGCATGCATAGCCTCTTTCCCAAGCAAAAAATCTTATTTCCCCCTCCCAACTCATTCGTAGTTAAGAAAGCTGGAATTAAACTGCTAATTTCTTTCTGGTTATACTAAATAGGAGAAAAAAAAAAAACAACCAACAAACCCAAAGAACCCCAACTAACCCCAGCCAAACAAACCCCCCCCCCCATCCAAACCCTTATACACTCAAAATTCTAGTCATCTACATACAGTCCCTCAGAATTTTATGCCACAAGGAGCTTCCCTATCCTTTAACATGCACTGCAGGATTTGTGCAATCCACGATAGAAAGCATTGCAATGAAGAGAACAGAAATCCTTGCTTTTTCCCTCCAAATTTAATGTGGTGCTTTCAGAGCAGTTAGAACACCAGTTTGTGAGGATAGACTCCATTTGAGAGACAGAATGTAGAACGCAGGTACCCCCGGAGCTGAGGCACCTTCTTGATTTGTGCAAGAATCTGTGAATCCACTGCCTTCTGGTCTGACTTGCGTTGCTCCGTTATCTCGTATTTCTAGAAGGTACAAAGAATAATTGTTAAAACCCTGCAGACTGACTTCAGACTCTTCTATGGAGATGAGAAAATTGAGGGCAAACCCCGAGTTCTGGCATTTTCAGGAAATTTTTTCTCCATTTGTTCTAAATATGGGAAAGGTGGTAGGAGACCGGAGGTGGCAGAGAGAACTGAAGCCGCTCGTTTGGCTTACGTTGCAGGTATCAGAGCCAGCAGCATGCTGTTGGCAGTAGCAAAACAGTAAAGGTGTTTCTTGGTCAAAAAAAATAAAAAAGACCTTTAACTGGAATAATCACTGCTGCTGTTCTGCTAAGGTCAAGCAGGAAAGAAACCCCAAATTTAAAAGGTGTTTAGCTCAATGCTGCTGCGTTTATTCATTGTAATGGAAGTACCTCAGTTTAATGAGGACCACTTAAAAATTCAATTGTCCATTTGCTTCATGGTATTTCCCCCTTTCCAGCCTGGCTTTGTGTAACACAGACATTCATAAAGAATGAACAATCATGTTCTTACTTCTTTTTCAGTGTCAAAGATCTCGCCTTCCTGGTGCTTGGGCTTACGCAGCCTCTTCTTCTTAAAGTACGCATCAGTGAGATGCTTGGGAATTTTCACTCCAGAGATATCAACCTTTGTAGATGTAGCAATAACGAATTTCTGATGGGCCCTACGCAGAGGGACACGATTGATAACCAAGGGTCCTAAAGGCAGAGGAAAGGCAGAAGAGAGAACACAGTTAGCTTTCCTGGATACAACCACTGCTTTTAAGTTTAATTTTTGTAGTGTAAGAGATGACTAGTTTCTTCAGAGATGCCTAAGGCTGAAATCTGAGCAATCAACAAAGCCATTCCCCATAGCCTCTAGAAAAGTCAAAAAATGCTTCCTGCTCTCTTCTAGACATTGAAGGTTAATGACCTCCCCTCCACCTTCCTGGAATGCCACAAAACATGATTCCACTTAGTTACATGAACACGTGATGCACCAAACCATCTGCGTGCAGATCTGTAACACTACAGACCCCAGAACAAACATGAACTTAAAAAAACCCCAACCCAAAATACACCACACACACCCCCACCACACCCCCCCCAAACCCGAAAAAATCATCACACTTAAGCAAAAGCTGTTTACCTGTAACAAGCAAAAGGCCAGTAGCAAGCTGCTTCAAGAAGACAACGCGCTGCAAAGAGATGAGATGTGATGTTAGTCCTCTGGTCCCAGCACTCCAAAATACTGCAACCAAACTGTGCCCGTGCCCGCACTGGGGCTGCATTACTGGCACAAAGAGCAACAAAGCAGCCAGGCACGGGCACAACTGTGCGATCTGGCACGGGCACAACCGTGCAGCCACCATATGAGCCGAGCTACCAACACTTCTCAGCCTTGCTGGAGTTACCACATCTACAACAGATCATGAGTCTCCACGTCCTTCATCATTCGAGGCTGAGCAAAGCCAATTTGTACTTTTTTTTTTTAATCTTTGCCTATTCTAGAGGACAGTGAGACAGCCATCCTGTCACCCAAATTCTCTGTAGTAGTTAAATGCAAGAACTAGATAAAACCCAGGATACAACATATCACGTGGTCAGAGCCACCCCCCAGTTACATTTTATTCTTTCTGGTCAGGTTTTCCTTCCCTGAACAGCATGTGACAATGAAGCCAAAGAATTCAAGAAAATCAAGGATGTCAGTTTAGACCTGTTAGTAAACAACATTAAGACAAAGAACACAGCTCAATGTAACAATCGTTACCTTGCTAATTAGATTAAGAAACAAAATGTAATTCTTCCTTTGCAATAGGTAGTCTCAGACGAAGTTTTAGCCTCATCGCAACAGTAAGGGAAACAGGCATCAGGTCCGCTACTCTGCGGTACAAAGTTTCTGTGAAACGAATCTACACTTTTCTGCACTGTGGCCAGACTCCCTTAATTTTGTCTAAGCAACTGGACTAGCCTGTTTTATTTCCAGCTCTGCATAGAAGAGCATTGGTTTAAAGGCTGCTTTCCCCTAAAGGCAGTACGAAAGAAAGCATCTACACAGAATTCACAAAAAAAAGCAGTTTTGTAGATTCGCATCTTGTGGCTGAGCAGTGTCCCAGTGACATCAGCTGGTAAATTCAGGATACCTCTGCTCAGTCAGAGCGGTTTCAGCACAGAAATGCTGCAGAGCCACTGTGAGAGTCACCAGGACGAAGTTCCTGATTACCTTGCCTCTGTGACGGCCGGTCAGAAGGATCAGAACAGTTCCTGGAGTGATAGAGGCCCGCAGCCTCCTCTTGTGCTGGCAGAAAGGCTTTTTGCCGTGACTCAGGAGCTTGCGAGGAACATCTTCAGTGGGATAGTATCTGGGCTAGAAAAAGAGGAGCAAAATATTGTACCACCCTGTATTCCATGAGACAGAGAACTTTCACTACAGTTTAGATTATTCCTTTTGTAAGAGGTGCTATATTTCACTAAAGGTGACCCTCCTGAAAGATGTTTTTTCTGCTGCAACTGGCACTTTGGGAACACGCCGAGTACCTTCTGTACAATTATGCAACAGCTAAAGTTGAGCTCAGCTCCATATTTCTGTGCATGCTTCCAGTTCAGCATGGCAGCGTGAATGGCATAGGGTAACCCGCTTTTGCCTAACCATTCTCTGAGCTACTGACATTTCCCGAGGACGACAATCGCTGGGCCCGTATCTGGAGGAGAAAACTGCCCCCAGTTCATCGCAGCATGGCACAGGCTGAGGCTGCTCCCAGCCAAGGGGCGCGTCATCTAGTCAAAAGTTATGTGTAACAGCCTCAAACTGCCTGGCTCCCAGCTCTTTTTCTTACCATTTTGCGGATTTTAACCACACGGCTGCCTCCGTTCTTATCTCCGCCAACCGGCTTGGTGATGGTTGCACGTGGCTTTTCTTTCTTCTTCTTTTCTATCTGTAGGCAAAGAAAAGAGAAAAATGTATGAAATTTCAAACTAAAGTCACCATGAAAAACATGATTATTTAAACATGGTATTTATTCTCCTACCTTTGTTTCTGGAGCAGTGTACTTGCGCTTGTACAGTGCTTTCCTGGCATACATGGCTGACCGGGAATATCTCCCAATACCCCGGGCCAGGACAGGGTTACGGCTGGCATGATGCTTCTTAACCTTCTTCTTCTTCTCACCTACTTCCTTCTGGCCTGCCTGTTGCTCAGCTGGCTTCTTCTCAGCTGGCTTTTTCTTCCCTGGCTTCTTCTCACTGGCCGCCTTCTCACCTGGCTTTTTCTCACCGGCCGCCTTCTCGCCCGCCATCTGTGGAACCAAATAAAACAGAAATTATGACTTATTGCAAGGCACATAAAGCTATGTACTATATATACACTCTATATATTTTCTACAGCACCTAAGCTGCAGAAACAAAATAAAAGAATCAGACCTTGATCCTTTACACCATTCCAGTAGTTGTCAGCCACCTCTTACAACGCTGGCACATCAACATACTGCGGAGTCAAAAGCCATTCCGCTGCTTGCTGTGCCACCCGCCGCACAGAACGCTCCCCCGCGCTAATGAGGGCAGCTGCAAGTTCACCGAATGCATCCCAGCAGCAATGCATCCCCAGCAGGGAGCCCAAAGAAAGACAAACACAGGTCGAGGCCGCAGCCGCAGCCGCCCTCCCGGTCCCGGGGGTGGCCGCAGCCGCCCTGGGCGCGGGGCTCCCCCCGCTCCCGCTGGAGCTGCCGGGCCCTGCCGCACCGCGGGGCTACGCCGGCCCTCCACAGGCCACCGCTCGGCCCTGCCCCCAGCTCCGGCCCCAGCCGAGGTCGGTTCCCGCTTCTCAGCCGGGCCCCGGCACGCTCCGGGAGGCGCCGGCCCGGCCATTCGCGGCCCACTCCGGGCCCCGCAGCCAGTCGCGGCCTGGCCCGGCCGGAGGCGGCTTAACCTCCCGCTCCACCCGCGCCCCAACATGGGCTCCCAGGCTTCATCGCCGCCTCCGCGCGGGCGCCGGGCCGGGCCCGCGAGCCCAGCGCAGCCACCCGAGCGCAGATGGCGGCGGATGATGCCCGCCGCGTCCCAGCTCTGACCGCCGCCGCTCCGCCATTCTTACCTTCCGGGGAGAGAAAAGGACCTATATCCGGGTACGAGTGGCCTAAAGAGAGAGCGACGTCTGACGTCACCGCGCCGGCCGCGGAGCACGCTGGGAGTTGTAGTCCCGGGGAACCGGTGCGGGGAAGCCCGGGGAGACGCGAGACGGGAGGGTCCCGCCAGGCGGCAGGGGCGAACACCAGACCCCCACGTTCCGCCTCGGAGGGAGCCGTGTGGTGACCGGCGGCTCCAGGAGCTGCCTGACCCTTCGATCCTCCCTCCCAGTGCACGGCCGACATAAGGCTCCGCACCAGCCCCCTGGAGCGGAGCGGACCAAGCCTACCCGCCGACTGACTGACGGACTGACAGACAGACAGACAGGCTGCCACCACCCCGGGCCGCCCGCGCCCTTCCGTTTGAACCGGCGGCGGGGCGGCGTCGCAGCCCGATGACGCAGCGGGCGGGTGACGCAGGGCGGGCCGCGCCGCGCTCCCTGCGCCTCCGGGGCCTGAGGCGGCCGTTGTTCGCGCTCCCCTCAGGGCGCCCGTAGGCCGCGGCCCGCCCCGGCGGGGCCCCGATGTGAGGAGCGGCCGTCGAGGCGGGGGGGGGGGCGGCCGGCCGCACCGGCACCCGCCGGCTCCGCGGGACAAAATGACATCGCGGAGGTGAGGCGGGAGCGAGCGGCGCGGAGCCCGGCGGGGGGGGCCGCCCGGCCCCGGGGCGTGCAGGGCCTGCGCCCCTCACCGCCCGCCCTGGGGGGCGGCATGTCCCCGCTCCCGCCGTCCGGGGCTGCGGCCGCCCCCTCGGCTCGCCCTCCCTGGCGAGTGGACCCTCGTCTAGCCGGGGCGGGGTGGCGCGGCGCGGCGCGGCGCGGCGGGGGGACGCCCTCCCCCGGGCCGGCGGGGCGAGCGGGCGGCTGGTCCGGGGCGCCGCCGACCCCCCTGCAGGGTCCGGGGCTGCCACGGTAACGTCGGCTTCGTGCGGGGTTTCAGGCGAGTCTCCCCGCGCCCGCCTGTGCCTTTGAACCGGCGCCGAGAGATGAATTTTACTCGCGTGGCAACCCACGCAGTTCCCGGTCCCGAGGCCGGGGAAGGTCATGTTGCCATCAGTGGCCCAGCCCTAGGGACGGTGCTGAAACTAAAACGTGAGCCAGCCCTAAATGAGCGTTCGCAGTCTGACCTGATCTGGGCTCGTAGTTTATTAGTAGCATTCGGTCTAATTTCAAAACCTTGTGGTGTTGCAAAGTGGGATGATGAACAGCTGAATCTGTTTTCTTTGGAAAGACAGCTTATCGCTGTCCTTAATGTATTTTGATATTTGGCTTATTTTAGCAGGCCTTTTTGGGCTGAGATGTTAAGGTAAATTTTAGACTTAAGAGGAATTACTGTCATAAAAAGGAAAAAGACCTTTATATTCTTACCTAACAACCTATTCTGAAATTTGATAAATCTCTAAGTAATATCTATTCAAGTGTAACTTCTTCAGCTTTGGATCATCCTCTTTCTTGCTCTGCTTAAGATGGTTGAAACTCGATGGGTTGTTTTTCAGCCTGCAGACATTTATAGTTGAATTTGGATTTAGGGTCTTCTGAGGTGTGTGAGGGATCTCTAGTGTGTGTTGGCTTTTTTGAATGTCCCTACTCATGCATCAGAACAAGTGTGCAAGTTATGTTTTAGAAATACTTGTGAATTTCCTCATTGTCAGGAGTAATCCTCTTATTCTGCTCAGAAGTTTAAATTGTAACTTGTGAGGGAGCCTGAAAGAAGATGAGAAATGTAAACTGATGAGCCTATAAATAGATGTAATTAAACTACTAGTCACTGCCTCTCTGAATGCTACAATTGTGACAGCTGAGACTCAGAACTGATTTAATCTCTCCTGCTCTTGAAAAGGTGATTAGAAAAACCCAATCACAGCATGGAAAAATGTATCGATTTTTTTCTTTTCTCTCCAGTTTGCTAAGAGAGAAATATGGTGGCAATGCATGACTTATAAAACACGGATCCTGCTGATCTTTTCTGGACTATGCTAACAAAAAAGTAAAAAAAGAGACAATTGTAGCAAGGTTGTATTTCCTACCATGTATTATTTTTCATTGAAAGGCTTCTTGCTTAGCTGATATCCTCTTAGTTTTGTAAATGAGTGCCCCGCTATTTCACTGTGATTACCTTTCTGCCAACACTTTCATCTTACTGTAAACTACTAAGGGGCTTGGAACGGTGTGCTGCCAAACCCCCAAATCAGAATTGCTGTATGGAATATTCTGTGCATAGTGAGGACAGCCAGTTTAATTAGAGCGTGGGTTTACGTGTGTGTGTGTTACTTTCTTGATTGTATTTATTGGCTGTGATGTCCTTTGCTCAGGATAGCCTCCGCACCTGCTCGTAATAGAGGTTGAAGAAGGAAAGTAGAAAAAAAGTCTAAAATGCATTCCATCCCTATAAAAGGAAGTGTAAGAGAAAGTCCTCTATAGGGCTTATGTTACTGGTGTCTGTGTCTGCAGCCCCCTTTGCTCTGTCCTCCAGTTTTGGAAGGGATGTAGCCGCCGAGGTTCAAAAGCACACATGTGGTAGCAGTACTTCAAATGAAGCGATCTTGATCACCGGTCCGGAACCATTTAACAGAGATCACTAACACCCCCATTTTTCTATTTGGGGTGGCTGACAAATGCATCTTCCTACTCAAAGCCAAAAATACAAAGATGAGAGAGCAGGAGTACGAGTTACCATTAGAACAAAAGTTACATAAAGTGCAATAAACTCCATCGGTCTCCCAGATGCAGCTTTTCTTTTGCTACACACACTTACTTTTTGCCATCTCCAGTAGGAGTGTATTATGTGTGGGGGTGAGATTTTTGTTTTTAAACCATCTATCGTCTTTTTAACCTCTGCTTTAAGCACAAGTTATTTGTTCTCCCTTCTGTTCATTAAATTATTATTCTTCTGTTATTTTACATGTTTTTAACAGCTCGTGTAGTTACTTCAGATGCATTTGGGTTTAGGGTAAGGTACAGAGATATTATATTAATTAAAGTTTATGGAATGTCACCATATAACAAATCTGTAAAGCTGATTCCAATAATTTCTCCTTTGTATGTTTATACATTTTTGGATATAAACTCAAAAACTTGCAAAGTTGTCTCTTGAATTTGGTGCATATTTAAAAAGCCTATAAACTGTTCAAAATGCTTCTGTGCTTTCTTTTGTTGTTTGATATTTTTTTTCTTTCTCCTAATAGAAGTAAAATTTTGGAGGTGGAAGTATAGTAAATATATTATCAGCGTCTGCAGACCAAGCTGTCATATTCTGAAATATATTATTTAATGTTCAGTTCATCCCAGGTGCCAATGCTTGTGCAGTTTCCTTTTGTGAGACTGCATCAAAACGGAACTTTTCTCGACTTTTGAGTAGTCATTAGATAAATGTGGCATTGCTTATTAATTTCCCATTTGCTGTAATAACTTGAAAGTATATTTTAATATATCTTTTTCATGGCCCATGGTGTGTAGATTTGATTTTTTTGTTTGTTTCGGGGGTTTGTTTTTTTGTTCTTCAGTTAGAGATACGGTACTCTTCACTAGATTTTCTTGGTGCCAGCAGCATATCCTTAACTAGGAAAAAAGCAAGATTAAGAGGAGGAATCATTTACCTCTGAGATGGAAGTGGTACATAAGTAATCCTAATTCCCACTTGAATGATTTGCTAAAGGTTTGGATATTCTAGAATCTCTAAAACACTCCAGAATGCTTCCATGAGAATCCATGCCTAAAGAGAATAGGCTGGATAAGGCCTTGGTGGGAATATTGTCAATTCTTCAGTACAGAAGGAATTGCTGAACAACTGAAGTAATAACTCTAAATTTAGACATGCACTCACATATTTTGCTGTTTTAGCAATTTAGCATGAAATGCTGACTGCATGAGGGATGATCAGAAATGCTATGCAATTTTTTTTTAGATCTAGCACTCTTATATCTGTAATGAGATTGGTTGCAGAGTCTTTTGCTTAATGTTTTGCTTTACTTTGGAGAAACTAAGAACCTTGTGTACAAAGAGGAATAGCCTGTGTTCTTTCTGCAGATACGGACGTGCATTTTCACTTGTGCTCTGCATAGCGTCTGATTTACGGCAGCTCTGAAAAATAAAGGCGATCTTTTAGTTGCCAAATACAAGTCTGACAAAGCCACTAAAACAGCTCTTAGTTGCTGTGTTCGCATCTCTGTCCCTGGGCTGTGTGGTTGTTTGGGTTTTTTTAAGTTTG
Organism: Phalacrocorax carbo; assembly: GCF_963921805.1. Lineage (NCBI taxonomy): Eukaryota > Metazoa > Chordata > Aves > Suliformes > Phalacrocoracidae > Phalacrocorax > Phalacrocorax carbo. Next base: position 8,663,727 of record NC_087527.1, on the reverse strand, counting down.
TCTTCTAAAACTGTGCCTCATTAAAAACTCCCTTCATCCAGAACACACAGATGCAGTTTAGCACTGCAAGAGTGCAATAAAAATCCTCAATTATAGGTAAGAGAAAACACAGATGTGCTAACTGAATGGCTAAGAATAAGTCTCTCAAAAGTTAATGCCATAGGTGGGGACACTGAGCTGCTTCGATATAGACCATATACAGCTCTCCTTTGGCAGGGCACTATATTAGTCATTCGGAAGGCTGTTTGTGGGTGGTGAATATCAATATGAGATTCCTCGGTGTTTGTATTTAAGTGGGATATATTCGGACCAGAGAAATTGCCATGGTAGTTAGAAGACAGAGTGGGTCTCTTCTGCCTGGCGGCGGTCAGCACCGCATTCTCCTGAGGAAGGTGGAAGAAGACTGGGCAACTGAATAGAGTGTCCACAAGTGAAGTTCCTTCCTGACCCCCATCAGCTGGTGGTCAGCCTGTGCCCTAAAGCATGAGGTTTTGTTAAATTTTCAACCTTTAAAGTGTTATCAGGTGTCACTTTGGATGTTTTGTTTTATTTTTAGGTATTTTTTCCTGATTGTATTTCAGTTTGTTTGTGTGTCCTGTCTTCCTGGAGTAAGGAGAATACATGACTTGTGGTCTTTGTTTATATTGTAGACCTTTTTTGATACCGTTTTAATCTAAGCAGTCTAAGTATGTATAAATATATCTCTTCCACTTACAAAGCATCTCTTGCCAATGTGTAAAATTGCAATGTAATATGCAATGAACAATTTATACTTTCTGCTAAGTTATTCTTATTTAGGAACAAACTTCAGTACTTCCTGGTTTTGAAGCTGTTGGATTGTTCTGTTTAGCCTTGTCATGTAAGATCTTCTATTTATTTATTAACACTCTTTACTTTTAACCTTTTTTTAGATGGTTTCATCCAAATATTAGTGGGGTGGAGGCAGAAAACCTACTGTTAACAAGAGGAGTTGATGGCAGTTTTTTGGCACGGCCCAGCAAGAGTAACCCAGGAGACTTTACGCTCTCTGTTCGGTAAGTGTTAATGTTTTTTTTGTCTTTCTCCCCACGTTGGTAAGAGTCTGCATTTGATGATGTTCTATGGGAAAAGAGTCGTAAATGAACTACTTGTAAGAGATGAAAGAATGCGTGGGTCATTTTTAGTCTGTTGTTCACTTTTTCCCTCCTCTTTTTTTTTTTTTTTAATTATTACTACACTCCTGTTTTCCATGAAGCAGTTCTCACATACTTCTACCCAACTTGGGGAGACTGTAGTTTGGAGGGTGGTGAATTCTGATTCTGCAGAGAGACAGAAAAAGTTAAGGGGAAGCATGAGTAGATTGATAATAGCATTACCTTTAGCCCTTTAAAAATCTATTTGATAACCATCTGAAAGTAGCAGAGATTATATGAATTACTGATCAAGTACATGCAAGAAAATGCCATCCAGATTATCTTCTTACAGAAAAAGTTGGTGGGTTTTTAAGGGCAACTGTGATGCTATTTCAGCTTCCAGAACAGGCCTTTTGTAAACTTGTCCCCTGACTTTGTGTATAGTGGTAGGGATGGGGAGAGATTGGCAAGAGGAAGTAGATAAAGGAAAAGGGAAAAGTGGGATTGGTGATAAGAATAATGCTGCTTGGATACCTTTGAGATAATGGGCCTTGTTGAACAGAAGGGGACTCTCTCAGAGAGCTGTTCTTAATTAATACTAAGACTGTGGGAGCAAATGACTTACATCAGGCAAAGGCAACTGTTTACTGAAGGAGAGGTCTTAGCAGTTAGCGTGAAATTCTAGGGAAAGGAGCAAACAAGCTGTAATGGGTGTCTTGAGAATTCTGAATTCTTGTCACCCCTCCACCCTTTGTGCTTGTGTGTGCAATTCTTAGAGGTCTGAGGGATTCCTGTTGGAGATTGTGAGGCCACATAGCTTATGCTGGCTTCAAGGATTCCTTTGTTATGGAATGAAGGTTTTTTTTTCTCCTATTCTTCCTGACTGTTGGACAGCCACTTCCCCTTCTTGCAAGCCACTAAAATGTGGCTGAAGCACACTTCAGAGGTGCACTAGCTTAGACATTCTGCAATATTGCACTTGGAAAGTGACGCAAATGTAAGTATGGATTTCTCTAACTCAGACAACAGAACACTAAATATAAAAGTGATTGATTGGAAATCAGCTGACTTGTGTGGGTTTTTTCCTTTGTTTCAAATATTAGACGAACTGGAGCTGTCACCCACATCAAGATCCAGAACACAGGAGACTACTATGACCTCTATGGAGGAGAGAAGTTTGCTACGTTGGCTGAGTTAGTCCAGTATTATATGGAACATCATGGACAGCTCAAGGAAAAGAATGGAGACGTTATAGAGTTGAAATATCCACTGAACTGTGCTGATCCTACATCTGAAAGGTCAGAGAAATAGGGGTGAAAACTTCAGTGTTCATGCACTTCTTAATAAATGCATGTTCTATCCGTATTAACACTACAGTCAGCTTCCATTTGATGAAAAGGTGGCCACTATCTTGTATTAAAAGTGGTCCTACTGGTTTCAGTGAGGTTGCTTGCAAAGTAGACCAATAAACATGATTAAAGGTAAAACAATCTAAACCCCAGAAACTACTCAGCTTTCTTCCTGGTGTGATACAATACTAAAAAAGAGGGCATAGTTCCCTTTATTTTTACTGGGAGAATGTTTTATTACAGAAATTCTCCTAAAGCTTCCTGTAGCTGCTACTACTGAAGGAATTCCCAGGTATATTTCTGGGCATAACGTTATACAATTTTTCCAGCAGTGGGCCTATGTGTAAGAAAGTGAATGACACACAAATCCTCAAATTGCTCAAACTCATGTTTTTAGGAGCATGGCTAATAAGGAGAATCCGAGACTTTAGACTTGACATATACTGAGGAAGTATGTGTATGTCAGAAATACACCTCTGTGGCCAGTAGATATCAGTTTATTCTCAGAAGTGAAAAAACAAGGAGAAATATTAAAACAAGTCCTCTCACTGCTCAGAATGGCTTGTATTTAACAGTATGGGGAGGATTAGTGCCTTTTTGGCTATGTTTCTTGAAGAAATGCGGCTGATGTGATTATCCTGTCCAGTTCCTAATGTGGTGGAAGGGTAAGGGCTCAAAGATGCTAAGTTCCCACAGGTTTATCAGGAAAGTGTGTCCTCATAAAGGAAATAAAAGAAGAATAAATGCCTTGGCTGAGGAAGAGGTTGCAGTCTAAGCTCATGTTTATTGGGCACCAGGGAATCCATTTGGACTGTTGTAAAAGATCCAAATCAAAGCTTCATTTGAAGCTTGCGTGAAATGCAAATTTCAGTGATTATGGAAGTGCTTGCTTTGAAGTGTTTCTGTAATCACCCATGTGTATGTACATGTACACTTCCAAAGCTTATTTTGCTTTCTATTTTTATAAACTGAGGCTTTCCATAGACCTGGACATTTTTGTTCAGGTACATAAACGTTTAACTTTGTAATAAATATTTAGAACAAGCAGATTCAGCCGTGGCTGGAATGACAAGTAGGGTACCTGTCTATATCTTACTTTATTTAAAGGTGGTTTCATGGGCATCTCTCTGGAAGAGAAGCTGAAAAACTATTAACAGAAAAAGGAAAACATGGAAGCTTTCTTGTGCGTGAAAGTCAAAGCCACCCTGGGGACTTTGTTCTTTCTGTCCGGACAGGAGATGATAAAGGAGAGAGTAATGATGGGAAATCTAAAGTGACACACGTCATGATTCACTGCCAGGTATGATGAAGCATGAGCTTCTTTAATAGGGCTACTTCCATGGGCAGCGTGTTCATTCTAACAGGAGGGCCATCTTAACACTTCACTATAGAGCTGAATCAGTTTCCCCTTTCCCTGTGGTACTCTATGTGCTATATATCATCTGTTTGATTAAACTGACTTAATTTGATAGCATCAAAATTCTATTAGTGTTTTTATTTTTTTTGACTGCTTGCCTGACTGAATCATGTCATGCCATACTATGCTGTCAAGCACCTTCTACTAGATTTGCTTTTGATTGCATCAGAAGTCTGTCTCTATCTTCTGCTGATGGAGCCTTTCACGTTCATGAATCTTCTTAAGCCAGTTGCAGTCTCCTGCATAAATTATATAAAAATATGAATAATTGGACAAATAGAGATCCATCTTAGTATATCTTTTTCTCCTGTCAGTTTATAACGTTGCACCTGATAGATGATCAACATTCTGTGAAAATTTTAAGTATTGAATCCAAGGAACTGTTTTACATCTAAAGCTTGAATTTAATATAGGGTAGTTATTTACTGAAGTATTATTAAATTGTAGGCTTTTGATACCTTCGTATAGCCCATGAGTTGCTATTTTTAAAAAAATCCCAGATTTTGTAATTTTCTTCCGTTGTCCTAAAAGACAGTGCAACAACTTAATTGTTTAAAAACAGCTAAAATGCAATAACAGAAATAGTTTGGGGATACAAATTGCTTGCCAAGGCTGAAAAGCTAAGTTACCAGATTCCCTGCCCCAAGAAAAATCTCTTTTATTTGCAGTTAACTACTAGTAGCATTTATGACACTGAGGAAAATAACTTAGCATTGCGTCCTTAAAACAGGGATGGTGCAATCCAATACCAGCCTTTTAGGACCCAAAGATACTCTTTTACGAATTGATTTCCAAGGCTGTCTCCTGGATTCTAATCCTGTAGCTCAGATAGCCTGCTTGAGCTGACTGAACCTCAGTTCAGAAGGAATCAGCTCTCCTGAAAAGGCAGATAAAATTATTTTCAATTAGATGACAAAAAGGATAATGCCCTCCATAGTCTGTCTGTGCGTGTTTCTTTTTATTAAGGTTTTGTGATCCATTAGCAGAGGATTTTACTAGATTCTTCTACGTATGTTTTTCAAGATAATTTCTCATATATTGCATAGCCTAAAGATGATATTAGAGTAGATTTCATCATATGAAGAGCATTTATTTTGATGAGCATCTGTCTTTCAAGGAGCTAAAATACGATGTTGGTGGAGGGGAGAAATTTGACTCTCTGACAGATCTAGTGGAACATTACAAGAAGAACCCTATGGTAGAAACTTTGGGCACAGTATTGCAACTCAAGCAGGTGAGTGAATGGAGAAGGCATCACTTAGATTTGTTACCTTCAGCATGTATTGTTGAAGGGCAGGCTTTTCCTTCTGTTCTGTGAGACATCATTTTTTTTCTTTCCTAATGGAAAAATGAAGAATTAAACTTATTGAAACTGGATTATTAAGTCAGTCATTTAAACAGGAACCATTTTTTATACGCTTGTGAAGGATACCCTGCTGTGTCTCATGCATGCAGAACTTCTCTTGGTTTCATTGCGGTCCATAGAGATTGCAGGACTAGTCCAGAAATGAGAAAACTTAATGTATTGAAGAACATTTAGATAAAAGCAATTGTTCCCTGCCCCATTCCTCTCTACCCTCACTGCCCTTCATTGTATGAATTGTAAGTTTTGAAGTCCAAATAGATGCCTGGATCCTAGAATTGCCTATATAAAATACACTTAGTGTAGGGGATTTGTTTTAACTGTCTTCTCACAGTTGTTGTTATACCTTTGTTTAACGTTTGTGTCTTTCTTAGCCCCTGAATACTACCCGTATTAATGCTGCAGAGATTGAAAGCAGAGTGCGGGAGCTAAGCAAGCTAGCAGAGACTACAGATAAAGTCAAGCAGGGCTTCTGGGAAGAATTTGAGGTACCTCATTACATTCCAAGTGTTATGGTATTAAATCTCTACACTACTAAAAAGTTAGGTTTGTTACTGCCTTGACATTTTCTCATCTCCCCCTCTGTCACTTCAGATCCCTGTTCTTGCTCTGATCTCCTGTGTCAGGTACAGCATGGGTTAAAATTTTACCAGTTCCACTCTTGTGTCTGATAGTAAAATGATTGAAATATTTGCCTTTTTTTCAGATTCTGAGAGCCAATTACATTCTTCAGTGCTATTTGCTCAGTACCTAGCACAATCTCTCCTGAATATCCTCCCCATCATGAGGGAGCCTTATGTACAACTGTATGTGGCCCACCAGGACAATTAATCACGTTCATTCCTGTGTTCCTTTGCTTGTGGACAGGAAGTGGTCTGTAGGCTGGATTGACATTTCTGGAGGCAAAGGACTAATTCTCAGCCTATGTTACTCTTGGTGACACGAGTACTAATACAGTGGTGGTATCTGATGCAGTTGGGATATGTCAGATATGTTGCGCATATGAAGGGGACTGCACTGTGCTTTCTCTTGCATGTCTCGGTGTGGAGGATGTTTCAGTTTGCATGCTGCTGTGTTTGGGAGGTTGAGTACTGTTGCTTTAAGGAAACTTCAGTGTGATTTCTCAGTCAATATATGCTCTTGCCCTTGAGTTTGTGGGGTTTTTTTGATAGCTGTTTTGGGGGATCTTTAATACTATTGTGAAGCAGTAGCGGTAGCAAGCTCTGAGATGAAGCGACATTGATTATATGTATTCTTTGGACTCCTGGACATCTGGAGATTTATTTTTGTTTTGTTTGGGTGTTTCATTTCTGCCTGCAGCCAAAATTCTATTTCCTTCCCAGAAAGTAGCATTGCCTTTCCTTCTGTCTTATCTGTGTACCTCTTGTGTGTGTGACATAGCTGTGCTGGCCCAGCCCTCTCTTCCTTTGAAGCCCTAATGACTGCAGAGAGCTACTTAGGTTAGAAAGAAAATACAGCTGAAACTGGTAATTTTTCAAGCACAGCAAATGAAGTATGAGTGTTAACCAACATATTACAAACCACTTGAGTCTAGCCTGGATCCTAACCCATCCCTGACCACTGGAGTCGCTTAACAGCTGCTTGTATGTGATGGTCATAGCCAAAAGCTTTAGAAGTGTCTTAAATATCATGGACAGGTTCATACCACACACACATAAGAAAACCACGGTGGAGTCTGGAACTCTACCAGCAGATGGCAACAGGAAACTGCAAAGTCCTGATCTTTGGCAGAGAGACTGGTTTTGGCTGTGTAATGCTATTTTGATAAACTTCTTGAATAGTGCCGGATTTGCAAAGCAACCATTCTTGAAGAAACTCTTTTTTGATCAGACATGTTAACTAGCTGAGATTATTGTCAGGAGGAGAAAAATAAATCCATGAAAAGCAAAAGATAGGCTCTTACCAAAGAGGTAACACATTTCACTACAAATGTGGACGGAATATAAGAAGGTCAGGTCATGGCAGCGAGGAAATCGTAAAATGAGGATTAGAGCTTTCCCCTCTCTCTTCCCCTGTGCCCATTGTGGGCGGGCAGCCATTGACCCAGGACTGCTGCATGGTCAGAATCCCACCTGAAGGGGGAAGCAAGCCAGCAGAGGCTACTCTGGCTGTTGCTGAGAATTTGGGACTCTGCTTTACCTTAACAGTAGGGTAATGGATTCCTTAGGGGACAGTTTTCATCTATTGCCTGTAAACCTTGCCTGGAGGTAAACTGGCCTCAACCTTTGAATTTTGCTTCTCTTGCAGAGTTGAACACATGAACTTTGATACGGGGCCTGAAGGATTAGGAAGATTAACTACACCTGCTCTAAGGGCTAAAACTTGCATATAGGAGATAAGTGCTTTTTGCAAAGGCTCAATGGTGTGTGCTTTATTGTATCATGACACAGTCAGGTAGATTGTGCCTGTGATGGCTGTGTGATTTAGCCTGAACATACATTACATTTGCAAGTTAGCCAAGCAAAGGGTATCTGTCTGGCTTCCCTGGAGATTCTAAGCGTACCTTACTCTTATTCAGAGGGTGTAAAAAGGAAAAAGTGTGCCTTCTTGGCTTGCCCTTCTGGGTGGCTGGTGGCTTACTAGAAGCTACGTGAATTAATGTTTGGTTTTTTTCTTTTCTTTTTGTGGAGGGAAGCACCCGTGTGGTGCGTTTAGGAATGAATTGTTGATTTGTCAAAATATGACTGAATTATTACTTGACACTTGTGACTCCTTTTCTCACCTCTGGTCTATGTTGGATAGATTTGTCTTGTAATGGATTTATCAGTTGGTCCTTGGAAGGAAAGCATTTTCCTGTCTCTTGGCTTTCCTGAAGAAGAGTATTTGCTAGCAAGCCAGAAGTGTTACAGAAAAAGAAAATCTAAGAAATGAAAGGTTTTACTTGTGAGACATTCCACTTCTCTTTCCCCTTCACTGCTGTTAGTGAGGTCAGCACTAAGCCTTATTTTTGTCCACTGTGTTTTTGGAGATGAGACAATCTCATAGCAGTTTTAGTGTCGTGCTTTTTCATTCACCTCAGGCAAGCTATAGCTGTCAGCCTGGGTGGCAGGAGGGCAAAATCCAGGTTGTCCATGGATCTCTGCCTGTGCTGCTTATGATTTGGCAGTCCAGATGGTAGTTATAAATTACTTGTCTTCAGGCATATTTAAAAATGTACCTCTTGTCCCGTGAACCACTAGGCAGAAATGTTGACAGTCCTTGTAATGTTTTTGCTTCTGAAAAATGGATGTTTGGTGAGCTTAATGTGTGGATGTTGCAGTGAAATTGAGGACTATGCTTCAGATTTATTGTTGCTTTGTGTACATCCCTTAATGAGCTTCTTAGAAGTTGTTGCTGCTCACGGATCTCTCCTCAGGGATGCTCAAAGCAATAATAATTAACTGTATAAAGTGAAGATGTGTTTGAAGCTATGGTTTCCACACTCTTAGTTTTTTCCATTTTTAAGCTGCTAGCAAAGTTCAGTGTTCGGTTCTTTTGCTTAGTGTTTCACTTGGCTGAGACTCAAAAGTGTTAATATTATATGAAGGTGCTCTGTGATAATGGCACTTGAAAGGCTCTTGCAGAGTGGCAAGAGGTGAGCTTACTGCAAAGCGCTGTTTCACCCATCGCTAGTAGTAGCAAGCAGTGCTTTATGGGGCTATGTCTTCTGTCTTTTGCTTCACAAGCATGAAACCTCACAGCTCTCCTATATTGCTTTTGTTCTTTGGTTTCCCTGTATTTAGGATGAGCCTAATTGTCCAAGGTCACTAAGTGAGGTAGTAACAGTAACTGAGCTTGAAATAGAAGTGAGGAAATGTGCCTGACATGTCCAAGCTTTAAAGTAAAAGCAATCTCTGCAAGAGTATTAAGAGTGGTAATAACAAGGGGAGCAGCTTCAAAAGCCTGAGTGTTCCTTTTAGTCAGGCCAGTACTGTTCAGGATTAAAACGTGGAACAAAGACATTGAGATTCTGGTCCCTCCAGCTTCACTGCAAGTAGGGGGATTTGCTACTAAGCAACATGTCTGTGAAGTATGGAATTGCTGTTGTCCCTGTCATATTAGCTGTGAACCAGGCACTGGGAAATTAGCTTCTTGCGAACAGGAGAAATTCCCATGTAGATTTATTGTTTCTGTACTAGGATGGTTTACGTATAACCCTGTTTGTAGTTATCTGATATCCCCACCTCCTCCCCCAACAAGGTAATATGAGAAAGTCGGGGCAAAATTTTGCACTGGTTTAGTGAAATGGGCTTGTGTTGGTAGAAGAGAATAATTAGAGCACTTAAAGTGGCACATGGCTGTGGTGGTGGGTTGTGCGTTGGCATTTTACCTTCTTCATCCATACCTTTGAAAATACTGTAGCATTCCCATGTGGACTTTTGTTTTGGAGGAATAGACAAGAATATCTTCCTAATACTCTGCTCCTAACTGCCGAAGGGCTTTTCAGTGTGCTTGATATTTAGATACGGTTGCTTGTGTGGATGTGCTTTATTGGGTTTTCTGTATGCTACTTCCTCCTCTTTGGCTGTCTAGAGTTGGTCTGGCTGCAGCTTGCAAGGATCCGTTCTGTGGCATTGCTGTAACACAGCCTTCTAATCTCAGGGACTTGTATTGTGGGCTTTCCAGCGCTGTTACTGCAGGCTTACTGTAACTGAAGGAGCAGAAGGCTGATAAGGCCTAGAGGAATTCAGTACAGCTCAGGTAGAGAAGCACTGGATCACAAAGTGCCTTAATCCTTTGCAGGTTGGCAATGTTTTGAATGCATTAATTACTGATCTTTATCAGTACTAAAGCTAATACCAGTTTAGTGGAAATTTTTTTAACTCTTTGCCTGCCTGATTTAGCAAAAAGGAGAAATGAGATAGTGCTCTTAACTTTTATGCTAGTTAAGGAAGACCTAGTGATAAATATGGTTATTTGTACTGGCTCTGTGGAATGCTGCTTGTGTTATTTGGTTTGTTTCATGTCCCTTTTATGATGGCCAGGTTTCCACAGACAATATTTTGTTGTGGTCCTTTGTAACCAGTTACGTTTTCCTTTTACAGTATTTTACAGCTAAAAGCTTTAAGGGACCAACTTGCATCTGCTTGGTCAGAACAGTATAATGAGGAATTGCTGGTTATAGTTTGTGGTTTAAAGAAGCTTTGAATTCATGGGTGTTTATAATTATCAGATGGAAAATAGCTTGCCTTGTCACTCATGCTCCTGTGTTTCTTATGTACCTTGGAAGCAATGCTGGGCTAATTCTGAATGGAGAAATCCAGTACTTCTCTCTCTTTTCTCTCACTATCTGACATTATAATAAAGCATTAACATTTTTGTGAGAAAGGATCACTGTAATGATGGTGAAACAGTCCATACTGCTTTTATTAATACGAGTTATTTGGCTTTTTTAATTTAGACTTTACAGCAGCAAGAATGCAAACTTCTCTATAGCCGTAAAGAAGGTCAGCGTCAAGAAAACAAAAATAAAAATAGATACAAAAACATTTTACCCTGTAAGTATCGATTTCTTTCCTTATAATGTATGCCTGCTACTTTTATGTGCTCTATTTTCTTAGCTCGTAAATACAGGGTTAATTAATCACCACTGTCCTTTTTCTTCTCTTCAGTGACAATTATGTATTAGCCCATGCAGTTTCCAATTTGTTTTCAAACATTTGCACTTTGTCGATACCGATAGTTCGATTCCCAAATATTGTTTTTATCTTCAGCTTTCATTTAAAAGCGTCACATCCCTAAACTGTTATTCAGCAAACTGGAATGCTTAAATCTAAGAGGATTAATTTGTGGTACAAATTGCATGGTGCAAATCCAGCGGCCATTTGCTTTGACTTAGTGCTTGACTGTCCGTGTACTCATGAACATCGATTTTGATCTAGCTTGTTATGAATTAGCCACTTCATTTAAAAAACGGCAAAAGAGGAAAGGTTGAATATTCTAGCTGCTAATTTACTGAGTTTGATAACTTAATAGCTTCTGGTAGCAGTAAGAAATGTATGTGTCTGTGGGATATTTAAAAATAGCTGTGTGTTCACAATTGTAGGATGCAAGTGCTTAATATACATGTATATTCTTCCAGTTGATCATACCAGAGTTGTTCTACATGATGGTGATCCGAACGAACCTGTTTCAGACTATATAAATGCTAATATTATTATGGTAAGTATACTCCTACCTACAGGCATCTTGTTGGCACAGCCCTTGTATACTCTTTAAGGTGCTCACCTAAATCTGGGTTAGTATTGTAACCATTTGTTACCAATTTTTTTTTTTTTTTTCCCCTAGCCTGAGTTTGAAACCAAGTGCAACAACTCAAAGCCAAAAAAAAGCTACATTGCTACTCAAGGTTGCCTACAGAATACAGTGAATGATTTTTGGAGGATGGTGTTCCAGGAGAATTCTCGAGTTATTGTTATGACAACAAAAGAAGTTGAAAGAGGAAAGGTAAAAACAGATTCTCAAACTGGCCTTAGGAAAGGTCATGACATTTGAATGCAAGTAAGGACTAAACTGACTTGGTTATGTTGATTTATATGCTGAAATCTGCTGTGCTACCACTGTCTTTGGAGATCTGGAAGGTGCTGAGTGTCCTTTCTTTATTGGTGCCTATGGGAATTAAGGGTACACTCGTGTCATATCATCAGGCCTCCCTTTCTTCGAGGGTTGACTGATTAAATTTTAGCTACTGAATGTGAATCTGTGTTTTAAAACTGTTCAGGGAATGAGGCACTGGAATGTGACATGTAGCCAAACAGGCATTCTGTGTACTTGAAGGGGTAAACTCCCTGTTCCAGTAATAAAAGTATTGCTGTTTATTTTAGCTTACCAAGCTTGTGTAGACTTTACTAGAAAAGCAGGATTGTGGGATTTTATTACTGTAAGAACGAATTGAGGTGATATTTCTTCTCACCTAAAAACTACAATATAATGTGGAAGTTATTGCCCCAGATTCACCTCATTCAAGTCACATGTACTAGAGTCTACTACAATGCTGTTCTCTCTTCTGGCTTTACTTTCTATGCTTGACTCTGATAACATTCTTATAATGTGCTGAGCTAGTGATTACAACTGAAACTGTACATGGTTAGGAATCCCTCAACTGGGTGTGGGTTTAGCACTTTCATTCCTAAAGTCAGGTTCTTTGCCTTTGGCTGCCCTGTTCTGTATGAATACAGCTACCTGTTCAGCCTCAGGACTGTGCAAGCCCCTTGTGAACTGCTCTGGCAGTATTTGATGCTCTGAAAGAGGAAATTTTCTTGCAAAGATGTATCCCGAAACATCCATTTTACCTTTTAAGTGCAGAGATCTTGTCTTATTCACTGTCTTCTGGCAAATCTAAGGCTATTCATTTGTTTCTGGGTTCTAATGACATATGGCAGGAAAGAATAGGGAATAGTTGAATACTGATATTCCAGCAACAGTCACATACTGCTTCCTGTGTATAGTATAGTTTTATCTTTGGAACGTGTTGCTTCCGATCTTGTTTCTGGGCTTTTTTGGGGGGGGGGGTGGTGGTGGTGGTGGTTTGGTTTTTTTGTTTGTTTGTTTGGGTTTTTTTTTTTAAGTTTCTCTGCTTTTTCCATGTACCATTGTCCACCTTTTTCAATAATCTGATGGTCTGTTTCTGAATGGAAAGCTGTTATGTTCTTAGGTAGGTGTCACTTTTGAAAAAAAATTGAATTGAAAGTATAGCTAATGTTTTTCTATTTGTTACTGATAACTGCGGGGGTTCCCTATCACTGCCACAAAAAGGGGCTTTGTGTATATGTACTGAAGACAAAGACTTTATGGGCTTCTCTTCTGAGTGTAGGTATCAAAGCTGCCATTAGTGGTGTTTGTAGAAACTATTAGACTCTGTCTTGTGGATTTTTTTAGGCTTTGTAAACTTCTGCCCGTTCATCACTCTTATGAAGGGGCATGATCTGTGTTTCCTTCCTGAGAATAAACTGAAGGAGGGAGAAGCTACTGCTTTCCAGTGACCTTCCTCTTAGATCTTTCTCTTGGAAGAAGAGAAATAAATCATGGGGTTGTTTTGGAACAGTTGACTTGAATATACTTAATACACCTTTTTTTTTTTTTTTTTTTTTTGATAACCTATGCAATGGCCTGTGCTCTTCTGTGGTTTCTTTGCAAGTTTTGCTAAGCCTGTTTTGTGTGCTCTGGCTGTATAAAACATTTTCATGTCTGATTAAGTCATCAGTGCTGCATGCATTGATTATTTTTTTTTCTTCTTTTTTTTCCCTTGATGCCTATTTCACTTCTTTAAGAATTGCAAATAAGAGCCTGATATAAAAGAAAAGCTTTTTTATCTCAGGCCAAGATGCTTTCAGATCTGCAGGAAGGAGAGAAAGCTCTACATCAGAGAGGACTTCAAGAGCATGTTGCCTAGGGAAGTGAGGAACTATGAAACATCTCAGATCTGCACAGAGTTCTGAATATGCTTTAGAATGCACTGTAGAAGCAGCAAATACAAATTAAAATAGTGGTGTTTTGGAGGCTGTCCATTGAGCTGATAATACATGCATCCCCTCTATCAGACTAAGGCTTGTTTTAACATTGTGTGTTACTGTTCAGACTTGCTGTGCCAACTGCTCATGTGTTGAGAGTTCTGTATTGAAACTGCAAGTTACATTGGCATATGCCAAGATCAGCATCTTTTCTTTAGCTTGTACCTTTTTGGATAAGGCAGGGGAAGAAGGGCAAAAGTGACAGAAAAGCATCTTTCTGCCTAAGTAGGCTGGAAAGCATGTGTTCAGTCCTCTCTTACTGTATCTCGTGTTGGCAGAAGGAACTTTCTTGTTGCCATGTTTTCTCATAAATAGGCAGTAGTAACTGTTTCTCTGTAGTACTCAGTGTTTGGTCTGCATTTGCTATTGCTGGAAGCTGCATCTATATACCCACTGTAATTTCTCTTTTGATACTGTGTGGGCTTGTATTATGTTCACAGGCTAACAGGACTCGCTCTTTCCTGAGCTTTTACAGGAACCAAATGAAAGCAGCAACAGGTGAACCTGTTCTTCAGTGCACGGAATATATCCCTGGCCAAAGATAATCTTGAGAGAGAAGCAGCGCACCAAAAGCTCTAAATTTCAAAACCTACAGACACAGGAGGATTCAGTCCCCTGTCACAGGATGCAATTCTTTGTTGCTTTAGTGATTTGAATTAGAGAGCTATGTTAGCCCTTTCTGCTCTAAGTGATGCAGCATCCAAGCAAGCAAGCATCCAAGTTTCATTTCTGCTAAGAACGGCTTATACCTTTGACTTGTATTTATTTTGCAGGCTGTTGGGTTTTGGTTGTGGAATAGCCTGTAAGGCTCCAGCATTCCATTGGAAATTCTCAGTATTTTCAAACCCGTAGTTAGGTGGAGATACAAGTAACAGTATTTTAATCTCTGGGTTTTGAAACTATTGAGGCAAAGCAGGTGCTGAGATGATCCCAGAAGCTGCTATAAAAGGAGAGATTGCCTGCACCTGTTCGTCTGAAATCATCTGGTGTTTTTTATGGGGAAGAAACTTCCCCCTAAAATATACTTTACCTTGTCAGCTAGCTGTCCAGTTGGTGCTAGTAATTGTCCTCTATATATTCAGAAATGAAAGCTTCAGAAATGTGTTCGTTAATCAGTTTACGAACCAACCTTTGTTCTTACTAATTGCCTTTTTTTTAATTTCACAGAGTAAGTGCGTCAAGTACTGGCCTGATGAATATTCCCTAAAAGAGTATGGTGTTATGCGTGTTAGGAATGTTAAGGAAAGTGCGGCACACGATTACACACTAAGAGAACTTAAACTTTCTAAAGTTGGGCAAGTAAGTATGTTAGTAACTCTGTTCTTTTAATTTAGGTTGCAGATCACAAAAAAAATATACAGAAATAGACTGTTCTTTGGAATCAATAAAAGCACTAAAAGATTAATAAATTGAACCGTGTCTCTTTCTTTGAAGCTCCAGGTTTAGTTCCATACATCTTTCTGTTTGTCCTTGGGATAATTGAAGATTCTTATACCTAAGCACTTTTTGGCAGAAGATGCATGGCTGCAGGGCTTTGAGGAAATCTGGAAAGAGGGACGATGCTTTTAAGTAATCATGCTTAACTCTAGCTAGGCATTTGCTCCCTTTCGTGGAGACGGTTGCACTAGAAGAAATGGCTGTGTGTGAGTCCAGCATGTAGAAAGAACACTTAAGAGAAGGAATACAAAAGTTGAGAAAGGAAACAGTTAACTAGTGTAAAAATAGCACTTCCTTGTTAAGGAACAATTTGGATCAAGGTGCAAAATGAATTGTGTAAGAAGCAAATAAGCAGGATGTATTAGATTGGTACGTCCGTGGGATGGAACTGAGTGGGAAGAAGTCTGTAAGGTAAGTGCTGCTAGGTATGAATGATGAGTATGACAGGTGAAGGTCTTGGTCACCCTCAGACAAAACTTTGCCACGGCTTCTAAGGGTGAAGATAGAAACGTTCTTGGAAAAACTGCATGAGAAAGGGGGCTGAGGAAGCAGGTGGTGTGATGACTTGTCAGGCCAGGAGGAACTCTGGCTTGTTCCCTCCTTTAAGAAAGTTGTGGTGCCATGGATATGGAGCAACAGGTTGGATACACCACTTTCTGATCTGACTCAACTTGGCCACATAAATGCTTTTAGCCGGGTTTTGATCTGAAAGATTTTGTTTTCATGTTTTGGCATCTTCCTTCTAGGGGAACACAGAGAGAACAGTCTGGCAATATCACTTCAGAACTTGGCCTGATCATGGAGTCCCAAGTGACCCTGGTGGTGTACTAGACTTTCTAGAGGAGGTGCACCACAAGCAGGAGAGCATTTCTGATGCGGGACCGGTTGTGGTCCACTGCAGGTATGGTGATGCACTGCGTCTCTCCTGCTACTACTCTCTACACCTTTGGAGTTCTGTTAGATTTTTTGTTTTTCTTCAGCATTCCCCTAGGAGCTACTCAGACTTTCACCTGTCAACAAGGTGTTTGTGCTTTACGTTTTGCAAAGTGATATATTCTAGAGAGGTGTCAAATGGTTACCCTCTAAGTAGGCTGTCTTTCAGAGTGTGCATGTCTGTATGAATAAGAATTTCTGATGTGTGAGAAGGTGGTGCCAGTCTTAGCTAGATGTGTTTTCAGGTTGCAGGATCACGGGAATTCCAGTCTCCCATCCCACTTCCTGCAAGTGCTCCCTACTCAGTCTTGGCTTATAAAATAGATACTTCTTGTAAGGCAAGGAAATGTTAAATCTGACCTTGTGGGGTTTTTTTTCTGATTCAAGACTGTTAATAAATTATGAGGTACAGAAAGTGCTGATATGACGTCTGTCGCTTCCATGTTGATTAGCTCTCTAGTTACTTTCGGCTGTGTGGCTTGGTTTAACTCTGGCTATAATTTGAAGGTCTAATGCCTCTTAATATTGGACTCTTACTTGTATTAGTGTTTTGGGGTCTGTTCAGAAAGAACAAAGCAAATAACTTTTTTCCCCTTCTCTTTTTCCAGTGCTGGGATTGGGCGAACAGGAACTTTCATTGTGATTGATATTCTTATTGACATAATCAGAGAAAAAGGTAGGTGTCGTCCCCCCCTTTTATTTTCCTGTGGGACATTAACAGATACATCACAGTAAAACAACAGGAGTATTCGCTGACTAGAGGATTTTAGTGATGCTACAAAGTAGGCATGTGTGTTTGGCATAGAAGGGACTTGCTCACTTCTCTTGACTTAGCTGGAATCAAAGAGCTGAAACCCTGCTCTGGTTCAGCATAACGAAAACTTTCTGCTGATGATTAGCCAGGAGTCTTTATATTTTTATTATTTTTTTCTTTTAAAATAATTAATGAGTGTGTGGCTGACAATGTACTCATCCACACTGAATTTGAGTAGCTTGGTCTTGGAGAACAGTGTTGTATTTATGTATAAATGCCATAAATGCTAACTTGGCATGTATGTTGAGCTAGGTTGCATTTAAAGTCATCTTGAAACAGTGTGAAGTGATGCAGTTTTCTCCTCCAGGACAATTTTCCATGTTATACTACAGTTCTACAGATCTGTGTAATCCTCTGTGTTAAATGTTAGCAACCTTGCTTATTGCCAGATCATTCAACTGAGCTGTGTTCTGCTGGAAGATGAGGCCCATCTCTCCTCCAATGACAAAGTTTATTTCATTGTTCTTAACCTTGTGATGATTCTTCCTAGGTGTGGACTGTGATATTGATGTTCCAAAGACCATTCAGATGGTGAGATCACAACGGTCAGGAATGGTTCAGACAGAAGCACAGTACAGGTTTATTTACATGGCAGTACAGCACTACATTGAAACGCTACAGCGCAGAATTGAAGAGGAGCAGGTATATTTGTCCTGGAGTATAAAATGTTATGTAGGAATGTGTTACCATTAGAACAGGGAACAGAGTTGCTCGGTTGCTGCCTGTTACTTTTGGAGGCCTGACAGCTGACTGTATAACCAATGCATCATGAAAAGGCTGGGTCTGTAACCTGTTACGCTGTTCAGAGAAGTTAGGCTATATTTCAATTCATTATGCTTAAGAATTACTTAAACTATTAGGTGGAATTAGAAAACCATAAAATAAAAACAATGTGTTTGGCTCGTTGCAGAGGAAGGACATCATCAGTCTGAGAGGCTTCCCTATGACTTCAGCTAGTGCTGCTCTACCTTCTGTAACAATGCTTACATGTATGGGATCCTGTCCCCCAGTCCCTGCACCCCAGATCTCAAATTCCTTTAATGTTATCTAGTTTTTTGTACAAGAAGAATAAAAGATAAGGCCAATTAATATAGAACCTTGTGCTCTATTGGGCTTTAAAGAGACCTCCAATCTGTTAACTGTATTTCTTAAGTATGATAATAAAATTCAAATGCTGGTAGCTTTAATATGTATTTTGGAGTCTTAAATTACATGTTTATTAGTAAGAGGCAAGCATATTGGACTGAAAGATTAAAGAATGAGTGTGGTGATCTTGCAATACAGTGTCCAATAAAAAGCAGTTAGAGGAGTGATTTGGTGTGATGAGAAAAATTTTGGCATATATGATGACAACTGCAAGACCTTCACCCCTCTATTCCTGTTTAAGTACTTCATTGCACTCAAATTTTACAGTCCTTTACAGAAGTTACCTCATTTTGTAATAAAGAACTGACATTCTACTCACTGTTGCTTTCATTCTCTGCCCTAACCTTTGGTCACTGGGGACTTGTATCTTTTTGTTTCAGAATGTCAGTATCTTGCCTTCTGCAGCTGGCTTGCTGCTTGGAAAAAGATAAACCCACACAAGTGATCAGGCAGGTGAGGGGACCTGCATGGTTAGCACAGTGCCAGGTGTGAGATGTAATCCCTCTTTAGAGATGGAGTGTGCCAGCTCGGGCTTGGCACTCTTCTCTGGCTCTGGCTGCTTTGCAGTGTGGCAGAGCTTATTTGATATTTGCCTACATGATGTAGATGCACTGTTCAGCAGAGAGGATGAGGATAGAGGCTTTATTCTTCTCCCCAGGACAGCTGTTGTGTGCTCTGAGGGTGATTAGGCACAAAGTGAAGAACAAGAAATCCCTCAGGTGAACGTTTTTTTTTTTCCCCCTGGTTTTGTCATCTCACATTGCCTTAGAGCTCCCTCATATCTCTCTGTGTGTAATTATGCAAGCTTTGTATCCTCAGCTTTTAGAATATGGTCTCTTCCTGTGGCTGGTATTTACAAAGATGATCTGTAACTCTCTCCTGATAGTTGTAACAGGTTTTGAATAGTATTTTGTTATTGAGTGGAGCAGTGTATTTCTCCTGTAGTGATGAGGCTCAGTTAGTTGTGTTTCATCCTCTATTCCATTACTAGCTCAGAAAGCACGGGTATAAAAACTTTAAAAACTGGAAATACAACATTGCTTTACCTCAGGAGGTCTTGACCTGTAACTAGGGCTAGTGGCAGCTATAGGAATAAAACAGTGTAGAACCTTTTGGACACAAGCAAAGCTATGTGGTGACTGTAGGAACTAATGTCCTGAAAACAACGTGGTGAATTTGGAATGCTCCAAAGCATTTCGACAGAGCAGAAAAAATTTGGCTGAGTAGAGTAGTAGAATACTGTATGGAATGCTTGAATTTCACCCCAAAAGGCTAGTTTGGGAATAAAATGCTGTGTCTTGAGAAACTTTAGCTTCTGGAACCTTTTTCATTTACACTTGCTTTAGTTGCATTTGCAAACAGTAAAACCTGGAAGTTGGAAAAAAATGAAGTGAATTAGGGCACCTATATAGGAAAGAGTATGGGGTCATGCTCCCTGTCTGTTTTTCAACCTGGATGAACACAAGCCAGCTCTGATAAGATATTAGGTAGTCACATTAGCTAGCCCGTTGTCATGCAGGACTTATAACCAGCTGGGCTGAAGAAGTGAATATGTGAATAGCTGCATCTGTTCACATAGGAATTCCTGATTTTTGTTTATACTCAGGAAAAATTTCCCTCCTCTGCTAGCATTCTCTCTTGCGTTGCAGTGCTGCGAGCCTCAAGGTTTCATAGAGTTAAGAGTTGTGTCAAATATTGCCTGTCTTCTTACAAGTGTAGAAGAAAAGCAAAGTGAATTTCTTTAGGGTTTGGTTTCTTTTTTTCCTCCTCTGAAAATGTATATATCTTTACATCTAGGAAACAAGTAGTTCTTACTGAATTTCTGTTATTCTCTTATTATTCGAAAGGATAATTACAGTGAATTAAGTGAAAGGAAGAGAAGCCAGATATCTACTTTTTTTGGCTTGTTATATCTGTTTTGGTCAGCTTAAGTAATAGAAGTGACTGATTCTTTTAAAATTGCTTTTATATACAGTATATCTGTAACTTGAACTTCCATTAGTCATGTGGGTTTGGGGGTGGGGGTGGAAATCAAGCCCTAGTTTTGGCCTTCAGAATATTATTGGCAGATGAGGGGTTTGTACCCATAACGCTGTAGAATGCAGCAGAGTTTGAACCTTTGCATTTTATTTAAATCTTATTTTTTAGCTTTAACCTTCCAGGTAATTGATCTGGACTGGTGGTCTGTTTGAAAGTGATCTGTCGGGATTTAGTAGGAGGCTGAGAGAGCAGAAGTTCAGTAAAATAACAGAAAAAGTTGAGCAAGTTTTGAGCAAGTCTCAGAAGGCCATCTTGGAAAAACTTCAACCTATGTTGCTATACAGAGCATTCTTAATGGAAACTCAGCAGCCAGGTCTCCCCAGAGGCTCCAGCAGCCTCTACTGTGAGATTGATTCAGGCCAGTTATTTAGTGCTTCTTCAGGCATTAACCCCCCTGCCCCCCCAAAAAAAACCCCAAACAACCAAAAAAAAGAAAAAACACCAAACCCCAAAAACCCAGTGCCCTGTAAAATTTTGAAATGAGGCTTCAATTTATATGTAGGTTTCAGTGTATGCATGTGTTCTGAATGTTTGTCTTGGAAATTAAGAAAGCCATATCCCCTTTCTTTCCTAGTGTAGCTTTGCTTTCTGGGGCCTTCAGTATCTTTAGATGAATGCCAGCACAATTGGCTGCAGCTTGTAACATATGCTACAGAATACAAATAACAGCTTGAGTTCTTTTTATATCAAACCTAATGGGCTAAGATGTTATTTTATTAGAGATCTTGCAAACAACGTTGTTACTCATTTGGCCACATCTCCAAGCTGGAAATAAGGTCAGTGGGAAGCCCACTGACTGGTACTGTCTATTAAAGAATGAAGTGTGGTTTCTTCTGCCAAGTAAGATGAAGATTGTGTATGAGTGTTGGTTCATAAGGTTGGTACGTTCTGCTGGAGATGGTTGTGGAAAGAGGAATATTGAAAAGTGAAGCTTTTTGGGTCTCATAACAAACAGCTAAAGCCAACCTTTAGGTCCTATCCATGTTGTGTGTGTTATTTATAGAATTGAGTGCTCTTCTGTCCATGGGAAAACCTTTCTTCTAAAAATGTAAATGGTTAGTTATGCATGTAATTTCTGCACTACTTCGATGATTGTTTTCTATTAGTAATTCAAAACCTGGCTTTTTGTTGTGTTTTCTTTCACAGAAGAGTAAGAGAAAAGGTCACGAATACACAAACATTAAATATTCTTTATCGGACCAGACAAGTGGGGATCAGAGCCCTCTTCCACCCTGTACCCCAACCCCAACGTGTCCAGAGTAAGTTCGCTTCTGTTGTTAGTGTGTGAGTTTTGAACTGTACTAACTAAACCTCAGGGACCTTGAATGAGAGTGCGTTATCACCGAATCTGCCCTGGGCTGTTGCTGTGTGCTTTGCTCTTGAAATAAATTGAGCAAAATAAATTGTTACTGAGTTATATTATGTGTACAGAAGTGGTTTTCTCAAACTAAATTCTTCAGACTGCTAATATTTGTTTCATTTCAGAATGAGAGAGGATAGTGCTAGAGTATATGAAAACGTGGGGCTGATGCAACAGCAGAAAAGTTTCAGATGAGATGTACAGAGACTTCCATGCAAGGGCAGGTATGTATGTTCAGGAGTGAGTGTGCATAATTAGCCTGGAGTTGGGGGTTTTGGAGAAAATGTACACAAAACTGAACTATAGGAAGGACTTTTTAATGCATGAAATGCAAGTAATCGATCTCTCTTAGGGAGTTTAAATTCCAGAAGCTAATTTTGATTGAGTTGCATCTATGCTACCCTTCAAAACAACATGGAATATTAGCTTGGTAGTTCGGCCTTTGTGCTTGTGTCCTGACTCACCAGTGACTTAAGTTCTGCAGCTGTAGCAACTACAGTCTGAACTTTCCATGTCTTTTATAAGTGATCTTTGCTCCTGGTCGATGCTAAGGATTTGTGCTCATCTTAAGAGATTCAAAGAACACTTAATCTCATGCTCAGCCTCATAAAAGATGCAATCAGCAAGTTTACTGCTGTGCCTGTGTGGTGTGAGCAGTTGGTGTAGTATTGTTGTCACACTAGTAAAAACTAAATCCCTGTTTTTGCTAAGATACAAATCTGTAGATTCTTCTTGTTATGTTTTAAGTATCTGTTACAGTTTGGTTCTTGCAATCAGACAACTGAATATATATCTATTTGTTATTAGCTAATAAGTTTGTCTGATACTTCAGTTAATGAGCTGTCAATACAGCAAAGGAGTACCTTTGAATTTAAGGTGTCTTTAGTCATTAACTTCTTTTGGATTCTAATCTAAAGCCTTTTGTCATCTTTTCCCCTGTGTTTTTAAAGACCTCAGAAATCCTATTTTCCCTTTTCTATTTGGTAACTGTAAGTGTGTTTCATCTATTTAGTCCAGGGATCTTCTCCAAGTCTATACACAATCTCATCTTCTACTGCCAAAGTACGAAACAGTTTATAAGCAAGGTTTGGTTGATTTTAAGGCTTTCTTGGGTCAAAATTGAGCACTTCTGTATACTGTCAGAATAAGAAATAACTGCTGGTTTATTTCCTAAATAGTTTTTTTTCTCCCTTCCTTTCCCAGAAATGAATATGGTTTTTAAAAAGGTCAAGAAAGAGATGGAAGAAGCTTCACATACATGGTGAACTCTGAGGGCTTGGTACCTTTTTATTTACGGTTTTAATCCTTCAACAGTAGGCAAAACTTAAGACCATCTTAAGATTGTTTATATCTCTTCTCTCCAATACCTGATTTACAATTGCTCATTTTCCAAATAAAAGGAAATCCTTTCTACAACGTAGACAACTACTTTGTAGAGTCAGTTTTGAATCCCGCAAACTGTTGGACTGTCATCCATTTGTTTTTTAAATAGTACTTTTGTTTCACAGTATGGCTATTAGTTGGGGTTTTTTCCTTTCTTGAGCAGTTGTAGGATTTTTATTTTTTTTTTGGGGGGTGGGGGTGGTGGTGGGAGAGCGATGATACGGATAAATCCGTTACACTAATGTAAAATACTGATGGGAACAATACTTGATTGTTTGAAAACAGTGGATCACCAGCGTGAATAGAATCATCTACATGATAAAATTAGTCCTAATACATTTCAAACTCAGACTGAGTTTCATAGGGGTGAGCAGTACTGATATGAAGGTGCTTTTTGTGATAAATGATGGCTTTGATTGCAACTTAGCTGAGTGGCTGGATGGGCTATTTTTGAGTAATTATGCGAGGTAGCCTTTACATGAAATGAATTTTCTTTTACATGATCTCTACCCAAAACAGAAATTTACTGTATCTCTCAAACGACGCGGTGGCCTAGCAGTTTGTGAGGGCACTGTCTATGTTAATTCGTGTTCGTCTATTAAGCAAGAGATTGAACTTTTAGAGTTAAGGTATTTTAAAATAAGTTGCGTGATGTCACCTTGACAGCATATTAAAAATGGTGAATCAAGTAACCCACTGTGCAGGCTGTTACCTTAGTATAAGGTAACCCTCTTCCCCTTCTGCTGGGGAGGTGGAAGCTGTTGAGCCTTCTGGTCTTTTAGTAAGGCCTTATGCTAGTGCAAGTGGCTAAATTAAAGTTGTGTGGGGAAAGCAGTGCATGGGAGCTAGCTATCCACTAAAATTGCCTTAGCTGGAAAGGGCAGCACGGGCAGCAAGGCCATCAGGCTTGTTCTGGTTCGTTTCATCAGGCAGGAGTTTATTGCTGTTCTACCTGAAGTGCCTTTCAGAGCTGCATTGAATTTGCTGTCCCTATTAGACTAAAAAAATCATGTTCATCTGAAACCACTTCCAATTGTTGTCAATGGGACAAAGTCCTCTTCTAGAGACTCTAGAATGAAGAACTGCTGTTAAGCTGCCAGTTAATTGGGTTTCTTCACTTTGGTTGCTCTGCCCAATTATCTGGACCAGAAGCTCCCCTTGAAGCCGTTAGCAGCTGCATGCGTGCATTAATGGCAGAATCGGTCCCTAGCAGTGGGTACCGGTGGTGTCTTACCAACATCTTTCCCCGTGTTTCTGGGGAAGTTCTGTGACGTAAGTGGTGTTAAGGAATTATTGCCATTTTCATACAGCAGATGGTGTAAATTGCTGTATGCAAGGGTGCAGGGCCGATGGAATTGTGTTATTGGCCTTACCAGTGAAATTATGCTGAAGCCTGGAATGTAATTAATGCAGCTTTGTGAAAGGTTAAGTGGGAGATTACATTACCTTTTCCTGAGAGTGCTTTGCAAAATCAAATATTTGAACACTTTGTTTGAACTGAATGAAGGTGCTTCTTTAATGTTAAGCAGAATTTTGTTACTTTGCCTATTGTCCTTT
Organism: Phalacrocorax carbo; assembly: GCF_963921805.1. NCBI lineage: Eukaryota > Metazoa > Chordata > Aves > Suliformes > Phalacrocoracidae > Phalacrocorax > Phalacrocorax carbo. The sequence goes on along the minus strand of NC_087527.1, from coordinate 8,639,306 downwards.
TTGTCTTCTGAGGCTTTGGGCTTTTTTTGGAACTCCTGTCACCAGCATACCATAATATATGTTTTAATGTCATAGCCTTATTCTCTAGCCATAAATCCTTGTGCCCTATCTAGAACTAAAATTTCTAGTCACGATGAGAGAGAAATCTGTTCATTTGGTAGTGAGATACCTATTCTACATCGCCTGCTTCCTCTCCTCTCCCTATCTACAGCTTCATCCTGCTGAACAGGGATCAGTTGTAAGTGTTGGTATTTGTATAGAGCAATTGACAGCAATTAAATATTTGTCTAAAACTTTGTGCAGAGTTAGACAAATTCTACGCTTCATATGTTTTAGCAAGGTGGAACACGTGTTCAGGTTTGGAGCTGTTCTGCCCCAGACTAAAAAGTCAGGGGAAAGGTCAAGAGAAACGAGTGAAGGATCCTGAATGAATCTGAACTCTGTTATGAACTCAGAATGTGGTGCGTCTTAAAAGATTGACCTGTATAAGCAGCAATCAGTTACATGGCCAACATAAAGTTGCCTCTTATGACCTTGTTTTAGCTGTTTAGAACCTGCCGCTGTAGGATTTTTTTTCTTCTTGGAACCAGGGAATTCTTACTGCAGAATGTGTATTAATCCTGGGGAGCATATGGTGGAAGAATGTCAATGAAGAGGGAACAGAATCTGAAAGATTGTGAATATATACTCCTCTCTTAACGAGCGTAGGCCCTGCTGAATACCAAAGGGGAGACCTTGCAAAATAAAATCTGTCTGCCTTTCATGTACCAGCAAGAGAGGGATGATTCTTAAAGCATTTTTTAAAATTATTTTAAACAATGGCTGGGGTTTATGACAGATGAAGCAAGAAAGAGAAATGTCCTTTGGTTCAGGGGAGATAAGTGAATGTGGGTTTCATGGATTTCTAGTGAGTTTTTAGAGAATAAATTTTAAGCATTGATTTACAAGCATTTGCTGTATCAATGGAATGGAAAAGGGATGCAGTTCCAAAGTGTTCTGTTGTAAAAGACTTTATACCACAAGGGAAATCTTAACCCGACTCCTAAGGCACAATAATTTATGCCAGCATGAATTTGCTGCAGACTTCATTTACTGAATGTTTTTTTAGTGTACACTTAAATTTAAGCTAACTGTTGTTAGGACTGATTGGTTCTCCTATTAATCCTGACCAAACTTTACTTTTCATCTTAAGGTATGTGTTTGAAACATGATTAACTAGGATATGGCTAACGAAGTTATAAAACCTGTTTCATTTTTTGTTGTAGGGATGGGAAAAATCACAGCTGGTACTAGGATGTGTTGTCAGGTTTTGATTTTCTACCCATAACTTCATTATTTCAAATTAATTTGTAATTTCTCCCTTTGAAATAGTGAAACATAATTAATAATTTCAAGCCTGTTTATTTATGACATTATTGTGATTTTTTTTTTTATTACAGTACTAAAGACTAATGAAAAAGGATCCTCTTATTAGGTGGAGTAGACCTTGCATTTATTTTTTTCCTGCAGTGTATGAAGTATTGTACCAGAGTATTAAATGAAATGTAATATTTTATTGAAAAATCTCTGTCCTTTAAAAGGAATACATTTAGGATGTCATCAATTTGATGTGAATCATGTAAATGTTGATAATGCGCTGTTTATTATACATCTAGTGTTTCAAAAGACTCACTTATTGCCTTTTGCCCACATACATTCTGTAGACCATTTACAATTGTCAAAATGTGACATTAAAATAATAGTTAATGTATAGAAATATTGGTGGTCGTCCATTGTTTTCTGCGCTGGTATTTATGGGTCTTAGTTCAGCTGCTCTCCTAGCTGCATTGTGATTTTTATTGCTGCGAAGCTATATTATCAGAAATAAAAGCATATCTGTAAACATCAGAACTCCAGAAAAAGGAAAAAAAAAAGGAAATTGGGAAAAAAAAAGAAATAAAAATAATTTTCTTAAGACAGTTTGTCAGTTACTCTGTTCCCCGGCTTGCAATCAGAAAAGATGGTGGTGTATGGGCACTAATCTTCGAGCCTAGATCATAGTGTTTCCGAGCTGTACTGCTGAGCCCCCCACGGGACAAGATGCTGTTGAAGAGAGCAGCTGTCCTTCCTGAGAGCCAGTGGAGCAAAACTCTTATTAAATATGATGTATACGAGCTTTTATCTTTGTGTTCCTCCCATCCGCTGCCAGCTGGCTGCCCTGCGGGAGGTTCTCCTTGCTGTCCAGGTACTGCCTCGCCTCTCCAGTTAGTTAGCCCTCGATGGCTCTTGTTCTGGGAGTCCCGCGCATGTGCTCCTGCAATGGTCAGGTGTCCCTGCTGCCTCCTGCTTTCTTTCCTGCTCCACCTTCAGATAATCAACCCTCATTCTTTCTTTTCTGATTTTTGAACTTGGTGTGGAACTTCCTCAGAACAGGAATGAGGATTAGCCTCTTTTTTTCTGATTATTAGTGTGTAATCAATCACTTTTAACTGGGGAAAGGAAGGACAATCCTGTTCTTTCTCTGTCCACGGTGCACTTAGTTGCAACCACCTCTTCTGGGGCGAGGGAGAAAGAAGCTGTTGCTCTCACTCCTGCTGCTCCTTCCAGATCTTTCATCTCTTGCACCGTTTGTCTTTGGGGCTCTGCTGCTCCCTGAGATCCATGCAGTGACTCAGAAGAGGGACTGGTGCTTTGAAAACGAGCTGTGTTGCACCCCAGGCTCCTTTCTGCCAGCTGCTGCTACCATGCTTCAAAAGCTAACACTCTTTCTGACTCTGTAGCACTTGGAGCTAGACACTTCCAAAAATGTAAAGTCCTACCTGTTCTCTAGGCTGGAGCAGAAGAGCATACATGTGCCCCTAAGTATTGCATATCAGTCTGATTTTAGGTCTGCTAATACTGCTTTTCCTTTCTCGTAGCCGTTGGGAATGTTCCCATTGCTGCTATTGATTCCCAGGAACCAGACAGCCTTGAGCCGCTTCACCAACATACGAAGGGTTTTCAATTCGAGGAAAGGCTCCTCTGAGCATTAGCTCTGCCCCGGATCCTGCTTTTGGGGCTGACTGGTAAAAATGCAGCCGAGCCATCCTGTAACTTTTTAGGAAATACATGCTGTATGTTGTAACACAGACAACATGAGCGGTGCTGGTTGCACACAGAGCAAATATCAGCTGAATTTGTAGTAAAACAAGCTTAATCTCAAGGCGATGGCAAAGCGTAGAGATAATCTACTGAAATGCCAAGAAGGAGGCAAAGCCCTGTGGTTGAGGCTCTGCAGATTCACGTAAAAGCTGAATTCAAATGAGGACAGTAGCTATGTGGAGCAGCTTGGTTTTAAGGCGATTATCCTGCAGAGTAAGGTTGGGCTTGTTTTTTGTTTTTTGTTTTATGAATGCATCTAACAGTTCGCATCCGTCTCTGTGTATAGCAATGGTTTTATAATCTGTTTCAAGGTTGGGGAGGGAGGGGAGCTGGTCCAAACTGAGAACTTTGACAAAGATTGAAAGTGATAGTGATGTGGTGACACTTACAGCCCCTCCTGCTTTCTCCCAGGCTGCTGTGTTGCGTTTTTAGCTTGCTCCTTACTTCTGTAGGTAAGTATGAATAGAATTTATTCTCACAGCACGCTCGGTGTTTATACAAACCTAGATGATTGGATATTGCTCAAGGGCAAATTTGTTATCTCCATAAAACCTTGAAACTTTGGCTGACTTTTCTCCAGTTAGTGTTTAGGTTAGGTGAATTCTACAACATGCTTCCTGTTACACGGCAAGACGTATGCATCGTACCTGTCTTCTGATCCTGTAACAGCAAGGGCTGAATGGGTCAGGAAAAACAAAGGTGTCCTTCAAACAGCCTGTTTGCTGTTTCCAAATAAAATGTTTTTCCAGCGCGTGTCTCGTGGCAGGGCTGGTACAAATCACGTTCCAGTTTCAGATGAGCAGTTCCTGTTTCATGTCCCTGCCTAATGCACCTGGTTGTGCTTTTTAAGCCTTCACATGCTAGTCCCTTCACTTGGGATCACCCTTGAGCCCATCGTGCGGTGCTTGTTCTTGAAGTCTGAAATCTTCCTTTGCCTTGAGCTGGGGCTTGAGGCTCAAATGTGTATCTGCTTTTTCCCCTTTTTCTTTTGTAATGGTTGGGAAAGATACCTTCAAAGGATTCTTGATGTGCTGATGGCTTCCTGTTTTCCCCAGAGTAAGACTCAGCATAACAATTCATGGATCAAAATGTTTTATTTGAAAAAAACCCCAGGTCTCCTAATGAATTCCCCCAAGTGTTGGAGGGGCTGCTTCATTTTCAGTGTGCATCATCTTGACAACTCACTGTTTTCCTTGACCATGCGTGTGTTTGCTCCTAACGGAGGAAAGGTCTCTGGATTCTTACGCTGGTGCTTTTCGCAGCTTCCTTACTTGTGTCATTGGATGTGTAAGGGGAGGGGGAGGGACTCCCTAGACTCTCTTGTGCTGGAAATCAGGCTGGAAAATGCTGTGATTCCTTCTGGTCTTTTTATTTAATATTTCTGTATCTGAGCTTGGTTTATGATCGTTTTTTCTGGCCACAATATTTAATTTTATAGATCTGTGAAAGTCCCATGTATATTTACAACTGTGAATGATAGCTAAAGGGATATAAAGTGCTGTGTAAGAAACAGGAGAGACCAATAATATATAAGTGGTGGCTTTTTCAAACTTCTTGATCTCATTTTATCATGTGCATTTAAGGTTTCGTGTTTGTAGAGCGGTTGAGTGTCCTTCTGAAGGAAGGGAATGGCTTTGTCCTTCCTGGTGGCTGGGCTCCGGGTATGCAGAGCAGGTCGAAGGCTGGCTAGTCAAGATTGATTGTGCTCACTGTTTCAGATAAGTCTGACCTCAGCTCCTGCCTGACTGCAGCGATTCTGGCTTGGGCTGTATGTATTTGGCCATTCTGGCCTTCCCGTGGGAAATGGTGTCTCTTGGGAGCCTGTGCTTTGGCTACAGACCTGCACATGGACACGTCGTCCCGCTGCTTTCCCGATGCCCCTGGTATCCTTTGATAGCAGCTGATCGTACTTGTAGCACTGTCCTAATTGAGCATTGCACAAAGTTGCTTTAATTGGGGTATTCTCTGTGTAGGCTTTTGTGCAAATGGCAAACCTCCACGGGACTTCTCAGCCCCGCAAGCCCCGTGCTTTGCAAGTCTCTTCCCCCAGCAGTTTCAAGATCTGAGTTTCAGTGTTCACCCATGTCGACTGCAGTACTCGGTATGTTGTGGCCGTGTGGTATCTGGACGGTCTCCTTCCTCCAGTCTCCTGGAGTCCTCTTGTTAATCACAGATGTTTGTGGTGACTTGCGTTATTGTAATTAACGGCCTTTCTGCACATTGCAGTCAATTCACATTCCTCACGGCCCATGAGCTCAGGGAAACGCAGTACTTCCAGAGCATCTACTCTGGATCGCTTTGCACTGCTGTTGCTGCAGGTGTCCTGCACTAACCTTCAGCATTCTCGTTTCTGACATACAGAGACCGCCGTTTTCCCCTAATAAAGAGATTTGACTAAATACTGTACAAAATTTGAAATCAAACTGTAAGGCTTCCCCCACAAGGATCTGTCTGAAAGTTAACCTTTTGATACATAGCTGCTCAAAATTGTACAAATCATCAGTGTCTGTACTGAATTTCTATTAGCTTTGGTCCATTTCCCAGGCATAGATCTGCATAGTAATATCGGCATCTGGACAATCTGCTCCTAAAAATCAGTAGAATCAATCAAAAGGCTTTGAGTGGTCACTTCCGTTGCAGAGATGCATTTCTGCAGAACATGGAAAAGCAGTAGACTCTTTTACTCAAATTTATTTTCTCAGGCATGGGTCGGTGGATGGACTCAGTCTGGATCATGATGCTTTTATCAGAGGCATGAGAAAAATGTGAAGCTGCTCCCCCGCATACTCGGTGCCTGCCATTAATGAAAACCAAGGGCTGAAGCCAGCATATTCCTGACATCCCATAGAACAAGTAAGTGTGTCCTCAGGGTGGTTAGCTGTCACAGTCTGTGCTCCATCCTTCCTGAAGGAACAGTGGGGTCCCACTCCCTGTAGCTGTGTCTTGCCCTTCAAGTATGAACCTCTTCAGAATGAATTACACAGTCTTAATGGTAATGCAGCTTGGGAAATGAAATCGGGGATGGAGCCCTTGCCTTGCCCGCTACCTGGGCTTGCCTCATGTTTGCTGTCCTTCCTCCTGGTCAGCATCATTGTGCCTTAAGCTGTAGGATAGGAGGGTGACAGCACAACTGATGTTTGGAGCATATAAGGATCCCCCTCCAAGGGGCTTGAAGCCTTTTTCTCCCCCTTTTCATGATGGGTGTGGGAAGAAGGGCCGTGGAGGTGGTGGGCTTCCTTCTGCAAGGCTTGTTCCCCTTTCTTCAGCTGGTCGCTGAGTGTTTCTGACATGCAGCACGCTCGGTGCTCTGGCACAGGATCAGAAGTGCTGGGGAGAGGCTTTGTTCCAGTCTGTGCTGCAAATGGGCTGATTGCTGGTGCGTAAGAGCCTGGAGGCTCTTGCATGTGAACGCTTGTAGCTTGACTGCAGGAGCCTTTTTGTGCTTAACGTGTTCAGCTCCTCTGCTTTGGGGCAATGGGTTGAGTTAAAGAATTCACTGGCAGGCTCTGCCTCTGCTAAGTTTGACCCTCAGAGATGCAGGGAATAATAGACTGTGCTGACTTGTCAGGTATATTGTGAGAATAAACACCGTGGAGATTTTGGGCCTCTTGAATATTACCCCAGTGGGCACCGTAAGTACCTAGCGTGAGACATTTATGTATGGTTCACCTGGCTGGATTGCTGACTCTGCTCCCCTGGAGGCTCCTTTGCTGGGACAAGGAGGTAGTTTCATATGCTGGTGCCACCAGACCCAGCGAGGGCTTGCTGCGAGCCCTGAGCACTGCCCGCAGGCTTTTGAGGAGGCTGCAAGCAGCATTTGCTAAAGCATCCCCATGCCACTGCAGCAGCGCAGTTACCCCCGTCCCTTTGCAGCACAAAGTCTCACTCTTACAGGCTCTCATGTTAATTATTTGATGTTAAACATGCAAAAAAATAAAATGGTGTGCATTTGTGTTTTCCATTACTGATCCTTACTGACCCTGCCTGCCTTCCCTGTTGCTGGAGGCTGTGTTTTGCTCGTGTTATCCTCGGCGTTCAGCAGTGATGCACAAGCACAAAATGTGCCCCATGTGCCATTGGTCTGGGGCTAACACGCGCTGTACCTGTTTTATCTCTATTAATAGTTATTTCCTCACTCAGGATTTTTATGCTTCCGTGCACTTAGGGAAGGTTGCTTTCAAATTCTCTTCCTATCACTCACGATAAATGGTGTGTCAGTTCCAGGATAAATAGGCAGGATGGGAAAGGTGTTGCCATAGTAACAGGGATTTCAGTGATTGGTATCCATGGCAATTGTTGCTAAATTCTGAGAGGTTTTAAAAATGCTTTATTTAAAACATAATGAGTGCGCTGATGCCTACGGTGCCGGCGCGGTGGGGAGTGTGCGTGTGTGTTCGCACACGTGTATGCACAGGCACACGCGCTTTTGGGAGGAAGCTTAATCATGCATAAGAAAGGAGGGGAAGTTTATTTTCAGGCCGTTCAGATACTGTGTCATGTGGCAGCGGGACAGCATCAACAGTCCTATTCAAACCTGCCTGCGCAGGGTCCTCAGGGCCTCCTTTGCTGCCTGGTAGTGCTGCAGACAGGGGATGCTGGGGCTCCTGTGTGATGGCTGCAGGTGACCCTCGAGGCCAGCCAGCCCCTGGGAGGGTGGGATGCATGTTTGGGAGCGTGCGAAGGATGCCCACGTCCATTTCTCTGGGGTCATGATGACGGAAGCACCTCTGGAGGTCTGTGGATGGCCAAAAAGGCTGGAGTACAGTGCTAAAACCTGCTGAGAAAACTGGCTTATGCCAAGGGAGTGCCTGTCCTGGTGCGGAGCAGGGCTTTGTAAGCACAACTACCTTGCTCCTGTTTTTGTCGGAGAGGTATTAACTCTTTTCGTCCTCTGTACATTGCTGCGGTGGCTTTGCTTTTGCCTCTCATAGAGGAACGGTCCGGGTGGAAGTCACCCTGTGAAGCTCGAGGCGGGAGGGATGCTCCTAGCGCTGTCACACGGAGCAGCGGTGGGAAGGGCAGCCTGTCTCCGTCTGGGCTCTGCTTCTGCTCCAGCGGGCCCTGGGCTGGGAGCAGACAGTGTGGGCTCCCAGGGATGGAGCTTTGAAATCCTCCATGGGCCTGGCAAGAGAAGCACCATTGTGTTTTGGCATGGGCTGGGATCAAACATGCAAAAAACTCCCTTCGCTGTAAGCCCTGCGGCTGCGTAGGAGCAGTGGGGGAGCTGGGCAGGTGTCCGTGTGTGCAGGCGGCGATGGCCGATGAGCCGGTGGCTTGGGGCTCCCTCCTACAGCCCTGTTGTTATTGCAAGTGGAGCAGGAGCAGCTGCTGCCCGCTTCATTAACTGTCCCATCCTGGCAGGGGGCTGGAGCTCTACCGCAATAACTGCCAATTAAACACCTCTCCAGCGTGATCCCGGACCAGCCAGGAATTATATTTTATTAGCAGGGATGGAAAGCGTCAGAAACCTCTTCCTTAGGGGCATGGCTGGTGGTGGCTTGATTTTCCTTTTGTATCTCCAGGATGCAAATATTTAACCTGCTCACTTGGAAAAGGTCCATGTAACGCAAACAAGGGCCAGGTGAAGGTCCACCTGGCTCCCTCCCTGCCAGCATGTTTCCCCCCAGCCAGGCAGGGCTCGTGGGCATGGGCAGAGCCCTGAGCACCCCAGGCGGTCACTGGCTCCCTGCCCCGGCACAGAGGGAGGTCCTGAGTACAACTGTAGGTTTTTTTGGGGAAAAAAAAGCCATTTTGGGAAGAGCAGCTGATGAGAGTGCCTTAGTGGCAGGTTTGGTTTAATAGGTGGAATTTCTCTTTCCTTCTCTTGGTCCAAATATCCTTTTTCTGAGCCAGAAAAATTCTGCTGTTTTTCACCCCAGGCTTTTCCTTCTGTTGGATAGAGGCAGCACTGGGAGGCAGGCTGGGTGTTTGTTAATCCGCCGTAATTTGTGTAGCGATTGCCCATGCCAGTGCCTCCCCCTTTGCTGGCAGAGGTGCCACTGCACCCTTCCTTTCTGCACTTTAGGACGTTGAAGTATGAAGGACCTATTTTGTAGGTCCTACAAAATAACAAGTTCATATGATTACACTTTGAGCCGTGACCTTGCGAACATTTCCATGCAAGACAAATACTTCCAGGGTGGGAAGCTTTTTCCTTCCTGAGATTTTCCTTTGCTTTTCAGTGTGGTTATGCCAGAGATTAAAAATAACACTTCTGTTGGGTTTTGATGGCTTGACTCCCATTAGCCCCGCATGCTCTTTTGCACTAAATGCTGCATTTTGTACATCAAACCTTGGTGTCTGGAGGTTTTTTGAGGGCATCCTGTGTTGCAGCCTGACTCGGAGGCTGCGTGGGCTTTCTGCTGTGATCTCCTGGGTTGGTCTCAGCGTGGTGGCTTCCCATCAGGCTGACGTCTGCTGCCACTGCCCTCCCAGCGCGCTCGGCTCCACCGGCTGATGGGACACCAGGGGTAAATCTTGTGTATAAACACGATACAACCAGCCTCAATAGACTGCATTAGCGCTGCTTCATCTGCTGCCGCGTCTCGCCGTAGTGCCTGGCTGATCCCCGCTGCATCATACCAGCTGATGTAATTTCGGGGGCAGTCATCACCAAAGGCAATGTTTCATACCTGGTTGAGATATTAAATTACTTTGTATTTCTGATGGAAATGTAACCTCGGTTTTATGTCTCGGTGCCCAAAGCAAGTAGCACTGAAGCATGTCAGCTATTGAAAATTAAAAGATTCGTAGTGTTTCTAGGCTGGATGGCTGAGCCCTGCCCGTGCTGGTGGGAGAAGGGAGAGATCTTGAGCACTGGAGCAGATGGGTCAGAGGGGAGAGCAAAGCACCCGGAGCATTTCCTCGGCAGAGCTGCTTTTTCTTGGGAATACATCAGTTCTGGCACACGCTGAGTGCCAGAGTTTCTTTTTTTGTCATTTGGTGCTGAAAAATGGAGTGTGCGCTAGTGATCATTACAACGTCCGCCGAGTTTGTTAAAGGATCTTTTTATGAGCCGATTTGCACAACTCCCTTTCCAGGCTGCTAGGCATGATAAAATACTGCCGTTCAGCCTGTCATGGGGATAATTGGTTGGCATTATGAATCATAAAAGTATGTTCCCCCCTGGAATTTTATCCTGACATTTGATTTAATTTTTCTTGACATCACATCCATTATATTGCATCGCCTTGCCCTCGATAGCTGAATTTGCACGCTGAGAGTAAGGACCAACAGGTTACTTAAAGAGCAAAGTGGCTGTTAGTGGGAGTATTTGCTTTCTGCTGAGGAACCCCTTTCTAAATGAGCTAAAACATTATAAAAGTGCCAGTGAGGAAGCAGGATCCTCCCCCCTGCTTAAATCTGCCAGCAGAAGGAGAAGCAGCTCTGCTTTGTGATGGGGGTGTGATGGGGCTATGTCTGAGCTGGGCTTGTAGGGCAGGAAGGAAAAAGCGTTGGGTTTTCATTTTACCCAGCCTTGCTTGGTATTTCTGTGCTTTCAACACTCCTAAAACAAGGAGATGGGGTAACTTCTCCTATGCTGGCCACCAGAGAAGTGGAGCAGAGGTGGTGTCCTCCATGCACCACACTTTCCCCAGAACCCTCCTGGCACACTGTGACACCCTCAGCATGGTTGTGGTGTGGTTTGCAGCCCACCCCATAACCGGGGAGGATCATGCAGGGGGTGAGCCGGGGTACAGGATCAGCTCCTCTCCTGGTTTAAAGCCTGTGCGGTTGCACCGATCTGGGGACGTGCAGCAATGCCACCGTGAGTGGGTTTGGTTTGCTGGAGGTTTAATGGGCTTTGTGCAGTGAGCACCCTGGCGTACCTTTGAAGGCAAGAGACCCGCTTGAGCCCTGCAGTTGCCCCTGCCACTTCCATTTTGGCACGTCTCTAGAAGGGACCCCCCTGTAGCATCCCCAGTTGGGGCTGGGATCTGCTGCTCCGGTGGCTCTGCAGACACCCTTCCTCCCTCCCTCCCGGCACAGCCGCCTCTTGCGCAGACTGGTAATTAGCGCAAGCGTAGGATCCTATTAATTGCAGCAATTGTGATGTTTAGATTTCTGGGTTAATTGCTAATATCTGGTGTAACATTTTTCCCTCTGGATATTTTTGATCACCGTAATTAACCTCCCCCACTTGGAGGCGCAGACATTCATCGCTTTGCTCTTCAGCAGCCTGTGCTGAGGGTCCTGGTGGGATCCCTCTCCACGGGTGCTGTGGTGGGCTCTATGCTTTAGGGTAGACACTCACTGCAATGCATCCTCTCCATACATTTTTCTGACATATCCTCGGGAAGCTTAGGAACACAGAGGCCATGCTGACTTGCCTTTGAACCGGCAGCAATAAAGCTGCTGCCAGTGATGCGTATTTTTAGGAAGAGGCTGGATCATTACATCCAGCATCGCTTTCTTGTTATTTCTGTGATGACAAATGGAAAGTGGAGATGGGACCACAAGTGCCAAATGCGGCTGCCTGATCACAGTGCCCTTCCATTTCCCTTCCTGCTCCCCCCAGGTCCTCTCCTGCAGTCCTGATGAATGTCCCGTTTCGGCTGTGGCCAGGACCAAAGAGCAGGAGATGGGGGGAGGAAATAATGTTTGTAAAGATCAGCATGGATTTCCAGCATGGCTTGCTGTCTGCCCTGTCACACTGTGATGGGATCTGTAAAGGCAGGTTTGCTTTTACCAACACACTGCCTGGGCATTTCTGGTTGGGCGATGGTTCTCTGGTGATGCTGGTTGAGCTCTGTAGGGCTGGGGCTGGATTTTAGGTTTAGTTTGCAAACATGCCCCTGCCGGCTGTGGAGCTCAGGATTGGCAGAACCGTGTTGAGTTGCATCTCATCTTGCTCTCCTCCAGCTCACAGTGTGGAGATGCTTCTGAGAGAAGCCTTGAGGTTTGCCCATGGGTTGTACAGAAAAAATTCTTGGTGTTTCTGAAATCTGTCTCAAACTGCAGTTTGTAGGCAGGGCAGATGCCAGATTAGGACTAGCTGGGAGCAGGGCAGGTCCCTCAGCTGCGTTTGTCAAGAGCCGTGTGCTGCTCACGTCCATCTCTGTGAAGCTGCTGGAGTTGCGTCGCAGAGCTAAGAACATCATCTGCTCCTGGAAATGGCCCTGACTAGGATCAGGTTTTACTTTAAGGCAACAGCTCTCCTGGGTGAGGTGCAGGGTATGTGCATGCCCCGAGCAGCCTGCCAAGCCAATGGTCCTCCATCACACACACAGTCATCAGTATAATGGCCCTGGAGGGAAGAATGAGGGTCATTCTTGCAAAGTCCTCAGAAGCCTGATGGCTTCTGGAGTATTGTCTATATGAGCTCCCATGTTGAGAATGGTCTTTACTGAGAAAGATGGAAAGCTACTGTCAGCACTGCACTGTGGCTGGTGTCTACAGGCGGCGCATGTACGGCAGCACATCTGGAGGGCTTTCATGGAGAACCACTGCTGGCAGTGAGACATCCATGGCGGCTCTAGTCCTTATCTCTAAACCCATCCCTCTCCCAAGTGTGGGGTACATCTCTGAGCATCCAGGCTGAGCAGCTGGAGAGCAGACTCTTTGGCCAGCAGGTCTACCTGGGTGATTTTTTTTTTTTTTTTTAAATCCTGTCAATGGGTGTTTGAATTTTAAGAAATTTTCTCCTGCTGGGCACAAAGCAGGAGCTGTAACTACAGCAGGGGGATGGACAAGCTGGGATGCTGCCCTGGCAGCATGTGTGGCCCTGTTTGAGCAGGCAGCCTGACAGCAGAGGGATGAAACCATCCCTTGGCGTTCCTCGTGCTTTCAGCTCAAACCTGGATGAAAGGCTAGGATTTTCAAAGCATTGAATAGATACCACTGGCAGAGCTTCATTGCTCTTGATTTCCAACAGAATGGGGTGATGTCCTTTGAAAACTCCAGCTTAATCCAAGACAAACCACAGCTTGCTTTATTTTTTAATTGGTGCTTTATCCATTTTCTCTTTTAAATTGGAGGAAAAGTGACAAATCTAAGGAGCAGCTGCGATGGCGTGGGTTGGGTAGGTGGGAAGGGGAGGCCAGCACCCCACCGACCCAGGCGACTGCAGGGACACACACCTCCTGCATAGCATCGGACTGATGGCAACCCTTGAACAGGTGGATGGTGGACAAGTTTAATGGAAATCCACCGCCTAATTTTTCAGAGGATTATCCTTTATAATCGCCTTTTAAAATAATTTGGGTGAAAGCAATACTTCTTTGTGATTATTTTTTTTTAATTTTTTTTACCTTCCCTGCTCTTGGAAAATAATAAAAGGTGCCAATCTTCTCTGAGAAGGTGAATCTAATTAATTGCCCTTAGCAGGGCCTGGAGAGCTTTTGATGAGAGATGAAGTGTGAATATGAGGGACATGGGTTTGATTTGTGGCTGCCACTGGGTCATCTTCAGATACTTGTCTGGATTTCAAATCAGCTTTATCCTCTGTAGCTGGTTCAGTTTTCCACCATGGCAGTAGCCTATTCCCACATCATATCTGTGTGGTGTATGTGACAATTGCTTCTTTGCATGGCTTTAGCGGCTCATGAGGAATAGAAAAGGGAAAAGAGCACCATCCTGGCACCCTGCACCCTTGGCTCCCACTGGTGATGGGGAAATGGGATGATTTCTGTGCTCCCACAGGGCTCTTGAGGCCAGGGCTTGCCTGTGAAGAGCCAGAAGGTTTGTACCTTGCTGAGAAAAACACATTTCACTCAGCGATGAAAGCTCTCGCTGGTCACGGTTACCCATGAACTCATCTTGTGAAAACAATTGCTCTCCATCTGAATAGCTATGGTCTCCTGCTGCCACGTCAGGTTCCTCCCCCGAAGGAAAGACGAGGACAAAATGCTTTTTCTCTAGCAGAGAATACTCTCAGCTTGCTTTCAGTGGGGATAAGTGATGATGAAGCAAGTGAAAGTAATTCTAGACTGTCTTAAAGTTATTGACTTTGCAATGATGCTGTGATGATGATTATTTTTTAGTTAGGGATGAGAGAGGTGTGATCTGAGCTGACTGCAGATCCGTGGCTTCTAAGGGCCCGTTTGCCAGCTTGTCTTTAATCATTCCTGTCATTAGGGCTTTACTTGCTTTTCCTTTTTTTTCCCCCCCCCTTTTTTTTTTTTCCACAGGAAATCTCCTGCATACCTTCAACTAAACTAAAATGATGTTTAAAATTTAATTGGCAAATGCCTAATTAATTGCACAGGTTAATACAGTGAGCTAGAGGAAGCTTTATGTATAGAAGACAACTTGGAATAATTTACATTGAAGGAGACTGTTGGTGTGAGTTTGTTGTTCAGGGTCTGTGATGAATCTCCAGCAGGAGAGAATGGGGGTGGGAGAGGTTGCTGGGAAGCACTGGAAGTTTCCAGAAGGGATCAGTGGATGGAGGTGTGGCTCACCCGCTGTCTACCTTGCGTCCCACCGGGTCAAAATCCAGAGGGATAAAGGCTAATGGGAAGGATGCTCCTGCTTTTGGGAATTGAGACCCTCCACTTCATGGGGTGGTCCAGCACTGGCACATCCCATGTGTTGCCTCTCCGTCCCCTCAGAGAGCTGGTTTCTGGCCAGTCTCACATGGCTTTCTGCTCCAGTGCCACATCCTCTGCTTGGACTTGCTGTATTGCAGTGTTCAGGACAACTTCTCCTCGGGAGCAACTCTCTAGTGAAAGTGGAACACGTAAATGCAGCAGTGGTGAAGCAAACAACATATTTATGGGTCATTGCAGCAAGAGCACTTGGATGGAGACCTGTCATGTGCATCCTTCAGTGAACTCCCTCTGGTCTGAGTCATCTCTGGAGGCCTCATCTAACCAGGTTCTTCTCACACCCTTGCTCTGGAGCCTTGGTGTCCCTGAGCGTCAGACTGGGTGCCTCATGTGACACATCCTTCATGTTCCTCTCTCCTGTTTTTGCCTGGAGGAGCAGGAGAGGGAAGCAGAGCAGGACCACTAACAGCTACAGCATCTCCTCCAGAGGTGAACTGGAGGACGACATCTGAGAGTAAAACACTCTGGGGAGGAGCGATGAGAGCGTTTGGCCTTCACGAGGAGGCTGGCTGTGGCTGTAGCAGTTTGGGAGCACGGTGGGAAGGAGATGTGTCCCTAGGCCATCAGGAGGTACCAGCCTCAGGTTGTCACTAATGGGCTTGTTGATATGCAGAAATCAATCCCAGTTTGCAACAGGTCTCTGGGACAGGAATCAGTGCCTGGGCAGACCTGGGGAGGGACGATGCAAGGACACGGGTGCATTGCCATGGGGGTGCTGATGGGTCCCTGCTGCTCCCAGGACCTTGCACAGTGCAGGGGGCAGGGGCTGTTCCAGGGCCTCAAAATCAAACGTACCAGCTGTGCTTTCTGGATTAATTCCTCCTGTCACAGCTCCTTCCAGACAAGAGCACTGATGAGCCACAGGACGGCGGCCACCCCGTGTCCTCCTCTCCAAAGAGGTGACATTTGCAGCAGCCGCCTGGCTCAGGCTGTCCTATTATCCCTGCCCAAAGGTAAAGGAGCACGCAGGCTGGGTACAAAAGGGCTCATCAGCGTCGGGAGGAGTGTTTGCTTCTCCGCCTGTGCCTGTTCAGAGACGTGAAGGTTTTGCAGAGGAGCGGAGGCTGGGGAGGAAGGTGTCTCTGCGTGCCCAGAAGCACAGACCTGCTTTTTTGTTCCCTGCGATGCTGCTCACAGAGTTGCAGGGGTAGATGCGGAGCAGGAGCTGGTTGCCCAAGTATGCTGGTGCCCTTGGAAGAAAACCTTTTCCCTGGGTGGTGAAAAGGCACCAGATTTCGAATGGACGCTGGGGCCCATCTGGGTGCTCACCCCTCTGCACTAACACCTGGCTGCTCCCTGCAGCTCCCCACTCCTGTTCTCCCTCCTGCCCCCCCAAACCTCCCTGTCACCTTCAGCCACCATGAGGCTGGGCAGGGCAGCGGCCTTTCTGTGAACCTGGCCACCTGGGTCCTCCTGGCAGCCCTTGCACATTGCTCATGCGGCTTTTGTCCTGGGCTGATGCAAAATCCTCCTGCTTCTCCGCCCAGCTCTGGGGTCCTGGCCATGCTTTTGTCCCCATCCTGCTGTTTTTCACCCCAAAGATGTCCCCAGGCCAGCCCTATGGCCACTGCTCTCCTCCCACTCCGTCGCTGAGGGCAGCAGCCAGAGCTTTTCATGCATCGACTGCACTAAGCAGAGCGGTGACTTTCCCCCCCCAGTGAAGGTTATAAAGCATCAAAAGGGACTTTGCAAGGAGATGGGGGTGGCAGCCAGCCAGTGCGGTGGCTCTGGGCTTCAGCACGTCCTTCCCTTGGCGATGCTGTGGGAGGGGAGCCTGCGTGCGTGCGTGCGTGCAGAAGGCTCCCTGCAGTAATTAGCAAAGATGGAGAGTGACCTAAGCCAGGGCATCTCCTACATAGGGCAGCAACCACTTTGGGCTGTGGTGGGTCCGTAGCTTGGGCTGGGACTGTGATCACTGCATCTCCAGGGAGCGATGTCCTCGTGCCTGGAGCCTGGTGGCCTTGGGGAACTTCTGTGCACAGGGAAGAGGCTTCCTATCACCCACAATTTAGGTAAAAAGGAAGAGCAAGCTGGCCCCAGTGTGGCGGTGGGGCTTCGCAAGCCCCTTGCCCTCTCCAGGAGGGGAAATGTGTCAGGAGCAAAATGTCTGGAGCCAAACCCAGCAGTGCTCAGATGCAGGCAGCGCAGCTCTGCCACATCCCGCCTCGCTCCTGCTGCCTGGGGGTGAGAAATGCCCTGTTCCCAGTGCAGCGTTTATATGTAACCTGTGTGTTGTTCAACCAGCACGTGGCAACTACCAAAAAGCCCGGGTCTCTTGATATTCTCTTGCTTTGCTGTGGCTTAACCTCCATTTCCCGTGCCAGGTGGCTTTGGCAGCATCTCTGCCACCCCGTGCCTGTGCTGCCCTTGCTCATAGCCTTGTGTGCATTTGGCTTTCAGATGAGGCGGGCAGCCCAATTTCCAGTACTTTCCTTTTCTAATTGTCCCAATAAATTTTTTTTTTCTTGCCTGTTGCAGAGCTTGCTACTGATTTCCCAGGAGAGGAATAAAAGCTGGAGCACAAATATGGCATGGAAAATAAGTGTCAGTGGGCACATTCACTGTGCTGAGGATGGAGCCCTGTTTGAAGCTGCAGCAACAGGGTGAGGTGTGTGTGCATCCAGATAGGGTGTGAGGAGAGAGAAACCCCTAGGCTGTTTTCACCAGATGTTTCCCTTTTCCCCAGCCCTCTGTATTAATGACTTTTAAGGCCAGAAGGAATCTCTTAGCCTGAGCTTTGGTATTACCCTGGCTGTAAAACTGCATTCTGCATTCATTATTAGCCCTTGTTATTTAGTGACTTGTCAGCTGGCAGAGCATCCCTGTCAGTGGTGATTCCTTCTTTTGCCTGACATTTGGGCAGCTGTGTCTTAACCAGCTGTTAGAGATTTAACAGGTTCAGTGTTGATTTTTATATTGTTCCAGCTTCTTCATCAAAATGTGACCCACAGCTGAATCAAACACCCTGTTGTGTTGGTAAACTCATTTTGGAATCTCATAAAAAGCTCAGGTTGTTTTAATGAAATCTGCTTTTCATAAACGTGTGCTGATTGGCACTAATTAAATTTCAGTTCTTCATTAAGTGAGTCCTGTTTCAGCTCTTCCTTTGTTTTGCCCAGCTTCAATGTCAGACCAGTGATTTGGAAGACAACATGGACTGTTTTAACACACAAGGAAACAAATAACAGTGCTGTAATTTAAACTAGCCTTTTAAAAAGGACTTAAAAAGCAAGGAAAAAAAGTATCTAGAAATAACTCCTTTGCCAGCTCTTTAAAACCTCTTTGATTCTATTGCTCCAGATCTTGCTGATTTTTAAGAATTTGGCATTAATAGTCTCTATTTATTGGTTTATTTTAGTTTGTGTTGCAATATAAAATGTCTGATTGTACCGTGGTATGAATACATCACCTAATTCTTCCTCTTCTGTATTAAATAAACCCAGTTCCTCTGCATTATTTTCAGCACTTCCACCTCATCTGTTGATTACGGGGCTGACACCCCTGCTTGGGTTTCTCTGTACCTAACCTGATCTGGCTTGACAGGGGGGACCACGGGTTTCTTCCGGGCACTGCTTGCTCTCGTTGCTTTTGCTCACTTTCTAATTTAGCTGCTAGCAACTATCTAGTTCTATAAATCGTAGTTTTTTAAAAAAATCTTTTAAAGCCTGATTATGCTCGCTTCTGAGCAAGGCTTTTATGAATTTCTTTCTCTGCAGCATTTTAAATAATTAAGTAAATGTCCATAAGCAGTGTCCAATTCTCTCTTCATTAAATTATTTCTCCTAGCTGACTGGGCTCACCAGCGTCTCCAGCTTTTGTGTTATTAGTCCTTTTAAAGCAAAGGGAGGGTGTGTGTGAGACTTTGCCAGTTCAGGTGTTACTGTGCCCAAGTACAACTTGAAAACCTGATGCACAAACCAGCATTCCTTCAGACAGCTATGGAAAGGCTTTGAGTACCTGTCTGCGACTTTATTTGCCTTGAGAGAGACAAGAAAGCCAAGCAATCGTTATCTTAACTTGGTCTTAAAATGTAAATGGTGCCTCTTTGCTGCTCCTTGTTCCTCTCTCTGCTTTCCTTAGCTTGAATCTGCTTTTTGGATCTATTTTGGATTTCAGGGGCTGTGTTTGCCAGGAGCGGCCCTGGGGGGAGTCACTTTGGCCGCAAGGTGCTGGACTGAGGGCTGGACCTCATGGTCCCTTTGGACTTTTTGGAAAGTTGATAGCTGTGCAAATTTTTTTTTTTTTTGGGGGGGGAGAATAGCAAAATAATCTGACTGTGCATCCAGAGGTTTTGGGGGCACCCGCAGCCACAACCCCATCCCTGACCCTGCCGTTGGGTGACTCCCCCGGTGCGAGCCTGCAGGGGGGTGGGAGCACCCGGGTGTGCGGGCTCAGCAGGGGAGCTGCTGACAAACGCATCCTACAGAATCCGCCTCTGGCAAGTGTTTTTATGCCTTTAGATTATTCTCATGCGGTGCATTTGGAAAGCCGTTAGTGGATCATTTTATGGGGGGGAAAAAAACCATTTCCTTTGAGAGGACGTGTTACATTTCTTAAACTGCGCCGGGAGAGTTTTAAGTGTGCTTTTAAAGTGATTTGCTCTGAAATATGCACTTGGTTTGTTCCTCTCTTATTTTTCTTTTCTTTTGATGTGGAAGAAGAAAGAAGAGAAGAAAGACATGCTTCAGCCTCGTGGTGGTTTCGCTGGGAGAAAGGTGCATAGTCCATGACAGTCCTTCAGGGTTTTAACATCCTTTAAATTTCTTTTTCCATCCTCTCACCCACCTCTGCTACAACCTTTAAGCCCCCATTTGATGGCTGTGTGGCCTGAGAGGTGTCCTGGCTCACTGGGAGATGCAACTTCTGCTCCCTACGGGCTGGGCACAGGCTGCCCCATTAGTCTGCAAAGCGCCGGTGCCCGACGCATGTCCCTAGAATAACACCAACACGGCCGGTAGCAAAGGAGAGCCATCCCCTATGCTGTCCCATTCAAAGAGAGCCGACTCTATCCAGCATTAAGAGTTGAGGAATATTTTCCTTGTCCTCCAGCTGATGAGGCAATAACCGCATTTGCTCTGTTCAGCTTCCTTGTGGGAGCCGCTCGTCGATGGGTACTGGGAGACAAGACGGGTGGTAGCACAGGCTGGAAAAAAAGAAAGGAAAAAAAGAAAAATCAAACAGCAGAACACACAATTTACTTTTCCCTCTGCTTGTTTTCTCGCCTTTCTTGATTCTGGAATATTTAGCAGCTTCTCCTGGAATATATTTTTGGACTCAATGGGAATTAGGAAAAAAAAGAGAGGAAAATCCCCAGGACCTCTCCTTCCACCACATTTTTTAACTGGACTGTGTGCAGCTCCAGTGGATGCCTATTCTCTATTGATCAGCGAGTCAAGGGTGAGCACTCTGCTGGTCTCACCCTCTGCCTGCAATGAATCCCACGGAGAGGAGGCTGGGAAGGGTATCGTTGTAATGAGGTATGCTAAAGGATAAATGTTCAAAGCAATAGTGCCGAAAACAAACACAGTGAGATGCTTTGTGCTGCACTGGGATTTATTTCTCTCTCGCCCACCTCCAAGCAGCCCCGGCCGGGCGAGGGCATTGGGCAGCCAGTTGCCGTTGTGGCACGAGGAGCACGTCCATGCTGCTGTGTCCCTCTTTCTGTCCCAGCAATGTAGGACCCCGGGAACAGCCTGTTGAGCTCAGCTCCATGCACAGAGGCTTGGCTGGCTGTAGCTGCCGGCTGGGTGATGGGGAAGGTCCATCCCACTCAGCAGAGCTGTACCCACTCTGACAGCTTCATTTCGAAGAGCAGCCCTGCCCAAGGGATGCTCTAGCAGACAAGTGGCCATTTGTCCTCTCCATCTCCCTGCCTTTAATCGGGGCAGTGTCCACCTCTGCCAGCACGTTGCTGTGGCTCTCCCTCTTTGGGGGACACCAGGAAGAAGCACAGGGGTTTCTTCTAGCTCATGGAGGGGTTTCTCTCACCCCGGAGCACCATCTGCCCTGGCAGGAGAGGAGCACCGGTGCCTGCCGAACCCTTGTGTGGGAGGGATCGCTGCATCACCGTGTCTTGATTTACTACAGCCCTGCTCCCGCTGCACTGCAGAGCAGATGGAGACACTCAGTCCTTCTGTCTTCGGGGCTTTGCAGAATTCCACAAACATGCTTTTTTTTTGGGTCTTAAATCCTTTTGAGAAGGGAAGCTTCAATGAATTTTAAATAAGCTCTCAAAGCTGTGCATTAAAACCTAATGAGCCAGAATATCAATTATGCTGATGTAAATGAGAAGTAGCTCCAGGGAAGTAAGTGGTGGCTTTAGGTTGACGTTGGTGTCAAGAGATCAGGACCCAGCTGAGTGATAGTGGCAGAATTAAACCGGCTTTCTTCTTCTTCCAATCATCAGGGTCATGGCTGTGCAGAGGGAGCCTTAACAGTTAAACCCTGAAGGTGAAGAGAGAGAGGACCTGTCAGGAGATGCAGGAGGTTTCTGGTCTCCTGGGCTGAGGAGGCTGTGGATGTCACATGCTGAGCATCGTCCTGCTCTGGGGCACAGGCAGAACTGATGTCTGCTCAGAGCTTCGCTGCTCGGTCCTTGCTAGCACCCTCATGCTCTCTAACTTGTCTCGCTGCTTTGTCTTTGGACACCGCAGTCTGCACCAATCCCTCTAGCTAAGAGGAGTGGATCTGGCTGGGTCTCTGTCCTGCAGGATAGCGCACCAAAATCCTGATCTTCCCTGCAAAGTCCTAATCTGCTCTGGCTTATCCCCATCAACTCTGAATAGAAAAAAGGAGCCACCAATTTTCCTTGTAAGAATCCCGCGTCTTGCCGTCTCAATGGAAGTTATTAATGTTATATTTCCCCTGGTCTATCCCCTCCACATTGTTTTCATTTGAGCTCGATTTTTTCTCAGTTAGGTTTACTAGTGCTTGCTGTTAACTTTCATGTAGCAATTAAACCCCCCAAATGCAAATGTAAGTGCAGGTTGGCCAAAAGCTATGCCCAGCACTGTTGGCTCCAGTGTGTGCAGGCTCTGCCCCAAGCACAGCGGCAGGCGGACCTCTGGTTTGGGGCTTCCCATCACTGTTTTAATGAATTTTTGAAGTTCTTGAAAGGAAACCTCTTTCTTTTATAAGCCAGTTTTGATAGCGCAGAACTGAATCACTGGAAGAGATTGAAAGGGGGGCTGATGAGTTTGTGTTTAGCCTCTTGGCTTGGCTCAGCCAGCAGCAGGGAGGGCTGTGCTCAGCAGGTCCAGTGGCACCCCGGGGCTGCCAAATGTCATGGGATGGTGCCAAGATGATCTCTGTTTCAGCTGTGCTTCTCAGTCCTTCTTTGGTGGTGGATCCCTCTGGGACCTGTTCAGTGGATGGAGGGCGTGATGCTGGAGTCATCACCTGGGAGTGATGCTGATGCAAACCCTCTGTGTCCAAGGGAAGGAGTGATGTCTCTAAAACTGCCCCTGTTTTATGCTGCTTGATTTACAGAGCAGAGTGTCTCTGTCAGGGGAAGAGCCCTTGGGAACAGCTTTGGCACTTCACAGCAGCACCTGCCCTGGGTGTCATCACACTTTTGGCTTTCCACTTGCTACAGGGATCAGACAAGCATCCTTCAGAGCTTTTATGTGGGATGTCCCAGCATGGTCCTGCCACCCTCTCCAGGGGACTCCCAGGGATGGGGACCGTACGTGCCAGCACCTTAAAACCTTTCCCCCCAGGGTCTTGCTGCACCCAGAGTCTGCAGTGAAATGGGCTGCATCTCGCCCTGTCTGCGGTGAGGTTTCTCCAAAAATCCTAATGCTGCGAGGAAGCCACTGAGACACATGGTGTGCATTGGCCAGGGAGAGCGCTGCAAATACCACAGAGAAAAAAACTGGGAGGAGGGGAGAAGGTCTAAATAACCAGCATTAATCCCGAGGCTGACACATGATGTGTATTCCTGTTATAAAGCAACGCACTATACACAGGGAAGAGACAGGAGCTTTTATCTTCTCTGTGTAATTCTTTTTCCTTCACTCTCAAAGCATACATGACTTCTCCTGGGATGCCCTATTTGGTGATCGCAGGGCTGCGTTTTGACTTAGTGCTGGGACTGTAAGGAGCCCAGAAAAACCCTTTTTTGGTTGAAATCCACTGCTATTGGCATTGGGTGGATGGTAACTTTGCATCACAGTTGTCTGCTGCTTGGCTGTGGGTTAGGAATGCTCTTAAGGAAGGATGGTCAAAATGTGCTGGCAATGAGCTGGACTCCAGGGAGAGAGCTGGGTCATGGTGGCACTGAAAAGCATTGCTGGGGGGGTCCCAGGATCCTCCCAGGATGCTGGGATGTGGGGTGAGCCAGCACCACTTGCCATGGCCTCGCTGGATGCAGTCTCCATCTTTGCTCCTTTAAGCCACACCAAGCAGGAATAAGCTGATATCTGAAAATGGACAAAGGGAGTCCATCCGGGCTTCACTGTGGTCTGGCAGGGCTGGGGTTGGTTAACTGAACCATCAGTGTCTGCAGCCGTGGTGTGGCATCGCTATGGGAATGGGCCCTGGGATGCCTAACCCTCCTGACAGTCAGCCCCGGGCATCTGCAGAACCTCTCTCCTGAGCCTGCTTTCCCCAAAAATGCAGGCTCGTGTGACTGCTCTGCTGCCTTGTCCACATCCTCCAGCATGATGTGAACTGTTGAGCCACTTGATAAAGCATTAAAGGTTTCAAAGGTAATTAACTGCCTACAAGTTGGTGTGCTTAAACAGCAAGGCAGAGGAAAAACTTGTCCGCCAGAGAGATGTCAGGGTAGGCACTCAGTTTTTATTAGACACTAGAGAATCTACTGGGACACCGCAGTAATGGCCTATGGGGGGGAAGTCTGCAGTGCCACATGGTCTCAGGGGGAACACCAAGGTTAGGAGGGCTAGGACCCCAACCCCTGGGGAAGTGCTCCTGGAGCTGTTGCATGGGGTCTGCGCAGGACAAACCCAGCTGCGAGAGAGGAAGAAAGAGCAAAATGTGTATTTAATCCATTTTGGGAGAAAATGAAGCTGACTGATGCTGTAACGAGGAATGAATGGAGGCAGGAGAAGCGAGATGTGGGCAGGAGAGGGCCGGCACGTCTCAGGTGTTATAAAATTGCTGTTTCCAAAACATCCTCAACTTTTGTATTTGTTAATTTAGTGGCCGACTCTGCAGCAGATAAATCCAGGGCAGGTTTGTAAATGCTGCATTGCTGGCAGCCAAAACACAAATATAACCTGAACGGCTGCCAAACAGTAAAAAACAGGAAAAAATGCTCTGTGTCAGGGTTTACAGCCCTAGAAAAGAAAAGGCTACAGCAGCCTGCTTGGGTGGCCTGGGAAAGGGCTGGCCTGGGCCCAGACTTCCCTCCTGGGGCAGATAATGGGATGGGAGGAAGCAAAGCTGTTTTCAGGCTACCTGCAGCACCAGGGGGGTTCCTGGAAAGGGATTTGGATGTTTTTTGGGGCTTTGTGATGCTGCAGACTCAGAGAAAGCCATGTTTGGAAAAGTGGATGGGTGCAAAAATGAGTAAAAACCTGTTTGTGGTTGCAGGTTTGGTGATTCCTGTTCTGGCTGGAGCATCGCTGCCACGCGCCCGGCCATGGGCATCCTGCTCAACCGTCGCCACCGCTTCTGCCCAACTTTGGCAGCCCTTGGAGCACACCCAGAGCCCAATTTTGTGACTGGGGCTGCTTATGCTGCTTGTTGCCTGAGCTGCCTGGCACTTCCTAGGATAGGACCTCGGTTTTCAGCTGTTCATCATCATTTTGCCAAAAATATTCAGGCTGAAATCATGGATCTCTTTCTGAAAATCAAGGGAAAGAAGGCGAGCTCTCACCTTGCAGGTCGTTGCAAACAGGCAGGAGTCCTCAGCCCCTGCCTTTTCTTCCTCTTCCACAGAAATGGGAAAATTACCTCGTGTTTAATTAATGCTGCGCATCATGAAATATCACTGCTTGTCTGTGCAAAGCTCCCTGATTGCGGATGGGTAGGCACCAAAACATGGTAGTGTTGCAGCTGCAGCAGTTCTTTGCCCACAGTCATGCACTATTTCCTTTTTTCCTTCCTTTTTTCTTCCTTTTTTCCTTTTTTCCTGCTTTCTTTTCTTCTTTCTTTTCTCTTATTCTTTATTCCTTTTCTTTCCTTCCATTTTTTCCCAGCAGGTAAATTTTACACTCCTTGAGCAGCTGCTGTCTCACTGGAGCAGGGACCTGCCTAGTGCCTCCCATCCAACTCCATCATCTCAGGTGAGCCCATGGGTTCCTCATGCCTGAGTCAATGTCTAAGGATGGGATGGGATGGGGAGGACCTTCCCCCAGCCAGCAGCAGGACAGGATTTCTCAGTCTGCTCCATAGGGGAAGCTCCCCTGGCCCACTATCATGCAGGGGTCCAGAAGTCAGAGAGACCAAAGGACATGAAGAAATCCAGAAAAAAGCAGAGGACTGTGCGGGACTGGGATTGACTTCCAGTTCTGGGCACGTGTCATCTTCTGGATTCACAACTTGACCTGTCGGGATGGATAAGGAGGTGTTTTGTCCTGTAGCGTAAGACTCGACACTGGCAGATCGGTGTCCTGCAAGTCTAATTTATTTCACTGCAAAGGTACATAATGATGCAGATAAAAGCTATTGATCTGGCAGCCGCACCGCTCGGTCCTGCCTGTGCCTGGTGCCACCCTGGGGTGCTGCAACATGGTGACAGGACGTGGCGCAGGGTGCTGCAAGTGCACGCAGCCCCTCTGAGCCTGCAGGAGAGGATGAGGAAAAGTGATGCTGCCAAAGCAAAGGCTGAATTCACCAAAACACCCTGATCTGATCCACTGAATTGCAATTCACAGTCAGGCTATGCATAGAAATTCAGGTCAGGTTTTGCAGGTGGATTTGTGGGCACAGTCCTGTGGACTCATGCTGTGGTGCGGGATGTCTGGGGGATAAGCTCATCCTGGGTTATTTTAAGGTCGTTTTTCCTGCTGTATTAAGAGGAGGAGGCTCTGGGACAGGCTGGTTCTGTTTGTGCATGGTCTCTGCCCGAGGGGTGCTGGCTGGATGCTGACGTGGTGCCATGCTGGCGCTGTGAGCCTGGCGGCGATGTCATTACGGTCGCCCTCCTTACCCTGACCTGGACCTGGGGGCAGCCAGGCACAGGCGCAGGGCCTGGCACCGGGGATGCTTTTGCCAAAGCCCTGAGGGTCTGGGGGACATGCGTGTCCCCAGCTGGGTCACCTCCCACCTGCAGCCGGCGATGTGCCAGAGCTGGAGGGGGACGTGGAGGGAGATTTAGGCCACCCATCAGGATGCACTGTCTGCCGCGTGTCGGAGCTGTGGCTGAGGTGTCCCTGAGATGTCATTGGGATGCTGGGGCTGCAGCATGGCCACAGATTTATAGCTTTTGGCTGAAGACAGATTAAAGAGGACATGTAACTTCCTTTGCTTCCTAAGTGGGCAAGAGGCCGCTCAGCTTTTGCTCTGATGAGCACAGGCAAGAGGTGGCTGCATCCAGCCATAAGCAGGAATCCCACTCTTCCTTCTGCAAACACTTTCAGGCCAGCTGTGGGGGCAAGCAGAGGAGAGGAGGGGGCTGCAGGGCAGCAGGACACGGCCAGCAGCAGCTGTGCAGACCACGGCCGTGTGGATGGGGGGCTCAGGAAATAATTAACCAGCAAAGTCCTTTCAGTGGATGACTTTGCATGTGCAGGTGTATCTGAGCAGTCTTGGCAATTGGGTCACTTTAGTCTTTTCCTGGAAGACAAATAATTTTTAAAAAATGTTTCTGAGGTTAGTGGCTGTGAGCAGAGTTTGGAGTGGTCAGAGGCAGCTCCTGGCCACCACCCAAGGGAGCTGCGGCTGCAGATTTAGACAGGACATCTTTCAGGTGGGATTTGCAGGAGGATGGGACAGATGATGTTGCAATGTGCACATTTGCCTCTGCTAATATAGTGAGAGGCTGGTCCTGACTGTCACTTCTCCAGTGGTGGTGTGGGGAGACACCTTGGAAATCCCCCCCGCTGTGGCGATGCTGCCAGGGGTGGTCTGGGCATGGGGACTGGGGCAAGGGGCTGGCCTGGGGGCTGCCCCACATCTGCATCCAGCTCCCCTGCCCTGGTTCCTGAGCTCTTGGCAGTGCCAGTGGTCCCAACCAGCAGAGGTGCCTTCTCCATCCCACTCCATGCAAGCCTGGATGGCACCTTGCTGCGCTCAGTGCTGACTTTCTGTAAGGAGAAAATATTTGGGATGGACATAGCTAGTTTTTCTTGCAACGAGGCCAATCTATGCCATCCTTTCATTGGTGCCAACCTTTGGTGCTGTTGGCACTGAGGGTCTCTCTGGAAGCGCTGCGTGCAAAACCCCAGGCAGATGCTCCTCACAGCTGAATTCCTTCCTTCCTGCCACATCTCCCACTTTCTGACCAGGGATGCAGAGATGGATCAGCTTCTCACCTGCAAGCACCAGCTCGTGAATCTCCGCTGGCCTCCATGGACGTGCAGAGATATACAGCCACAGGACTCTGGACCACCACTCCTAACCTGTCAGCTGGCGCGGTGCTGGCCCTAACAGGGTGCCTTCTCCCAGCACTGCCGGCTGCTCAGGGGACTGTGTGCTGCCCCTGGCCAAATCTGCATGGCTGGGTGCAGGCTGTAGCTACTGCAGTTGCTTGGTCTTCCTTGGCTGTCTCTTGGTCCAGCTAGGATGTGTTTATGGTATCTTTGTACGGTTGTATGGGAGCATCCGTCTCTGACCTTGGCTGCATTTGCTGAATTCACCAGAACACCCAGATCTTGTCCTCTGGGTAAGAACAGCAAATTGCTGTCAGGTTTTGTGTGGAAATTCAGGTCAGGGTTTGCAGGTGCATTTGTGGTCCTGTCGGAGCACGGGGTGAGAAGGTGCTGCCCGTGACCCTGTGGCCAATGGCCGAGTGCCAGTGGCATCATGCTGGAGCATCCTTTGGGAAGTGGGATAAAATGAGATCTGTCAAACCAAATGCTGAGCTCAGGCCGTCTGCATCCTGCCTTAACCCTCTTGCCTGCGATCGTCCCTGCTGCCAGCAAGTCAGAAAAATCCGCGTTTGCAGCATTATAGCAGGAGCAGCCACTTGACTGAAGAGATGCTGCCCAGAGTCAGGGCAAAGCCTGGAAATCCTCACACAGGAGGTAGATCTTGGGCTGCAGAGCAAATATGAGTCAATTGCTTTGTGTTCAGGAGGGACGTTGGCCGTGTGTGTCTGTCTGTCCAGCGAACACCCAGCAATACATTTTAGCATGTGGCTTCCATACTGCACCCCCTTCTTGGGTCACAAGTCCAGTAACAGCGTTTTGTCTTCAGTAGCAAACCTCAGAGCTATAGATCTCAACTAACTGACTGCAGTTTGCCAAGCGATGGGTAACTCGTATTTATTGGTCTGATCTGGGTGACTTTCTCTGACCTTCTGCATGTTTCTCCTGGAAGAGGAATCGTACAAGTACCCTCCTGTGAGCATGCTCTTTTCACTAGGGCCCTCTTTATCCAGGTTAGCAGAATTGAGCATGAATACACATTAACTACTAGTGAGATCTTCTCAGCCTGCTGTTTTCTCCAAGCATTTGTGTATTCAAGAATAGCAAAGCCCTTGGACGTTGTTTTTCCTTTAAGCAGCAGCAATAAGACTCCACAGCACTAAAGATCAAAGCAACTAGTTCTGGCATATCTCTAAAACTCTCCCCTCCCTTCCCTGCGGATGAGATGCAGGTGTTGCTGAGAATATTCATGCAGTCATACTCCAGGTTTAACCCTTCCCAGGTGCTGGGAGATTTGCAGAGGCTCCAGCTTGCTCCGCGGCTGGCTGTGAGGAGCTGCTTGTCCTCACTGGGTGAGTGGAGCATCTCGGCAGGCTGCTCTTAGCACAGTTTGCTGCCCGGCTTGTGTACGGGATGAGGGATGTCTGCTGGGTTTCTTCCCAAAGCCGAGCATACCGGTAGCAAGGGCAGCTGTAAATACACCATCTGTACGTCTTGGGAGCTCCAACCAGCCAGTTTTCAGCTCCCAAGTTAAAGCCTTGCACTACTGGCTGAGCAACCTTTCCACTTGCAGCCCCATCTCCGTGTTCCGTGAGAAACTCAGCTGCTGCTGCTTTAATTTTTCAAAGCAAATCATTACCCTCAAGGCAGCAGCCTGAGCAGGATCGATACCCTGCAGGCTTTGCTGGGAAATAAAAGAAGCTGGAAACCAGCCGTTTGTATAAGATGGTTGCTGGTGGCTTTGAGCTGAGCATGTCCTCTGGGTGTGAGGGGATGCTGAGCTGGTGCTCCTAGGGGATCCAAATTGCAGCCCCTGGACCCTACGTCTCCCCTGGGGCTCCCTGTCTGGGATGGGATTTGCTGCTGGAATTGGCCCCAGAAAATCGCTCCATGCTGGGAAGGCTTGACAGCAAAAGCCCTTTGCAGCGGTGTCTCGCTCACACTGTCGTTTGGATAGGGCTTGACGGCAGTATTGATTTCTAAGCTTGTTAAACAAGCTGCACTTGCTGGCAAAGGTCCCTTCCTGCTTTGTCCCCATGTGAGTATAACGTGTGCTGATTTAACCTCTTAGTCGCCATGTGAAGAAAACAGAGATTTGGGGGCATCCAGACTTGTCAAGACTTTTGCTGTGGATTCGTATGGAAAAGGGGACACATATGGCACAGAGACGAGTCCCCAGAAAACCTACGGTCCTACAGCCCTGCTCAGCCATGTCCTCAGTGCCGGTGGTGGGAAGGGACCTCAGCCCCTGGGCACAGTGGGTCCGGCGGGGCAGGGGACAATACTCCGTCCTGGATCACTATAGGAGTGCCTCTGTGAGGTTCCTTGTGGGCTTTAGATATTATTGTTTTCCTTTCTTGAAAGAGGGAACCTTCTGCCTGGGCTGACATCTTGGAGCAAGGGGCTGAGCAGCATACCCAGGGTGCAGGAAAAGGAGCGTTCTGAAAATCAAAGGGAAGAGAAAAAATAACAAATGATCCCAAGAGGGTGCCCTGCCAGGGAGTCCTTGAAGGGGAAACAACCAACAGGCATGGTCACCACCACTTGAAAAGACTAATTATTTATGCTGTCGGCCCAGCTCAGGGACAGCCGTGGCATCTCTGGTGTCTTGGTGAGATGTGCCACAGTGACCCGGTGCTGCCATCCCCACCACCCGAGCAGCCTTTCTGCTTCCCTGCTGCAGGTCTGTGTGCAATTCCCCGGCTGGGGAGGGAAGGGGGAGTTGCCAGCTGAACTCTGCCTGCGTTTTTTGGCAGAATGGGAAGATATTCTTGGAGTTGGGCCGTGGAGCGAGTGGATACCTGTGTGCTGCCGCTTGCTGCTGGGCTGGGCTTTTCTTTCCCAGTGTAAAATTTCCATTTGGAAGCTGCTGGGGAGTGAGATAAGAGCAAGGTGATATTTCTCTGCTTCACAGTGGAACAGCCTACCTCTCTGCAGGAGAGTATTTCCAGGTTTCTGTGTGTGGCTGGGAATGTGGCCACCTGCCTGGGCATCGCTATTTGCTGTGAGTTAATTGTTGCAGATTGAACAAAAATTGCTGCTGGAGGCTGCACCTCCCATGCTGAGCTGGGGGCTAGTATCTATTATCTCCTTATATAAAGGCTGGCAGAGAGCGGTTATCCTTGGTCACCAGCTGGGACACAGAGGTGAGACCCAGTGCCACGAGGATGGTTGGTCCCTGTTCAGGATCCCCAACCCGCGTTGGTGGCATCCCCGTGCATTGGCACATCTTGTTGCACCCACCCCAATGCCCTTGGAGTTGCTTATTTTGGGGGTGCAGCATTGCCTCCCCCAGCCCACCCTGTGCATTGCTGCGGGTGCCCAGAGGCGCAAGCATGGGACATGCACAGACCCCGGGTTTGCAGCCGCCCTCTCGCACCCCTTCCCCTTCGGCTCGCGGCTGTGACAGCCCAGGCATCTCAGCAGCCTACGGCTGTGGGAAATGGGAAGTGGAGAGACTCTATTTTAATACACCGTTGTGGGTTGGTGACCTAGAAAAGCAGCTCGGAGAGCAAGAGTGTGAAGTCCAACCTCCCCCGCTGCAAGCGTGGCTGCCGCGCCGCCGAGCACAGGGTGACCTATATAAAGCGATGGAAGAGGTGTTGGGGGGTGCGGGTCCCCCAGCCCCAGGGCTGTGGCTCGGGACCCTTCTATGGACACCCCATGCCCCCAGGCACCATTGCCCTGGGCTTCAGAGGGGATGGGAGATGGACAAATTAATAAACCCCCTCGTTTGGTGAGGATGTGGTGTAGCTGGGCATGCAGGGATGCAGCGGGTGGGATGCAGGCAGGTCCCTCCGACCACCATGGGATAGAGCAGGTCCATCCCAGCGCTGGAGGGTGTTACCAGCAGCGACAACTGTTGTTGTCAGATATATATTGGCAATGCTGTAGTACAGCCAGTGCTCTGTGTTCATGGGTTGGAAGGGAGATAAAGCTCCTTCCTCTGCTTTTTAATGTGCCCTGTCGGAAATAATGTAAATAATTTAAAGCTTACAGGCACATGCCTTTTGCAGTCTCTAAAATGAAATGAAGGCCAGTTATTCTCAGCTGAAACCAATAAGTTTCTGAAACACTGTATTCAGCTGAGTGAAAGACACGCCAATTAATTAAATCAGTAAATAAGTTATACTAATCCCATTAACAAAAGAGGAACTGGAGATTAAATCTTTTATGGCATTTACTGAAAAATTAATGCAGGCAGTCTTTTAGGAAATATATTCTTCCCCTCACCTCGCCAAGGATAATAGTGGACTTATATAGGACAGAACATTATCAGAAATGAAAAATGAATGTAAAACTAGCACATATCTTATTAAGAGAGTGTAATGAGCTGCCTACATGACTAAGCTGGGCCTGCTGAGCTCAGGGCTGTGCATTGCTGCTGGGACTGTGGGCTGAGCCCCCCGCCTGGGCTGGGGGTCCTGGTCCTGCCCGTGCCACTGCAGGGGCTGCAGGAAGGGGAGATGGGGGTGCTGGTGAGGGATTTGGGGTCCCTGTGGGTTTCCTCAGGACTTGGTGGCCCCAGGGTGAGGTGGTAAGTGAGCTGGGGAGGGGGATTTTCTCCTGGGGTTGCTGGCACCTGGGATGTGTGGGAGCAGGTTGGGATGCTGAAGTCCCCTCGCTGCGGATGCTTTCCTGTGTCTCTGGCGGGGATGGTGCCAGGATGGTGCCAGCAAGGGCTGACATGCTGTGGAGAGGCACAGGGCATGGTTAAAAATGTCCTGGCACCCTCACAAGGTCCTTTTCTCCTGTTTCTCCAGCCACTGCTTCTGCAGAAGAGAAGATCCCCTGTTACCAGCTCTTGGAGCAGCTGGGTATCCCTGT
The DNA here is from genome assembly GCF_963921805.1 of Phalacrocorax carbo. Classification (NCBI taxonomy): domain Eukaryota; kingdom Metazoa; phylum Chordata; class Aves; order Suliformes; family Phalacrocoracidae; genus Phalacrocorax; species Phalacrocorax carbo. The sequence continues at coordinate 8,607,316 of NC_087527.1, read as the reverse complement.
GACACCCCAGCACCCAAATCAAGTGACAAGGGGGAAAACTTGCTTTCCTTTCCTTTTTAATTTCTTTTTTTTTTTAATGATTATTCCAAGGCTTTAATCGAGGGCATTAATCCAGGATGTCTCCTCTGGCTTGTGCCCTGCTCGTTATTTTCTGAGCCAGCAGGAGGTGGGGCTAGAGGGGGACAAGGTGTTAATTAAATTGTGTGCATTCAGCTGCATCCTGCACAGGTCCCGGGGGAGACTCTGAGGGATGGTTTTCTCCTGCTCTGGCCTAAATCTTGGCTTGGTGTTTTGCCTTCTTGAAAAAGCAGGTGCAAACTCTCTGGTCCCCAAAGTGCTGGGCACAACCTCCTCAGTTTCAGCTGCCAGGGTCCATCCTGCTGCTCAGAGAGCTCGGGCCAGTGCCCGTCACTCCCTTCTCTGTCCTCCTCTCCATTTTCTCTTCCACCTCTTTCTCCAAAACACAATTTAATGGAAAGGAGCCGCGGTGGCTGCACTGGGCAGCTGGTCATGGATTTCAGGTGTCGGGACGTGGGTCCTTTCCCATCTCTCTTGCACATCAAACGATTAAGTCAGCACTAAAGCACTTGGGTTTAGCACAGAGGAAGGAGAGAGCACGCTAAGGCGGTCGGCAGTGAGTTACGATGCAGTGGGCGTGCGTTTCTTGCTGTCACATCCCATGGATCTCCTGGGGGCATCCGTTGGGATCTGTGGCCAGGCAGGCCAAGGGGAGGAACAGCTCGGCTTTTAGTGATTTACAGAGGTGAAAAATGCTCTCCTGGGCGCCCAAGCTGCCATCAATCATTTTAATTTAACTCATGCAACCATGCTTGGAACAGTGACTGTGAGGGGAGGGCTTGACGTTTTGCCCATGAGGGCTTCTGGTTTATTTTTCCTGGTATTGGAGTCAGCGACAGCAGCTGTTATTCAGCCCTGAGCTTTCGTGTGCTCAAGCTCTGAGAGTTTATAGATTTCCACTGGAATGCTTTTAATCCTAATTAAAATCATTGAAGAAAAAATGTTTTATAAAGCTCATATTCCTTTTTCCAAGGGACTGCCTGACTCTGCAGACATTGGAGGGGTAACCCCAGCCTGGTCCTGGCTGACTGCTCCCTGTCCGGCACTTCAATTAGAAGCGACTAACTGGGCTGTAAAACAAGGGGAGAGGTTTCCTCCCGGAGCATCCGAGCAGCAGTGCAAGGGTGGCAAAAGCTGAGTCAACAGTATGGCACATGCCACGCTTCTGATGCCTTAATTTGCCAGTGCAGCCACATTTTCAATGCCCTGCCGTCAGGCTGTGCTTGTGCAGCCGCGCTGTCCTGGGGAGAAGCGCTCCATTCCCGGCTCCATCCCCAGCTCTGGCTGCAGCCGAAGACGGGAGATGTCTAGAGGTGAAGCAGAGTCTGGCCCCACTGCCTCCAGGTCTGGTGCTGATTTGATGCCTGGGGCTGTCTGTAAGCATAAACTCGGTTTTATTCCTTGATTACTCCCATCGAAATCGGTGGGGTTGCCAATGGTAATAAACCCAAGACCTCACAATGATGGCTTGCTCTGTGCAGCTGTGCCCCAAGTGCATCCAGCCTAAGCTTCTCCGACGTCAAGCAGGGAAAGGCTGCACTGCTCTAATAACCTCTGGGAGTTTTGCCTCCGTGCTTGAACTTGAGCATGCGGGCAGGAGCTGCCGGCGCGTGGTGCTGCGGCCGAGCGCCGCAGACAGGCTCCATCTGAGCCTCCGGGCAGGATGGCTCTTGGGTTGAATGGAGCAGTTTGCTGTGTGCTGAGTTGGATCACAAGGGGAAATATAAAAAATCCTTGAGAATTAGAGGGCTCACGGACATAAAAATAAACCTGAAAGGAAATAAATAAATAAAACTCATATGCTTTGATCTGCTGCAGGAGATGCCAGACTGCCAAAATGTATTTATAATTCAACAGAAATCAAACTGGCTCTTTTATTTTTAGAAGATGGGCTAAAAAGAGGGAGTGAGAGTGCCAGGTATTCAGAACAGAGAATTGCGGGTATTTCTTTTTTTCCTCTCTGGAAAGCAGGTTTTAGATCTGATTTTGCAACTTCTGCACATGCTGCTTCTTTTTGTGAATCTCCAAGGAAGGTGTCAAGACATTTCAGCTTGAAAGTACTGTGCTTGTCTCTCCAACTACTTTGCATAAGCGAGGCATTCTTTCACTAAGTAAAAATACATAGTTGAGCCTAGAAGAGAAGATGTCCATCAAGCATCTAGATGAATGCTAATCAAGATTCAACCTTGAGTGGTGGAATACTTTGCTTGCTAAAGGCAGGATCATGCTCCATCCTTCAAGGGTTTCTGCCTCTTCAGAGATTTCTTTTTGAATAAATTTTTTAAAAATTAGGATTTTCTTGAAAGACTTACTTGCAGCTGGTTAAAAATCTTTTATATAAAAGTGGTGAAATCCACTATAGGAATGAGAAACTTTCCTTCCCCCTGACTCAGGCACCATATCCTCAACTGTGGCTGTGCGTTTCTCAAAGCCTCTGGGTCTCCCAGAGCCATGTCTCACCCCCTCTACTTCATCTCACAGCATCCTTTTATCAAACTTTTTTATTAACTTTCGCTCCTCTGCTGCTCGTACCGAGGCTTGAGGCTAGCATTGATTTCTATCCCCTCCTGCCGGCAGATGATCCATCCACCTCACTTCACCTGGCGAGAGATGATGCAGGAGCAACTTGCAGGAGATCTTCTGGAAAGTCATGAAAGCCTGAGGGTGTTTTAGTTCCCTGCTGGGGTATCAAGAGCAGGTAAGATGGGGCTGCTGCAGCTGATGGACTTGACAAAAAAGCATATTTGTGAGCTAAGCTCCATCCTAGCCTGGCTCTAGCTTCCTCCCAGCTGTGAGCTGAATCCCTCACCCTCCACAGGGTCCCTGCTGCAGGGGGAGGGAGGCCAGAGCTCTACAGCTGGGGGGTGGGTTCAGGCCACTGCCCTTTCCTGTTCATAAAGCTATGGATGCCTCAGCTCAGGAACTGGGTTCTCTCTGTGCTCTAAATCACCTACTTTCCTGGTTCCCTGCAGTAAGTGTCCCTGCAGGCAGGATTGGTGCTCTTCTGAAGGTCCGAGCAGTGCTAAAAATCACCGTAGAGCTTGGCCAAGGGTAGCGTGTTCCCTGCTTGTGCAGGGGGTTCAGGTGGGTCTTTAGGGTTAATTCAGGCAAGGGATACCAGGTTGTGGGATTCCCTGTGATGCTTAAACTCGAGTGCACAGGCCAAAACCCGTGTGATGGGGAGCTCAGCCAGGCAGGCAGCTCCCCCAGCTTTGGGGTGATGCTGCAGGTGGTGCACAGGGGGAAGCGGCTGCCCCACTTCAGGCTCGCATGCACAGGTGTGGAGATGCTGGTGCAGGCAGCTGTGGGGGCTGCGGGTAGGGCTAGGGGAGATGCCCAAAGCCCCGTCCCTCCCAGGGGGTGTGTGCGTGCAAAAACCTGTCCACGGACGGGATGGAGAGGGGATGGGAGAGTGTCGGGGAGGAGGACGAACGGGCGAGGGGGAGGGATGGAGAGGGGATGGGGTAGGGGAGAGGGTCGGCAGAGAGGGGTTGCCTTTAACCCCCGCCGCAGCTCGCTGCGGGAGCCAGGGGGACCCGCCCCGCTTTGCGAGGGGGCTGCGCCCCGGGGCGGGGGCGGCTCCCCGGGGCGGGCAGCGGAGCGGGGCCGGCCCCGGCCGTGTCCCCTCCCCGCGCCGCTCCGCAGTGCTGCCGCCGGAGCCGCGCTGCGCCGAGCCCAGCCCAGCCTAACCCAGCCCAGCCTAACCCAGCCCAGCCTAGCCCAGCGCGGAGGGAGAGGGCGGCGGCGCCGTAGCCCCCGGCCCGGCGGGACCCCGGCCCAGGTAAGGGGGGGGTCGGGACCCCCGCGGAGCCGGGTGTGGGAGCGGGGAGGGCGGCGGCGGGCTGTGTCTCGCCGCTCCTCTCCCGCGGGCTGGAGCCCCGGGGGCGGCGCCGGGGGTCCCCGCTCCGGCGGGGCTGGGGTCGGGCTGTGGATCGGGGATGCTCGGCGGGCGAAGGCAAATCCCCGCGCATCCTGCTCGCCCGCCCGCAGGAGCCGCCGGCCGGGGAAAGTTGCAGCGCCCCGGGGCTGTGCGGGCGGTGGGTGGCCTCCCCACTGCCGCGTCGCCCGTGGGAGGCAGGTGGCAGCGGCCGGAGCGGGTGCGAGGCTGTGTATGGAGGCTGTGTATCGCCCCTTCGGCGCGTTGTTGCAGGTGGAGGCTTGCTTTGGTCGTTGCTTTTGGACTTTGTTGTCTGCGGGCAACTTTTGAGCTTGTTGGGCGTTTGGGGGTTTTTAAGCCCTTAAAATTGTCTCTTGACCCTTTTCCCCGAGCGCGAACAGCGAGAGCTGATGGCTGCGGGAGCTGAGCCCCGTCCGCGGGTGCCTGGCAGCGGTGGGGTACAGAGACCACCCTGTCCCCGGAGCAGAGAGCGTCCTGCGAAGGCGCTTCGGCTTTTTTGCTCCCTGTTGGGGCTCTGAAAGGGCATCGTTGCCGAGCTCAGGGCTGGCTCAAGGGCTTTAGCAGGCGCCCTCTCTGCTCCTCTCCCAGGGCAGACAAAAGTGTTGCCAACGGCGGTAAAAGCTATTTGGAATCGTAGCCTGAAACCTTCTGGAGGCAAAACCAGCCACCTCGGAAAATAGGCTGCGGCTGCTAACGCTGCTGTTCCCAGGGACAGGTTGTTTCAGAGAGCGGCCCTGATTATCTTTCTTGCTGGTGTCTTTGCATTAATCCTGGTTTCAGGTATAAACTAGAGCAGCAGTTTGCCTTTGAGCATTTAACACTTCTTCATTTCACTGCTAAAAAGCTCTGAGCAAAGTGGCTGCCCTGAACGTGGCTCTGCTTTGGGCTTCCTCCATGCTACACCGTTCCTGGGATCTAAAAAGTGTGTAGGGATCAGTCTGTCTTCCCCCCCTCACCCCTTCTCAGGAGGCTGCAATAAAAAAAGAGATAATATAGGGCTTCAAAACACAAACAGTTGGCTCCAGAGATGCAAAGATGATAACAGATGAACCATTTGCTTTAATTACTGGTATCAAAAGCCTAGGCTGCAGCTTAGCCTGAAAATAAATATTGTTAATGTTGTGATACTGGGCTTTATTTGATGATGCACCATTCATCTGGTAGGGATTTAGTGAGCTGCTTGCTTTTGCTGTAGGGGCTGACTCGGGAGATCTGCGTTCAGCCCTTCCATGGGGATCAGCCTGGGGTACGTGGGGTGGTGGGTTAAGCCCCACCTGCTGAGCTCGGGATTGCTGTGGCATCCCATGGGCACTTTGCTGTGCATCCTCCAGGAGAGTAGTACTGGGCAGGTGATGCTCGTCCGCAGCAGCCCTGCAGCCAGTGAGTGCTAGCCACCTCCGGCAGAGCTGTGCGGGCTCCCTGCCATGTGGTGGGAGCTGTTTGCCATCACCTGTGTGTGTGGTCTGCAGGATGGGCTTCCAGCAAAGCACTCCTGCATCAGACCCACCAACCGTGTTAGGAGCAACCCACCTGGGTGCTTGGCACTGACGCCAGCCTGCTGCTCTGCTTTTTCCCTCTTCACAGTCTTGCTTTTGCACTGCTCCGGCTCCCGAGGAGAGCCAAGAAGCATGCTGAATGTGGGAAAAGCACGTTTTATTTGTGGAAGCACCCTTTGCAGCGAGGGTGCAATCCAGGAGCCCATTGCAGGACTCTGCTGTGCCTCTGTGGCTGTGTGCGTACTTGTGTGCTGGTGTTAAATGTTTTCTGGTATTGGAAAGGGCAAAGGGAGGAAAACTGCTGAGGAAGGGTGAGGGGAATCCTGGCTCAAGAGTCTCTTTTTTGTGCTTAAGTTTTGAGGGACTTTCTCTGGGACTTGAAAACAAAATGGTCCTCTATGCCCACTGCAGGTCCTGGGGGCTGGGCTGGCAGCAGAGACCTTCTGCCTGCTTGCCAGTGCTTCTGGTGGTCCTGGCCTGGTGCCCTCCTCCTGCTGACAGACAGGTGAAGATGTCACTGTAGTCATTGCTGATTAGTGATAATAGGTAATGAATTGCTCCAGGTAGTCTCAGCCGAGCACTCAAGGTCTAGGGGAGAAGGAGAGCTCTGTTTCCAGAGGCAGTGCCCCCAGGGTCAGCCTGATTAATTCCTCCATCCTCCTTAAAGCTGGAGACTGGGGAGTGGCTGGGGCTAATGACTGTGATGGTTTATAATATTCATGTGCTGGAAGATGCCCTGGTTCCATCCCTGCCAGTACCTGCGTGGGTCTGAGGGGCATCACTCTCCTCCAGCCCTGGGAGGTGGGTACAGACTCTCCCCTTTGAGGGAACAGTGTGTTGTCAGTGGGGGCACGTCTGGCTGCATGAAACCAGATGCTTTATGAGGGTGTGTGGGGAGAGAAAAGGAGCTGGATTTAGTGACGGGGGAAGTTGGGAGCCCAGCATCTCCCAGGGTGGTGCAGACGCCGAGCTGGGTGGCCGCACGCTCTTTGCTGGTGGCTGAGCCCCCCGTGGCTCTTGGGGAGGGTCAGGCTGTGGTGCTGGGGGGACACCCCCTCTGCCTGGCTTGGCATGGCTCCTCTGCCCCAGCCTGGCCCTGGCTGGGCAACCCTGCTGCCCCCAGGCAGGCTTGCAGCCGTGAGCATTCTTTGCCCAGGGACATGGTCTGGAGACGTGCCACGCAGCCACCCTGGCTATTGCTCCCATGGCGTGATGCTGTGATCCTCAACCACTGCTGGGGCATCTTGTGGGGACTGTCACTGCCTTTGGGAAACCACCCCCAGCAGCGAGCAGGACCTGCTGCCTCCGAGCATGCTTTGCATTGCCGGGCTCACGGGTACTTCCCAGCCTCTTCATGTTGCTAAACTTCCTTCAGCTGCTGCCGCTGTTGTGAGGGGGTCCCTGTGCTGGCACCCCTGATGGGACCGGTTCATCCTGGTGGCTCCAGCCGCGTGGCCCGTTCCTGGCAGTGCCCGAATTGAGGGCAGCGTGCCGGATCAGTGTGCCAGAGCGGTGCAGTGATCTGTTGCTAAGCAGCCTTGGGAGCAGCTCTGCCACAGCGAGAGGAACGATGGCAACGCCGCTGCTGCATTTAATAGCACTGGTTAGGCTTGGGGTGTGCTTGGGCATCGCCTGGCTGGAGACCCCCAGCTCCAGCAGCCATGGGTAAGTTGTACAAACCCAGAAGTGTTGATTTCCCCCCCCCGCCCTTGTCTTTCCTGCAGTTAATCAAAGAGAGTAATTCCTTGTGACAGCATCATAACAGTGTTTGGTTTGTGAAGGAGCTGCTGAGGAAATGTCAACGTGCTGCTTAAATAAAATTGACTGTGCACTGCTGCTCAGCTGCCTTGGGATGGATCTTTGTCTGGAGGATGACAGGGAGCTGGGAATTAAGGGAGAGGGGAAAAAAAGGCATCTCAGCACTTTATGTGAATTTAAAGGCAGCATAGACGTTGGCGAAACCAGAGGCACTGAGTTCGTGAGGGTTCCTAGCCCTGTTGCTCTGGGCTGTGGTGTGGATTTAGCTGGAGGACAGCGGAGGCAGGAGCAGCCTCGAGGGCTCCTGTGTGCTGCAGGAGTGAATGCAGCGTGCCGGGTCACGGCAGTCCTGTCCCACTGTGCCATGGGGCGGGCTGGATGGGTGCTGTGGGCAGGCTGCTGCTGGGTTGGCTCATGGGGGCAGCCTTGGGATCGGGGCACCAGAGGATGGCCAGGACTTTCATTGCTTTGCATTTCTTGTATGCCTCCGATCTGTGGATTGCTATCACCTGTGGATCGCTATCACCTGTGGACTGCGGCCATCACCATCATTTACCTGTGGGGCCGTGTTTAGCCTTAATTAACCAACTGATGCCAAGCTGGCCTGGGAAGTTTTGCAGGGGCCTTGGTTCCCTGTAGGGGTCTGGCATGGGGACAAAGGATGAAATGACCTGAGTTTAGGACTTGCTGGTTCTGGCTCTTTCCTGAAAGCTGAATTTCCAGGATCCCTGGCCTTTGCTTTGCTGCAATGCGGTCAAAGGGCTCTGATCCCACCTCTCGCTGTCCCGCAGTAGAGCAGCATTGCCGCGTGGTTGGGGTGCGCGGGTCCCCGTGGGAGCATGGGCAGCGCATGCAGTCACAGCTGTGGATCACTCGGTGCTTCACCTGCAGTCACAGGGTGACTGTCCTGCTGTCCCATGTCCTGATGCCAGGCCTGTCTGGGTGTCTGCAGGTGGCTCCAGGCCAAGCAGCTTTGGTTTGCCACTTTCGTGTGTTTCTGCCAGCTGAGATCTGCCTCTCTTCTTTCTTTTTTTAAAGGAAAGTCTCGAATGTGGGCTGTTTCCTGAAGTGCCATCCATAAAGCAGCTTGCCCGATTTTGCCCGAACTTTCTAAAATGATTTACATCAGAGATGAGACAAAGCGCGGATGCTGGCTGCCTGGGGACGTCGGGATTTGAGACACTTTTGGTGCGCGGGACCCTACAGGGCTGGGCTGCCCTTCTGCCCCTCCATCTGGTCTGCTAATTATTTTGCAGCATTACGCAGCTGCTTCAGCAGTGGTTTTGGGGCTATTTCCACCTTTTTTTTTTCCCCCTCTGCAGGTAAATCCATTAGTACCAAATCCTGCCTGACCCTGGAGGGGAGTGAGCGCCCCGCTGTCTGCTCAAGCAGCTCTCCGTGGCCCCTGTAGCCACACATGTATGCTATAGGGGATGCTGTGAGGTGCATGTGGCTCCTGCCCTGGGCAGGCTCTTTTTCCTGGGAAAGGGGAAGAGCCTGGGTGTTACAAGATGTTTGGGGCAGAGCTGGACACAGGGTGTGCAGTGTCTGCGCTGGGGTTCCCCGGAGTTTGTGCAGCGCTCTCGGTGGGCACCAGACACCGGCTCTGGTGCTGGGGTATGGAGGAGGGCAGGATCCAGCCCTGACAGACTCCTGAGATGGTGGCAAATGTTGCTGCTAGCTGGAAGAGAACACCACCTAAAAATGGTGTTTGGGAATATGTGTGCCTGCTGAGAGGCAGGGAGGCACGGTTCCTGTCCTGGGGCAGCCAGCGTGTCCTGGCTTCTGCATTTGCTCTTCTTGCCACTCAGCTGGGGGGTTCCCACTAGGTCCTTGTTAACCCAAAATATGCATCCATTCTCCCTGGGCATGGGGCTAGGTAGCCCCATCAGGCAATCGCATGCTCATACTCTATTTTTCCATCCCAGCTCCACCATCCAGCTGGGGAGTGTAAATGGGCTCCCGTGCTGGGGCTGGCCTTGGAGCTGGTGTGAAAACCCCATGAGCCTGGTGTTTGGATCTGTTCAAGTTCAAAACCTACTGTTTGGCGATGACACGGAGAAATAACCTCTCACTTGGCATCCGAGCAGCAGTTTGGGTTATTTGTTTGGGGTCTGGCTGCTGGTGGTGAATAAGAAGCTGTGGCCGATGCTCTGTCTGCAAGTGTGTTTTGCTGAGTGAATGGAAGGGCTCTAAAACCTGCTCTTTCAAACCAGATTAATTGCATTAGGCTTTGTCAATGCAAAAATTACCTCATCATTGGCACTGGCAGGTGGTGTAGAGCAGCAGACTTATTCAATATTTAAGAAAGCTGCATTGCAGAGCTGAGAAGGCTGGAGAAATAGGTTGCCTGTGTCAGTGTCTTTGCTGGTGGAGATGATCTCTGCAGGCACTGCCAAGTGTGAAATGTTGAGATCGCTGTAAAAACCTTATTATTGTGCTGAGATTCTTTAAAATACTGAATTTTCTGTTTTCTACCTTGGTACATTATTTCCACGTGGGTAAACCAGTGTGTTTGGGCAGCCCTGTAACAGTCTCTCTTTGCAGATGCCCAGCTGGTGGTGGCAGTGTGTCTGCCTCCAGTGGCTTTGGGTCCTGCCTGGGGCATCGGCTGTCCCATGTGCCTCCTGGTGCCCATGGGGCAGGATGTGTTCCTGTTGCGGGGCTCCCACTGCCTTTCCCCACGTGCCCAGGGCTGGTAAAGGATGAGGGCGACTGGCTGGGGCAGGGCTTGTTGTTGCATCCACTGGATTTTGGGTGCTGGCGATGGGCCCATGAATCAGCACCTCTTGGCTCAGAGCGATCGGTGTCTGCACGCGGGACGACCGCGCCGGCGGCTTGGGTAGAGGCAGAGTGATTCATGGAAGACGTTCAATCCCTTTTTATTAAGGCATGATCAAATTCATGGGCTCCGTCATATAGAAGTAATGGAGCGGCGTGATTAGAGTCATGTGGCTCTTCCTTAAGGCCAGAAATTAAGACCTTGCTTCTATTCCTGGCTCTGCCTGGGACGCGCTGTGTTCACGCCGGCAGGAGCTGCTGCCTCGCTCCTCCTGACCTCCGCTTGCAATCGGAGAACCTCGAGCAGCCAGCACCTTGTGGGGATGAGAGGGACCTGGGGGGGCAGGTCTGGGACCCTTTGGGGACAGCCAAACTCTGGAAGGACTTGGCATCCTCCTAGGGTGGGATATTTCCATTTCATTAATTAAATGCTGCTGCATCCTATCGATCACAACTTGGATTGTCACATCCTTTTGCTTGTGAGCAAGGATTTGGCGTGGGGGAAAAAGCCATCGTAAGCTGTTATTTTCTTCTTTACGCTAAAAATGCAGAACCAAGCATTAGGACAAGCAAGAGTAGTTGCTGGAAGTAATGCAAAGTAGATCTTCAAAATCTATTATTTATAGGCAGAGGGAAAGGCTTGTGTATTCCTCCAGGAGCCATCCTCGGGCTCTTCTCCATCTGCAACAAAGCGAAACACCCGCGGCTTCTCTATTATTAGCAGAAAGTTCTAGTTGAGGGAAGGAGTTTTCCTCCCTGCCAGCTGAAGTGCTGGTGATTGCTCTCCCCACTTCACTAGGAAAAACCAGGGATTTTCCCCTATTCTTTGCAGGGCCAGGGTGACTGCTCCTGCCCCATGTGACCTTGGGCAAGTCCCTTATCCACCTGCGCCTCCCCAAAAATGGGTGTCAGTGGCATGGCACTGCCCTTCCAGGGCACCCCATTAAGTCTGTGTGCAGCCCCGAGAGACCCCCTGCTCCCGGCCGTGGCGGGACCCTAAATCCCCAGCAGGAGTTTGCTGCTGCAGTGCAGATTGTGGAGGTGGCGGTGGGGTTGTAAATGAACAATTTGCTTATTTAACTGACCTTGTCAATCAGAGCCTTCTGGTTTGGCACAGGAATAGTTGCTGTATGAAACCAGCAAAGCACTAATTACTCCATGTGATTCGCTATTTTTTAAATATGTATATATAATCTGTATTTTTGGAAGTTATCAGTGAAGCAAAGGTGATCCTCAAATCTCTGCTGACTCTTCAGAGGCTGATGGAGAAACCCCTGCAATATTGCAGAGCAGAAAGTGGAGGATGGGAATTATATTTTTCCCTCTTTCTGGGAACTTTGCACATTTTTTCATGGCTTGGACTTTGTGATTTCAGACAGGTGTTTTTGCAGGCTCCTGTTTTCCATCCTTTCCTTGGGACAACCTTCCCAGTGCTCCCATTGGAGTTTTGCTAAGAGCTGGAATCACTTTGCACCCTGCAAAGGTGCATTTGCCAGGTTTGGGCTGAGCTCCGGTCCTGCTGGGACCCACTGGCAGCTCTGGGACACTGGCTTTGCTGCTGGGACCCAGCGGGATGTGGGTGGCTGAGCAGTCTGGAGCAGCAGGTTTGGGAGGATGAATGGCCCAGGTGCTGGGAGCAGCCTCAGTGCCTGCAGGCTGGGCTTTGCAGAAGGGTTTGGGGTTTTATGGGGTTTTCTTAGTTCTGTAGCAGGCAGGAGAAAGCAATTCAAGTGCAGGTACTGCGAGCAATGCAGGTGGGAGGCTGCTGCTGTGGGGGGATCCCAGTGGGTACCCCATGCTGGCTCTGCCTTGGTGCTCTGCTGAGAAGATGGATGGGGGGAAAAACCCATGGATGGGAAAGAGTTGAGCTCACAAAAATTCCCCCATTGGCGGGGGGCCCTAACGAAGGGGTGATTTGTATCTTCTGTGGTGCCTTGTGCTCTCATTAGTGCTGCAGCAAAGCCAGGCCCTTTGTGGATGTATTGGCTTTTCTCTTTTATTTCCATCTTAATGACTGAAAGGAGGCTCCACTTGAGCTTCTCTCTTTGCAAGTGGTATCTTGAGGTTGATGCTATCCATGGACCCACAAGCTGCATCCTCTGCTCTTGGGGACCATCCTGAGATGGGTGCAGGTGTGACGGTGACTCCTGATGTAATGGCAGAATCCCCCAGCACCCCACGGGCTGGGCAGGGATGAGGGGCTGCACGGGAGGATGGATCCTGCCATGCTCTTGGCTGGGGGACTTGATTCTGGCTGTGGTGTTTGTCCTGTGTAAAAGCACTGGTTTTGCCCCAGAAGAGTCAATGGGATGGATGGACCCGTTCCCGCAGCATGGGCAATGCTGGTTGGCATCAGCTTGGGCTTTGCCATCCAGTCACTGTCCTCATGCAGTGAGTAGCGCTGGTAGGTGGAGGGGGAAAACACCCCAGAATGTGGGGATAAATAATTGCTCATGTTCTGAATTTTAAATTGTTTTTTTTTTTAATAAAAACCTATCAGTTTTGCTGAAAGGAGAAGGGTTTGAAGAGGTCCCTTTCTGATGAATCTTCTGGAGATGAATAGACAGAATATCATCTTCGGGTCCTGTTGCCAGATCCTCCTTCAGTGCCTCTCCGGGTTTCATTTTGCAAAAACTTCAGAAAACAAAAATTAAAAAGGAGGAGTTTTGTTCCAGAGGGAATGTGGTTTGGGGGAGGGCAGCAAAATGTGCTGGGTTTTTGGGGGAAAGTTTCCTAGTTTGTGGATTTTTTCACTGAAATGGAAACATCCTCTTCCCTCCCAGCCCTGAAGCCTCATAATTGATGTGAGGTCGGGTATCTCATTAATTACATCTGTGCTGAGCATAGCTGTGCTGCCCTCCTGGGAGGGTGGTGGTTGTAGGCTCCTGTATCTTGCGTGTGATATCGAGATGGCAACTCAAGTGACATTCCTCTTCCTCTCCCTGCTCCTACTCCTTCTCAGTGCCAAAAATAAAGCCCTGCCCAGCATGATTTTGTGGTTTTTTGGTTTTTAGTGTTTTGGTTTGTTTTTTTTTTCCTACAGCCTGGCTGAAAGCACCAGGTTACCTTTTTCGGCATCGCTGCTGAGAGCACGGGCAGACAAGCAAAGTGATTGACTTCCCAGGCGTGCCAAGTCAGTGCTCGTCGGTGCCCAAACTCGCTCTGCGTGTCCTCCGGGTCCCCTTGGCAGCCAGTGATGACCGATGCGGTGGTGGGTGGCAGCTCTGACCAGTGGATGTGCCGCGGTGACAGGACCATGTCTCTCCGGGCCGGGTGAGAGGAGGGAGCTGGGGCTGCAGGGATGCTGCTGGTGCGGGAGGGAGGAGAGTCCCCAAGGGCGGGAGGTGATGTGGGTGCAGCTGCCCCTGTTCCTCCTCTGGGGACATTGGGAATTTGGTTTGCACTGCTTGGATGGGGACATTTTGCCATGTTGCCTCCTAAACCCCCTGAGAAAGGGCGGTGGGGACAGGCCCGTGGGTGTGCACACACTGCTGTGCCGGTGAGGAGCCCCATCCATCTGTCCTGACGCCCTCCAACGTGGCTGCCCTGCAGGGTGATGCTGCATCCCACCACATGGCCGGTCTCCGTCCTGGTTGGATGGGTGCTGGCTTTGGGTGCCTGGAAAATGCAGAGGCCGGGAAAGCTCATGTTTGGAGCTCGCTGCTCTGCGCCACTTTGGAGGAGCAGCGGGGGTCCATGGAGAGGGTCTCACTGTCGGGGACTGTCACTCTCAGGGTGGGAGAGTGCTGGCTGTGCCCAGGCTGAGCTGGCCTCATCACTTTTCTCGCCTAATCCTTGTTACCTCTGTTTCCCTCTGCCTCCCAGCAGCGAGAAGGAGCAGTAAGTATCTCGCTTGGTTTTTCCTTTTTTTTTGGCTTATTGCTCTTTACCAGCTACTCTAACGGCCTTGAGAGAACAGGAAAAACCTTGCCTTGGATGCAAGAAAAAAGCAATTAATTTTGCAAAGCATTGCACAGGGTTTTAATGAATTTTAAGGTTTAAGACCATGCAGGTCTGCTCAGCTCAGAGGCAAAAGACCAAGGAAAGGTCTTTAGATGAGCAGAAGGGTGAGAGGAGGAGGGGCGTTTGCCTTTGTCATTCTTCGTTAGTGCTGCCCTTCTGCTGCCTGCCAATTTGCACTGTGTCACCAGGTTAAAGCTGCCTGACACCTGGGCTGTGCTTGCTGTGCAAAAGGATCTTTGGGAGCAATGTTAGGAGAGGAAAACCTCCCATGTTTGATGAAATATACCCAAAAACCTGCCCGCTTCTGCAGCCATCGCCCCAGTACCACAGCTCACTGGCAAACCCGGTGTTACGTGGCAGAGAGCAGGATGCAAAATTAGTCATGTCAGTTGATGCTTAACATGGAAATAATGAGAATATTTTTAAAAAGGAAATCGGTTTTCTCCACACGAAACAAGTGTTTCCATATGAAACCCCCATAATGGAAATAAGAGCTTCCACCTGGCGGGTGGGGGCCAGTTGCAGGCTTCCTGCTAGAATAGAGCTTGGAGGATGGGGCCGTATTGTACCCCTTCCTCCCTGGGCTTGGGAATTGGTGCCTGGCTATTGCCCGCATCATGTGTGATTGCACGCACACGTGTGCACGTGCACACATGATCTGTGGGTGAAGCCCTGGCTCCCCTCTCTCCCGCAGGCTCCCCGCAGGCTGGGCAGCGCGGGGTGGCCAGCCCGACCGGCAGCGCAAGGGTGAGGAGCTGACAGATGAGGAGAAGGAGATCATCAACCGAGTCATTGCCCGGGCCGAGAAGATGGAGGAGATGGAGCAGGAGCGCATTGGGTAAGGCAGTGGTGGCGCTGGCATCACCGCGCTGGTGGGACAGGAGGGACCCCGAGCCTTGCTGGTGCCTATGGGGGAAAGCGCTCACTTGGCTGCTTTCCTGGCCAGCAGCTACTGCACTGCAGTGTTTTTCCTGAAAGGGAGCCTGCGGGGGATCTTTTGAGCTGGTGTTGGTCCTTGGCCAGAAGGAACCTGTAAGCAGGGGAGGGAGCTGCTTGATGTGCCACGGCTGCTTAGTGTGCGCTGTGTTCTGGACCAAGAATTTATAGTCTCATCGATTTATTTTTTTTTTAAATTTATTTTTATTTTTTTTGTCCAGAAAGGATCATTAATAACATCTCATTTTTGGGAGTGAAGCTGCTGCTGCTTGCCCAGTCCTGAGCCTGAGCACCTGTGAATGCAGGCAAAGCCATGGCTCACCAGAAGGTGTTCAAAAGGTGTTTTGTCTTGCTTTGGGAACACTGATGGATTCACCACCCCCTCCAGATGTGTGCCCCATCAGTTAATCCCTCCTGCCACCCAGAAATGAGATGTCTGTGAAGCTGAATAGGTCTAAGTGATGCCCAGCCTCAGGGCTGGCCACATGTTGGGGCCAGCTCCTGGCAGGGCTGGGGGCGCTGGTGCTGCCCCAGCGCATCCATGGTGGGGTACGCATGATCGCTGGTGGCTGTGGGCATCCCTGGTGCCGAAGCACCTGGTGTGAAGGAGAGGGCAAGAAGTGCCTGTGTTTTGCTTTTACTGCATCTCTGCCCTGCCTGGGCAAAGGTGCCAGGCAAAATAGTGCTAATAATTAGCTATCGACTTGCTGTGCTGGGGATGGTTTTCTGGAGGGGATCTCCGTAATCCTGTTTGTCAGGCGTCATGCCTTTTTTCATTAGAGAAGCATTTTATTCTTGCTGAGCTTAAGCATCAACTGCTTTTTTTTTTTTTTTTCCCCTTGCAGGGAAAATACTCAGGCCCAGGCAGGAACTGTGCTTTCCACTGCCTCGGAGAACGTCAAAGCCCCTCTCGTAACTCGGGGAGAGCTTTGCTCAGCAAACAGGCGCGTGGCCCTGCAGTGCAGCTGCTTGATAAGACACGGAGAGGACCTTGCCTGCACCCGCAAAGCCTTGCACTACAGCTGGAGCTTTAATCCATCACCCAGGCTGCTTAATAACCCTTAAATATTGAGCGTGCGTTTGCGATGCAGGCACGGGGTCCTCCAGCTGCAGCACACAGTCCTCCTTGGTGGCCGCAGCTTGCTGCCTCCGAAGTGATGGATTTATTTACTCGTTTTTAGAAACACTTTGTTAGGAGCAGGTCTGTGACCAGCTTAGGCAGGTATTGCCTCAACAGCAGCTGTTCATGCTGCCTTGGGGCTCAGCGTGTGCCCCATGGATGTGCTGCTCCCCTGGGCTTGGGGTGGCACCCTGGCTGGCATTGCCTCGTGTTACAACATGCAATGCTTTCCTCTGCTGGCTTTCTGGCAGAAACCAGGTGAGAGTAGCTATGAATGGTGGTGATTAATTCTGGAGAAGTGCTTACAAACAGCATTTCCCCAGCTTTGCACATTTGCAGCCTGGTAAGAGTTACTCTCAAACGTGATACCCTTTGGATTACGCATAAATCAACTTTAGCAGTGGGAGAGGTTTTGGTTTTTTTTCTTTTTCATTGCGCATTCCTGCAGCTGTTTGCAAACCTGCAGAAACTCTCCCTTTTGCATTTGTTAGCCAAGTCAGAAGCGGTTTTCTCATCCTCATTCATGAAAAAGCCGGCAGAGGACTTTGTGCTGTGCTTGGAGTAGAGCAAGGGAAGGCTGGCGGATGTGCAGTCGCAGCTGATTTGCCTCCTGCGTGTAGGCGTAGCAGGAGCCTTGCCAACTCCTTTGTGTTTGTTGGCTTGCACAACAAGAGCTGTAGGATGTGCAGCTACAGAAATATGGGACAGTGTCTATATCAGTCTCATACAGAATCACCCGTTCAGGAGCTGCTCGGACGTTATCCAGGATAGCTCCTTATATTACAAAATAATCCTGGTTTGCCAGGCTGGCCTCTGGCAGGGATGCAGTGGTTGTGACAGTGTCCCTTGGTCAGACAGGCTGCTCTAGGGAGGTGGCCCTGGAAAGCCTGATTTTCTGCAATTTTCTGGGATTTTCTAACCCTGTAAGGGGCGGGGGGGGGGGGAAGGAAGATCCATGAAGTGAATGTGCCTTCCAAAGGGGGAACATATGGTAAATACTTGGAGTTGTCTTAATAAGTGGAGGTGTTTGAGGGGGTGCATTTGAGCTTTACATATAATACTTGAGCAATCATGAAGTCTACAGCTGGGTGCTGGCTGCAGATGAACCTCCTTGTGCCTTGAAGTCCCTCCTGATTTAGTGCCATCCATATCCTGCCCTTTCATGTTTCCTTTTCTGTGTCCACTGTCCCACGAGCCCCTTACCTCATCTGGCTGGAGCAGGGTGGGAACAAATTGATGCTGTTTGTTGAGATGATGTTTGTGGAATTGGACTTCATGTCAAACCCAGCACAAATTAATGTAGTGAAAGAGTATTTTTAATACTGGGGATGCATGGAGGCCTGTGGGATGCATGTTCTGGATGTTGGTGGGGATTGTAGGACAGGGATGCTTTGGGGTGGGTTTTCTTTTTGCTTTTTTGGTGTGTGTTTTTGGTTTTTCTGGCTTGTCTTGTAGTACAGAGAAGGATAATAGGAGCTGAAATAAACAGCAAGAGTGCATCAGGTGTGAGTTGATGAGGGACTTTACAACTGCCTGGGGATAATCCTTTCAGTCAGTTTAGGGGCACAGGGGCTGAAAGCTGGCAGGCGAAGGGCTTGGAGGGTGAAGCAGACCTGGGGCAGGGATGGATCTGTTCTTGTCCCTTCCCCCTCCCCACTTGGCCTGGGCTTGTGCTTCAGGGGTCCCTGAGGTGGCTCTCTGCTGTCTCCTGCTGTGATGCTCCAGCTGTGGTCCGTGAGGAGCCCATTCCTCTCAGAGCACCTGCAGGCACTAATTGGCTCTGTTATGCACCTATAATTGGGGGCCATCAATAACCTGCCAAGTCTACTCTGCTGCCTAATGAGGTCCGTCGTGCTCTCAGCACTGAAGAAATTGTCTTAAACTATCCGAAGTTAGAAATCGCTATTTCTGGAGAGCACCTTGCAGAGTACAAAGCCAGTTCTCCCAGGGGTGACGTGACACATCGCTCCCAGATCTGGCCGTGCCCCTGCCTGGGTGCATCTGTTCCCTTCCTTTTGGACCCCTCTGAAAGTGCAATGGTTTGACTGTCTCCCTGTGGGTCACAGCCCCTCACCTTTCCTCCGAGAGGACCAGCTATCAGGCAGGATTGGATTTTAATTTGGCTGTTTATTGCTGGGATGACACATGCATAATGCTGGAGCAGATGGCTGAAGTCACAGGGGATTAAGTCATTAACTTCAGTGGTCAGCAGCAGAGATGCTCTCTGGGGACCACAGTCTCATTATTTTCTTCCTTGTGTTCGATTACACAAAAACAAAATTAGGGGCCAGGAAGGGCAGGGTAGTTATTGGAGGCAGACAGAAATATCTCCTGAGATGCCAACTTCTAGAAGAGACGAGGTTAATTCATGGCCAGAAGACAGCTCACGTGCTTCTTGACTTTTTGTGGGTTTTGGTTTTGTTCCCAGCCTGCTCCCGCCAACCCTCCTCTCTTATTTACAAGACAGGATGAACCTGCAAAATAACAACCCTCCTGTAATACATCACAGGAGGCAACAAACACCTGGAGTGATGCACTAGCATGGAATGGGATACTTTGAAATGCGTGAATGCCCCTGGCCTCCTTGGGCATCTTCCCTCCATAGTGAGGGCTCTTGACGGAGGATGAGCTTTGAAAGTCAACCTGTAAAAGCTCAAAGGATGCTTTACCTTTAGTTACCTGTGCACTTGTAAGGGAAGAAAATTGCTTCTAATTTTTCATCCTGATTTTAATTATGTTTTCTTTAATCTGTGCCTTGGCTTCTTTTCTTGTCTCCTTTATACCATTAAAATTAGTCTTAATTTAATATTCAGACCTTTAAGGCACATGATTTCCCTATGGAGGCAAGTCAGTGCTTAATTCTGGAGGCACTTTGTGACCTCCTTTGTGTTTTACTTGAATCTTTTTGCCACATAAGTGGTGGCTGGGTCCCTCCCCCCAGGTTCCTGCATGGGGCTGGGGAGCGCCTGGCTCATGCTGCTCCAGATCAGGTCCTTTCTCACAGGTCAGGTCTTTCTCCCACTCCTGTGTAGCAGTTCATTGTCTGCTGCATTAAATGTCCTCCCTGACACAGTTTAAAACCCATTAGGCACGTCTTTAGCCATTCATTTCTGCAGAGTGGCAATGAATATTTAAAAACAACAAACTCGTGCGTGCTTGCCCTGCTGTTAAATCTTGTTTCCTGAGATCATCAGCACTTAATGCCAGTGACTCTCTGTCCCTCTCTGGATTGCTCTGGTCCTAGCGCAAGAGAAAATGCCGATGCTGTAGGACTGCAGGTTTCTAGCCTGTCTAGGATCCGGCCCAGGGTGAGATGGTCCCTCAGCCCGGCGAGCAGCCCTGTGGGACCCTCTGCCTGCCTGAAATCACAAGAGATGTTTGCAGGTCTTCCTCCGAACGCGAGCCCTTCCCCTGCCAGCACCAGGGCTCCTGGGTGTGGGCAGGAGCCGGCGGGGGAGGTCTCCCACCAGCCCTCACTGCCCTCGGGGTGCTCGCCTTTCTCTTCCAAACCATATTTATGGGTCCAGGCAGATATTATATTATCAGGAGAATGTTTTATTGCGGTTATCATCTCAGGTGCATGTTAAGCATTTCTGATATAGCGTATTGCCTGGTTCTTATATCTTGCTCCCATCAGTGACTAATACATATTTCTTCAGTAGATGACGGATGTTCTCCCTCCCCACAGGGCTGTCTTGGGAGCGGCAACGCTCCCAGGTGCCAGGCTTAGCCAGCTCCCTGCCACCGGCTTCAGTTACCCCTCTCTTGGGTTTTTTCCCCTATTTTAACAATTAGAAGTGTATTTCCTGCTGTTTGAAGTTAGTCTTACAGAGGCCAGAGGGATGGGCCCTTTGAAGTGTGCATAATGGTAAGGAAGATGTTGCTGTAGTCCTAGAGACGTGCAAGGGAGAGTGATGAATTGAATAGCTCTTTTATGTGCAATAAAAATGAGAAACAAATCGTATATCTAGGGGAGAGGGAGGGAAAAGGTTTTGGGAAGGCAGAAAGCTTGTTCCTGGATGCTTCCTGGGCCAGAGCAGGGCATCCCTCTGGTTATTGGTAAGTGATGGGCGATCAGCCTGCGCATGGGGCTCCAGCACATGAGTAGGGTGGTGCTGCATGAAGTTGAAGAGAAACCTGGGCTTTTTGCTCCCGGTTATCACCTTAATCAGGAGCTTCCCAGCCCATGAGTCTTGGTGCGGTATCTGCTTTCCCAGGTCCTGCCCTTTTTCTGCCAGGTTCATACCAGGACTTAAATTTTTAAATTTTTATACAATCCTTTTATGGCAGAGTTTGACTCAGGAAAAAAAGCCCAATTTCTCCAGCTTGGATGGATGTTTTAATTAGGCAAATGTGCTTTGTTTGAAACTGGTACCACAGGTGTGTGTACTGACTGCTGAAGCTCTTCCACTGGTTAAAAAAAAACCTCTTAAGGAGATGCTTCTGGTAAATGAGAGACTAGGAACGATTTTGCAGCTAAATAATGAATCTCTTGAAATGCAAAGGCTTTTCTTTTTTTATTTTGCTTTGATTGTGCCATTTGTTCTAGTTTCTATAATAAGTTTGTTTGGGCTTGCAGATTTCCAACTGGAAGCTGCTTCTCTTGAAGCAGAGCTCTTGCAGCACAGGGAGGGGAATTGCAGAAGATATGGGCTTGTACATGTGCTTTGCTGCTAGGAAAATGAAGGTTTTGCCCCAGAAATGTTTTCCCTCCACAGGTGGGAGCAATGTGCTGCAACAGAAGCTGGATGTTGTTGGTTATTTGCTGTTGTGGGCTCTTCACGGGGACCCTGCGTTGCATGTGGTGGGATGTGGGCTGGGAACAACTGTGGTGTGATTCATTTCATTTAAATAAGAAATGTTTGGGGAACAGCCCGTTATCCAGGTTTTAACTGGAATACTGCTCGTTGCTGGCCGGATGTTTATGGGATGATGTGGCTGCCTTGAAATCGCTGAGACCTCTCAGGTTTGCAGCAGGGTGTATTGGCCACGGAGCCTGGGAAGGCACCGAGGGCAGATAATCACTCTAGTAGCCAACTTATTCTGTAGGAAGAAATCACCTATGGATCATCTGCAAAGCAGTAAGCAGGTGCTCGAGGGCAGGGATAGACAGCCACGTCTCTCAGGAGTAACGCCGGAGCAGGGAATTAGGCTAACAGATAGCTTCCCTGTTAAGAGCAAGGTGGAAAGGCATTAAAGCACGTCACTGCAGTCTAAGGATGTTATTTTTCAACAAAAAGTGTTTTCTCCAGGAAACAAACTAGCTCAGGTTGACAACCAGAATTGTTGTATTTAGACAGCCCGTAGTCTTGTCGTTCTACTGAAACTTCAGGTGATGAAAACTGAAGGAGCTTGCAAGCTCACCCATCTGCTGTCTGGTGACACCGTAGCTGTGAAAATAGTGATTTCTCCTGACTGCTGGCTCGTCTGGCTCTGCTGGATGCACGGCCCCAGCCTGGCTTTCCTGTCTCCTCGCCCAGCATGGGCTGCAGGTTCACTAACAACCGTCAGGAGGCACCTCCACATCGGCAGCTGCCTTGGCCCCAAGCATGCTCGAACCCAGGGAGATCAGCCCCCTGCATGGGGAGGAGTGGGAAATTCTCTGTGGGTTTTAGCATGGCCAACATCTTCCACCTAAACGAGATGTTGTAATAAAGCAACTTTGGTCAGAAAATGTGCGCTGAGTCACGGAGCTGGGTCTGCGCTTCGGACTTGACTCGGTGGCTGATGAAGTTCTTTGGGATGCCCCTATTGACTGCAGCAAGTTTCCAACGGGGCGTTTTATGAACTGTAATAGGTTGTGTGTTCTGTGATGTTTTATTTTTCCTCTCTTGCTGCTATTTCTTTATGAAGCACCCATGTACAATAAAGCCGTTGCATTTCCACGTGCAGTCCATGGAACACTGGCTGTCCTGCAAGCGCTGGAGACCAACCGCAGAGGCATCTTATGTAGAGGGGAGCTTATATATTGTTTATGAGGAATTCTTAAGTGCTGCCAGCCGAGCTGCCATAAATCTGAAGCCATCATCAGACATGTGGGAAAATGTCTTTTAAACATCAGGTGGTTTTTTTTTATGGCACGCTGTGTTAGCGACTTTGTCAGATTTGGGTCAGGCTGCCATGGGAGTGGATGGCAGCCCCGCAGGTGAGGGTGGCTGCTGCTCTCCCCAGTGGGCTTGGGTCTTCTCCCTTTCTTCATTCCATCTCCTTCCTCACTGAATGGCATCAATAATGCATCCTTTTTCCCTTCTAGTGCTATTTTTAGGGCCAGGATTCTGGGTTAACCAAGCGTACAACTTGCTGCCAGCTCTTGGGTGCTCAGCAGGCAGCTCGATCCTGCTCCTGCTCTGCAAACTGCTTTTGCCAGTGCTGGTTTTTGCAGAAGTTGTTTAACTGGTTTTTTTTTTTTTTTTTTTTTACCTCTGCAGTAAACAGATGTGTTTTTATAACCTGTTCTCCAGTGGGCTTTTTGTGTTTTACTCAAAGGGCTAAGAATTTCCATAAAGTAAATTATATGCAGTTTTTTTCTTAGAAAATGAGAAAACTAATTAATCCAGTCTTCCTGCCAGATCTCCTCTCGCAGTTTTTCTATGGGCAGTTGCTGGGACTGGGTGGAAAGGTTTCCATTTGGGGAAAAAAAGCTGCTTCACTGATGTCAAACCATTTTGTGCAAAGGTGCTGACTTGGGTGGATTTTATGCATGTGTGTATTTGTGGGAGCTGGGGCTGGTATCTGCTCTCTGGCAGTGTCACTGGAAGTTAATAGTTGTACAGTATAAAGCTATGGGGGAATATAATACTCCACGTCCCCTGGGATGTGTCATTTCCCCTGGTTGAGTTCCTGTAGCTGGAAGAGGAGAGGCTCTGCTGGAAGCTGCACGAGGAAAAGAAGCAGCTGGACTAAAGGCAGCCTCTTGGGAGCAGGACCCCCGCATCCCGGCCATGCGGTGCCTTTCCTGACAGCCCCTGTCCCCTTTCTGCCAGGCGACTCATGACCCGGCTGGAGGACATGCGCCGCAGTGTGCTGGGGGACGGGGTGAACCGCTGCATCCTCTGTGGGGAGCAGCTGGGGCCGCGGGGATCCGCCTGCGTCGTCTGCGAGGATTGCAAGAAGGTGAGGCATCTCCCTGTGACCCGCTGCCGGGTGCAGCCCCCTGGACCCACACATCCCCCCAGTGCAAAAATGGGCAGGTCAGTCTTTTGGTGCGTATTTTGATTGCCCAGCATCCCTCCGCATGGGGCACAAGGGGACACCCCTAGGTGTTTCTGCAGTCGCCAATGTTTGTGGTGGGAGAGCTCTCATTAACTGCCTGTCATTAACCTCACACTCCCGAGGGGTGGTGCTGGTGTGGTGGGACCTTTTGGTGGCTCTGGTGTCCCTGCTGCCACCCGGTGCTTTGCTTTCTTTGCAGAACGTCTGCACCAAGTGCGGGGTGGAGACCACCAACAGCCGGCCCCACACCATCTGGCTCTGCAAGATCTGCAGCGAGCAGCGGGAGGTGAGCCTGGCAGCCCAGGTGCTTCCCCTGCCCTGGGCGTTCCCTGTGCTGGAGTGGGGATGTGGTCCCTGCCCTTGTTTTCATCCTGGGCACTGTCCCCACCCCAGAGCTCCGAGAAGGGACCAGCCTCAGATGGGGATGTTCCCAGGGACATTCAGCCTGTCCCCCAGCACCATTAAACCTGGCCCAGCTACTTAAGTCTGGTTGTTACAGGATGATCTTGTTTGCTATATAAAATGCTGGGCTTTTTTCTTTTAAAAAAAGTCTTGGTTTTGAAGAGGCTGTTGTGGCTCCCTGCTGCCTACAATGTGTAAAAGCTGTAGTTAGTTAGCAGGATGGGCTGTGGGGTCTCTGTGGGGCAGCGGATACAGAGGTGAACGTCCTTAATGTTGCCTACTGGAGGCAGACCCTGGTGGTGCAGGGGGACGAAGGCTGCCAGGACTGCACCCAGCATCCCCCCGAGACATGGGTGCCACCCCACTGCCTGCACCCCCAGGTGTGGAAGCGCTCCGGTGCCTGGTTCTTCAAGGGTTTGCCCAAGCAAGTGCTGCCCCAGCCAATGCCCGTCAGCAAGAACAAGGGACCCCAAGCCCTGAGCGAGCCCAGCCCGTCGGAGCCGCCCACCCAGGACCCGCAACTCCCCTCCCGCGCGCCCACCCGAGGTAGGTGGCAGCAGGTGCTGACCCCCTCCCTCTCTGTGCAAGGGGCAAGGTGTTGGGTCTCGTCCCCACCATTTGCAGGTGTAAGCCCTAGCAAAAAGTATCCAGAGCAGTTGTGTAGCTGCTGCCTGTTTTCTAAAAGGCACAGAAATCGCCCTGCTGTCCTCCCTGCCTGCTGAGGCTTTCTCCCGGCTGTCCAGGTCAGGGTGGCTAGGTTTGCAGGGATCTCCTCAAGCCAAGCAGCCCTGCGTGGGGATCTGGGGCACCTGGCCACAGGTTCAGGCAGTGCCTGGGTATGAACGCGGTGATGCAGAAGCCTAGAAAAAAAATAAGAACATAAAAAGAAACCTGGGGAAGGAGTGGCAGCACAGCCTGGGTTGGCGTTGCTGGGGTGGGCGGGCTGCAGGTTCACTGCTTCTCACTCTGTTTGTGCCCCCAAGGCCAGGCGGATGCCCCGGCCGAGCAGAACTCTAACGGTAAGCACCAGTGTTCACACTATCTCCTGTGCTGCTGCCTTGGTGCCACCTGCGCTGAGCCCCCTCCCTCCCTCCTTTCCCTGCCGGATTTTCCTGCAGGGTTTTCCAGGGTGGGCTGCAGCAGCAGCAGGACCTCTCCTTGCGGCTGCCACCCACCATGCGGGGACCAAGTTATTCTGGGGCTTCCCCACCTACTGCACACGCCTGGGCTGAAACACCGCAATTGAAAGTGCTGAGCAAAATTGCCTCTGTAGGTGTTGTTTCCTGCTGCTGATTGGCAGGTGTTTTTCTGGTTATTTAGATCCTCAGAAAACCTCCCGTGGAAACTTTAGGAGGCTTGTGGGGGGCTTGTGCATGTCTGCCAGGGATGGAGCAGTGAGCTGCTCTGCTCTTTGCTCAGGCCATGCTGGGTTTTCCCACCAAAGCTCTCAGTGCTGTGCCCCACGCCCAGGCTTGTGCCATGCATGGGTAGCAGAGCAAGCGAGGATGCAGCCGTCTTTTTTATGGTTATACCTTGTCTCCTCCAGCACTCACAGCCACCCGAGGCTCTGCCTGCATCATGTTTAATAGCGACGCCAGCTGAGGGAGCTGCATTAAGTAGCATCAATCAGTGCTTTCTGCTTGTGGGGTGAAGCCATGTTCCTCACCAGGGCTCCCCAATTTCTAACCTCATATACACCCTGCGCTGCTCTGGAACCACGTCCCTTGGATGCTGCTGCTGGCACCAGCAGGAACTAGGGTTGGGGCTCCCACTGCTCCCAGACCAGCCATGCTGCTGGGAATTAATTTTGAATAATAGCCCCCATTTTCACAGTTTGACATCGGAGTGCCAAGTGATGAAACTACCTGACACCTCCCTCTGGCACCGGCTGTTCCTGGCTGGGCAACGATTAAGATGAGAGCAGTCCAGTGGCTGCAAACCCTCTTCTTCTCCCCTTCCTTGGCTGTGTGGAGGAGGCAGCAGGGGGCTGGTGACACACACCACACACCCCCAGAGCGGTCCCCTCAGTCCCACCCTTCCTTTAGCTCAGGGTCTGTTGCGGCAGCGATAACCCAGGTGGCAGATGGCCATTGGGGCACAGGAGGTTTTAACAGTTGGTTCCTAGGGCTGTGTTTGATTTCCCACTTGTGGCTTCCTGGGGCTCTGCTCCATATTTGGGTGGGCTCTGGGCAGGGTGGCAGGCAGGCTGCATCTTAGTGGGCTTGGTGGGTGGCACCGCCTTGTGCTGAGCCATGTTCCTCCACCCTGCAGCACTGCTGTGATGGGGATGCATCCTGTGGGTCTGGGCGGTGGTGTCGGGGTGAGGTCCAGGCAAGAGTGCCCAGGCTGGGGTACCCATGGTGGGGGTGGTACACGGGCTCAGCTGCAGCCCACGCTACAGCTCACAGTGCCGGCAGGGGGCTCTGGGTAAGCCTTGGCAAAGCTGTGCCCAGCCTGGTTGTGCTGAGTGATGATCTTCATCTTCCCACACAGCAGCAGTTGGGGAAACCACTTAATTAAGACTATTTAGTTGCGATGGTAGCTGGTGCCATTAAGCTTCCTGGCCCCACAACAGGCTGCTTTTATTAAGCTGCTGGCTTGCCTGCAAGTAGGGGAGGGTTGGTCAGGCTCCGCAGCTCCCTCCTGGTGATCAGCATGCTTATGACATGCCCACGATTTTCCTAAAGCTCCCTCAAAAAATTATTTATTGCATCACTGTTTCTGCACCATGGGGCTCCTGGTTGTGGATGTTCGTTTCCCCTCCTCCCTCCTCTTCAGCATCGTGGCATTTTTACCTCCCTCTTCTCCCCCACCTGCAATCTGTTGCGTTTTGCTTTCTCCTTGTGCCCAGCGACCCTGAGAGCCCAGCCAAGGATAAACATCCCATTTATGTCACAGCAAAGATTTATGCCTGGCATCTCCGGCAGAGCACTGACATCTTTTCCACTGCATCTGTGGGCTGCAATTTATCACCGTGAAGTGGTCTCAGCACCCTGGCTTGTGTGGCCGGTATTTATCCACTCAGATAGCCACAGCTGGGTGGATGGAAGTGAGAGGCAAAGGCAGCTGTCACCATTGTCTCGCTAATAAATGGAGGATGATCAGCAAAAAGAAAATATTATCCCCCTGTCTCAGGGACTGTGGAGTTGTAATGGCATTAGACGTTTGATGGGCACTGAGGACCGGCTGACAGATGCCTCTGGTCTTGTTTTCCTGTGGGGCTGTCACGTCTCCTGGTTGTCCCCACGGTTTGCCATGTCCTTTGGGCTTTCCTGACCGCCATGTGCAGGTTTGATGGTGCAGAGCTCTCTTGCCGCCCCACAGGTGCGGGATGGCTGGCAGTCCCCAATGCTCTGGGTGTGATGCCGCAGCAGCTGTACCCATCCTCCTCTTCTTTCTCCTGCTTGTTCCCAGTCTGGGCATCACCCAAGCAGCTGCTCTCAGAGCAGTCCCCAGCCAGTTCTGGGGATGGATGGGTGGTCAGGGTGCAAGCCTCACTGCAGCCTTTATTGCTTTCCCCGCAGGCAGCGATGCAACGGCGGCTGCCCGGGGCAGCTACGCAGCGCCTGGTCGCAAGCCGGCTGAGGGCAGACCGGGCCCGTGCGGCAGCGAGCACACCGGCGGGGAGGTCGACAGCCGCGACTACACTGCCGAGAGCGGGGTCAGCAGGAGCCCCGGTGAGAGCTGCGCTTCTGCGTGCTTCTGCGCGCTTGGAAGGAGAAGGCTGGGGAGCACAAAGCTGGTAGCCATACGAGGGTTGTGTCTGCTCGATGTGCAGCACTGAGTGATGCTGGAGGATTTCATGTTGCAGAGCGCTACTGCCTGCTTTCCGGGCCGCTTACCTGCTGTTTTACACTGCTCCATGGGGTTTGCTGATGGGGTGGTCCGGTGTGGAGGTGGGATTAGGAGGAGGTGTGGAGGGGGATGCCCATCCCTCCCCCTGCTGCGCTTTTCCCTGCAAAGGGCATTTTATGGCCTGTGGAAGGACATGAATTTGAAAAGCCCCATACCCGATGTGAGAACTGTAAGTGAAGAGAGGAGTGGGCTCAGTGCTTACCAGGCTGATTTTAAGCAGAGATGAAATGCAGCTGTGCTGGGGACCCTACGCAGAGGCATTTTTCATGCTGCTATGCCCCCTTCTCGCTGCCGAGGTGGACATGGGCCCCATGAGGTGCTGCCGAAGGAGCAGGCACGGGCCAGCCCTGCCTGTGGGAGCCTGTGCTTTGCTGGCTGGGGATGTCACTTCTTGTGTCATGAAAATTTGATGTGCTCCAAGCTATTGTAAATGGCTGTGATATGAATGGGTGGCAGACAGTGTTTGGCAGGGCCTAGATCCTCCCCAGGTGCCTCCAGAAGGGGAAAGGCACTTGCAGAGATCGCCTTTCATTTAGGGGCTGAGCTTGCAAATTTAATTGGTGAAGCTAAAAATGTCTGGAAAATATCCAAGTTCTCTCTAATTCTTTGGGGAAGAAAAAAAAAATACTCAATGGTGGGATAGATAGACAGATAATAGCTGGAGAAGGTTGTTTAGGGCTGCCTGAGATCCTGCCATGGGGAGCTGGTGTTTTAATTCGTGTTTGGGTGGATAATTCTTGAGGGTGCACCCGTGGCTGTCTTGGGATGCTGTGCAGCTGTGGTCCTGGAGTGTTGCTGCTGGTCGGGTATGCGGGGGGATAGGGGTGTGACGGGCATCGCAGGATGCTCCCGCTCTCCACATCCATCCTTCTCGTTCCACCTCTCTGCGTCTCCCCCTTCTGCGGGCGGATCGGCGCAGCACGGGGTCCCCCTAGTGAAACCTTCCCTGCGCCCGCCCGGGCGGGACCCTCTCCCTGCAGCGCTGACCCCACAAGCGTGAGGGGCTGGGCCGTTATCTCAGCCACCTCTAGACATCTGCCAAACCTCTTCCCTATCAGCTGCCTCTGGCTGCCCTTCCCCGGCCGAACCCAGCTGTAACCCCCTCGTCAACACAGGCAAAGCCCCCGGGGCCCAAAACGCTGTTGCTGATTCTCCCCTCCGCTCGCAGGCGTGAAGCGGACCAACTCCCTGCAAGCCCCGCGTCCGCCCCCACCAGCTGCTGCCGGCCCCGCTCCTGGTCCTGGTCCAGCAGCACCCCCAGGTAGGATGCGATGGGGATGCAGCCTGGACGCTTGGTCCCCGGGGGAGGCACCCCGATGTGCTGCCTTGAGCAGGGACCTCCCTGCTTGGGGCAGGGCCGGCGCTGGGGTGGGAGAGGGGATGGAGGGCATTGCCCAGGTGAATGCCCCAGTAATGCTGCATCTGTTCCCAGCACCAGCGGCAGTGGCAAGACCGGGTCCCAGGGCAACTGGCCAGTTCCTGGAAAGACAAGGTAAAATTCAGCTGCCTGCGAGGGTCTGAGGGGCAGAGCGCACCGGGGGCTAACGGGGTCCCTCCCACAGCGAGCCCGCCGCTGGGACCCCCAGAGCCAGCCCGCGCCACTGCCAGGGAGGAGCGAGGAGGGGGCTATGCTGTGCCCCCAGCCAGAGAGGAGAGGCCAGCCCGGCAGCCCCCCGCCTTCCCGCAGTCTCCCGCCATCCCACCAGCGCCTGCTGCCCCGCTGCGGCAGCCGCCCCAGGAGGAAGAGGAGGAGGACGCCAACAGCTATGACTCTGATGAAGGCAGTATGTACCTGGGGTGCTTGGCCCAAGGGCAGGGAGCGGTTTCTTTGGGAAATCTGGAATTTTGGGGAGGTGGTTGCTCCAGGCCTGTGACTTGCACCATATGGTCATGGGTCTCTGGCAGGGAGAGTCCTCGTGGAATGCTGCTTCCCCCCAGGGCTCGGAGATGGGGCAGGATCTTGCAGGCTGTCCCCGCTCAGTCAGTTCAGCACAGCTCATAGGACCTTCAGTTGGTTTTGCACCAAATTACTGAGCTGTGACATGTGATGGTGTAGGCTCTGTGCTCACAGAACATTCCCGTTGCCAAATTCGAGTCTTGAAGGTGGTCGCCTCTTTCCATCAGAGCATACTTCGCTGCAAGCAATGCCACCAGACCCGTCCGTAGGAAAGGCTTGGTGGCTTCAGTACCTTTATGCCATGAGATCTTGGTGTTCAGACATTTGCTCCCCTAACAAGGGAGTTTGCTGCCTGAGTGTGAACATCTGTGGCAGGGCACTGCTTTGCCTGTCCACACTGCTTCCACCCGGAACAGAGAGCACTGCTCTGGGCCAGGAGCAGGCGCAGAAATCGTGCTCAGAGAGCGGCAGATGGACCCATCTGAAGTTCTGTGCTAACTCTTCATCCTTGTGATCTTTTCCCGTGAGCACATGAAGACAAGTGTGAGCTGGTTTCTAACAAGTCAAAATGGGGGCCAAATACCAGTCCCCAGGCCTTGGGGGGAGATGCTGGCCACCCGAGCTGAAACACCTTCTCGGGGTGGTCCTGGGGTGGCATTGCCTCCCTGAGCTGTGCCCAGAGAAGGGTTGTACCCTCACATTCTCCTTTGCCTGATGAATATTAAAATTGGCTCAAAGGCCCCAAGCTGCCCTCCCAGTTCCAGCTTTGTAAAGCTTTGATGAGCAGAGCTTGTGAATCTGGCTGGATTTGTGTGTGGCAGTTTGGATGATGCTGGCGCAGACCCATGTGCTTTAAATGGCTTTACATTTGAACTGCCAATCTTTCTAATTATTACTAATCAGGGCTGATTAAACCATTATTGGCTGGGGTTTTAACGAGGTCCTATTTCCAACTCCTTTCTCCCCCCTCCACTGTCAGCTACGCTGGGAGCGCTGGAGTTCAGCCTGCTCTATGACCAGGAGAACAGCTCCCTGCACTGCACCCTCATCAAGGCCAAAGTAAGTGGTCCCTTTTCTCCCCTTCTTTTATCAGTTTAAGTCCATCTGGCTCCCAGCTCCCCTGGTGCAGTGGGCTGGGAGCAGTGTGGCTGCTGGCAGAGGCTGCTCCCCTTGGAGGCCCAGCCCAGCCTGCTGGCACTGCTGCTCCTGGCCTTGAAAGAGAGGTCTGTGGGGCTTCTGCTCGGGTGGGTTTGATGTTTTAGCACATTGTGGCACTCATGCCTGCTCGGGGCAGAGGACAAGGCTGTTGGCTTGCTGAATGGATTTTCTCTCTACTGAATTGCTTCATGGGTAGCTTTTTCTCTTCCCTGGTTCTGCTTGAGGAGGATTCATGCACTGTGTTTTCATTATTTGTCTTTTAGGGCTTAAAGCCAATGGACTCAAACGGCCTGGCGGATCCCTACGTCAAACTGCACCTCTTGCCTGGAGCCAGCAAGGTGAGGCTTTGCCTGGTTTGGATGCGTTTTGGGCTGGGGATGCAGCAGAGATTTCTCAAAGCCCCCTGAGGGCATCAGACTTCCTCCCCTTGATTTCTCTGCACAGTTGTTCACTGCGGCTATTTTACCTGGGAGGTATCTCTGAAAAGCGATGATGCTTGTAGATGCTCTCCCATACCCAAGGAACAGCTCATTCTACAGACAGAGATCTACTTAAGGATGGAGGGGAGCTCCAGGGGAGGTGACACTGTTAATGCACCACAAAACATCTGCAAAAATGTAATTACTACTGGCGTTTGAATGATTCATTTGCTTTGAAGATACATCATGCTCTCGTTAGAGCTGTGAAGAAATAACCATTGAGTAAACTCTGGCTCCTCCCCATCAGAAAAAGCCCTGGAAATCCCACTCCCCAGCCCAGCTAAGCTGAACTTGGTGGGGAAACCTTTGAGGAAGAGATGACCACCGCTGGCTCCTTGCTCAGGGGCTGCAAAGTTCTTTCCAGCAGCAGAGTTTTGCTCAGAGGAACTAAGTGTAAAACAAGGGGAAAAGTTGATAACCTGTAAATATCAATCCAATTGTATTGTTTACTTTGTGTGGGGACTTTCTGGTCCTGCACAGAGTAAATCAAGGTGTTGTGATCTTGGGAATTGCTTTGATTTCTATTGCTCTCTTGTTCGCTGATCTTTCTTTTATTTTGCACATGTGTTTATGAAAGACACGAAGAAGTGATAAAGATCCTTGTTTCTCAAGCTGTCACCTCCTTTGGACCACAAGAGCCGTTACCCAAGTCCCGCACAGCCTGCCCTGTGCAATCTTTTCTTGTACAAGTGTCCTTGAGTGAGTAGGCCCCAGATAGTTAAAAGCTGGGCAGTGAAGGCTGCCCTGGCTACTGCAGGCAAAAGAGTCCCCGGTGCTTGCATAAAAGTCCACCTTGTCAGGTCAGTGATGCTCACCTGGAGTTGATGGCTTGCCAGCTCGACAGCCTCAGCAGGCAGCAGTGATGTCCTGCAGAGCCCTCGGTGCCCCAGTCAAACCACCACTTGTGAGCCAGAGGTGATGGCGCGTCTAATTTACACTCTGCCAGGAGCTGAAATTTAGGCTGGGAGGAGTTCAGGGGAGTAACGATGCCATGTTTTGTTCTGATGCCATAGTCAAATAAGCTGAGAACGAAGACACTGCGCAACACCCGTAACCCTGTGTGGAATGAGACCCTGGTGTACCACGGCATCACAGATGAGGACATGCAAAGGAAAACCCTCAGGCAAGCAGAGGAGCTGGAGTATCCTGTGGTACAGTGGGATGGGAACCATGGGTCTCCTCACATGGAGCATAGCAAGCCAGCCTTCCTCAGGAGGGCACAGGCAGCAAAGTGCAGGTGTTGATAGAGCACCTGGACATGCAGGGTTTTTGGTCAAAATCAGCATGGTGATTTTTTACAGTCCTTTTAGAGGAAAAAAAGGCATTTTGACCCTGTCATCTAATATTAAATTATTGGCATTACTATTATTCTTATCAGCATAGAGATTTGTATATTGCATATCTGTGCATGATTTGACAGATACCACCAAAAGGTTTAGATGTCTC
Organism: Phalacrocorax carbo; assembly: GCF_963921805.1. Taxonomy (NCBI): domain Eukaryota; kingdom Metazoa; phylum Chordata; class Aves; order Suliformes; family Phalacrocoracidae; genus Phalacrocorax; species Phalacrocorax carbo. The sequence continues at coordinate 8,574,837 of NC_087527.1, read as the reverse complement.
TAAAAATGTTTGACATTTCCTTCCTACAAGAAATTTCTACCTCTTGATTTTTTTTTTTGCCCTGTTTCAGAGCAAGTATTAAAACTGTTAATTTTTCTGGCAAAACAGTTGTTCTGTTTTCTGACTGCTTTTGATCAGAGGAGAGCCAGATGAGTGGAGGCTTCAATGCTGCTTTGCTTTATCCACTGCCTGAATAGTGCCCTTGCAGGAGCGGTTTTGTGCTCCGGAGTCACGTACTGCTCCAGCCTGGTTGATGTTCACCTTTCCTGTTCCCTTCAGGATCTCTGTGTGTGATGAAGACAAATTTGGCCACAATGAGTTTATTGGAGAAACTAGAGTTTCCTTGAAAAAACTCAAAGCCAATCAGAAAAAGAACTTCAACATCTGCTTGGAGAGAGTAATACCAGTGAGTTTCTGTGAAATTTTTCTGCTACCTTTAATGTTGAGGTTGTGAACAAGTGGCATGTGAGGGAGCAAGTAGTGAGCTTAGAGCTGGAATCAGCCAAGTGCTGTAGGTGTCTGACTTCACCAGCATCTTTTAGGAGTTGGGTTCCCACCCATGTCTGGGCTGATGTGACACATCAAGGCCAGGAGATAACAGCACGTGGTGGGAATCCAGGGGAAGTGACTCCGGGGACCTAACTGGTGGCTGTAGATCTGCTGGCGTTTCCAGCCTGTGCTCATGTATGTTGCTGAGGAGGAGAGGGCAGGTTGCTGCACCCCTGAGCTCTGCTCCCCCATGCTGTGGGTAAGGTGCTGAGTCTGCTGAGGTGGAGGTTGATGGAGCAGATGAATGTACCTGAGCCCCCTTCCACTCCAGACACCAGCCAAAGAGCTGGGCTGGGCTCCCAGGGGTGTTTCTCCTGTAGGATGGTGCCTCTCCCAGCTGCAGTCACTCATGGCAGTCTCTCATTTTCCCTTCTCCATCCAAGATGAAGCGTGCTGGAACAACTGGCTCATCCCGTGGGATGGCACTGTACGAAGAAGAGGTAAGAGTCCTTGGAGGATGACTTGCTCCTTGCACGTTTCACCCATCATCTCTCATGTACAGGCTCCTTTTCTTCCCCGCATGGGGGATACATGTATTCATCTTGTCTCAACTGCTCTGCAGTTGAGAGTCTTCCTCACTCAGCCCCCGTGTCACCATCTTTGGTCGCTTCCTCTTGCAGGTGGATCGTGGCGGGGATGTGGAGGAGCGTGGGAAGATCCTAGTGTCCCTCATGTACAGCACCCAGCAGGGTGGCCTGATTGTCGGCATCATACGCTGCGTGCATTTAGCAGCCATGGATGCCAATGGATACTCAGACCCTTTTGTTAAACTGTAAGTGGGAACTGGGGCTGGCGTAGTGTGGTAATGCATGGTCATGGAGCCACCCACTGCCCTTGGGCAGTAGCTGATGCTCTGAGAGCTCCTTCCAAAACTACTGGAGAGAGGAGAGCGTTTCCCAAGCACCTTGAGACCTTGTGTAGGACAGAGGCATCACCGGTGGGCAGCTATGCAAGGTCATAACGCTCTGCTTTAGTGCCCCTGCTGTGGCTGAAGCTAGGTGAGACTGACCCAGCCCTTAGGTCCACCCATTCCTCATAGGTTCCCAAATGCACAGACCCAACAGCCACCCCGTAGATGCAGAGCTGGAGAATGAGAGAGGTCCTTCTCCTTGGCTTTGACCCACCATGCCTGCAGGGTGGAGAGCACTCGATGTCCCTCCGTGCATGATGAGGAGCACGTGCCCTGCTTTCTGCTCCATAAATCCATGTGCTTGTTGTAGGTGGGAGCCCAGGAATTGCCCTGCCGTGCCTGTCCCTGTTCTGTGTCATGTCTCCACTGCAAACAAATCTGCTTAATTTAAGCAGACAGTGATGTTTGGTGTGGTTCGTGCCAGTGATGCCTTGCCGCAACAGGGAGCGGGTCTCCTTGAGCGGCAGCACACCCATCAGTGCTCTGAGCTCCGGAGGTAGATGATGGGGGAGTGGCGCTTGTTGAGAGGCTTCTGCAAACATTGGGGAACAAGATCATTTTAACTCAAACCTCATAAACTGTGACATGGAGAGGACCCTACAGTCGTTCCTGGTTGTGGCAGATGGGTTTTCAGTGCTGTTTTCTCTTTGCCTTCAGAAAAAACCCCTCTGTTCTCCCTAAAAGTCATTCAATAACTCTCATGTTGAGCATTTTGCATGCCTTCTTGTAGCTGAGTGGAACTGAGTAGTTTTTCTTCTCAGTCTCTCATTTTTTGGCTTTCCATTTTTAAATCAGTTTCCAACACAGATCTAATTAATGCCAGCTCCACATTTTAGTTCTAGGTCTGCAGCCAGGCTGCAAAGCCCAAGGCCTAATTTTTCCCATCTTCTCTAGGTGAACCTACCTTGACTGAGTTTACTAGTCTGTGGTATTAAACACTAATGGGCTATTTTTATCTCTTTTCTTCATATTTATCCCCATCTTTGTGTGTGTTTGCATGTTCTTGGCTGGGTTTTCCAGTGGCCAGGCTCTGTGTCCGGCCATGTGATTGCCCTTGTCTGCTGGCGACCGGCCTGGCTGCTCATTTTCCATATTCCCTGACCGTTTCAGCGGCTCCCTGCTGCCAGCCTCAGCAGGTTCCTCACCAGCAAAATGCAGAGTTCACTGCTTTTGCGCCATAAAATGCCTCCAACCATTTATTTTAGCATGGCTTGGGGAGAAAAGACTTGGGAGCAATGCATGGTTTGGAGGGACGTCAAGAGTGCATGTGCAGGCTTGCTGCTTTCTGGTGTCTGAAGGTTACCCAGATGCTCTGAGCAAGAGATGCTCCTCCAGAAAGGTTTCTGCTGAGCTCAGTGCTCTGCACAAAGCAGGTCTTTATGGTTTCCCATGTCTCATCTGGCAATCCAGGGGGAAGGAGAAAAAAAACCCCAACAAATCACAGAATCACAGGTTGGAAGGGACCTCAGGGATCATCTAGTCCAACCTTTAAACAAAAGAGTATTCAAGATTTCACTAATTTTACATTTATTTTAGATAACTTTAGAAGGTGGGGAGGGAGACTGGCTAACCTGTTTCTTTGCCTTAAATATCTTCAGTTGTGCTTTTCTAGCCCCCAAACTCACTTTTTTTAGCTTATAAACTCACACTGTTCTTGCACTTGAGTTTTGAGCTGTTTTCTGTTGCCCCCAGTTGGCTGAAACCTGACATGGGCAAAAAGGCTAAACACAAGACACAGATTAAGAAGAAAACATTGAATCCTGAGTTTAATGAGGTAAGGACAAATCTAATTTTTTATATTATTAAATCAACTTAGCCAATTACTACGTTGTGTGGAGGAGATGGAAGACAAACTCCCTGAGGTTCAGTTCCTCGCTCAGCCTCTCTTCCCCTTTCTGCACCCAGGAGTATTTCAGGAATGACTTTGCCGCAGGAGATGTGACCAGTTCAGTGCCAGGCAGCACTGGTACACAAGGAAACCTCCCTGATGCCTCTGCTGATGACTCCCTGTCACCCCAGCCAGGGGCTATGGGTGGGATGAGCATCCTGGGGGGAGTCCTGTGCCCCGTGCTGCCTTGATGGGACACCTGCAAAGCACTCAGATACAAGGGGTGAGCTCAGCTTAGGGGTTTGTGCGGTATGTGGTGATCCTGGGAGGAGAGGTGCTGAAGGAAAGGGGGCTTTTGCTCTTCATTAGTGTATTTTAAATATCCTCTCATTGGATTTTGAAGTCAGGCTGTCAGAGAGATCATCTGCAATTGCTTAACTGCGTTTTTCTGGGAGTGTTTTCCTGGGACACTTGGGGTGACATGGGTGTTCTTCTGTAGGAGTTTTTCTATGATATAAAACACAGCGATCTGGCCAAGAAGTCACTGGACATTTCTGTCTGGGATTACGACATCGGAAAATCGAATGATTACATTGGTGAGCTGCAAGTCTCTGTGCTCTGGGGTGTGGTTTTAATGCCCAGTATAATGCTCGCTGTATGGGAGGGTTGCATAGGTCACCTGCCCTGTGAGGGACCCTGGGCTGAGCTTTGAAGTAGAACCATGCAGGTTGGTTGGGCGCTTGTATCAGGCCATCAAATGGCTGATCCAGCACTGGGAGCCACTGCGCTGCCCCATCTCCAGCATCCCATGGGGTCTTCTGTGCAGGCAGAGCATCTCTAGTTGTTTCCATGAGACTTTAAATCCAGAAGGTAGAAAGAAATGCTTGCAAATGTGAGGTATCTCCCATTGGAACCGATTTACTGGAACATTAGCATCATCTCTGAATATGATGTCTCTTCCCCCTTTCTTCCAGGCGGCTGTCAGCTCGGCATTACAGCTAAGGGGGAGCGCTTGAAACACTGGTATGAATGTTTGAAGAACAAGGACAAGAAGATTGAACGCTGGCACACCCTCCAAAATGAGAACCACGTTGCTAGTGATTAAAGGGAGCTGCTGCTCAAACCTCCCTAACTGGCCCATCCTCCTCCAAGCCCCTGTAGGTCTCTGATGTCTGTCTTCCAGCACAGTCATGCCTTGCTACACACCTCTGGTTCCAGGGCAGCAACACTCTTCTGCCTTTTCCAAGCATCTTCTGTGACCTGTTCTCACTCCCACCTGAAAACTAACCCAGATTTTTTCTATTCACTTCCTTTGGGGTTTTTTTGGGGGGTCATTGGATTATCCTGGTGTGTAATTTTGTCAAGCAATAGTTACCCTCTGACTGTTCCTCTTTCTCACTAGTCTCACGCACGCCGTGATAGCCTGTCTGTTGTATGTGTGATGCTCTATGTTCCTCCAGCTGCCACTCGCGTGGCTCGTCCCATCACACCAGCTCGTGGCTCCTTTGTCTCCCAGTGGGATGTGTGGCCACCGGCCTGGCTGTGCTCTTGTCCGGCATGGGGGCGGTTGAGCGCTGGTGTCCGAGCATCGGCCCGTTCTGCTTGCGTGATATTGATACCTCAGTTGCAATAATGAAAAAGCTGTTTGGCTTTGGTGTGGGTCGTAACCGTAGCCTGGTATCTGTGTTGTCGTGATTAGGCAAAAGCCTGTGTCACTGATATAATCCTGCGAGTCCTGCTTGAGCTTTAGTTCTGACTTGGTACATTTGAGCAATATTGTGGTACATCCTTTGCTGAGAAGATCCACCAATAATACAATAACAATAATGAGAAATAGGGAGCCACTCTGTGCTCGCAGGGAAACAGAGATTTGGGTTGGTTCGTGTTCGTTTCCAGCCGCCACGTGCGGTTCCTTTCTCCTGAGGAACTTGCGCACTCCGTTTGCTGTAGGAGCACACCCATGTTTCAAGCTTGTGACTACCTCCTCTTCACGTCCTAGCTGCATAGTAGTGACTAGCTGAACCCTGAGGGCAGCCCCTGACCCTCCTCAGACTATCCTTTCTGTTGCTGACTGTTTGCCATGCCACATGCAGGAGGGAAGCTGAGGGAGAAGATACTTCCCACCAACTAGCCGCTATGTGCAAGGACCATTGCTTTAAAACACCATGAATACTGAAATTAGCTGAAACAGAGGTCTTCCAACTTTTTTTTTCTTTTTGTCTCAAATCTGCACAAGAACCGTTGTCTTCAACCTGCACTTTAATGATGGGCTGGAGGTGTTCAATTTGTTCTCAACAGCAGGAGAGTCACAACACTTTCAGGCTGATGCTGGTCGGGTTTGGTACCATTTGCTGTCTCTGGACAGCCTCAAGCATAGCAATGTTGATAGCAGCACAATAAGCACTACTGGATTATATTGTTGGTCAGCTACACTCTGCACATGTGGTATGAAACATGAACCTCAGCCCCCTCAGTTCACACTGTCATCCCATGACTTCCCTTGCAACCCGCTGCTGTAGTCTGCTGGCATGCTGTCATGTGGCATGTTCTCAATTCAGCTGTACTGCGGAGCTGAATTTTGAATTGGATGAGTTACTTTCCTGTTCTTGATTTTCCCCCTCCACCCTTTCCCCAGCGGAATTTGCTCTGAGCACTGACTTGCGATGAACGTCTCTCCAGGGCTGTGATTTCTGCAGCTGGTGGGGCCTGCGTGCTGAGCGATGCTAACATTGCCGTGTGACGGTAACACCTCTGTGTGCCGAGCGGTGCTGTGGCGTGCAGAGCAGCCCAGCCAGCTCAGGGCTTGCGTTCCCATGGAGGGCTGGTTTTCCCCGCCAGCCCTGGCTGGGTGCTGCCAACACATTGTACTCTGCTGTCCACCAGGAGCCACCCTTGGAGCAAGGATTGAGGAAGTAAACCTAAACCAGCCTGGGCTTCCTCTGCTGCTTTCAGCTGGAGCTGGGGCAGCTCTTCCACTGCCCCAGACTGTGTCCTGTGGCATGGCCACTGAGATGAGAGGTGCTTGGGCATGACGCATGGGAGAGGATGCCCTGAAAATGGCTTTCCTCTCCTTTTCATGCAGTTCTTGATTCCGCACCAGTAACTGCTGCCCTCAGGATGGGCTGTGCAGAGGACCCAGACTGCAATGACCTGGTTCTTTTGGGTTGTTTCTTTCTGTGTCTGGTGCTGCCTTGTGCAGCTGTGCCAGGGCCCTCGCTGCTCCAGGCAGAGGTTGTTCAGCTGTAGAATACTGCTGTTATCTCTTCTAGAGCGATGGAGCTGGCCAAAACCTTTGCACGGCCCTTGCCTATACCTCTTGGAGCAGCAGTTGGGCACAGTGCCCTTCTGAACTATGCTGGGAAAATGGGTGGCTGGGGATGAAATTACCTGTAAAAACAAAACAAAAAAAAAGAAAACAAAAGAAAATGTAAGCAATTCCTTAATTTATTCCAGTCCTGCAGCAGCCCAGCCTTTTTTGTGTGTGCAGAACAACTACATTAAGGTTGCCTTTATCCTGTCCTGTATTGACATTGTCTGCTCACCTTGCTTTCCCTTCAGACAAACGCTACTCCAATCATCTCTTTGCACCCAAAAAAATTAAATGCAGCTTACCGATCCCCCTCTCGGTATTGTGCAAACCACAGTCCTCATCTCTGTTTGCCACCTTCTTCTCAGTTTTTCTGATGGTAATTTCTGCCCTGAATGACTACTTTTCGTTGTAAATAAAGCATGCACATATGGATTGGGAATGGTGCAAAAAGAAAAAAAGCCTCTTCTAGTGCTGTTTGCATTCAAACTTGCATGCAGTGATTTTACAGCAAAATATCAGTTTACAACTATTAAGAGAAAAAGAAAATGTTACACAGGAACTAGAAGTACTCCAGTCTTCCGCTGCATGCAGCACAACATCTTCTCTTGATGTGGTATCTAATAAAGTGAGACTATTGGAAAAGAAAAAAAAACCCAAACATGATGGTTTTTGGCTACTTTCATTCACTATGGGAATGTGAACCCTGGCATGGGCTGGGGGCACCTGTCCTGGCTGTGGGAATTTGTGGTGGGCTTGGGCATGCTAGAAAGTTGTGTTGGCTTCAAGAGGTTTAGGAGGAGTTTGGGATAGCAGGGAGAGGGCCCAGCCCTGCTCAGCTTGGCTTTCCTGCCCACCGGGGGTAATGGGAATGACATGAGTGCTGGGGAACAGTGCGGCATAAAATCCTGGGTTACCATGGGCATCAATTCTGTGTATGCAGCCAAGGCATCCGTGAGCTCCTGCTTGCTTTGTGCCTCACTGAGTGCAAACGTGATGGGTATGTGCTTCTGGGGAAGACCACGGTGCAGCGGTGGTCACTGCTTTGCTCTGGCACTTCTGTGGGTCCCCTCAAAAAGCAAACCCACCCCATGATAAATGAACCTCCTGCTGCCCTTCCTGCCCTAGCCTTTCTTCCCAGTTTCCACATGTAGCTGCAGCTCCTGTTGCACCACTGCAGGAAAACACCCCCTCCAGCTGCTGCACCACCCAAGCAAAACTTCCCTCCCCTCCATTTTTTTTTTTTTAGCACTGTTTTAGGCATATTTAGGCTCAATTTCTAGCAGATCATCAGGTGCTGGCCCCAGGGAAGGGTGCGCTGGGCTGGTGGGAGCGCCTGGGACAGCAGTGAGTGGTGGTCCCATGGGGGCCGTGCCCCAGCCCTGGGCAGGGGGAGAGGGGTGGTGGCCTGGCCTCTCTGGGGACACTCACACCCTCCATGTACCTAGAGAGGGCCCGCGGGGATGGAGCCGAGCCGTGGAGGGTGGCTGCATGGCGGGTCTGGTGCCAATGCCCAGGAACAGCAGCAGATGTCACTGATGCTCCAGGTATGACACAGGAAGGATGGGCAGGAGGTGCCAGAAGGATGCCCACGACCAGGGCTGGTGTCCCCTCAGCACCGCCCATCCTGGTGGTGGGACCCCATCAGAATCACCCATCTTGGTGGTGGGACCCCCCACCGCTCTGGTAACACCCATTGTGGTGGTGGCCCCCCAGATGCAGTCTTTGCATAAGCTGTTGCTGAGCCTCAATGGATGGCAGCCTTGGGGGGACTGGTGGGGCTGCCCCAGCCCCATGGCTGCTCCTACACAACACAGGTTTAACCTGTGGTTTCCCCAAGGCTGGACCAGCGGTGGTTCTTCAAGAGAGGTCAGTGGGCAGTTAAAGCCTCCTGAGGTGTCTACGCTGGTGAGATGCCATTACAGTGCATTTCAGTTGGCTTGGAATTAATTGCCCGAGAGAGACCTGCAGGCCAGGGTCCACCTTCCTCCCCTGAGCCACTAGTGGTCAGCTGGACTCGTCTTGGAGCAAAAAGGTCAAAATGGCAAATGAGATACTACTTTGTGGTAATTAGGTTGTGCATAGAAAAGCAGCAGCAATGATTAGTATAGAAAATTGCTGAGAAATTTAAAATTGTTATATTGTGCTAACTGTATGGCCTGCTCTTAATGAGGACCTTGAGCTCTCCCACCGGTTAGGAGACGACCTCATGTTCTCGTGCATGCTAGCAGGAAAACAACCAGAGGTTTAACATACACAGCAGTGCCTGAACTGTCTGAGGTGAGCTCCTCTTTGGGGGCAAACTCCAAGGAAAAGAGGAAAAATGATGCTAGCTCCCAGTGAGCGGCAGGATGCGTTGTCCCCTCTTTGGAGGACAAGGAGAGGGTGGTTTGTGAGGACAATGAGCACAAAGCTCTTTGGTTATGTCATGTTGCATGCTAAGAGGCTTGAACAGACAACATAGGTCGTTTTCCAGAAAGGGTGAAGCTGTATGCATGCTCGCTGCCGGTGACTGCCAGTGGTGGTATTTTAGGTAGGGTGGGTGGAAGAAAGAGCAAACCACCATCCCTGTGTAATTACCAGCTGTACAGAGAACAGCAGGTCCAATTGCATCCCCCTTTTTCTGCTGCAAAGCTTGTTCTCTTCCAAAACTTTAGTGGCAGAAAATAGCTGGGTCTGTGTCCTCTGAAAAAAAAATAGTTCCCAGAGATGTCTAGCACCCTGAAAATTGAGCTTTAACTTCCTTTTATTAGTGTTTTTCAGCATGAGAGCTTCCCATTGATTTTTCCTCTCTGCTGCTGCATGGTGTAGGTGCAGTGAGTGGCCCCAGAGAGGTCCCAGTGGGTTGGCCACCCAGCTCTGGCCGAGCACCAGAGCAAGCATCGCCATATCCCCTGTGATTACGATGCTGCCTTCATTAATTGCAGGCGAGGCAGTGCCAGCTGTGGTTGACTGCAAAGTCCTGAATGGAAAGTGCTTCAAAAGAGAGAAAGAGGCATTTTGAGTAAACCCATGGGGATAAGAGAGGGTCCTTTGTTCCCCCTGATTGATATTTCTGCTCCCATTTTCTTCTCAGCCTCTCTGAAAAGGAAGCCCTTGGATTGCAAATTGTGCTTGATCAGGACCATTATTTGCATGTTCTGCTTTTGTAGGTAGCTTTACAGTTTTAATTACATCTCAGAACATCTGAATCGTTCTGCTGTTCCATACACTTTCCTTGCTTGCTAATTAGATTTAGACCTTCCGTGCAATCAATAGATTTTCATCTCAGTACTGGCCAAGCCAGTCATGACCAGTAATTTACAGCTCTAGTTGTTCTGAAATCAATACAGATTTGCTCTTCATTGAGAGGGCTGTAAAACACGGATGACAGCAGGCACGCTAAGCAGTTGACATGGAAGTAGGTCCCTTGCTGGCCTTGGAGAGTGGCCAGTACAATCAGAGGAAAAGCTACAGGACCAGCAAGCAGAGAAGACCTGTCCCACTGAATGAGCACCGGGCTGAAGATGTTGACAAAGTGTTGGACTCTTGCTCCTCTCATGGAGCAGGCGATGCAAAACAAAGCATATGGCCAAACAGCTCCTCTCCAAGGTGCATGTTGCTCCAGAAGATCATGGCAGCATCCAGTGACCCAAACCATGCCACATCCTATAGTGGTCTCTTCTAACATCTCTCCTTGGGGTGTAATTCATAAAAAAAAAATATGTTATGGAGCTCTCATAACATGTCCTGCATGATCCCAGGGCATCAAGAGGGCACTGGGGCTCTTCTGCGGCACTGAGCAGGAGGGAAAGCTTCCACAGCTTTCCATCTTCGGGGGAGGGGGGGAGGAATAAAAGCAAACTTTTACTATTTAACATTTCACTTAAAAATAGAGAAGCTCAACTAAATAAATCCCTCTTCTATCTGCTTTCAAGCCCAGCTTTTCAAAAAGCCTGCAGCTAGAAATCTCTTTATCTCATACGGCACAGATAACAATGTAATTACGAGCTCAGATCAATGGCTTTCATCCCATCGGTGCTCAGCCTAAAAATAAACTGTTATTCTTTCACTCAGATGCGCAGAGCTGGGGCTAACACCTCTGGGCTGCTAGCCCAATGCAAAACCAGTTACAAGCAGCCATGGGGCTGGAGACAGTCTGTGGTGGAGTCTGGAGAGTCCACAAAGCCTTTTTCTGGGGTAAACTGAGGTTTCAGCTTGTCTTGTTTCTGCAGGACAACGTTGGGTCCCAAGCAGGAGAGGCCAGCGAGGATGCCCAGGTGATGCTCACCTCCTCCCAGCCGCTGCACGGAGCTGTTGCCACGTCCCCGCCACGCTGGTGGCTGCAGTGACATCGCCTGTGAAATAGAGACACGTTTTAGTGGTTGTGTGAGTTTTGGCGACTTTCTTGGGAAAGAAAAATCCAAAGAATAAATATCAGCCTTTTTTATTGCATGCTGCATAATAGGAATATAACTTATTGCAGTTGGAGAGCGGAGTGGTTGGCAGCTACCATAAATCCCCAGTTCCAATAGACTCTGCTTGCACTTCAGCAAGAGTAAAGGATTTACAGGTAAATAGCAAGCATAACTGGAACAGGGAGTGGAGTATTTTAATTATTCACAGCTTGAATATTAATTAGGCATAATACTTATTTTCTTGCATAGGCAGCAGCCCCAGAAGGTGTACCATGTACCTGCCTCCAGCTGACAGCATCGGAATAACTAATGCACTAAACGCTGCGCTATTGCTGTTAGTCTGGGATGGGGTAGCCTGGTACGGCACCCACCCCCCGGGCAGCTGGGATTGGTGCCAGGCTCAGCCATAATAAAATTGTGTACCTGCTAATTGTATACCCAGCCCGTCTGCCCACACTGGCCAACATCACCAGTTGGGAGGGGAAAGTGGCATTTAGTTAGAAACATGCATGCAGGTCTCATCTTTCTTACTGTACTCCTGCTGTCCCACGGCTTCAGGTCCATGGCTTTGCTGTTTTCCAACCAGCACTATTCGATCAAAGCTTGGCTGTCTCACCGAGCTCAGCTCAGCTCCTGGGAGCCGCAGCTTTTCCCTGGGAAGTGTGTTTCCAACGAGCAGCATTTTCTGTGCGCTCACATGGGCTTTTGGGAGGCATCCCTTCTGGGTGGGATGCAGCCCAGTGGGAAGGCCAGGCATCAGCAGTAGGGTGCTGCGTACCAGTACCAGGCTGTGACAGCACCTGCAGTGATGCTGGAAGTGAGGCAACTGCTTTCAGCTCATCTTTTCTAAAATCATCTGTCTGCAAAGTTTGAGGTGGGCTGTCCTTACTCGGGCTTTGCTTTGGTGACACCTTCATTAATCTAATGAGTTCAGATTAAATTATACAACAGCTCAGGTTTAAAAACTCAAAACTTGGACCTGATTTGGATTAAAAGGTATGGTTGCAAGTAGGCATGGCTTGGCAGAAAGCAAGCAAACAAATAAGGGAAAATGCTGACTGGGAAACATTTGCAAGACTAAAATTGATGCGGTGGCACTGGAGCAGCCCACAGTCCCTGTGGGGGTGGGAAGGGGCTCACCCCCACCTGCCGGTCCCTACCATGCTGATACAGCCCATCACATCATGCAGCTGCACTGAGTCAGAGGAGCAAAATTGTATCTGATTGTAATCCAGGTGGAGATAATATCAGCTGGGAACAGCTGACTGCAGAACACGGGCCTGGCAGGAAAGGCGATGGGAACTGAGAAGCAGTGGGATGTTGTGGAGGCTTTGCCAGGGTGTCACCGCTACGGAGGGTAATGCAAACCCACTTCTGCATCCTCACCCCACGATGTAGGCAGCATGCAGAGGGCACCTTTCGGGCACATTTTGGAGATGCTAGGCAATGACTCAAAGCCCCTTACTAAAGGTCATAGGCAGAGCCAGCTGTCCACAGTGCTGCCCTCTCCTCTGGCGGTGGCCTGGCAGGGAGTGGAAGAGCTGCTGTGATGCCCTGGGCGGATCAGGCAGCGGGAGCCTGGCACCTGCCTTCAGAGCTGAATTAAGTAGCTGGTGTCAACATGGAAACTGCAGTTATCTGCTTTTAGAGAGCTGAGCGGGTTCTCTGAATCCATTGGCGTTGCAGAGATAACTGATTTCTCAGGTTTTTCTGGCAGTGCTGAGAAAAAAAAAAATCTCAGCAAACTAGCTCCTTCCAAAAACTGTCAAAGCAAAAAAGGCTCATCTTGATCAGGTCAAAACTGGAGAAGAAAAGCTCTGGCCAACTAAAAGAAAAAAAAAACAAACAACAAACCACAGAACAAAAACAAAAAAGCTGTCAAAGGGAATTACAATTGAGGAGAAGCATGAAGGGTATTTGTAAACAGGATGGGCTGAATTTGAGAGAGAAGGAGCCTAAGAAATTCATGGGTGTCTCTATCATGCCTGCTTGTTCCCAGAATGAGGGTCAGCATTATTAATTAAGGGCCAGATAGGCAGAGCTGAATAGCTGATCATTATCTCCCTGATAAAAGCCCTGCCATGGAAACCCTGAGTGGCACAGCCAAGATCTCAAGAGCCTCAGCAAATCAGGGTTTTATTCAGCCTACTAACAAAGAGTATTTTCCCTTTAAAATCCAAATTATTCAGATATGCATGACTCCAACTCACTCGTGAAAGGTAGGTGGGCTCTCCAGGGGCTGAATTCAGCATGTCCCAGTGATGCGCCTTATCTCTAAAGCTCTGCTGCTCCCCAAGGACAGGGTGTTAATGAACACCCAGCTCTGCCCTCACCTTGCTGGAGTTCATACACAGGCATCGCTTTCATCCCCAGCTGTTTGCTGCTTTTGGTGTGTATTTAATGGCCTGACCTTGCAAACCTGCTGTGATTGAGTAGCTGGAAAGTTTTCAGAGAAATAAGCCTTTTGAGACAGCTAGGCAGGAAAATGAGGCATGAAACCCTGCCTAAGTGAGTGATATTCTGTCAGTCCAGAGGAAAGTAGATTAAAACCATGCTATATATGCTAAGTATATAGTATTTATACCTGAGGCCCCTGAATCCAGCCTGCTCCATGCAGCGGATTCTAACAAGTCCTGAACCACCAGCCTTTTTTCCACCTGTTTCCATGTGTGCGGCAGTTTTAATGTACGAGTCACTGCATCCTGGGCAGGAGGCTCACGACTACCCCAAAGTAATCCTTTCCTCACGAGCTGCTCAGGAACATCCTGCCACCCTGCTGCAGAGGCTCTGCTGCCCCAACAAACCACTTCTGGGTGGAGATACTGTGCTGAGTGATGCAGGGGAGGGGGAGATGCTCAACAAAGCACGGGCAGCAGGGGGAGCAGGGGCTCGTCTCAGGATGGGGTCCTCTCCTCTTATGGTGGGGAGAAGCTGGGACCCCCAGATTGCGTCTTCCCTTGCCAGGAATCCTCCCCATAGCCAGAGTCTTGGCCTTGCTGTCTTCCCAAAGAGCAGGATTTCTCTCCAGGCTTGGCCTGTAGATGGGGTTGAACTGATTCCAGGATTTGGGGACCTTATTCCTGCCCCCTGCCCTGTTTTGCATGACAAGACCAGGATCCACCCTCATTTTAAGGATGGCCTGAGGGCAGGTTTTGCAAAGCTGAGCTTGCAGGGCAATGCTTTTACCCACTGGACCTGCTGTGTCGGTCAGTGCTGTGGGGTTCTGGCGTTCCCCAAGCTAGTCCTCACCTCCCCCCCATGCCAACCAGGAGAGAAGGTATGCTGGTGAGGACAAAGACGAGAGATGGAGGTGGCAGTGGCACAGGTCACACTTCCTCATGCAGCGGACCTGTGCTGTCCATCATGTGTATGTGTGCCCTGCATGCAAAAGGACTAAGAGCTTGCCATGCTCTGGGCCCCCTTCCATAGCCCTCGTCTTCCTCTCCCCCTCCCTTTGAGCTGCTTGGATGCGGGGAACAGAAATACCAAGCATGAGCTTGCTCTTTGGTGAAAGGCTTGAGCAGAACCATCTGGAACAACGTCTGGGACAAAGAGGAACAATATTTCCCACAGCAGCAGCTTTTTAATATTAGTGGAAACAAAGCCAAGTGTGAATAATTCAGAGCGACGTGAGCCCAGTTTTCCTATGCAACAGGCTAACAGTTCGGTTTTTATGGCTGTGTTTGCTCCAAGCAGCACGAGGTTGCAATGGGGGCTTGCGCGGGTCCCAAGTGCTCAGCATGGGCTCACCTCTGCTTGCTGTTGGCTGGACCACCCAAATGACGGCTTCTCCTCTCTGCCAGGGGAAATACCTTTCCTCCTGGCCACAGAAGCATGTGTTAACTTCTAAACACCCAGTGGTCTCCCCATCATTAATCATCTTGACCACGGACTGCTCTGGGCTCCATCCATGCTCTGTGCAGCTCTCATTAGAAAGCAAATCATGTTAACGTTCGACCAAATGAAAAGCCCAGTAAAAGGGAAAACAAAGCCCAGAAGGTCCCCAGTGCAGGGGTGCACAGCAGAGCTCCAGGGCTGAGCCAGCAGGTGCAGGTAACATGTCTTGGTGCACGTGAAGCTAACCCTGTGCCGGAGCAGCTCTCCCGGAGATACAACATTATCGATTGCTTTTGTTTTACAAGCAACATCGACGTAATAATATTTGGCAGCAACATTAACACTGAATTATGAGCTGCACTTGGGCCTTTTTATATTTAATAGTTTGAAGAATGACACAGGGATGGCATTTGTGCCCTGGCAATCTGCATACCTGTCAGATAGTGCTGGCAGCAGCATGGGGAGATGCTGATCAACAGGCCGGGGATCTGCCAGGTGCTGGGGGGACACTGCCAGCACTGCAGAGCCTGTGTGCTGCAGGGGACAGTGTTGGTCACCCCATGCCTTCCCGGTCCCCAGCATCTCTCGGTCCTGCAGCAGCCACATGGCAACCAAGGGTGTTGCAAAGTTTCCTGTGCTCATGGAAGCAGCTGCTGGCAGATGGGGCTTTGGCTGCTGTCCCTGGGGCAGAGCGTGACGGGGACAGCATGGGAAGGTGGGAGCAGCGGGTACATTGGGGCCACCCGTCCATAGGAACAGCCAATGGCAGTGGTGGTGCAATGTTTATTTGTCCCACTTTATTTCCCATGTCTTCTTTTCCTAATCAACTTGAAACACTAATCAATGTCCTATACAGGGAGCTTGGGAAAAAGGCAGCAGAAGGAAGTGGAGTGCACTGACATTTAATTCAGACGAGGAATTATGCCAAAATAGAGTTCAAAATTACTGCCCCAGAGCCAACCAGCTGCAGTAAAGAGCATGGGAGAGCCATGGTTTGGGGGAATGCTGGTCTGTCCCTGGGGTGTGGGGGGAGGTGTGCCCCGGGGGTATGGTACGCTCATCCCTCCCTGCCCAAACTGAAATGGTCCCTCTTACACAGTCTCTGCTTCCCCCCCGCTTGCCTCCACGTTTGCCCCAGCAGCGCGGTGAGGATCGCACCATCACCCCTACTTACCCCCCTCCTGACCTGACAGCTCTCTTTAGCCTTGGCTGTCACTGGCACTTGAAAAGCAGCTCCCTCTCTCCACTTAATTTCCCCCCCCGAGATGTCCAATGCACAGGAGCTTTATTATGCTTGCTCGAAAAGCCTTGCAGTGTAAATGAGAAACCACTGGTTCCTTTACCACTCCCCACTGACCTCCCTGCGCTTGCTCAGTCCTGTCCAGCCAGCAGGAGGTCCTCAAAGGTGGGGACTAAAACCAGCAGGAGCACTTGGTGCTCCCCAAGTTTTGGCAGGTATTTAGAGGTGCAGTTTCCCTGTGGCTTGGGGAGTAGCCCTGGCAGGCTGTCTCCAGCTGCCTGCTGTCCCAGGAGACGGACACGAGTGATGCTCAGTGATGCAAGGATGCCTCACTGCTGGCATTCCCAGGGTGACAGCAGAGGTGACAACAGCTGAGCCACAAACCCAGACCCTCCACAAGTGCAAACCCAGGAGCGTTCAACCCACTTTCCAAAAAGTAAAGCAAGGCAAACCAGGAGCGTTGCCATCGGCTTCTCCTGGGGACTACGGAAAAGGCTTGGGGACATGGCCTTGTGTGGAGGAACAGTCTTCATCTGCAAGCCAGGGCTTGCCAGCCACCTCCAGGGAATCAGGAACAACCAGCGTGCGGGGATACACGTGCCCTGATGGGGACCACCAGCAGACGGGGCTGGCCTTGGCTGCTGCCATCCCTTCCTTCCCAGGCACTTTAATAACATTAGGCTGACAAAAGTAGTTTTAAAAATCGCTCTTCCCAGCTGCAGCATTTCCAGCTCCATTGGGCTGGAGTGACATTTGCCTGGTGCTTAAGCAATTGGGTGAATTAGCAGCTCAGGCTGGACACTAGCAGATGCCTGGATTGATCTTCAGCCCTTTCGTGCCATCCATCATGGGCACATCCCAATAAATCCCGAGGATTTATTGAATCGATTCGATTCAATTCAATTGAATTCAATTGAATTGAGAACGGCTGAGAATGTTTCTAGCAGCGCTGGGGCTTTGTGACCTGGTACGTGCCAAGATGCCACCAAGGCCACCTTGAACTTCATGGTTGCCACCTGAAATGTCACAGTGGTGGCAGGGACGCAGCGCCAGTCCCCCTCCTCCAGGGAGCAGCACATCTGGGCTGGTGGAGTGAAGGTGTTCGGTGTGGGGTTTGGTTTGTCGCTGCTGCTCCTTCTCCCGGGGACCTGGGAATAGGGCCATGTGTCAGCAACCCGGATGCTGCAGTCCTGGGGCTGGACAGTGGTGCTCCTGTCGGCAGTGCTGGTGACAGACCTGCACCTTGTCTGGGGGGACAGGGCCTACGACGGGGTGGAAAGCCATTGTTCTGCTTTAGCTCATGGAAAGGTCAGTCCTCGCCTAGTTGGGAACATGGTGACCTAAAACTGCACCTCCTTAAATGCTGATGAATTTGTGAAAGGGAGGAAGGCATACAGCTACAGGGGCTGTTTAAGCATTAGTGTGGAAAGGAACATTTTTAAACATGGCAACTTATTTATGCCTTTTTTTCTGCAGCGTGGAAAGGGACATTTTTACGTATAGCAATTTATCAATTTATTTGTCTTTTTTTTCCCAGATTTTTTTTTTTTAATTATTATTTTTTAGACAGATACTTACCAGGGCAAGGTGCAAGTGGTGCCCTGGAGGAGCTATTCCTGCTGAGATCCTGACAGCAGCAGCCAGCCAGCAGATCTGGGGTTTCTCCCACGTCATGCCAGCGCCCCAGACCAGCCGGGAGGCCAGCGACCAGGATCTGTGCCAGCCCTGCACTGCACAGGGAGGGAGGCAGGCAGGGCACTGCCGCAGGAGCTCACCCAAGGAACAGCTTCCTGACACAGCCGAGCACTCAGTCCTGCTCATGAGCCCTCTCTTGCTCCATCAGCAAATGGGCCCTGCTTGAGCTGAATAATTCAGGCTCTGCAGCGGCTGTTGGTCCCACCGGGCGTGCAGCACTGCTGGAGAATGCCAACGAGGCCAGCACTGCAGAGCAGCAACAGCAGCCGCTGTTCAGGCTCAGGAAGCTGAAAACTGAATCCTTCTCCTGCATCCAACCGATGGCACCCTGACCCCCGGGGCACATTCCCTTCCCAGAAGAGCCAAACTGCATTCTGAAGCCCTGGGAGCCAAGCTGCATAGTCCAGGATGCGGTGCTGGCACAGCAAATATCCTCCTGGCTGCCTACTCTGAGATGCAATTGATGTAGCCTCGGGGACGTGAGTGATGACATGAGGTAGTTTCAGAATAAGGAGTGCCCAAAAGGCTGGTGGGCAAATAGACCTTGCCTCCAGGTCCTGGTCACTGCAATCCAAGAGGTGTCCCCGCTACTGCAGGAGAGCCAAGCCACCCTGAGTTGTCCTTGCAGCATCCCTGCCCTTCACCTCCTCCTGCTCTCCCAGAGCTCCTCCCAGGCTGGGGCTTTTCCAGGAGGATGCTCCTGGCATTGCATGGTGCAGAGGCAGGTGTCACATCCCTGTGGAGATCCGGTGGGTTGGCCCCCAGCCTGGGAAGCAGGAGCACAGAGGCTGCAGCTGAAGCAAAGCTGCTTCATGCTGGCATTTCATGGTGCCCCCCATGTAACAGTGCTCCTATGAAGCTCCAGGGGTGGTGGGATCATGAGTCCCTGCTGCCAACTCCAGCCATCGTTGCGGCATCAGAGCCAGATGCTTCCGAGTCTGATGAATAAGTCGTGTGCCAGAATAAAATAGCCAGTACTAGGCTGGGATGGAGGGAGACGGAAACCATCCCTGCTCCTCGTGGGTCTGTTTCTGTAGGGCAAAGATGTGCTGAAGGAGCTGGGATCAGGGTCCTGAGCGGCACCTTGTGCATTGCACATCACAGGGTGTCAAACCGGGGTGTAATGATGCCGAGCACCTTGTGGCTCGGGTAGCCATCCCTCCTGCAGCTCATCGAGCTGTCAATATTACTGCTCCATTTTCTGGATGAACCAGGCTGTGTTTGAAATAATTTGCTGAGAATCATTAACCTAATGATGGAGGCTTTTGATAAACAGTTTAGCCTGGCTGTGGGGAAAATGGCCTTAATAACCACTCTGGAGAGAGAGGCAAAAAAAGAACGTGGAAGGAATGGTGGTGGATGCAGGGAGCACAAAGGACTGTACTGGGGGTCTGCTACCAGCCCCCTGAGCCCAGTGGCTTTCAGCCCCATCCCACCCTTCTCCTCCATCCCAGAGATGGGAGAGGAGTAGGAATAGGGCATAAGCACTGGAATCCTGCCCAGCCAAGGGATTCAGGGATAAAACCCCAGGATGACATCCCAGTGCTACTCCATGGCCAAAGGGGAGACTAAAAAGCAGCTTTGGGACCACAAATATTGGATTTTGGTGAAAACTTCATGCCAAAGAAAATGCAGAAGGTGTTTTTGGCAGAGCTGAGCATTTTTCCCAGGTAAGTTTCACCTTGCCCTGAGAGCAAAGCTTGCGTGTGTCCAGGACAGACCAGCTACAAAAAGACTGAATTGCCCCAAAAAACAGTGCTGGGGCAGGAGGCAGGCTCACCTCCTTCCTCTGGATAGTTGGATGCTGAAAGCAGGGCCACAGGAACCCCCTCAATGACACTGGTGGGTGCAGTGAATCTCAACCAGGGCAGCCTTGTGTATCCTGCAAGTGGCAGCTTGTTGGGAAACAGTGGTGTTTCAGAAATTTGCTTCCTTTCAGATTTACAGTGAAAACCCATAAAAACCCTCCTGTGGAAAAGCAGTGGTGGAAATAGCCTGCTTGGAGCCATCCCACCACCCCAGGAGCACATGCCAGAGCACAGCAGGTGCCGCCAGGTGCCCTTGCCGCCTCCCCAGCCCTGGAGCAGCAGCAGCAATGCTGCATGGGGTGTGAAATCACATCCACAGCCCCAGTATTCCTCTTTCCCCCTTCAAAGGAGAGCTTTGATGGATGTCACGGCAGCCCCGCTCCTGTCTGGGGACCAGAACTGAACCCTCCACCCCCCCTGGGATGTGCAGCACTGCAGCTTTGTGTGGTCAGGAACATTTTGGGGCTGCAGCTCCCTGGGGTAGGGGGAGCCTTGGGAGTGCAGGTGCCCCTGGGGCATGGGGGGCACTGAGGGTCCTGCTGCCAGCACCTGAACAGAGACCCGGGTGAAGGCAGGACCTCAGCAGGGAGCTGCCTGCAGCACTGACCCTGCCATCTGCTTTCCATGCCCGCTGGCACTAATGGCTCCCTGTTGAATCACTGTCAGAGCTGGTTTGGGGAGGATGCAGCAATCACCGGCAGCTCCCCTCTCATCTCACTGGTGCACATGGGGAGCGGGGGGGACCAGGTGGTTCCCCTCTGCCAAAAGCAGAGCTGGACCTCCAGGCTGCTCGGCGATGGGAGTCTGCACCCTCAGCATGGTCTTGCAAGGCTGCAGGAAGAACAGTGATGCTGCAAGGAATTCAAATCACTTCACAGTGGGAATCAGCGCCGGGCAGAAGGAAGTTTGTGGAGAAATATCCCTATTTATGTTCAAATATTGTGCCAGACAAGCAGGTTTTGACAAGAAGCTGTGAACAGGCAGAGGAAAGAGAAATGCCACTGGCTTTCATCTTTATGTCTTTTTGCAATTTTTATGTCTGAGTCGGAATGAACTCTTGAGCTGGAAAAGCACTAACTGCTGATAATTAAGCCCAAACTACATCGGTCTCAACGTTAGGTGTCACCCACACACGCCCGTTCTGTCCCTGGCCCTATTATTTTAAATTGATGTAATTATTCATCTTGCAGAGTAATATATTTTTTGTTCTCTGGTGCCCAGTAGACCTTAAAGCAGAACAAATGCTTTAATAAAATAGAGATGGTGCTTCCTGGAAGCCAGAGCTCTGGGTTATTAAGAAGAGGAGCAGATTTGGGAATCTTTAATAAATTATTGCCTAATATTTCTTTCTTGCAACATATCTATATGATTAGTAAATGTTTTCTGTTCACTGATTAACTTTGTTTATTTCTTAATTAGGTTTAGCACCTGTCTGTCTCGTGGTTACAGAATAATTGTCTGATTAATGTGCCTGAATTTACATTTTCATTAAGCCCCTGAATCAGTTCTGTACCAATTAGCCCTGCCGTAACATGCAGATCTGGGACATTAGAATGACAATTTTAGCCCATTAAGTAATAACTGTTATATTGATTGGTGATAATGGAGCAGAGGCAGTAAATCCACATTTGGCTGAGTTACAGCATCTTGGGGTGGTGACGCTGTGGGGACAATGGCTGCCCCCCCAGCACCTACCACTCCCTGCTGGCCTGGCTCCCTTTTACCACCGGACGGTGATTACGTGGCTTTAAGTGAGTCTTTCAGCTTGTGTGTCCAGGTGAGGATGTCAGATTTAGCCACCACACTACATTTTTGATTGATGTTTCCAGCTGAAGCAGCGATCTGGGTGAGGTGTGCCAAAACAAGAGCACAGCCCGCCTGCACCTTCCTGGGAGCCTCTGCACCAAGTGAGTTAGGACTCTCAATTAGTGATTAGTGACGATGGTGAAATTAGCACCTCCCTTTCAACGGCAATGAGCCGTGCCTTATGGGGTGGGGAAGGGATGGAGTGGGAATGGGAGTGGGGAATGGGGAATGGGAAAGGGGAGTGGGAATGGGATGGGGACAGCATCAAGGACACAAATGGGAACAGGATGAGGACAGGAACAGGCACAGGGACAGAGATGGGGACACTGCCAGGTGCATCTCCCGAGGGCTGGAAGATGACTTGCCTGCTGACCCTAAAGGAGGTGAAACGAGCGCTTGGTCATGTCACAGAATCACAGACTGGCAGGGGTTGGCAGGGCCCTCTGGAGATCACCCCGTCCCACCCCCTGCTTGAGCAGGCACCCCCAGAGCAGGGGCACAGGACCGCGTCCAGGCGGGGTGTGAATGTCTCCAGGGAAGGGACCCCACAGCCTCTCTGGGCAGCCTGTGCCCCTGCTCTGGCACCCGCACAGGGACGGGGTTTTTCTCCTATTCAGGTGGAACTTCCCGTGTTCCACCTTGTGCCCGTTGCCCCTTGTCCTGTCGTTGGGCACCACTGAAAAGAGCCCGGCCCCATCCCCCTGACACCCACCCTTCAGATATTTGTAAGCATTGCTAAGGTCCACCCTCAGTCTTCTCCTGGCCAGGCTGAACAAACCCGGGTCTCTCAGCCTTTCCTCATAAGAGAGACGCTCCAGTCCCCTGATCCCCTTGGCAGCTCTCTGCTGGACTTGCTCCAGCAGTTCCCTGACCTTCTTGAACTGGGGAGCCCAGAACTGGACACAGTACTCCAGATAGGGTCTCACTAGGGCGGAGTAGAGGGGGAGGATAACCTCCATCAACC
Source organism: Phalacrocorax carbo (assembly GCF_963921805.1). Classification (NCBI taxonomy): domain Eukaryota; kingdom Metazoa; phylum Chordata; class Aves; order Suliformes; family Phalacrocoracidae; genus Phalacrocorax; species Phalacrocorax carbo. The sequence goes on along the minus strand of NC_087527.1, from coordinate 8,552,496 downwards.
TGCTGGCCATGCTCCAGAGACAGACAGAAACATGTTTGGAGATGCTTTTCCAGTGGGGGACAAACAGTTTTCCATTTTCCTAGGGGACATGCCAGCCTGCGAGGATGCGACCCTGGTATGGCTTTACAGCTAGTAACACTCCAGAAGAGCTGGTGTGATAGCAAGTTACTATATTTGCTCTCACCACAACTGTGGCTTTTATTTTTTATGCTGGATTCTGCTCTCAAAAACTAGGACACAGCCATTCCACGTGTCTGCTCCAAAGCTACAGTAATCTCCTGCCATTGGCCGGGGCCGGGGAGGCTGCGTGCCGGCAGCCCTCCGGCCAGGGAGCAGAGGGTGCGGGTTTGCCAGGTGCCCAAGCGCTCCACAGGCTCCGGATCTGGCACTGCCAGCAGCTCAGCCGCAGCGAGGGGAGGCTGGAGGTGACAGCCACCCCCGGGGACCCCCTCAGGCCTCATCCCGTTTGTAGAGCTGAGGCTTTGCGGGACCCTGCAGCCATGCCATCCATGCCTGGGGACCGCCAGGCAATGATGGCTATGTGTCCCTTCCTCCCTCCTGCCCACAGTGCCATGGCTCTGGCCACCATCAGTGAGCTCAGCAGAGAGGCAGAAGCTCAAAACCTGGCGTTTTCCAAATAGGTGTGTAGGTAGGAAAACAAGGCTGTGGTGTGAGTCCAGCCCTTATTAGACATTGGGGAGTCACTGGGTGCCGTCACTACGGAGCTTCTGGCCCTCATACATGTCTCTCTCTATATGTATATATAGAATATATACATACTTATATTTAGGTGTTTCTTTCCCATTACAAGCCCTATTTTCACTGGTTGGTGGGCACTGCTTTGCCTAGGAAGTCCTTTCTCTTTTTCTTCCTTTCTTTTTTTAAACCAGTAGTTAATTCCCTCTTACGCGAGGGGAGAAGTGTGTCCAGATGACAGTGTGTGCTTGGCTCATCTGTAACACACCAACGAGGAAGTGTGAACAGCAGAAAGCAATAATAATGGCAGATGATGCGGGGGGAAGCTCAGGCTGTGATGGGCACCGAAGGATGGTTGGTGTAAAAACTGGGCGGTGAGCGGCTCTGAGCTGTGCTGCGCGTCAGTCTGAAAAAAGCCTTCCAGCCCCAAAACCACAGGGTTTTAGCTGCCCTTGGTGTCCCCATCCCAGGGCTAGAGGTCTCTCATGGGGATGAGGCTTTTTTCCAAATCTTCAATGGGAATTTCCTGCTGCAATGCCTAGAGCTCCTTCTCATATGGGATCCAGGGTGGGAGACTTATGGCATTGGGACTGGGACCAGGACCAGGACCAGGACTGGGACTAGGGATGTGGCTGTGCCAGGTCTTGGGCAGGTCTGAGCAGTCTGCAGCAGACAGCCCTGGGGCACCACTGGTTTGGGGATGGAAGCAGCGCCAGGATAGCACCACAAGGGCAGATAATGTCTTAGACAAAGCCAGGCTGGCTGCCCAGGCCAGGGCAGGATGCGGCCCTGCAGTGATGCTGTGCGCGTGCAGGGGACACCACGCTGTCCCTCACCCTGTCCTGCCCCCATGCTGGTCTTCAATCCCAGCACGCGCTGAGGCACCACTGGTCTGTCCACCCTCGAAAGCCACCTCACTCTCTGGCACCAGCACCAGATGTTTTACCGGTGGTTAATTTGTGATGTACCGTTTGCTTTTGTCATGACAGGGAAAGGCTGAAATAGTCATCCTCTTTGGAAAAGAAACAGGCAGACCTGGACTTTACGGGCTTTATTGTCCCTTCAGTGCATTAACATTGCCAGGAATTATCTGCAGGAGTCTCCCAGGCATCATTTGGAGAAGGGCATCCCTCGCCAAGCTCTGGTCCCAGCTGGGTGCAGAATAACAATACTAATACTAATACTAATACTAATACTTACACTAACACTTATATTAATAGTACAACAGCCACCTTTGAAATAAGGGGAATGGCTCTGGATGGCACAGGCAAAGCTTGTTTATTTTGCAAGAAAAGAGAGGAGAAGTGCACTTCTGCTGAGCGGCTGCTCCATCCCTGCGCCAGTGCAAATCCCCAACCGAGGCTGAGGAAGCTCATCGGGAGCTATCCCCCTGTCCTTGCCCAGGCCCTCAGATGCTCCATGCCAGCAAGGAAGAGGTCAGAGCAAATTGCTTCACTAACAGGAATCACTGACTGTTGCCATGCAGGAGCTGCTGAGGGAGGGTGGAGAAACGGGGTGAAAATAGGTATTTTTGAAGGTTTTCACAAGTTTCCCTGTTCCAAGCAGGAATAAGGCTGAGCTTGCCTTGCTGTGCCCCATCTTTTCCCCATTCAGCAGTATCTCAAGTGCAAACCAGACCCAGGGAGGGCAAGGAGCCTCTCCAGCTTCTGCTGCTCCACTGCAGCAGCGTTCAGCACTGCCTGGCACGGCACGGGGGAGCAGCCGGCTCATTTATCAGCCAGCACTAAATGAAGACACCGAAATCCTGTAGCAAAGCCATGTGAAGCAATTTCGCCTCCAGATCCACTCCTCCATTGAAGCATCAGGACGAATCCGCGCATGCAGATGGTTTTTTTGTTCCTCCCCTGGCGAAACACCTGCACTGCTTCCCCTGCAGTGGCCCACGCGCCGCCTCGCCTGCCAGCAGGGAAGCCACTGCCACAAGGATGTGGGGAGCCGTTCAGGTTGGGGATGCCCTGACCCACTGGCCACCCTGGGGATGGACCAAAACCACCCTCAGGGCCATGGCCAGAAGAAGACACAACCACAGGTGCAGCCCCAGCACTTCTGAAGTGGGGGAGAAACTGGTCACCAGCAAATTAACAGCCCTGCCATGTGTCCTCTCCATCCATGATTCAAGATGTGCAGAGCTGCCCTCTGCCCAGGCTGGGGCCGGCCACTGCTGTGGGGCGGAGGGCAGAGCTCTGCCCGTGACCCGGCCCCAGCCTTTCCCCACATACATCACTGGCTGTCTGGGCATTTAATCACATATGACCCATGCCTGAGACCCACAGTGCCCCAGGACTTGCTGCAGGCATGGTTCAGCCCTGATGATTTATTTCCCTGCATCCCAGCGGCTTGAAGCCCAGGTGTGCTGCTGCTGCCCCCCCGCGCAGAGTGGGTCCCCTGGGGGACCCCAAGCCGGTCCAAGCAGACCCTCCAATAGGCATGAAAATTCCCTTCCTCAAACACTTTTGTCCGAAAAGCCAGAAGTTTGCAGGGCAGGAAGAAATTCTCACCATGGAGAAACTCCTTGCTGGGGGCTGCAAGAAAGGGTTTGGCAACGCTGGCTATGGCAACCTCCTGGCACCACCATGGCGCAGCCACAGCCCAGCACCTGCGCCTGGTGCTCACTGCACTCCAATGGGCAGTTTGCAAAAAATAAAACACAAGAATAACAAAACTAGATCCATCAATTAGTGGAAAGAAATTAAAATTAAATCTCTTTTTCTGAACTTTAACAGGTGGTGCTGTGCTGGGCTTTGCTGTCCTATAGGCTGTGGGTATGTGGGCTGCAGTGTTGCTCTCAGGACATCTCTCTGATACTCACCAAACCTTGGGACACACCTGGGAGGTATTTTCATCTACAGTTTAGATTCCACCAGCCCAGAAAATTAAGTGCTGGGGCCAAGGTTGCCCAGTGGCAGCCCCGTTGATTGCAAAATGCCCCATCCCGGTTATTCCTGAACCACCTCTTGCTTTGTATTTAGGGTCAAATTGCCCTTGCTTGGGGTGCTTCAGGGTTGGACTGCGCGGGGGTGGTGGTGTCCTGCGGCAGCCCTGTCTGGGGTTCCCCGGTGGGGTGCGTTAGCTGAGCCTGTCCCTGAATGCAGATGGGGTGGCTGGTGTCGGCGCCCATCTTGCTGTGCACAGCTGGAGAGACCAGCTCCCTGTGTTTCTTTCCTTCCTGGCAGCAGAGCTCCCCGGGGACTACCACAGCTGGCACTCACCTACCCGGCACATGTGTGGCTGAGACAGGGTGGGTGCCCTGAGGCTTCCCTCACTCTGTCCCTGCACCGGGGGGCACCAGCCACCTCCAGGCCCACAGACGTACCAGCACTCGGGACAGCATCTCCCCACCCCATGTAGCACCCCCCACCTCCCACCCATGCCACCCTGTTAAGCCCTCCCAGGGCCGTGGAGCTGTCAGCCCCATTCCCTTTTGTATGGGGCGGGGGCGCATGGCCAGATCCAGCCAGAAATATATCGCCTGCAGAGCCTCGCAATGCAGAGCTGCCGCCCCCTCTCTTGCATGTGCTCCGAGTCATCCCCTCCTGCCCCCAGATGTTCCCTCCTGCCCCAGGCCAGCATGGCAGCACAGTTGCAGAGTGTTGGCTTTTTATAATTTATTAGTGGGGCAATCTGATTTATGCCCTGCTCCCCTGGGACCTGCTGACAAATGAGATGTTGTATTTCAGGAGTTTATCCTGGGGAACAAATAAATAAACAGAGAAATGGAAACCTCATGAATTTTTCAAAGAGCTTATCAAAACCTTTTTTTTTTTTTTCCCCTTTTTCCAAAGGCAGAAAGGCTGAAAGGGGAAATCTCCCCTCCATCTGCATTCTCTGCACTTCTTTTCCCTTCAATCTCTTAATCCTCTTCCTTCCAGCTTTAATCCACATGGTTGCCTCTTTCTTGTTTAGGCTTTCTTTTTTTTTTTTTTCAATTAATTCCTCCCCACTCCAAATGATCACAAAAACAATGCCAAGACACCAGAGGCCCACGTTCATCCTTATGGCCCCATGGCTCCGGCGAGTGTCCACAGAAGCCTATCTCAGCATTACAGCATCCTCTTCCCTTTTTTCCCTTCTCTTACCGTAGATTGACTCCCTTGTTTTGCAGCTGTGGGGCATTTTTGAGCTTGCCAGCAGCAGGGCTTGGACAGCTGTCACTGCCTGCCTTCCCTGCATGGGGAGAGCAGATCCCTCCTGGGAGACTCGCATCACCTTTCCTGGCATCCTAATGAGTTAATTAAGAAAAATCAGGGCAAGAGAGGTGCAAGTCCTCAGGGGATGGTTACTCTGAAGAGATGCAGTCTCTGGGAGATGTGTTGGTCCCAGGGGACTGTGGCTGCTTCCCGGGGGGGGAGAAGATGGCAGCATTGGGAAGGACTCTCAAGTATCTCATGGCTGCTGGAGAGGAACGATGGTGCATGGCTCCCCATGCCAAAAAGGCAGCAGAGCCACTTCACAATATTACCCCAGAGATGCCAAGGGCTGGATGGTCCTCTCCAGTGCCCGGGATGGTGTCAGGCATGTGAGCGATGCTCAGGGCACCTCCAGCCTCCAACCATCCCCACACCCCAAAAGTCACTCCTGCAAGGAATGATAAATGGCCAGGGCAACCCTGCTGAATATCGACCTTTAATCAGCTGCTCCCTGATAACCCGGCCCAGCTCCCCCAGGCATTGAAAGCTCCAGAAAAGCCAGGATTTTAGACACATTTTCCACCCCTCGGGAGATGGAAGCCCCCAAGCAAGCACACTGGGGGACAAGCACACATATCAGTGGGGACATAAATAAGTAAATTATTCAAATCAGGCTCCTTGTCCTGCTGTTCCCTGGATGCCACCGCCTTAGTAACCTGTCAACACCTGCAAGTGCCAACCTCATCCTCGGGAGGAAGGCAGAGGCTCATGCCATGGCCCTGGTCCTGGCAGCTGGAGACCCCTGGGGCTGGGATGCTGCTGCAGCATCACCCACCTGCAAAGGCCTTGGGCTCAAGCATTCCTGTCCCCATTGGTCTGTCCTCCCTGCCCTGGCTGGTGCCATGGGACCAGGGGGAGAGAAAACCCTTTCAGCTGCATCCCTGCACTCCCTGGGTAAAAAATTTGCTGCTAAAAAGTTGACATTTCAAATCACAAAAGGACCAAAATGTGGCTTCAAAACCAAATTTGTTTTTCTACATCCCGGCTCATCAGTGGCAAAGAGCAAGAAAGCAACAAGCGACCCATTTAAATTGTAGATTCTGACCTTTATGCTTAAGATCTTTTCAGACATCCTGTTTACAGCTTTTTTTGTGCTGGCACTTCATAATCCTCAAAATGAGATTTTATGCAGCCTATTTTACTATTATGATGCACCATATCCTCTTTTTTCCCCCACTGACAAGCCCTCCAGAGACAGCCTAGATAATTAAAAGTTTCTGAGAAGACCTGTAAATGAGGGCTGCAGCCTCCTGTGTTGGCAGGGAGGAGGGGATGGATGCTCCAGTGTCCCCACCACATTGGGGACCCTGCATTTGCCCCAAGCCCTCATGCAATAAAGGTTACCCCAGTGCCAGGGGTGCCAGGGCACAGAGTGCTGTGGGCTCCACTCCCCTGCATGAGGCTCTCTGCAGAAACCTCAGCAGTCACTTTTGGCTCAAAACCTGATGTCCCTGATGTAGGGATTTATTTGGTGACATTAGTACTTGGGGATACTTAATGCCAATGACAAAAGTCCCCTGGAAATAACCTTGAGGCCTTTGGGGTAAAAAACACCCTTAAAGCCCCACAGAACTGTGTCCTGGTGCAGCATCGCTGGGAGCAGCTCAGGCTGCTGAGTGCAATTTGGAGTCACTTTGTTTACATCACAGTCAATAAGGAAAATCTATTTGATGTTTCAGGAGGATCCCTGATTGGTTTTGGGGCAAGCCTAGCCCAGAAAAAGCAAAATAAAGCAAGTGTTTGAAAGATACCTTTGCAAGCGCAATTTTAAACCAATTACTCTAAATTTTCCCTTGCACCCATCGAAATGGCTGTTGAGCAGCTGATCTGCCAGAGCCAGCCAAATTCTTGTCTTTCTGGCCTGTGCGTGCTTCAAAAACCCACAGGTATATGTTGGCATTGATCGGCTGCTTCGCTCGCCCGCCTGTGGCACCCTCCATGCAGGTATATGCCCTCCATGCATATTCCAGCTCTGAGCTCCCCAAGGCACAGGAGAGGGCTTACAGAGAAGACAACGACGTATTTGCAGGAAGCAAACTTTGTTCCGAGAGATGCTCGTCCAGGAGGAAGGCACTGTGCATCCCATTAGGAGACCTGGAATTGCAAACACCCCGATGGGGAGCTGCAGAGCAGACATCCCTGGTTTTATAAAATGCAAGACAGAATTGCTGGTTTTGTGGGGAAAATGAGACTAGAAGCAGGGGAAGCCCTTGAGTGGTGGAACCCACAGACCCAGCGTGGGGCTCCCTGGGCAGTGGACTGCCTGGCTGCTGCTGCTGTCCCCAGCCGATGGCAGCTCTCATCTCCCCCCCCAGACCCTCCCCAGTCCCCTGCAGCCTTGGCTGGAGGGAGGGAATGCTGCTGGCGAGTTTGCATGGCCAAGCCCAAGAAACCTAGTACCGGGAAGATAAAAATAGTACAAACAGCTCTTCAGCCCCCAGCCTGGAGCTGAGGCAGCGCTCGCCAGCCTGGTTTCCTATGGAAACAAGCCTCAGCAGTCCATGCGCCTGCCTGCACCTGCCTGGGGCAGTTTCTGATGGCTCCCTTGCACATGGATGCTCTTGCATCCAGCATGGACCGAGCTGAGGCTGCAGTTTCCCTCAGCGGGGACAGTAGCAGGATCTGTCCTTCCTCTCAGCTGCTGCTTTCCCAAACTCCCAGCCTCCCCACCGAGCTCCGGGCTCTGGGAGCGAGGGCTGCCAGCAGGATGCTGGGATGCATGAATCCCAGCAACCACAGCCACAAGCAGCCCCCACTGCGGGCATGTTGCACGTCCTCCCGCTCACCCGGAAAAATGCTGGCCTCCAAGCCTGTATCCCTGTCTGCAGCAAAGATGCTTGCGGGAGAAGGGTCCATGGCCACTGGAGGTTGCTGCCTTAATCATATTAAGGCAGGGGTATTTTTAATAGATCCTTTTTTAATTATCTCCTGACCCGGAGGGACTCCGTGTGTGCTGCGGCCCGCCGTGCCGGGGGAGCGGGAGGCAGCTGGGCACGCTGCTGTTGCAGCGGAGGCAGCGCTGGGCAGGCGAGAGGGCTTCCAGCTGCCACCAGCACACCCTAAACCCCCCCAAAATGCTTGAAGTTGCCAATAAAGGGGGGGGATCCCCTCTCACCTTAATCACTTTACAATCATAATTTCTCTTACTTCCAAAGTCGGGAAGTTTTAAAATTAATTTTTCATTGATCTGACACAAATATATATATTATTTTTTTCCTTACTAGCCCTGCTCAATAAATCTCTGGCTGGACCCAAGTGCCGGGGCTGGGGGCAGCGCTGGGGCCAGGTCCCCGGGGGGGGGGGCTCAGCATCACCCTCAGCATCCCTTGCCCTTGAGCTCATCGGCGGGGCCGGGGCTGGCCGGGACCCGCTTTGCGTCACCAACCTCATTCCTAAACAAGAGGGAAAAAAAAAGAAAAAAAGAAAAAAGAAGGAAAAAGAAAAAACCGCCCCTCGATCGGGGCGGCGGGAGGCGGCGCGGGGCGGGGGGGCTCGGAGGCCGGAGCGGCGGGAGGGAAGGGGTTAAGCGGCAGGCAGCGCTGCAGGCCGGCGGATGGAGCGGAGCCGCGGCGGGGCTGGATGGAGGCGTTAAGTAACGGCGCCCGGGAGCGGCTCCGGGCAGAGGCGAGCGGCAGCCGCCGGGCCGGGCCCCCCCCGCGGCCGGCATGAGCGGAGCCCCCGCGGCGGGGCGGGGGCCGAACGGCAGCGAGCGCCCGGCGGCCACCCCCGGCCCCGCCGCTCCCGGGGGCGGCCGGTGCCTGGAGCGGCGGCGGCGGCCGGGCCGGCCTGGGAGAGCGCCCGGTGCGGGTAGGAGCCGGCGGACGGCGGGGTGGGGGGGTTCGCCGCCGAGTTGGGCTGCGGGGAAGGGGCGTCCGCGCTGCAGCGGGGCGGGGGGGTGAGGAACGGGTTAAAACCGGGGGGAATAAAGAAAAAAGCCAAAAAAAAAAAAACCAAACCCAAAAAAAACCCCGAAAAGCGCAACACATGAAGCGGCGGCGGGGAGGGGGGACGTGGCGGGAGCCCCGGCCCGGAGCGGACGGACCCCGAGCGAGGAGCAGGGGGTCGGCTCGGTGGGGATGCGCATGGGATGATGCGGGCTGCGTGTGCGGGGAAGTTAGGAAGGGGGTGGGAGAGCTTGCCGGCTCCCCAGGGGTTAAGGATGCTTTGCGGGAGTTGTTAATAATTCTCGCCTTGGCAGAGGTTTTTTTTTTCGCTCTGAATTCTGCTGCTTTCGAAAGGGTTTCCTGCTTCGGAGAGGAACGGGAGGCAGGCACGGAGAGAGCTCTCCTCCTCCTCCTGAGACTTTGTGCAGGAGCATCTCGGCAAGGGAAAAGGGGAGAGACGGTAATCCTTCCAAATACACCTCCCCTGTGTGTTTACTTCTTTTGATATCCATGCTGACAACTTACCGGAATATTTTAATATAAAGTTAAAAAAAAAAAAGTGTGCGGGGAAAGCAAAGGCATTTGGAGAACCGCATGAAGGTTACCTTGAGCTGAGCATCATAAACCATTTCTTCCATGAAGGCAGGATTAAATAAAGTTTCCCGGCAATCTGGAGCCCGGAAGCACAGTCCAGCAGTGGGGACAAAGCCCCCAGCCCTGGGGTGCCCCCACCCAGACTGGTCCTGACCGACCTGCACCTTCCCATCCTGCAAGTGCCATAACCTTCCTATCTCTGGGGACTTCTGCAGTTTTCCTTTATAACCGGCTGCCCCTTCCCTGGGCTCAGGAAACCACTTGCCTGGCTGGGTGGTGAGCACCGGCTGGCTCTTCTGTTCGACACCGTTAAGCACGAGGGGCTCCTCCAAGCCAGGGTTCACTAGCAGTTATTATTTACTGGACACACCGCTCGTGCACAGGACTGGTGGGGAGCGGTGTGCGGCTAGGGAAAATTCCCCGTGGGGTTTTGCTCAGCTTTTGGACGGCTTTCCCAGAGCCCTGTGCCTGAGGAGGCGAGCCCAGCCTGCAGGGGCAGGGCTGCAGGCGCTTGGGTCTGTCATGGCTCACCCCTGCCCAAATCTCCCCCTGGCTTTAGGTTCCCTGATGCACAGTGTCCCGGGGCTGTCCCTTTGCATCCTGGCTGGGCAGTCAGGGAAGCCCCCATGGTGCCCTTATGCCCTCACAGCCCAGCCAGGATGTGCGGCTGGTTTTCCTCTCCCAGAGACAAAAGCCTCATCCTTCTTAGGGGATCTTTTCTCCAGCCCTGGCAGCAGCCTGGGGTGCCACCAGCCCCGCAGCACCACAACAAGCTGCCCTCACTCTCACCCAGCCCATCAGCCACCAGCCAGGGCTTTGGCCAGCCTGCGATGGGGTTACCCCATCCCTGGCTTCCAGGTGCACTGCGCTCTGACGTTTCCTTCACCACTACTTCCTTTTCATGCTCACTGCAGCCTCACGCTGGAGCCAAGCCTCTGCCCAGCACCGTGTCCCCACACAGTCCCATGCAAGGCTGGGCTGGGTCCCCAGGGCCACACTTCAGGACCCCCAGCCCTCCAGGCTCTTACCCAAAGTCACGCTTTCCAGAGCTGAGGCAGGATCCCCTTCTCCCAGCTTCACCCCACGAGGAATACAGCCTCCCAGGGGGTTTAGCATCTCTCCCAGCTTGGTCCCTGCTGGCCAGCAGATGCCAGCCGCACAGCAGATGCCTTCTAACCTCCTGTCCACCATGGGACTACCAAATCCTCAATTGCCTCGAGCCGTGCAGGGAGTGGTCTCTGCTCTGGGATACAAATCTCTCCTTCACAGTGTGCTGGTCCCCTCTGGAGCCTGGAGCTCAGCCTAGGCCAGGGGTCGAGCATGGAGCAGGGGGACGTGCTGTTCAGCGCTGCTTAGCAAGGATTGAGACATCCGCCCTGCTGCCAGGGACATCCATTGCCCCAGGTGGGATGAGGACCTCTGGGGACTGGGGGGGAGCAGGGGCTGGCCCTTGCTAGCATGTTCTTAGGCGATGTAGGGGGACCCAGGGGAATACATCAGAGGGTTGGGTAGTGATCTGCAGAGCCAATTGCTCTCTCTGTGGATTTGCAGTGATCCCTGGGCTCACCCCCTGCTGCCCACCAATCCCCTGGGCTGTGGGGGATGCTTCACCTGGAGCGGGTCTGGGGGCTTCCATCTCAGCCAGGTCATTTTGGGAAGTGCTCTAGTGTGATGCTGTGGGAGCCTGTGATGTGCTGGGCTTCCTGCGGTGAGCTGTGATGTGCATGGGTCTGGCAGCACTGCCATGGGAGCTGGGGGGAGATGGCTGCTGTGCGACACCTCCATCCCATGGGGACAAGCAGGGGCAGTCCCTGTCCCCTGCCCTGGCCACCCACTCCCAGCCCCATCTGTCCCCTCTGCCAGGCTGGAATTGGGGTAACCCTGGTGCCCCCTGGAGCCTGCAGTCTTCATGGGAAAGGCAGATCTCTTCCCAAACTGGGCCTCTATCTCCTGCATGCAGCAGGATGCAATGCTGCTGGGTGTGCAGAAAAAGAAGGAACTCACCCCCCAGGAAGGGAGGCTTTAAAACAAGGGCTGCAAGAAATAATCTTTCTCACTATATTAATTTAAATAGGCTGCAGAAGGCATTGTCTGCTGCTTGAAAAGCTCTTTTTCTTAATTGCCCCAGCACTGCGTATAATCCCAGATTACCAAGGGCTGAGGGAAGTCTCCATGGCAGAGACCTGCAGGAGCTGAGCATGGGCTTTACAGGCAAATTAGTTCTGGTTCTTCTCTGCCTGGGAGGCCTGTGGGAATTAATCATGGGCCAAACGTGCTGGGCCCTCCTGTAGTGCCCATGGAAGATGTTTCAGTGGGGCTGAGCCACCCCCCCCCCCCCGGAGGGGTCACACCTCCCAGCTCCCAGCTGATGGCCCCCATCATGGTCTCTGTGGGATTTATGCTGCTATACACAAGGGGGTGGTCCTGTAGGAGCTGCTGGTGGGATGCATCTGGGTTTCCCCTGGGGGATCTTCCTTTGGCACGTGGCAGCTGAGTCTCATCACCTCCTGTGAATCCAGGAGCCAGGACTGGCTCCGGTGCTGAAAACCTCTGGATAAAACCAGGCCACTTGGTTGCTCTGGTTTGGCTGCGGAGTTTGTTCCTCATCGTTGAGCACAAGAGAGAAAAAGAGCAGCATCGCGGCTGTCTCTGAAATAAGGAGCAGGCTCCAGATGTGTCAGTGGCTGCGGTTCAGGGTTGCTTTGCTGCCTCGTCGGGGACAGTGCAGGTGTGCGGATGCTGAGGCAGCCACGCTCTGCCCGCGCTGTCCCCTCTCTGCCAGGATAAGCCCCAGCCAGCTGCAGGAGTGGCTGAAGGCTTTGGGGACGATGGGCAGTGCTTTCTCCAGAGCCACAGGCTGCACGGATGGGCACAGGGGGCCGTACCTCCACCAGGGGCTGGCTCCCAGGCTGGCTGCCCGCTGCCTTCCCTGGCGCAGGACAGTGGCTGGCCCTGCCTGCTGCAGTGCAGCCGGCGGTGCTCTCCCCAGCATTGCATCTGAAAGAGGTCAGCCCTTAAACCTTGTCCTCCGGGGCTGCTGGCAGCGGCTGGAGGCAGTGCTTGGTCTGGGGGGGGGCTGTGCTGAGCCAGCAGCTGGCTGGGATTCAGCTGTGTCTCCCTAGGGGACAGCCCCTGCCTTCCTCCCGCCCCCCTCCTCCTCCTTGCCCAGTTCAGAGCAGCCCCTTGTGCACACTCATCCCCTCCGGGGCACGTCTCAGCTTGCTAAGTCTTATTGAAAACTATAACTGGATTTTGCAGACTGGGCATAAAATACCTAGAACATAATACGTATTAAAACTCATTAGGTTAAGCCCATTTACAGATACACACTGTCATCTGAATGACATTAAATCACCCTTTTCACAGGGTTTAAGTGTCGAAAGGGTGCCACAGGCAAGGATAGTGGGAAGGGAGAGAGGGAGTGCAGACCCTGTGGCAATCTGGAGAGCATCCCTTAGTGTCATTGAGATCTCCACGGGGTAACCTCTCCCAAACACTACTGTATGTCACCACTGACACAGGCTTGACACTGTTCACGTCCAAATATAGCTCCCGTTCTGGCCTTGCAAGGAAAAATGTAGAAATAATGGGGAAATAGAGGTTTCTCAGCATTGCACGTGGGGATGGGGCTGATGCTGGCAACAGGGATGCTCGGGGAGGTATGCCAGGGGCCGTCGGGGATGCGGTGGGTGAGGGTTGCGCTGGGTTATTTGTTTCTGTTGCTGAAAGCAAAGACGGATCCTGCCCGCTCCCCAGCGCCCGCCCTGTGCCTGGCTGTCCGAATGGCCACGGCAGCGAACGAGGGAGCTCCCGCTCCTTCCACAAACACTCTCCGGCCCTGCCAAAGGAAACCCATGTACCACCAGATGGGATAACACTGATGGAGAGAGTCAGATAACGCACACACTTGGGGTTGTTGCAGATTAATTAAAAGAATAATAATGCTGTAACGTAGGGTACCTTTCAGCAGCCAGCCGGGACGGGGATACTGAGTACAACGGCTGCAGCATCTCTGCTGTGCCGGCTCATTTAAATCATCCCACCGATTCCCCAGTATCCTCTGCCTGCCTAAACCTCCAGAATACATGGCTATTTCCTTCTCTGCCTTTGGCATTGTGGCGTGTGCTTTTTAAATGATTCATGGCTTAAAACATTTTTCTTTATGAGCCACTTCCACACTTGCAAGGGGAATTCATCCTACAAGAGGCTGGAACAGGCTTTGATGTAATTGCATGCGGAGGAACCGAGCGCCAGGCAAAACCCCCCCTTTTTGGCTCCGCTTGGGCTGTTGTAAAGCAAAATGCACAGGGAAGCGAGTGGAAGAGAGTGGAGCCCGCAAGCTTCTGCGTGCTGCAGAGGTAGGATTACCTGGAAATCAGTGGCCTGAAGGCAACTGCATTTCTTTGCTTTCAGGGGCTGGATGACCCTGCTCCACCCTGGCTTGGATTTGTTTTGGGAGCCTCTCATCTGCCCCATAGCAAATCCCTGCCCTGTGCTATCCGATGGCTGCTGGGTCTGGGTGGGGGTCTGGGGCATTTGTGGGAATGTGCAATCCCGGGTAGCTCAATAGCAAATGTAATATTTTAAAATGGGGCTAAGGTTGCTTAAATCAGCTTGGTTAAATAAAATAACCCTTTTGGGACAAGCTGCAGGCCCTCGGCTTCTTTGCGTAGCATTGGCTGGTCATTCTCGATGCATTGAAATAACCCAGGGCAGGATCCAGCCCATTGCCCCAGGGTTTATTTATAACTCAGCCCTCACAGAACCAGGGCTGGTGCACGGCAGGCTTTCATCCTCTGGAGAGATGAGGGAACGCTAATCGGAGGCTGTGCAATTAGCACGGCCCCATTTCTGTGGCTCTTGAGGTCTTTTGCAGATGTTAATCAATTAGTCTGGGGCAGACTTGTCCCTCCGGATGAGAGGATCTGTGATACCTCCTGAGCTTGGTGCCTTGGGCCCAGCTGGGCTTGTGGCTGTGGCTTCCCCTTGCCCTGGGCAAGTGCTGAGACCATCAATAAATCTTCTCCAAAATATTTGAAAATCAGTTTTTGCCCGTAAGTGAGAAAGTCAGCTGCCTAATTTCAGTCTAAACCCCCTCGTCGATTCCCAGCAAGGAGGAAGATTTACAAACTGTCCAACACATTTGGAAATCCTGCACAAAAATTCATTATTAGATGGGCAAGTCCTGCTCTGGATTTACAAATTAGTTTTTTCCTTCGCATATCTTGGTGGCTTGGCCTACAGGAGGGATTTTAAAGCTCCCCAGGGAAGCACACACCTGGGGAATATCTGACATGGCGCAGCTCCGTGGGGCAAGCTGTTTCCCCGGGCAGGGACAGAGCAGCTACTGTTCACTGCGACACCCAAAACCTGCCAGCTCAGCTGTTTTTAAGCACACGTGAAGCTTTCCTGCACACCCCTCCCAGCGGAGGGGATGCACAAACGTGTTTCTCAGCAAAATTAAGGCAGGGAGCAGCTGAATAAATAAACTTAGTTTCAACTTAAAGGCAGCTGACTGCTCAGTGCGCCGAGCTCACCCCTGGAAGAGGCACCAGTGGGTGCTGGATGCTTGAGGGAGAAGCATCAGATGGTCCAGACGTGCCCTGCTGTGACGGAAACCTTGATTTTCAGTGTCCCAGTTTAGCTCAGTTTCGTTCCCAGCGGTAACAGTATTTAAATTCAGCCCAATGCATCTCATTTGCTGCTTCTGTTTTAAAGAGTGAGAAAGGGTGAAAATCCATTTTCATGGGGCTGAAGAAGAAGATGGTAGGTTTGCCTGGGAGCTGGAGTCGCCCAGCTTCTGCCCGGGCCAGGCTCCCACCACAGTACACTCCTAGGACGGAGGCTGAAAGGCTCGAGGGATGCCAGCACCAAGGGTGTGCCCAGTGCCCCTGGGTGTTGATGCTGGTGTCACTGCTTGGTGCTGTTGCCCACTGCCCGTGCTGGGGAGGCACAAGGGTGTGAAGCTGCAGGAGCTGCGCTGCGGTGGTAGCAGTGACCCATTTCTGGCACCCTGTGGAAGCGCGTGTGAGGATGGAGGATGGGGATGGGGATGGAGGGACATGGGGCTTTCTGAGAAGGCACGTTGTCCCTACGCCAAAGTGGGTGGGTTTTGGGTGGCAGCAGCCCCAGGGAGCATGCCGGGCACTGTGCCCTTGCACGCCTCGCACTGGGTCCCGCACAGCGTGCGCCACTGGATCTTGTACGTGTGCACTAAATCCTGCGCAGCACGTGCTGGGTCCTGCACACCACTGCATTTCCAGGTCAGCAGAAACATTTCAGGTGCACCCAAGGGTGCTCAGCAGGGTTCAGGACCATGCTCCCCCCCATGCCAGGGCTGCCCCACAGCAAGGGACCAAGGTTAATGCCTGCCCCGCAGCCCCGCAGCCCCGCAACCCTCCGGCGGGACAAGGGCCCCCCCTCCCCGGGCACGTCGCCCTGTTGTGGTCATTAGACTCCATCCCATCCCTCTGTATTTTAAAGCCCTATTCTTTCCCTGTCCCTCTGATAAGAAATGCTAATGATGTGATGAAATTGGATAGTTCGGTCGCCTTCTCCTCCTAATGGAACTCTTGTGTTCGTTAATTTGCTGTTTTTAATGGGCTGATTGTTCTCCTGTGCTGGGGGAACCACGTGAGCCTTTCAGTGTGTTTTGCTGTGGTCAAATGTGAGGTGGTGCTTGAAGGCAACTGAACCTTGGTGCTCAATAATTGCAGAGCAATTTGGAGACAAGACCCAAATGTATAATTTATTGGTGCTTCATTCATCCCGGTCACAAGCAGTCGCAGAGATGCTTGTGCCGCTCAGCAGAGGCCCCTCAGGACCCATGCCCACCTCCCCATCTGCCGGCTCTGCTCGGGGTGGGGGAAAGATAAATCTTGCAAATCAATGAGGGTTTCCTTGGCCCTCCAGCAAGTAATTGCAGAGCCCCAAACCCATGGGGCAGAGCTCACCTGCTTGGTACCACTGCCACCACAGGGGGAGGTGGACTGGGCGCAGAGTGATGCTTAGTCAGGCGCCCCGCTGCCAGGGTGAGGATTCTACTTCTTGGCAGGAGCGTGATGGTGGAGGTAAGCGAGGAGCCAGCCTGCCTCGTCTCCCCCATCCCAGCTGGACCCACTGCCTGCTTGTAACTGTGCAAAGTGCCTGGGAAATGTCCCCACTCTGCTCTGCCGTTCTTTGGCTCCAGGTGCCAAGGGGGTTCTGGGAGGGATGCTTCAGCCCTGGGGCTGCTGGCAGCGGGGAGCTCTCCAGCTACATGACTAGCCGGGGCTGGATCCATCCCTTGGGACCTGAGCAGAGCCACACTGAGAGCCACAGCTGGGAGTGGCTGGGCACAGTGGGTAATAGCTAAGGGAGGGCTGGGGAATAAACCCCTCCGTGCCCTGCCTGTCCCAGCACCGAGGCAGCAGACGTGGCTCCCAGCCCACAGCAGTTTTCCTAACAGCCTTTATACCTCGCCGCCCACAGCAACCAACGAAAGCCCAGTCTTACGACCAGTCTTACGACGCTGAGTGCTGCACCGTGCTGGCTGATTGATGTCCCTGTTGGCTTCGTTAGTATGACTGGTAAAGTGTGTCACACCTGTCCTTTAGCCAAGCTGCAGGCTGGGCTGGCATCAGCAAAACCCCGGCAGGAGCTGCCCTGCTGCTGTGGGAGGCAGAGCCTGGACAGGCAGCGCGGGGTGCAGGCAGCGGTGGGATGGGATACACCCCCTGGGGGACACTGGCCGTTGCAGGCTGCAGTGTGGGACGGAGATCCACGGGGTCCAGCTGAGGTGGCTGGTCCTTCCACCCTGATGTTGCTGCACTGGGGCGGGGTGGGGGGGGGAGGGTGGATCCATCCTTACAACATGGGGAGGGCTGATGGGGTGCGCGGAGCAGCGTTGTGAGGTGCTGTCAGCATCCCCCACCCTGGATGGCCACCAGCAGAGTGGAGTCCCCCCAGCCAGCCCCCCGGTGCCCCAAGCCTCTGCCGATGTGGGGAACATTGAAGCCAGCTCTATTTGCCGCTCTTGCTGTTTGTAAACCATAGGCAGCAAGGGAGCCGTAAGCTGAGCACATTATCTCCTCCAGACAATTAGCAGAAGCATTAATGGAATATATGCAAATGTGCAGTAATTGACCTGCGACTCCACAGTTCATGATGGAGAAGGATGAGCTCCAGATGGCTTAATGATAGTAATTTAAGCCCCTTCTTTATATGCCATGCTTCCTTGCTGTAGCCTGGCAGGACCAAGCCCAGGTGGGGAGGAGGGCGGGTGGCAGCGGGGACGCTGAGGACTGGGAGCAGCCCCGGGGCGATCCTGTTTGCACCCCAGCAGTGTCCCGAACTGCCCCATATTCAGCGCCTCTATAAAGCCCAGGGAAGGTGGGTTGAAGTGCAGAGCAGCAGCTCAGGTGGGAAGGGAAGGTGCGGGTTCCCACAGAATGGCCCTTCCCTGCTGGCCACCAGCCAGGGAGCGCGGGAGAGCGGCCAAGTGCCGATGGATCCATGGGACCGCTGGGCTGGGGGATGCTCGCCCTCAGCAGTGGGGGCCAGACCACCTTCCCTGGCTGTGCCAGTGTGGTGCCTGCACCTTCCTCCCACCACGGAGGGGCCTGCAGATGCAAAAGCCTGAATAGCAATCAGCCTCCTTGCGCAGCTGCTACTCCGAGTTTACTCAGGCTTTGCTTAGGCTGCATTGGCCCCGAGTGTTGCAGAGGGACAGTCTGGGGGAGCCTGAGGGGCTCATGCCCCACCAGCAATCCACCCTGCACAGCCTGCACAGCCCTGAGCTCCACAAAAGTTCACCTGGCAGAGCCAGAGGTGTTTGAATAACCACTCTGGGAACCCAAATTAAAATATTTATGTATAATTCATGCCATATGTTCCACCAATATTTTTTATTTAATCAACTGAAGACAGATGGCAGGAACATAGAGGCCATTAAACTAATGGCACTTTGTCTTTCCATTTATTTTCGTCTCCTTTCCTAAAATAAGACAGGTCCATGACACGCAGCACACCCCAGGCACAGGGCCATCCCTGCCACCATTGATGTGCCAGCAGGGCGCGGTGGCAGTGGTGCTTCCCACCATGAACGAGGACCCACAATGCAACCTGGTGTGGCTTTGTCCCAGGCAGGGCTGGAGCAAATCCTCCATAGTTCAGGGGTTTTGAGGAGAGAAATCCCCCGAGGGGAAAAGCCCCTGGGGCAGCTGGAGAGGACTGTCCCTTCCCTGGGCTGGCTGCCCTCCCCATGCTGAGAGATGCCAGGATTGGCCCTGGGTAGCCCTGGCCATGGCGTTCCTGGGGCAGCACCATGTCAGTCCTGAATGGCAGGGTGCAAATGGGGATGGTCAGCCTTTTGGTCCTGGCTGGAGAACAGAGGATGCCCTGGCCCTGACGTTTGCAAAAGCCTCACTGGTGGCACGATAGGCTGAAATGCAGCCGTGCGGGTACGTGAGAGAGCCATGCTGGGGATGACATGGGGACATCATGCTCCCCTGGGGCCTCCCAGCCCTGCAGGGTGCCCTGGTCCCATTGCAGCCGCGTGCAGCAGCCTCCCGCCCTGCTGCCCACCTGGCTCCCAGGGCAGGCCCTTGCTTTCTGGGGGCTTTGCTCAGGGCTGGCTAGCATGTAGAGACATTCAGGTCGAGGGTTGAAATGTGTGTGCATAAGTATGTGCATGGGTGTGTGTGCATGTGTGTTCACAAGTTTGTGGATGTGTGCGTGCGTGTGTGTGTGCACAGCTCATCCTCTTGTGGGTGAAATCAGATATCCTCCACGTGCCCCAGAGCCATCCTGAGTACCTCTCCTGCATGATGAGACAGAGCCATGTGGGCTCTGAAGTTGGGACTCACCCCCTCATCCCCATCCCTAACCCTGGGCTGCTGGCAGCGAGCATTGCTCCCACTGCACCAATGTCTCCCACCTGTCCCTCATCCTTGTGCCCGGGGGCACGTTGAACTGCCCCTCTGCAGGGCTGAAAGTTGAAGAAGGGCCTGGGCATCCTTCCTCACCCTGCGGGGGAACCGGGACTGTGATCCTCCCCACGTCCTGGGATGCTTTCCTAAGCGTGCCTTTCTCTTTGACTTGCAGGTGGAGACTTCTTGCCCTGGGAGTGAGATGAATGGGGCTGCGCTAGACAAAGGGTCCCAGTCAGCGTTTCAGGCCCTGAGACTGTCCAGGGACTTTTCATTCTTTGTCTGAAAGGGCGACAGTGCCGTTTCCATTAGAGAGATGCTTGCAAGAGCCGGTGCCGCCGAGCGGAAAGGCGAGCAAGAGGAGCTGCGTCAGCTGATCGGCTTTCAAATCACCTTCAAACCCTTGATTTCCTTAACATGATCCCTCCATCAGTCAAGTCTCTGGGGCACAGCTGGGGGGCTTTGCCGGGAGGAGAATAAACCAGGGACGGTGGTGACAGCCAGTACCGGAGAAACCAACTGTGCATGGCGGGGGGGGCCCCAAAATCCATCCCCACTGCCTTCACCAGACCTCCTGGACTTTATAGGGTTGGGCAATAGCTTTGCACTGTCTCATCCTGCAGCCCCCGCTGCACTTTTGGGACACCCATCTGCTCCCCTGGTACACCCCGGGAGCCACCTCCGGCTCAGGGAGGGGAAAGACCTGCTTTGGAGCATCCCTGGGGCCGGAGAGCAGCTCCCCTGCGGCACCAGCTGCCGGGGAAGGGATGAAGACGCTATGGCCAAATTATTGGTAAAACTCCAGCGGTATTTTCGGCGAAAACCTGTGCATTTCTTCACACTGCTGGCTTTCTACCTGGCGGCTGGCAGCTTGGTTTTCCTTCACTCGGGCTTTGCTGGGGAGCCCACGGTGGCGGGGAGCCAGCGCAGCCCCGGGGCCAGTGAGAGGCTGGGACTGCCCTACCTGGGGGTGATGCAGCTGAGCCGTGGCTTCAAGGCGGCGGCGGTGACTATGCCAGAGGGGGGACGGCGGCATGGACCCTGGTTCAAAATCACCTCCAAGGAACCGGTGGAGAGGGGCAAAGCTGGAGACTACGGCAGCACCCGGAGCCGGGCGCTCAGAGGCAGAAGCGGCCGTGAGAAGGAGGAGGACAGAGGTAAGGGCTGGGGACACATGGCTAGGCAGGGGGTCCATCCTCTTGGCCTCTCCCAGGGAAAGCCTCATGCGCCACGGCAGTGGTCTCTGAGCTGGTTTGGTCATGTGCTTTTGGGGGTGCCAGATGGGGAGAGGCTGCACCCCATCTTCACCCCATCCTTTGGCTGTACCACAAGCCAAATTCCATTTTAATTCTGTTGGCCCCAATGAACAGTAAGAACAGATTTCTGGCCTTTTGTTTGCATTGCTGGGGTGTTCAGGCAGGGGCTGGCTGCAATTGCCTTGCAGGCACTGAAGTGCAGGCAGGGCTGGGGTTCGGCCTTCCAAGCCAGGAGGTCCCTGCCTGCCTCCTGCCTGGGGTGCGTGGTGTGTTGTTGGGTGGGACTGTTATTAATGAATGAGGATAAGCGAATGTAGTAGTTCTCATTGATTTTTAAAATGTCATCTATTTATCCTGAAGGCAGCTGTATACAGGGTTGCACACTTGCTCTGAATTTGGGTGGCTGAGAACTGCTCATCAGGGCTTTTGCATCCCAGTAGTTATTCAGCTCTGCCTCCCTCACTGGCACCCATGAGCACCCAGTGCCAGCAGATCTCACCCAAATAACACCCTGCGTCCCCTCTCTGCCGGCTCTGCAGCCCCCCCCCCCCGGCGAAGGAGCATCTCATGCCTTCAGCTGCTGTGAGAGCCGTACAATTTCTTGTTGTTAATAAAGTGGGCTGGCAAGAAAAAGCAATCCAGCTTATTCCAGCGTCTCACAGCTCAGTGTTCAGGGCAGGAGCTGCAGCATCGGCCAGTCAAGGAAACTCAGAAGGCAATCGGGAACTGCTGGAGAGGTGTGGGGTTGCTGCCGGGCTCTTCTCTGCCTGTCACTGCCTGCTCCTCTCTCCTGAGGCCCAGGGTGGGTGAAAACTCTGGTGGGGGGCGATGTATGTCCATGAGGAGCCCCAGTGCCTGTGAAGCCTGCTTTGCATAAGCAAGCCTGTGCCCCAAAGCTGGGCTTGTTCAGGAGCTGCTCCAAGGGGCTCAGCACATACAATTCCCCAGCCATCCCAGGCTGGGAGCCGCAGCTCCCTGGACCCTTGATGGAGCAGGGGGTGTGTGGCTTGGACAGAAGCAGGAGCCCCCAACCCTAAGGCAAACTGGGGGTTTCGCAGGGGTCATCATGCTGAGCCAGGCTTGGTCCCCCCCATCCAGGCTGCTCCCAGGGCGCAGGGGGCTCCTCCTCGGCCACTGGCCCCGCAGCAGGTCTGTGTTCGCGTTCACTCTGGGCAAGATGCACGGTCCAGGCTTGGAAGCAGGAGGAAAATGGCTTGTGGTGCTAAAGGGACTTTCTCATGCTAAAATGAGATAAAAGGGGGCTTCCCTGTCATGCTCCTGCACAGAGGGGTCTCTGGGAGCGTTTCTGAGGTGAGTGTGGCCACGTTGCTCCATTAATGCGAATTGACATTTAGCGGATCCTCACCAGATGGTTCGCGAGCCCAAGCTGTCAGTCACCATAAAAACCCCAAGCAGCACTCCTGTCCCTGGCCATATGCAATGCGTCCGCTGTGATTAACCTCTGCTGGCACCACTGCCTCCCCCTGCCCGGCTACAGTGGGGGCTGTGAGGGATGGGGAAGAGATGCTGGGCTCAGGCATCACTGGCTTTAGCTGCTTGTAGGTGGTCTGGGAATATCATCTTTCCCCTTTTTGATCTCACATGGGAAGGCTCGGTGTGGGCAGCAATTAATGGGAGCTAGCACAGACCTGACAGCTGGAGGGGATGTGGGGCCACTGCACAAATATCTTGGCAGCTCCCGAGCAGGATGGTGTGGAGAAATTCTCCAGCTCGAGAAGTCCCCTGAGCCCACTGTGCCCAGTGTACTTGTGGGAGACTGGTGGACCCTCCGGGGACAGGCACTGCGCACCTGCCTCACTCCCCTGCTCCTCTCCAAGATGCCCACTGCCTCCCAGGCTGTCTGGCAGGAACAGGCAGATTTTAACGGCGGTGGTAATTAAGCAGGACACAGCTTAACAAGGCAGCTGTGGAGGCTTTGCCACATGAAGTCGTTCCAGAGGGAATACTGCTCCTAAAATCAGCTCTGGTTTAACTAGCGTGATGGGCGGCTCTGGCTTGCCAGGGCAATGTGCCTCCCTTCTACCCTTCTCTTCCTCCTCTTCCCTCTCCCAGCCATGCTCGTGGAGACCCAGGGTCAGGCCAAGGTGTGGGTCGAGGGCAGCCACGTCTGCCAGGGAACAGCTTTGGCTTACCTGCATCCCCGTATGAAGGTGCATCCCCTGCCTCAAATCTAGGGGCATTTTTGGATGGTGAAGCTGGGGGGAGCAAGCACTGGGCCCAGCCTGGCAATGCCCGGCATCGCTTCATCTCTGCCACATCCATCTCTGGTCCTTTGCTGATGGTCTCCAGCCATCACTGGGCTCCCCTGTGATGCATAAGCAAGCAATGTCATGAAGGATGGGGGTCTGGCCACCCCAGGCATGCAGCCAAAGACATCCCTGTGTCTTCCAGCACTGGCAGAGTTACCCCAGGGCTGGTCAGCACGGACCACCCTTCCTGAAGCTGCTGCCACCAATATCCACCTGCTCTTTCCCATGCTTCCATGGAGCATTTCCCTTCTCACATGCCAGACTGGTACTGATACAGCCAGGGTGAGCCCCCAGCCCGTCGCCAGCGAGCTGCCAGTGCTCTGTGGGGCAGACAGCTGCAAATGGAGCATCGGCGGGCTGGAGGGGTTCAGTGCCCAGCGTGAAGCTTTTGATCAACCAGCTGGAAAATCAAGGGCAGATATTTGTTTCAAGCATCACCCTGCAGCGCAGCCCTGTGAAAACACCTCTGTTCTGCCTTTAGCTTGCTAAACGGCCGTGATGGGTGCCAGGAGAGCCCGGCAGGGGCTGGGGCTGCTCGAGCAAAGAGGGAAGACGGACAGACGGAGGCATTTCCCCCAGACAGACCAGAAGTGCCAACTCCTGGTTTACAGGAGCCGGATCCTGATGGCACTGCTCTGGAGAGCATGGCTGAGGGATTTGCTGGGATGGCCCCCAAGGGGGATCATTAGTGACCCAAAGTGATTGCTGCCAGGGCAGGGGAGCAGCCCTGAGTGCATCCTGTGGGTTGGGGAAGGATTGCAGGGGTACGACTCACTTCACCACACAAGCAGGATCACCCATGGGGTCCCTGCTTGCACCCTGTGCCCACATCTGATGGGGACCCCAGCACCAAAGTGGTTTGTGCGCATGTGCTGCACCATGGCTGAGAGTTGTGGTGCTCTCTGGAAGACCAAGCTTTACGTTAAACTTTACATTAACATGTTCAACATGAATTTGCAATGCCAATGGCCCCAGTGACCAGCCTAGCTCCTGGAAAATTGAGACCTTTGGGGAATTTAATGACTATTGCTGGGTGGATCTGTGTGTCTGTGCACATGCATGTTTCCAATGTGCTTCCAAAGTTCCTCTTGCCCCTGTGAGAGCTGCATGCTGGGGCAGGTCCCTCTCTCACTGCTCTGTACCCTCCTGCAAGCTGTGCCTAACCCGACCACGTGCCTTTCAGCATCTCCCCCTGCTCGCTCCTCCTTCACTTATTGTCCTTGTGTGTCCCTAATTATTCCAGTTCCCTTCCTACAAAGTTGCAGCACGCATATGTCAAGAGCAATGGATTGAAGGTAATGCACATCAGTCACTGGCTCTGTGCAAATGACTGGGGTAATCCTGCACCGGTTAGATCTGTCACGACCGGAATGAGCTGACCTGCCGAAACCCACTCAGCGCCGTGGAAATGCCATGTTATGCTGAGAGTAATTGGGAGCAATGAGTTATGACTCTGCTGGTTAAAGTTATCAGACACATTTCTCTCAATCTTTCTCCTCTACCTTCCCCTAGGCTGGGTGGGGAAGGCGGTTTGCAGTGCTGGTGGGGTCTGCGCCATGCAGGGTGGTGGGGAGGGTGGGGGGTCTATGTGTGGGGCACACCATTGATGGGGTGTATGTGTGGAGTTGGTTCAGGGATCCCCCAACAGATGTAAAATGCAAGCAGGAGGTGAAAAGTATTATCCCAGAGTATGATTTGGTATTGGAGTGACACATGTGGAGATGCTCTACTATTAGAGGGATAATTTGGTATGTGTTGGAGATGCGGGTTGGTAATCATGCATGGGTAGATGCATCTTGATTGCCAAAGCCATGGCTTCACTCTTGACCAGAACAGGGGAGCCCTCACCTCTCGTCCTGGCTCCTGCTCAGTCCTGTGCTGCCAGGTATCCCAGTGCTTTCCCAAAGACCCTTGGCTGGGGTGCTGGGGCCAGAGCCCTGGGTGACACAGCTGGAGGGGTGTTTGGTGCTGTGAAAAACAGCTCCTTGGCTTGGGTGGCCCTGAAGGGACAGGAGCCTCTCCTTTTGTGTCCCCACGTTGGCACTCCGCAGCAGCAGCTGAAAGCCAGAGGCCAGTGGCCACCACACAGGCTCCAGGATTTGTCCAGGACAGGGTTGCCCCATGCCAGCATCCTGCAGAAGATGCCCTGAGAGTGGAAGAGATATTTCAGGATAACGAAAAGCAAAAGATTGCCATTATATTCATTGAGGATGCGTACCTGAAACAGGGAGCGTACCTGAAACCAGACTGGTCTGGGATTCCAAGACAGCTCTGCCATCACCCCCGGGCCATAAGACCTGGCCACTGGTCCCCAGGGCTGCCTTCCCCTCTCCCTGGGGCACCTGCGCTGGGTGGCCAACCTGCACATCCTCTGCCAGAACATGTTAATGGACACCTCGTTAGCTGATTACTGGATGGCTAATCCCACCGGCTCCCCAAACCCCCGTCCTCCTCAGGCAGCAGTGGCGGTGAGGATGCTGAGCATCCTTACACCAGCGCTGCACCCCTGCATCAGTGGCAATATATCTTCTCCACAGCAAATGCTCAGGTGGGAGCAGGAGCAGAGCACTAGTGAGGGCACCTAACAAGGAGACTGAGCTGGGACAGTGTGGGTGCTGGTGGTGCAGGCCTGCTCAGGGACAGCGCATGGACCAGCTTGCCCCTAACGAGAGACCAGAGCCAACACTGAATATCGCAACAGGCACACAGACAAGGAGATGGCTGTTGGTCTTCAGATTATTGGGAAAGGCTATATTTGTCAAATAAATGATTTCACCATAACTATTTATTCAGCTCTATTCCCTGTCTACTGGCATCTTCATTTGCTCTCAGCACAGGCATCAGTCTTTACTTTGCCAAGCATTAGTGCTGGGCAAATATCCTCCACATCAATGTCTGGGGCTGGGGAAAATGAGCTGCTGGGTAAGGAAATTTTTTTTTCAACTGTATTTCTCCATTCTGCCCAACCCTGTGTTCCTGGGAGGGTAGAGTGAAGGGGATGGGTTATTTTACCACATAACTCATCTCTTTTTGGAGCTGTATTGCTCAGTTTTGGGGCCAGTGGGAAGGAAGAGGATGGAGAGGAGAAGCCTCAGTGCAGAGCCACAGCATCCTTTCTAACCATAGTGGTTTCTGAGCTTTACCTACCTTTCCTTGCAGCATTTGCAGGGCATGTTGTACCCAGAGCACGTGTTTCTAAAGCAAATGAACAGGGTACGTTGCTGCACATCCCTATTTAGGGAGAATTCAAAAGAGAAGGGTGGAAATTGGTGGGTTCATACCCAGCTGGTTCTTACCCTGCTTTCCTCTACCGTCCCTCCAGCAAGATACATCGGCTGCTACGTGGACAACACTCGTCGGCGAACACTGCGCGGCGTGTCCTTCTTTGACTACAAGAAGATGACAGTCTTCCGTTGCCAGGACAACTGTGCCGAACGGTAGGGCGGGAGATGGGCACCGCGTCTTCATCAATTCCCACGCACCACCAGGGTTTCTCTGCTGTCACAGTTCCCTGCCCTGGCTGCTCCCCCCTCCCCCCCCCCGCCTTCTTCCTTTTTTCTTTAGATTTATGTAATTGTTTTTGGTTGTTGTATTCACTGGTGTTTTCCAGGACCCCAGTTTCCTCCCCTGGAAAAAGACTGGGGTGGGTGATGGGCTCTGTCTTTGTACAGGGCAGGGGGTATGTAAGGGCTCCAGTCTGGTGCTGGGGGAGCCTTGAGCACTTCCTTCTACCCAGAGGTGGCCCCATCATAACACTGGCCCCTACCAAAACACCCTCCCCAGACCGTCTCAGCTGCCAAAGCATGTCCATGAGCAGCTGGGGAGACACATGGATTCCTTGCTGCAGAAGTTTTCTCCTTTCCCCAGTATTAGATGATGTGTCCTAAAGGTGGTCTGTGCCGGCAGGGTGGACAGCATTGCAGGCAATTTGCTGCCCACCCGTGCAGCACCCCACAGCACCTGGGGACATTGCTGCAAAGGGCCATTGCCAGTCACTGGGGCGGCGGCACATCCCCTGCGCGGGGCTCATCTGCCTCAGCAGGATGCTCACCACGACGGCCGCGTGCCGTGAGCTCAGCCAGCTGCTGCGGCACATCCTCGGTGGTGCCAATGCGGGGCTGCTCCACACCAGAGCCCCGCCGCAGCGCCGGCAGCCCTATGGTAGGACTTGCCAGTCCATCACTGCCCCTCTCCAGTGGTTTTCCAGCTCCGCTGGCACTTGGCAATCGGCTGCCTCTGCTGCCATCCTCCCCCTTGCAAATCCAATCTGTATCGAGCAGCACAGTTCTCCTGCTTTGAAGCCCAGCAAAGTCCCCATCACTTATACTTGCTCTGTGCCACCTGTTACATCCTCCCTGCCTGTAAGAAATGTTGCTGTCTCCTGCTTTATGATCTCTGTGGCCTGTGGAGCCCTTTCCCACAGAATAGAATAGAATAGATTATTTCCATTAGAAGGGACCTAATATGATCATCTAGTCCAACAATACATCCTTGGGATGCAGTGCTGCTTCCAGTGCTGGGTGTGAGCTGGCTGCAGTGGGGATGCTCCTGCCAAACCACACAGACTCTGCACGAGCCTATGGCCGGAGTCAATGGGGGACACCCAGGGGTGTGCTGAGCCCACCTGTCTCCCTCTCCCCAGGGGCTACCTCTATGCAGGGCTGGAATTCGGCGCCGAGTGCTACTGCGGGCACAAGATCCAGGCATCAAATGCCAGCGAGTCTGAGTGCAACATGGAGTGCAAGGGGGAGAGGAGCAACACCTGCGGCGGGGTCAACCGCCTCTCCATCTACCGCCTGGAGCTGGCCCAGGAGTCTGCTAGGAGATGTAAGTTGGTGGCATCAGTGCAGCTCCCGGCGTGGTGCCGAAATGGGGGAACCCCTCACAGTGCTGGGGGGTGTGAGCCCTAGCATCCCTGTGCTGTGCGAGCCAGGTCGCAGCTCAGGAGAGGTGGTTTGAAAGTGGTTCAGGTCTGTGGCTCGGGTGGTTTTGCTCCTGTGAACCACAGGGGTCCCCCTGCGGGGATGGCTGCTGGCTGCGGCTGGGTGGAGCAGGGACCCCCAAGGGTCTCACCAGGAACGGGGGGCATTTGGGGGACTTTGGATGAAGACCTCTTTCCCCATGGCCAAACAGTACCATCATTGTATTCAGTGTATGCTGTCAGCGGAGCTGGCTGCGGGATGAAGGATGCACAGGAGCTCCAAGAAAGCCAAGGTTGCTCCCCGGCAGAAGTGTTAGTTTTGCTCCCAATTAGGCAGCACTATAATTACCCACATTTGCTGCTTTTCTTTCCTTGTCCCTAAGCAAGGGGAAAGAGGGTGGCAGCATTCAGAACTCCTACCAGCAGGTACCCGGTGGAGTAGCAGTCCCAGAAAGGGGCCGAGGGTGCCTGGGTTCGTGCAGTGGTGGGTGAGGACCAGGGATGGGGCTCCTCAGGGAACCAGTGCTGGGGAAGGGGCAGACCAGGCCAGACCCAGCCCTGCTTTCCTCCCTGGCTCCATCCCTCGTGCAGCCTGGGATCACCGAGCTGATAAAAATAGGGAGGAAAAAATAAACCCGACTTTGCTGCCAGGGCTTTTGCTCTGATTTTGTAGCGTAAGCAGCCAGGCGAGCTTGTTAGCAAACATGGCTTCACAGCTGGAGCGTGACGAGAGCTGGAGAAAAGTAGCCGCCGTGCCGATGGGTGGCTGAAGAGGAGTGTGGGCTGGGGCTGGGGATGCTGGGGCACGCAGAGGCTCTTGCTCATGAGCCTGGGGCACACAGGGTGGCAGTGGCATCATTTTTGGGGTGCAGCCCCTGCTCCTCATGGCTGGGTCAGCATTGCTCTCAGCTCCACTGTGGCCTCTCTCCCTCGCAGATGGCAGCGCAATATTTCGGGGGTGCTTCCGCCGGCCAGACAACGTCTCCATCGCGCTGCCCATCAGCCAGCTCATGCTGAACATGTCGGTGGACAAGTGTGTGGACTTCTGCACTGAGAAGGTACTGGGGGGCCAGGGCGAGGTGCAGGCTGAAAGCTTAATCATATAAATCTTCATTATCAGAAAGGGCCATGCTGGGTATATATATCCAATTAATTGTAATAATTATGTATATCCAAACTACAAATGATCATGTTGACTGTCTGTGTGTCTGCCACACAGACACTGAACCGCAGCTTTGCCCCCTCCAGCAGGCAGCAGCCGCCCTGGGGGGCGGGTTTGGGCAGGAGCATTGAGAGATCCCGCTCTGGTCCAGGGATGCTGCAGTGCTGTTTGCTCCTGGGGTGTGATGCTTATAAGTAGGCAGGGGAAAGGTTGGTAGTGGGCATTGCTGGAGTATTTATTCATGAAGATTAGGTAAATTATCAGGCAGAGAAGGAGAAAGGCCTGCAGGTAGGGACCGTCCTGGCCTCCCTTCATGGCCTCCACAACAGAGGATGGGGAATAACCCACCACACCGGTTCAATACAAGTGGCCACTCTGACACTTGCTCCACTTTCCCATCACTGACTGGAGAGCTGGGGCTGGGAGGTGTAAATAACTGGAGCTCCGCAATTAACCCGGCACTGCTGCAGCCTGGCAGCAAATAGCCTGGCAGCTGCCAAATGGGCCTTGTAACTCCGGGCTTGGAAATGCTGGTGAGGCAGCCACAGGGCCATCCGTGGGTTCTTAGTAACTTTGGTGTGGGTGGCAAGCTCACAAATGGCGTGCCACAGCTCTGCCGGGAGCACCAGCGCACGGCGCATTGCTGCCTGCACCAGCAGGCTGCTCGGCTGTGCCACAGGAAAGTCATCACGGGAAAAGGCTTGGATTTTTTTGGGTGTCTGCATCAAGCTGCTTGTGCAGCCAGATTGAAGGATGCTGCAGCTGGCTGGAAGGATGCTACAAACCGCTCTGTGCTGCACAGTGGGGCCAGGGTGGCGAGAACGGGTGTGGGGGGCAGAGGAAGGGTCTGCCATGGGGGACGGGGACGGTGCCAGTGGCTGCCCTCCCTCTGCTCATCCCTGCAGGAGTACCCGCTGTCAGCCCTGGCCGGGACCACCTGCCGCTGCGGCTTCCCCACCACGCTCTTCACCCTCCACGAGCGCGAGGACGAGCAGCTCTGTGCCCAGAAATGTGCCGGCGAGGAGTTCGAGAGCTGTGGCACTGCTGAATACCTCCTCGTCTACCAGACCCAAGTGCAAGGTGAGCTGGCACCCGGCTCACCCTGCCTGCTGCCAGGCAGGGGGACGGGCAGGGACCACTCCGGCACAGGTGCCAGCACTCGTTTCCCAACCCCTTCCTGGGATTCTGGCAGAAAGTGAGCGTGAGCTTGCAGCATCTATTTGGCTTTCATTAAAAATTACCATTTATTTTAATTTCCTAGGAAATCAATCCTCCCCTGAACAAACAGCTTTAATTACTGCCTGACTCAGCTGCAGGGGAGAGCAGTTTGCCATCTGCCTCCAGCAGGATCCCTCCTTGCCAGTGCTTGTTCCTCCTTCTCACCGGCAGTACCAGTGAGCCAGAGCTTTGCCAGCCGTGGGGGGCAGGCTCTGGGGAAAAAACATGGGGGAAAAAGGCTGTGGCCAGGGAGAAAGTCCCCAGGAGGCTGCGCAGAGAGGGCTTCTGTCCCCCACCACCCTGCAGGTCCCAGTGGTGGGACTGATGGGTACAAGGAAGCACAGGGTGAGAGGAAACCTGTTACTGGAAGAGCAGGGAGGGGCAAGGGCTGAATGGAGCAAGTGAGGTCCCAAATTCAGGTGGTTTTGCCTCAGGGTGGCTCAGTCTTGACACAATCCCTGCTTTGGCATTTGAGGCCGTGCTGAAAATGCTTGTGCATTCGTTGATACAAAAAGCAGGCGCGTTGCTTGGCAAATGCACCCATTTTACTCACTCTCCCCTAATCACACAGGCAGCAAGCAGCCGGTAATGGCAGAGCACCTCCTGCTCTTTTCTTAGGACTCTGGAGTGTTCAGGGCTCTTTGGGGTGTTCCTATGTGCTTTAGGCAGGGTGCCTTTCCCTATAGCGGCCACCACCTCACACCCTGCCCCAGCATCTTCCTGGGCACCAGCAGCACGTTGTAAGGAAGCTGGGTATCTCTGTACGAAAAACACACTATCGTGCCGCAGCCCTGACGTGCCTTGGCCGGTTCTTGCTGCAGACAACCGCTGCATGGACAGGAGGTTTCTCCCCACCCATGCCAAGCAGCTGGTGGCCCTGGCCAGCTTCCCCGGCGCCGGCAACACCTGGGCACGCCACCTAATCGAACTGGCCACCGGCTTCTACACTGGCAGCTACTACTTCGATGGGTCTCTCTACAACAAAGGTGAGAGGGGGTGTTGCTGCCGGGGGTGCACCGGTCCCGCCTGAGCTGGGAGAAGGTCCTCGTGCCATCCCATGGATCTGCAGGAAAGGGATGGCAGAGCCGGGTAACACAGATGCTGCTCCATGGGATGGTTTGCACTGGATGTGTCAAAGGGTGTTGAAGGGACTTGACATGGCATGTGCCCTGCCCGTAACAACCCCATGCTGCCCACTAACCTGGCCAGGACCAATGTGGGGCAGAACTGGGGTTTCTGCATCATACTGGTGGTTTTTAATCCACAGGTGGGGTTGGAACTCTGGAGGAGGAATTGGAGCAGCTCTGACCCTGGCAGACGAGACAATTCCTGCATTTTTGCCCCCAAGAAAAGGTTCATGTGGTTTTGTGATCAGATTTCCCCAGGAGCTGGTGTTCACGGGCTTGGCATTCTCATCCTGGGTTGCATAAAGTGAGATAGAAATGAAAGTCATGGCTGCATGGTGAGAAGGACTCGTGCAGTCTTCCAGCTTCAGGATTTGGGAGCGGGAGGTGCTGGTGGCACCAGTATCCTGGAGGACAAATGCGCCCACATGGCTCCTGAGTAGCTGCAGTTAAAAACAGCAACATGTCAGGGCACCCGGGGAAGACTGACACCCAAACTAATGAATATTTGCAGTGCAAAAAAGCACCGATGAGCTCATGGGGGGCGTGGAGGAGGGAGATGATCTCATTTGCCTGTTCTCCTCAGGATGGAAGATTTGGTGGAGATCCATCTCCCCATCCTGGGTGACACAGATATTTCCCCAGTAAATATTTAATAGAGGAGGGGTGCTGCCACTCCCACCTCTTGTGCTCTCCAGGGCAAAGCAGCAGCACTGTGCGCACCATACTGGTGCCGATAGCACGTGGGCTTTGGAGACCACAAACTAAGCAGCAAGGATAAGTTTCAAGACAAAAAAAAGCTTGAGGCAGGCACGAAGCTTTTTCAGGCAGAAGCCAGCTCCTCCCAATAACCTACCATATTGCAAGGGGGAGGGAAAAGACCAGTTCCTCCATGTTATAGCCATTTACAATAGTTTTATTCACAGACCTTGAAGTTTTCTTCTGCTTTTCCTTCCCCTTTTGCGGCTCTGAGAGGAAATCCTCCTCTCCTCAGCCTTGGCAGAGCTGGGATGTGTACCTGGGGCTCCCATGTAGTTGGTGCAGTCTGTACCCAGGGTACCCACACAATCGGCCAAGGTCTGTACCCAGGGGACCCTGCAAAGGCCCGCTTGCCCAACAATGTTGGCAGCGATGCACATTTCTTCGAGGTTTGCCAAATTCAACCATTCAGAGATGGAGGTGCTCTGTGCTGAGTGAGGGAGCCCGGACTATACCAGCCCCTGGTGCTGGCATCCACCAAGGGTGCAGCCGACATCACACAGCCCACGGAGGGGACCAGCACCAGGCAAAAGACTTGGCAAAGTTTTGCTCATCCGACCGAGAGTGGGTTTCATGTTTATTCTAGGCTGAGCATGTCGGAGGGCCCAGAGGTATCCAGGCAACTGGCAGATTAGCCGTCACGTCCCTGTGTCGCATGGCATGGCTGTCGAAAGCAAATTACTCATCTATAATTGATGTAATACACCTACTTACTGCTTATCTCCCCCTTCAGTTCAGCTCTGCCGCCAGCACACTGTTCCCAGGTAGTTAGGGTTGTGCTTTGCAGGTGTTGGGGTGCAAAGGGTCTGGGAGTGATGCCAGGATCAGCCCTGATACTCCGTGCAGGGGACATGGAGGATGGCAGTCCCCTCTCTGGACCCCCCATGGCATCACTGCAGCCCCTGGGCTTATCTGCAGCCCCACAAGCGTGGGGTTTTTACCCTTCTTCATTTACTGGGAGAGTTTAAATGCTGTGGCCAGGGAGACTATAGCTATAAAAATATGTTCTTGACCCCACCAATGTAAGCATAAGGTACGATAATGCAGTATGCAGTTATTTAATGCTAGTGTGCTTTCCCCCGGAGGAAAGCTGGGCTGTGCAATATCAGGCTGTTGCAGACTACCTTGCTGAGAAGAGCCGAGGATGGCTGGGGAGGAGGCAGCCCTGCTCGGTCCCTGTGCTCACTACCCACTCTCTCATACATGAATTTTACATCATGGCCTGACTCATAACGCCGGCAAATAAATTTGGGAGAGGGATGGAAATTCTACTTCAAGCCCCAACTGCTTTTATCCAACTATATTTTGCAACTTGATATCCCTGTCATTCCCTTTCCCCAGCTTGCTTTTATTTATTATTTGGATTAACATCGGCACTGGCTGCTTCTCAGGTGCCCACTTACTCTGTCCTGGCAGGGTTCAAGGGCGAGAGGGACCACTGGCGAAGTGGGAGGACGATTTGCATCAAAACCCACGAGAGTGGCCAGAAGGAGATCGAATCCTTTGATTCGGCCATCCTGCTCATCCGAAACCCCTACAAGGCTCTGATGGCGGAGTTCAACCGCAAATACGGGGGGCACATCGGCTTCGCGGCTCACACCCACTGGAAGGGCAAAGGTAGGCTGGTGGGCTTGGCTGCCCCTGCCCCACTCCCATGGGCTGGGCGAGCTCCAGCCTGGCTGCTGGAGCTGTAAAGCTGTTGTTAAAGCCCAGCAGAGCCTGAGTCTGGTCTCCATGGGGGAAGCCCAGGCTGTGCCACTCTTTTGGGGTCCTCATGTCCATCTCCTGGCATGACCCACAGCATTGCCTAGCACAGCCGAGGGCTCCTGCTTGGGTGGGATGGGATGGGACAGGACAGGGAAGGAGAGATGCTCAGCTGTTCAGTGCTGTGTTGAGTCACAAGGGCAGCAGCAGGAAGGTGGCAGTGCCTGGGCACGCGAGTCTGACAGCAGCCTGGTGCCAGCAAGGGGGGAATGGTAGGGTGGGCAGGAGCCCGAGGAGCCAAACTCTGCCCCTTCTTCAGATCAGCTCTTTGAGGCCAAAGGCAGCTGGCGTGAATGGTTGGCTGGGCAGGAAGAGAGCAAGGAGAGGTTAAAAAAATAACAGGATCCATCAGGCATCTCCATCTATCACCTCGTGGGCGCATGTGTCGGTGTGGGGCTGCAGCATCTCCACGCTGCCACTGAAGCCAGGTCCCAGCAGGACCACCCTTCCCAGGGTGGGTGTCGGGAGGGGTCAGGCAGCCCCGCACCCCAGCAGAGCCAGCCCTGGCAGTGCCATGGGGCAGTGCCGCTCCGGCCCTGCCTTCCCAGTGCAATCTCACACGTGCCTGAGTTTCTGATTAGCAGGGGAAGGAGATCTCTTCCAAGCCCCGGTTATCTGTCCTTTGCCAAGGCAGAGGCACAGCAGAACAGACCCAGCCGATGCACAGGGCAGTGCCTGCAAAAATTCCTGGCTTGGAGAAGCCCCTGCCCCTTTGCTGCGCTCTGCCTCTTGCTGGCACCAGCAGCAGGAGCAGTGGCAGCCGCCAGCCCGTCCCGATGGACAAGGCAGGGGCAGGGTGTTATTTCTGTGTGCCCAGCTGCTCCAGAGACTCTACCTTTCCCATGCACAGGCATTTTGTGGAGGCTTGTTAATTATAGCAATTTACAAATTGCTGTTGTGGAATTGACTTCATTGGAAAGAGTTAAAATATTTAGCTTGATTGAACATCTGCTACCCTTAATTCAGAGTTTATTTAAGGGGAGCTTTTGCTGTTGTTGCTGTTATGTGCCTGGATTTCGTTATTGCCATGTGCTTGCAGCGCTGGAGATGGCCCAGCCCCACTCTCCCCACCGCCCCATCCAGTAACACCAGGGAAGGGAAATGTCCTGCTTCTTCCTCGGTCCCTGGGCAGGTCCCTGGGTTGGCATCACCCCTGCCACGTGGGGTATGAGCCTCTTGTTAGTTTTCATCCCTATCCGCTGCATCCCAAAGGACAAATGTAAATTGCAGATACAGCCAGGAGGGGGAATGCAGGACGATCCCCAGTCCCCTTGCGGGACCCCCAGCACCATGGGAACCCTCCTGAGCTTTCCCGGTCCCAAACCCTCCCATGCTTGTCCCACGCCTTGTGCCCCCAGACATGGGGCCAGGCAAAGGGGAGCCTTCCCTCCACCCCACCATGGTCCGATTTGGACACGCATCAAAATACATCGCCAAATTCTTCCTGGAGGATGTACGTGTAATTAGCTGATGGGTTAATTGTCAGGTTAATTAAACATTGGAACAACTTGCCTGGAAAGGTGGAGATTTTCCACCGCTTGAGGACTTTAATTGGGATGGGAGGGTTGCTGAGAGCCGTGGTTCAGCACCAGGGAGGGGCTGGAGTCCCCTGTTTTGCTGATGCCAGGGTGTCCCTGCAGGACCATCAGCACCCACCCTGCCCTCCCACCAGTGTGGGAAGCAGATGCTCAATGGGGCCATTTCCTTTGTGCCAGGTTCACAATTAGTGGTTGGGTGTGTGGTTAAATAAATCATCCATATGAAAAAAAATGGTCAATAAGGTGAGTAATTAAGATGGGGCGTGGGGCTCCCATCCCCAGCCTTCCCTACAGAAAGCGCTGCACTCCCTGCAGCCCAGCTCCCCCAGCAGTTTCCTTCTCCCAGGAACTAATTTTGGGGCAGTTTTGGAAACAGCCATGCCGTCTCCCCAGCCTTGCCCACAGCTGCCAGTGCTGGGGGGGATTTTCCCTTCCACCACCCCGTTCTCAGCCCTCTGTGGAGCCTGCAGAGGCCGTGGGCACTGTGAAACCCCTGTTTGGTTCCATGACATTAATTTTACGATATTCCTGGAATGGTTCCAAAGCAAAGTTTTATGTGATATGATTACACAAGGTGAATTGTCCTGTATCTGTTTAATGAAACAGATACTGTGTTTAATGATTCTTTGGGGGATTAAATACAGTTAAGCTATTAATCAGGCATTGGTTTCTGGGGGAGGACAAGAGGAAGAGGCAGATACCGAGAGCTTTTATGCATCGGGAGATAGATGTATACAGCACTGCCAGGAGAGTTGTGGCTTATTATTGATGTTTCATTATCCTTTTTATCACCTGATTTTTATGGGAGGATCAATTAGCAAGAAGGATAATTGAAAGATTTCAGCAGGGAGTGCAGGCAGTGGGCCTGGGATGGGGGATGCAGGGCACACAGGGGACACCCACTAACCGTGTCGTCTGCTCCTTCCAGAGTGGCCGGAGTTCGTGGCGAACTATGCACCGTGGTGGGCGACCCACACCCTTGACTGGCTGCGCTACGGCAAGAAGGTGCTGGTGGTGCACTTCGAGGATCTGAAGCGGGACCTCTTTGTCCAGCTGCAGAGGATGGTGGGGCTGCTGGGCATCACCGCCTGCGAGGACAGGCTGCTCTGTGTTGAGGGACAGAAGGACGGCAACTTTAAGCGATCTGGCTTGAGAAAATTGGAGTATGACCCATACACCCCTGAGATGAGGAAGATGATCAGCGGCTACATCAAAACGGTGGACACGGCTCTGAAACTCCGAAATCTGTCGGGTGTCCCGGACGACTACTACCCGAGATGATGGTGACGACGGTGGGGGGACCTGACCGTGCGTGGCAAGGAAAGGCTCAGTCTCCCCGGCCTCTTCCTACTTCCACCCAGTGGGTGGCTTTTCTTTTAATTCTCCATCTGCTGCTATTAGCTGTTAATCAACTCTCTGCATGAGCAACAAACGGTACCCAGCCATCGCTGAGCTTGCTTGGCCGACGCCAGTGCGGACCCAGGCACGGTAGCACCCCAAGGGGTTGGGGGTGCTTCCCCACCTCAGGGTTCCTGCTCTGTTCCGCTCCCATTTCGGCTGCCACAGCCCTCCATGGAAATGCAGCGGGATATTTGTGCCCGTCCCTCTGGGCTGGCTGGCAGGGATGCTGCGTTGCTCGTGCTGTGCCTGGCTCACCTCCCAGCACCGGCACACCGCCGCAGGAGCTGAGGTCTGGAACTGCATGGGCGATGCTCCCATGGGTCCCGCTTGGAGGTGGTGGAGAGTGGGAGGGCTGTGCCGGGGAGACCGAGGTGGCTGTGCCCTCCCTGTGCACCCTCCTTTGGCGCCACAAGGACCCTCCCTGAGCCTGGGAACAGGGGGGTCCCTGAGGCACGGCTGGCAGCCCGAGCTGCAGCACCGGGCAACATTGCTGCTCTATCTCTGCAGTCACTGCTCCAGCCCCGCTGCCCCGGGGGGCCCATGACCCCCCCCCTCAGGGGGCTGCAGCAACCCCACCCATGGGCTGCAGGTGGGAGCCATCCCCACGTTTGTGGGCGATGCTCAAGAGGGGGATGTTGGCCCTGGGCAGAAGAGCTTGCGGGACCCACAAGCACATCCATGCCTCATTTCAAAAGCTGATGCACCAGAAGAGCCCCCCAGAAGCAGTTTTGGGGGTCACGAGCAGGAGCTGTGCTGCAGCCCAGCTGCATCAAACCCATGTGGCAGTGGGGAGCAAAACACGGGGCTGAGCTTTTTGGTGTCCCTCTGGCTGAATCCTGCCCATATCCCTGCCACGGGACCCCCACCCTGCCCGCACCCTCGCCCGCTGCCTGCTGATGAGCAAGTGAAACCAAAGGATCTCCGTGCACATCGGGAAGATGCCATTCACCAGGCTGGCTTTGCGCAGAGCTGCATGTGGTCCCTGGCTGTCCCCCACCCCATGCCACTCTCCCAGCTGGTCCCCAGCCTGGCTTTGTCGCAAACAAACCCTCTCCCCCCCCACTCCCTTCCAACCTGGAAGACCCCTTTGGATGTAGGTGCAAAAGCCATATATTGTACGCAGCCTTTTCTAGAGTTAGGTGTTAAACGATTGGCTTTTAACTCTTGGTCTTGATAGAAATACCTGGACAGGTCAAAATCTAGAGACACTGCTCAATCTATATTCAAAGAGAAAGAAGAAAACTCCACGGAGAAAAAGGAGAATTTAAATAAAATATATTTTTCTAACATGCGTACAGAAAGGACATGGGCAGTGATCCCAGGGCTGGGGGGCTCCTAGTCCCCGTTTCTTTGCATGAAGAGACTCTGCAGGGCTGCTGGGAGCCAGAGGTGGGCGAATGTGTTTATAGGGAACAGCTGCCCTGTTTTTAACTCTGCCCTTGACAAACGGCTGGAGGTTTTCCAGGAGAGTGGGTGAGCCCCATCCTGGCAGCGGGAATCAAGCTGAGCCCACACTCCTCCGCTCGCGGTGGCCCCGGGGCTGCCTACCTCGGTCAGAACAAATCCTCAGGTCAATCCAGCTATTAAAGGAGAGCTTTTTGTTGCTATTCTGCCTTCCCGTGTGTTTGTGGGGCCATCCAAGCACCCCCTACCCATCCCAGACCAGGGGCTGGATGTCCCCTGGGACATGGGGGCCTTTAATCACATTAATGTTATTCCTGCATCTAAACCACTAACAGTGCAACCAAAGTGGCTGCTTCTTGGGATTTTTATTACCTTTATAGTGTCCTTAAAGACAGGTTTATTTGGGTGCGTGGTGGGAGCAGGGAGATTTACTGTGGGTTTTATTCCCATTGCCTCCCGTCCTTCCTCAGCTCCAGAGCAAGAGCAGGCTCTGTGCAATTTGTTCCTTTTTCTTTTGGCCATCTGGAGTTGGTGAAATCCC
The DNA here is from genome assembly GCF_963921805.1 of Phalacrocorax carbo. Lineage (NCBI taxonomy): Eukaryota > Metazoa > Chordata > Aves > Suliformes > Phalacrocoracidae > Phalacrocorax > Phalacrocorax carbo. The sequence goes on along the minus strand of NC_087527.1, from coordinate 8,513,848 downwards.
ATTTTTAAAATAATATTGGGTTTGCAGCGATTGAGACGCACGCCATGTGTGATTTGTTCTGACAGGCATCGTATGTGGAAGGGACAGCGTTCCCTTCCACCCCTCGGAAGTAATTAAACCCAAAAAGCCAATTCATCTCCAAGATAAAACAATTAAGAGGCAACATTGCGTGCAGCCACCATGCGCTGGGTCCTGGGCTGCAGCTTGTAAGGCGGAAGGGGAGGCGTGGGGAGCAGGGAGGGGGGCCGCCTCCAGCCTGGGGAACCCCCTGTCCACACACCCCAGGGGGGGCATACAGAAGAAGCTGCCTGAGCACCAGCAGCATCAGCTTACCTTTATTTTTTTCCTCATGGCTTTGAGGATCACAGGAGCTTAACGCCTTTATTTCATTGCAATTGCTTTTTCTTTTTCTTTTTGCAATGAAATGGAGCAATCAGAAGTCATTACCTCCCTGTAAGTGTGTGAGGCACATCTGGCTGCACGCACCCCTGGCTTACGAGGGTCCGTGCCTTCGCCTTGATCCCAGCTAACACAGGAGCAGCGTTCACCATCCTGCCGGCAGATGCTCACCTGGCACGCACGGCCGAGTCACACGCAGGAGCTGAAGTTTTATGTTTTATTTTATTTCTATTTATTTATTAAATGCTAGGCTATTTTTTTTTACCACATGGGCCTGGCATGCAATAAAATAATAAAATTTATATTACCCCTGGAAGGAGAAGCCAACCATCCTTCCTGCATCATTTTCATGTGCAAAGCTCTTGACATGTAATAGCCGCCCTGCTCAGCTGCCTCTGTAATGCCGTTAGCCTGGCTGGTTGGTGAGCACCAAATGTGCAGGCAGGGTAGACAACGCTCAGTATTTCCACGATGATTTCTAAAAGCAGTGAATCTTTCCGCTTGACTCAGCCTTGGTGAGCCCTGAGCATGCCTAGGTGGGGACGGCTCACACGGCCCCAGTGGGGGCTGCTGGGGGTGTGACTGCCCTCCCCAGCTTCCTGCATTAAAAAAACTAATCTTTTTTCTGCAGTATTTCATCCCCGGGAGCCTTTTCCTGCCTCCCTGGTCCTGCGCTGGTGGAGGCTGCAGCATCTTCCCTCCTGGGCTGGATGGGTTACTCAGCTGTTGCCCTAGCAACGGTGTCTGCACCAAAACTCCCTGCATCCCCCCCAATTCCATGTGGGTTCTGCACTCAGCAGGCAGGTTCCCGCAGTGGAGGAGGTGATGCTGGAGGAGATGTTGCCCAAGAGCAGCTCGGGCTGGAGCTCCATTCCCTGGCCAAGGCAGCGGATGCCCCTTTGGGATGAATTCAGGGGGTTCTGGGCAATGACCCCAGCGATGCAAATGATGCTGGGGGCTGAAAGCAAGTCAGAAGAAAGGGGCTGCCCTTCCTCCCAAACTGAATTGCACACAAAGTTCATGCTGCTGTTTAAATGGGTGGGTAATAACCCACCTCAGCAGTATAATACAGAAGCTGCAACAGCACTTTCACAAAAGCGCTATAATGTAGAGGAGATGCGAGTTATAAATCTGAGCAGCAGTAATATTCATCTGTGACAAAAGAAGCATGTTTATTTATTGGTTTTACTATTTTCTGGAAAATTTACAGTTGACAATCTGCCTGAATGCAGCAGAGATAATTTAAACATGGCTTCAACCCGCCTGGCATTGAGGAAAGGGAAAGGGTAATATGTTTATTCTTTTTTTTTTTTTCTTAATTCCAATTCCAAATAAAGGGAGTGATTTATCGGAGAAGGAAAGCACAGCTTTCTTTCAGGACCGTGACAGCTAATTGAAAAAGAACAGTCATTAGGGACGGTAATGTGTTCCACAGAAATGATTTCAGTATATATTCTGGAGTAATTTCCCAACCGCTCATGTGAAATGAGACCCAGCAGGTGATTATGGGGAGGCAACGGTGGGGCAGGTTTGGCACGCTGGGAGGATGCACCGGGCGAGGGCCGGTCCTGCCATGGGCTGCTGGTGTGCCGCAGCACTGTCACCAGGGGCTGGGGTCTTGAGCCCTGCAGCGCATGGGGCACGAGGGACCCCAATGGGCTCATGGGGTAGGGAGAGGTGGGATGGCTGCGTCTGGGGAATGGGGTCCCGGGGTTGTGAATTGGAGCCCTGAGGGTGGGGGTACTGGGCTGAGGTCAGGGTCTGAGGGCTTGACATGGGGGTCCTGAACTGGGGTTGGGGTTCTAGGGATGGGGGTCAGGGTCCTAGTGATGGGGATGCAGGTCCTGGGCTGGGGATCAGGGTCCCAGGGCTGGGCATGGGGTTCTTGGGCTGGGGGTCAGTGTCCCACCTCCAAAACCTGCTGCTCTTCTCTCCTGGTCAGCCCTGATCTACCCTAAAATCATGATCCCTACAACAGACTTAATTGCAGGTCTCATGGAGATGATGGTGGCTCTGGACCCCGTTCACCCCTTGACTCTTACATGCTAAACCCAGGTGCACCCTGCAGTTACTGGTTTCACTGACTCCTGCCCCAAAAGGGGCTGCAGACCCCAGCTAGGCAGCTGCCACCGCACCGGCACAGCGCAGGGCTGGCTGTGCCACCCAGCCCCAGAGCTGTGGCTCCCACTGAGCCCCTTCCCTGGACTCTAATTACAGTTTTTGCACGTCACCCTCTAGTTGGCCGCAGTGTCATTAGCTTCCTGCCAGCATTAATCAGGAGGACAGCACTAATTCATAGCTAAGGACATCTCCCAGCTGAGAGGCAAGTCTATCAGTCCCTGCAGGAACAGGGTGGATCAGGGTCAGCAGGACGCCTCCAAGGACCCACAATTTAATATATTGAGCCTTCCCATCACTGTAGGGGACTGCAGCCGACACGGCAGGGCGAGCTTCCCTCCTCTGGATGAATAAAATCTCTGGCACTGCAAAAAAAGGGAGAGCTGAAAGGATGCATCTTCACCCGTTCTATGAGATGCTGGGGCATGCCTGTACTATTTAGGTAATAACAGAGGAATTGGGGCAATATTGAGCTGCATTTCTTTGCCATGTTGCCAAAAGAGAAAGAAAAATCTGTATAAGAGGCTTGTGCGTATTGAGCAGTTCTGCTGCTGAAGTTTTATGATGACTATTTCTGCCCTGTTTCTGTTTTGTATATATGCATTTTTAATGCTCTTTGTTTGATCTGTTTACTGCTTGCCTTGATGGGCGACATGGGAACAGAAATCACCGATATTCCCCAGGGAGTCTCGCAGGGTCCAGCAGGCTAAACTCAGGGAATCTTTCCCTTCTCTTCCCTGTCCTCATCCCAAACCCTGGCGGGATGGGGGGAACCAGCAGCGGCAGGGGACAGAGCAGCAATGTGCTTGTCCCAGGGTGTCTGGATGTCAGGGTGGAGGGGGCAGAGCACCAGAAGCCCTCTGGGGTGCAGGAGCTGACCCCGTCCCTGCTGCCCCATTCCCCCAGACAGCCCCAGGGACAGGGTGGGTCTGCAGGGGGCTTGTGGGGTGCAGGAGACGATGGGGGAACCAGACTCTGCCGGGCAAGATGCAGACAGCTCCCAGGCAGAGACCCATCTCAGTGCTGGCATTAATAATTCCTCTTTTAAATCACTATAACAGAGCATTTTCCAGATCTTATCTGACAGAGAACACGCCGGGCTGACATGAACCTGGGGGGAGAGGCTGGTGGTGGCTCAGTGCACAGATTAACAAAGCAGGCGGCAGGCAGTGGACACTGGCCCCTACGGCCGGACTCGGTGCTGCATGCGGGCACAGGGGAAATTGTGCTTTTTCAGCTGCCTTTTTTTACACAGATACTACACCACCCCCCCAAGAGCCATTTGGCCTCTTCAGGGACAAATTAAAGGGGGAAACCCACAGACAACTATGGAAGATCTCCCATATGAGAGGCTCGGAGCACCACGCTCCCATCTCAGGTACTGGCTCCTGGCCATAAAGCCCCAGCCTGGCATCCCCATGCCCCTCTGCTCCTGGCTGCTTTCCTGCAATCCCAAATTCAATGCTGGGGATCAGGAATACACACTAGGAAGGGACAGCTTACTGAAAAGCCCTGGGATTCTTCCCAGTCCACACAACGAGCTTGAGCATGTACCAGGGGTATTTGTATGTAAACCAGCTTTTTTATTAAATAGGCAAACAGCTACAAAGACGACCTCAAATATTAGGTTTCCCAAGATGTCATTATAATGATGATTTAACCCAAGGTTCTGTACCAAGTCATCACTTTTTTTAGGAAAGCTGTTTGCAGTAATAATAGATGGGCTTTCAAAAATCCAGCCACAAAAATTAGTGAGGAGCATCCCCGCTCCAGCACGGCCTGGGAGCATCATGGCACCTCGAGGGACACAGGCTGCCCAGTTCCCCCACCATCCCACGCTGCCCCCAAACCCATCTCATGGCAGGGAAAGGGGCGCCCAGACACACTGGCTGTTCCTGCCCCAGCTCTTCAGCCGCCCCAAGCCCAAAAAGCATCAGTGGCTGCTGGCTCCGGGGGGCATAACATTCCGCCATCCCCTAAACAGGTTGTGGGCTCCTGCTCTGCTTCTACTAGTTCTGCGTGTCCCCCTCGCCTCCCTGAGCAGCTGTCTGTCCATCTGCCCTGTTTGTGTGTCCCATCTGTCCTGTGCAACTGCTAATAGGAGCCCTGTGACCTTTCAGCAGGTAATTAAATACTGTGTAACATAAGTGAGGGGAGCCTCCTCCCACTGCCAAAGCCTTCCTCCCCTGAAGCCTCCTCTGTCACAGCATCTTCCAAGGCGATGGCCCTGTGCACAGGTTCTGGGGAAAAAAACAGTGTGGATGGTCCCCACAGGCAGCTTGGCCAGGGACGGGATGTTGCTCCCCGGGGAAGCACCCGGTGCTGATCAGCCTGCCGGTTCCCAGCCCCCAGGAGATGCGGAGACGCCTGCAGCTGAGTGCTGGGTGCCCTGCAGCCACCCCGTGTTATTGAGAGCAGCACCCAACAGGTGGCAGTCACCAAGCTGCCATTAATTTCCCTTATAATCTCCATCCCCCCACTGCGTTCCCCTTGTGGCCTCAGGCTGGACACCCTTAATTTTCAGGATAAATCCCCCACCTCTCCGCACCCCACTTTTAGCAGGCTGTATCCATAGCATCCCCTGCAACGCTGGGGAGGACGGGCACCTCCCTGCCCCTGTGTGGGGGACAAACAGGCCCCAGCACACACCAGCCAGCAGCACCAAAACTGCAGCCAAACACACCAGATCCGTCAGCATCCCTCTCCCGGGGTGATGCAGGCGGTGCCAGAGGCAGGGGCGCTGGGCAGGGGTGCTGCAGGCACTGCCTCGTACCTCTGCTCCCACGTAATGGGAGAGGCGCGGCCGTGAGCTGCATGGGGTGCAGGCGCTCCCCTCTCTCCCAGTCATGCTGATGCTAACGAGGTTATGCAGATCAGGGTAGATCAGCTAGGCTGTACTGGGGGCGGAGGGGATGCCTGATAATCTGTCTGAAATCCAGCTCCCGCTGCACTGTCTATTATCTGCAGAGTTCCCACAGCTCGGCACGGCAGCTCAATTACTGGGCCCTTGTGATTCGGTTTCTCTCTGTGTCTGGCATGATCTGCTGCTGACAGGAGCCTGTAAATAGCTCTGTGTCTTTTCCTGGGAGCTGCATCTTGATTCTTTTTTCCTTTTCTTGTTTTTTACATAAAAGCTGTAAATAAATATCTTGGCTTTTGTGGGCACCTGTGAGAAGACTCTCAATTGCCAGTGAATTGCCTATGAAAGGCACCAGGGATTTGCATGAAAACTCCCCCAGGCTTTGCAAGGGGTGGGACCCCCCCAAAGTGTCGCTGGTGCCATCAGGGACTGCCTGAACCTAGCTCCAGGGATCGGCTTTGCTCTGGCACATGGTACAGGTGGAAGGCTCAGTCATTCCTTGCTTTCCTGGGAATGAGACGCTGTGGGTGACACAGGGAAACCAACACCTAAACAAGTGTGACACCAGTGTCCGCTCACTTGTCACAGTCAACAAGCCCAAATGGTAAAGGATCTCCCAAATTAACTGTGCATGAAATTGCACAGGGGCTGTGGTTTGGCCCATCCTTCACTGCAGAGATTTGTGTGCGGAGGTAGAGTCTCTCACCAGCAATGGGCAGGTTACTTGCTGCCTGACTGGGAAGAGACAAAATCTTCCCATAGGACTGAACGATCACAGCAGGGAGCTGCTATCAATGGAGCCAGCCCCAAGGCCCATCTGGGTCCCGGAGGGAACAGTAGGTTCTCCCCCTGGACCATGGACCTTCTCCCTGGTGCCACTGGGCACTCTGCAATGAGCTGCTGGGACTCACGGCCCCGAGCATCAAACTGCTCTGCAAAAGGTACCATGTGAAATGTACCCATCAAAGTGGGGCTTGTTCAAAAGGCACTTCAAATTAATCTCTCCCTCTTTTTTCTCCCAGTTCTCCATGTTGGTGACCCTGTGCATGAGCCCAAACCCCCACCCCTGCAGGTGGCCCTGGATCTGGATCTCTTAGAAGACACGTGAGACTTCCTGGTTCATCAAGGTTGGGATACTCAAACCCCTCTTATGAAGACACTTCCCAGGGTCTCACTGGGCACAAAGTTCTCAAAACACAGTGAAAAAAATATTGCACTAATACCAATATTCTTTAGGACTTTAACATGAGTAGCTATATGCATACATAGGACATAGGAAGAGTGTCACCGGTTTTGCCACAGCAGGTAGCATCCACGATGGGTGTCCACCCAGCCACCCTTCTTGAGCATGGTAGCAGAGGTGCCTTCCCAGACACATCCTCCACCCCATCTGACCATGATCATGTCTCTGGAAACCATGGGAATGCCCTTGCCAGGCCAAGAAATGCATAGATTAGACAGGAATGCCCTGAAATATTTTCTTAAATTGTTCGGTGCTATCATCTTTGCGGTTGCAAAGAGAGACTAAGGGCAGTTGTGTCTTCTCCAAGTGCAGAGAGCAGTGGTCTCCAATGCCTGCCAGCCTGCAGGCAGCGAGACCAGTCAAAGAATATGCTATAGCACAGCGCTGGACCGTGCTCATCTCACACCAGGGGCCACTGCAAGGGTGGTCACCATCACAGTTGTAGGCATGGACAACACTGGAGGACTATGGTCCTCTTGCAGACACCCACGTTGAGTTTAGAGAACTGTCGTCTCTTTCTCAGTCATTGAAGACATCTTGGAGAAGCTCCTATGAACAATGCTGGAATGGCCCGTCTCCTCGCTGAGGGCATTGACCAGCCTGGAGAGGATGGTGACCTTAAACTTCTTAAAGTCCTGGCCCATGAAGACGTAGAGGACGGGATTCATGCAGCTGTTGGAGGCAGCGAGTGCCGTGGTTAATGGGATGCTGATCTCAAACACGGAGCGTGGGATCATGTCAGGCTCTGTTTCCAGGAGATTCAGCAGGTGGTACGGACTCCAGCAAAGGAAGAAAGTGACTATAATGGTGATGATGATCTTGAAGGGCTTTTTGGACTTGGCAAGGCGGTTTCGCCGCAGGTTGAAGACGATGGCAATGTAGCAGAAGGTGATGATGGTTATGGGAAGGATGTACCCGGCGAGGAACCTGGTGATGTTCACTGTTCGGTGCCTCATTAGACCTAGGGCTTGGTAAGACTTATTCCTGGAGAGGGAGAAGTTGCTAAAACAAATCACAGAGTTGCGGGCTTGTGCCGTGTCTCGGAAGACAAGTGACGGGCAGCTCATAATGATGCCAATAGTCCAGATAATCAAACAAACTAAATATGCTAGGTTGGTTGATCGATGGTTTTGAGACCAGACGGGAAAAACCACCGACACATAGCGATCAAAGCTGATGGTGGTGAGCAGCAGGACGCTGGTGTACATGTTGAGGATGAGGAGGAAGGAGTTCAACTTGCACATCACAGTCCCAAAGATCCAGTTGTACCGCATGGCCGTGTAAGCAATGTTTATGGGCAAGAAGATGTTGAAGAGAAAGTCAGCGACAGCTAGGTTGAGGAACCAGATGGCATTGACTGACCTCTTCATCTTTAGAGTTATGATTGCGATGACGAGGCCATTCCCCAGGATGCCCAACACACAGGACACACTGTAGATGATGACGGATAGGATCCTCGCAATGTCCTTTGGGTCATGGGATGGGTCTGTCCACACACTGCTTGTCTCCTCGTAGGTGTAATCTGGGTAGTCACTGTAGTTACTGACATCATCCAAGTAATTGGACAAATTGGAAAGTGCCATTATCTGTAAATGAATAATAGTCTGGTCAGTCCCGGGCTCTCCAGCTGGCGATGCTTCTCTGAGTGTTCCTGCTGAGCAAACACGTGGTGTCAGCCACAGCGAGCACAGCCGTGGGAGGGATGCCGGCCCCACAGCATGTGTGGGCACAAGGGGCTGCGGGGAGAGAGGATGGAGCACACAGGTATGGGGGATCCTATGGGGAACCCGCTGCTGGCCCTGGAGGAAGATGCTCCCATGGCTCTTCACCACGTTTCTACCCCCGGCCAAAAGAGACATCAGCTCCCTGAGCCACAGGACATGATTCAGTCTCTTGTCTCCACCAGGATGTGGCTGTAGCCTCATCCTGCAAAAAAAGTCTGTTACCCGCCTACTTCCAGGAGAAAAACTAGGATGATACTTTTTAACAGCTCATAACAGCTTTGAGACATTCCAATCTGCAAAATATGATGGCTTTTCTCTTTTCTTCTCCCAAGCCCCTAGCAAATCAGAGTGAAAATGTGAAAATCCAGCATGCGGTGGGTCACACACCCTGCTGATGCCAGGCCCCCAGCCTGGTGAAGCCAGCATTACACCCTCTCACCTTCTCTCGCCGGTGGGCACGGCTCCACAGCTGGATGCCTGTTGGGTCGTGGGGAGAGGTGGCGGTTCAGTGTCCCGCGGCACAAAGGCAGATCTCTCTGTGCAGGTCTAGGGACGGAGCTGTAATATTAAAGCCAAGATCAAACAAAGGCCATTGGGGTTATGGGAGGAAACAGACTCAGCCACCACTGCAATTATTTAACCCTGTGCAGCCTCCCTGGCAGGCTGGTGCTGTCCCGCACCTCAGGGGGCTGTGCTGGCCTGGAAACACCCCCATCACAGAACTTGTGAAGTTGGGGTCCTGCCACAATCCTAGTACCTTTTGGGACAACCCAGTACAAAAAACCTGTACTGTATGATTGATACAAGCACCCGAAATGAGCCAGCATCAGTAGGTACATGCAAAGAGCTCTACAATCAAGCCCACAGTAATGTTACTATAAATAATTCAAGCTATAAATATGCGTGAGGTGCCTGGACTCTCGTATGGTTATTTCTCTGATTAAATCTGTGCCCTGCGTATTTTAAAATGTTAATTGTGATAACTAACAGCACCGTTTGCCATCATCAGGAGCCAGTCTCCACCAGCCACTTAGAGCCCCACATTAAATAGGTTCAACCACTCCCCTGTGAACAGTCATGGTGGGTTAAAGCCAAGAGCCACCAAAGGCAATTAGCAAAGCCTGAGCGTGCCAGAGCGAGCTGCAGCAAGAGGGCTGAGCTCTGTGCGTTGCACCCTACCTTGTCCTTGCAGGAAGGACACGGGTCTGCCCATCCAGGCTGGACCCTCCTGTTTTCAGGCAGTTTCAGCTCAATGTCCCTCTGATCATCACCCTCCCTGCTAGCCCTGCTCTGAAACCCCCATGGTGTTTGTGTTGTAACCTATTGTTTCTCCCTGGGCTTTTCCTCTTGTTCCTTCCTGCAATTGCTGTTGCTGCTGCTCCCATTGCTGCAAAGTCCCTGGCTGGGGGTTTAAATCACAGCCCCATCGCCTCCCCGCTTGCCATGCTCCAGGAGATGATAAGCAGCCAGAATAAATAAGGTTTTAGCACAGGGCTGGTGAATTAGTTTGAGCTGGAAGGAGGCCTTGCCCGAGCAAAACCTTGATTGTCGAAAGGATGAATTAAAGTTGATGATCCAGTGGAAGTAACAGTATCAGCAGAACTGGCTGTTATAGCACTGAGTATTAATGTTCCTGGGTAATGAGCTGCCCTGACCGCTGCTTTTATGGACCAGTGGTTTTCATTTCATCACCTTTCCAAAGGCAAAGCTGCAGAAAAGTGGGGGAGCCCAGAGCCCCGTGTCCATCTCACCCCATTGCATTTCATATCATCCCACCCCGTCCCACCCTACCCCACCACCCTTGGCTGGAGAGTCCCGATAATCTCAGGACTCGCTCTGCCACCAGGCAGAAACCTCCAAGAAATGCCACCCAGCTGCCATTTCTACCCTGGTGTCACTGTGGGGTGAGCGAGGGACCCCTGGGGACAGACCACTGCCCTTCACCACCACGGGGTCAGCCAGACCCCACCTTCACTGCAGCACCCATCAGTCCCCTGCCAGAGGCAGGTGAGGTGTGGGAGGGGTTCCTGCAGCTTTACAGGCTTCTCTACCAATTGTGCCCACTCATATATTTTTAATGTAAAATATCCTCTTTATTATTATTGTTCAATCGCTGAGCCTAGTGAGCACGATGACATTCAGCTTGACATTTCAAAGCTGTATTTAATGGATTATTTATTTGAATTTTCTGTTTATTTTGCTTTTCCTCTCCCTACCCCACTTCCTTTTTATTGGGCTTTAACATTTGCCCTTCAGCAGATGATGTAAGAGAAACCCACCGCAGACCTCTGCCAGGCTGGGCAGCAGGGTGGCCCCAGTCCCCGCTCAGGACAAGGGGGTGACGATTGCTGGAGAGCGACTGGAGTGGCAGGGCTCTGCTTCCCCATGGGGTCTGGCAGATGATGGTTTGTTTCCAGGGATGACACTGAGCTATCACAAACCCCAAGGCAGTCGACAGGCAGCTGCCGAACCCACCGTGAACTTGCTGGGATGGCTCTGGGCACCGGAGTTGCGATGGGGACTGGGGCTGGAGCCCAGACCCACCAGACAGCAAATTCCCACGTGCATCCCCAAAATCCTCCCAAAAATGGAGAGCCTGAGGGGTGGCCATGTGAAACCTCCCCATTTCTCATTGCAAAGACCCTGAAGTCTGGAAAAAAAGCCATATAACCTTAAGAGTGTTTCAATGCTCCTCTCTGGGTTGAAAATACCCCACTCAAGCCAAAACCACATAACTCCCCATTCAGTCTATTCCTCTTTCTCCTCCTACCTCAATAAAAAAGAACACAGGATCTACCCAAAATAGCTTTTTAGCCCAGCCAGCCACTGACGGCCCCATCATTCCTGCAGCTGTATTTGTCTTGGTACCGGAGGAAGGCTGAGTCCGGCCTGTGGGCGCTGGGGTGGGATTCCCGACGGGCAGCTCACACATCAGCAGCATCCCGGCACACACCGGGGGAGGATGAGGTCAGGGATGTTGTTCTTGGGAAGGCAACAGGAAACAGAGAGAACAGCAGAAAATGTTCAAATCCAGCTTTTCTGGGCGAAAGCTCTTCCGTGGCCAGCCTAGATGGGTGGGGGACAGACGTGACCGTGGCTACAGGGAAATGGGAGCTTGGCTGGATCTGCATGCAGGGGATGTGGCCAGGCCCAAAGAGGGCAGGGGATGCTCAGCCCCCTGGCAGCGGGTACCACCTGGGCATGGCTGCTGCTCAAGCTCTCAGCTGCTTTGACCAGGCATTTATAGAGACAGGCAGGCTGCCAGCACTGCCTTCTGCCTCCCTCAGTGCCTGCGGGCAATGCTTTTACTGGAGGTACTGATACAGGTTGGGGAAAAAAAAAATTAAAAAATCAAATAAAATAAGCAGACCAGCTTTTGAGCACACAAGATCCTGCCTGAGCTGTCAAAGTGCATCACGTTTTTATTTGCATGATGCTAGGAAACTGGGCTGGGACCAGCATGTGCCTATGCAGGGGTCCTCACAAGCACTCCCCCAGCACTGGGGAAACTGGGGGTGCCCTTGGGTTAGTGCTTGTCCTCCCACAGCACCCACAGGGTGCTAAGGGTGCAAAGGACACCCAGGGCAAGAACAGACACTTCCCCTGGGAAGCAGGAGGATGACCAGGGTGGGCTCTGCTTGCCACTGCCAGGCCCTGTGCACTGTGTCCCTGCCTGCACAGCTGCTGCCGCCCCCAAGCAGCTGCTCTGCCTTTTTCTCATTTGAGCATTTCCCCTCCACTCCTTCCCAGCAGCGGTTTCCGAGGTCCCAGCGCACCCCAAACCCGAACCCGCTTCCTCCCGCACACGTGGGAGGAGCGCAGCCAGGCTGCCCACGCAGTGCAGGCAGCCCCGGCACAGCCCTGCTCCGTGAGAGATGGGAATTGCAGGCAGATGTTTGGGGGAAAGACATGGTCACTCATCTGAGGACCTTTGGGAAGGGCATGGGGTGAAGCAGCATCTCCATGTCCCCCTGGACCTGCTGGCAGTGGTCCCCTCTTAGCACTGCCACAGCCCAGCATTCCCCCCATGGCAGACACTGGTCCCAGTCCCATGAGACTCCAGTCAAGCTTAAGTCCTACCCTGTGGGCTGGATCCTGAGCACAGCAAGCTCCCATGACTGTCAGCGGGAGCATGCCTTAGGGGAGATGGATTCATGCCCCCATCCCAGGCTGACACCTGAGACCACTCCATCCATCCCTCTGGCACCCCCATTTTTCCAGCCCCAGGGTTACACAGGAGGGACATCCCCACTGGGATCCAGCATCCAGCCCTGCGGCAGCAGCTCCCAGTCCCGCACAAGGGATTGCCAGCACTTGCGGGGAAGAAGAAAACAAAAGGAATGGAAAAGCAGCTCTGGGTACTGAGCTCCAATTCACCCTTATTTTAGCCAGCAGCTGCCATGGCAACAGCTGCTGCAGGGAGAGATGCTGCACAGCATCCCAGTCCCTACGAGGATGCCCGGGATGAAGACCCAGCGTTGGTGTAAATTGGGCACCAGACATATGCCCATTAAAAGGGAGCCTAGGCCACTCCACTGCAAAACCCGAGCCATGGTCCCAGCCCTGCCACCTGTCACTGAACCCTCTGCCCAGCTCCAGCGGCTGAGAAGGAGACCGGGATGCAGGATGCCACGGGAGAGGCAGCCTGACACAGAGCACTTGGGCTCCTTCCAGCAAGGATTTGGGCTGGCAGCTCCCCCAAGTCACCAGCAGACGGGGAACCCCCAAAGCAGAGGGAGCGGACAAAGCCACTCCCCACAGGGGAAACTGAGGCACCGAGCTCTGATGCAAGGCTGGCTGCAGGACGGCAGAGAAGCCCGAGCCCTACCTGCATCCATGGCACTCAGACGCATCTCCACTTCACTGCCGTGGAACAGCCCTCGCCTCCTTGCTCTGCTGGGACCCCCATGTCTGGCAGCCTTCAGCACCCCTGGCTGCTCCCCACATAACAGCTACAGCTTTGTCCCCCGCCCATGTGAACAGGGGAAAAAAACGGAATAGCTGGAAAAGTCAGCCTTAAAAAAGCCAGCTATGCCCAGGGTGGGACAGAATAACAGCATGAGTCAGTGTTTATCTGGGCAGAGCCAGCCAGGCTGGACAGGTCAGGTCTCCACAAGCTGCCCCAGCCACAGTGTGGGGTCACCCTGAGAGAGAGCGCACCCCAATCCAGCCAGAAACTGGTGTTTATCCTCCAAACACAGGTTGTGTGAGACTCTTCCCAGGAGCGCAGCAAAGGAACTCATCCTGCCCTGGCACAAAGTACCCGGGTTGTTAAGAGCCTCCCTGGTAGTAAGAGCCCAACCCTGGCCCTTTGCTCCCTGTCCTTTTTGTTCTTGTGAATGGTTGGGTGTTAAAGGGGAAAATCTTGGGTGTTTGTACCTACACAGGGAAAGATTTTCTTTAAAAAGGGCAGTTAGTGTTTCTGTGCTGCTTAAAATGACTTGAGCTGCTTCTGAGATAATAAAAGTTCTTTCATCTCCTCTTCTCTCTTTTCTTTTTTTTTTTATCTATAGGCTGCTATTAATTCTAGGCTCTCCTGGCACTTTGCAGGTAATAAAAAGGCAGATAAAACTCCCTTTTTCTGAGCATCCTCCCTGCTGCATCGCACCAGCCCAGGTGGGTGGGATAGGGCATGAAACACTGTGATCTCAGGGGATTTGCATCCCCTTTAGGGCTCCAGGAACTGCCTCAGCCCAGCAAGGATGTTCATAACCATGTTCTGGGCTTTACTGTGGCTGCTCAGGGACAACGCCAGCGCACGCCTTGGGGATGCGGTACAGAGGTGAAGGGCATCAGCTCGTGTGCCACCTGTGGGGCTGCTCCAGCTGTTCTCAACTGCTCAGGATTTCGAGGGTACAAAGAGGAAGGAAACCAAGAAAAGGAAACTGGTCTGTCCCTTCTGCTGCTGGAGGGACGGACGTGACCGTGTCAGGGATGGGGGAAGGTCGGAGCCAGTAGAGCACAGCCCCCCCAAGTGAGAAAGACACCCCGGATCTGTAGAGGCATCCTCCAGCCCCCGTCTCGCAGCTGCGTGCCATGCTCCCAGCTGCATGCTGATCAGCATGGCAAAGAAAAGTCCCCTGTTCTCTCTGTGCCCACCGAGGTGACACTGCCATGCTATAAGGACACCCCCCCCAAAGGCACGCCCAGTTCCTCTCCCCTCTGTGCAGCTTTCCCACTACCGCAGGCTGCAAACCCCATCTCCAAAAAAGCTGGGGATTTTATGGACAAATAGAAAAAATAGGGCTTTTAGGCAGAGGACGGCAGGTGGTGGTGACCTCTGGGGTCCCAATCGGTCTCTCCAGTGACCCCGGAGGTCACTGTCGCCCGCCGTCCTCCACCATGCCAAACCCCAAACCCACTTTATAACAACAGGAGAGCAAAAAACCTCAACTGGTTGCAAATCCCTTGAGCAAAGCAATGATTTCCAGCCAGCTGCAGCAAAACCCTCCCTCCCAAATAGATATTAAAAATATATATATTCATATATATATATAAACCCAGAGGTATTTACCTGAGCTTGATATATCCCCATGGGTTTTGAGCGCATGGAGGCTGGAAGCTAACAGCTTCTTCTATAACCTCATTAGGGCTTGCACACAACTGCCCCTGGGGTTACGTCGCTTCAGCATCCGAGTGGAGGGTGCCATGAATACTGCTGAGCTTTCTCATACCGAGAAGGACACGCACGTATTGCCAATGGGAGGACGAGAAAAAAAAAAAGCAGCCAGTGGCATAAACCAGCTGCTGGGCTCAGCACAGAGATGGGCAGTGCCTGAGAAGGGGGAAGCAATGCTCAGCAGCAGGATGTGGGGACTCAGGACCTTGGGTAGAGGCGCTTTCTTACACAGTTCAGCTGGACATGGAGAGGGGATGGAGCAGCCAGCTGCCCTCAGTGCTGCACCCCATGCACCATGGTCCCTGCACTGCCCGCACCTGGCTCAGGAGTCCCACAGGACCCCTCAGGCAGGGTTTGGGCATCCCTTGCCAGTGCAAAAAAGCATTGGTCTTGTTGATCCCAGCAAGGGGTGAGCGCAGATGAAGTACCCCTGTGATCCAGGATGGAGCACCTCCAGCCCAGGCTCCCCCAAGTCCATCTCCCCAGGGCTCCCCACTTCCCTGCCCTAATGCCTGGGGTGACACTGGCCTCACACACACACGAGAGGAGCATCCCAAACCCATCCCTGGGGTGCATGGAAGAAGTGGAGCACATCCACCCCTTGCCGTGCTGCTCCCTCTGGCAGTCTTGCCAAGTTCTGCCTGTTCCTAGCTATTCATCCAGCTGAACCCCATGCACTGAGGTGGGTCTGGATCCATCAACGGGTTTCCAGTGATGAATCATCCTGTCCTGGTTTGCACCAGGACCCCAGGCGGAGGGGCAGCAGCCGAGCACCAGCCTGGCCTCAGCCCCATGCCTGCAGTTAAGTGGTGACTGCCAGGGCTGCAGTATGAACGGTGCACCTGGTGATCTGGCATGGGCTGGGCCTGGACCATCACGAACCTCCACCCCAAGCCAGGGAAGCCCATCCAGAGGGAGATATACACTAAAAATACATGTACATGAAGTAGCTGGACCAAAATCCTCCACACCTCACACCTGTGCCAAGAGCATCACGTTCAATTGGAGCCAGCAGCAAGCCCGGCGCAGAGTCCCCACCCACTCGCCATCACCAATATCGATGTGTTTTCCAGCTCTTGGTTTTAGCCACGCACAAGGGAGAAATCCCAATTTCCTTGGAGCCAGCGGCACTGCAGCGGGAGGACCGCCATCCAACCATGACCCAGGGGACAGCAGGTGATAGATGCCCAGAGAGAAGTGATGCCTGTGGCCACTGCAATGCCCTGCGCAGCTAGGGACATTAGCCCCCGTCACATGCGGCCAGGCTTCTGCAACCAGGGGCTGAAAAAGAGGAATTGGAGCCTGGGCCAATGCCCCCCTTTACACAATTCTGTGTTGCAACATCCCCATGGCTGAATCAGGAGAAAACTCGCTGATGCACCCAGATCGGCAGCTCCAGCCCAGAGAAAGGAGAAGAGACCCAAAAAACCCAGATGTCCACACCAGGTGGCTCATGGCCGGCACGCTGGTGTCCCACTCCCAGGGGCTTGCCAGGGGCTTGCCTCCAGGGTGGGGCAGCAGCTCCGCAGGGTGCTGGGTGCCAGCGGTGATGCAGAGTATGCCACGCTTGTGGCATCTGTGGTGTGTGGCAGGTCCCCAGCAGGGTGTAAACACTTTGCATCCCAAAGCACCCTGGTGAAGCGGTCCCCCCATGGTGGCGGTAAATCCAGTTCACTCCCAAAAGCAATTAAAAAAAAAAAGAAAAAAAAAAAGAGAAACATGGTCCTGTCTAGGACAGGTTGCACAGGCTGGCTCTGATGGCAGGACCCATCCTGTCCTCTCCCACAGTAACACACCCCAGTCCCCCCAGTATCCCACTCTTGAGCTTTCCAGCAACCTTTCCAAATACCTCGTGCTGTTCCACGCTCTCCTGCTGCTCCGTGACAGAGAGGACCAAGTTGGGGTGCCAGGGCCACCCTGTGCCCAGTGAGGAAAAGGAGCCGCTCAGCCCAGCCCCAGCGCTGAAGGCTCACCGGGAGCAAGCGGGCTCTCATCCCCGTGTGGACCCTGGTGCCGCTCCTCGCCGGTTTTAAGGGCGAGGGGAGGGGGAAGGAGTCGCGGCAGCATCCATCGCCGGGGTTTTCTTGGCAGCACGATGCTCCGCAAGCAACAGCTGGGAGAGGGTGTGACGCCGGGAGCTGGGAACGCTGGCCCAGATCCTGCCGCGACCTAGCACGAGGAAGCAACGAGCTGCTTCCCAAGGGGCCTCCTTTCCTGTCCCGTCCCCCCTGCCGGGAGCACACCGCCCTAACGAGGGCTAATGAAGCACCGAGGGCTCCGGAGCAAGGCTGGCCCCGGCTGGGGAGCCCAAGGGAAGACAGGTGGCTGCCAGCCATCCCGCCGCGCTGTCCCCACCCCGGGTCACCCACTGTCCTCCACCCCCATGCCCCCCCCCCCCCAACTCCTTCCAAGACGTTGAAGTCACTTCCCTTCGTCAAATCTGGCTCCCAAACGCCGCCGCTGCTGCTCGGGGCTGGTTTGCCCGATGGCTTTCATTACCACCAGGATGCAGCAGCTGCTTCCAGGCAGCACCCCCAGCCCCAGCTCACCAGCCCACAGAGCAGCTCTGCAGTAGAGGCTCCATCACCCCCCCAGCCCCATTAACAGATGCAAAAAAAGTCTTCTGGGGGACATCCAGAAGTCTGTGACAGGCACAAGACTCCCCTAGCCAGGAGGGACCTGCAGTGCTGGATGCAGGGATGGGGCTCAGGGGGACCCTGGACCCTAGACCCAAATGGGGAGGAGACTGGAGGTTTTCCACAGCTGCCCCCAGTTTGGGAGCACTGAGCAGCACAGCCCCCACCCACACAGAGCAGAAGGTTCAGATAACCCCGCGCTTGATGTGGCACCAAGAAAATCCCTTCCCTCCCCACGCAGCCCCCACACCCCCCAGCCGCAGCCACCCCAGACCCAGCGTTTAACTCAGCCGGGAAAAGAGCCAGCGCAAGGTTTGGGTGCGAAGGCCTCAGAAGCATGAGGAGGTTTGGGGTTGATGCCCCCATTTTACCCTCCTCCTGCCAGCAGGGCACAGCCTGGGGAAGGAGCAGGATTTGCCCCATCAGGACACACCAGAGCTGGCTCAAGCGGCACCAGCACTGCCCTGGGTTTGCCACCAGCTAGTTCACCCATCTCCCTAGCAGAAAAGAAGTTCATACATTAAGGGTAATTAATGAAGGTTAATTAATTATCCTTGTCTGTAAAGATGGCCCACAAAACATCCTGCACACCAAGCCAGCAAGGGGGGAAAAATAACTGCAAACTAATGTTATCTCCTCCAGTGTAATTGGAGTCAAAAGATGCACGGCCCAGGCAGTGCCGGGCGATGTGCAGCCCATGCATGAGACAGGCAGCGTGGTGGGAGCTGGGGGCTCCCAAAAACCACCGCAGGGCATGGTGGGGCTGGGGATCCTCAGCCACAGATGCTCCTGCACGGGGCCTTGCCAAGGGCTGACCTCGGGGCACAGCACCTCACCGACAGCATGCTGCGATGACAGACAGCCTGGCAGCACCGAGGGGTCCTGAGCCAAGACGCAGCACAGCCTCAGTTTCCCCAGCAAGACTGACCTTTGCAGACCCCACAGCACATGGACAGAAGCTGAGCAATGTGCCTGGGCAGGATCAGTCCATCCCCTTGCTATTGAGTCCTTTCCCAGGCACCTGCCACTTCCACTGGGCAAGGCAGGATGCAGGATCCTGCTCACAGGCACTTATTCCTGTGCTTAGCAAGACAGTGAAGTTAAAAACATGCTGACTTGGGATAAAACGTCATATTCCAAGTGTTTGTCCTGTGCTGTGGTTTGGGGTTTTCCTCTGAGGCTCTCAGCATTGCCTGCTCAGCAAACCACTGCAAAAAGCAGTGGGCTACAGAAGAACACTCCCTTCCCAGGGACAGTGACCGTGCAGAAATGCCACGGCATTGCAGGGGCAGCCGTGGGGAACAGCTCGGTGCACGGGCATGGGGCTGACAGCTCCTGTGGCGATGCTGGGCACCAAAGTCATGTTCCTGGCAGGCACACCAAGTGCCACCCACACCGAGCAAGGCAATTTTAGCTCTAAATTCAGCAGTATTGGGAACTGGTTGATTTAGGCTTATTATAACGCCCCCAAACACCTCCCTGCTGAGCCAGGGTGAAAGGATTGAGCCCAGCAGGTCCGACCCAGCCGGTACGGGTGCTCACCCTCCTCTCCTCTCCTGTGCGGGTGGTGGGAACCCGCCTGAGTCATCCTGAAGCAGATGTCACACTTAATGTGGAAGAAATTGCATGAAGCTTTTCCCTCTCTGGGGGAGATTTCTCCGTCATTCAGCAGCACTTTCCCTCACCCTGGGCAGAGCCACAGGGAAAAACTACACAAAAAGGCTGGAAAGGGAGCTGGGTTCATCTGCAGGGAGACAACACAAGGCTCCCATTGCCTTTCCTGGCCCCAAACCCTGCCCCATTTCAGGGCTGGGTTTATCCCCATGGATAACCATTGCCCTGCCTTTCCCACGGGCGGGTTGTGAGGAGCTCATCCCTCCTGCTCTTGGCTTCACGACCTACTGCGGTAACGAGCTACATATCCCGTTACTGCCTCACGATCCAAGTGGAAATGAAAACTCATTGCACAAATAAAAAGCCCACATACAGGATGTCAAATAGACTGCTCGCTTTCCCCATTTCGCTGATTTGATACAATCACGGAAAAAACAGTCCCAACCTTGTGCAACTAGGGGCTTATAAATAGCAACACAGCACGGGAACCCAGCAGGACTCTGCGCAGCCACGTCTGCACTGGGGTGATGCTGCCGAAATCCACTGCAGTCCCACGGCTGGGAACAGCGCTGCTGGAGGCACCATGCCCCACTGCTGGGATTGGCAGGACATGGCCAGCCCGGCCAGGGCATCCCTTCAGCGGTGGCAGGCTGCAAGGCTTGCATACTGAGCTGCTGTTTCAGCCCCGAACCACCCTTCTGCTGTGCCTCCCAGCACCTTCCCCACCTTTGTTTGTCTCAATTTTGCAAAATTTGTCCCCAGGCCATGCCTCCCTCCCGGGACAGCTCCTGGATGCTTCCTCTGGGGAAGATGCTTTTCCTTCCAGCTGCATTAGCTGTACCACCCCAGACGCTACCATCACCGCTTCACAGCGGACGGGCAGTTCAGTCCCCCGCTGCCTTCGCGTCCATAGCCAGGCTTCACGTGGGCAGGGCACACTCCCGTTAAGCAGGAGAGCCACAGTCATGAACACTCCTTCAACTCACACTGGGCCTATCATGCCATGCAAAGGAGGGAGCTCTAAAGCCAATATATCAGCCGTGGGTTATACAGCACTTTTTTCAGGCAAAGTGTCCCCGAGGGCTCTGCAGAGCACTGTTAGGTACTTGAGACGTGCTCAGAAATGCCAGTGGCGCATGCAGGAGAGCAACGCACAGCCACAGGCTGGGGTATGGCTCCAGCACTGCCCCTTCTCACCACCTGGCACCTGAAAAACACCCTTTACAAGCAGGGCCGATGCAACAGATTGCAAATACTCTTGGTGCACAGCTCTGCTGCCAGCAGGAGGACCTTGCCCCATCAACAGCCCCTTGCATCAGCTGCCCCTCACCCGCTTCCATCCCAAAATGGGTTGAGAAGCTGCTGAGGGGGCAGGACAACAGCTCAGCCTTGGGGAGAGCGGCTGAGCCGGGGGAGTGACGGACGCACCCACACTAAGCAACTTATTCGCAGTTTGTGATTTGTGCCGGAGCTGTCAAGGACCACCGGCAGCTCCGGGTGCAGGGATGAGGGATTGCTGGGCACGGGCACTTTGTTTTATTTTTAAACACCAGCGCAGGACACTCTTTCCAGCATCACCAAGTCATTTGTGGCCTTTGAGCCCCCCAGCAGGTGACAGGCAGAACATCACCCGGCCAGGGATTTACAAGTAGATGTAGCTCTTGGCATCAAATCCCAGCTGAGGTCTCCGGTGGTTCCCATGGAGGTACGGGGAGCACCGATGCTTGAGATGGGCAGATCCAGCAGCACTGCGGGGTCTGTCTCTCCTCACCAGGAACTACTTTTTGTCCCAAGACAGCAAAGAAAGTTGGATGAGCAGACGCTGACTGCTCAGCAGGAACCACCAGCCCCAACACTTTCCCACAGGAGTCCCTGCCTCTGCCCAGAGCCGCATGGGAGGGGGTGGGAGCAAGACTTTCCTACATCTTTCCATCAAAAAAAAAAATTATTTGGAGCAGTAAAACCCAAGGGGGAATAACAATTCCGTTTGCAAAGGGAGAGGCAAGGAGCAGCACCAGGCTCCCACACACAGTGCTTCATCCTGCAGGGCTCATTAAGGGCTCAGGGCACTCAATAAGCTTCAGTGGGAATTAGAGGACATTGCAGCTGAGATGAAAAGCAGGAGATAAACTGTCCTAAGCATCACAGAGTTCTCTGCCTGCAGCCACAGACAGTGCCTCACCCACTCAGGGGTGCGGGTGACCCAGCCCACTCACACCCCCTGACCTCTGACATCTGCCAAGGAAACAATTAGTCTCATAACGAGCACGTCATCAAAATGTGAGCCAGGCTCGCCTCATCAGCCCCCTGGGACAGAGCTGAGGGCTTTGGTGGGTCCACACGGGGCATCTGCACAGCTTTAGTCTGCATTTCTTCTCCTGAAGCTTGATTCACCAGAAAACCATGGGAATGGTTTGGGTTTTGCTTCCCCCCCACCAGACACACCATGGGTGCTCTGCAGGCAAGCGATGACAAGGGCACGCACTGGTGGCCATGGCTGGCATGTCCCCAGAGGCAGCGCAGGCTCTTGCCCCATCGCTTGCTGCAGAGCCCTGCTCAGGGGCACATCTTCCATGTGCCAGAGATGAGCTTCATCTATCATGTGATGAAATCCTCCTTTTGCATCCACCCCGACCTGCTTTTGCCCCGTCTCTGCGGGCACTGCTCTTCCAGCACTCAGACATCAGCTCCCCACCACAAACAGTGACACATCCAATAGCCCTTTGGTGAGGAGCTGGACAAATAAACCACAATCCTGGGGCTGTTATCTGGGATCTGTCCTGCTATTCCTGGGCTCAAACATGCAACAGGTTTCCCTGAAAGCCTCTCGGTCCCCTCCCAGTACAGGGATCCCACAGAGGTTCATACCTGGAGCTCATGGTCCAGGATGAGGAGTCACAAGCAGCATCTGCCCAAGCAAAGCCTGGGTCACAGCCTCGAGGATGCTCAGGGTCCCCACTGCAGCACCCACGCTCGCAGTGCAGCTCCAGCCATTAGCTCAGGGGCTTTATGTAGAGCCAAAAACTTCAACCCAGCTCCATTTCACCTTTGCTTCATGGGGGATGTTCAGGAAGGGTGTTTCCTACCCATTTCCAGTTCATCATCTCCATGCTGCCTCCAGCCCCACAACCTGGGGGGGGAACCACAGTAGTCACAGCTCCTGTCCCCAGCAAAGCTGGTGAGAGCCCACACCACAGCATCCCCACAGGCAGCTGTCCCAGGAGGGCAGCAGCTTCCCCCTTCACCCTGTCCCCAGCTGAGCACCAACATCCAGACTAACTCCATCACAGGGCACAGCCAGTGCTGGAGAGAGCCTGCCCCTTTTTTATTGAGGTTGCAGGGTTAATTAGCACGTGCTGGGGCTTTCCAGGGAGACCAGTTCCTGAGCATACAAGATGGTGAATGACTCCCTGGGCTGCAGCTGAGCTGCAGGGGATTCACCTTCAACCAGCCCAGCCTGGGGAGAACAAACATGTTTAATGCATTTTAAATTTCAGACCTCAGCCACTGGGTTTTTAAGGCTGATCTCACTGAAAAGATGCAGGCCCTGGGGCATATCCAAAAACCATCACCCCACTTGTGGGTTTCTCTGCCTTTCCCTGGGAGCTGCTCTGATACCTTGCACTGGAGTTGAGCCTGCATTGCATGGGGTGGGATGAGCGAGAGCCTTCCTCCCCCTTCATCAGTGCTGCCTCTGAGACCTCCCTTGAGCAATAGGGAAGAAGTTAAACTGAAAAAAGACAGATGAGTTGGTGGAGGAGGAAAGCAAGGTGGACAGGCACACATGCATAGTGCTCCTCTCTTTAGGATATCTGGCTAAAAAGCATCTGGGCACCGAGCAGTTCCCGTGGCAGGATGTTGAGGAGGAGTCTGGAGAGACACGTTTTATCCCCTGGTGGGGGTACAATGGATACAGCCATGCCTGAGGATGGAGCAGCACAGGGACAATTTGGGTTACGCATGTAGCTGTTACACATTATTTCTGAGCAGAAGCAGCCCCAGGGACTAGGCAGCAATGCTGGGTGGACCCACAATCTGCTCCCAGGGAAGTGTCTCTGTGTCAGCATCATCCTGGCGCAGCAGCTACATCATCCCAGCACAGCATCTCCATCCACCCCAGGGTCCTGGAGCCACCTCACAGCCCAAAACCATGCTGGAAGAGCAGGGCATTTCTATTTGCTCAGAGCAGCTGGAGAAATAAAATTCCTTAAAATTATTTTTATTGCTTGTCTCTGGACAGCGTTTCCCTGGAGGGGAAACTGTCTAGTTCACTTGCTGTAAACCTGGTGCCTCTCAGTGATGCTGAGACGCCTCCAAGCTCTGAAGTACTCTGCTCCCCGCCAGGAGATGGTCCCACTGCTGGATGGCTCATTCGAGCCTGTTTGTCATTTAAATTCTCTCTCATGCTTCTACTCTTTGGAAATTTAATAGCATAGCCATAAGCAGCAGTAAGGACACAGCTCATCCAAATCCTGAGCTGTGGGAGGTGCTTCAGGATAAACCTTCAGCCAAGGAAACTCATGAGCTGGTGGGTTTTGGTGTGTTCCTGGGCAGGTGTGTGGCTGGGCATCAGGATAGGAGATCTCCATTGTGCCCATCCGCAGGACAAGGTTTTAGGTTGAAAACAGAAACATCTTAACGTGACACTTCTTTTTAAAGAGGTTCCTTTAATTCCCTGCTCTGGGTTCCCATTTTTTGTTTACAAGTGAAATTAAGAAACTCCATGATTAAAGATACTCACAGCAGAAAGAAAATCCCTGTGCCAGGGAATGGGTCTGGTTCTGGATGGATTTCATTCATAAAGGGGAAAATGAGGCTATTTTCTTTCCCACCAAGGAAGGAGAGGTGGCAGGCACCTGTGGGTCCTGCAAGCACTTCATCCCAGCTACGTCCGTATGGATGGCAGGGACCACGGACCAAGGCTGCCAAGTAAGGGATTAAAATGACAACGATTTCAGCTTCTTTCTGCAAGTTACGTATCAGTTTCTACTGCCTCCATCACTTAATTTGAATTCCCTGCAGGATCCTCTCCATGTGTTTTGTTGTACAAGATCGATGGTGAATATAAAATTACGTTTTTCACCTTGGGACATCATTATAAATGTGGAAAAAGCCCCAACAAGCACTTTCCCATAAATATTCAGACACTGAGTGTACGGCCGAATCCTTTGGGATTCACATCCACAAACAGGTTTCCCCGGGACCCTTTGCACACTGCCAATGCAGCGCAGCACACTCCTCCGTGCTCTTCCTCCCCTGGAAGGTGGTTTGGAAACATGAGGGCCAGAAAGTTGAATCTCCAAGTGCTGTGCTGCACCATCGTCTCACAGTCTTTATCTAATTTTAAGGATTTTTATCCCCCAGCTGTTCAGCAGAGGCGGGAGGGAATGGCTCCGTGGCTCACTATGGGCAGAGAAGCTGGCACGAGGGATGTTGTGCATGTGTGTGTGCTTTTATTATCCTTAAAACAGACTCATAGCCAGGCTCCTTCTGATATGAGCATGCATCTTCCATGCTCTGCACCTCCAATTTACCCCAAAACTGTTAATTTTGCCAGAACCAAGTGTTTTCTCCTGGTGCCGTGTTGCCCTGAAACCCTTTCCTGTGGAAAATGTGGCATTTGTCTCTTTCTCTGACTCAGAGTGGATTTTTTCTAATATGACATCTTCTGTCAGAAACCACTTCAGGCCAGGTCTGCTGGCATCTGCATCTCAGAAGAAAAAACAAGCTCTGGGTTTGGAAAATGGGACGACTCGGGCATTTGTGATCGTGCAAAGCTCAGGTGGCTTCTCCGGACTTCGGTGGGCGCGAGGATGCGGCTCGGTGTCAGCATCCCTGCCCTCTCCTAGGGTCCCTGCTCTCTTCCTTTGGTGGCACGACCCCTGGCCCTAGGGGAATTTAAGATGGAGGGAGTTTAAACACAGCCCTGCCAGGGCTCCAGGTTTGGATGCCGAGCATCCCGCTGCGGAGAAGGATGATGCTGACAGCACTTTAATGGCTTGTGTTGGCTATGAAACTGTTGAAGCTTCATACAGGCTCATCTTTCATGCTACACTTCAGCATCACCCTAAAATTCCACAGGTTGTGCTTCTCCCACAGCCAGTGTCCCCTGTGCAGTGGCCGCAGCGGCCAGATACAAAGTACAGATAGAGACAAGTATTCCTGTAATCTCATGGTAAAAATAGAACCATCGATATGACACGGCTGATAAACCCCTTGGGAAATACCCAATTATTTAAGCCACAAGCTGGATTTTTCTTAATAACAGTAAAGGGTTTCAACTGTACAAACCCTGATAATAAAACCTTCTGCCTTCTTTATTTATCCAGTTTTCTTTGCAATTGGTTTCTGGTCAATCACTGCTCCACAGAGCGAGGCTTTGCAGAGACAAGTGTTTCGTCAGTCAGCTGGCACTCTCCGATTTTGCTGATGGCCTCATCCTGCTTCCAATCGCCGGCAGCTGGTGGGGATGGGCACGGGGGCTGCTGGGCACCGGGCTGGGAAGTGGCACGGCCGCTGCTTCATTGCGGGAAGGCTCAGCATCCCTGCCAGGCCCTGGCCTCTCCGGCTGCCGGCTCCAAGCAAGCGATGCCATTTTTGGTCTCATTTTGGCCGGGGGGGGGTGGCCTTGGTGCAGGTCCTCAGGGCTGCGCTCCCCCCACCCGGTTAAAAATAACAGCAAAATATGTTTTATTCCTGAGCCTGTGCCAACGGTGGGATTATTTCTGGAGCTATGAGAGAGTTGCTTGACAGCACTGGGGGAGCCACCACGATACCTGCGCCCCATCGGCTGCGCCCTCACCAGGGCTCCCCCACAGCTGCTTCCCGCGGCCAGACGCAGCTCAGCCCTGCACTGGATGCAATCCTCCCCCAGGGACTGGCACGACAGGCAGAAGCCTGCTCCCAAAATGCACCCATTATCTGAATATTATTTTTAAAAAATAAATAAATGTTGGGATTTATCAAAAGGGATTAATTAGTGCTGTTGATGGAAGCCAGATCCAGAATTTGCCTTGGAAAAAAAAACAAATAAGAGCTTAAAAGGGAGCACAGGGAGGGAAAGCCATGCCACAGAGCTGCACGTAAATGTTCCGTCCTATATTATACAGAATTAATGCTTCGGCTTGTCTGTGCAGATGAAAAGGCTTTAACCTAAAGAATCAATTAAGTTTTCTCACATACAGCCTAATCTAACCCAGGGGGGACTTTGTGGGGAACAGAGCCCCTCGCCTCGCTCTATGGCAGCCGTAAATCCTTGCCTCGTTACAGCTCTGATCTTCAAAGCGCCGGGAGCCGTTTGCTGCAGCTCCAGCCAGGTGTGGAGTCGACTCCATCCAGGTGGAAGCCACAGCCTAGAAATAAAATCCATCATCTATTGCTAAGGAGATTTAGGGTGAGGAAGAGGAAACACGTGGCCACTGTCACTTTTGTTAGCTCTGGCTGTCAATGTTCTTTTCTCTCTGGAGCACTCCTGCATTGCCTACCCTTCTGTCCATCTGTCCAGACCAACACAGTCGTCCCTCTGAACCGCTCTGAACCCATTCAGACTCTCCCTCCTGGCCGTGCACCCAATGCTGTCTGTTGTCCATCCATCCATCTGCCCCGACAACTCCACGCCAGATAAAACACCACCCATTCGTCCGTCTGTCCGGAGCAGACAAGACCGGGCAACACAAACAATACCGGTGCTCCCTTCCCTGCATCCCACAGGCTCGCGTGCCCATGGAAAACGCAGCTCTTCCCTCTCTGACTCAGGATGATTGTTTGAATCATTTTTTATGATCTCAGAGTGATTTCTATTACATCAGCACATCCTGCACTGAAAAAGTATCTTCAGGATTGCCCGGAACTGGCTGATCCCACAGTGCCTGTAAATCTGGCACAGTAATAACAGGCAAGAGCATCCCTGCAGATGAGGGAATTGGGGAAACCCGGGGAGTGGGACAGGACAGCCACAAGCAGCAGAACACGCTGGCATTCACAGCACATGCTCGCAGAGCAGCAGCACATAATGAATAGTGTATTTTTAATCACAGGGGAAAAAAAACATTTCAGCTTTGTTCCCAGATGTGCAGCTTGTCCAGAGCGTGGCATCACCCTGGGAGTCAGGCAGGTGCCTGGGGTGCGCCAGGGCTGGGTCAGGACCAGCCCCAGGGCCAGCCAGGGGGTTGGAGGTGTGGGATGGTGGGGAGCAGGGCCGGCAGCCCCCAGGAGTGGGACCAACAGGAGTCACCTCTGTTGCCCACAGTAATTTAACACCCGCCAGCCAGCAATCGCCACCAGGTAGGACAAGATGCGTGGCAATTTCTGGGGCATGGGCATGGGTTACACAGCTTCCAACAGGTCCCGGGGAATGTGGAGGTGATGGCCATGGCCTGGCTGGCTCTGTACGCACACATGTGATGAGTTGAGGCGGTCTCAGCTCAGACCCACAAGCCTTGCACCCTTATGGGTCTTGTGGCAGTGAGATGGGGACATCCCTGCATCCTGATGCTCCTTCAACGTGAGTTTGCCTACTTGGTGCCAGCCCCCCCAGGCCATGATGGGGCTGTGTGACCTGGGGGTGGGCAAATGTGAAGTTTCAAGGGTTAAAGAGGGTGTAAATCAGGCAGCTGCACACCTACCCTGCCCATCCACTGCCATAGACAATGTGTACTCTTGCCAGCACCAGCCAGGCGAAATACGCATCAAGGCTGTGCCGTGATGACAAGGGGTTGTCACACAAAACTGATAAATGAACAACTTGCTCAGACTCTGGTGAGTTTATCGATGAGCTAATGGATGTACCAGTTCATAACTGCACTGGTGACACACTGGTGACACTATGGGCCCGCCATCCCTCACTGGAAGGAGCTCAGCATCATTTCATCCAACACCACAAGTGATTTCTCTCCACATAAGAGACCAATGTGAAGGCAAAAGAACCCAGCTCTGACTTTAATAGAAGCAAAAAAAAAACCCCTCTGCTAATTTTATCTCTGAGGCAGGCTATTATTAATGTGTCATTATTCTTCAGAAAATTTTGATCCTGCCTGGCCAAGACACATAAAGTCTCTATAAACTCCAGCGCATGATTTATGGCTTGGCATCAGGGGACCGGAGTGAAGTAATTCAGTCCTGTCACTTTTTGTTCCTATTTAAAGGTGCACTGCAATTAATGTTTACCTGCCATGAGACCTGCAGTCGAAGTGGCATCTGCCGGGTGGGAAAATCACCATTTTCATTTGACAGAGATGAATTCATCGTAAACACATACCCTGGCAGAGAGGAAAATCCCCTGGCATGAGTGAGGACCAAGTCCGGGAGCCCCTGGCAATGATGCAGGCAGGGATGGGCAGCTCCAGCAGTGCCTCCCACAGCACCCCCCGATGGGGGATTGACATTTTCTGGGCTTGTCTCTCCAGTTTCTTCCTGCTTAGAGCCCCAGCAGCTGAGCAGCAGCACCAAACTGCAGGTGTGCAGTGAGTGATGTTGGGATTGCTGCTGCCTTCTCACTGTTGCCTGCAAATTAAATTGGCCACTGGGGTAATTGCTGGGCGCTTGGGCTCCCTTCGTCCTCTCCCTGTCTTTTTGCGGCAGCAGGCTGGGGCAGTGCAGGAGAGGCTGCTGGCAGTGCCGCCAAGTTAATTGGGAGCAAGAGAGACAGCGTCATTAAAGCATGGTTTTAATCAGGCTACGAGCCTCTCCTGCCAGAGGATGAGTGGGGTCGCACGCCGCAGCCCCCAGCTGCAAACAGCATCTCGGCTCCTCTCCTGCCTGCCCTCAGCCAAGCGGAGCTGCATCCTGGGGACCCACGGGGATCCTCCCACCACCCATATGGGCTCCATGAGGAGGATGAAGGAAGGGCACCAGAGCCTTCCTCACTGCAGCAGCCCTGCAGGCAGGGGATGAACCCCATCCCCAGGCTGGCTCGAAGTGGCCCAGGGAGTGGCTCCTCCGGAGGATGTGCAGGCTGGGTTTTGGTTGCTCTGGTGTTGCTCATGTTCAGATCAAACCTACCTCCCGACTGGGGCCTGAAATGCCCCCAGTGAGGTTTTGAAGTCCCCGGCTCCTGCACACCCTCTTTGGTCCCCAAAGCCCCAGATCCCCAAAGCCCCAGACCCCAGCGCTGGAGCTGGAGGCTCCGAGGCTCGGAGCAGCTCCTCTTCGTCCCAGCTCAAGGTCCCCGTGCCAAGAGAAATCCAACCTTCCTCCAAGGCAATTGCTCCTGAACAGACAGATGGCTGGCGGGAGGCTGGGTCCCCCCACCACCCCGGTATGCTGCTAACCCTGTTGGCACTGGGGCTGCCCTGATCCTGTCCTGCCTCCCTGGTGTAAATCCATACATCTGCTGGGCTCCCAGCATATCAGGACCGCTCCTGCCACTGACTTTTATTCTCAACTCTGTGTGCATTAAAAGAGGAGCAAGGGAAGAAGCAGGGATGCCCGGGGAGCAGCAGGACGATCATTGCTCATGTTTTATCCCCTGCAGAAAGGATATTTTCTATCTTTGGTTTTTTATTCCCAAGCAGAAGCTATTTCCCATCCTGCCAAACCCCTGGCCCAGCGGGAGAGCCCCCCTCAGCCACCCACTGTCAAATCCTCACTTTAATTACATGCCCTGCCAGAGGTCTTTTGCAATTATCCAGCTTTAATCTCCTGCAGCCACGTGTCCTCTGGAGCCTGGGAACCTCCCGGCTGGCAGCCCAGTGCTGGGCGAGGGACCGATCACGGTGTCCTGCTCACACCTTCGCAGCTGGGCAGAATATTAGCAAAGAGATGACGCTGGGAGCTGGGCTCTTGGGATGTTTCCCCTATTCCTCATTAGAGCCAGCAGAGACTTCTGCCTGTGGCTGCAGAGTTGGAAGCACGGGGTTTGCACCGGGCAACCTGCTCCCTCTTAATTAACCTGCAGATGCATCTGCATCACATCTTTTATCCAGTATGTGAGGGATGAGACACAATTCACTGCTGCGTGCCAGTAGGAGCCCGTGTAGAACAAATACCTCTGGCCACATCAGGGACCGGGGGAGAGAAAACGTTGAGCACTGGTGCCAGACCTGGCTTTTTATGGAATTTTTCCTCTCCTCCTCTGCAGGGAGGGACCTCCAGCTTCCCAGTGCCTCACTTGCACCCCACAGCAGAGGCAGAGGTGATCCAAGAAGCCTGAGCCCCCCTAAATATCATAGCTTGGAAAATGCAAAGCCAACTCCTGGCTTTGCCTACAAAGAGACCAGAGGGGGGAAAAAGCAGCAGGAGAGAGAAATGGGGGATCAGGGGAGATGCTGGGCTGGCAGGAGCAGAGCACTTGTGGCAGCTCCAGCGTGCCACAGGGCTCCCACGGCGGCTGCACTGCGCCGGGGCGGCAGCCGGCCCCACTGTACCGCATCAGGCTGGCTGCCGGCCCCCAGAGCCCCCCGCTCGCTCCATCCCCAGCGTGGCAGTGGGGCCAGGCAGCCAGGCACTTACATAATTCATAAGAGCCTTGGAAGTGCGCCAGGAGAGCCAATCAAGTGGTGCAGATTGGCATATTAATTAAATCTCATAAATAATACATACTGCACCAAACAGAGCTGGTGAGAGCTGCTGGAACACCAACAGCATAAACTGCCTTTTAAAATTACTTCCATTTTGCCTTTTTTCTTTACCTTGGAAGAAAGGGCCCTAACCTGAGCCCTCTGAGTAGTAGGTATTAAAACACAGCAGTGAATAACACGAGCTACATTTACTGCCTCCATTATCAGCTGGGGCAGAAAAATGGGAACCCCATCTATAACGTTATCCCTCAGGTTCACAATTGCCTAAAAACATGGTTTATGGGGGATGTATGGCCAAGGAAAGGGCATCTTCTGCCAGCCTACCACACTCAGCACCAGCACGGCCCTCCTGGGGCTGGGGCACCTCTCTGGGCAGGATCAGCCCTTTTGGGGTGCCCAAAGAGCATGCGGAGCCCAGACGGATGGGTGGCAGTGGGGTGTCCCTGCACCCATCACCCCAGCCTGTGCGCACCAGGTGCTGAGCGGGGCAGCCCTGCAACCCTGCTGCAGATATATTGAGCAGATATAAAAAAATAAAATATATCTATATAAAAATGGCTGGAATTTTAGTTTGAAAGTGTCATTACAGGTAAGGCAGAGGACAGCATGGCTCCCTCCGACACTGCCACTTAGAGAAAAGGCATTTCCTAAACCAAACACCCACCTGAGACCCAGCGGAGACGTGCCGGGAGCCCTCGGGGACTGACTCCAGCCATGCAGCATCATCACACTGGTGCCAGCCCTGGTGGACACAGTGGCCTTGGCACCTCGCCGAGACGCCGCTCCCCAGGAGTATGGGGCTTATCAGCCACTCGCCCCATGTGATACCGCGCTCGTGAGCCCTTGCCCTTGTCACAAGTTGCAATTACACCCCAAGCACTTTTCCTTGTGGAGTTGCTGTTTATCCACTATGGCTGGTAGAACCCAGTGGCCAGAAATATTGTTCCCCAGCCCAAAAGCACCCTCATTGCGATACCAAGTGAAGGAGCACCTGAAATTTCAGCTGCAGCAGGTGACTTTGGGGTGGCTCCATGCTCACCTCCCAGCATCGGGGCAGCGGGGTGGACCATGGTTAGGGATGAGGGTACCAGCCCCACGCACCAAGACCAGCTCCATGGCATCACCACTAGCCCCATGGTGTGAATCCATGGAGCAAATATGGAGAAACAAGGGATGCAGGGGTGAGACATCGTCTTACCCAAACCTCTACACCCCTGCTTGCAGCGCCTCCAGAGACCAAATCTCAGAGCAGTCCAGTCCTAATTTCTGTCTCACAGGGCACAACCCATCAGCAGATTAAAGACCCTGCTCCTTGCTTCTGTTGAGGGGCCCCTGTGGAGCATTCGGGAGGGAGAGCTTCTGGAGCAGCTGAAAGCACCAGCATTGCATCCACGCGGCAGGGCCAGTGCTGAGATTGCTGCAGATCCGCTGGTGGAGGTCATGGACCGGCTCCAGGGTGGCTGAAAAGTTGATTTCTACCAGCTGTAACAGCAAGGCTGGCCCAGCCCTTCTCCAGAGATGAAGAACAGCATCAATACCAGAGCTATCTGCTTTCAACAGGGAAAACCAAACCTCTCTGCTGCCCCAGGAGACCAAACAGTCCCAGCGAGGCTCTTCTGGGCTGAATCATACAGCCCGAAGGGTCCGTGCTGGGTACTCCTGGTACCCTCAGTTAGGTTAGGGGGTTAAAACTCCACCCCAGAGCATGTGGAATGGGGTCAGCAGAGCCAGCTGGACCCAGGCTGTGGGTCCTGTGTGTCACCATTGCACTCCATCACCCCGGGACCGTGGGGACAAGAAACCGGCTGTGCCAATGAGCCCAAGGCCGGCAAAGGTCAGCAGCCTGGTGATGTCTGTTCTGGCTCTCAAATGCATGGGGAAGGAGGAGGCTGGGCAGGAAGGTCTGATCCTGTGTCCCCCTGCAACAGGGAATGTCCTCTGTCACAGGGAGCACACCTTTCTGTTTATAAGCAGATTTATTTTAATCACCTCTCATCTCACCTGGCAGCCCTGGCACCACTAACGGGACGGACACG
Source organism: Phalacrocorax carbo (assembly GCF_963921805.1). NCBI lineage: Eukaryota > Metazoa > Chordata > Aves > Suliformes > Phalacrocoracidae > Phalacrocorax > Phalacrocorax carbo. The sequence continues at coordinate 8,481,083 of NC_087527.1, read as the reverse complement.
GTGTTCTCCCAAAGGATGTGGAGTGACGAGCCGTGGCCATGGTGCCCTTCTCACCTCCTGTGACCAGCAACGCTCTCAACGCTGCTGAAGCGGCTGCCCTGGTGCCGCACCAGCGGGCGAAGGGGTCTAGAAAAGCGCCGGCCACATCGCCCCGTCCAGACCCCGTGTGCGTGCCGCCGGGTGCAGGCAGAGCTGGGCAGCGTGGCCCTGCTCAGCCCCCGCTCCTGGCCCCTCCCAAAATGGCAGGAAATCCTCAGCAAATTGCTGCCGGCTTTTTAGAAATAGGCCACATCAAAGGGCCCCAAAGGTATTTTGAAATAACCAGCCCTGGGGTGGGGGAAGCAGCCTCAGCAGCAGCGATACTGCAGAGCAGGAGCTGGGCTGGGGACTGTCCCCCGCGGGAGCCCCGTGGCCGCATCCACGCTGACGGAGGAAACCAGCTCTGCTGAGCTTGCAGGAACTTCAGTATTTTCAGCCTGGTGCCTTTTTATATTTTCCTTTAAATAGCACCAAAATCATCCCACCCTCCCCCTGTCTGCATGGAAGCAGTGGTTTCCCTCTCCCACAGATGTCTTCACGATTAATTATGGACCTTAATAAATAAATCTGCCATGAGCATCACTTCCCTCCCACCCCAGCTTCCCTGGGCCGGTGCAGGGGCTGAGCCAGGCTCCTTCCCTATGGCTCCGGGCACCTTGGCTCTGGCTTTGGTGGGAGAAGAGCTAAGCTGAGTAATGTGGATCCCTTGCAAAGCTGGAGGTTTCAACTGCCTCCCCCCAGGCTTTGCTGAAGGGGCCGGCAACTTAATTCTCGGTAATTTAATTAGGTTTGCCTCTGCTTTATGTCCCCTGACATAGAGACATAATGAAATTTTTAAAATGCAGTAATTTTACACCAAAAGGGTATTAATACTCCAGCACTCACTAGGAAGAGAAAATGAAACAAGCCGGTGGGGGCTGCTCTGGTTTTGGGTGTACTTCAGAGCTTTTCAGGCTCCTGACCCCTTGTGTCTTTCCCAGCTGGCAGCTCCCTTCTGAGAGCCACGAGGCAGCGGGGATGGCCTGAGCCCAGCAGCGAGGGAAGGTCACTTCTTGGCCAAGTATTTTTTTAATCTCCAGCTTCCTCAGAAACCACCCAACCATGCCCACACAAGAGAAGAAAAAAAAAAAAGAAAATTTAATAAGATTTCAAATTGCCTTCTCCTGAATTCAAATTGCTTCATATATTATGTTCATGATAACTCCCGCACTTCCCATTTTCCTCGAGTCTTTTCTTCATATAAGAGAAGTCCTCGTGCTAATGAATGTCTGATTTTTATTTACTAAATGTTGCAGAGGAAATCCTCATTATTTGTGCGTCTGTCAGCCTGGAGCAGACGCAGAAGGTCCCTGCCACAGCGCCCGGCCCGATGGAGTATGAAGCTCACGTAGAGCTGCTCCGCACGCTGCCACTGAGGATTCAGTAATTGAAAAGACCTTATAAATCAATAGAGCTAAATTGAAAACTCGGGCAGGACTCCACATAATTCACCCACTCTCTGTTAAGACTTTGCTTTACTTTTGGGGGAAAAAAAAGGTTGGTAATGGGGAACCTGGGGTACCCCAGCTCGACGCTGCTTCAGAGATGCTCAATGGAGATGTGCGAGCAATTAATCCCACGCAGAGATGACCTGAATGCCAGGTGACCTCCGATTTATCCCCCTGTCCTTCAAGCAGAGGAAGAAATTCCAGCCACAGGGCCGAGTGACCGCGGTGAGCTGCTTTTATCGCTAGCAGGGAGCAGGAACCAGTGCAGGTCTTTTGAAGCTGCCGTCAAGGTGGAACGAACAGGCTGTAATTCCCGAGGGAGAGGTAAAGCATTTCCCTGGGCACCCCCAGCCCTGAGTGCTTTTCCCACGTGCTGCAGCACCTGCCGTCCCAGCCTGGCATCTCCCCAGCGAACCCCAGCGACCACTGGCCAGCAGTCGGTGCGGAGTTTCTGCTAAATAATTTGCCAGCCATGGAAAACAGTGAGCTAAGGGGATTTAGGGGAAGAGGAATAAGTGGTCGGATGTAATGAGACCCTGTTAGTGAATGGGCCAGTTAAGCACCAGCAGAGCCCGGTGCTAGGGAGGAGGGCAGGCCGGCAGGAGGAGGAGAGGCGATGGGATCAGCGGCAGCGGCAGGGGATGGACGGTGGTCCCCAGGCCCCAGCGATGCAGGGGAGCACAGCACAGCGCAGGCACAAAGCCGACGGCTCGAGCCCCGGGCGCGGGTGCCGCTCACTCGGAGGAGCCCAGCGCTGATGCCTCGCTCGTCCCCCATCACCGCTTCTGGAAACTTTCACCAAGAATGGTTTAAATGAGTCATTTATCAATTGAATGTGTTATTTTGCTAGGCAAATTAAAATCTGTCCTCTTGTTTAATTAATAGGGCAGCTTTATATTCGACAAATTAGGGAGACTCTTGATGAGCTAATTTGTTAATTAATGGAAGCCTGGAGGCTCTTGTTTCATTAGACATTGGCAAATCCTTTAATCTGAAGCATTGCTCCTCCTTCAGGACCCCCCCTCCGCCTTGCACCCAGGCTCAGACCCCAAAGCAGCCCTGGCAGCAACGCTCACCATGGGAGAGCTCCTGGCACAGCCCTGGTTTCTCTGCACCAGGATTTACGGCAGCAACTCAGCATCAGCGTATTTTTCCTTCCCCTTCCTTTGGGAGGATTTATGTTCGCTGTCGAGGAAGAGCGTGAGATCCCTGCAGCCGAGCTGCCGGCTGCTCCTGAACAAAGTCCAAACCTGTCTCCAGGAAGGAAAGAGCCAAGGGGCGGAAATTTAAGAAGAGGAAAAAAAAGCTTTTGACCCAGTTCAGAGTGAAAATTTCACTTTCTTTATTTTTTAAGACAAAGCTCCCTGGGCACAGAGTTAAGGAGTAAATTGACTTCAATAAGCGGGTTTTGGTCCAGGGGGCTGTGCTGCGGCCAGCAGCGTGTACATCAGCGACACGGCTGCCAGCAGGTGGAGGATCCTGCACCCATCCCGGCAGACCCGGCTACCGAGGGTCCCCGCGCGCCCCAGGGGACTCGGCTCATGCCAGCGCGGGGCCATCCCGTGCCAAGCAGTGCCCACCTTGCCAACGGCCAAAACCCACAGCTGGCAGCTTGGAGCAGAGTCTGCCCACCACCACCCACATCGCTGCCGCAGGAGCCTTCAGGGCAAATAAACCCTCCAGGTATATCCAAGCCCCTCAGAAAGCCCTTTTCCCCATCCAGGATGGCAACAGGCACAGCAACCCCAGCAACCCTGTCCCACTGCTTCCAGTACAAACCAGTAGGATGGTGCTGAGGCTGGGTGGGCACCGCTGACCTGCTCCAAGAGGTGCCATGGCAAGAGGGATGGCACTGACCCCAGGGCAGGGAGCCCCAAACAAACATGTTGGAACCAAAACCTCACCGAGAGTCCAACCAGTAGCACCAGTAACAGCAGCGTGGTGGGTCACACACCCACACTGACCGTGTGGAAAAACACACCATGTGCCTTGTGATAGATATCTCATTATGGCTGCTCTTTATTTATGTGGCACCGTACTGCAAATCCTATTTTACATTAAAAAAACAGTAGTGCGATTTCCTGGGCTTGCACTATGGACCATTTTCCCCCAAACCAGATTAACCCAGAGACCAAAGGAGCAGCTCTTGTTTATTTTTAGATATCGGTGCCTGCTGCGCTAGCCATCACGTTATCAAGTAAATATGGGAAGCCAGACGACTGCCAGCAGAGGCACCCAGAGACTCTGTTATCTTTGTTTTTAATGGACTGTCAGTTCCTAGGATGTATTTGCTTTCAGCCTTTAAAAAGAAACACCAGCTTCACTTTATACCGCAGAAGTTTGCCAAGTTTCCAGCTTTTACCAAAACTTATTTCACTGTAGCGGGCCTAAAATAGGCAGAGAGCACCTCAAGAGAGGGCACGGCTCCCTCAGACCCAGAAAGCAGCAATAAAAAAGAAAACCACATTGAATGGCAAACGCCTGTTACAGTTTCAACAAATACTTGGCAAAAAAAAAAAAAAAAAGTAGCTGTCCAAGCCAACCCTGTTTGGGTGCCTGTTGCACAGGGACACCGATGGTTTGGACTGCTGTCCTCCGCCACTTGCGCCTGCATGCTGGCTAGCTGCCGCGGTCAACAAGGATGGGCAAACCAGAGCTCAAACTGGGTAAAAGCACGCTTGTATCTGGAGCTATTTCCATTAGTCACAGATTAATTGAGGTTGGAAGGGACCTTGGAGATCATCTGGCCCAAGCCCCGGCTCAAAGCAGAGCCAGCCTCCCAGTACCTCAGGCAGCTCAGGACCTTCTCCAGGTGAGCTCTGATCTTCTCCAAGGATGGAGATCCCATCACGGCTCTGGCCCCCGGCCCAGGGGTGATTCCCCCCACCGCAAAGGGTTTTTTCTTTATGGCCAGTGGAGCATCCCCTCCTGCCATCTGCCTTTTGCCTTTCACTCTGTGCCTCCAAGAAAAGCCTGGCTCCATCTTCTCTACCACCCGATTCTCGGGGGGCAACAGCCTCTTCAGGAATTTATTGCTGTGTGTGATGGGGCCGGGCACAGCATCCTGCTCTTCCCCTGGGCCATCGCAGGCTGCCAAAGCCAGGGGATTCCCTCGGGCTTTTCCACCTGCCCTGATGGGTCCATGGGAGCCCTGAGCCCGGTGGCTCTGCCCCTCCATGCAGCTTGACAAGCTCCTCAAATCAAATGGGTCACCAGAAAATAGCTGTTCAACCCCCTTGTTTATTCAGAAAAAGAATTGTGTGCGTTAGGGGAGAAAGTGCTGTCAGTTATTTTTCCCCTCTATTTTCTAACACTCCAGCCTCAGATCAATAAATTAATTCAAAATCATCTAACGAGCACTCAGCCTGTAATTTATTTTTCATAAGTGTTAATCCAATTCCTTCCGAACGTCATGCCTTTGGGACCCTCGCAAATTAGGAAGCTATTCAAGACACTTCCCCAACACCACTTAGGCAGAAAACAACATTAGATTGAAAATAATAATGCCAAGCTCTTTCTAAAGATGGTTTTCAGAGACCCAAAACATGTTTCATTTTATTTGATCCTCTGCTTTCTCTATTTACTGGTGCACCCTGGGGCCCATCCCCAGGCAGTTCATTTCAGCCTTTAATAACCACTATAAAATGAGTCTGGCCAAAAGCCTTGATCTGATGTGGCTTTTATTGTGATCCAAAATAATGCTTATCAGGGGAACAGCTCCTGCATTAGCTGTTGTGGGCCTGTAACACACACATGGACTTCAATCCAGGGCTTGCAACAGCTTTTCATTCCTGCTTGCATCATGGTGACTCTTGCTTAGGTTTGGAAAGCAAAGCAGATTCCAGGAAACACAACGAGCCGATTCCAGGCTATTTTAAGCTTAAAAACAAGAAATACCACAGCTTCTCCAATGGCTCCAGAAGCCAAGAGCTGCCCGAACTCAGGGCTTTGTTGGGAAAATCAAAACTGAAATGGGAAAGGAGCAGGAGGGCAGGAGGGTGGGAGGCCAGCTCAGTATGAGGCCACGCTTCATCACCACCTGCCCCAGCACCGTGCCCAGCTGCATGGTCCTTCAGAGAAACTTCAACACCAACACCTTAAAATGTCCCTCTGTCTTCCCCAACAAGAAAAGGAACTTTTCAGAGCTGTGTCTTTGTTCCATTTAAGTGGCAGGTTGTGCTGGGAGCCGGAGAGAGGGAAACAGATGCTTTTCCCTCGTGGTTTGCATAACACATTTCTCCTTCCACTTACTGTATAACATGGTGCACTTGGCCTAAAAAGAGAAAAAAAAAACTTGCAGTGATATTTACAAGCTAATTAGGCAGAGGACTCACTTGAACATCACTGGAATACCAGAAAAGAGCCAGCTGGGCCTGGGGGGTTTTGCTGATTTTCCTTGGAAATTAAAACAGCAACAGGCTGCTGCTGGCTGCAGCGGGGAGCGGGAGCCGTCCCCTGGGACCTCAGGGCACAGCCCTGCTCCCAGCCTGACACCCTGCCCACCATTAGCAACCTCACTGGAACCACTCGCTTTAGCTCCAATTTGTAAAATGACTGCTGAGAGTGGCAGGGGAAATAGCATCTTCTTTCCCCACAAAAGAACAGGATTTTAATTTCTGTGCCATGGGATTAGAGGAAAATTAAAGCTATGCTTGGAAGAAATAACAATCGCCTTTTATTTATATTTAGCAGCTCTCCCTTGTACAAACCCCAGCCAAAATGCCATTTCCAATAACGACAAATTTTACAGTACATAAAACTCTGCACCAAGCTGGGGAAAACCACAACATGGAATCACTCGCTCCTTCCACGCATCGCTTCATATCATCACTGTTTTCTGCCTTGCCAGACCTCAGCTCCGCACCTCCGCGGCTCAGCAAGCTGCGATGGGTCCCAGGAGCGCGGGGTGGAGGCACCTCTGCAGCTCTGAGGAGGTCTCTCCCTGCTGTGCTGATGAACTGTGCGGCAGGCGGTAGGAGTGCTCTCTGCCAGCAGATCATCGCCCCCGCCGTCGCCCAGGTAATCCATCAGGCAGCAGCTCGCTTTTGGAGCACTGGTCCCATGTCGCTCAGGACTTATAAATCTACCCAGCAAAGTCACAGGGAAATAATTGTTTGTTTGCTGCTCAGCCCTCTGAAATTCAAGGAGAAAATGAGATTTCGCTTGCTTGCTTTAGATCATGGGGTTTTCTTCCCTGCTGTGCTTATTTCAAAATCCCCGCTCCTCCCATTCAGCTGCCGAACAAGTGCAGAGAGCCACCAGCAGCATTACAGCCAGTGCCCCTGGGTCTGGGGGATCAGCCCATCGGCTGGCTGCCGGCACGGCTCAGCTCCGGGGAAGGCTTTGATGGCCCCAAGGGGGAAATTTCAACCCCACTTCGGACAAAATCTTAGAGATGGTGCACACAGAACGGCAGATTTGCAAAGCCTCGCAAGTTCAAACACAGATTTAAATAGCGCCTGGACAAGGAGCACGCTCCAGACAAATAGAGATGTTCCACTGGATACATTTAATCTCATTAACCCAGGAGCTGTTTGTGTTTTTGCTCAATCGTGGTGGAGCAGGGAACCCAGCCGCAGCAGCAGTTATGCACAGAAGCCAGCAGGGAAGCTGCATTCAAACACTGCTGAGATCAACCTGTCTGCTTTTACTGCCCTCCGAGCAGCAAAACCACTGCAAAATACATTACCCCTGGCAAATAAGTGTTTCTTTGGAATGAGGCAAGGAGCTCTCAGAAGTGCCGCCTCCTCGGGCAGGCAATGCTCAGCATGGCCTGGCGGCTGCTTCTGCGGGGTCTGGGCCATAGCACTGCCCACGGTGGGAGCATGCAGCCCCGTATGGCTTAATGCATGATTTATCGGCTCTCCTGCTCTGCAATTCTAGCCCTGCCAGCCTCCTCTCCTCCTGAAGAAGAGCAGAAGCAAAGACAAGGGAAGGAGCTGGAAAAGGGGTTTGATTTCAAAGAAAGGGGTAAGATGGAAAGCGCAGGGGCTGCTCCAGTGCTGCAAAAAGCAGGATTTACAGCCCTCTGCCGCAGCCTTTCACCCCCACATTGCACCTCCGCCCAGTCCAATTTAATTGAATTGATTTCTTCGAATGAGCAGCCGCCTGAACTAAGAGCCTTATTTACGTCAGCGTCTTTTGAGCGACAGCACTAATAAAAAGGAGGTGTGCATGACCCCACTGCAGCCTGTGTGGGACCAAGGCACAACCCATCTCTGCTAGAGCTTGCTCTCCCTCCACAAACAATATTTACCATCCCGACTCCCCTGGGCTTTGCTGATGCCAGTGTGCGGCTCCCCCACCACGTCCCTTTGGCCCTACGCAGGCACTACACAGATGCCAGAGCTCACATCCCAAGTCGTTTGGGAGCACTGAGTGATGGAGACTCTTCAAACCCAGGTCTGGCTCCTCGGTCAGCAAAAGGCAAACCTGGGTGCTTGGTGGCACCCTGCAAGGGCTGAGCGCGGCAGGGACAGGACAGAGCTCCCTCTGGGCCCTACTGACACTGAAGAGAGGTCAGGAGCCCTTCGGCTCCTCTCTTGGCCGTGCTGGGGAGGCTAAAGCAAGAGGCTGTCAGCAGCATCACAGCCTTTGCAAATGGCTTCTGTGCATGAGGTGCAGGCCTGATGCTTTTCCTGCCACTGCCTGATTCCTTATCCAGTCTCTAGAAGTCTTGTCTGCTAAATAAATGCCACTTTAAAACAAAATAAATCACTAAAACCAAACCCAACCCCGAACTCCATTCCAGATGGTCTGGAGGAAAACTCGTATCATTTGCCAGAACGCTAGGATTTTGCTTTCTCAGTCCTGAATTTCAAGCTCAGAAAGGTCAGACCTCCCATAGAGACAAATGCCGTGCACTCTACTCTTTTCTCATCGCTAGATTCACTAGGTTTGCAATTCCAGCTCATTACACAAACCCGAGACTACTGTGCTCGTGTCAAAGCCACTCCTGCTTTCTGCCTCTTTTCAAGCAGAGACTACATACCCGAGGCACAGAGGGAGGCCGGGGCTGCAGCAGCCCATTCCACACTAGCTGAATTCTGACGCAGCTTCCTGGCTGTATGATCAGAATCTGTCCTCTCACGGTCCCAGGCTTCACCTGCCCCACCTGAACAGGCAGGTGAAGGAGAAGGAGACACATCCCAAGGAGCTGGTTAGCTGATGTTTGAATGATGCCAAGATCTTTGGTGCAGAATATGAGAAAAGAGCAAGTCAAGTGCTCTCCTGAACTTCAGCATTACTGAATCACGCTCAAGCTGGACGGAGCCCGCTGGGACGCATCTTGGCCAGCCCAGCCCACTCCCACCCGTCTGTCTCCAGCCACTCTGCCCTGGCATTCCCCTTCTGTGCTGTCTGGATCTGAACTCCCTTTCAGCGCATGAATAAACCCGGGCCATTTTGGTCTGTGTAAGAGTAACTGCTTGCAAGAGCTCTGCTCCAGGACCCCAGCAGGACGGATGCCTTCTCAGCACTCATTTCTTGAGATTCAGAGAATTTTTCACTTCTGTCCCAACTGGAAATATTCAAGAACCTCTTTTCAGGTGCTCTATCTGCATTCCAGATCCTCCAAACACTACTGGGGTGGAGACCTGAATCAGAAATGACATCTCACAAGCATTAAACACTCCTGTCAGATGCTTTTTGTCACCTTCTCCCAAAGCTGGGCACCATGAGCACAGTGTACTGGAAGGCCAGTCCACCAGCTCGTTTACATTGAAGGAAACAGCTCCTACAAAGAGTTTAAAACATCCATCCAGCATTTCCTCTGCTCTTAGAATACCAGTAACCAGCCCTGTTAGATATGAAACAAGTCAGTGGTTTGGCTTTAGCAGCTGCTGTGTTATTTTGGCCTCTCATACAACACTCTTACCTGCTGCCTCATCCCTGAGCCCCAAAACAGCCCTGATGGGGCACGCTCTAATCTCAGGGATAGAGAGGTGGGAACTCTATGAGCTGCAGGACCTGCTACTCCAGGGCTCCCTGCACCTGAGAAACTGTGTCTGTATTCCCCGAGCGTAGACAAGGTCAAAGAGCAATTTCCCTACCATACCCCATGCTAGGCACAGCCGGTTTCCTTCTCAACACTTCTTACAAGAAGTGAACACGAAAAGATGGAACAGAAACTGAAATAAACAGCGCAGCCTGGTTCTGAAGCCTGCTTCATGCTTTGAGGACAAGCAAAGGCTTAGAAGTAACTTTCGCACTCTTGAGGGAAGCTGATCAAAGAGGTGCTGGCTGGAAGGAGCCCGTTTACGGACGGTGTTGCATGATCCCAGAATACGCTGCCGAACACGCCATGGCAGCAAGGGCTAGGGGAGCTTCTCGTGGCAGATCGCTGGTGGGAAGAGCCCAGCAGAAAGGCATGCTGGAAATGCAAGGGATATTCCTCAGCGGCTGGGCAGAACACTTGCCGCATCCCCTGGAGGATCCTGAGCTCTGGTGTTAAAGCATTTACAAAAGATTGCAAAGATCTGCCCTAATTGTTCATCCTGGTGAAATATAGGGAAAATAAACTTCTAGAAATCAAAGGCTAATGCACGAAGCAGATGTGTCAGCAATGATAAGGCAAAGCAAGGCTTTCAGAAACCAAATTTCAGCTTTGCACAGATTAGACATTAAAACGAACTCACTTAATTTCATGCCATATGCAAATCTTTACCAGCTGTCAGCTCTGTAGTCACTAGAGACTAAATGTAATAACTAAACAAGAACAAAAACGTGGCGAAGATTGGGTTCTGCAGAAGCCCGGGTATTAGCAGGTTCATGCTCTGGGGACTCAGGGAGCGTGCCCAGCCTGCTGCCCACGGCTGGCAAGGCACACAGCCCAAATGTCAGCAGGAGCCTCAATTAAACGTCTGCAAATAAAGTAACTATAAAAGATGAGGCTACTACTTACTCCTGACATTCAAGGGTTCCCAGGCGAGCTGCTGTTTTCTGCATGATCGGACTGTCACTAATTTGGTAGCTGGACTAATGAGTGACCCAGCCCTCCCAGAGCAGAGGCCAGGTATCTTCCCCGACCACAGCTCAACAGGACAGCAAGGGGCCACCTCCACCCTCAGGCTTGTCTCTTGCTTGCTAGCCCTGGATATATGACACAGATGTGCCATCATCCAGGAGTCCGTGAATGCAGAACAAGGAGAAACGTTCCTGTTTTCCTCTAGAGTAAAAAGCCCTTGAACACTGATCCCCACCAAAGTAGAGAGCATCGTCCTGGCTTGCATTCGTACTGAGCACACAGCTACGCTGTGCAGCGCTGCTGGATGAACTACGGCTCCATCCCCAGAGGAGCTGCACTGAATTATGACCCAGCATTGGCCATTTACCGAAACATTCAGCAAGCATCAGCTCCACTAAACTAATTCCACAGAGCTCTTAGGTCTTGCCTGAAGTCATTTGCCATGTCTGGGAGAAATGGCAATCTTATAAATGCTTCCAAAATGGACAGACGTCTGAGAAAAGGGAGGCACCTTGCTGCTTTATGCAAAGGCATGGTGCTGGCCCAGCCAGCAAATGCAACAGATGTGCCACCGCTTTCAGGAGCTGAACTGCATCCAGCTGCCAACATTGTGGGCTGGGGTTTAGGCTCACCTGGCAGTAGCTGATCATTAGCTACAAACAGCACAGATGTAAGCTGCAGCTTCTGGAGATGAGCAAAAGGCAGGTGAGGAAGCCCCAGTGAGGGAAGGCAGTGCTCAGCCTGACAATCGCTCGCTGCTGTGGAGCTGCAGGGAGGGGGCGTGCAGAGGGGTGCGGGCGTGAGATTAGAGTACCAGAAAGCAGCTAACATTTGGCTATGAGGCAAGAAATTATAACAACGCTGCTGCAGCGGAAAGGCTTCCTCACCACTAAAACGGCATGCGGGTTTAGACAAATCACCTGAGCTGACAGACAAGGCATGAGCCCATGTGTGCGTGCCCTAGCTGCACTGTATTTATTTCCACAGTGTCTGCATTGTGTTCCTGGGGAAAGGTACAGCTCGGTCCTGCTCCGCCAGCACGCTGTGCCCATGTCCCACAGGACAAGGCCGGGATGAGGCCGGCACAGGAGCATCAGCAAACCACGCTCGGCTTTTCCCATCCCTTCACCCATCCCAAACAGGAGCCTGCTGCAGCCCACACCATCATCACCCCTTTTGGGAACAGGCACCCAGCAGCGAGGGCTCAGGAACAGACGGGGTAGCCCAGCGTGGTGCCAGGGCTCTGCTGGCATCAGCAGAGAAGAGCTGCACACGTATGGCGCAGCAAGAAGCTTCCATGCGACACCAAGAGCCTGCAAAAGCAGCTCCTGGTGCTTGCCCTACATACCAGCAGCGAGAGATTTACATGCAGCTCCTGTTCCAGCTCTGCCTCTTCCTGTTGAAAGCCATAAAGCCCAACAGAGGAGATTTAACATTCCATCTCCAAAGTAATTAAATCCAGCCCTATAAAGTGAAATGTTTAACAACTCCGAGTTTTGCAGAGTGCTGGAGGAACCTGATAAAGATGGGGTTACACTGCTGGTAATAAACAGGGACTGTTCTCTACACTGACACTGGCAGGGGGGAGAGGGGAGCCTGAGTTTTAATTTGAAGGAATTTCAGAGGATGCATTTTATTTAGCAGCATGCAGGAAAATGAACAGAGAGCCGTGGAAAGCTGTGAACTACACATGCTCTTTCTCCGTATTTCCAAGAGAGCTCTCGAGTCAGCATCTGAGCTCTGCTGAGAACAGCACAGATTGCTTTGCAATCCATTTCTTCCAACTCTTGACTTGCTTGTTTCTGAGCGTAGGTGCTGAGAAAACAGTCAAGCAGGGTTCCAGAGATCACATCACCATGTCCATGTTACTAACCACAGAGATGCTTTGTGAATTATAAAGGACCATTCACCTGTTCTCGTTTGTATTTTTAACAATCAGTGCATATAAAGGGCCGTTTGAATACCCCAAGCTCTGGGAGCGTTTGGAAACTTAGACTCATGGAGAAGCAAAGCCAGAGCAGCCAGCAGTTACTGAGGCCTCTGCTCCAAAGCCCCTACTTTGCTTCCTGGGATTTAGGAATTTAAGTAGCTCTTAAAGACTGCCTTTTTGGAGCATCCTTGTTATCAAACACTGCTCAGGGCACATTTAAGGAAAAAGGTCCCCCTGTTGAGCAGCCACCCATGGCCCTCCATAGCACACAGCTGTCCCCAGACCACTCTCAGATTCTGCCTCTCCCCCACCACACCCTGCGCACAGGGCTCTGGCAGGCAGCAGCAAGACATCCCGGTTCCCCAAGCCAAAGCAGGCAGGATGGGGACAGCTGCTTGTGAGGAAGCGCCTACAGCCGGACAACACTGCTGGCTCCATTCTCAGCTGCCAAAAGCCTCCTGCAGCTGAACATCACCAAGGAAAAAAAAATAAAGGCAAGAGTAATGAGGATCAAGCTATTCCCAGATCTAAACAGGGTGGGTTTCTTAAATAAAGTCCAAGCAGGGAAGAGCTTGAGGGCATCCAAGACTAGAAGAGGATTTGTGAGCACAGAGAGCCCAGGCGTGATGCCCGTGGCCACTAGGGCCACCACTGCCTCCAGCCCCACTACAGCCGATGTCATGGGCATCTCACCGAGCACACGCACAGGCCCCAGAGACCCCAAAAGTGCCCGCCTCATGCTCCCCACATCTGCAGGAAGGGCCACCTTCAGCCAAGTCTTTCCCACCATTGCATTAGCAACGAGAAGTGCCACCTCCAAGTCTGACAAGCTGTTTTTTGCCCTCCCAAATCTCTGTGGGACACCTGCTAAGCTCTGACAGCTGTCAGTGCTTTACCAGGGGGCGAGCTGAGAATCTTACAAGGTAAAATAGCTCCTTTTGTAATCTGCTCCTACAAAACACCTACCCTCTTGCCTGTTTTAGCCCTCCTTGTCCTAGATTACAAGCCCTGGAGACAGCAAGTGTGCAGACTTTTAACTATTAAATGATTCATCTCATGAACACGTCCCCAGTAAGCATGCCTGCTGGAAGAGAGGTCTCTGCTGCAGCACAGACAGCTCTTCCCCCTTTTCTGCCAGGCTGCACTGTGAGCACTGCCCTGATCTGACTGCCCCTCTGGCACCTGGAACAGATTAGGAGGGTGTTTGCACCCCTGCATGGCTGTCGGGAAGCTGCCCATCCTTGTGCCGTGTCCTAAGCAGATTTCCGTGCTCCCCAATATTCAGTCAGAGACTGATGAAGCTTTGTGCAGCGTGTCAGGAGGATGGACAGCGGGAACATGCCCCTGTGTAGACTTTGACGCTAGATCCCCCTTAACAAGCATCGCTTTTGTGCATTTTTAGCTGACGCCCCCCACCCCTCAGCCAGAGGACCAGGGAGGTAAAAGCAAGAGATTAGCTAAGCATCTTACCCCAGAAACCCTCATTATCCCAGGAGGTCTCCAGTACCTCCTGGAATCAATTAAATGGGCTGGAGTTGGGGATACCTGGCACTTCACAGGATCAAAACCTGAGAGTCTCAAACCAGAAAGGAGACTGTGGGAGGCAATTTCCCTTCTGTTATTGACATGCAAATCATCACTGCAGTAGCTCATGGGTTTAATATATTTCCAGATTGCCTGGCATGGAGTCACATTAGTCAAGTATATGTGGCAGTTAGTCCAAAATTACTCTTATTATAGAGTCAGCATTTCCACCTCAGCTTCAAGGACAGGCTGGAGACAAGCATGCAGCAGCTTGTGTTACCCCTCTCCCAAGTCCCCTCTGAGGCAGGACTCCCACGGGGTTTGGGGACCGTGAGTCAATGGCCGAGGAGTCCTTAATGAGGCTTGGTGGTAGAAACAGACTGAGGTCCTTGAGAAACATCCTCTTCAAACTCAGGATCATGTATGACTGCAGCCTCCTACAGCCTTCAACTTCCGTAAAGGCAGACAGCTAGCAAGAACAGGAACTGCCACAAGAAACAATGTTCTTTCCCACAAAATATGTTGGTTTTTTTTCCAAGAGTTTTCAGATTTGCTCCCTGTTCTCCACAGCCCAGCACCATGCCTGAAAACTCTCCACAAGTTCTAGAACAGGGAAGCATCCCAAGTGTTGCCATTTCCACCTCTGTCCCTGCCTGGGGACAGCACCAGCCCAGCAGCATTCGCCACTTGCTTTGGATAGTTATTTCCGTGCCCCACAGCCTTCCAGACCTTCAAACCAACAGCAATGTGCAGCTGATTGATTGAAAAACTTTGCTGACCACAAGTGCAATAATGAAGGAGCTTTTCTTCCACACAGATGAGACTCCTTATTCCCTTCTTCCCTCTAAATTGCATTCCTCTTTATACCCAGAGATTGCAGAGTGGCTTTGCTTGGGACCTGTTGGTTGAAACAAGCTTACTGGTCTGATGGTAGAACAGCTGGGTCCCAGCTTAGCTGAAATAATGTAGCACTCAGCTGTAGTGTTGCTTTGAAAGTTTTCCTTTTGTGCATTTATTCCCAGTGCCGCAAACCAATCTGTCTGAGAAGCTCATTCCTCATTATTCTTTAAGACAGCCAACAAAGCCCTCTGTTCCTCCACCCGCTCAGAGCTTTGTTTTCAGCTATCTATTCAGTCTTCTGTTTGTGCTTCTCAGTGTTTGCACTAAGAGCTTTAAACTGTTCACTTAGCCTTGAACCCCCTCACTGCCTGACTTTGGTTTGCAGCTAGAAGTAACTGCCACACTGCAATCTAGCTCTTGCTTTTTGCCTACCCTTCCATTTTCTCTTTAATTAAAAACCCCTTTAGTCTTTGCGCTGTTCGCTAGCACTTGGATCCAGGACATGGTTTCCATTTGCCTTGCGAACAGTGCAGCAGAGAATGTCAAAACCGTTTTTCACAACAACCTTGCTTTGACCCGGGTGACAGCTTTACCACCAGGCATTTGATCTCTTACTTGCCCATCTGTTCATCGATTAAAATCCCACACTTCAATATACAATTCTGTCTCTGCATCCAGTAGCTTCTCCTGACAAGACCCTCATACAGACGAGGAGCCTTTCCCAAGTGATGCTCCTCAAGCAGATCACTGCCTCCTCATTGCCTCGGTTTAACCCAGCAACTCAAGGGCAACCTGTCACCAGCAAGCCCCAGTGACATTGCCCAAGAGAGCAGGAAATAAAAGAGATGAAACCCAGGCTGGCAGGGAACAAAAAGAGACCACCAGCATGGCAAGGCTCTCGGGAGATGCCAGGCCTGCAATGCTCCGCCTCCAGCCGCTCTGCAGCATGGCCAGACTCAAGGCTGGAAGGGGAGGGCAGACAAGTCCTCCCTTTTGCAAAGATTTTGGTTTTTTCCTTTTAACATGTGGCCCAGGAAAGCCAGAAAGAAACAACACTAATGTTTCTGCCTTATCACATCTTCAAAATTTATGTCAGGTAAGATTATCACAAGGACCAGCCTAACAGCCACTGTCAGACACAGCACTGTGCAAGCTTCAGAGAGACGCAAGGTCTGTGCTGCCAGCCACCGTTACACCTCATCAGCAACAGATCCCAAAAACCTCCTTAGCACACAGAAAGGCGATTTTTATCCCAGTACAAACAGTTCCAAAAGGAAACCAGAGCCTTACTCAATCTTAAAATATGTTTTTCATGATCACTGCCTCTAAAAGCAGGAGGTATAAAGGTCCAGGAGGGAGACTGCAGCACACTGGGAGGTTTCTACAGAGCAGCAAAATGAGTCAGTGCCATCTACTGGCTGCAGGGATCCTTCTGCTTCCACATTCACCAGATTCAGCCTGAAACATTAAGTAATAAGAACCATCCTCTTACATGTCTTCTCCCATGACACAACCATAATGCTTCCAGCATCCCTCTGCAACACCATAACCAATGGCACCACTTCAAATGCAAATTCCCCCTAGAGGTCAAGGGTGCAGATCGGAGCCCTTTGGTACAACCGTGGCTCCAGACACATCCATGTCCAACGGTGCTGACAGCTGCCTGGGAGCCCCACTGGGCCAACCCAGGGCTACAGCTCCAGGGTTTCACAGCCCTACTCTTTCCTACCATCTACCTTCACAATCCCTGACAAAATAATAAATAATTGTGATGTATGATGTACTGGCAATGGTAACCCTTGAGCTGGCCTGGATCCACGCTGGGGAAGAGCTGTAGAAATGCCAAGTATCAGCAGTACTGCTGGCATCCCCGAGGGACAGCATGGCATCGCTGGCTTCTGGCACAGCAGTCACAAAGAAGTATCTCTCCAATGCAAATCCAAGAGGCGTCAAAGCTGGGATGAGATGCCAGGCATTCCTGGCTATCAGCGTTGCTCTCCTCTGTTGGATCAGATTTAATCGGTGAAGAGATTCTAAATATGCTTCTCACCGTTTTAAAATGAAAATACATCATTGCTCTATAATTACTCCATAATTAGGCTTGGGTGCTATATCACTGGCACTGAAGAAAATACACATTTCTGTTGAAGCTTCCTCTTGACGGGCAGATAGATTTGCTCATCCTTCAAATGTTCATTACCCCCCAAACTTGTCTTTCAGCATTAACAGGCTCTGGCAGGCTCCAAATGGCTGGAGGACATGGTAATTTTGTGCTGCAGGAATCGCCTTGGGCTCCATTTGCTGCTGAGTGGTCTCAGTGCTGAGGTGCTGTCAGTGTCTTTTTAGGGATGCTGGTTGAACTGAGCTCATCAAGATGCTTTTGTCAATCCCAGTAAAATTAATAA
This sequence comes from Phalacrocorax carbo, assembly GCF_963921805.1. Taxonomy (NCBI): domain Eukaryota; kingdom Metazoa; phylum Chordata; class Aves; order Suliformes; family Phalacrocoracidae; genus Phalacrocorax; species Phalacrocorax carbo. Next base: position 8,463,893 of record NC_087527.1, on the reverse strand, counting down.
ACATCTGAGAGAGCCCCAGCACTGAGTGAGTGGTTACTGCCTTTCCCGCTGAAAACAAGCAAGAAAAGGAAAACTGTCTCTGGAAACCTCTATGTAACGCAACATCATTAGCAGAGGAAGCAGACCAGCATAGAAGCAGCACAAACAGCATCCGTACTATGGGACAACATGCCCAATATTATGCTCTTACTTAAGCACTAGCAGTGTGGTCCTGGACCGTTCAGGCACAAAGGCAGTTTGTCCCTGTTGCTGGAACTCCCCCGTGCAAAGAGACCACTGAACCAGCAGTTCCTCTGAAAAGTTTGGCTTCGAGATACTGCTCGGGAAAGAGACCCTCGGTGCATTTCCAGCAAGGCTGTGAGGAGCAGTATCCAAGGAGGAGAGTACTGCGTTTGTGCTGAAAACATCAGGAGGGATCTTGGAGCTGGCTCCTCTCCACGGCTTCACAGTGGACCCCCCACGCAGAGGCAGGCACACGGGCAGGAATTAGGGCATATTTGGGGCCTGACTTCGTCTTCCTCACTGCAGGACTTGCCTTTCTTGAACTTCATGTTTAAGAACATTTGTTCATTTTACAAAGATAATTTCAGTTTGCTCCTTTTTCTTCTGAAGTTCTTGCCAACAAACCCAATCAGGTATCACAAGCAAGTTTTAGATACATCCTTTACTCTTTCATCCCAGCCAGTGCTATAACAGTAAGCAAAAGTGGTAAATCCTCCCCCTGCAATACCCTACAGCAAGAAGCACCATCGCAACCGAAGAAGACTGTTCAAGTTTGTGCTGCACAGAAGCACGGTGTGCACTGTCTGCAGAGAAGCAATCCAGGCCCGTGTTTAGCATTTCTCTGGGCATGTCATGTGGGAGAGCTCCAAACCCTCACAACACAAGAGCTGTATTTACCATACCTGCTTTTGCACTATTGTCAGCTACAAAAAAGAAAAATAGTTTAAATTACCACAATTTATTTCTGAAAAATCAGGCTATTTTTCTTTGCCGGTGATGATTTGCTGTGTAAGCATCTGGTAGATAACTATCTTACCATCTTGCTAGATACTGCAATCTGAGGGAGTTACCTGCAATTCCCTAAAGCATTCTGTTTTCCTTCAGCTTTTGTCAAATCTCTCCCCATTCCTGGTCTCCACCAGAGGGAAGAGGCACAGCCCTGCTGCAAAGCACCAAGGTATGCTGCTTACTGACACACTCTGCTGCTGTAAAGCTTAAAAAAAAAAAAGATTATTTTTCCAGAAAGGCCAGGGATCGGTGAGAAGTGCACCTCTATCAAACATAAAGTTTTCTTTTTCTTATTTTTTTTAAACCACGCAGTTAAACAAGCTGCGAGCACTGACGTTGTTTTCCTGCGCTCCCCACACCACCTCGCCCCGCTGGGAAGGCCGCACCAGCCAGGCAGCGGCCAGCTCCCTGCCCTGCCACCCTCAGGCGGTTTAGCCGGGCTGGGCCTCCGCGGAGCCCAGCCCCGATCCCGAGGGGAGAGAAGGGGAGAGAAGGGGAGGGGAGGGGAGGGGAGGGGAGGGCAGGGGAGGGCAGGGGAGGCCCCGGCCCCGGCCCCGGCCCCGGCCCCGGCCCCGGCCCCGGCCCCGGCCCCGGCCCCGGCCCCGGCCGAGCCTGAGGGGAGCAGCGGTGGGCTCTTCCCGCCTCGGCGGCTGCCGTCGCATAGCAACGGTGGGCGGAGTCCTAACCTTAAATATGGAGTGGACCCGCCCTTTCTCCATCTTCCCTTCTCATTGGTTGCTCTTCCTATGATTGGCGTGAGCGCTCACCAGTTCTCACCCTCCACGAGCCTCTCCCGCCGCGGGGGCGTGGCGCTACCCGGAAGACGCCACAGGAAGCCGAGGGCAGGAAGGGGGGGCGGAACACATGAGAGAAAGATCCGCTGTGAGCGCCAATAGGAAGTGAGAAGAGGGGCGGTTCAGCCAATGGCAGGGTGCGGAGGGCGGGGTCCTAGAGGCTGGGTAGCCGGCAGCCGGGTGCTCCGCGAGGCGGCAAAGGTGATGGGGGGGACCCGGGGTTAGGGGACCCCGTGGCAGGACGACCTGGGGCGACGGGGGCTCTGGGGGGTGCTGTGAGGTCGGAGGACCCTTGCCTGAGGGGGGCTGGGGGCTGCGGGGGCCCGGGCCGAGGCGGGCCTAGGGGCGGGGAGGGTGCCGGCCTGCGGGGATGGGGCTGCGGGCCGGCGCAGGGGCGGGGAGCCCGGAGAGGGGGCAGCCCGGGGCGAGGGGGGCCAGGCTGGGGGAAGGAGAGCTGGGGAGGGAGCAGTGAGGAGGAGGAGGAACAGCGGCGACTGAAGGGGAGGCAGGGGGCACGTGGGGTCTGGGGAGGGATTTCCAGGAGGGAATCCTGGAAGCGTCTGGCTTAGGGGGTCGCAGGCCTGGAGGAGGGCTGGGAGCTGCAGGAGGGAGGAGGTGGGTAGCAGTGCCATACACATACGGGACAGAGATCCTTCATCCCTCCAGAGCCCGGTGCCCATGCTGCTCCTGGGTGTCAGTGCCTCCTCATGCTGCTGCTGTCGTGTTAACATATAGCAGATCCCGTAAGGGATTTGTGTTATGCTGAATACTGCATGCGCCCTGCCCTCATGTGCTTAGAGGTGGTGGGGAAACCCCTAACAGCTGTGACAGAAACCCAGAGCACTTACGCTCAAGTCCACTCGGGTGCCACGTCTCCAGCACCATGCCTTACCCTGTGACACGGAGCTCTGGCTAAAGCTGTGTCTGTTCCCAGGTGGGAGCGGTGGGAAAGGAGATGTTCCTCGTGTCTGTGCTGGAGGCAGGATGAATCTCGTGTCTATGGCGACAGATCCTGAGTTGAAATGGATAACCCTGTGGGTCCGCATCAGGTGGGCGGCTGTGCTTGTGCTCCTCTTGGGCTCGCTCGTCATGCTGCTGCTCCCACTGGCTGCTGTGGAAGACCAGTGCCATGCGGTGCTCAAAGGACTCTCCTTCCTGAAAAGTAAACTGGGCGCAGGCTCCTCGGGAGTCACCAGATACACAGGACAAACAACTGGACTGAGTGTGACCTCCAATGGGCTGGAGCTGCTGGTGTTGAAAGGCAAAGCTTCCCCAGGTAAGAGTGTCCCCAGGGAACAGCTGAGTTGCTGCATAATAATAACCTGCATCTGGAGATACCCCATACCTGATGATCTCCTGTACCCCACAATGGTAGCGAACTCTCACTGCCCAACTGCGAGTTAGTATCAACTGTAAATGACCCGGAGGTCAGACATGCCATCACCAGCTGGCAGCAGCCTGACCGCATTCCATTGCCCTGCGCCACAGAAGGGTGACGCACTCGCGTTCTCTCAGTGCTGCTTTGTCTCTCAGAAGTTTTTCCTTGTGCTTTTGGTCCTAGTAAGTTCTGTTAAGGTAAATGGAATATGGAGTGGTTTCTAATACGCGGTAACCTGGGATGCACAGCACTAATCCTGAAATCCTGGCTGTCACAGAACAGCCTTTCTGGTAATGACAGGCTGCAGTCATTGTCTTTATCGGCCAGTTTGGAAAACATTCAAAGGAACCACTATAATTCCAGCACTGTATCTTTGTTCTCATTAAAGCTGTTATTACTGGGAAGATGTTTGATACTTCAGTGAGAAATAAACATGCTGTTAGCAGCTGTGGGCTGCGCTTCTAGCAAGAGAACTGGTGTTATTGCTAAGGGAATGTATTTAAGACTGTCCTCCCACACAAAGCAGCCTGGTGGCCAAAGCAAGTTTTGCTGGGATGGCTACACGCCTGTGGCCAGCTTGAGCCGTGCTGCTCACAGATCCTCCCATGCCACACTTCCTGCCAGGAACAGCTCTGCTGCTGCATACTCAGCCTGTAAACACGGCATAAGCCTCTGCTTGTAGCCCGGCTAAGGCTGGAATACAAGTTCTCTGTTACAGTTCTTATAGACAGGCTTTATTTAATTTTTATATCAGTGAACAGTGATGGTCTCCAGAGGTTTACAGTAAAACTCACTACCCTGTTATCTGTTACTGTTGCATTTTAGAAGTGAAGTTAGAAGCCAAAGCAGCTCTGAATCAAGCCCTCGAAATGAAGCGCCAAGGAAAGCGGGAGAAAGCCCACAAACTCTTTGTGTACGCCCTCAAAATGGACCCTGATTACGTGGATGCCCTGAATGAATTTGGTATTTTTAATGAAGAGGAGAAAGACATTCTTCAAGCTGATTATCTGTACTCCAAAGCACTAACCATCTCTCCCTGCAACGAGAAGGCTTTGATCAATCGGGACCGGACGCTACCTTTAGTTGAAGAGATAGATCAGAGGTATTTTAGCATTATTGACAGCAAAGTTAAAAAAGTGATGGCGATCCCCAAAGGCAATTCTGCCCTGCGCCGAGTGATGGAGGAGTCCTATTATCACCACATCTACCACACGGTTGCTATTGAAGGGAACACCCTGACGTTGTCAGAAATACGACACATCATTGAGACCAGATACGCTGTTCCTGGAAAAAGCTTAGTAGAGCAGAATGAGGTGATTGGCATGCACGCAGCTTTGAAATACGTCAATACCACGCTGGTATCGCGCATAGGCTCCGTAACCATCAGTGACATCTTGGAGATACACCGGAGAGTGCTGGGCTATGCCGACCCGGTAGAGGCAGGGCGCTTCAGGACTACTCAGGTGTTTGTGGGACATCACATACCACCACATCCCCAGGACGTTGAGAAACAGATGCAGGAGTTTGTGCAGTGGATTAACTCGGAAGATGCCATGAGCTTGCACCCTGTGGAATTTGCAGCGTTAGCCCACTACAAGTTGGTTTACATCCATCCATTTGTAGATGGCAACGGAAGGACCTCGCGCCTGTTAATGAACCTCATACTAATGCAGGCAGGCTACCCGCCCATCACAATCCGCAAGGAGCAACGGGCCGAGTATTATCATGTCTTAGAAGTAGCCAACGAGGGTGACGTCAGGCCTTTCATACGCTTTATTGCTAAGTGTACGGAGACAACGCTGGACATGTTGCTCATTGCCACCACAGAATACTCCGTGGGCTTACCTGAAGCAGATGGCAGCACTGCTGGGTGCAAACAAACTATCCCTGTCAAGACTTGAGGGTTGTGGATATTCAGGAGCCAATGGAACGCACAGAAGAACGGAATGCCAAGCCACTCAGTGTTCCTGCTGGGAAATAACTTGACAGGAGGTGTCACTCTTTAGCATTTCATTTATTTAAAGTGTCTTACATTTGATTAAATTAATGTAATTTATTTATATACATTATGCCAAGCTGAAATGTGAACTGTTGATGTTGACTGTGTACTATAACTTGCTTGTGCTGCTGGAAAGAGGTGGGTAGAGGTGTCAGAGGGGCTCAACAAGCTGAAGTAGAATTTAATTTCTCCTTAAAATTAAGCTTTGAGAAGCTGCTTCAATCACAACCCTTCACCTAGTCAGTCAACTGCATTGTCATACCTTGTCAAGGAGCTTGGTAGGCAAGACAAAGTCTTAACTGAGTTGTTGCTTTTGTGTTACCTCTTCCCTGCTGCTCAAAAAACCCCCCAAAACACAACCCTTGCAGTAACTGCATTCTCTAAGTTATGTTAATAAGACTCTTTCCTGTCAGTCATACAAATTTGAGGTTACCAATCAGCAAGGAGGCCAAACCCCAGTTCAACAAAGGCGTCTTTCCCCTCCCATTTCTATTTTCAGTAGCACTTTGCACATTTACTTTCAGTTGCTTTTCCTAGGATGAGTTTTGTACAAGGGGGAAGCATTTGGTTGAAGATTACAGATGAAGTGACTGGCACAAGAGAAATGCTCTCTGACTTATTTCACTGAACTGTGAGGTACTTTTGCTATCCTTCAGCCTGAAGGACTACCTAGTGCTCCAAGGCCTTGCCTTGGAGATGGTCTGAACCCCATCTCACCCAGCAGGATCCCTGGGAAACAGCAACTGTCCTTATGCATTTCAGTTCAGGGCTTGAAAAGAGCTTGCTTCTGCAAAGCTGTGGGCAGGAATGGTTATCTTATATAACCATGAGACAACCTACATCAGTTGTGCCAATTTGGTAAGAATGCATATAGCAAGCTTGCCAAAAACTTAAGTTTCTTCAATCTATACAAGAGACCTTTTCACAATTAATTACTAGGTCATTTAATTGCTGTGATAAATCCATCAAGAATCACAAGGCCTTTTTGTGCTGCCGTGGCAGTTAGCGTAGAACCTGGAAGCTGCTGTGCAATTCAAAGCAGCATACCTTATTTTTGCTTTTAAGGTAAAAGTACCTGCAGCCTAACATAGGAGAACAGCTCCCTACACCCCTGCCTGGCAGTTGTGTAACAGCTTAATTGTTCAGAAAACTTCAATCCAGTTTAGAGTGCTGTTAAGCTTTAACCCTTTGCAAAACAGCATCAGCTGTTAGACTGTCCCAGGCCAGTGTTCAGTTTCTTCCCTTCTAACTCTCTTTCACCTGTAAGGGAGTTAGGATCATTTTATACAAGCAGAGAACAGGACAAGACTGGGAGTTATCTATATGCTACAGCACCACTCCATGCTTGTGTACCGATTACTTCTGACAGGGAAAGCGAACAATAAATGAGGAAGGTTGTTCTGGCCTTACAAAGCGTGGTTATTTTTCTCATGCAAGGTGAGTATAAATAAAATCTGCACTTTAGAACTTTGAGGAAAAAATGTTATTTTAGTAACAGATTAATAAACTATTTTAATATTAAAGTCTCTGTTTGGAATAGGCTGTTCTCAAAACACACTTCTGCTGCAGTGAACTAAGAAGCACTTGCAGCTTAGTTTGTGGAGTGGCAAGTTACACAGTACACATCCTGGCTTCCTCAACTGCCCACAACCGCACTGCAGTGGGGGGCATTATGGAGGGCCCTGAAGTGGCAAGTCCAATCCCAGCAGCCAAAGGAAACTTAATTCATCACTAGTGTTGTGTACGTGCCTGCCTGCCACCTTCCCACCCCACAAAGCAAAGCTTCATATTGAAGTGTTCTTAGAATGTTTTTAAGCTGGTTTTGAGATACAGTCCCACGGCAATGCCAGCCCCAGCATCTGGCACAGAAGAGGCTGCACACCATACTGTGAACAAGCACCCGACAGAACTTGGTCCCTCACTGTATAACCCCAACTGCTGATGTTACATCGTTCAAAGCTATGAAGCAGACTTATCATTTCAAAGTAAAGCCAAGTCAAAGCAGCACAGAATGTAAGCACTGAAAAGTGTTTATTTGCAGCAGTGCTTGTGTTGTACAGGTGAACTTGGTACTGAGGTCCCCCCCTCACATTCAACCCATGTGTGTTGACTTTGAGAGTTAGCAGCAGTTTTAGTTGACAAGCAGTAGTATCGTGTACCAGATTATTTCAGAGTCTGACGTGATTACTGAAGTGGTTTCAGGATATTTATACTAGATGGAATGAGCTACTTACACACCTTTAAGTGACACCGTGTATCTCAGCACACCCGAGAGGCTAGGTACATCAGTATTACTCAGCTGCCATAGGATAAATGCAACTCCAACACCCACATTTAAACAAAAGCAACAGTATTTATAAAAAACCTTTGAGAACTTGAGTTTAATAAACCAAGAAATGTCAGCTTGCACTTCACATTTGTACAAAACCATACAGAAACCACCTGCAAAAGACATGAGCTAGCTAGCAAAAACAACCAAAAAAAAAAAAGGTTCTCAGCAACAGCATATACAGCTTTTATGGGAAACAAAAATTACCAGATCTACTTATTATGACACTTAAAAAATAATTTGAATGTCTTTTACAAATACACAATATAAAAAACAGGTCAACTTGAACAGAACATTAACTGAAATACATATATATGTATATTTGTGTATATACATATACACACATATGTATAGAAACTCTCCCAATACTAAAATAGGCCATTGTGGTGAAGTTACTAGCATCTGCCGTTTAACTCTTAATGGAAGGAGATGAATGTCTCTGTGTCTGTGTGTGTCTGTGTGTAGAACAGATTTGTTGTCAGAGAGAATGACTACAATCACAATCTGAACTAACAGGTGGAGCTTGACAAGGTTATCACTAGGCTTTCACATTGCATCTCATTCGTTAATGAAAGAGAAATATCTGTAAGGTATTCTTAAAACTTGGTGTGGCATCCAACCTGTACAGGAAATATTTCCCGCCTTGTTACCCTCAATATGAGGAATCATATAACGCCATTTTACCAGAACATAGTATAACTCTTTGCTCTTAGAGGAAAACAACTGGATTTGTACCATCCTACACTGATCTCTGTGAATGCAGTAGTCCAGAACAGTATTCACACATGATTGTGACTGGCGTTCTCTCCTTGCTAGCATAAGGACACAACATGGCTTCCATAAAGGCATTTCACATTTTACCAGACCCGCTGATTGCAGACATTTTGCTCACTTTTTCAGTAGCATCTTGGCAAAATCAGCATTGGACATCTTTTTAGGCTCCTCAGGGGATTCAGATGAAGTTGCTGGTGAGTTCTGGACCATCCCATTCTCAGCCTTAGCCACAGGATTACTCTGGCGCTGTAACGCACGAGGCATCATTGAAAGCTGTGTCCTTCCCTTCCCTCGCCTGGAAAGCAAAAAGTGACGTTTAAAAATATCCCAGTGCTCTTTGAACATACTGTTTTAGCTTGGGAAAACAAAAAGGACTTTGTTCACTAGGAAGAACGCTCATTTAAATACTACTGAAATAAATGGCATGAATAATAAGTAGTACAAAGGTTTCAGTGAGTGCCCTTTGAAACTGTATACCTAAGTCCTGGCAGAAAACAACTGCCTGAAGTCCCCAGAAACTGAAGCTCTGTATTGTACGTGCCCTGTAGATAAACACAACACCAATGCAATGCTAAGCAGCAAGAGCACTCTAAAAGATGAAAGAGCAACCTTAATGCTCCCTGTGAACAACAGCTGGTTCTCCAGAACCAGGGGATGTAGAGTTTATTAGTGCTCGGATGCTAACATCAGATCCAACAGGATGTCTAATAACTGATACTCTGTAACTACAGACCTGTTTCTATTGGTAACATAAAGAAAAGTCTGCTTTTCCTCACCAACCCAGCAACCCAAATTTTTACGATTCAGCACCCTTTAGATGTTCTCTCATGTTCTAGATGAGATTCCTAAATTATAGCATATAAAGGAACCCAGTATTTTTTTTTTAAGCCAAGCAGTCTCCCTCACTAATACTTACGCTCCATAAACCTGTCGTGGTACTGCAAATTGTGAGGCTCTGCCTGCCTCAGGCTTGTCTGGTAGCTTCCGGAGAGGTGGGTTACTGATCGCCACCTTGATGACATGTTCCTTAACTGTCAGGCCATCCATTTTCAGCACAGCCTGCGAGGCCTGAGCTTCGTTTTCATATTCCACATAGGCCAGGCCCTAAGTAAGGAAAAGAAGTAATCTACATTAGTTTTAGTGCTTCTTTCTCTGCATCACAGTTTTTGCTAATAATTTGGCCAACTGATAACTGTACAGAAAGCAGACCTAAACATGGCTGAGTCCCAGTATGTTTTAGCTAAAAAATAAAATTCTTCATCTACACTAATCTACCCCCTGCATTTCTTAACTCCCATTCACAATGCCCTGATTTGTGAAAAAGGTACTGGGGGGGGGGGGGGAGAAGGGGGGATAACCAACCAAAAAACCAACCCAACCAACCAAAAAAACCCCCAAGATCCCAGTAAATATAATCAAGTACTGCATCAGTAGCAAGTCTTCACTTCTAAGTGTATATTATACATATATCCAGGCTGAATCCGGTACTGTACAGTTCTGGATTCATAGTGGAAGAAAACATAAATCAATCTATGGAGCTAGAACAGAAAGATCCACACAAACTCTCCTGTGATTCTTCACTAAGCTACAACTCATACCTAAGGAACCAAGTCCGCTAACATATGGCCACGGTGGCCACCTTGGTTTCAAGAGCAGTACAACTCATCTTAAGCAGCTCTAACAGAACTGACAGGCACCGTCTCTAAGGAGGCTGGCATTGCTGCCCTGAGAACAGGGACTGGGGACAAAGGCATTCTTTGCAGGAAGGGAATCCGTGTTGGCTTCATGAAGTAACAGCTGCTAACTGCACTGGTAACCAGCTGCTAACTGCTGCTGGTGCACCTTCAGTAACAGGGTCTTATTTCCAGCAAGTGGACAAAAGGGCACCCCTGGCATCTGCTACAGCAGGCTCCTACAGCAAGTACACTAGCTGGGAGGCATCACCTCGCTCTTCCATCACTGTTATTCTTCTAAATAACATTCAAACCCTTAAGCTGTGTTTTTGGATTATCCAGTTTCACAGGATACACATCAGATTTTATGTAACATTCAAATTACATTTATTTGTGGCTTAGAATCCCAGCTCAAATGAAGCCAAGAACACAGCTTGCAAGACTTGGGGTACACACAGAGAGCACTCGTTACAAGGCATACATGCAACAGGAACTGTACTTGAGATATTGCCAAGAGCTAGAAAATACATTTTAAAAATACATGCACATCATCACCAGGACGGCATCTGTTAGAAGTGCCCAACACAAAGGCATGGCCGAGGTGTCAGGTAGAATTTTGGCAGAGCAACAGCTAGTTTAGAATCTTTCATTTAACAAGCAGTCATTTATCCCAGGATGGAAATAATGAGCCCTGTCAGAGAGAGGTGGCTCATTTCTCACTGGCAAAACTATTACTGCAGCAGGTGTTATGAACAATAGCCTCAAAAACTACAGAAAGGGAGGAGAGGAATCAGTTATACCAGGTGAACCCTACCTGGTTGGTTACTTTAAAAACAAACATTTTTTGCAGACTTACTAAAGCCTATTTTTACTACATTTAAAGGGCTGTAAACATCTTCCCCTCCATCCCATTTATATCACACATTCTTCTTATGCAATTTAAGACATATTTTGAAGAAATTCCTTTTCCCCTCCTACTTCTTATTTGGCACGAAGGCACACTGGGCTGTATAAATCCAAGCATTTCTACATGTTTTAATGCAAAGTCAGGATGAGAACTTTTAAAATACAAAGCTTACTTTTTGTATCTAAACCTTAAGAAATCCTTCGAAAAAGTGGTCTTCATAAAATTAAGAGTGCATTAAGGATGCCTACCTTGGGTTTTCCAGCTCGGTTGGTGACCAGCCGAATGTCTTTCACGTTCCCATGTGCTTTACACACATCTTCCAGCTCCTCCTTAGTGCAGGAAAATGGCAAACCAGATATAAACAATTTATGTTTCTCCAGTGTAGTGCTATACCTGAACACCTGAAGGAATGAAAAGGCTGTTACGTACCAAAATAGTCAGACACTCCAAGGATTTCAATCTATTACACCTCCAAACACTTAGAGTACTGCATATTTGTGTGATACAAAAATATCTTCAAGTCCTGAGTAGTACCTGGAAAGATACTTATATGTGAACATACAGACATACACTAGGGACTTGCAAGTAATTCTAAGAACTGAGATGCTTCTAGGGACCCATGTCTCCTTCACAATGAGAGGAGCCGCCAATAACATCATCTTGCTCAGTTGTCACTATCTGAACCATTACATTTTTCTGTACACTAACTCTGTAATGCAGAAAACCACTAATTACACAACTCATTAGTACAGACCATTACCAAGAACCAAGGGGTTGCGTAATAAATGCCCACAGCTGTATGACTCAACCAAAAAAGTACTTTACAGACTGAGATGCTCTTGGTAGGAATCTGGGTACCTCACACCAGTAACAGGCTGCTCAGATTAGCTTACCCAAGACTTGCAGAAACCTGCTAGGGTCAGTGCTGGTTTACAGCAAAGCAACATAAGATGCAAGAAGTCCCAGAAAACAGTTTTACTGCTAAGACATAACATTACCATTCCAAACTAGCACAACATGAATTCATCCGATGCAAGCCCTCTGGAAGCACCATACTCTGCCAGCTTTCCTATGCAGTCCCACCATTCAACCTATTACTTGAAAGAATAAAAGTTTACCTTAAAGTCTGGATTCTTGTTCTTGTCAACACATGGAGAAACAAACATTGGTCTTCCCTCCACAACTTTACGATCCAATCCAAGAGCTTGAAGCGCAGACTTTTCTTCCTTGAATTCTACATAGCAGTAGCCCCGGAAAGCCCCCTTGTTGCTGAATACTGGACGGATTTCTGCTACTTCCCCGCAGCTCTCAAAGAGCTCTTTCAGTTTCACTTCAGGATCTGCCATGTTGTAGGAGAGGTTGCTGACAAAGACGGTGACATTATCTTTACTGCTGTCATGTAAAACTTTGGGGATGTCTTTTCGACTGGTAGATGCCTTTTCCTTTTGGTTTGCTGGGCGATCCGGCTTTTCAGGTCCACTTCTTCCAAAAAGCCCGGTTTCTACCTCCATGTGTTCTTCAAGTAGTAAGCCATCACCATCTCCCTTGTGTCTCTTGCTGGGCTGCTCTGCTGATTAATTAGATTGAGAGCCTTACTAGAAAAAAATTACACCATTTTCTTCACTGTTGAAATTAAGCTGTCCTCTATTACCACTATTGAGTTTGGAAACGGCATGTGAAACCACAAATGACAGGTCTTAAAGACACAAAATAAAAATCTCCCTCAGGTTTTTAAAAATGAGTATCAACAGATTATATGACCAAGACAGCAAGTATTTAGATGAAAGCAACAGGGATAATTTTCCCCCTTTTTCTGCCAGTTACAACCACCAATTCATGTTTTCTCTTTGTCTAAAGAGATTTTTTTTTTTAATAAGAAACACAAGACTGTAAAAGATCCCAAAACTCCCAGAGGCAGCAATCTATTAAAATCATCTGTTACCACCTTCCGAGAGACTGCTACAATACTGAATAACCCAATCTAGACACACACCTCAGTGTCATTTGATGAGTCAGGAAAATGACTTTTTTTTTTACCTTCTTCTTGTCCCCATTCACCTTCATCATCATCATCTGCTTTGCGCTTGTCTCCAATCCTGTTCTTTTTAGCCTTTTTGGAAGCTTTCTTTTCTGCCCGAGCCTGCTTTCGTTGTTCAGCTTTCTCCTCTTCTTGCTTTGCCAGAGCAGCTTCTTTCTCAGCAGCCTACAAATACGGAAGTTTTTTTTTCTAGTGACTGCACATTACAGAGCATTCTTAGATGCTGTTTTCTAGAGTGTTGAACCTGGAGGTTTTTCTCCTAAGCTCCATGAAACCCAGTGCTAACAGGATCATCATTTAAAGCACATCTCAATTGCTTGCTGTTACAGCTTTCCTGGAGCACGGGTTAGTCTTGTATCCATCCGAGGGTCAAAAGGTTAAAGATAAAAAGCATCAAAAGACATTAACCATAGTTTTAAACTAAAATCAATAGTTCTGAGGCTTTAAGACAATTCAGGTTTATCTATGGGAACCAACATTAGAAATCTGACATTCAGACAAGCATGACCTTAACATAGGTCTTGCCCATAAACTGCTTATTTCATAGAAAGTTCTGACCTTTGCTCTTTGTTCATTAACTCGAGCTAATCTGTTTTCTGTTTTTTGAACAGCTGCATCCCAGTCTTCCAACGTTCCTGAAGGATAAAAAAAGCCTTGTATTTAGCTTTCCCATAATTTGAAAATACAATTCTGGAAAAATAAGCGTCAACTTGCTCTTAATATTAACCATTACATATGAAAATTCTGAACATAGCGAGTAGCCTTCAAAGAAAAAGAAAACAAACCAAGCAGAGCTGAAACCTCTAATTTATAATACGACACTCCAAAAAGGAATGGAAAAACCCAGTAAGTCCAGCAGGCTCCAAGTCAGACCAGAAAAGAAGATAGAAGGAGAAAGAGCTGCTTATGTATACTACAGTAGTGAAAAGAAAGTAAGCCTTCACCAGAACACAAAACACCAGATCAAAAGTCACTCTGTATCATTGTACACTAACTAGACTGGGTAAAACAAGACAATGCGCAGTTAGTTACCTTCTATTCTCTCCAGCGTGAGCAGCACCTCACAGACGTGCTCTGGGTAGTCACTCGTACACTGCACCGCTCGATGCAAGGCCTTCCTGCAGTGCTGAGTATCACCATGAGCTCTGCAGTAGGGAAACCATGGCAGTAAGGAGACAATCCTCCACATGCAGATGACAAGACAGGACAGTTAACTACATTCTATAGAAATGTTTTCCCTCCTTCCCCAGGGAACTCATATTACAGCAACAACACACAGTGCTTCTGAAGTATACTGCAGAGCTCCAGAACCTATAAACCCATATGAAGTATACCCATGATAAGCATCCAAGTCTTGTCTCACACAGATGAGGAAACTAAAAAGTTAATTAACTCTTCCAACCAGCCAAGCTCTTACCTTTCTAGGTTATAATACTCCAGCCACATGTTAGCATATTTAGCATTTCCTTTAGTCATAATGTTGTCCCAGAGTTCTCTGGCTTTCTGCATGTTGTTACATAAGCGGGCCTGAAACAGAGCATCCAAAATACTCAATACAATTCAGGATTACTTGTTCAACACCATTATACTCCCCCCCCTTCCCCCCAACTTCCAAAACAAGAAAACACCACAGATGATGCACACAGACCCAGGAAGATACACCTGCTCCTTAGAGTGACTGAAGGGAACACCTAACGCAGTCCTACTACTGAATAACACTTCCCTGCCCACCTGTTATACCAATCTCAGTTTCTGGCTCCCCCATACATTTCATTTTGGCCATTATAAAAAAAGTTAAGTAGTTGCTTCTGAATGTCTCCTTTTGTCATTATTCATGAATGTACCTAACTGCACTTAAACCCAAACCCAGTCCTCAGTCTAAGAGAAGTGCCTAGAAAAGGGCACAGGGGACGAGGGGAAACGAATTAAAACATGCAAGTGGGATTCACCTGATCTAACTGTGGAAGTACCTGAGCTGCTAGAAAGCTAACTTATTAGAACTGCTTTAGCATAAGCTGAATCACACCTGGATGTACCTACTTTCTCCTTCCAACTAAGTGAAAGCACTTTCACAGAAAGTGAAAGCAATTAATTCAGATTCCAGCCCACATTGTTCAGGAGGATGGCAATACCCGAGACTTTGGCAAGACATGCCATGCATTATGCTCAGAGAAATTGTAACACAAAAGTAACATGACTTATCCCGATTCATATGAGCCTGTGGCAAAGGAAGGAAAATAAAACATCCACTTGCACACAACGACTGCACCAGCACACTGATACCTGTACCAGTTTGAAACTAGTTAGTGTAGGCAGCACTAAATTAGGCAGGATTCAAGGCAGTTTACAGACTTCATTCAGCTCCAAGCCACTGTGGCTAGCCTGCTAACCAAGTTGCTCACAGATCTCTGTACTATACTGCAGTCACAGCAGTACAAACGTGCTAACAGTCCTGACAACTTTCTCAACGAGAATGCTGTTTCTTTCCTGGGACGTCGTCCTTCAAGCCTGAAGCTAGACTGTGTAGAAGCTACACAGGAGTGGAAGAAGAAAGATTTACTCATTAAAGCTACCTAGACAAAATGCCAAAGTGCAAGAGGATTGCACTCTGTGGTTGGAACATTAAAACGATCAATTTCCTCTAGTCTAGCAATTTAAATACAGCAGATAGAAGTATCACCTCAACTCTTGCCCAGTTCTGCATGATGGTGCAGGATGGATCTCCACTTTCACTGAATCCTGGGAATAAAAATAAGTACTGTTCGTGAATGGCTCTTGGAAATACAGTGTTTAACAAGTTCAACATTGTAGAATAAATGTTTATCTGCAGCTTTCCTAAAATGTTTGAGACACTTGAAGACAAGCTAGATAAGGTGTGGAGAGCTAGTCTTATAAAAATCTTTTTTAACAAGTGAAAAAAGTATATTGGATGATTTAACTTACTCTCTTCTACTTCTTGTTTCAAATACTCCACAGCACGTGCAAATGCAGACCTCAGCTCTTCTAGTTCTTTACTCGAGTCTTTAGAAAAAAGAAAGAATTGCCTTAAAATAATAATTTAGTTTTTATCTGCCATCCACTAAATCCTTTTCCCCAACACCCACAATGATTTTATTGGGGGGGGAAGCCAAAGTTTATTACCTCGGTAAAACTCACTCCACACATAATAAAACACACCCCCATCAAGCACCTCAAATATAAGGCAGGTCATTTTTGCAACAGCACAATCTATTTTGTCAGCAAGGAGCTGCTTTAAACCAACTAAGCTCATATTTTAGACACTAACTGGCCAGAAAGTAATTTTTGTGAAAGGTATGAAACTACTGTTAAATTTTTCAGAAAGTATTACTACTGTTTCAGAAAGGTACACAGAAAACAGTTTAAATATTTATTCACATATATATGATATATACCTTGTGTAAAATCCACCCTTCTTCTCAGGTAATCAAGATATGCCTGCCAGATTTCTACATAGTCTGTTGCCTGAATAAAACCTGCATTCAGAGCTTTTTCAAACATTTCTGAAAGAAATGGGGAAAACACCCAAAGAAACATATTTACTTTTCAAATATTGACAAAATTAGCAAGCTACAGCATATAGCACAGAGAAGTATATATACACCTTACGTTTTAGGAAGACAGGAAAATAGAAGAAATTCTACATATGCTAAATTGGTTCAGGAAGCAAACGTAGAAGCCAGTTTAATTTAGTAATGTTAATGCAAAGTTTAAGTAAATTGCTCACTCAGAATTGAAGCTGCTCAACAAAAGCAGCTTTGCCCTAGAAGCGCACTACTGTACATTTCCTCAGCTTTAAGACTGTTGCAGGATGATGAAAACAAATCCTGCAGCATCCTACAGGTCACTGTTTGTCACATATTCAGAGTGCAGAGAGCAGCTCTGTAGTGTAAAGTCTTGCTGAGTCTTTACCAGAAATACTGCCATGATCAACTCTATGCCTCTCCATCGCCAAAAGGTATCGAATCCACAGCCCAACCGTCCAGGGACAGTTCCTAACAGCACGGTCATGAGCGGACAAGACCAACTCTTTCACTCTCAGCTGCCGGTCCTGAAATAATCATACAACAAAGTTGTCAACTCCTATTAGCCAGGGAGCCCATCTAAGACATGCCAGCTTATAAAGACCCAACACCTTAAAACAGTACTTCCATTTTGTATTTGAAGAGCTAAGAAAAGATAGGTATTTTAAATTCTGTAGTCCTAAAAACCCAGTGAACACCTTCGAAGCAAAAAACATCCTCAGGAGCAACCCAAACAAGAACTCCATGCCACATGTCTCCAATATCTAACTGCCTGTTTTTAACCAAGCCAGTTCAGTATTTCCTGCCAATGAGATAAATATAATAAAGGCACCAAGTAAATTCCCAACTGTTCTTAGTATGATTAGAAAATGGGAGGAAAGAATACAAGAAAGAGGGTACATACACATCCTACTCAAGGAAGCCAGGTGCTGTTCCACCCGCAACCTGCTGTCTCAAGCTGGTAAAATAAAGACATGACAGATCATCTCAGCCTAGATAATCCTCCTGTAGCGAGTTACACTGATCTCTTAATAGACCAACCTTCTGTCCACATGAACACCCTGCCTCTCAAGTTCAATATGATTTTCAAAGTGCACCAACTAGCCCACATGTTAATATAGTCTAAACATCTGAGTTTGCTTTGGCTTGTTGGTAAATTAGTTCTTTGTTCTCCACTGTAAAATATTCAGGAGAGCACTGGCAGCCCTCAAACAAGCACTGTCATTAATTTATCTGCGTCTCCTGAAAGACAGACAGGCTTCCCAGTGATTCAGGCAGCATGGATCTGCTTTGCCTACAAAAGCTAGAAGAAAAGGAGGGACATCCTCAGAAGCAATGCCTCTGAATGACTAGCTACTAGAGACAATGCCAGGGCTTGTACAGCTGGTTACACCTAGTCAACTCTTTGCTAGAGTGTGCAAGCCTCGGTGCCCACACTCAGTTTAATTCTGCAGAGAAAACACACAACTGGAGGAAAAAGTGAGCAAATGCTCACTTGATCAATAAACACACCACTGAAAACAGGAAGAAGTCAAAGGTGAGGTAAAAATCAGTTTTTGAAGAATTTAAAGACTAAAGGGACAGGACTGAGGTAAAACTTACTGGTCATTCTTTATCAGCCACTAAGATTAAAAAAACACACAGGAAAATAAAACTACAAACGTCTAGTTTTTTTCCTTACCAAATACTGGTTGTAGCGTGCCCAAAGATCTGGCACAAGGCAGTTCTCAGCCAAAGCCCTCTCATAGATCAACTGAATGCGAGCTGGATCACCTGCTTTCATTTCAAAATCAATGTAAGCTTGATATTCTGCTAGCTTTGGTGTTTCAGCACCCAGCTGTAAAACAAAGAGATACAAAAAATAAAATCTTCTGAACAAAGCATGATTCAATCAGTTCAACTGTTACTCAGAGTAGGTGTCATGCAAAATTTCACACAAGAGCTTGGCCTCTAAATATCAACAGCTTTTGATTTTCACATATCTCCGAATACCACCCTGGTTCTGAAGCCATTCAAATCCCCACTTTTTATTCCTCTCAGCCCAGCATGCTCATCAATACTGGAAGAAACAGCCAGAGTACTCATGTGCACCCTAGGTGGCCTGACACTGTCAATAGATTCAGTAATTTCCAGTATACCCAGTTGTGAGGCTTCTTCTCTCACACTGCTCACAGCTGAAAGAGTCACCTACCAATACACAGCTGCTTTATCTCTGCAACTAGGAAAATAATAAAACTTCGGGGGGTGGGGTGGTGGAACAACCCAAAGTAATTAACTCTTAGTTTTAAAGCAAGGTGTATGTAACAGCATTACCAGTGCCTCTTCATACGGTTTACATTTCTCCAATTGCTGTAGAGCTTTTTTGTAATTCTTTATCACTGTTTCTGGTATCGGATCTTCTGACCATTCCTCATATTCAGCATAGGAAGCCTCCATGTCTGTTAAAACAGGCATGAAACCATTAAACCTCATCAATAACTAACTAGACTAATTAATCAACAATCAACCTATATTTGATTCTAACACATTTGTATTTCTGTTTGCACTTTGTATCTCAACTGTCACACTACTGCAGGGTTATAGGGTTCAGACACTGCATCTTATACAGTGCGCTACAACACAAACCCAGGACAAATTAAAGCTACTGATTTTGATTTAGAAAACCAAAGTGGCGAAATCTTCCCAAGGCTTTACAGAAGAGACCAACCCAAATTCTTCCAATATGCAAATGAAGAAGTCAAAGAACTATGCTTAACTTTCTCCTATAGGCAAAGCCACACGCAGAGGGACTCAAGGAGTTTAAAGAATGAAGCAGGTATGGCAGAATTCTAACAATCCAGCTGCAAGTGTGTACTACTCCCTACAGCCAAGCTTCTTACGTAGTGATCATCACAACTGAATTCCTAGTTCCTAATGGTCATGTTTTGTGCTCATCACTTGTAGTTTAAATAGCCTTAAATTATGTACTGAAGAAACAGATAAACCAAGTTTCAATGAGTAAGAATATTTCTGAGCAAGAGAGACCTGTGCATCATTCAAGAGGCCCTGAAGACAGACAGATGTAATTGATTAAAAGAATTCACAAATACTACAGCTGCAGTTTATGTAGCTGTACCAAAAGAATAACCACGACTAATGCCTGGATCACCGTAACACAGCTTATCCACACCATGCCTCCAAGTACACCGGCTCTTACCTAAGAGTGGGATCCCCAGC
Organism: Phalacrocorax carbo; assembly: GCF_963921805.1. Lineage (NCBI taxonomy): Eukaryota > Metazoa > Chordata > Aves > Suliformes > Phalacrocoracidae > Phalacrocorax > Phalacrocorax carbo. The sequence continues at coordinate 8,444,232 of NC_087527.1, read as the reverse complement.
TGACGCCTGAACAGTGTGTGGATCTTCTCAAGCTGGCTGCAGAGCATCTGCTGCTGCTCAGGCGATGGAACACTGCCAGGGGCTGGCTACAAACAAAAGGATTGAAATTTAATCGGTTCCCTCAAGCCTGAGCTGCTGAACATGATGGGGCATTGTTTATGGGTTGGGGGTCTGGCCTCCAAATAACTACACAATCCTTGAAGAAGAGACACAGCCAACTTGCATTTCAGCTCACTGCTGTGAAAGCTAAAACTTGGAAATTGCTAGACTCAGAAGCTGGATGAACGTGAAAAGCATTCCTCACTGAAAGCTGACACATACATAGGGAAATCATAATCTGAAAAAAAGCAAGCCGCATGTGGCTATGACATTTCACAAACCTACTGGGCTGCCAAAGAGTTTTTCAATAAACCCCTGGTGTGTACACAGATGATTTAAAACTTCCACCTTCCTTTCTGTTTGTGAATGAAAGGGTGTTCTCTCATTACTCCTTTGTCAGAGCATTTCATAGAATGGTTTGGGTTGGGAGGGACATTTACAGATCATCTAGCTCCAGCCACCCCCACTTCCAGCAGGGACATCTTAACTTCTGTATTTTATGTAGTAAATGACAAAAAATAGAAATATTCACATCCTGGCCATCTTGTAAAGGTATCTTTGCAGATGTCAAACAGCGCTTTCCAGGGGTAATATACTATCATCCTAAAGTCACAAAGAGGGTGAAATAATGAATGAGTTAAAAGCTGAAGTAGAAAAACAGTCTAGAAATACAAACATGATTGACTGTGTGCAAAAATATTCGCTGGCAAGAACACTGTTTCATAATGAAGCTACTCAATTTAAAGCTATTCTTGTCAGTTCTAGCTAAAGCAGCAGAGTGAAACTTTGCTTCTGGATATGAGATTTCATGATCTTATTTACCCACAAATCCATTACTTTATCAACTAAATACACAGAATTTTTTTCCCAGACCAGTCAGTTTCTACAGCTGAAAAGAAACGTTTGTGTAACATTACAGCATCTTTTCTCAGAAGAGACTGATGAAGAAGCAGCAAAATATTGCTTCAGAAACTACACCACATCTTGTGTCTTACAAGAGCCCAGGAGACTGGTCTTACCTGTGCCGTCTCCAGTATGGCATTCTCAAACTCACGGTATGCTTCCCATAAAGCTGTTCCTTTTGTCACATGCAGTCCAACCGCAGTTAATGCTCTCTCAAATATTGAGCGAACTTTCTCAATTCCTCCTTCCTGACCAATGCCACCAATTGAATACTGGGCATATTCCAACCAAATTTCAGGACCTAAACAAAGTTATGAGAAACAGGTGACCTAATCCCCTCAAAAATAAAAAGGCATCTCTCTGCTTCCCAAACACACACAAATAGACAAACACAGGACAATTTTCTTTACCATCCAATGCAGTAAAGAAAAATTAAAATATATTATTCTGTGCTCTTGGTTCAGTACCAGCTGTTACAATTGTCTTCTGAAAGAAGTCACTCTTGTGGTCATTACTGATGCAGACTGACTCCTGCACGCCACCTCTGGTATACAAGCTACATCAGAAACGCATCAAGACCCCCACCCCCCCAACAACAACTTGACTTTTCTTGAGCACATGTGACAAAGCTGTCACATTCCCACAGAACTCAGATTAAAGTAGGTCCTTCTCCTTCTAGACTCCTATACCTGCCTGTTCAGCAACTGCTTAAGCAGCATAACTATGAAGGAGAAGGATTTGCTAGACCAGCGTTAGCTGCCTGGCACCTCTCCTACCAAGAGCAGCATCTGAGCAAATTAGGTTCAGGGACCCCCAAGCAGAAACCATTCAACCAACAGACATTAGACCGCACATCTCAGTCTCCAGAAGGAGTCTTTCCAAACCCTAAGAGCAATCCATCCAGCAGAACCAGAGGATATTCCCTCTCATGTCTTCATCTCTTTGTTCCTTTTTCCTGAAGGATCACCAACACTCTGTGAGGCTATCTATGCTGGTGCTGCAACGTGACATTTTGTATATAGCTTCTGCAAGGGATTCACCTTAGTGCTACCAATCCCCATTTCTTCAGGCTTCATGTTTTCAGCACCTCACCACAATACTCAAAGAGCAGGAGATTACTCAGTGCTTTAAGCTAAAAGTTTTAAGCTACGGCTGCAGGCAGTTCCTGAGAAACAGAAAGACAAGACACCACATACTTCCCTCGCTTTTAACGAGGGCAATCAGAGCCTGGTACTGCAGCATGGCTAGGGTTACCTACATCACAGGGTTCAAGAATACTGTCTCACAGACAGTAACTATGTTCTGAAAGAGCTGTCACATAATGGAAATAGCAGGCAAGACAGTGCTAACCAACACAGAAAGAAGTGGAAATGAGCCTTTTAAAGGCATTCACTACCCTCAGAGGAACAGCTAAAGAACCCATAATGAGTAATGCACAAAGCATGCCTTAAGTGAGAGCAATACCTGCTGCTTTTAGAGATTAGAAAAGGTGTGAAACATGCATTTAACATTTTACATTTGTCTAGAAAATCTTAAAGACTGCAACTGTACTTAAAGCATTCCCTTTGAAAGGCCTTTAAGTCCAATACTTCAGAAAAAACAAGGATCACTTCACACTAATATTTTTGATCCAATTTCTGCATTATAACGGTATGAAGAAACTGTCCTAGAAAAAGAAAGCCATAATCTGAATGCAACACAATATCTTTTATAGCATATATTAACTTACAGATGTAGTCTTTCACAGCTCTCTCAAACAGCTCATAAACTTTCTCTCGCTCAGAGCTTTCAGAAGCCATTTTTATCTCATCCTTCAACCAGTCCAGCCAAATTTCTGAAAGGAAGAAGTTTAAAATACATCACCAATGTTCAGAAAGAGTAAGTTAAATCCACTTGTTGAATTTTTTATGAGAGTTTTTAGTAACAGACTTAAAAATGGGGAGAGGACCAAGGGGCAGAAGAGAGCAAATTTAGCCTCCATACTACTCAAAATTAATTTAAAAGAAAAGTTTGGTAGAGACCTTTTCAAATTAGTACTAAGCAAGCACACTTCTATTTAAAGAGAGCAGAAGTTGCAAGCAGCAATTTATGAGTACCGTGGGCAGAGAAGCAGTATGCACAACTAACCGAAGAGTTAACCAGAGGTACACCTTTCCTCAGTTTTACAAGAAACAGTAAATGGCTTCAGAGGCTGCAAGCTCCCACATGCATAGAAGGAAACTTTCCCTTGCCAAGGCTAAAAGCACACTGGTAGAATGGCCTCTGCAATAGTGACTGGAGACATTTCAGTGCTGCCATCCCACAGCTGTATGTTACCCACCCTACAGCAAAGGCAGCACAAGCAAACACACACCTGTCCCTGGGCTACAGCAGGTCACAGCCCGGCAGCGACTCCCCCAGCTAACAGTCAGACAGACCAGCGACTGGAGCAGCTGTGCACACACGAACACCCCCTTACACCAGTTCCACTCTACCGCAGCAGCCTCTAGCAGAGGACAGGGCTGGACAGTGCAGTTGCAAGCGGCAAGAACTCAAATTCCTGCAACAGGCTCGCTACCCTGTGTCTGCCAGAGGCCAAGCTCAATACTGGCCATTAACACCAGCAGCACTCAGAGTCTGAAAAGTCCCAAATCTGTTCTTTTAGATTTCTCTGGACTGGAACAATGTTGTTGAAGCCTGGCACACATTATTCACTACTAAAACAATGGTATTTCACATGGATGATGCTTAAGCAGTATTGGCTACAACATGAGCAGAAGATGCTCTGTACCTTCAGTAAGTGGAAAGAGTTCACTCATCTTCTGACGAGCTCTTCTGAGCTTTACCAACTCTCCCTCCTGGCGCAGCAGCTTTATCAGATCCAAGTGACAGTTATAGTCAAATGCATTGATGGAAAGCTTTAGAAAAAAATATATTTTCTTAAAAAAAGCACTGTTGAGTGACAGACATGAAATCAGAAAACATTTAGCAGAACAGAACATCATACTGTCATTTGGGGCATACAAATCTCCTCATGCGTTCGCACGGCCAAGACAACACCTCCCTTCCTGCACAGAGTTGCCCCAAACTTCACTACTGCTTGCAGCATGCTTTCAGGTCACAAACAGGCATTTATAAAAATCAATTCCAAGTTTAACAGTGCTTTAAAGTTAAGTTCAGAGCTTAGCTTACAGCTCCAAGCTCTAAAGGTTACTGCTCAGCAGTGCAAACGCCAGCACCGGGAGTACAGCAGCTACCAGTTGCAGAAAGTGACCCAGGAGCACAAAATTAAGAACTCCGTCTTCAACAAAGCCAAAAGTGTTTTAATTTCTTCAAAACCAATAAAAAAGCCTCAAGCAGCTAGCGAAGTTTTTTTCAATGACTACAAACTGTCCACGAAGGCTCTCCAATTTCCCCACTCAAAAAAAACCCCTCAACGCCTAGTTTCCACTTCAGACTCCAAACATTCGCATCTTGATAGCTCCCAGCATCAAACTACAGGAGCAGCCACGGATTTTTCCCCGTTACCGCCGCAGCCCCTATAGCAGCCACTCACAAACAAGACACCCCCACGAAGGCCGGGCCTCGCCCCATCCCCAGGTTTCCCGGAGGGGAGGCCTCCGGCCTCCGTTCTCCGGGACGACGCTTCCCCGCAGCCCCGGGACCGCTCCCGGAGGGCGCCCGGGGCCGGCGCGCCCCTCACAGCAAGGCGGGCGGGCCAACCACGCACGGCCCAGTCTCCAGCGCCGCAGGGCCCAGCCTCCAACCCGGCTTCGCCCGGGCCAGGAGTCAGGACCGGGCGGGAGGCCGCGGCGCTGCCCCACCGCCCCCTCCCCATACCGCCGCCGGCCCAGGCGAGCCTCACCTGCTCCTCCAGCCGCTGGATCTCGGCTTCATTCTCTTTCTCCTCATCTTCGCCGTCGCCAGAAGAGTCTGAGTCGCCCTCATCCTCCGAGTCGCCCCCCGACTCGGGGTCGCCCTCCGGCAGCCGCTTCTCCTCCTCAGCCGCCACCGCAGCCGCCTCGGCTCCCGCCGCCGCCATCTTATGCAGCTCCCTTCGCAGCCAGCCGCGCTCCGCCGCCTGCCGGGGCTGTCCCCGGGTTGCCTGTCCCGCCGCCGCGCACTGCCGCCGGGCAACCGCTGCGAGGAAAGGGCCGAGCCGCCTCCCGCAGGGTTCCGCGCTCGGCCGCGCACTGTGCGGCGCTGCGGTAAGGGCTGCCGGGGCTGGACCTCTTGTCTTCTCGACTTAGACTGCGGCAGCGCCGCAGTCACCTCGGGGCCTGACTATCAGAGGTCCTCCGAGGAGGGCCGGGGCGTGCGCGGCGCCATATTGAGTGTGGCCGCCGCGACCCGCACATGCGCTGGGTGCCGCGATAAAAACGGCGTCGCGATTAAATGTAGCGTTTATTGATCGTTTTCGCGATGGCGACGGTTTTGTTTTTTTTTTCAGCAGGCGTCCTTCGGCATTCACCCTCTTTGCACGGCGGCCCCCCCCCCCCCTCCACGCTGCACTCGGGGTAATACGCGGGCGCCCGGCGGGGGCGGGGCCAGGGGGCGGGGCCGCCCCGCCCAAGGTTATAAAAAGGCGGCGCGGTGCCAGTCACCCCCCGCAGCAGCTCAAGATGGCGGCCTTGAGGGCGGCGCGGGCGGCCCTGCTGCGGCCCGGGCCCGGGCAGGCGGCGGCTAGGCTGGGCTACCACAAGAAGGTGAGGGGCGAGGGGCTGCGGGGAGGGCGGGGGGACACGGACACGTGTGGCTGTTGGTGACGTAGTGCCCCGGCAGGTGGTGGATCACTACGAGAACCCGCGCAACGTCGGCTCCCTCGACCGCAACGCCAAGAACGTGGGCACCGGCCTGGTGGGCGCCCCCGCCTGCGGCGATGTCATGAAGCTTCAGGTGACCTTGGGGACCCGCTGGCACCGGGGCAGGGGGTCGCCTGGGGCTACTGCAAGGCCCAGAGCCGCCCCCGTCCCCTCAGGGGTGCACCGCGGCCTTCCCTCGCCCCCCTCCCCGCCCCGGAGCGTCCCCGGGGAGCCAGGGCTCTGCCCGGACACAGCGGGTGGCTCTGGGGCGCCTGGCAGAGTCATGCCCGCCCCTGAGGTGCCGTTGACGCTCTCGCAGGTGGAAGTGGACGAGAACGGGAAGATCGTCGATGCCCGTTTCAAAACCTTCGGCTGCGGGTCGGCGATCGCGTCGAGTTCGCTGGCGACAGAGTGGGTCAAAGGGAAAACGGTAAGGGTCACTGCCGGAGCGGCAGGGGACGCTGCGGAAAGCCTTCAGAGCTTCAAACCTGCTCGCGTTCTCTGTTGGGAATGTGTAGGATGTGGTGCCCTAGGAATCCCGGTACTGATTTCGTGTGGTGTGGTATAGTGACTTAGAAAGCAGCGACTGTCAACCCTGTTAGTGGGCTGAATAGTTGCCTTTTCCAAGAATCTCCATTAATTTACAGGGCAGTACTTTGTGTCTTACGCAGAAAGCAAAAACATGCTGATCATGGGCTCTGAAAGAAAGATTAGTTATAGAGCATCTTTAGCTTATTTATAATCTTTTTTTCTGCCAGACAAGAAATGTGTTTCTATATTAGGATAAAAGGTAAGCATAAAACAACTTCCCCAGCAGCACTTAGTCTGTAACACTGGTATACTTTGGTTCATTCCCACCACCACTCAGTCCAAGACATTCCTTAATTCTGACAACCTTCACTGCCCCTGGCAGTTGAGATGTTCTTCCGTGTGGATTCTGTTGGTTCTGGAGTGTTAAAGCACTCTTGCAGCAAATGCGTTTGTAGTACGTGTTGTACTTCACATGACCTGTGACTACACACTAACTGCATTTCAGGTTGACGAAGCGTTGAAAATCAAGAACACGGATATAGCTAAAGAACTCTGCCTTCCTCCAGTCAAACTGCACTGCTCTAGTAAGTAAAGGACCGAATGGTGAAAGTTCAAATACAAACTTCTATTTCAGAGGGAAACTTCTGGGAGTAGCACAGGTGCTTCTGAATGTTGTTTTCCAAATAAAGTTTCTGCACAAGGAACAGCTAAGGCTGGCCCACAAGAGAAAATTGCTTATGTTCAGTTTTCAGGGTTATTTTAAGAGTTTTCAGATCTCTCTCATCTTTTGGACTCCATAGCTCAGCAGGCTGATAGTAAGTATTCAGATTCTGACACTGAAGATGCCAGCCGGGTGCTACCTGCAGCAGGGGTCACTGGTGGCTGCTCTTGTTTTTGCAGCATCTTTTGTTCTAAACTACTTTTTGTTCTTGAAATACTTGTCCTGTTTTGTTTGTAGTGTTGGCTGAAGACGCAATCAAGGCTGCCTTGGCTGATTACAGATTGAAGCAGGATCCAAACAAAGAAGAGCCAGAGAAGAAAGCAAACAATGCCTAAACTGACTGTAAAGCTTGTTCTCATTCCACTTAAATTTGCAGTGCAATTATTCTAGCTATTAGTAGGATCCTGCGCACTACTAAACGAAGCTGTAAGATACGCACAACTCACGCACAACGTGTCACTGTTTCTGTGTGTACAGTCACTCTTGTGCTTACACGACTGGGATATGGGTATTTCAGCAGCCTGTGTCCTGTCACAACAGTGTTTGAAACGAAGACTGCTCAACTGCAGAGAACTCAGTGGCTTCTCTTTGGAGAGAAAATCCTGCTGTTCCGGTACTGGAAGGGCTGTAGTTTTTTGGAAGTTGTATAGTTTTGCCTAATATTTTACAGAATTTAGTGGGAAACATTGCCTTGGTATTAACGTTTATGTAAGAACTGGAGATCAGCCTGTGTATCAGTGCAGCGTACAAATGTGGGGCAGTGTGTCTGCCCGCAGACTACAGCTGTGTTGGGGTTTCATTTCGCAATCTGTGTGCAAGTTCCTCCTCTCCCGGCATGCTGGGATGCTTCAGGAGGCACTAGAGGGCACTGGCAGCGTGCTGGTGGGACCCAGTGAGTAGCGGCTGGGTGCTGCCACTCCAGGAAGTGCAGACCCAGTGCTAGCAGGGCTTGCTTCTGCTCACATCCTGTCGTGACTAACGCTTGGTTTGTTTGTTTTGAAGCTCCCCTTAAAGGTACAGTCTTAGTTTTGGATTGTCTTCTATGGCCAAGTACTTTGTTAAAAAAAGAATAAATGCGCCCTTGGGTTTGAACCCCGGAGGGGAGTTGCGTAGCTGGGATGCAGAGCTGAGGGGAAGCTCCCAGAGGTGCAGGGGTCGGTCTGTGCCCTCTGGGGATGCCTCTGCATCCCACAGGGCACAGTGCAGCTGAGCTGTGCCAGTGGAACGGGTCGTGGGGAGAGTGCGGGTGATTTCACCTACGCAAGGATTGGCAGGCTGGGCGCATGAGCTGGCTCCCCGGGAGCTGGGGGCACACCAGTCCTTGAAAATTAAATGTTCTGTGGTGACCTGGCATGGCTTGCCCGCTGCTACAGGCCACCGTGCTCTCCTGTGCCTTCTGGTGGTTGCTCGTTTCCAGGGGAGTATTTCCATAGATTTCCAAAACAAACAGAAAACACTTTTGAAACTTTGCCTGCTCTTAAGACTTTAAACCACCCAAGAAACCTTACTTGCCTTTTTTTCATACCTAGGGTGTTTAAAAAACATTAAAAACCACATTTAAAAATAAGAGGCTCATTCCAGTATATCTGTCCACAATTTTTTTTTCCAGTGCAGGCTGTGTGTTGCTGCTGTGGGTTGTCACTCACAAGGCTGCTCTTGCGGTGCCTCAGCTCAGCACCACCCCACGTGCCAGGCGCTGGCTCTCGGCATGGCCCCTGTCTCCTGCCGCCCTCCTCCAGCAAGGAATGTGCCTCGCTCCCTGGGAACGGTCCTGTGGTTTCCCGGTTAAAAAGAACCAGAGAAACTTCAGATGCCCGTGTCTGCCTTGGGCAGAATGGGCTCCTTGTGCTCAGAGAGCCCTTTGGCAAAATGCAAGAGGGAGATAAAAGCCAGCGTGCTCTTCCAAGGGGAAAGGCTGTCCTGGTGCAGGGACACGGGGGTGCATCCCTCCCTGACCCACGGCTGGGACAAAATGCAGGGTTGCAAGGATACGGGGATGCAGGGGTATGGGGCTGTATTGCCTTCTGGGCAGAAAAGCCTGTTTTGCCTTCCAGGTTTGCCTGCCACCCCCACTGGGCACAGCTGTGTCCCAGTGCCAAGGCATGCGGCAGCACTGCAGCCCCCCCGCCCTCAGCTGTGGTGCAAGATAAAGGTTTCTCAGAAACGGTGTGTCAGCATACAGATTTTGTGAACGATAAGCGTGTTCCCCAGTTCCCAGGGCTTCACCCGCACAGCCAGCCTTCACCCCAAAGCACGGCCAGGGGGCTGCCAGCTGTGCCTGCCCGGCTCTGGGGGCACGCGCGTAGCCGAAACCGGCTGTGCCCCAACACCAGCGTGATGCTGGGAGGGCCCTGAAGGACCGTGGAGCAGACAGACATGGGGACTGTGCCTTGGCCACCCCACAAGCTGCAGAAACACACAGGAAAGAAGATTTGCGTAGGAAATTTCTTTATTACTAGCTGAAGGGGTTAAGAAAATAAGGCAAAAGTCCACCTGGGGTCTGGGCTGCCCTCAGGTCATGGCTTTGGGGCAGAAAAATGAAAGGACGGGTCCTTGCCACTAAATCCTCTTCCCTTCTCCCTTGGCCCCCCCCCCCACCCCCCCCAAGGATGGCCAAGGTCATCCCATCCTCGGTGGTCACAGCAATCAGCACAGCCAGCCCATGGTGCCTGAGATCCCCTGCTCCCCACAGAGCGGGGGGCCGGCTGCTCAGACCCCCAGGCTGCAGTGCCATGCCTCTGTCCGGAGGATGCAGCTCCCGGCCAGGCGCCCAGCAGGGGCCAGGATGCTGCTAATTAGTAAAATTATATTTGGGAGAAAGCCGGCGGCGTGTGGTGGAAGGTGAGGGCTGGGAGTGGTGCGCCCACACAGCGCCCAGGGATGGGAAAAGCCCCTTGGACAGCAGGAGTGATGGGGCTGAAGGCACTCCAGCACTGCCCAAAAACATCACCTGCCAAAAAACCCTCACGGCTTTGGCACAGTGTCCCACAGTGCAAGGGTTGGTGGGCTCTGGGGGGGTCGGGAGGGGAGCAGACAGGGGGGCTTCATCAGGGCTTCTCTGAGCCGCCACGTACGTATGGAGCAACAAACCACCACGTCCATCGCGTGTCTGCAGGGCGTCCCCCTGAGCCTGCGGCTCCTCGGGCTCACCCGGGACTGAGTCCCTGCCCTAGATGCCGGGGGTGGCTGGGGTGCCATCCTGGGCTGCATTGGGGGCCCCCTCACCCCCTGCTCCTGTTGCAGCTGCTGATTCCTCAGTGCCTGGATTTTGGGGAGGGGGTTCAGCAGGTTGCTCTTCACCTAACTTTTTGCTTCCTTCCTCCTCCTCCTCAGGAGCATGTTCCTGCTCCCTTCGGGCCCCGTTGGCCAGTGGCGCCTTGGGGGGGGATTTGAGGTTCTGGGCAGCAGCAAGGATGTCTGCCTGCAGCTGCCGGCTGCAGTCGAGGGGCTCCTCAGCACCGGGGTCAGGGGCTTTCTCAGGCACCTCATTGAAAGCCCGGGCCCCCCCTGTCTTATCCTGCTCGTCCACATATTTCTTCTTAGGGAAGGAGGAGGGGTAGTAGGCAGATGCCTTGTGCTTCTGCCGGACGATGACAGCGGCGCAGATGATGAAGAGGAGGACGAAGGCCAGCGAACCCACCACCACCACCAGCAGCATGTACTCCTTGAAGAAGTCCACGAGCCCATCCAGCAAGCCACGCGGCGCCGAGCTGTTGGTGACTGTGGTCCCCGCCACGTCCCCTGCCGTCGGGCTGGTCCCCGGTGTCACGTGGTGGACGGGCGGTGTGGCCGAGACCTCCTCGCCATCCCCACTGCCCCCACCGTCGGGCAGCACTGCAGCGTGCCGGGGTGCTGCCGAGCACACTGGGGCCGCCGCCAGCAGCAGCAGCAGCCACATGCCCATCGATGGCTGCAGCACCATCTCCCCCAGGGCTTGTGCACGGCGGCCTGCAGGATGCAGAACAGAGGGCAAAACGTCAACACCCCAATGGAGTGAGACCCCCGAGGCCTGCCCCAAGCGAAGCCCCATGGTGCACCCACCCTGAGCCCTGTGTGCGGCCCCGGCACAGGGGGAACAAGCACAAGCACCGAACCGTCGATGGTTAGCTCAGGCACTTGCTTATTCCCCCAGCTGAATTTCCTTAAGAAAAGGAAAGCACAGCTCTGGTTTCCTCACCCCGACGCCAAGCGAGGGGCTGCATTTGTTTTGCAACGGCGCACTGCAAAAATAGATGGAAACCAGCTGAATCAAATTGCTCAAGCCTGGGGGACGCTGTGTGCACGATGAGGGGACTGGGGCCACTGCCAACAACCGGCTTCAGACAACGGTCATTTGGTTGATTAGAAAATTCCTGAAAAATTGAGGTTTCCAGTGGAAACTTTGAAACAGGCGACGCTGCAGAGGGGCTGGCCCCCGGCGTGAATGGCATTTCCCAACTGCTTGTCCCGGTGCAGACCGTTACAAACGATTTCCAGCTTGAGTGCAGCTAAAAATAGGTTGGTGGCAGGATTTCACCCTGGTGCTGCTGCAGCAGCTTGAGCGGTGCTGGGAGAGGGCACAGGACCACCCAGAGCCTTTGCAAAAGGGCAGCCCTGGAGCTGGGGTGCAGTGAACAGGGGGACCCAGGGATGCCTGAGCATCGCTGATGAAGGCCAGCTCCATCCCCTCACCGTGCCGCACTCCTCTGGGCTGGATGGGTCTGGATCTGCCCCATGCCGGCAGCCACAGCGCATTGTAGGACATGGGACGAGTGTTTCCCATCCCCACACAAAGCCCAAAGCGATAAGCCAGGGTGAGTCCCCAGCCAGGCTCCAGACCCCATGGGGTTTGGGAGCAGGGTGTGACCGTCCCCAGCATGTCGTGGCATATCCCCTGGGGACAGCAGCGTGTTTCAGCTGTGCCGTGCCATGTAACACCATTGAGCCATTTTCAGAGCTCTCCCCTCCGCACAGCCCCATGGGAAGGTCTCAAGAACCAGGTCCCCAGGTCCATCAGTGGGGACCCCCAGGACAATTCCCCCAACCTCGGGTCCCCCAAATCCCAACCCTCCTCCCATTTTTCCCCCAAACAAACCCAACCCAGCAACGCTGCAAACTGGGAGGGACTCCAGCAGCAGGACTTGGCTTTCAGGCTCTTTCCTGGCTGCAAAATCTGGTTTGCATTAAACCAGAGCAAACAAACGGCGGCGGAGGCAGGAGGCGCCCCCGGACCCCCAGACCCCCGACCCTCCCAGCTCACCACAAATGTTGCCACTGCCGTGGGCTCTGGGCTCACTGCAGTAATGGTGGCACTGCCAGGACAAGGGTTTTTGTGGGGCTGGGACAAGCCCCTTCATCCTTCCTCTCCGCTGCCTTTGCTGCAGAGAGGGGCCCCTCAGCTGTGGCAGGGAGAGGGGTCCCAGGGAAGGTGAAGGCATTAATTCACTGCTAGCAAGCGGAGCTGATGAGCAGCCACAGCCAAGGAGGGGCTGACTGAAGCCCAAATCAGTGCCATGAGCAGGGCCTGTCGCTGAGGCCATTGCCAGCCCTCCATCCCCAACCCCATCCCATCCCATCTGCATCCTCGCCCACCCCCAGACCCATAGCACGTCCCTGGCTCTGGTTTTGCCGGACGCAGGCAAACCCTGCTCCGCTTCCCTCCGCTCCCCGAACGCTCAGGAAAGTTATGAATTTGATGTCGTCCAGGTGCAGCGGCCTCTGAATGGTGCCCAGGTGCACAGCTGCACGGCTGGCTCCATCTCATGCCCCGCAGTAGGCACCATTCCCAGCCCTTGCAATGGCACCCCTGGCCACGGGGCAGCCTGAGCCCCCGTAAGAAGCCACCCCAAAACTGGGGAGCCAGGCTGGTGTTGCCAGTGGGATCCTCACCTCACCTGCAGCCGTCACGTCGGCGGGAGGGAACCGGGAGGATGGGGTCAATCCCGCACGCCTCGCCTCCTTGCACCCCTTTCTGCTGCCTGCTGGGATGGATCCTCCTCCTCCTCCTTCTCCTCCTCCTCCTCCTTCTCCTCCTCCTCCTCCTCCTCCTCCTTCTCCTCCTCCTGCGCTACAGCCTGGGACCAGCTTGTTCTCATTAGGGCCGGTTTGGGGAGGGAGTGCGGGAGGCCGGCAAGGGGCTGGCAGCCCCCGGTCCCCTCCCAGCTAAATCCCAGCTGGGGGCTGGGGGGGCTTCCCAGACTCTTGCCCCACCAGAAAAGGCGGGGAGCCCTGGTGCCCCCATCATCCTGGCAGTCTTGCTGAAAGCGGATACTTTTTTGGGGTGCAAGCGGAGAAGGGGGTCACAAGGGAGGTTTGTTGCAAGGGTGGTTTTGCCCATGAGGATGGAGGTAAAACTCCATCCTATGGCCATGTGGCCGAGCTGTGGTGGCAGATGGGGGTGCCAGCACCCCCAAAATGCCTCCTGGCAATACCCTATTGGGAGTGGGCACAGCTCCTATCCAGCTGTTTTTCACTATGAGCCCGGGCCCCCCAGCACCCCAGCCCAGGGCTGGCTCCTGTCCCTGCGCCCAGCCCTGCAAGCCCAAACCCTGCCATCCCACCAGGGCACAGCCACGAGCCAGTGGGGCATGGCCACCAAGGCCAGGCAGCACCCAGCAGCCGAGGGGGAAGGGGACGGTGTCGGGCTTGGTGCCCTGGCATTATTGGAGGCTGGCAGAGTGGCATGGGGACAGACAGGGCTTGGGACACCCCCACTTCATTTCAGGAGACCATTTCCTAAACACCCCAGCCTGGAAACGCACCAGCATAGGCACCTCTGTTTCGGGGTGCAGGCAGAGGTACAGAAAACTGCCCCTGCAGTTCCCGAGGCCAATGCAGGAGAAGCGGGCATGCAGCTCCCCAGGGCATGGTGTCCGGGTCAGGGGTCCAGTGGCACCGCCTGGGCCCCCCTGCCCAGCATCGCTCTGCCCACCCCCCCCCGCGGTCCCCTCTGCCTCAGCTGAAGTTGCTCAAGAGGCTGCAGCCGCCGACGGGTGACCTCATCCTCTTGCTATTCGCCTCCGCGTCTTCCTTGGGGACCCGGCCAGATCCCCCCAAAAAGCCGTTGCTGGCGCCTAGGGGTGGCAGCCACCATGGGGCTGGGGGTGACGGAACCCATTCCCATTGCCACTGACACCAGGAAGCTGGAAGGGAACCGGCGCCGTTTGGGTTTCTCCCAGCGTCGCCAAACGTAATCGTGGAGCCCAGAAATAACTGGTCTGTCAACTGTCTGCAGACGGCGGCTCCGTGCAGCTGCTGGAGCGGCTTTTCCCAGCCTTAAGTGATCAGCACTGAAATCTTAGAGGTGAAGGGGGAAAGGCGAGGGGAGGCCGAGGGGTGCAAGGGCAGCCGCGCTGCCGAGCCGGCCTGGCCTGGAGGAGTGCCAGCAGCATCCGGACTCGCCCAGCTAGGGATGGGACTGCGATTCCCCACCACGTGCCCAGCGATGCCAGCGTTGGGCTGAGCTTCCTTGTCCAGGGTCCCCATCCCTCCTTGTCCAGGGCCCTGACCCTTCCCCAGTCGTGGTCCCCACCGCCCCCCCTCTGGGGACCCTGTCCCTGCCCTGGGCTCTTCCCGGGGTGGCAGAGGTGCAGGGATGGGCAGCCCCTGGTGCCAGCACACACTGGCCATTACGATTCCGTTTTTGCCTGCGGCTGGGGAGGGCTCGACCCCTCGGCGCTGGGCAGGGCTGTGCCGCCCGGGCCCCACTTTGTAATTTGGGGCAGCTGGAATGTGGGGACCCACAGGGCTCGGCTCTGTGGCACAGCCAGCCTGAGGTAACCTGCAATTTGAGACATTTCGTCCCTGCTCTGCTTGTAATTTGCTCTGTGGGGCTGCACTTTGCTGTGCCAGCGAAATACCCGGAGGGGGATTGATCCTGCAGAGCTGCACCACGGTGTGCAGAGCACCATGCACAGCACCATGCCACACACAGCGCCATGCAAAGCACCATGCACAGCATCATGCCACCATCATGCCCAGCACCATGCCCAGTGTCACGC
Organism: Phalacrocorax carbo; assembly: GCF_963921805.1. Lineage (NCBI taxonomy): Eukaryota > Metazoa > Chordata > Aves > Suliformes > Phalacrocoracidae > Phalacrocorax > Phalacrocorax carbo. The sequence goes on along the minus strand of NC_087527.1, from coordinate 8,429,218 downwards.
ACAGCATCACGCACAGCGTCGTGCGCAGCCCCACGCACAGCCCCATACCGCGCACAGCCCCACGCACCACGCGCTGCCCTCCCACTGCGTGGCACAGCGGCTTGCCGGGGCGGCGTGCCCCGAGGGTCCTGCCGTGACACCGGCTGGAGCCCGGGCAGCACTGCAGCCACGCGCATTGGCTCCCTGCAGATTCCTCTGTCATGAGCTGGGAGATGGCAGCCCGACAGGACCTGCTGACTATGCCAAATAGGGCGATTCCCGGCTCCTGGCAGCCGGCTTGTGCTTCGGTGGTGGAGGAAAGTTTATCCTCGCTGCTCACTGGGCTCCCAGAGCGGTAGGTGCAGGGCAGGCACGGGGCTGGGTGAGAGCGGGAGCAATCCCTCTGACCTGCACCCACCCACCGTCTCAGGACCTACCAGCCTCACCCTCACCTGGACCAGGGCCAGAGGCTGGATGAGCCAGATGATGGGAGCATCCCTTTACCTCTGAGAGGAAGGGCTGGACGAGTGGGGGGGTGACAGTGGTCCCCCATTCACCAGCCTGGCCTTGACGGCCTGGGGGCACGTAAACCTCCGTGCCCATTTTGGCTGAGCCACGAACACCTGCGGCTGCATTTTGGCACAGCAGGGCACCAGTGTCCACATGTGTGGGGACACGATGGAAGCAGAGCAGGGTGGCATCACCCAGGAGCCCACGGCCAGGGGCATCCCATCCAGGGACAGCCACTGCTGCTGCCTGCAGATCCCCTCGCCCACACTGACTCACCCATAAACATTTACATTTGCAGGAGGGAGCAGGGCCGGGGAGGCTGCTCAGACCCAGATGGAAAATATCCGAAGCACAGCGCAAATGTAAACAGGCGGTGGGGCCAGGGCGGCTGGGGAGCAGGTGAGCTGCTGCGCTGCCAACCCACCCTTGAGATGGCCACCCCTGAAAGCAGCTTTCGAGGTGGCTGCACACCCACAGCTCAGCTCACGACGGGGTGGCACAGCGATGCCTCGAGCGTGTGCCAAAACGCTTCGCTGCCCAAGTGTGCACTGCAAACATCGAGGGTGGCGTAAACTGCCTGGTGCCGTGGGGCTGGGGACATGGGGATGGGGATGCTGAACTTGGCAGGGCAGGGGTGGGGATGGAGAGATGGGGACGTTGAGCCTGGCCACAGCAGGGATGAGGATGGAGGGATGGGGATGTTAAGCCAGGTAGGGCAGGGATGTGGATGTGAGGACAGGAACACTGAGCCACTGAGCCTGATGGGGCAGGGATGAGGTTGGAGAGATGGGGATGCTGAACCTGGCCAGGGCAGGGATGAGGGTGTGGGAATGGGGATGCTGAGCCCCATTTGGGCAGGGATGGGAATGTGGGGACACCAAGCCTGGCAGGGCAGGGACAGTCCTGGACCATTTCTGCTCCCTTGGGTGGCTCCCCCAGGGCTGATAGCACAAGGGATGACCAACACCTCCACACCATGGGGAGGTGGGACTTGGGAGCAAACCTGAACCCCCTTCAGTCCCTGGGCACAGGCAAGGTGGTGGGACCCTCAGTGGCCGCTCATGGCTTTGCTCTCCTCATCCTTCCAGTCCCCAGCCACAACCAGGCAGGGACAGCCTGGGCCAACACCGCCCTACGAGGCTGAGCGCCTGTGACCACTGTCTGTTCACCGGAGACGAGCTCTGGGTGCACCAGAAGTGCACAGGACCACCCCATCAGACCATGACGGTCCTGGTGGCGTCCCCTCATCTTACTGCAGGCAACCGCAGGGCAGGAACACGTTACGCCACAAGCGCACCCGTCCCTGTCCCCGTCACCCCCCTGGCATTTCCGCCCTGGCACCACCACCCTTTCCGCTCCCACACCGTGAAACGAGGCTGAGCCCCATGCAGGGAGGGGGTCCCAGGGGCTGAGGTCGCAAGCCCCCTGGTTCTGGCTCCCTGCCCAGCAAGGGGTTGGCCATGGGTTTCATTTCTGCTCCCCACCAGGAGGCCGGGGCTGCTGCTGGAGGAGGAGGATGGAGAAGTGAAATTCTGGCAGGGGGATGTGGGCACAGAGGGGGCTGGGGTGGCTGGTGGGTGCTGTCCCCAACAGGAAGAGATCACCATGTCCAGGTAACACTTTAATAGGGTCAGCCTTGAGGGCTGAGCTCGTCCCAGGGGAAAGCAGCTCCTCATCACACTTGTCCAAGTTGACACACAAACCCAAGGGGGTGGGGGTCCCCTGCCCGTGGCTCCACACATGCCAGCACTGGGGACCGGGCACCATGCCCAGGGCCCAGCCAGCAGCCCCCCGATGCACTGGGATGCAGGACCCCATCCCCGCAGCTCAGGAGTGCTCTGGCAGGAAGCTGCTGAGAGTCAGGTTGTCACCATCAGCCTCGGAGCCATCGAGCAGGAGCTTTGGCCGCCGGGTCAGGCCAGGCTTGGGGCCATTGGCAGCCACCTCGCCGTCAGGCAGCAGGGAGGAGATGCAGACCATCTCGGTGTGGCTGAGCCGGCGGTGTGCCATCCGCGTCCGCCGCCAGAGCAGGGCGCCCAGCACCCCCGTGCACACCATGAAGGTGGCAGCCACCAGTGCCAGCAGCAGGATGGCCAGCAGGCACTTGCTCATCACCTTGCTGGGGTCCCATGGGACTGCCGTCCCTCCGGGCTTTGTATCCCAAGGGGCTGAACGAGTCGACACAGGGGGAGCTCCAGTTTTCTTGACTTTCTTGTAACCCGTGGTGGTGGGGCTGAGGGCTGGGTGGGTCGCTGAGCGCAGCCCCACAGAGGAGCTGCTGTCTGTGCCACCAGCTGCTGTCTCCTCCTTGCTGGGCCATGTAAGCCAGCTGGGGATGGTGGTGATGCTGTTTTGGGGTGCTGCTTGTGTGCCAGGCTCTGCCGGTGGCGCTGAGCTCTGCAGCAGGTCAGGATCAGGGGAATCGGTCTCATCCAGGGGATCAGCTGTGGTCGGCACTGCATGCGCCCGGTGCAGGCTGGCGCTGGTGCTGGGTGCTGGTGGAGGCGCAGAGCTCAGCAACAGGTCAGGCTCGGGGGAATCAGTCTCATCCAGGGGATCAGCTGTGGTTGGCACTGCAAGTGCCTGGTGCAGGCTGGCACTGGTGCTGGGTGCTGGTGGAGGCGCAGAGCTCAGCAACAGGTCAGGCTCGGGGGAATCAGTCTCATCCAGGGGATCAGCTGTGGTTGGCACTGCAAGTGCCTGGTGCAGGCTGGCGTTGGTGCTGGGTGCTGGTGGAGGCGCAGAGCCCAGCAGCAGGCTGGGCTTGGGGGGATCGAGGTCGTTGCTGCTGGGCATCGCAGTGGCAGCATAACCTTGCTCCAGCATGGTGGTGGCAGCGGTGGGCTGCTGCCTGCCATCGTCCCTCTTCCTGCGGGAGAGCAGCAGGGGCTCAGCCTGTGCCTGCCTGGCCGCCCCCCAGACCCACTGCACACCATGGTGCTGCCCCGGCTCCAGCAGTGGCACAGCCCCGCATGCCCACAGGGTGCTCAGCACCAGAACCGGCACCAGCATCACCAGCACAGCCCAGCCCGGCACCATGGGATCTGCGGGGGAACAGAGAGGGCAGATTAAATCGGGGTCCTGCTCCCTGAAAGAGGATGCTGAGCTCCATTGGTCAGGCTGGAAATGGCCCCAAGGAGGGATCGCACATGAGCAAAGCGTGCTCCTCCCTTCTCAGAGCTGGGCCCTGTATTTTGGGGGCCTGGAGAATGTGAACACCAACCTCCTCCAGCTGTGGCTGGCAAAGCTGACCTGCCTCCACCTGTGGGACCTCAGCCCCGTCGGCTCCCCTTGAGAAGAAAGTTTTGAAAAGGAAGTTGAGTGTCTGGAAACGGGAAACGAGCCATGATGGAGACGGCTACTGTGGAACAAGCAGCTGCAGGATGACTCCCCTGCAGAAATGAAACTGCAGGGATGTTGCACATGTTTCAGTCGACAACCCCAGGGTGCCTATCCTCCCCCTCCACCAGCCCGGCTGGTGTGGGGCTCCAGGGCTGAGGCCACCTGTGCATCTGTGCTGGAGCAGGAGAGGCAGACCCGCCCCAACTACCCCCTTGTTACACCAACAGCTCCCCAGCAGCCCCGGTGGGTGGAGGCCAGCGAGATCAGTGTGTTCTTACACCCAACAGCATTCAAACGCCAACCAATGCTCATCCAGCGCCGAGCATCCCCGGGAGGCTCCCACATCCCCAAAGCGCCCACCTGCCTCCTAAAAACCCCAGGGACCAGCACTGCACAGAGTGTGTGCACAACCCAAGGGTGACCCCAAGCATCCCCTTTGCGCCCACACCATCCCCAGGGCTAAGCCCTGATCCAGCACCCCCCCCAGCCATGGCTCACCTCTGCCTGGGGATGCCACGGGACCGCGAGCTGCAGCGCCAGCCGGTATCACCAGCACGGGGCACAAGGGCAGCCCCGGGGCTGGGCAACCACTGAAAACGGAGGAGCGTCGTAGGCTGCCCTCCGCCTGCACCTCCTGCCAGGGCGGGGAAGGAAAGGCGGGCACGGAAGAGTGGCTGTGGTTTCGGAGAGCCCGGTGGGGGAAGGACGTCACGCCAGGAACAGGGCCACCGAGGGCCAGGGGCTGCGTGCACCTGCCAACGAGGGTGGCTGGGGTGTGTGGTGCATCCCAAAAAGGGGCCTCCTGCCCCTCCCTGGCATGTTGGGTGCCCTGTGGGAGCCCCCCGGCTGTCTTGGCTCCACTGGTGGCTTTGCCGAGCTGCATGCTGGGGCTTGCGCCGCCCCAAAAGCAGAAGAGACGGCAAACCTGGTGCCGGGGCTGCCGACTCCCAGGGGCACGGTGTGGGCATGAACAGGATGGGGGGAAGGTCATGGTGCCCTGAGGGGGAAAATGGAGGTATCCCAACACTGGGAAATGGCCTTCACATGCGAGGAGGAGGAAGAGGAGGAGGAGCATGAGGGCCTTGCTCAATGCTTTTGCGGAGCCCTCGTGCTGGGGCCCTTCTATTGGCACTGACATTCCCAGGATGGCAGCCTGTGGCCGAGGAGTTCTCGGGGGGCTGCGGGGGCCACCGGGCGTTGCCCCGGCCTGCATAGTGCTGCACAGGCTGGGAAATACCCCGCCCTAACCGCAAGCACCGGTGCAGCAGCAGCAGGAAGGATGCTGCAAGAGCACATCCGCAGCAAACGCCCCGTGACTGCTGCCTGTGACTGTAAACAGCCCCACCGCCTCTGCCTCCCTGCCGGCAGGACCGTGCAGCCCCCGCGCCACGGGCTTGGTTCACCCCATCCCTTCTTGAAATCTCCTGGCCATGGGGGCTGGAAGCGGGTCCCAGCTCCTGCCAGCCCCAGATCACTTGTGGGAAAATGTGCACAGAAAATTGAGTTCAGGTCTGCAGAAGCAGCTGCGGCAGAGGGATGAGCTTCCCCTTGGGATGGGTCCAGGCTGTGCATGGGTGGCTAGGGAGCACTGCCTCTCCAAGAGTATCCCTGTCACATCCCGAGGCACGGCCAGGCCTTTGGGGTTGTTCCAGGGTTGGGGTGTACCGGCAGCAGCTGAAGGCGGTTGTGAAATGCTGGGTGAAATGCTGTGGCCCTGGGGAGGCTGCACTCAGGGAAGGCTCTCAAACCTGGATGGGGACTGAGTGATGCCATTTCCAGCCCAGGCTTTCTTTGCTCTTTTAGGGTTTCCTGCACCCTTGAAGTGGGTTTCAGCTGGGGAAGAGCAGAACGAGCCCCTCCCAGCCCCAGGGCAGCCCCCAGATGGTGCCATTCCTTCTGGAGATCATGTCACCCCGGCACTCCCTGAGACCCCCCAGCGGGTCTGTGCCATCAAGTCCCATACCCAGCCAAGCTCCTGGGTTCACTCGCAGGGAAATCACCAGCAAGTCCACGTGCAACCCTGGGGATGGGCCCTGGCTCTCCTGGGACAGAGCAGATGAGAACAGAAGAGTCCCAGAGGACAGACCCCACTCAGCCACAACACCACACGCTCAGGTTTCTATCGCTGTGGTTAAGGGTAATGCCATCATTTAACAACCTGGTTATTCATAAAACTTAACGTGCACATGCTAACAGGCAGCAGTGGGTGCAGGGTGCAGAGTCAAAGAAAAAGGAAACCAGAGGCAGTTTATAATCAATGACTTTTATCTTTTGAAAATGGAAGCAAATATTTGGACAGATATTATGGCCGCTCTATAAGAGCGCATCTTTCAGGACTTCGCTGGTTCTCTTCTGGGATAACACGGCTACAAAAAGCTTCAGGCACTGACTCCGGTTGAGCCTGGCTAGGCATCAGTTCATTTAAATAAAATACAGGCTATGAACTAAAAACCAGGGCGGCCTTTCCTCCGCCCTCCTCGGACCATCTGCCACACACCGACCTCCTCTGGGCATTTCAATCCAGCGTCTCAGAAAACTTATTTCCCTCCAATTAGAAAAAACAAAAGGTTCCCAAGCACACAACCCTGAAGTCACACATACAAATCAACACAGAGATCACCATTTGGGGGAGCATTATGTTTGGTTTTGTTTTCCAAAAAAATCCCAAAAACCAAACAAAACCAACCCAACACATCATCTCAGCCATTTACTGCAACACAAAAACGTCACCAAATATTCAAATAACCCGGAGCGTCTGGACTGTGAATCCAGCATCACTGGTCATGGACACAGGGCAGGGGACGCTTGTGCCTCCTGCTGTGCTCATCACTTAAAACAAAGAAAACCCACTTTAATGAAGCTTTCATGCTATGCAATTACAACACATCCTCTGTCTCTTTGCGTCCCATTCTCATGCCTCTCTGGCTACGTCGCCTGGCCGTCCCGACGGTGTGGTTTCGCCCTCGCACATACAGACATCCCTCCAGAACAGAGAATCCTTAATCTGTTAAGTTCTGACCATGCAAACATTGGAAAAAATGGAGAATTTGAGGATTTCTAGCTAACCTACTGGGAAAAAAACCAAAGATCACATCAGCCTGGACGAAGGGACGTGCCCCCCGCCGAGCGGCAGCCGCCGGGGATGCCTTGGGCAGGGGGACACTGCTCTGGTGCGGTGGCTCCCAAGCACACAAACGTGCACGCACATCGGGGATGCAGTGAGCTGCTTCAGGCATCGATCCCCAGCTGGGACAGGTATCGAGGCTCCTCAGCCGATAGCTCTCAGCACCCAATAGTCTTCTCCCGCTTTCGGATTCAATACAGGCTTGCTGACATTTCCCTGGCACTGCGAGGACGGGCTGTGCTGGGATGGCAGCACCCATCCAGCCTGGGGCAGCTTGCCGAGGTGGCACGGATCCTGTTCATGCCCCAGGGACACAGCCTGTGAGCAGGGACCTGTGCCTGCCCCGTCCCCGACACAGGCAGCCCCCCTCGCAGGGGAGATCGCTCCTGGGCAGAGGTTTGCTGAGCTGAAGCATCCGACAACAAATTCCATGAGGAGCTCACGAGCCCAGTGTGCTCACGGGGCCTCTCCCCTGAGGATCTCAAAGGACCATGTAAAAAACCAGTTCTCCAAATTGGGACCAAACCATCCTCCCCAGTCCCTTCCACTCCGAAGGCCTGGGAGTGCAGGGGGTCTGGGGATGGAAGTCACTCATCTGATCTGAGAACAAGTAATTTCCTGCAAAGTTTTACAGCAGGGTGGGGTGGTGAGGCAGGAATGATGGAGAGAAGGAAAAAAAATTATAAAAACCAACAGAGGCATTTTGTTTCTGGACACCCATCATGATAAAGTCACCTAGCTACTGCTAATGCTGCTTTGGAAGCAGACGAAATTTCCAACATCAGCTCTGAAGTGGGGGGGCCAGAGAATTGCAAGTTCACAGATTTTTAAAAGCTTCTTAAAGTCAATGAGCCAAAGAGCATGGTGGTGCAGAAACAAGTATTTACAGCAATGCATACAGCCGAAATGGACACCACGGAGAACCTGGTGACTGCCGATGTCCCACGGGTCGCGTCCCCCTTGGCACACCTGGAACTTTGTACTCCATGGATAAACGTAAAAACACTTCCTGCAGGAAAGTAACTTCTGCCTTAAAATAAAGAAAACCCTGCAAACAGAACATGCCCATTTGGTCATGGCTACAGGAATCCAAACCATGGGATTATTTTAAACGGGCAACACGATGCTAGTTTAACAGTTCTGCAGGGTGTAAAAGGAGAACAGGCTTTCTGTGGGATGAATCACCTCATTCAGTACTATGTTTTTTTCCTTACACTGTCAGACAATGGTGATGGGGACACGTTAGGGAGGCAGGAAAGGCAGTTTGTATGATCTCTGAGGGGTCTCAGCAGCAGCCTCAGCCACACTGCAAAGGAAACCGATCTGATTGTTCGAAATTGAAGATTTATACAAAGTAGCTTCAGTTTTGTTCTCTGAACAGTATAAACACCCACCATGCGCACACACACACGCACAAACACACAGTGCCGTCCCTTTAAATTTAAAACACAAATACTGCAAAGTGGCAAATAAGAAAAATAAAAAGCAACTTTTTTTTTTTTGGCAGCTTTAAAAAATGGTTAAGAACAATGTGGCATTGGTCCCTAAATCTAGAAAAAGATATTTGGGCACAACATTGAAAGTCAGAATGGATTTGTTTTCAAGAATTCATAACATCTGGAAAAAAAAAAAGACTGTAAAAGTAGCACTTATTCTTTTTGACTTGTTTGACACAGTCACATGAATTCATAGAACATCAGGAAAAAAAAAATCTTTCACTAAAAAGCTTGGCTTTTAATCATCGGCTCTCGTTGACGTGAATTTAGGAGAACAGGAAAGCTCGTACTGGAATGCTGCACGCTGCTGCTTGCCGAACTGGGGAACTGGAATGTGCCTGGGCTGGCGGCGGGGCCAGCGCTGCTCGCCCCGCTCAGTCCGCGATCTTTGCCATCTGCTGCTCCAGCTTGGAAATGCGCTCGTCTTGGTTGGTGATCGTGTCTTTTATAGATTTCAGCTCTTTCAAAATCTCATCCAATTTGGCGTCATTTTGCTGGAAGACAAGACATGTATTTGTTAGGAGAGACGGTGGGATGCGCTCAGCAGGCAGGAGTTTCCAAAGGAAGGGGCTCCCTCTGAATGGGATTCTTGGGAGCCGTAAGCGCGCCAGGGTGCGCACGTGCTGTGCACCTGGCACAGGCACTGCAGCAGTTGTGATGCTCAGGGCATGGACAGGCATTTCCAGCAGCAGCAATGCCAGCTTCAACGACATACTGGACCAATATCTGCTCTTTAACAGCATTTAAGGACCTACTCGACTGACAGCTGTCACTTCCACATCTCTGCATATTACTATACCATGTGTTAGCCACAGCCCCCAATTATGAACTTGTACGACCTCCTTCTTGACCTGCATAGTCTGAGGTTCATTCGTCCCACTGTCTGTGCTGGGTTTTACACAAAAAAGAGGTGCACAGAAGCTGTCCAAGGCAGGTGGGTGGCTGGACCAATAAGCCAAGCTTTCCTTTTCATCACAGTTCCCAGTAACCTTCCACAGCTACAGAAACCTTGCCTGGAATGCCACAACTCAAGCACCACCTCAACTGCAGGTCACCCACCAGCACCCAAGTCCCAGGGTACTTGAGTCATACATGTCTGAGCTTTGTTACAACTATTTCTGAAGATGCAGCACCCTGGTAATCACGTCTCAGGCTGCCATCCCCAAAAGCTTGTGGATTTTACTCACAATGTTTGAGGCATCAGCTGCTTTCTTTGGAGCATTTATGAGATCACTCTTCTTGTTTGCAGCAGGCTTGTTGTCCAGTATGTTCTTCTTGACCACCTTGAGATCCCTGTTCTTGCCCGGAATGTACCCATGCTTCAAGGAGATGAGAAGGGGATCAGCATTCTTCCCCTCAAACCATTCCTCTGCTTCCAGAGCTGCTTCTGGGCCAGCTGTATCAGGGTACAGATCATCCTGGAAGAGGTCCGACTGCAAGCCAGAAGAGATGAATTGGTCAGGTGCTTTGGGGCTGGAAGGCACAAGCTGGCTTCAAACCACATAACCAGCATGTAGTGCTCACCTTTCGAGGAACCGTCATGATGATGGGCTCACACTTCCTCTCATGAAGCTTGAAGAACCTTTCAAAGAAAAAGAAAAGGTATGACTTAGATGTGAAGACAGCCAGCACGCTGTGCAAAGGAAGCCTGGGTTCTGCTGCTCAGGCACAGCAGCGTACCAGGAGACAGAGGCGATGGGAAACAAGCAACCCTAAGGAGTCACAGTGGGGCTGCGCTAGGACTTGCAGGGCTATGCAAAGGCTGGAGAAAACCACCTGGGTGCGTGCAGAGCTCCCCTCTCAGGTAATGGGTGACTTCAAACGGTCGCACTTTGGCCAGGAGGGACTGTCAGCGAGGCACAGCCCACTGCTCAGATGATCGAGACAAGCACCACACCAGCAATTTACAGGTACACACTAGCTAGCCTTCTGCTCACTGCTCACATGTGTCTCCACACCCCGGTCACCCCCTGCAGTCCTGCTTTGGGCCAGTGCTACAAACTCCAACATCCTCAGCCCAGCCACCCGCGCTGCTGCTGAAATATTCATGTGCTTCAGACAAGTGCAGGCTCTGCTCCCTTTCAGAGGCTCCTGCTTTCATTAATAATCAAAGAAGCATCAAAAGGCTTCAGGGGCAACATCCAGAATGTTCCCTACTGGCCGTGTGCCAGCAGCCGTTGCAGTGACACAAAACTGCTTTCCTTAGATGCTTTCTTCCTTTGCCGTGTTTTCTGAATCACAGCTGCACTCTGGTCACTGCACTGCTGCTTTAACTACTCCCTAAATTCCTGAAAACAGCTTCCAACCTGCTTGCTGTGTACGAGCTGGAGATTGGTACTTAGGCACCACAAGTTTATCATTGATATGCTGACAGTGTAGGCTGTAACTGACCTGATGCTGTTTTCCACAGACAATGTATTCTGCTAGATATCACTCGTTCATTTTTAACAGACTCAGCCTAAGTCCCAACATATTCTGAGGTTATGCCCAGTACAAGTATCGCTTCACGTCACAGGTCCCAACAAACACTGCAGAAGCAACAGTGCGACAGAGAGGTCTTTCCAGCAGCGGGGTCCGACACCCAGGAGGCTTGGTTTGCCAGCAGGAATCACACACATAGAGGGCTCCCAGCCCCTTCCCCTCCTGCTGTACTTCTTCCTTGCCTGCAGAAAGCTGGCTGATGTGCACTGCAGGAATGTGGCTTGCACCGTCCAGGTGCAGCGGCAGAACTTTCCGTTTCTGAATGGCTGAGCTCGCGACAGGGCGGCTTGCTAAGACGGCACCACCCACCCTGACAGCCTCTCTCCTCACCTGGCAATCTCGCACTTGTTCACATCAAGGCCCCTCTTTGGCATGAACCCCATGCCCCTCTGCGGCTCTTTGCTGCTGAAGGTGTTGAGGTAGTGAACATAGGGGGATTCGTCCGTGATCTCAAAGTAGCGAATGCTGCTGTCCCCCTGCAAGAAACGAAAGGAGGACCACTCCAGTGGCTGGAGGGGCCAGTGCGCCCTGTGCCTGCGTGCCTCCTCCCTGCTAGGCTAAGCAGCCATCGGTTCCCTTCCAGGAAGGATGCCACAGAGCAATGCAGAGCTTATAGGTATTTTTTATAAGCTAAAACTTCCATTGCTTACCAGTTGAATATGTCTCATCTCGGGCTGCTCACAACAGTCGCTATCAGACAGCACACTCTGTTCTCACTACCCACATGTCATCAGCAGAACTACCATAAAGCAGATCCCTACTGTAACCCAAGTACTCTAGCTGGACAGTTTCTCAGTGATAAGTGCTGTTCTTCAAAATACTGTGGTACAGTGGCCTGAGCTTGTGCTTCAACACTGGGGGTGTCAACTTTCACATCTCCTGTGAAAAGGCTAAACTTTCTGCCACAGTCAGGCAGAAAGGCTATAAACCAGTCTCTGTTTGACTCCAGGCAATTCTACTACACTAGCATCTCTGAAACCGCAGAAGAGGTAGCAGACGTAAAAGTAGTATTTCTCATTAGCTGTTTACGAAGATGGGATTCTTGAACATACTTGTATGGATCCTCCTTTGTAATTGCTTGTTCATCTCGTCTTTGGACTTCCTATTTGTAAGAAGTCCAAAGCTGCGGCATCAGAAGTGGGCACTTTAGAACACTTAATGCCTACAAATTGCTTTTAGACAGGAGCACGTGATTGCAGCTTTCTTTTATTTAACCCCACAAAATTACAGTGAGTGTTGCTACACGCTCCATCACCTTCAAACACAAGGAGGATAACATCCTCCCACACTAATGTACAATCATTCCGGTCAACACCAACAAGAGATGTTTTGATGACAGTATCTGACTTGTTGCATTAAGAGCAGCTTTACCCAAGTAAATCCATCTCAAAGAAACATCCAATTACATACCAGACCTTCACAGGGCTGACTTCACAGGCTCTCTGTATGGTCCTGCAGAGCGAGGATCAAACCGGTTTCAGAGCAGCCTGATCTGTTTGCAGCCCTGACCGTTGCTGCAGTGCTCAATTTTTGGTTCTACCTTTCTTAGTTGAGATGCTTAGGGAACATTCCACAGGCATCATTCATTCAACAGGAGTCTCACTCTAAACACACCCAGTCATTCCAAAAGCATCTCCATACCTTGCCACACAAGTAAATAATGTTGGTATCTGGATCGTAGAATGGCAGCAGGACCCCATTGCTGGTGTCCATCTCATGAAGGGCTATTGGCTCCTCCATGTTTTTCTGGAAATAAAAAAATGCCAGTGATGTTAATGAAGAATGGAAAAGCTCATGTTAACATAGGATCAAAATTATTAACAGTTCTTTGTCACTAGTGAACACACAGCGATGTCTTCACCACCCTGAAGGATCTGTGTGTTACAATAACAAACGCCTTCGATGTTCACAAGCTTATTCATTCCCCGAGGACACTTTAATCACAAAATGCAACAAAAGCAGGACCCAAGAAAATTCACAAAGCCAAGGAAAAGATGCGACAGTCATGTTAGTGAGTGTCTTGTGCCAGTGTGATGGGATTATCGCTGTCTTGCTCTGCACATATAATGTATAGAATGAAGCAACCTTCACACAGCCACTCTGCCCTCTGTGTACAGCTTCTCAGACGCTTCAAACATGCAGCTCCCAGCTTCACCACTGCTTTTGGTGAGGCAGGGATTGGTACTCATTTCCTTTACTGAGTGAACATCCAGCCTGAATAACGGCAATACCTTCTGGCACAGGACGCTTTCACAGGAGCGGGCAGTAGATGGAAGTAGACGGAAGAAGGAATATGCTATGAATTTAGTGGGTGACTGCAGATCTGGGCTAGTAACATAACGGATGTTACAACAGCAAAGTAGTAATGCGACAGGAACCTACTGGATTCCAAAGGGCAAGCTGCCGTTCACTCATGCGGCTGAAGCCAGTTGTGAAGATGTTTCCATCAGCAAGGAAAATAGCACGCATGGGCCGGGCTCCTTCGTGGGTCTTCTCTTTCTCCTGAAAGAGATTTACAGGTTAGTCTCTAGCAATGAACAGAAGAGCCCACCTGGTGGTGGCTTCTCTTCTAGCTGCACAGAATCGCTGGCAGGACACACTGCTCTTTGCCTGATGCTTGAGGGAAGAAACCAATTACTAAACTACAAAAGAAGTGGTCATTCCTGGCTTGTTTTGGCTTTGCCTATCAGACTCTTGCAAGGTTGAAGGATGACTTTAGCAGCCATATGCAGGCTGCTAAATCTTCGCTTTGCATACACAACTTTGGAACTGTAATTATACAAAAGGATTAGATGTGGAATTACACTCCTGCAGGTTTTAAAACTGAGCCATAAAAGCCTAGTTCAAACACTAATCCCAATAAACCCAGATGAATCCTTCAACCACTGCTATCCCTTCTGTAATTTTTTCCTCACTTTGAAAGACACGACTAAATATGGTCTACGTACTAAGCAAGAAGGTTCTTTCTCTACATGCTCTTGCTAACTCTCTGGTAGAGTGAAACTCAGTTGCTTCTTTAATTATCATGCAAACTTACAGCAACAATTTCTTGTTTCCTGGGGTCAATAACTCGAACTTTTTTGTCTTTGGAAGCTGTACAGATTAGGCTGCCATTGCGATTCCAGCTCACATTGTAAATCATATCCACATGCATGTCATCCAAGTTTATGAGGGCTTCACCTGTTCCCACATTCCAGATGATGATTGCATTATCACAACCTAAAAGGGAAAATAGCAGCTCAAGTCACAACACTGGTGTATACAGAAAAAAAGCCAGCAGCAGGGAACAAGGAATAAAACCTGTTGCAGCTCGAAAGGCTCAGATGCCATCTCTTAAACACACTCTGTGCACCATCATGTACCCAGAGCCCCAGGAAACACATCCTCCCTCAAATACAGGCTCAGAGAAGGACCTGGCAGCCAGAGAAAGCACAAAACTCCTCCCTTGAAAGCACTGAGCACCTTCTCAGAGGTGCTGTAGTTGTCCCCAACAAAGGCAATTTATGTGGGAGCATTTGGGCACTGCTTCCACAGCCGGCCTCCACCCCAGCCAACGTGCTGCCTGCAGGCTGGGGGGGTGTGGTAGTGTGCCCTGGCTGCTGCTACTGCAGGAGCTTTGTGCAGGAGCTCTTGGGTCTCCACTCAGCTGCAGGGCCACAGAGCAAGAGATGCCAAGGGCAAAAAGGCAATGTTCTTACAACTCTATATGTGAGAATACTGACTGGCAGCCAGTCATTGCCTTCTCAGGTCAGAGAGGTTTGTGGCAGAAAGAGTAAAAGTGGCACGGATGGAAAATAGGCAAGTGACAGCAGGAGAAGCAGCAGAACAAAGATAAAAAAGAATGGCAGGCAGCAAACGCTGAGGTCAGCAGTTTCACAAGGACTACAACCATCAGGCAGGTGGTTTTGTTCAATGACCAGAAAGCAAGATGACAAAGAATAAAGCCTAAGATAAGATGACAGCAAAATAAAGAACGGGACTGGCAGACCAGGTAAGGGAAGGAGAGCACAATATGTGACCGAGCAATTTCTCCTCAGGCTCCAGAGGGATGAAAACATGTAACAAGGCAAGAGATAATCACTCTGAACTCCCAAAGGGCATGAAAAACCTCCAAAATCATTTTGTTGTCACCAGGAGGAACCCTAGAGACTGCAATGACCTGACAGCATCCCTTCTCCTCTGTGTTTCTTAGGAGTAATCCTGGCTGGACTGCCTGGACACACACATCTTGATGCTTGTGAGTACTGGAGTCCAAGGAAGCTACCTAAGAATAATCACCTTCTGCTTTGGTATGTTCTCACACTGAGTTTTGTTACATTAACTGCCACACGGTATGCAACTCCAAGTGTTTCTGGGGAAACTAGATCAAAACCAAACTGGTACCTCAGAAGGCAGCTATATCAGCAGAAAATACAGCTTATCTGACAGTCCAGCTGAAAGGATTGGCTTCTTTTATTGGGCTCCAACCCACAGGTCATGCTATGAAAGCCTCAGGCTGTGTTAATGGCTAGTGACTTATACATTTTATTTCCATAATGATGTGACTGTTTTTCAGTGGTCAAAAGAATCTCATTGCATGGGATGTACCAGTCAAGGAGACAATTTGGAAAGTGCTGAAAATGAAAGGCTGTGGAAGGAACAGCCAGACTCTGGAATACCTTGCAGGGATCAGTGAAAAGGAGAAACAGTTGAGCCTTTTACAAAGTATATGAAAACAGGGATGAGGAAAGTGCAAATGTAAATAGTTATCAGCAATGAAAGTTGCAGATCAAATAAAGTCTGGAACAATTTTTATACTGTAATTCATGCCTCCAGACAATTTCCTGGTTCTTGCCCCTGTAAACTGAAGAAAATAGAAGGCCAAGATAAGGAGGGGGCTGTGAGCCACGTGTCCCGGTGTTCCCAGGCACTGCCGTTAGTCTTGTGATTCACCAGCTGTAAGCAGCTAGGAAAGAAGGAAAAGGAGTCAACAAGCTCTTCTCCAAAATAGCTGGTGTGCAAGCAAAACGCAAGAGACAGATGCTTGTTGACCCTACAGCCCTGATGCACCGTACCTGCACTGAGCAGCACGTTGCGTGCCGTTGGGTGCCAAGACACAATGCCGACTCTCTTGGAATGCCCTTCTAACACTACCACCGGCTCTGTCAGGGAGAGGGTGAGTCCATTCTCAGGAATCTGCCACACCTGGAAAGGGGAAAGGAAAGATGGTTAGCCAAGGGCCATCCCCTCTGAAGAGCACGTTACTTGTTTGCTCCTGCATCATGCCACGGCAGAAGTCCGAGTTGTCACTTCTCAATGTAAACAGGAATAGAGAAGAGGGTAGGGAATCGTTCCCGGCTACCAGTAAACCTTCGGCTGATCTGTGCGTAACATCCTTCCTAGCTCACACTGCCAGCACACCACCACTGGCTACTTACACTGCAAACGCCCCATTATTGCTGTGTCCAGAGATCCACTCATCTCAGATGCTGCCTGAGAAGGATTAAAAAAAATTTGCCTTGCAGCTCCAATTCCATCTGAACAAACTGCTGTCTTTTCAATTTATGCTTGTACCTCAGAGGGACGATATCGTAGCTATCCTGGAGCCTACTTTTTGTTTCTTTAGAAATACTAGCAATTGGTTTTCTTATTATGTTTACAGCCTCCTTTCAGATGCCATTTAAATGGGGAAGAGCAGTTTGGTCCTGGCAAAGGTTAAAGCACTCCAAGTTAGCCTTGCAGAAACTACCTTCGAATGCAGCAAACTGCCTGTTCGCTTCTTGCCTGCTTCGCTACACAACCCTTCTGTTGGAACCATCTTGAGGAAAGTGCCATCAGGAGGAGGAACAGACCCCCAGGGATCACAGAGCACTGCAATTCCAGCTGTGGAGTCAGAGCAGGTTTATGCACTGAAGGAGGCGCCTTCTGCAACTGGCAGGCACCAGGGACGGGAGACACAGAACCCAACACCCCATTCCCCGAGGCAGCATCAACCCTACCAAAACCATTCCTGCAATTCCGCACTGGACAATCATCTTTGAACTGAATTTGACCTACATATAATGTATGAAAAAAATTAAATAGAAAGCCCATCAGTGAGCAATTATAGCTACCTGTAGATAGGTGGCAGCATCAGAGCACATTTGCTTCACCTTCTATTGTTTGCTTTTTCTGGAGTTAGAGAATAGGGCTTGCCAGACCCTGCCCACAATGCCCAAGCAAGCTGTCAGAGCCAGCAGATGTGAGCCGAGTGGATTTCGGAAGTGAGGCAGACAGACATGCGTGAGGGTGACATGGACTTTTGCACTAATCCCAGTTTCTCCCTTCTTGCAGGGATGGCTGCTGCTTAAATAAAACCCACTGAGATGTAAAAATTCTTAGCACATACCAGCTCACCTCTAAATAACCCTAAAACGATTTCACTTTTCACGGACGCAGCTCTCAGCGCCATCCCTCCCAACACCCTCAGCATTCCAGGAGGAATGACCTGCAACAGGCACACCACCCCAGCAGAGAATTTCTCTGCAAGGGTTGAAAAATCCCTCTTTCTCTTCCTGCCTGATGGAGCAGTGGTAGCAACAAGACAACAGAAACCGAGGCTTTTACCAGCAATCACATTTTAAAAATTGGGTGGCAAAGTGGAGCTATTCAGCCTGGAGCAGCAGGATGACGTCCCGCTCACTCCCAGTTCGACACCAGCTTTGCCAGCGACTGCAGCCACGGCACGCTCTCAGAGGACTGTGCTGAAACACAACACACCTTGCGAACTGCAACAAATCATTTCACCTGCTCGTTACACAATAAAATGGGGTTACAAAGCTGTCAATTTTTATAGAAGCAACTTTATTCTTGCCAGTCAGGGAATAAGAACCTGACAGTAGCAACATTTTAAAACATTTCTGCTGACAGGGAAACTTTAATGTCAGTCTGCTAAAACTGCACTTAATGTCATAACTGTACACAGGTGTACACACAGATGAACCACCTCCAAGCCCCTCACAATTATAAGCACTGATACAATGCTGCAGAAAACAGGTATTACCTAAACCAGTAAGAAAGTTGGAAAGAGAATATGAGAGCTGGGAGACCCCAGCAGAAGAGACAATGCAGGAGAGCCAGGGGCTCTGAAGCAGAGGTGTGGGAGGTGTCCAGCAGAGAACTGGGTGATACCAGTGCAGGGGTGGAGGATGCTCAACATGAGCAGCTCGGGTTTGACAGCTCCACCTGGCAGGCAGAGCCTGGGGCACAGCTGACATGGTGAAGAGAAACAGGAAAAACACCAAAACCACTTCTCCACTAGATGAAAAGGCCATGACAGCCAAGACTGACCTACACAAGTTGGTGTTACCCGAAGGATTAAGCAGGAAGACAGACATCTGGTTATTCCGAAGTCTTGAGGAGCCTTAAAAACGGCAAGCCTTGATGAACACAGCCATTTCTTCCCCTGAGAGAAATGGTGTGACAAAGTGGCCTGTCCCAACTCACTCAGCCTCCCTCTCTTTGTGCGGGAAGCTTTGAAAAATTGAATTCATTCACAAAAAGTCCCAAGATCAGCACAAGCTTCTGAGCCAAGCGTGACCTGCAGACAAGCCACGCGGGGACAGCAGCAGGATCAGAGCAGCTTCTACACCTGCAGCTGCAGCCAACCTTCCTCCCTGCCGAGGGGCAGCTGGAGCAAAGGGACAGGGTCCCCGAGACCCCTGTTTGTTTTGCGCTAAGCCAGGAACGGTGCAGGGATCCTTCTGTGCAAGTGCAGCTTTGTAGCAAAGTAACTTGCGTGCCAGAAAACTCCAGGACCAAGTTTAAACGTAAGCCAGTGAGTGCAGGGGGTGGAGAGGAAAGGGAGATATTAGAGGCAAAATACCAATGAAAAGGATTTTTTTAAAAGCCTCTGGAGGACAGACAGATTTTTTTTCTTTAAGGGAAAGCCCTTACAGTTTACAGCAGCTGCACACCAGTGTAATCCTCTGCAGATTACAGAAACTATTGACCTAATAATCCTGCTTGGTATTGCAAAAAAAAGATAGGAGTGTGAAAGGTCAGGGTACGCTCCCAAGCGCCCAGGCCCACTCATTCCTGCACAGGGTGGGGTGCCTGCCTTCAGCGTGGGATGAAATTAGATTCACAGGGCAAATTAAGGAACTTTCACTTTGGATGCAGGACCCAGCCTGCTGAAGGTGAGGACTCAGGATGAGTACACAAAGAAAACATTAAAATACTGCAAGATCAACTGCACATCAGTAACAGTTTGTCAAGTCTCCCACTCGTGGGGCGTTTTGGGTCGCTGGGGATTTTTTTTGTTTTGTGGGTTGTTTTTTTTTAAGTTAACATGGCTGGTTTGTTTGTGATCGAGGAAGTAAAGTCACGCCACGGTGGTGTGTAGAGGTTTGGGTCTCAGAGGAAGAGCAGGAGGGAAAGTTTTTGCACAAAGAGCATGTGAGAATGAAAATAAAACAAACTTTTTCAGCACTTTTTTTATACCCTTTATAGAGAATCAAAACTGTCTCTTCTGGCTCTGCACCAACCTGCAGAGACGATTAAGTCAATTCCTAGGAACAACATCAATTCCTATATTCACATTATATGAGGAAACAAATGAGTTTGAGCCCTGGGTTTTATCTATGTCCCTGCACTTGCATCACTGCAGGAAAAGCCACTTTGTGCATCCGTTTTTTTGTAGCTGTAAGACCGTCTCCACATCCAGCCAGTCCACATCCATCCAGCAGACATCTGAACTGTCTGCTAACAGGTTGGTGTCCCAGGTCATTGCAAGGGCTCTGGTTTAATTTTTAAAATAATCTTCTCAACCAAATGTACTCTACTCTGGCCACTATATGCAAACTCATTAATATTCACCTTCTGAGGAAGCAAATTTTCCGTATCTGAGAAAGGCTCTCTGATATCATCTACAAGCCTTTATATAATCAAACATTTACCAGATGAATTAAAGAAACCTGCAGTACATTACAGTCGCTCAACAGAATATCAAGCATGAATGTTTAAGTAGTTCCTTATTTGTTGGCACAAGAAAATAATTCTTCAAAGAGCACACCAGAAGAGGCCACAGAAGGTATCTGCGTGCCACAGTGTTATAAAGGAAGTCTTTCTGAGAGCAATTCAGAGCAGAGGAGATGGGGACTCCCTGTCCTACTCTTTGGCAGAAGGAGAAAGAAATTCGGCAAGAAACCAGCCATCGGGGCAGAGAGGCTACTGCTATTACCTACATTGCCTCTCTTGGCTGATTAGGGCTCTTGTGTTACATTGGACATATGAAGTGGGCCATGTTCTGCAAAACTGAGAACAAGGCATAAAGAGGAAATACTAAACACTTGCAGACTACAAGTATTTCATTATATCTCAAACCACTTCAAGTGAGTTCTATTTGCCAACTCAAAAGGAATGTGTTGGCTTTGCACTCCAGTTGGCAAGGGCAGGAGGGGACAGAGGCCAACACATGCCCCGAGGAATACCCAGCGTGGGATGAAGGAAGAGCATCTGCTCCTCCTCTGTGGGAGCATAGGCTTGTGAAGGCAGGTGGAGTGTTGGAGAGGTCCATTCTACTTTTTCCTCTGCCGGGATCAGACAGTGATGTGCTTATACTCACTGGTACCGTGACTTGCACAAAGGTGGTCTTGCAAGGGTGAGGTGTCCTAAATATTGCCACCCACTGTCTTTTTCTTCTCTACCTCCAAATAATTTCTGAATGCAGCAGATGTGACAGCAGAAGTAATGAGTGTATCACCTGAAACTGTCAGATCACACCTATTGAGTGCCTTTCATCAGACAAAGCTTGAGGCAGCTGCAAATAGTTAAACCTCTAAAGCTGTCCAAGCTACAAAGCTGATCAGTATCAGAAGATGTCTTCTTTCCCAGTCCCTTACTTCAACCCCTAGGCTAACGATCTCAAACACCACACTTGTTCAAGGTTTATATGCAGCTAAGAGGGTACTTCTACCTTCTACAGATCTGAGTTTTTATTTATATGAAAATGCTTCTAGCTTTTGAAAGGGCCAAGTTAACTTTCCTTGTGCAACAGGAAGACTGCAGACAGTACAAAGTTATGGCTGCAGGGAATCAGCCCTCTTCATCTCGGAGACATTGGTTAGATAGCATCTCAAAGCTATGCTCTCTCCCTCAATACATGTCTAGCCGACATTGATGAGATCTGTTGTGGCAGAAGGTAAGATCCTAAATCCTTGAGTACCAGGGCACAGATGGTCTTTAAAAACATTAACTATTTTTTTAAAAGCAGCTGGCATTTCTGCAGAAAGCCACGTGATTTCCTCTACCATGTCACTTTTTATTCATTTCACATTGGCTAATGAAGAGTTCAGTGCTGATGAGCAGCCACATATCCTTTAAAGTAAGATGAGTTTATTCAGTGACAGGCTGTTCAGGAAGCAGGACTCCAAAACCTTTATTGAAGAAAAGCAAAGAAAACAGGATGCTAAATTACCCGTGCCAGGACAGAAAAGCAATTAAAAATGGGAAGGCTCATTAGCTCATCCAGTTTGTTTCCAAATAGTCCAGGCCAGGGTTGTTCTTTGCACACTCTAGCTCTGTCCAGCTGAGTTAACAACTGTCCTAAATGATTTGGGATACATCATTTCCCATCAGCAGTTACGCGATACTTAACAGAAGATTCAACTTAAGGCTTTAGCTAGTCCTCTTTGCTTTCTTCATTGTTACTGTTGGCACTCAGCTTCACTGCATTTTAAACCTCCAGCTAACGTGCACCTAACATCTTCCAGATCACGAGTTGTGTATGCTCGTTCATTCAAGCGCAGCAAGGACTCACTTCACCTTCCCAGCAGCTTGCTCCCTTCCACTCAAGACATGGTCACACCAGCAGATACCACACACAAACACAAGCGTGCAAACTTGCAGCCAGCTACACTGTGGTGTCTGTCCACACATGTGTTGCCTCCAGGGACGGAGAAGCTCACCCCTTGCTTCAGTGAGTGCAGATAAGCAGCAACCGCAGAGCAGACAACCTCCCGTGAACCCACGCCCCACAGAGCTTGTTTGTGCAGTTGTAGGCTCAGAGTCTTGCAGTTTGTGCCTACATTAGGAGCATTTGGAGAACTTGTAATTGAACACTGTTGGTTTTTCTACATAATTCAATCCCTCTGGAGCCTCACAACATACTTCTCATTGCACTTGGATTAGAGACTTATTTTGCCTCCGAGAAGGCAGCTATGGACCTTAGATTCGCCTGCTTCTGTTGATGCTCACGTTTCAGAGACTGTTCCTTCTGACTCGCAGCCCTTCTGGATCCTGGTTTCTGGAGGAACATTCCTGCATCCTTCAAAGCTTAGCTCTAGCCCAGTAGTGAACGTTACAAACACAGAAGCCTGTTGTTTTGTTTAACATTAAATATAGTACATTTTGTTAACATGCTTCAGCTTCCAAGACTGAGAGATCACAGGCAAGAGCTGTCCCAGGATAAGCCTCTTGGGATGAATCCCCTCCCAAACATTTTAACGATGAACAGAAGCAAAGGAATTTATCTGACATGATCTATAATAAGATTTCAATATAACATTCAGCCTACAGCATTTCTAAATATGGCCAAAGATCACTGAAGTTATTTGGCATTATTTCATCTTACAAGGATTTTCTTTCACTTATTCTGCTGTGTTTGCACACACAGGATTCCACATCCATCACAGAGCAAGGTCGTCTATTGTTCAGTGGGCTCTGACTGAGCCAAAAGGTCTCAGGACCAAGACTGGCAGGTGCACAATTTGGATATTTATTTATTTATTTTTAAAACTCACCTTTTGACATCTACTTACAACCTGTAGATGTAGGCAAAAATGAAAGCGCCATCCTTAAATCAACGGCTGAAGCAATTCTGGAAAACGATGGGCTTGTTCCCCGCCAACCCCCACCTCTTCCCAACACACACTACTACATCCATTAGGATATTTGAGGTAAGGAACCATCTCGGCCTTCTGCAAAGCACCAGAAATCAAAACACCTCACCACTAACTGGCTCTCTTTCTTCTCTTTCCTCTTCCCAAACATCAGACAAATCCCCAGGGGAAGGAAAAATGGAAGAGCAACTGAAGACAAAGCCAGGAAGACACAGGCTAAGCCTGTTACACGAAGTGCCATCTCAGCGCTGAAGAGGTTCTCCTCAGAAATCTGAGGTTGCACCTTCTCCAACATAATGTGAGAAGAAAGTACCATTTGTGAGAGTCCAAATTCTGTTGCTATGCAGGTAATAAAGCTTGCACTGCTATTTTTGCTTCCATTTTTAGCTAGGTCCTGCAGCCAAGATAGCATCTTTTCTTAAGTTGAGACAAAATGCAACCTGCAGAATGCCTGTGACCACTCTCACACCAGCAAGGATGCTACCCTCGGCATCAGTACAGGACATCTCTTTAGAAATACAAGTGTCATTTGCAGCAGCATTTTGACTGTGAAGAAAACACTGCCCCGCAAGACAAATTAGATGCACTTACCATGACAGTGCAGTCCTCAGAGCCACTGGCGATAACCTGGTCATTATGAGGACACCAGTCTATGTCCAGCACCGGTCCTGTGTGGCCACACACTGTTGGGTAGGACTTGTCAATTCTGCCTGTCTGAAGGGGGAAACAAGGAAGAGAGCTGTAATACACAGACAGCACAGAGTACATCTCACAGAGCAGAGAAAGATGCTTCCTAATTCTCCATTAACTCTTTCAGTATTCACAAGTCCATGAAATTTGAATCATCTCATGTATTAGCAGATGAAATAGACCGGCAACTCTTCTACAGCACTGACTAGCTGGAAACTCCCGATGGTGTAAGACAAGGGTTCAGAGGTTCAGCACAGGAGGGCTTCGCTCCCCCTCAGACGCAGGGATGCTTTGCTGACCGTATCCCAGCATTTGCTGAGATGCTGCCTCCTTCTCTGTGCCCAGTGTTTTGGGAAGAGGGCTCTGCCCACACAGTGAAGCTCTGGTTTTGTCTGTGCTTCACAACAGCAGCCAGCAACAGCTAAAGATAACCAAGCAAAAATTTTAATGGAAGGGTGCTGTTGGTCACTGAATTTACCGAGTCTGTTTGTTTTCATCACAGAAGTATTTTGCTTAGATTGAAAGTTTTTAGGCCACAGCTGTGCAGAGTAAAATACTATTTTCAGGAATAAATACTGCTGATACAGACTGCCACAGCCACCCACCCCTGATCCATACCTGCCTCTCTCTGGCCAGAGAACCAGCACGCTGCCAAAGTCAAGCTCACTACGCAGATAAACCTTCCAAGAAAACAAGCTAATGAGACAAATCTAGTGATGCCAATGCAGTTCTTGCAAGTGCAAGAACTTTGCCAACATGGTCTGCATTTTGCCAATGGAGCCCCTTAACATCCTGAAGCACCTGACACCCTCCACACCCCACAACTGCTGATGCACCGAATACCCCAGCTTCCTCCATGTGAAAGGAAATAAAAATCTCTCTAGCTGATCATCTTTATCTCTCTCAGTCGAGTCTTGCACACACAGGAAGCAATATTCAAAATACTGATGACACACGGCAGTAGTGGCAGAGGGAGCAGGAGACTCCTGCACTTCCCAGACCAGAACACAGGGCCCATTCCGAGGGGTTTTGTTTCCAGGGAATGCCGTGATGGTCTTTTCATGAGCGATGGGAGAAGAGAGGCAGGAGGGAGAGGTCTGGGACAGGGTCATCTTCTTTCGTGTTTAAACATGCAGAAGAAATGGTTGGCATCTCAATTCTGCCATTTGGTGATGACATTCCCCAACCTTGGAGGTTACATCTTTTAATATATGCCTCCTACCCATCTCCATGCGGAAGGCTGTTCCTATTCAGCGCTGTCTTATGTACAAAGGATCAGAATAATGCTTGATACTGGCTTTTGAAGACTACTGACCTGAAGACCTCTACTGGCAACAAAACAAGATATAGATCCAAACAGACTAGTTACAAAACCAAAACAACCGCTATTCCCTAAACGGCCAAAATTAGGTGTCAAAAAAAGACTCTCAGTGATTCAAATGCTTTTGAAATTATTAAAAGTGAAAGCGTTATAGATGAAATGCCATAAACCAGACATTCAAAAATTAAAGTCTGTGTAATCCCTCTTGGATGCCATAATGTGAAATAGGATTTAAAAAATTAATACACCCAACTGACATGTATAGTCCATCCATTTTAATTTATCTAATTAGAAAAGAACCATGCAGAGCATATGCGCATGAACATATTTCAGAAGTCGCATTACAGAGCAGATACAAATATAGACCTAAACCAAAAGGAAAAATACGACTAATACTGCAAGACGTCAGTAACTACCTGTTCTTGCTCACAGACAGGGCTCAGAGTAATCCTCTAAGAGGAGCCTATGGTAATTATTTGCAGGCTGCACGAGTGCTTGTCAGTTTAGTTTAGAGTATTTACAGTAATTTATTACTGGAGGGAGAAAAAAAAAATTCAATTTGAACAAATTAAACCACAAACTTCACCTTTCATTTCTGATCACAATGAACCTGAACAGCACGAGCAGCAGCAGCCAACTGCCTGTGACAGCCAGCTGACCGCAGGGACCAGGCAACACCACTGCCTGCTTTTGATCACCTAAAACAAAGCTCATTTTTTAAAATCAGCTATCTTGTACTTCCATTAGCTCACTAAATGGCAGTGCTCCGAGAACAGTGAGGAAAACAAGACGACAGAGGCTCCACATGAGCCTGTGGCAAGAGGGAGCTCCTGAAGCTTGAAAGCAGAAGGGACCAGCACAGCCATGGGCTTCCAGCTCCCACACAGGCAGCGAGTCCCCTTCCCTCGGCAGGCAAAGCAGCAAGGTAAAGCTCAGTCTTGCCACCAAGCTAGAATAAAACTCAGTCTTCTCATCAGGCTGAGGAACTTGGGATGGATACACAGGCGTGGCTGTTACGGACAAGGACAGCACAGATTTCTCAGGCCAGAGCCATCTGGATCAAGAAGAAATTGCAGATACACAAAGGGGAAGTTAAACCCAACTGAGTAGAAACATCTTTGCACCATGTTGCAAGTGAATACATGGTTATCTGCATCATCTGTAAAGTGCACCCTTTTCCTGCCTGGATGTGGACAGTGACACACGAAAACCATTTCTGACAAGGGAGCAGACAGAGTAAGCATGGGGAAAATGAGATGTTATTTAGAAGCAGTGTGGGAGATGCAATAACTTGAAGCAACTTCAAGCATATTTATTCACAAGAATTTATAAAACCGAGCAAGCAGAGTACAAACAAGAGAGGATGTCCCACCGCCTGTGAACACAGCAGCTTCCCCGCTCTGGCAGAAGAGGACAACGCCAGGGGAGACGCGCAGCCCAGCGGCAACAACTTGTGCACAGCCCTGCTGCACTAGAGGAGCAGCTCAGCTCACCAGGGTTCACAAAGAATGTTGTCAGAACAGCAAAATGAGAATAAATAAGGATGTAAATGGACAGAAGGGGCTTACTGGCCAGAAGGCTGTTGTGCTGCTCAGAGCTGCAGTTTGACTAGCAGAAGTCCAACCACTTTCAGAGAAGCTACTGACTTGTGGTCAGAAACACAAAGCTGTCTTCACAGTGCAGAGGAAGCCACGGTGCTTTCCTGAATGTGTAACAAAAAGCAAGAACTCTCCTCGGCAGCACTTCTAAATGTACTTCATCTGCTCCACTTTAAAAAAAAAACTCACCACTTTTATTAGAAAGCATGACTCTTCAAAGGGGATCGGGGGGGCTGCCAAGGGACAATAGCTCACGTCACCACCCCAGGGCCCTGACCCAGCACACCTTCCTCTCAACCACCCAGCAGGGTAAGAAATGAGAGGTTTTTAACTCAGATGTGTTACTTTACCACCTCTCTAAGGCAGTTTTGTAAATACTGTCCATGCAGGCTACACCACAGGCTTCCTCTCCCCAGCAGCGTTCCCCTCTCCGGAGCAGGGGATCCCTATTCCTGGCATCGCGCAGATGTGCATGTGCATAGAAGAGCTTTAAAAACAGTATCTGGGGGGGCTTTGCCAAAAGGGATAGACCAGGAAGCCTGCAATAGGGTATTAAAAAAACCCACCAGCCTGTAAAATTACCAAATTCAACATTTCTAAACACAATTCCTTTTAAAAGGGACACCTCTGCCACAAGAACACCATGATGTTTGCAACTTCTCTGCCAAACGGGTGCGTTTTCATGCCACTGTAACGCGCCCAGGTTTGGGGATTTATTTATTTATTTTTAAGATGTAATCTTTTAATTAGTTACGGATTTAAAATAAATCTCAAGTGTTGATGCACAGCTTAAAATTAACTCAGTACGACTTCAAGAAATTAAACCCTCATAATCCATTACGACTCTGAGCAACACATCACAGTAACAACTTTTGAAAGTCAGAGTTTTATTTTTATAAAAAGTTAGCCAAAAAGGTGAATTTGAGGATTAGTTTTAATTCGCTGGATGGTGTTGACTGGAAGCACACTCAATATGCAGGTCCTTCAACAGGTGGTAAGCTGACCTTACCAAATTAATTTATTTAGTGCTTTTATGTATCCCAGATCAGAAAAAACTGACAGATGAAAAGCGAAAAAAAAAAAAGTTGTTATTAAATCCAGAAGGAACAGATAAGCAGCACAGGAAAACTGTTCCTAAAAGTGGTAGTTTTATGAATTAATTTGACTGTCATACAATCACTTATCTGCCAGAAAAGGGCAATTGGTTGCAGGAAACAGCTTATGGATTATGGTAAAAATATCGCAGAGAACAGCTGCTTCCCCCAGCCCATGGTTGTGCTCTCATTAAGATCGCCATTTAAAATAAGGAAGTGGCATCAAGTTGCACAAGCAAAAGCAATTCTCCAACCCTTACTTTGCAGAAGTTTGAGGAAGGAAATCGGGTCACAACTGCAAAGTTTGAAATACAAACCGACCGGTACCTTTTCTCTGTTAGAGAAGATATTCCATTTTTCTTAGCTATATTGCCTATTTTCCTTACAACAAACTCAAATTTCATAAACTCCAGTTGAGTGAAGTTTAGTGTGCTCTGGCCACGGAGCCTCCACCTCTGGTTGCAGCAGCTGGCTATGCAGGAGGCAGTTGGGAGAAAATTCTGCAGTAGGATGTAATGAAAGTGCATTACTCTCTCATGACCATGACAAATAGACATTAGTCACCCAGCAAACCAATCAAGGCATCCATAACTAATTTGGAAGATTATGAAAAGTGTTACTCCCAAAAGGTCTACTGTAATGTCATGCAATGAGAGACTTTAAGGCATTCCTAACTACATACTGCCTTCAAACCAGACCACTATAAACACTGCTTGTGCCCTCTAAAAATTCCTCAGCAGTGCTGCTGTTCTTGTTTTATCACCTTGACAGCTGCAGGGCTGTGACATTACAGTAGACATTACAGGCTGCTACAGAACGGAGACAAAGGTCCTTGTTCCAGAGTGCCCAGACCTAAATGGATGCACAAATAGGAGGGAAGAAAAACATGGTGACAGACAGCAGTCCTGCACAAAGCCAACCCTGCCCAAGCAGCAAGAGCACAGCTTTAAAAACCACAGCACTGTGTGACCCCAGCAGATGTGGGACCACCACTCAAAGCACAGTTTGGAGGGTTTCAGGCATGTGGGCAGCCAGGTAGAGCAAGCAGCAATGGTGAGGTTCCTTTCACACCGCTGGGAGAGGAGCTGCAGCAGGTGGGAGACTTCATGGTTTCCAGAGGGTGCTTGCAGCTGACCAGAAAATGGAGATGTAGGAGCTGGTTGCAACTGCAGGATGCTTTACACTCGAAAAGGGTATGTTTATCTGCAGAATCCTTCACAGAATTAGTTGCAACAATCAGCTACTCACATGCTGGCTTTAAAAAAAATAAACAAACAAAAACACCCAACCCAAACAAGCCCCCAAAACCCAACCCAAACTGCTAACCCCTATCACTCAGAGCTGGGTGCGCAGCACCGCTCCAGCATTGCGGCTAATGTCCATCCCAGTTTCTACAGGAAAGCTCTAAATGCACTTCAAAATTAAATTTCAGCCTCAGCTAACTTTTAGCTGAGGAAGCCCTTTGGGCAGAAGATGCAGAGATTCAAACCAGAGACCTGCTGCCCAGAAATTACATTACAATTAACAAGATACAGAGTCGCTCTTTTGTTCCGTCCCTAAAGTATGATTTCAAAAGCAGTTAATTCCCTTTTTAGTGAAAAGGCATACTACCTTTCCCACTGAAGGAAAACTAATCAGTGTCCTAAAAGTTTAAGGTTCTGGGATAAAGTGGTAAAACCCTGCTGCAGTTCAGGGGGTGGTAGAAGACGAGCACCCATCCAGAGGGCAGAGCTGCTGAGGAAGGAGGCAATGCCCAGAAAGGATCCATGGGGAAAAACAGCCTTTGTGTCACCCAAACGCTCATCCCTGAGAGCTGGGAACAGATGATCTGGGACTTCAGCATCAGCCACGGCAAAACAAACTGGGACCAGTAAAAAACGCAGGCGGGGAAGGAAGAGGGAGAAGAAAGTCTGGACAGATCCCAGGGAAGAAGCCATTCTATTCCAACCATTTCTGCTGAACTCATTTCGTCCCTAGGCTTCCAAGACTCCAGTTTAATTGGAAGTTTTAAAGAGCTAAACCAGGATTTTACCCTCCATTTCAGGCTCAACTGCAGCCCTGCTGTAAGTGTGCTTAGATGTATGGTTTGCATATATACGTTTGCATTCTACATAAACCAGTGGCTTTAAGCCATACAGACAACAACTCGGAAATTCATGCAGCTGGTAGAGCAACATTATTTTTTATCTGAATATTGGACAAATACACAATGTACGAGGACTTACTCCACCCCTTACACTGCATTTTAACCACCGCATACAGACAGGAAGGCAGACGTGGAGCATCCATAGTGCTCTCCCAAGTGCAACAATCTCGCTTTCATACCTGCTTGCAGACAAAACTATAAGCGCAGCTTCCATTTTCATTATTGGACAAGGCCTTAAAGCTGCAGCAATATTTTACAAAACACTGGTTGACCATAAGATGGGCGAGTATTTGCTGCTTGCTTTCCTAGAGAAAGGAGATATATTTGCCACACTGCCTGCCGTCTCTTCCCTTGTTCCCTGGAACCTGATGATCCATTGGAACCAAACTGACAGTGATAAATATAAACTTTTTTTAAAAAAACAGTTTTCAAGAAAAATCCAAGGTGAAACAAGACAAAGAAATCCAAATTAGTTCCCCACTAGGAAAGAAGCAGTTATAACTCAAGCCCACGCCCCCCCGAGCGGCACAGGCACCCTGCTGGCCTAGCGAGGCACCCACGGGAGGTGGGCACGTGCTGATGGGCCAAGAGAGAAAGGACTTGTAAGGGCAGCTGGGGAACATTTGCTCCCTGCAGAGAGGATGTAGGTAAAATCTTCAAGAAACCGCATTTTAGCAGTTCTGCTGGTCACAAGATAACTTAAAAACCACCAATGTCTTGCTTTTTTATTCAGTTATTGCAGAGTTATCTTGAATTTTAATTTCCTCCTACGAACATTCAAAACTACTTGGAGCTGCATGGAAGTCTAAAGAAAATTTTTTTGGGGGGGGGGGGGGAAATATCCCTTCATAGTCTTCAACCTTACAGACGTCTCTCACAGGGATATTGCTGTGGAAAAGACCTACAGCCCTAGTACGGACAGGGGCTCCACGGCAGCCGAAGTCAAGACGACAATAATTCATTTTAATTCACATCCTTTCACCCACACTCCACCTAAAACTGCTGGAAGGGTTCAATGAACCCATCAGAGCAGTACCTCCTGATTTTATTTTACATACAATTGAGGAAAGGATGATTTTTTTTCCCCCAGTCCTTCCTGAAGGAATGAGAATCTGGAACTGATGATTAACAACTTATATATGACATGGCTGAACACTAAGGCATGTCACTTGCAGAACAACATATTCCTTGAAGATGATCATTCCTGAGGTGAGCACTCACCCACCCACATGCTAATTGCCTCTCAGGGCACCCATCTGATCACAGCTTCTGTAGGACGGATGCCTGTGTAAAGGGAGTGCGATACGAAGTCAGGCACACAAATGGAAAAATCTCATAAAAGGTATATCCAAAGGGGACTGAATAAGCCTCTTCTAAAGGCCTTACATAACGTGACTTTCAGCTGAAGGCACCTTTCTACATGAACTGAAGCGAAAAGGAGCCCTTTGTAGCAGCTTTTTTTCTTTCCAGATACAAACTGCAAAGATTTTTTGAGGAGGAAAAAATAATTCTATCCAATTCTGCTGTAATGTAGACTAGCACCAGCACCACACACTAAATCCAGCTATTTGCAAGTCTCTTTCCCCAACACATCGAGAGACCCACAAAATTTTCATCCGGGCTTTAAAACAGGGATCACCCTCCAAGTTTGGTGAGTATATGACAATATGACACATAGCCCCTCTCCTTTGACAGCAGAGGCAGGGAGACCTCTGCCCTGCTGTGTCAACCATCATCCGACGGGAGATGAGCACACCGAACGCTGCAGAGCAAGGGGCACAGCCCTTCCTAACAGCATCCCAGAAAATAACCTGCAGTCCTGAGTTCGTTCTGCTGGGAATGACGCGCAGATGACAAGCCCCCCCACCTGAACCACCAAACCACCCGCCCCGTCCGGGCTGAGCAGGGGAGGGCTGCACAACCACCGACTCTCGGCCCTTGCACAACGCTCTTGTGAAAGCGCCCAACCTGCCAGTTGAGCTGTGCACTGAGAGCCACCGAGGCAGCTGCACACACCCATCCCGCTCATGCCAGAGACCTCTGGGGGGTGCGGGCAGGAGGATCACTCATTCCCTCACCTGCCTGCCTCCTCCTTAATCCCCTAACAGCGATTACCTACCATGCTGGAGGTGATCTCCATCTAATCTAGCAGCACGTGCCCACCAGCAAAGGCTGCGGCACGCGTCACTCGAACAGTTTTATCCTGGAGTTCCTTCCCTGCACACCCGCTGTTTTGCCTGGAGTAAGGCTCAAAGAACGTAAGCTCTAAAAGCCTGCAAGCTTCCAGTTTTATGGCGATATTCCGCACTAATGCTTTGCCCAGTACCGCTCATCCATAGTCCAGAATAAGCAAGTTTTCAGTGTTTTTCCCTGGTGTGTACAGTTAATGCTGATTAGTTTCACCCTTATCATCCACACACCATTGATATAAATTACAGCTTTTAAAAAGTATGTGGTTCATTCCAACAGACGCCATCTCTCTTCAGACCAACCAGTGTGGGAATTACAATTTTCAGCAACTCAGACGGTGGCCATGGCTCTTGCTGGAGCATGGGAATGGCGAGCTCCTGGCAAAGACCCTGCACATGTGCATGCAAGAAAACAGGAAGTTCAGACAAAGAATTTCCACAGCCAGCAAACCCGGCTCAGCTGCACCAGCCCCGGCTGCGGCTGCTGCTCCGCACCGGGCTCTGCGGGGAGCGCCGGGGGAGGATGGAGGGAGCTCGCAGCCCCCCGGGTCTCCGCACACATCCACCCGGGGGGCTGCCGGGGGCAGGGGTCGGCGGAGCGGCGCGGTGCCGAGCACGGCCCCTGGGCAGGGCGAGGGGGGGGGGGCGGCGGGGCCGCGGCAGCGCAGGGGTTAACGACGGCGCACTTGCCGCGCCGCGCCCCCGCCAATCAGCGCGGCGGCGGCCGGCGGCCGCGAGCGCTGCCATGACCATATAAGGTAAAAAGCCGCGACCGCCGCAGTGCCGCTGCGGCGGGGCGCGGGCGCGCGCGCGGCTGGGCGGGGCCAAGCCCTCCTCCCCAGCACATGGGTGCTGCATGCGGGGTCCCGGGGCGCTCCTCCCGCCCCAAAACCACCTCCCACGGCCCCCAGCCCCTGCCCACAGCCGGGGAGGGAGCCGGGAGCCGCCCGCCTGGCAGCGAAATGCTACCGCCACAACAAAAAAAACATATATTCCTGAAACTTGGAAAGGAAAAAGACATTTAAAATGAGCAAAACCTCCCTTTTCTGTGATTACGCAGAGCCCTTTGAAGCGCAGGCTCGGCTCACCCCTCGCGGAAGGTCAAGCCACATTAGAAGCAATTCACAGTGACCCGCACAGTGCTGGATTCGAGCGGACACGATGCAATTAAGTTATAGGAGGGCCATTCTCCCTGCAGGCTCTGGCAGCCTCCTGAAGGCTCTGAAAAGCAGCAAGTGTATTTTTATGGCTCAATTTTAAAATCATACCAAAACTATGGATTAAAATGGACTTCTTCCCCCACCCCAAACACAACAGTGAGGATCTTGCTATGGGAACTCAATGGGAACCTCTGCTACATGGGCTCAAAGAGAAATCAAAATGTTAGGGTGTTGAAGGAACTGAAGGAACACTTTCATCAGCCGAGGCTATAAAAATAAATGAGGAACATCGGAACTGGTTAGAGCAAAGACAGCAATGTGTTGCATTGCAAAATAACGTGTCAGGCTGGGGGGTTTAGGAACAGAGTTCCTCCAGCTTTGCATGAAACCTCCTCATATGTGAATATTAAGTAGCTGTATAAGACAAGACAGGAACATTGTTGAGGGTACAAAGGCAAGGACAAATACAGAGGAGGGCAGGAGGAATAACTGAATAAATGTAAAAACCCAAACAAACATAAGATGGCACTGAAAAATGCAAAGGGCTACCTCACTCAGGATTAGCAGGAATTTCTGCCAGGGACTAAGAAAACATCGGGAAGTGAGAGAAAAAGAGGTGCGCGTCCTCTGCCATCAGCATTTGACTACGTTGTGATGCAACACAAGTGCAACTTCGTGCTGTGTTGAGCAAGGAATTTCTAATCGAGATCTGTGCCATCGTGCGTGCCATCAGGCTTGGGCAAGAGCAGGACACGTGGCCCAGAGATGAGCACAAACCAGAATACTTGCAAAGAAGGGTTGTTAATAAAGATGAGCAAAGTGGAGTGCTATTTAAGGAGGATAGGGGTTTGGCTTGCTTCACTTAGCACAACCAAGGCATAAGTGAGAACTCTCTGCCTCTGTTCCTGTAATGCACTTGCCATGTGGGATGCTATATTCAATTCTGGTCACTATTTCTATATATAAACAGGGCAGATCTGCAAACGGAGCTAGGGAAAAAAGGACAAGGCTGATGACAGACTGAGGACATTTTAAGCGTATAGTTAAGAGGGTCACAAAGAAAATGTTAACGTTACAGAAAAAGACTTACATCGCAAGAATTTGCCAGCTGAGATCAGAAAGGGAGATGAGAGCACTGCTCTCCAACAAGTGTGGAAGAAAGATGCTCCATGATTTTTCCATGCAGCATCAGGGGACAACACAAAGGCTTTTTGGCCTGAGACACCACTCCTGGTCATTTATACCACAGCACTGTAAGAGACTGCCAGGAAGGCTTCTGTACCCATCTTTCAGCCTCCCTCCAAATCTTTGATCCAGCCATTCTCATGGCTGATGAACAGGAACGTAACTTCTCTGTATGCTTTGCAAAGCACACCCCTGGGGCTGTACAAATAAAATCGAAGTATAAGGGGAAGAGGTAAAGCGTGTATACAGGCTCACTGAAAGATTATTTATTGGAGACTCAGCAGCATTTTGCACAGTAGAGAACATAAGGGGTATTTCCCTGCCCAAGATCAGATGAAGCCCCTCTCCTCAGTATGTCAGATGCTAGGGGATAACACAATCTGGCTGAAGTATAATAAAGCCTAGACACAGCCCTGTGCCCTGGGAGAACTGCAGGACAGCTGCAATGGTACTTGGAGGAGCTGCTTTTCTGACCGAGATTATTCTCGTCTTATACCATATAGAGAAAGAGTAACTGAGAGGGCTAGCAGCAGCCTAGACCAGCTCAGATGCCAGGGAGGGCCACGAGGCCTATGGAAATGCCCTACCTGGAACCAGCTCCCTCCTTTGCATCCATCCGATACAGGGCTGCAAGGAGTAATTAGGTTCAGGTGTATTCCTGAATTAAGTGACACTTGCAGAGCTCAGAAAGCTGAATCCCTGACCACTGCTACCATAAATAAAGATGCTTCATTAGGAGTATGATTCTACGTGGAAGCTTCTGCCGTAAAGAATTTGCTCAGATTAGTCAAGCAAGCCACTTATTTACTGTGTTTAATGTACAGGAAGCATCAGACTGATTACAGAGACATTAAATGAATTCTTACATGGCACTACTGAGCAGCATTTGTCACAACACAGCAGAGACTTCACAGCCTGAATGTTATTCATAAACAAATGCTGAAATGACAACAAAGCTGAGCATGTAACAGGGAGAAACTTTCAAAAAGCACTTACCTTGTGCAAAGGCAGCACCAGGAATGCTCCGCCACCGCTAGCATCTACAATTATTGCAACAAATCGGGGGTTTACTGCACAAAAAGAGCTATCCCAAGTAACACGGGAGACACGGATGTCGTCGTAACACTGATCATTTTTCACTGCTTGGCCAAACACGTGCCGAAATTTGCTCTGTCGTACCACTCGCCTCATTGTGTCTGCAGAGAAGAGGAACATCAAAAGAAGGAGATCAGTTACAGGTGCAGGGACCTCCTGCTTGCCCAGAAGACGCCTGCCAAGGATCTCTCTCCACAGGACCCTCTCATCTGCACCATCACCCAGCTTTCAGCAACACAGAAACACAGTTTTACTCACTATTCCTGCACCTTGCTTTAGACCTGCTAAATTCTCGGCCAGTTTTGACTTTTGTTTTGTTTTGGTTTTTTAATGAAGTTTCAGGCTGTCTTGCACCAAACACAACTGAACTTACAGAAAGAATTTGCTAGTTATGATCAGTTTTCCCATTGTAAATGTATTCTCTTATTGCAGTAAAGGAAGTTCCTAATCCTTAAAGCAGTTTTTAGACAAGTCTCCACATATTTTCCGGGATAAATCTGGTCTCAGATTGAACTTGTTTACTTTCAAGTCAGACAGGGTCCAGAAGATGTAAATAAAAATGCAAGCTCTCAAAATCTAGTGTTCCTGTGAAGTGGTTCCACATGCTCGGTAGCTTCCATTTCTTTCTTCTAACTCCAAAATCTCACTAAAAAATAAAATTAGTTTCCTAGGCAGATAGTAGTAATGGAAACAAGCTAATGACTCAAATTAACTTAGTGTGTCTGTAGCACTTCTCTTGAGAAGGAGAATTTTCAAGGCTTGAGCTAGAATATACATAAAGGGACTGGCATGGAAAATTCCAGCACCTGAGCCCTGGAAGAAGGTGTGGGCACAACACTGCATGCAAACACCAACCCTGGAAGCAAGCGACTGTACTGCCCTCTGTCTATGCAACCTACAGAGCCCTCATATCTGGGAAGGACTTTTCCCATCGTACAAGATTTTCCTCCCTCAGTCAGGGCTTGCAGGAGAACGAGGAGCCTCCATATAGCATGTTACTTCTACATATGAGAAAAATATTTCTGCACCAATCTCTAGGGAAAGTAAGAAGAAAATTTAAAAAAATAAAAATAAGCAGAGTCCACCTCATATCTTGCCTCCCAGTAGGTCCCCAAGCACATGCAGAGGCTGGGAAAAACCTCTCAGCCTTGCAGAGCTTCTTGCTCCAGACCCACCAGCCTGACACTCTCAAGTGAGAGACTCTGAACGTGGCTCCAGCACGTCTCCCTCTGCACAGCCTGTCTGCAGCAGAAGTGATAAAAGGTTGTACGTCTGTCTCCAACAGCAAAGCCTTTGCATGAAAGCGTACTTCAGCATGATTGCTGTTTTGTAGTCTCAGAGGTTAGAAAAAAAATTAACAGCAACAAAAAGCTGAGTAACTAGAGGAAGGCACTCATCTCATCAGAGCTGGGAAATAAGCAGTCACATAATATGTTTCAAGAGGAGAAAAATGTTACAATTAACGTAACAGACAGCTATCGAGTGAAATGCTCTGGTTTCCACATAGATAAGAAAAATAATCAGAGTATTCATATTCCATAAGCTCCCCCCCGCCCGTCCAGCTGAAGCATTTGGGAGCTGGCACTGGCCATCTCCCAGCAGCGCCGTCTCCGCCCGGGCAGCTGCTGCCGCGGTAGAAGCACCACCAGAGTCACCAGTGTGATGGTAAGAGCAAAGCCCAGACCGAGGGTCACAGCTCAGGCAGCCAGTTATCCGTTCGGGGAAAAGTCAGCTTCTCCGCAGACACAGATAAGAAAGGCTCCGATTAGAGAGTCGTTTTTTGTGCTGGGGACATCTGTCCCCAGGTGTGGGGTGGAGGCCACCAACCCCTTTCACACGGGCCACACAGCTGGCAATGGCTTTCAGCCACCGATGGCCTGAACTCTATGAGCTGGTGACACAGGCGTGAAGGGCTCTGCACTTCTTTCCAGCCATTGCGAGTAGGTGGGTTTTCTCCACAGCATTTCTCACAGTACCATTTCTATACTGATGTTCTGTTAAATCTCCCCAATTAACGCTGTTTCAAAGCTACAGAAGTGCCACAACCACAATTTTATTAAGAACTCATGCAGTTCAAGAAAAAAGAGGTGTAGTTTTAAATACAAAAATTTGTGAATGATTGGGGTGTTTAAGGTGCCCACGTGAAAAAAGCTATATATGTTATTAATGATTACTGTCATATTACAGATGAAGTAAGGCCTCCTCTGTACTTAACATCAGTTAACAGAATTGCATGATACACTTTCTGCCAACTATTTCACTTATAGCACAAATAAAAGGCCTGTTCCACGCTGACACACCCAGTGACACCAAAGTGCAATGGGAAGTCGTAAACCAGGAGCTGCTCTCCAGCTCCAGCCAGCAGGTAAGGGTGTAAAATCCAGACATGGAGATCTTTTTATGCTCATAATGCACAGCAACACCCTGAGAGTTCATGTTCAGCTCTACACCAGGATGGAGCAGCTGAAGCCATAGGGCAGACAGTGTCTCTCATGCAATGGGACTATGACATATTAGGAGCAAACTATTACGCACAGGACAGATGATTAGTCACCTGGCAATGAAGTGCACCCATATCTGGCGGGGGGGTGAAGTACAACGGCTCCACTCACAGTGCAATGCAGGTTTTTGTTTTGTTTTCAGGCAAAGGAGGAGATTAACTTATCCAAAATGGATGGGAGAAACTCTGCTGAAGCAGATGGTATGTCATGCCTCAAAGTGGAGGGCTGCCAGCGCAGGCGGCTTGGTGGGCTCCCCAGGGATGCACGTGTGGCTGTTCCCAGTGGGGAGGGTGGGTGGATGAGGCTGGGCACGGCTCCGTTCGGGGGCACCAGCCCCATCCCTGAGTGATTCAGAGCATGACCCCAGCCAAGACCCAGCCCCACTGAATCACATACAAAGAAAAGGTGAATTTCAACTCAAAGGTCCCCTAAAGACAAGAAACACTATACTATCAAGATGCCCGAGGCCAAATTAAGATACATCATTAAAAAAATGCAGCTCCACACCCAGTTACTAATTTATTGTGTAGACTCATTCAGAGACCTGTCAGACACTTTCATCCCAAGAGGGCTCCTCCCAGCCATAAACTGTTCGGGCACTGCACGGCAGGCAGGGCTCTGCTGCCCAGACTTCTGCATCCCCGGCTGCGATTCTGCCAACTCCCACAGCGAGCACCACGCAAGAACAGCATCACCGCCATCCTCCCTCCCTCCCAGCCACCTCCATCCCTCGCTGGCACACAAGGTGACATCAGGCCACCCTGAAGAAGCAGGGATGTTCTTGCAAAGCCCAACGTGCTGCAACACTGCAGGAAGCTTGCAAACAGCTCAGCCCTCTCTCTTCTGAAAACACACCTCACAGGTCAGGTCTTTGCAGCAAAACCCTGCTCACTCATCTGCCTGGGGAGTGTAACTCGCCTAGGAGAAGGAAAAAATACCCTGCTTTGTGCACAGTCAATTTTCATCACTGTTCACCCACTGACAATGTTCCCATCCCACTGTGCATCAAGATTAAAATCTGATGGTTTCGAAGAAGGTAAAGCGAAGGCTTAAACTTGCCTTGCTGAGTTAACATGCAGCAAATTGCCCTGTGTCAATGCATCATACACCCAGGGGTTTTGCAATTTGTCCACTTTAATGCTGGGAATGTGAATATGATAGCTAAGAAGAAGGATTATTTGTATAGCTTGGATAATTGTATCTTTCCTTCCCTTGATCAATACCAGAACACCACCAAAACCATGCTTATCTCAAATATCAGATACTGGGAGGTCTGCCACCCCTTCCACTCTAAAGGAAGAGAAAAACCCCTTATCCTATGGTGACATTCTACTACTTTATTTCCCTCATTTTTACCATTTGATGGAAAGGGTAATTTTTTGGTTTTCTATAAATGACTTTAAAAAAATGCAAAGAATCAGATGTATCCAAAAATATCCGTATTTGTTCCAAACAGATCTGTTCAAGCACACCTTCACTGCCCTCTTCCCCACCTACAGCTCATCATCCTTAGCAGGAACTCTCTGATGAACACATGGTGTGCAGCCTCCAAGTCCTCATTTCCATAGCAAAGGGAGTGATTCTTGGCATTGGATCACAGCCATTTTGATCTGGCTGCTCTCCAAAGAGAGGAGGGGGGGAATGTGCAGGCTGTAGTTATAAAGAGCAGCAACTGCGGATCTCGCAGCACACCACAGAAAGCGAGCAGGTGAAAAACAAAACAGGATGAGCTTGATCCTGGGCACCAAAAAAAGTCATCTCTCTACCTCTTGTTGAAACTGTGAAGAGCATTCAGTATCCTCATTTGTTTCTCAATACTGCAGTGCAAAGGATCCCCTCCTCCACCATCTGCAAGAAAACCACAGCTGAATTTGGTTGCCACAGGTTCTCTCAGCAGGGCCATGCGCAGCCATCAGAGCAGGCAGGCGGCAGGCAGGAGCTCCCAGGTTGACTACTTGTAGGATTATCAGGTGAGACACCAACATCTGAGATGATTCACCATAAGGAAAGCCTGATTCAGCCTCTAGCACACATGCAAAAGTCTGACCTGGCCGGTTCTGGGACCCTTGGGAAGTGACTTTGGAAATACCCGAGCAGGCAAGAAAGTGCCTCCATGGTCAATGGGGCTGTGCTAGGGATTTACTCTTAGGAAGTGGGCTTGGAGCAAGAGTTTTAAAAAAGGAAGTCTAATTAGATCATTGTCTGTGTTGTTAAATCTTAGCTAGGGAGCTGGAACGATCTCCATACACTTGCTAGACAGGAAATTTTTTTTGTAAAGTACAAATTTGGCGGATTTAAAACCTCACAACTGGGAGTTGAAAGGAGTTTAAATTTTGCCAGAGTTACAGTCCTCAGCAAAATTAAAACAGAAGCGTTAGACACCCTGCAAAGACCACTACAATAGAAGTGCTGACAGATCTACGACCACGCTGATCTCCTGGATCCCGCTCCGCAACACACGGCATCTTACACATCCTGGTGGGGACGTCGGAAAGAGCCTTCAAAACTCTTCTTCCCCCCCGCCTCCCCAAATGTACCAAACATTTAACTTCGTCTCCCACTGTCCGTGCCCGCCGTACAGCTCAGCCGCTGGCCTTTGTGTCAGCATTTAAAAGGACCTTAGAAATGCAGGGTGCTGTCAGCCGTGCTTGCACAGTGATACTTTTCATTCCATTTCTTTCTGATCTACCATCATGATGTGTCACAAGAGTTACCATGACTTTGCCCATTTTCCTGTTTATAAAGGATTTATCTGTCTCAAGAATCCAACAGATGTGTTTCTGTGGCTTCGGAGGGCTTTCAGCCTGCTTATGCAAGAGGAAATGCATCCTGCTAGGGAACACTTACAGGAAAACCCCCCACTAATGGCAAAATCCTGCTCAGCCCATGTGATTGTGATCCCTTCTGGAAAGGGAGACATTTGAAATAAAAGGCTAGTTTAAGTCACAGGCAGCCGCAGGCTACTGTTAAAGGGGGTGAGGAGACACTAATCCACTGGGTAAGGAGAACAGCACTTACAAAAAAGGTTGGTACTTGGGACTGGAAAGGCTCTTCCTTAAGTGGAAAATGTCATGGTAAGCTGCAGCTGTTGATGGTGGGCCCTCAAACTCAGAATTAGAGCCTTACTGAAGAGGTTGCATTCACTTCAACGGCAGCTTTGAAATAAATGTATAGTCTCAGATAACAAATGAGAAGCAGATAAGGAGAAAAAAAAAAACAAGATTCACTATAGACAACACCACCAGCACCAGTTATGAATGATGATGAATACCAGGGGACACCTGCCTCACTTATTATCTGTTGGACAGGGTGCAGGGGCTGGCAGGGAGAGGGGACAGTCCCACCGGTGGAACTGCAACACGGGACAGCCCACACCACAGGCATCTGATGTGGGGAAGGCCAGAGGTTTCTTGAGTACCAAATGCACTGACTGTGCGTCTCAAGGTATTTCTGAACACCTGGGCTGAGATGCTTCGGCCTCACCTGCAGAAGTGGTGAGTGCTCAGAGCTGAAACCTTTTTAAAAAAAATATTTTATAATCTTAAGCCAAAAATCAGGCCATAGATGTTTCAACCTGAGGCCTAAGTGCCCCCAGCACAGAGAAAACACCCTCCAAACACTGCCTCACAGCAGGGCTGAGCCACATCTGCAGAGCAGTTGGCCCACTGAGATAAGCACCAGAGAAAAGCCCACAAGGAATCTAGTAATTCACTC
Organism: Phalacrocorax carbo; assembly: GCF_963921805.1. Taxonomy (NCBI): domain Eukaryota; kingdom Metazoa; phylum Chordata; class Aves; order Suliformes; family Phalacrocoracidae; genus Phalacrocorax; species Phalacrocorax carbo. The sequence goes on along the minus strand of NC_087527.1, from coordinate 8,387,735 downwards.
TTCAGAGCACTTTGAACATCATATGGTAGATAAGGTACAGAGCCACATGTGGAATGGAGGATATAAGCATTCAGAGGTTTTCAGGCTACAAAAAGACCACCATCCCATCACACGTCCAGCTCCACACGGGCAAGGATGACTCCATCCCACCGCCGTGGCCATCACTGGATGCCCAACAGAGCAACGAGCTGGTAGAGCAGGAACTGAGCTAACAGCATGTGAACAAGGAACAAGTATTACCCAGGTTATTTCCTAATCTCTCACTTCAAGCATTTCTTAACTTCAGAGCGCTTGGTTGTGCAACCTTTGTGGGTTCTCTGTAACCCATGTGTGTGCACAGCACATTGTACACAAGCACACACACACGCATGCCTGTGGACATACACTGCTTTGTGCTTAGTCTAGTTGCACACATTTCACATAATTTACAGCCTTACCATACTGCACAGGACAGTGTCTTTCTTACAAATGTCTCAGAAGACTCACTCATCTAGAAGAAAAGTCTGCCAGATCGTTTTAAGGACAGCATTTCTGAGCACACCTTTGTCAGAGGAAGGAAAGTGAGACACATCCGTGGGGGAAGTAAGCAGGCAAGCATTTGCTGCCAGCTCCACCAATTGAGCCATGCAGATAGCAAGGACAGCAAAGACCATCCGTTCTTTGAAGCCAAACAAGCAGACTGACAAGCCCCATAGGAGCGACCGAACCACCACAGGAGACCAAGGCAAGCACGTATCCTACAGCAAGTTCAGGGCCACAACTGGCATTAGGCCACAAGACCAGTAAACTGCCACTATTGTCATGGTGGAGAACCAGCATGCCACCAGCAAGGCTGAAGGAGGACTTCATCTCCCTCTCCAAGTATCAAGGGAATCAATTAACTCAGTCTCGTGATATTGAGTCTTGCAATATTTGGGCAAGGGAGGAAGTGTACCTGGGGGGGAGGGAATCACATAGCCACAAAAATTTCATCTCGTCCTACATCTTCACATGAATCCTCTGGCAGAAAAAAGGGAGAGCCATAAATACCTTGATGCAGTCCTCTACTTATAAACATAATGCTATTCCCACTATGGCATACCATTTCAAATCAATTCATATTAAGTCCATTGCTGACAGAACTTTTGTTTTCAGATGTTCAGAGTTACTTAAACCAAGGGTGAACACTACTGCAGATGGTCACAATTCCAAAATACATCATATTTGTGCACAGATTATTTTCAGTCTTTGGTTACTTTAGTCTAGGTTGAGCAAGACCCTGCCATCTGATTTCACTTCATTTTAAAGACAAAAAGCTGGAATATGAACTTAATACTGAAATTTCCAGCTGTTATACCATTGGCGAGATTCTATTTTGGGATGGGAACCTAAACCACAAACTACCAGGGAATTCGATTATATCTCAACTGGGGAGCCCAGCACATTCAAAAATGTAACACAACCCAAACTTAAAATAAGCCAAAATTACTACTCTGGACAAAGTGCAAGGTGTTGATTCTAACCTGTGAAATACTTGATACGATTCTGTTTCTCAGAGCTGTTCCCTGAAACAATCATACTAAGGTTGTTATAATATGAAAAACTCTAAGTCAGAAGTGTCTATAATGCTTAAATCTTCTAGGCATCATCAGAAGCACGTGTTATTTCCTAAGTGTTTACCCTGTACATGCTTTTCTCAAGTGCACATCTCCCATGCTGTCTCTGACACTCCTTTCTTTCACATACATATAGGGATGCAATGGATATTTTCACTTAAAGATTTCCAGGTATGCAATTCATCTTCTTGGAAGATCTTACTACTCATATTGTCTTGTAGCTTGTATCTTTACAGTCTAACATTACATCATCTACCATAATTTACAGTGACAAAAGGACACTGCAGTTGAAAGTCATTACCCCGAAGAGAGCGCATTGTCTGGCTTCATTTAATCTGTGTCATCTACCATAAAGCTAAAGCAATGAATGCACACAAAAATCATTACACAAAATAATTTATCAGGAGGCCATAATGGGATGGGTAACCAGCAAAGAGAAACACTACAGCGGTTACACAAACCCTGGACCTGAAACGGCGAGGCACCTGCAGAGCAGGAACGGGCGCCAGAGCAACAACCTCCAAACCAACCTCCTCTTTTGGGTTTACATCTTTTATAGCATCTTCTGTCAGCTGGCACTAAAGCTGCCAACCTCATAGGTGGTGATGTGTGATGTATTGGGGGGTATGTGGATGATGGCAATTCAACACATGTTGAGCAAAAAAGGCTAGTAAAAAAATGAAAACAGAGAGCAGAGTAGGGGTGGGGAGAACCCCAAACACTCGAATCCAGGACAAAACCTCGTACAGGCCAGTAACACAGAAGACATAGGCAAAAGATGGCTAGGGTACCTGCAGATTAAGCATCCCAGGTGCCTCAGTGCATCTCTGCATTTCAGCTTCCACTTTTGCTGCTGCTAGAGACAGTTGTACAGTCGGTGGGCACAAACTAAAAGCACCAAGCTTTACTGGGTAAGGAAAGGGAGACCCTGCATGGGAGTAGACAGAATCCCACCTTAAGGCACTGCTGTCCCAGCAGCTGGCCACAGAAGGCCATAGCCTTCCATATGCTCCCCTCCAAGAGTCTTTGTCCTCCTCTATTTGCTCCACTGGAATAAACACCAGAGATGCTTCTTTGCACACTGTATCCTCATCCACTGCCAAGAGACAGAGCAATATACTTCCAGAGCTGAACAACAGCCCTATGAACTTCAGCCAGAGACATTACACCAGCACGATGGAAGATGCTACTTACACCCCCGGGGACTGACTGCATCACCCCCACAGTAAAAGCAGCACATGCCACAGAGAGGAAAGCAACAGGGCTTCAGACCACACTTTGACCCCTAGGAAAACATGAGATGGAGAGCACTACCCCCTGTGCAGAGCTGCAAGTCAGCAAGCCTGTTACAACAGCCAAGCACCAGGATTCCAGTTAAGAGAAGTATGCAGATAAAATGCTTTCTCCACAGAGCTGACCTAGTTCTCTTATCAGTGCAACAGAGCTAACAAGGAAGTATCAATCTGTTCAGAGCTGCTACCCCAATTTGCTGAATTCTTCTGCTCTCTTAAAGGTTACAGGCAAGCTTCTTCCAGACCACATTCCTAAGACATTGAAAGATTTAAAAAAAAAATAGTTTTGGGCAAAAGCTTAGTACTAGCTAAGGATGGTTGTTACAAATGGAGAAAGAGCTCTTCCCCACCATAGCTTCATTAATTTCTCACCAAATCACCACACCACATCCCACCTTTCCCAACTAACCAGCTAAGGCACAAGCACTTTTTTCTAACATGACAGAGTGCTAAAAGCAGAAAACAACTGTATTTTCTCCTACAACTTGAACCAATCAAACGTGCCCAAATGAAATAAATGGCAAACATCTTTTCAACGTGTGTGACAGAGGAGCTCACTGGTAGCCACTAGACCTGAAACTCAATTCCTGATACAGGACGCAGTCTGCTCTCTTCAGTGATGAACTTAAGCTAGAAGCCAAGCAGAGAGCAGGACCCAGGTGCTGGGAGCATAAAGCACAGAAAGAATAACACGTGCAGGATTTGCTATTCTGTGGAAGTCAAGAAGAGGTGCAGACATGAAGGTAATTCGATTAACACAGTATTTTCTAAGGTAAGCACGTTTCCTGTTAAACTCCAGTGGCTTTAAGACATTATTGGAAACATTAACTGTAAGTAAGGAGAAGCAGGGTAATTGGATCATTCCTTTAAAAAAATGACAAGAAGATTTATCAAAAGGAGAAGTCTCCAAAGGACTTGATAAACTGTTTTCTATTCCTCCTCAATTACAACATGCCGTGGTATCCACAGGAAGAAACTATAAATGTTACAGATGTTTTAAGAAGATAAATAGTCTTGTAGATGAAAGGTGGCAGGTCCCAGTTCTTCAGCAGCACTGTAGCACTACAGCTTGAGAGCCACCATCAGGAAACCAAGACCTGCAGAAAGCCCTCCGCTATAAACACAAAGTTAGCTGGGACACAGATTCCTCGCAACTCAGAAATAAAGCAGAAACAACAGATCAGCACAACTGAGGCTCACAAATAGACCAGCCAAGTGTGAGTCAGACTGACCAAGCGAGGATGCAGCATTCTCCAGATGGCCCTGCCTGACCACAACCGCTCCGCTGGTCTGCTGGATGGAGCACAACACCCAGACCTGCCGGGAGCCCCCTGAGAAGATAGCGCTGCCTCGGGGGTGTGATCAGAGAGGAGCAGGATGGCCAAGTGCAACGGCAGTGCCTCTCGGACCAGCACTGCAGCCTACACCACTGCCATGGTGTCTGAGGTTTGTTTCCAGCCCTGTAATAGGAAATGTGATGGGCCAGAGACCTGGACAGTGTCACGGTTAGATTGGAGTTATAGCACAGACCAGCGTGGTCCATCACACTGCCATTCTGAATGGAGACACTTTACTCCAAACAGTAGTGGGCTCGGTTAGCATACCTTAAGAAACACTTTATCCAAATGCTAGCTAAATGAGAGCCCAATTTAGCAACTTCCCCGTCTCAAGCTACTCAGTAACACCCATTCAACAGGTGAGGCACTCACATTGAACTTTTGATGTTCTTGAAATAAACCCAGAATGGTTAATTGCCAAAGACAATATCCTCAGCACAGAGGAACGCAGAAGGTTCAGACTGGACAACACAAATGGATTTCAGATTTTAATGCTGTACAAATAAGCTGCAAAATGAATCTCAATTCTCGCAGTTGGAACTAGTGTGTATTTCTCCAGATTTCCATTTGCTGTCCTGCCAGCTCTTCTGGCCAAGCAGCCTATAATTCAAAGAGTACCATTGTCATTCTGTCCCGTTTCCGTAACATGCAATTTGAAATCAGGGCTGGGGGAGGGAGGAAGAGACTGGAGGAGGCTAAAACTCAAATCCAGATAGTTCAATCTGCTAACTTGATTTTAAATCCCTATCTTGTGGTACCAATTACAGCCCCTCAAACATCTGTTTTAGCAAAGGGTTCCAAGTTCAAACACATTTCCTCCATCCTACAGATGTTCTTTGTCGCCGATCCGTTTCAGGCCAAGGCTGCTGTCCTGTGCTGCGGCAGAGCCCCGGCTGCTACGCACCGCAGCTGAGCGGGCAGCAACATGGGCGAGCTGGTTTCAAACCATGAGTGCAACACGAGCACCTTTCTCACCTCTCTAGGCAGGCAAGAAAAAAAAAAAAAGAACTTAGGAAAGTGTATTTAGTTTAGTAAGCAACTTTAATAAACACTCCTGCTATACTACGAAGAAAGATTTCTGATGCAAGGAGAAACACCTTCCTACACCCACAGGCTCCCTATGCCAAGGGCAAAAGGTGCACCCGCCATCCCTGACACCCCCAGCGCTCCCACGGCAGCTCTCTGCCTACCTGACGGCGAGAATCACACCCTGATACACACTGGGTGAAGGCTGATTTCTTAGGGAAGGGACCTGCAGCTGGCTGCTCTCAGCTGGGGAACTTGTTTTCAGTAAAGGGCATGAGGAATTACAGCCTGTGTTTGATGACCTTTAAGCTTTACTTACCTGTCGGCTTGACAGTCATGTCACTGCACGTGCAACCCACACACTTCCAGCCCTTTGAGAGTCCCTGTGGCATTTACAGCAGCTCTGGAGGAGACCAGCCAAAACAACCGGCAGTATTCCGCTGAGATAAGCCCCAGCTGGTTTTTATGGGATCTTTCATAAGTGCTTAAGAATTCCCCTAGTAGACCAGAAGATCAATGTGGCAAGCACTGCTTCTAAAGAACAAAAAGATAACCTTTACCCCCAAAGAAACATCAGGGAGCAAAGTGAAGTGTACGGAGATAACACACGTGCATCCAAAGCACGGGGAAACAGGAGGCCAAACAAGGGTAGCCCGCCTTTAACCAACAGCACCTTAAAACACCACACAGAACTTTAAGAGATCGATCCAGAAAGCAGCAATGGCCAGGAAAAATATGCTGGAAGGCACAATGACACCCAGCTAGAAGTGTTTTGCGCCTACACTTCAGGCTGTACTAAAGCAGAAGTATATATTGCTGAAGTACGTCTGGCAACTTGAATTTGTCTAAGCTGGCTCAGGATATTTTCCTGCCTTGCAAACCGATCTCAGCAGATCCAAAAATGAAAATAAACCTTAAAAAAATTCACTGAAAACTCCAGAAAATTTAACCCACCTCCTGCTCTGAACAAGACAGCTTTGTGCCTATTTACTCCAACCTCCAACATACAGTATAATTAATAGAAGTACTGCAGTAAAAAATTAACAGTTGAAAAGCTAAGTGCAAGAACGGCCTTTTTTACACACACATCCCACCATGTGTGCTGGTGCAAATATAAACCATCAGTAAAACAACAAGTACACTTAGTAGTATACGCTACAAGTATTCCCAGCCTAGTACCTGCAAGACCCTGAGCAAAATGCTTAACCTCACATTTCCAATTTGGAAACAAGGAGATCAATCTGTTTCACACGGGTAACTGCAAGAAAACTAACACTGACTGGCTACTGTATGATGAAAAATGCCAAGCGAATGCCAAATATACACCTCAAGTCCATCAGTGTTCAAGAGTCCAGCACAAACTAACACACCATGAAGTTTTTAAGTGTTTAAAGGGGGAGAAAGAAAAAAAAAAAGGCAATTTCATAAGGTAACACTGGCACTGAGCTGAGGGCCTCACCATCGAGCCTTTTCTGATGACTATCTTCCATATCAAGTGATCATCCGCCCAGCACTGCCAGTTTGCCCAGCTCCCAAGGGACAGAGTGCTTACTACGGCTTGAATTTGTTATTGCCTGCTAATCCCTGGTGGTGCTAATTATACCCATTATCAGTTTGTCTGATTGAGCCTGACGCATGTCCAATATCCAAATCTGCAACACTGTAGGATGTCACGTCCCTATCAGATTTGCACAGGAACAGGTTGCTTCAAAATGTGGTGTTTCAATACAGCAGGTTTATACATTTATGTGAGATAAACAATGGATTTTCAAGGACTCCAGAACAGTCTCTATGGCAACTATATGCAGAACTAGGGGGATGGAGGGGGAAGGGAGGGGGAGTTCCCACATTTCTAAATACTCCCACCAGAGTGATTTGAAGTCCATTTTCCAGGGACTGCTTATACCAGGAACCACAGGTGAAACGTACTGGCTAGGTGCACAGACAGATGCAAACAAGGTGTAGTTTTAGGCACACCATCCCCATCTAGTTTTATGAAATCCTGCTCAGGCATATTTGATAAGACTGCAGAAATGGTTGCCTTAATATTCAGATAAGAAGAACTGTACATGGATCACATATATGCTTGTACATACATAGATTACATACAAAGATGCTACGGCCGACCAAGATTTGGAGAGCCATGGGAAACCATGATCCTTCCTATAGGATCGCAGTTTAACTTGGCCTTAGGCACAGCTCAGCAACACTCCAGACGAAAGCTGCGAGCTCATCTCAGCACACCTGACTGCATCAGGCTGAATCTTAATCACTTTAGGTCGGATCCCACCACTGTTTTAATTTTACCTCCACTGCTTTTTCAAATTAAATTATTAAAAGGGAAAAAAAGGAAAACCTAATTATGATGGATTGAGAGGCCCAGCTCAGTGTCAGAGGCACTAAAACCAATCCCACCACATCCAGCTTCTCCCACCGAGAGCCAGACTTCAGAAGTCATTACATGCTCATAGCAAAAAGCATATTATGTATCATTTATTGTTATCATCAACAAAATTGGGGTAAGACAAATCAGATAACGTTGAAGTAGCAAAGTGATAACGTTGAAGAAATGCTACTGTCCTTTCTCCAATGCGGGTGATTCTATCTTGGTATCTAACTCATTAACAAAGAAGAAAAGCAAAGAGGAAAAATGGTCAAAGAGCTCACGTTTTACTTTGTCTAAACCAAGGGGACCTCTTCTATCAACAAGCACCATGAGAGTACCAGCAGGCTGGAAGCCTTCGAAAGAACAACATGGGACATGGGTTGGGGTGTTTTATTTTTCCCCATAGGAGGTGGTAGCAGATACCATTTTCATTATTTCTGTGTCAAGTTCCTTGATAGCTCCTGACCTACAGAGCCACACTTTAAAGCTTTTATGGTACTCCATCACACCATTTCAAGACCACTTTGTGGCTCGTTACAAAGATGTCTGCTGTAAAGAGATGGCATCTGTCTTACTGGCATGAAGAACTGCATGGGAGGGGTGTAAAGTAAAACCATCTATCCACCCAACAGTCACCTTCTACTTTATAGCAACATCGTTACCTCCACATCCAGCCATTAATTCTATCAGATTTGTATTCACTACACCAACCCATACAGGGACAGATACAACTAATTGTTGGTATATTCCATTAGGAACCTCTCCAGACAGTTTCCTCCTCTGAGGACCATCAGCACCTGACTGTGCATCAGAGGGCTCTCCAGTGCAAAGGCAGACCTGCCGGCGGGACCTCGGCTCGGCACTGCTACGCCGAGAAGCTGAGTAATTCTAGTGTCACCCTGGTATTTTATGTGCCTAACACTGTCATCTAAAAACACATACAAAATCATGTACTGAACAACTGTAACCTCAGAAAGAAACAAATAATCCATTTTTAGTATTGTTACTCACATGAGGAGAAATAGAACAAAGCAATCCTATTGGCAAATAAAAAGGAAAGGCCCAGTAACCGATTCCCAACTACACCAGTATATTCAATGCATCTGGAATAAGCAACTTTCACTGCTAGCTTCCCTGAGTCACTTCAGCTAACCTAAACCTTTTCGCCCTAGTTGTGACTTGGTGTTTGCCCCAGCAATGCCACCACCACCAGCATTTGTGCATCTTGGGACAAAAAGATATCAGTTCACATCCTGTCAGCCTAAAGCCACCAACGATCTGACTTTTCGCATGTAGCTACATAACCACAGTGACTGTAAACTGAAGCTGTAAGCAGTTTCTCATCAGACTAATTTCAGAGTTAACAACCCAAATACAAGCAGACCAAAAATATTAGGTGGGGAGACTACAGGGAAAGAGCTAGAAGAGAGCACAGACTTTTAATTCTTGTTCATATGCCCTGTAAATGCTTAAACTGGGGCACTTCAAATCCTCAGTGAGTTTCTGTTCCAACACATCCTTTGAGAAGGACTGAGATTGTCACAGAGGCCTCAGTAAAACAAACTCAAAAATAAACAAACCCATACTTTAAAAGTCAAGTGAAAATGTGCCTGTGAGTTGCCTAAAAGGACATTCCTAGCCCTGGGAGTGGTGCGCTGATGACCTCACCAAGCCGCACACTCAGGCCAGGAAGTGTTTTGCTCATGTCTTCAAAATAGGAAGCTGGCATCCAAGTCATACTCCTCGGAACCGATAATCAAATGAAAACCAATAACATAAATTCTCTTATGATCAGAATGCAATGTTGTGTATTAATGAGCCATTTTATGAAGCCGTCATTAAAGTCTAATATTAAACTTGAACATGATGCATGGAGCAGTTACTGAGGGCAGGTCTCTCAGCGTCCTTTGCTGTATCACTCAGGAAAGCTGATATTTTACCCTTCTGTGCATTCCTTCTCATTGCCATTAAACTGAATCTCTGCCTTTTGCTTGGAGTGAATCCCAGAAGTGACAGATGCAATAAGCATGAAGATTTAACTTGAAAAAATCCAATGATGTTTGAAAAGGCAGCTCACTAGAAGATAGAGTAATGCCAACAGAGAACATAAAGAGAAACACACAAATGCTGATTAAAGCAATCTGTATAAAAGGCTACAAGTGACCATTGAAAAATTACTATTATGAAGTGCTATATTAAAACAAACACAAAGCAAATGCTCCCTGACATGTACCCGAGTGTGTCAGGTCTTACTATGGCTACCGAAAATACTGAAAACATATATACACAAAATAAACATGCACTGACTTTATCACAACAGTATTTGATCTTCTACCTTTGTGTACACATTCTTTAGCGAACACAAATATTAGCTGCAATAAAACCTCTTGGTGAGTGCATAGCCATCTGTTTTTCCCCTTGAGCAGAAAAGATGATTCAATGCTTGTTATTCAAATGAAAATCGAATATATGCTCTCCTGCCTCACGCACAAGATACCCACTGTTTTCTCCAGCCATCGCACATTCAGCACATGTGAACAGGCTTCTTACAGGATGGACTGTGCCAGTTCACACCATTTTCCCACACACTCAGCAGGCACAGAGCTTCTCTCCTGCGTGTGCTTAGAGAGGCACACCATGAGAGAGGGTAGTGTCAGGTAATTTGGATACAGCCCAGCCTAAAATTAAACCCGAATCGGTATCAGCAAACTGAAAAAGCCAGCCACTGCTTAATATATTCAAAATGTCACTCTTTCATTTTGCCAACATCCTCGGTCTTGCTTATACTAATGCACACGCACATCTGCGTGAATAGGCTGAACAGACGTGCTCAAACACACACGTACAGGCCTGAAACTACAGCTATTAAAAAACCCCACAACACTAATGCATATCCCTTATCTTTAACAATAAAACTGCATCAATCAGTTTTACTTTTGTTTCCAGTCAGCTTTCAGTCCTTTTTTTATTTTTTTTTCTTTTAGACCTGTCTCCTGTGCGGTCACAGCATCACATTGTCTAGACCGGGGTACTACAGCTGAACGTTCGTGCGGTTGCACATCGGACACCTTTCCACGTCCTGTGAGCGGAGAGGCTGCCAATGTCACAAAGCACAGATAAGAACTAACCTTTACATTCTGCCCTTTGACATATCGCTATTAAAACAACGTGGTTTTCTGCGTAGAAAAACAAACACCAGGAGCGTGTCGTACAGCCCAGGACTTTACACATCTCCTGACACAGCCTCGGAAGAGCCATTAATAACGGCGTGACACATACCCGGCTAAGACTGGTGTAAAGAAAAAACAAACCCCAAAACTAAACCCTCCAGTCATCTTTTGTCCTCTGAAGCCTCACAGGGTGGCAGCGGGGACGCGGCGCTCCGGGGGCGACACGCACACCCGCCGCTGCCGGCGAGCTGCTGCATCGCCGTGGGGGGGAACAAAAAAAGGAAAAAAAAAACCCTCCTGAACAAAAGAAAAGCGCCGTCCTCTCCGCGGCGAAGCGGCCGGGGCTGGCAGCGGGCACCAGGTGTGCGGCGGGCAGGGGCGGCCCGGGCGGCGGCGGCGGGAGAGCCCGGCCCCGGCGGCGGGGCCGCCCGCCTCGGGCAAGCCCTGCCGGCAACCTGCGAGCCCCGGGCGGCCGCCGGAACCCGCGGCGACCCCGAGCCGCTCCGCTACCTAATAAGGAGGAGAGCGGGGGAGAAGCCCCGAGCTGAGCGCGGCGCCCAACCTCCGGCGTGGGGAGGGCGCTTTCCCCCGCAGGCCCGGGCGCTGACAGCGGCCACCGCCTCAGGAAGGGCTCGGCGGCATCGGCCGGCCCCGCGCAGGAAGAGCCCGCCCGGACCCCCGCCCGCCCTGCCCGGCCCCGCCGCCGCCCTCCCGCGGGCACCGGCCGCCTCCCCGCGGCGGGCCGCCGGCCGCCCTCCCTCCCTCCCGCCCCGCCAGCTGCCACCGGCCGCCCACGCGGGGCGCCGTCCCGCTGACCTCCCCGCTCCCCACTTCCCCGCCCTCACGGCCCCGCAGCCGCGCACCGCGATCCCGAGCCGCCTCCTCGCGTCCGCTCCTCAGCCCCGGCGGAGCCGCCTCCACCTCCTGCCACTGCCGCCGCCGCCGCCGCCCGACTGACCGCCGCGGGGCGGGGGCGGGCAGCGCCGCGCGAGGCCCCGCCCGCCGCCCGCCGCGGGCCACGCCCCCTCGGCACGGGCACCGCCTGCAGCCGCGAGTTCCCGGCCCGCCTCGCTCGGCAGAGGCGGCGAGGTGAGTGGCGGCCCTCCTAGCCAATGGCGGCGGTCGTGGTCGCGCGCTCTCGCTACCCAGTGCGGGCGGGGCGGCCCCTCAGCCGCCCCTCAGCGGGGTCGGGGCGAGTCTCTGCCCGAGGGGTCCTCGCGCCCCTTCACCGCCCCGGCGGGCACCCGGCAGCCCGGCTCCCCTCAGGCGCTTAGCCCCTTGCCCAGCCGGTGGCCCCCCACTGCTCCCCAGCCTGCCTCTGGCCTCTCCCCTCACAGGCCCGGCTGCGGCTGCCTGCCGGGGTGGCACTGGCGGTCCTCTGCTTTAGATACCCAGGGTGCCAGCGAGGGGGGACGCGCTGCCAAAAGGACGGGGGGGGGGGTTTGGGGCACTGTGGCAACAAAGCCAAAAACCGCGAGCGCTGACGCGGTGAGTGAAGCACGACCCCGCGGATGCGGCTCCCCGTGAGCCCCCCGCCAAGCTGGGCGCAGCCGGAGCCGGCTGTCGAGAAACGCGACGCCGAGGAGAGCCGGCGGTGCTGGGAGAAAAACCACCGCGCCGCCTCGTTCTGTCGTGCCGACTTGCTGGGGCCTGTAGCTGCGCTGGAAAACGGCACTTCCAGCAAGGCGGGGACAAAAGGAGAGCTTAAGCCCCTGCTAAAAATCACACTTGAATGCGAAACCCAGGCCCGTGGCTTGAAACGGAAGATTCCCCCCGTGGTGCTAGGAGTAAAGCCACTTCTGGGGATGCTGGCTTACACGGTTGTGAAGGGGGTTTTTTGTATCTGCTGTTCGATGAAAGAGGCTGACTGTTACTACAGCACGCAGTGGGAAGGCGAGTACCCGTGTGGCAAACACCCCGAGGCACGCAGGGTGATGCCGCTCTCAAAGCCTGCGTGTTTCTGTTCCGCCGGGGAACTTGAGGAGCGGGTGGATGGTGCTAGATCAGGGCCCCTGCTGCACGCTGTTTACCATACATGGCCAAAACCAAAAGCTCGTCTAGCTTCCTTATACGCTTTGGCCAATATCTGCGAATTCGTTTGCATGTGGTTAGGTGCTTAAGGGGCCTAATTTTTCAGGGGAGCAACGCACCTGCAATTCCCCTTATAATCCTCAGAATTTGGAGAAATACGTGTGAAAGAACCCTCCTCCTCCCCCATGAAACTGTGATGGGACTGTGAGCTACCCCCTATTAGGTGGTAGCTGGGTGTTAAAACATGCAGAAAGCCTCTCAGATACATTTGTCACGGTCTTGCTGGTCTGACTGATTACAGCTGATAGAAACTTCAGATGCCACGGTAGCTACAAATTAAACAAACAAATGTTACCCAACATTTGGCACTAGTTTAACCACTGATTCAATAAGCAGGAAAGTCTCTTACGTACTGAGCAACACCTTGATAAAAAAAATTATGCACCCAAAGATTAGAGTTGCAAGCCTGCATCCCTGCCACGCACTGCCCGCAGCACCAATTACCGTGAAATTAATACCTTCCTTCTGAAAGCCAGCCCAGCACACTTGTTCTCCACCCTCCTCCCTCAAACAAACTCTTTAAAGCTAAAAAAGAAGAAAACAAAAGCAGTTTGGCAGCCTTGGAGCAAACTTGCAGGTAATCTGTAGTTTAGTGGGTTTAGATTGTGATTCATATTTTCCACGTAGGTACGTGACTTGCTGAAGGTCACACAATGAGTCAGTGATAGAGCTGAGTGTCTTGACTGCCAGTCCCACGGCCATTAAATTATTAGGAGTCTCGAACCTGTGCATGTGGCTTAAAACTTTATAAAAAACTGTTGATACAAGCATATCAATATGTACTTAAATATGTACATATGTATAGCTCCTTCTAGATCAAAACTGTGGGGAAGCTTGAAATGATATTTTAATCACATACCAGGTGATGCTTTACCCTGGACTGACAAACAGCAAAGGCAGCAGTACCCAGCACTACCCAACAGCTTGGAAGAGAAACCAAGGAAGGTTTTTGGCATCTATCTAAAAAAGAGCGATGCACAAAGAACACAAAGTGAAATTTGTCCTGAGAAATCTGATCAAAACCTAATCCTCTCTAACTGTCACCTGAACGGTTGGTTCCTGGTTCACGTTGTCGCTGCAGCAATGGGTACTCCTGCAGCACAGCTTGCTGGAGGTGTTGTTGGAAGGGTCACTGCGAGTGGACTCAGAAGGAAATGATACCTCTTGAATTTTCGCTAGCACTTCCTTAAACGTTTGGATGGAAGTGCTCCAAAGATCACTCAGATCCTGACCTGGACTAATGAGCCATTTAGACCGCAACAGCTCACCGTACAAGGCGATGAAGGAATGATATGAATTTCAGGCTGAAGTCTTCAACAACAGGAGGAAGGGCTAAGGTTTTACACGTGCTTTTTGGTTCCACTGTAAGCAGTAATCTGCATCCCTTCAGCTGAATAAAATCATTCTAACAAACAGTACTTAAGTTATAGCCAGAGTGATGTAAGCCTAATAGCTTGTCAAAATATGTCACAAATTCTAATTTTTGGAAATAAAAATATCCTGTTACCAAATTCTTGCAGCTACAAGGAACCATGCAACAAAATTTGTCCTTCTATTTGATCAGTACCAACACGCCTGATTATTAAATTTTGCAGAAAAGAATCAGAATTTATTAAAAAATGCATGTCTCTAGTTTTATCCATCCCACATATTTTACGCTCTAATACATCGATGCACGATTGCAGTCTATCTCACAGCCTTTATACGGAAACAGCACCGTGTCTACAGACTCCACCTCTGAAACTTATGTCAGCAGCTAAATTTAGCTTGCTTGCAAATATGCATCAATTCCACCGCTGCAATAAATCACACTGGTTTATTCCTGTGATGATCTTGACACGCCTTATAAGTAACGCAGCCGGTGTGCCCCACAGCCGTCATTGCCAGTGCCGTGTTATTACTTAGAAAAGGTAAAGAAAGACACAAACACCTGAGGCACCTCTTTCTGCGAGAAACTTTGATGGCTTCTTTGGCCTTCAGCTGATACTAAGCAATTTGGCTTGGAGTCTGTGAGCAATCTGAGATGGATGACAACCCTGTCGTTCAGAACCAGTGACGTCACTTGAGGGATAAGTTTGTCTCAAACATTTCAATTTGCTTAAATCCTCATTGCTAATTGTATTCTGAATGAAGGAAAACGGCTTATGGGTTTAGAGAGATCAGCAAGTAAAAGTCCTGTTATTTTGCAGCTTAACACAAAATATGCTGGACGTGACATATTAGTTCTGGTGTTTCGGACCTTGGGTTTGCAGCTATCCAAGTTACACAATTTATGAAGAACTATTTATTTATGACTTGAAGCCTTTTGATTTATTATTATATTTAAATGACTTTACAGGAAGAACCACCTGAAAGTTGCTTATTTTTATATCTCTTCTTCTATGGCCCTCATGATTTAGATGTGTGAGGCCAGATTCAGCAACGTTGGGAAGAGCTGCTCCTGTTGAAATTGGTGATGCAATCTTACGTTTCACATAATATTACTGGAATGCAGTGGGGTTTTTTATGCAGGGAAATCTGAACTGATTGCAATGAAATAGAAGTACCCAAACTATTTTCTGTGCGTGGCCATAGCATTAGATTTACTCTTTCTGCCTTGTTTTCTCAATGTCCATCGGGCACATATCGAGTGGCAAAGGGAGCTTTATTAAACTGCTTACAAGCCTGGCTTTTAAGGGACATTTCAATGATCATCAATGTTGAGCAGCTGCCCAGACAAAATTGTACCAGCAGGCACCCCGTAACAGCTCTTGATTATGGCTAGTCAATTCTGTCTCTTGGACCGGATTACGTGTTCTTCCTAGGGAAGCGTTGCCCTGTGCTGAGCTGTTCCCCAGATCCAGCAAAGTGTCTGGAGAGAGAGAGCGCAAAATCCGTTTGGTTTGGCCTTATTCAATCCGTGGCCAGAAAGGGGAGCTGTAGAATTATGGAATGAAGATAAGGAGAGCAATATGTTCAATCAGATTTTTTAAATAACAGCCAGGAAGGGAGAAGCATATGAGAGTGTATCAGAGCATGTGGCCAAGGAGGAAGGAGGAATATGTGAATTAAAGCAGCGGGTGAGGAGTCAGCAGCCCCTTAGTTTTTATTCCCAGATCCACCCCTCCTTTCTGTGTGAAATCGATCAAGTCCCTGCGCTACTTCCCGACCCAGTAAACTGGGGTCAGGTCGCAAGCCCCCTCCCCAAACGGTGGTGAAAAGCCGCTGTGGTGAGGGTGCACTTGCACTGGCGCTGTTTGTGTGCTGCCTGGCATGGATGGAAGATGCTGGAGACTGATAAGTGATAATAAGTGAACATTAGGTCAGGATGTGTATTAATAATTTATGCTATTGTTATTAATGATTTAAAATACATTTCATAAAGCACATTTATTACTACATATACGCACTCTTATGCATGTTGTATGCAGCAATACACGTCACACACATCCCTACCAACTCGTCTATGGGAAGGGCGTAGAAATGTGTGCTGCCCACGGTTTTTACAATGAAAGGAAATCTCTAAATTAATTTTCAGCTAGTCTATTTCCTCATGTATTTTTCTTCTCCATCAATGTACAGGACTGTGAAATATATTTTTCTTTCTCTTTTCTCATTTTGGCAATAAAGGGGAGGTGGTCCCAACGGTCCCAATACCTAACTAAAATGTTGGGACAGCAAATAAAAATTAAGCAGTTAGTTGCAACAGATGGGATTTTCTTTGTTGCTATCTATCTCCACTACACCAGATGATTAACTAGGAAGAGAGAGACAAAAAAGCAGAACAACAAAAAAAAAAAGCTATATTTTATTTACAACATGAATATCCTGGGACTGACACTTCCTATCATTCTGAATAGCAGGAAAAAAAGCAGCCAGGCACCACGTAATGAGCAGGGGCTTTGAGCAGTGAGCAGTAATGTGGGGCTTGGCACTGTGATTCCTGTAGCACTCCATGTTACACTTATCACATGTCCTAGTCTTGTCCTCATTATTCAACCAGTTTTGAATCCTTTTGCCATCTTGTTCTGTTTCCCTGCTGTCTAGGATCAAGTTGGACCAAAGGTGCTGGAAAAATCAGATGTATAAGAAAGGAGTCATATAATGGTAAAAATAAGTGAGATGTTCGCGTTCAGTTAGGCAGTACGAGATTTGGGAAGATACACGTTCAGAAACGGATTTAAAAACCAGACTATGTCACAGATGTAGCAAAACGAGAAGCTATTCCTACTCCTCTTTACTGCAGTGTTTCACAGTACAGCACTGAAATAGATTGTCTTGACCCTCCCTCCCTATTTCTTCTGAAGAACAAGTAGGTAAACATCTGTCAGGAGTGATTTAGCTGTCGCCAGTATTGCCTTAGGGATGGAGCATGATTTCTTGTAGTCCCTTCTAACCCCCTTCCTCTGTAAGATCACTTATTGCATCAACCTGCTCCTTTTATTCCCCGCAAAGGATGCATGCCTCATTGCTGATGAAAACATCCCTCCGTCTGCTCTGGCTGATGAAAACACGCCGTATCAGCTGTACCATTTAATCAGACAAATCTCCCACTCGAGGAGGAATGGAGAGGCTGTGTAGATCCAGACACCCCGATAATACCAGTACTAGCACCGCTTCATGCACAGAGCCTAAGTCTGTCAGGTGGCAGATAGTTTGCAGTGACAAATAGTTCACAGCCCTGTTTCTTTACATTATGAGAATGATAATATGTCTTCAGATGCTTCCTGAGAGGATAGGATCTGTTTTTCATTGCTGTAGGCCTTTTGTTTTCACTGATACACACACAAACTCTGGCAGTGTTTATATTCTGACTTGGTTTCGCGACTTCTGTGAATGAGAGTATTTGACAGTACAATGTACTAAGCACCGTGGGATAATCACACCTATTTTTTAAATAAACATGCTATTCAATTCAAAGCTAGCATAGATTTCCCATGCCTTAAAACATTTATTTTCCCTTATAAGGAAATCCACAATTGCAGATGGTCAATAAAGAGAAGATGTAAGTTAGCCAGCATGGGTCTGATATGTCCTTACAGGATCCAAACTCTCAGACAAATGCGCATTTCTGATTTCTCCCTATTTGCACATAACTGCTGTTTTACCAGTAAAATGTCAACAAAGTTCCTTTATCCATAGTTTTTCAGTGAAAGGGTTTTCAGGTTGATGTCATTCTCCTGAAAGCCTTATTCAGTTAAGTCACAGTGCAGGAGAAAAAGAACCTATGGAAAATAACACCTCCTTTCTATGCCACAAGTAAATAAAACTATATTGGCTCACCCAATGCCTAGAGACAGAGGCAAATAAGCACACATGACAGTGAGAGAAAGTATCATATGGGAGCTTCTGCACTATATCTGTTCATGAAAAGCAGTATGGGAGTACTGGATATTATACTTATTTATATACAGGAGAGTCTTAAAAATCCCTTTCTCACAAAACAGTTTCACTGCAAGAAGTACTTTTACCGGGCTGCTCGTAGACTTGAATCAATGCCTGATTTTTGGCCTGCCTCGTTACGACCATAGATCGCTAAATGTGCCCCAAGCGCATCCCTTCTGTTGCTCGGCTGGGATGAGGCAGGTATTTTCTGAAAAGCCTCACGGCCACCGTGTCCCCACCTCCCCTCCCCACCCAACCCTCAGCTGCAGCTGCTCGGGATCCACCCTGGCCCCACGGCACCGCGGGGCAGAGCGGGGGGCTGCCAGCCTGCCGGTGGCAGAGCCGCCGTCGCGACTCACCTTTCCTGGCAGCGCTGGGCGGTGGCGTCGCTGCCTTCGCCTCTGCCGGCTTGGGCTTTTCGAAGGTTCTCTTTGCGTCGGCAACTTTAAGCACTTTCTCATCCTCCTGACTCTTCCTCCCCTTCCGCTCCGGCTCCTCTGAGCCCCCTCCTCCTGCAGTCCTGCCTCCAGTTAGCTGTTCCGTGCCTGCAGCTGCCCCCTGCTCCTTGGCAGGCTTCGCTGCATCGCTGCGGGGCTCCAGCAGCGCCTCCGTCATTGCCACAGTCTTGCTCATACTCAAAGCCAGGCTCTCTTTGCTGTGGGACCGGACAGGAGGGGCCGGTGGGGTTTTCTTCTGGCTGTATGACTGGAGTATCCCTGCATCTGCTTCACCTCCGAGCTGTTCCCTGCTCTCAAGAAGCTGGCTGCTGCTCTGTCTCAAAAGCTTTTCAGTGTCTTTAGCCACCGAAGCATAATTTGCAACTGCAGAGACCATTCTCTTGAGGCTGTTCACTACCTGCTTGTCTGGCTCGGGCTTCCTGGCCGGATCCTCCTCGCTGGTCTGGCCGTTCTGGCAAAGGTCCGGAGGGCCGTCAGGCTGGGGGGCGAAGCTCACCGCCTGCCTGAAGCTTTCAGCTGCCTTGCTGCTTTCTCTGGGGACGTAGGAAACAGGTGATGTTGCCTCCTGTTTGCTTTGCAAAATGTAATCCATAAGCATGGCGTTTCGCTCAAAGCTGTCTGACCTGATGGGGACAGTCGGCTTGTTGCCCTCCGAGGGAGAGTTCAGGGTCAGTTTATTCACTTGCCTGTTCTCTGCACTGCTTTCTGAGTCTGAACGGCTTATCTGCCTCCTCAGGACTCCTTGGAAAGTGTTGAGCCTGTTTAGGCTCGGACTTGCCACCTTCCCATCCCCTGGGTAGCCCTCCTGAATCACAGGTACCTTGTGCTCTGTTGCTTCCCATTCCTCCTCAGGTTCTGCTTCTGCCTCTTCGATCAGGCGCCTGTACTCACTCTCCTCCAACCTGTACACCACCGGCTTCACCGTCCTGCTTGTGCCCGCTTGCCTGTGCCCAACCTCCATTTCATACACCTTCGGAGGGGCTTCTCCCTCCTCCCCTCTCCTGCACCCTTTCAACATGGGGTGGTCTTCCGAGCACGTGTCCCCTGCCAGTCCCCGCTGCCCTCTCTGCCCGCTGCGCCTCATCTCTGACTTCTTGGCAGGGGCTTGCGTGTCGCTCCCCGGGCCAGGAAGGTCCCCGCTCTCCAGCGTGTGCCCCAGGCCCTCCTGGCCAAGTTGCGGCAGAGTATAATCCTTGCCCATCCCTGAGGAGGCTCCCCGGGAGGTAGTGCAGTCTCTCCCCCTCGCCTTACTTGTGTCATCCTGTAAATATCCATAGTACTGCCAGGTGGAGGCTTCCATGGCTGGGAGCTCAGTCACTGTAAATCCTGGTCCAAATGCTTTAAAACTGGCCAGCCAAGATTTCTTCCCACCTTGGGTCTCGGCAGACTTTCAGCACCGCCTTCTCCTTCCTCTGCTACTGGGAGAGACGGAGGCAGCTTGGAAGCCTCCGTGCCTGGGTCATGTGAATTGGCATTTTTTAGCCTCATGGCCAGCAGAGATGAAAATGCAAGTTGGCATGATGGAGCCCATCCTCTGCGGCAGGGCAGGAGGCTCTCTCCTAACCCAACAGCTGTCAGAGTTGATGCTATGCTGGTTCCTACCCAAATATACCCCACATAACTGTAAAAGCACCCCCCAGCTTCTAATTTCCTGGTCTGTAGCACTTTACAGGCAGGACTTGCTGCCCATCGGCATCTTTCTTCAGGGACTTTCCTCTTTTCCCCAACCTGCTGCAGCAGTAACTCCCTATGGTCCCGTGCAGGAATCCTCCCTGGCTTCCCTCCGATATCGCTGCTTCCAGAGTGATTTACTGCCAGGTGATCTGCTGCAGCTCGTCTGGGCAAGATCACCTCCGTCAGCTCCTCCGTGGGTTTCACGGAGAGCTTGGAAACCCGCATCCGTGTCCCTGGCACTCTTCCCTGCCTCCCTGCCCTGCGCCCGACGGACGCAGTGTCTCCCCCAGCGCTCCTTCCTTGGAAGCAGCGCACAGCCTTGGTCTGCGTCCCAGTGTTTCAGGGAGAGATACTGCCTGCACAGAGCACGCAGGGCAGAGATGGATCGGCTGGAATGATCTGTGGGAATATGTTATTTCTAAGGGAATTGCTGTGACATAAAAAAGACTACTCGAGATAAACAGAGAAGCCCCACAGCAGCCTCAGAAACAAGTTTCCCTTAGGAGACTCCAAAACATAACTTATCAAAAATCCCTACTAAGACTCTGGGCATTTGTCTAAACAAGCCTCTGAGCAGAAAGTTCCTCCCTTCAGATATTCCTTCTGACGAACGGGCTCCTGTAAACTCTCTGGAAGGAGGGGGAGCAGCAGGGCTGGAGGGCTCTAATCCGTTTATACACAGCTGGGATGCCTGGCATTGCAGCGAGCCACGGCGGCCGCCACGGCTCCCACCCCAGCAGCTCTTGCCCAGTGCTTTGCCTTTTATGGTGCACGAGGTGCCGGCTGCCTGATCCCAACCCGGGAAGGCATCCTGAGGAGGGATGCAGGAAAACACCTAGATGGTTCCTAAAGAGACGCAGGCAGTGGCGCAGCTTGTGCCAGCACCTCCGCGGTGCCGGGGCTGTGAGCCGGGAGCTGCTTCCCAGCAGGGGCTGAGTTACCACAATGTCAGCTTGAAGAGTTTGCAAACTGCCCCCAGCGACCTGTTCATGGCCCCTGGCTAAAGGCATCCTGCTGACACTCAGTGGGGCTGGAAAATCCTGCCGGGGCCACATCCAGAGCCCCCAGGGACCGCAGCAGCCCTCTGAGCACAGCTGACGCACCCACACAGGCTCTGTGGGTTACACCGGGACCACAGTCTGCCATGATGCCACCACCTCATCCCCTGCTCTGGGAGCTGGCTCAGGAGCGAGCGCTGGCCACCGTCAAGGGGAAGGAGCGAGGGATGATGGTTATCCCAGCCCTCATCAGCCAGGCCCCCTTGCAGGGACAGCTTTTTATCAATGCATGTTGAAGAGCTGCTCTGCAGCAAGACAAAACACCATTTGTTACAACTGGAAGTTTTAAATCCCTGCTGAGGCTTCCCAAAACAAACACAACCACTTCCCAGCAGGACCGGGGCCGGTGGCCGGGCTCCCGAGCTGTGCCAGGAGCAGGCGAGGCTCCCTGCTGACGCCAGCAGTGGCAGGACCTCGCAGCACCGATCCCACCAGGTAGTAAAATGCTGCAGCAAGATTTGCTGACAGTTGCGTAAGTGACGAATTTTAAAGCCAAGTCACCTCTTCACAGGATAAACTTGCCAGAGTCAGGCATGGTTGACGTTGGCACAATGACTTGATCAATAATTCGGGGTTCTTCCACTTGAGCCAATGCCCTGACCCCCCCATGCCAAAGTCAAACATGTTTTGGGTTTCTCACAAACCGTCATGGTTTAGAGACACCATGTTGGGTTTTTTTGGCTTGCCCTCGCTGTGTGGGGATTGTAGAGCCCCGGGCTGGTGTGGAAGCTGCCCAGCTGGGTCCTTGGACTTGGGTTTGCCCTGCCCTGCTCTGTAGCATTTTGCACCGCTTTCCTGCAAGCTGCTTATTAAACACTTGGGAAATTCTGACACAGGAGCAACGCGGTTTCTGCTCCTGAACTCTCTGCATAAAAGGAAATGGCAGTTGCAGCAACATCGCCCCTGCCCCATCCTTCAAACCAGAGAGGAAGAGACTTTTAGGGAATATGCAACGCCCAGGGCAAGGGCTGAAGCTGGAGCAAACCCAACCAGCTCATCAGCTGCTCCCCAGCCGAGCAGCTCCCCTGGCTGAAGCAGCAGAGCTGCTGCTATCAATACAAAATGCATGCGTGTGTATGCATGCACAGAGAGGACCTGCCACTGCAGGTGCTCCAAAAACAGCAGCACGTTTGCACTGGCTGGACGGAGAGGAAGCCCCTCCGGCAGCGTGGCTCAGCGTGCGCCTGCTGCAGCCCCGCATCCCCTGCCCCTCCATCCATTGCAGGAACCAGCTCATCTCACATCGGCAGTGCCAACTCTCAACTTCTGTTTGGAAAAATATTTACATTTCTACCTCTTCAGAGGCCGTCACGGCTGTCCAGCCACGACCCAGTGTAAATAGAGTAGCATCATCCTAGGGCCGCAGGCAGCTGGAGACCCACGGCTGGAGCAGCAGCTTCTCCTCTTTGCTGCAGTAGGCTGCTGGTGTTGAAGCGCAGCAGTGGCCCTTTGTGTCCTTCCTGTTGCCTCTGTACATTACTTTGTTCACTAAAAACAGCCTCACTCACTTGCCAAACCTTAGCTTTTCCTCCAATAACACCATTACAACATCTGCTCACTACCCCTGCTGTCACCCAACCCCAGTGTGAAACTGGGAAATGCTGGTAGGGAACCATCCTCCTCCCATCAGAGGCAAAGAACAGAGTCAGAGGGTCCTTGAGGAGATCTGCTCCTTTGCGATTACTGCTTGGTACCCCTTGCGGACTCCTCCAGCAGGCAGGTGAGGCGAGGGGCCTGGCTGGACCTCACGTCTTCCCACCGCCCCAGGTCCCAGCCAGGAGTGCACCCAGTGCCAGGCTGCTCCCGCCATGATCTGCCCACGGATGCTTCATACTCAGGCATCTCCTTTCACCACCAAGGCTATAAATAAACCCTGCGACAGTCGCCAGAGAGAACTTGTGTTGCTCCAGATGTTGCCTAGCTTTGCTATAGCAACATCACAACAGGATGTAACATTCGGCCATAACAAGAACCGCTCCATAAAGAACCAACTTTCAATCATAACAAGAACAAAAAAAGACACAGAAACTCACCAGCAATCACAGGGCACCCTCCGACGATTTCACAGTCCTGTCTTGTGGCGCCTCTGCAACGCATAACCTCTTATTGCAACTCTTGAGATGCAAACCTGCAAACAGCTACGGTGGGAAGATCTCCATCTTTGGGAAGCTGAGATGAGCAGGGAGCATCGTCTTGTGAATCAGCCATGAGAAGTGTGAATTAAATGAGCTAACAGCAAATATCTGACCCCAAAATGGCATTGGCTAAGGGACAGACCCTCTCCCAAGGACCTTGAAAGCACACTACAGTGCGAAAGCTGTTGCCTCCCCAAACCGGAGCTCTGGCATGTGGGAGCCTCTGGGGCTCCCGGCTCAGCACTAGCTCTGCTGTGGCTCAGCACTGGAGAGAGTTAACCCCAGGGCATAAAAGCTGCACATACACACACACACGCACACTCGCTCCCACTGTTTTCTTTTGCATGTCATCATGTAAGCATGTCTGGGCAACTCTCAGAGGGCCTTGACACAAAGCCAAGCACTCCGTGCCGGGGCAACTCAGCCCGGGGTCTCTGTCCTTGATCAGGGGAGTATCTGACGCTGGTTCCAGCTCCGGATGCTGCAGCTCCCACAGCAGGTACCTGCCCGCGCAGCACCAGGCCAGCTCAGCACCCTGCTCCCGCATCTGGGGGAAGAGCCACATTCTCACGGGAGATGCTCTCAGGTACAAGAAGACCAAAACCCTCACAAACCCACTCAAGAGCGCCCAGGGCTCGGTCCTCCATCATTTGCAGATTATTTTTCCAGCTGATGAAGTGCGTGAGTCCCGGCTAAGCTGTGAGTGCAGTACAGAAATGTGCAGGTGACATGAAGTGGCACCAGCCAGCACGTGCCACGTGTGGCTCCAGGGTGACTCAGCTGCAAGGTGAAAGGCAGATGTTCCCTAGCCCCTTGTGCTCACACAGCGTATTGCTGCACCCTCATCACGCCATAATCAAACCCCACCTCTGCTAAGGCTGCAGTAGGACTTAGTCACGTAATTCACCCCAGTGAGTTTGTGGCCTGAGCCCTGTGCATGAGGAGTTGACAAATCATGAAGTTAGCAGCAAGTACCGGTTCCTGCCCAGGTCTGGCAGGCTGGACCTGGTGGGAGGGTTGCAGCTCCTCAGGGCAGCTGGGCCGAGTGCCGGGCAGGGAGGGCAGGCAGTAAATCTTGCTTTGATGCGCTCAGCTGATGGGTGACAGACAGCTGCCAACTCCAAGCCAAATTAACCCCCCAAAAACCTAAAAAGCAAATATTTCTGGTGGGGGTTAACGACTCTTAGAGGCAATTAGCAAGTGTGCCAAAGCTGGAGAGCATCTCCAGCCTGTGCTTTGCTGTGCTGCCAAGGTAAACACTGACATGTTCCTCCCTGAAGAAGCTTTTAGAGTGAGAACAATCCCAGGCAGTAACAAGACTCCACACAGGCACACGAGACAGATGCTCGCTGTTTGCCTTTAAAGGCAAAATTTGGTGAATGCCCAGGAAGGGCTGGTCCCACCTCGGGTGGATCACGGGGCAGCAGCAGAATCCACTCAGGGCAGAAGAGCCACAACCCAGGATCTAGCCCCTCGGCTTTCACACTGGGGACTTGCTCTTCAGAGGAGTCTGTAGCACAGGTCTGTGGGAATTAAGAAACCCATGTTGCTGCGGTAGCACCAAGCCCCTCTCCAAGTACTTTTCCGTGCGCCGTGCAGGCAGGGCTCAGCACAGCCCAGGCATCACTTTCACATGCACAAACACTCCGCTGCCAACATCCGCTCGGTGCCGGGAAACGTGCACCAAAACGCGAGCAGCTTCTTAAGCCCAGCCTGGGGCCTCTGAAGAGGCTAGGTGGAGAATTGCACATTTCAGTTCTACTCCTGCCTCCAGAAATTAAGCACAGTTCTATTTCCTTCCCTTTTGCCCTTAAAAAACCTGCAAGTGAGCCCGTGCCCTGGCTCGGGTGTTTCTGTGCTCACCATCCCGGCAGGGCAGCTCAAACACATCTAGCACTGCAAGGACACAACCAAGAGGGACAAAGGCATCTCCTGATCTGGCCTTCAGGGGCGTCAGAAAACAGCCAGGACCCAAAGGAAGGGGAGCGCAGCCAGGGCAGACAGAAAGAGATATCATGGGGCAAGGGACTGTGGGAGCCAGGCGGCGGCTGCTGCCGCTCCGATGATACGTGCCCGGCGCCTTCTTTTCTTTCTCCTCCCTCCTGCCCCTGTGGGGCCTGTTCCCCATGGCCGGGCTGATCCTTCCCCTCCTCCAAAAATGCTGCAAAGCTCATTTGTAAAAGGAAAACAAAAAAGTTTATTTTTCTCACAAGAAGCACATAAAATATACAGTACATTTTTACAAACGAAAGTAAAAAAAAAGTGCATTATGCATCCCCTACCGCCAACGTACAGTATATTTAAATATAAATATATAAACATACTGCATATTTAAATATAAAACCAGAATTAAGAAATACCATGAAATAAAAGGAACATCGTTATCATAGAGTACAGCAATGCACTGGAACAGCTACACGTTACTCACCCACCCCTCCTCTCCGGGTCTGTGGTCACGGCCTAGCCAGGACGCTCTCCACCGCCCAGGTCGGAGCCGGCTCCCCAGCGGGAGCGGGCGATGCCTGCAAGGGGGACGGTGGGACACGACCGAGCCAAACACCACCTTCATGGAAAGGACGGCCAGGACACCTATTGCTATCACACAGACCAACAGAGCCTGGACTGGAAATAAGGTGCCAGTTTTGTGCATTTAGGGTTTTCTGGCAGAACGGGTCTGGGTTTGGATTCACACCCGGCGATCCGCTGAGCAAAGCGTGGCCGGCCGTCGATGGGATGTCTCCCCCGACACCCCCGCCCGCGTTTCTGCAGCAATGCATAGATAAATGTGGGCACTGGGAGCTGCAGCCGGCACGGCGGTGTCTCAACACGGCCCTTTGGTTTTGCCATACACAGAGCAGAAGGGAAGTGGTTAGCAGCGCTGAGCTCAGCGGGGCCGGGAGGTCGATATGCAGAAGTGGTAACGGTCTCACTGCCACCGGAAACACCAAAAGCACCAAAGAAAATGAATAGCAAACAGCAGAGTTTAACAGCTCAGCATAAATACACAGTATTTGTAAACTATTATTAAGGCACTCAATTGTAAAAGAACAATTACAATACGTGGGAGAGGACAAACACATCTACCTTCTCATGCAACAAATCTAACGAAGTCTGCAAGCATCATCGGTTTGGCTACAAAAGCCTTCAAAATGGCACACCAGTGCTTCTAGTGCACGTTGGCTTCGAGACCGACTCCCACTAAACCGTGCCTCTATCCTGACGGCGTCGCGACGACGCAGCCACGGAGCCCCGAGCCCGACGGGTGAAGCGGTGGGGTTGGTCCAGCGAGAGCCGAGTCCCAGCGACAGGCAGGAGGAAGGCGGTCAGCGCTGAGCTATGCCCTGGGAAAGCAGTGGTTCGTACGCAGAACTTGGCAGGCACTCAAGAAAACAGGAAGGAAATATATATGTTCGCTTGTATCAGTTAACAGAATTTTTCTGAATTTATTCAAATCCGACCCCCCAGTTCTTCCCTTGGCTGGGCAGCGATGGGGGAAGTGTCTGCAGCACTGAGAGAGGTGCCGGTGTAACATACAGTGGAGAAAAATAACAGTGCCAATGGCTCTTGCAAGCTGAGGCTGACGATCAAACTGCTGGGATCAAACCTGAGCGCAGCGAGGCCGAGGCTCGCCGGGCAGGAGGCACAAAGGCCCTCCCAGGCGGCCGCTCCGAGCTCTGCAGGCATCAACAGCCCCGGGGACTCCTGTGTGCCCCCATCATCTGCCCCCTTCCATAAATCAGACTCTGGGTATAAACAAGGATAATAAAGATGATACAAATATAGGAAATTTATTGCAGATCCGGACTTGCACGTGCACCCATGGTACGCTGACATCGGGTAGAGGGTATTTCAGTCCTACTCTGAACACGACCCAGCGTTTTCTCAGCCCCCAAAAGCAAAAGCTTGTGCACATTTTCCAGGTTCCCCTCAGGCAGCAGCTTTTGCTTCAAATCAGCTTTCATGGGTGAAACAGGAAGTGTGCCTTAAGCTAAAAATGTACATCAAGTTTAAAATTCTTTAAGAAGGGACGTTTACTTACTGATTGCTAGTCCCTACAATTCCTCACACTGTTAATATAAAAATGTGGGGGTTTTAATGCTTAAGGAAAAAAAGGTAAACTCTGGGCATTTAGGACAGTAAAGCACATGGCCACCTTTCTCAAGGCAGTGGATTTTTGATTAATACAGACTCTGAGAACGATTGCTTGCAGCCCTGCTCTCTCCGCCAAATATGCGAAAGAGATGTGCATTTCGTGTAGCATCGGTGCACCGCTGTGTTTCAAGCATCTCCCACAGCAGGGCAGCAAGAGGAGGTGTGCACAGTAACACTGGTCTGAGACTGGTCCCCTGAGAGCCAGCCTCTGGTGCGGGAAGGGCTGTGCTTCCTCGGCTACGATTGCCGCAGAGCACGCAGTGCCACGGGCGCCTCGCCGAGGGAGGACGGGCAGCCCTCGGTGTGCTCCCTGCGGGTCACGCCAGCTTTCCTCTGAAAGGAGATCTCACCCATACCTTCAATATCCCTCTCTCTCTTTGGAGTGAGCCTGTATTCCTGTTTGACTGCTCGCCCTGAAGGAGGCACCCCCCAAGAGTAGGATTTACGCCTCTGTCACCCCTGGCAGGAGGCTGGTGCAGCCCTAGAGGAGCTGGGACACGTACACCCTGGCTTCCCCTTCTGGGGCCACCCAGCCTCCTGACACCCACCATAAATAACCCCTTGGACTTCATCAACAGCTTCCCAGGCTGCCAGCAAACCAAGGATGCACAACCGTTCTACCAAAACCAACAGCAAGAACCAGAAAAGACACACATTCGTCTATTGCCTACTGGGATTTCAAATGCACGCGCACCAGGAGAGCCATCCCTCCTCGGCCATCTCACTGGCACAGCACATCACCAACAGCCCGATGAAGAAGGGTCCCCAACACAGGATCCACGACACTGACACAGCAATACACAAAGCTTCACTAGGGTCCACGGTCACTTACTGGCCAGGCTCGTCATTAGTACTGGGACATTACAAACCACGACGACAGCAAAAACACCCAAAGAACAAGACACCTATCCACAGGAGCATAAGCCTGCGACACCAACAGTCGGGGCATCACTCCGGCACCAACACGAGACTATGACAATTCACCCGGTCACGCAAAGACGGACTAATGCCAGCAGGTCACACAGTCAACACAAACACAGCTCGATACTCCTTCACTTCACAGCTAGGTCACTTGGCGCGGTAAAGCCTCTGTCTCCGTACTCCTCCTTAAGGGAATACCTTCAAACAACAGTTAAGTATTGTGGGAAAAGCCTTTTTAAAGAAAAAAATATATAAACCACCAAATAACAAACCAAGACTAAAAGTCAGCAAGAACAGAGGTAGTGTTCATGTCACCATTTTAAGGATTTTTTCACAAGTGCCCTGTTTTAACTAGAGACTTGTGTTTGTTCTGTCAAAAAAAAAAAAGTCATGACTAATTATTTTGTTGAGTTTTCAAAACAGAATATTTCAGCATTTTTATATATAGATAGATAAATAGATACAAATATCTATCTATATATACACACACAAAAACACATTATTATACTTGGCAAACAGTACTAGAAATAGCATCCTGCAGGACAACAGGCAATTCACACACAAAGTCCTCTTCTAAGCCATGCAATACAATTTATTTTCCCTCGTGCCATTCATCGTGACCCATTATGATTTTTTTTCCTCCCCACTTAAGAGTACAAGGAGGGGAAGAAGAGGTGGCATCAGATGAACTACTGCCAAGTCAGATGATAAAACTGCATTGGTGCAATGAATAAATGCCATAAAAACCCAAAAATCCATCCTCCCACTCCTCCCACAGAGGCATCAACTTTTGCCCATCCAAAGCGTGTTCTTCAAGTTTCCAACTGCTGGCTTTGCTGCCAGTTTGGAGGTGATGTCTGCACTCCTCAGCGTGGATTGTGGCTCACAGAGCATGGAAGACTTGCTTGAAATGGCCTCTTTTGAGTCCGTTATGGTTGACGCATCCATGTCACTTGATAAGTCCTCAGAGGACAAGTTAAGACATCCTAGCTTGGCGAGAGAATTGGACCTCTTCAGAGGAGAAGACACAGTCAAGCCAGCCAGCCGCAGCCTGGTCTCAATTTCCTGAGTTCGCTGCTTCACCAGGCCAGGCTTGCCCCGCACGCTGTGGATACTGTCACTGCTGGAGCTACGTGTCAGGTTGGAGCTCCGGGAGGAGGAGGGAGTGTAGCAGATGGTCTTCAGGAAGTCCTTGGTGAAACTGCTCGTGTGCTCCAACCGACACATGACAGGCGTGGAGGTTTTCTGAGAGATCCCCTCCAAGACGCGCTTCACCTCTAACTTCTCCACATCGTTTTCTGCATCTTCAGGTATCAACGGTGCTGGTCCCAGAAGAGGTACGAGGCCATGATGCGAGATCAAATCCCCACTTTCCTCTACAATGCCCGAGTCAACTCTGCTCAGGGGGGTCTCTCTGAGCAGTGAGGAGGCATCTGAGGGCAGGCTTTTCAACCGCTCCAGCTCTTTGGTGTGTTTCCTAACCAAGCCTGCTTTCTGCAGCTGAATGAGAGACTCCTGATGCTGCATCAAGTAACTGTTTGCACTTGGCTTTTCCAAGTCTTTGCTGAACAAGTACTTCAGATCCTTGGTAGGTTTGCTATCTTTTCTGACTAGAGACTCATCTTTTACCACTTCTGTGTTAAGGAGGCTCTTGTCACAGTGTGAGTTTCTCCTGGGCAGCATCGTTTTGACTGGGGTTTTTGGTGCCTCTTTTCCTTTCTCCAAAATGTTGCAGTGTTGATCAAGCGATTTGCCAGTGCCAGCCTCCAAAGTACCGGTTCCTGCCGACAGAGGAAGCGGAACCTCATTATTTTTAGTTCTGATTGCTTCCTCTGAGTGTGCCTTGCTGGGCAGGTGGTCTGCCAAGTTGGCATTGATGTGGGAGAGGAGGGCTGGCTGCGTGCAGATGGTGGTGCTGCGACGTGCAGTGCTGGGGTTCAGCTTTTCGCACTGCTCCCCGAAGGAGTCGGGAGACAAACTGGCCGAGGAATACATGCAGTCAGTGCAAGATTGATAGGAAGGCTTGACCTTACTGAGGATCCCAAACACTGCGTCATGCTGCAAAAAAGAAAACAGGTACAGATAAATGAGCACAGAACAAGACACCAGCAATAAGCAGAGCGAGAGGCAAAGACCACAAGATATGTTTACAGCAGATTTGAAACTAAGCCCGTTTCCACTTCTCTTAAGGCCCTGCAGCAGGAACAAAAGCCACACACTTTCTCAGCAGACAGTATCTTCAATGGAAGAATACCTACCGTTTGGTACCAAGCGATGGTCATGCAAGCAAGTTGCCCAAAAGCAGTTTATAGGGCACTCATGTGTGCACTCTCTCTCTGGCATCTAAATCCATAGCTTGGGCAAGCAAAGCCATGTTCAGAAGCACTTCGAAAAGGAAGCAGCTCATCATGGAATGAAAGGCTTTATCCAAGTCAAATGAAACTGTGCTATGAAGATGAGAAGAGCAGTTTCACTTGCAGTAGAGTCAGCCATGCTAATCACCTACATTTCAACTCCATACGCACCTCAAAATCCTCTGGGCAACTCCTTTTGCTGTTGTTGTTATTCAAGTTCTCTCTATTAAGCCTGCTCTCCTCCTTGTGCATGGACAAACGCCGCTTCCACTTTTCCATTGGATTTTCCTCCCTGATACTGTCCTCCCCATGGTCCCCAGGGCCCAGCACTATCCTTCCCTTCCTGGGGCTGAAGTCCACTTTCTTCTTCACCTCCTTCTCACTGAAACTGCTGAGCTCTGCCAGCGGCTCTGCTGTCTCCACGGCTTTCACCGTCTCCAGCAGCCTCCCCTCCGAAGGCACGGACGGAGGCTGTCCGACCAGCGAGGCAGTGCGCTCCACAAGCGCATCCCGCTCCAGCTCCTCCACGTGGAAAAAGCCCTCCCTGTCACCGGGGATCTTGTTCTCCAGCAGTGTGTCTGAGAGGCGATGGAAGCAGTAATTAAACCCCACAGACACTTCTGTGCCGGCACGGTTGTCCAGGAACGCTGACTGCGAAGGTGTGTCCAGGTCAGCGAGGCGGTTTTCTAGGTCAATGTCTAAGCTTTCGAGTAAGAAGTCGCCCGACCCCGTGGTGCCATCT